>NW_028233276.1:44800000-46146666 GCF_057557595.1 Rhyacophila brunnea
ATATGTTGAGTGACAGCAATTAGGTCTGGGTTAAGTTAGGTTAGGTTTGGATTTGAATTTAAATCCAACTTACTAGCCAAAAAATAAATGAAAAGCAATATGTACCTACTAGGCATATTATAATAAATGCAAGAATACCGGAGTCACTAAGAGAAAGTATGTATGAAGTTTGAAGCACATGTCAATACATAATAATATATCCCATAAGCTTTTATAAGATAAAAGTGTTAGTGATGCATAAATAAGAAAGCAATGTGTTGTGCAAAAGTAAAATATGTTTTTTATTTTACACGTGGTAAGTGTACAGAAAGATAATTGAAACAACCTTAAAATGTGTTATAATTAATATTGTGTGATATGATTAAATCCAAGGTAAAGTAAACATGACACTTTTGATTCTGTGCAAAAAATGTGCGAACCACAATGTTTCAAGTGTTATCGATTAAAATTAATACTATTGTAGGGTAAAAAGAAAAATTTGGTACCTCCGGAATTGATCTTCCGCGAGAACATTGAGGTAAAACTCGAGGAAAAGCTCTTTCTTTTAGGTTCGTTTCTTTTAAATGGCTGTTCGTTTATGGACGACTGTTGATCCCACGCTCCACTATTTGGCTGACTTGGGACATCTGTTAAGCCAAAATTGTTTCCGTTCACAGAGGGTTCAGTAAAAACATTTAAGACATGTTATGACTAGGTAGTACACCTTTTTATATATTACACATAAAATTTATAGAAAGTAAAAAAAGAGTTTTTACTTTCAGTATTTTTTTTCCGGTAAAAGCAGGGCCTGATGATGCATAGAATGTCGACATTATGTAAACTAATTATAGATAAAATTTTACCAAAATGTTACCATTATTTTCTGCGATGAAAATGGTTGTCGCGATAATTATTAAAATATTTTTAAATTGACAAACGGTAGTTAATATAAATTTTAAATATTGCGACAGTAACTTTATCCATGATTAATTAAATATATGCACGGATACGGATACAAGACTTGCATCATTTGACGCACGCACATAATAGATGTTAATTTGGTTTTAATTATTCGAATAACATAATAGCCCGTTTACATGTGCATGGATTTACGGCTGGCAGTACATATTATTATCGAACCATAATAATACAATGTAAGTGCAAACACGTATTATCGTGCAAGTTGCAAGACTGCTCGCATGGATCAAAAAAGTTAAGTGACTTCTGAATTTTCGTGCGTTAATTAATTGTAACTTGCTCGATATCTGTGCATGCCCAGTAGAACGGCAGTAGCAAACCTGCCCGAAAAACTATTAACGATACAGCGCAGTACAGAAAATTTTCACACAACTTGAAAAATGAGATTGGGGCAATAATTAGCATTTTTGTATGTAAACAGTTATTATCGAGATAATTTAATTTACACGCAATTGCCGGTAGTAAATCCATGGAGGTGTACAGGCGAGTTTGTGTAGATAATCAGTACTCAAAACCAATTTTGTTTTGCTGAACATGTAAAGAGTACAAGTAGTACACGATATTCGCGGATATATTTATATAGGTACATACTTGAGTTTACAAAAAATAATTATTTGACAGCAGCTGTCAAGTGACAGATGCCACCTGTTTTTCGTTATGCATCATAAATTCTGCTAACTCATAAGCCTACTTATTTAAATAATCATTACTATGCATTGGTCCCTTAAAAATAAGCATTTATTTGAAAAAAAATACTAATTTTTAACACATGTAGCATAATCATTTATTTAAAAATGATTGAGTAAAAGAAAATTTCTATTTTCATTCCATCGAGTTATTTTTTTGTCAAATATAAAGCCCTACCTTTAAATTGGAAGTGATTCATTACTAACTAGGTACCTACTATCAAAAGACTCTGATTACATATCATCGAATAATATTCTAGGTGTTTAATTAAAATATATATATATATATATAGGTATGATGCTACATAATATGTTGGACTCAGAGAAAAGAAAAAGCTATTTATTGTAACCAGGAGTCTACGAATATAAAATATACGCATTACAATAACAATGCAGTCCAATAGCATTCTCATTCAGCAATCATTGGTTAGTAATACAAACGACATTATTATAAGCATCAATGCATTCCTAAAAAGTATTAAGAAAATTACTTTATTTGGTTATGTTACACGGAGCAAGAGGATTAATAATCGAAGAAGATTTTGATTTTAGGATAATTTATCTAGAGATAGACTGCATACATTTAGTAATTATTTGTCAATCATAGATTATTGCAAAGCAGTAGAATATATTCACAAATAATATTAAGGTATATAAATAAATCAAATTAAATAAACTGGTAGGCTTAAATTTAAATTAATTCATTTCATTCAATATATTGAAATGTTTAAAGCCTTTTGACAGTTATGATTATCTCTGGTTTTAAATTGTATTAAAAATAGCACCACAAAATAACAAAAAGTGTTGCCTTAAATTTGTTCAATTACTGTTCTATTCAAACACTATGAGATGGTTTGAAACAATAATTGGTCTGAAAAGATCAATATACAGTCGAACTCGGTTATTACAATCACGGACATAGCGACATCTCGGATGTAATGACGAAACATTCGTTGACATTTTAGTTTATGATTTTCTCCATACAATTATTCACTTTTATAACGAGCTACTTATCGGATATACCGAGCAAAAATATCGTCAAAAATTTTCTTAAAACTGTTAATGTGTTGATCGTTTAAAAACATTTTCGACCCATAGCAATAAAATCTGACCGTCGACCGATGACGCCGGGATCAGATTACGTTTATGACACTAGTTAAGTGTCTAAGTACCTAATTGGTGTTTTCGTAGACGTCATTGAAAAGTATCCACGCATATGGTTGAGATTTCATGTAAAAACATCCAAGCTGAAGTCAGTAGGTATCTACGAGCGTTCATTACAATAAACAACCTTCTTTTGTAGTTTATGAATGCCATGCTTATTTCGGGGAAAAATTCTAATTGTGTATTTTTGTTTGAATTGCGACTTTTTGTGTTATGTGACCGCTCATTTAAAAATACCTATTCTCTGATATAACGAGTAATGCTTATAAAGAGCAAATATAGTCACTCCCATCTTCCTCGTAATAACCAAATTCGACTGTATTATAATAATGACAAAGCGAGATTCAGTTTGAAATTAAAATATATATTTTTTCAATAGTTCTAGTCATTGGTTATTGTAATGAGTCAAGCCAAAATCTCACAACCACAAAAACTATGCGGCAGAACTTTTGACAATTCAAAATACGAGGGTATACGATTTCAAATGTTTATCATTCTAATTTAGAGTGTTAAAAACAGTTTCAAATTGGGAGAAATTTGAATTGAATACAATTTAGAATTATGGGTATCCGAATTAACGAAGTACAAAGAGTATACGTTTGTAGGTCTGTACTACTGTATTGGTTGCTCTGATATTGAAAATAAAATGGTAACATAAACCAGTGAAATAATACCCATTGAATGAAAGCGAGCCTTACCTGCGTTATTATTATACTGTACACCGTGGTGTGTGAATTGAGTTGCTAAAGCTACATTGTTTCTTGCCACTTCGAGGCTCTTTGCACTTGAAGATTCGATGGCATTTTTCCGAGTGTTGGTCAGTCGGATTTCTCTGTCTATAAGGAATACTTGAGCTTCCTCTACAAGCCTATAACGATCCGACTCGCTTCGCACCCCCTCATCAATGCTCTGCTTCAAAGAAACCAATATCTAAAAACCATAAATTACATTTATTACATAGTAAATACCATTTTCGATCCAAAGCGGAGCATATGGGCATGCGCATTTGGTAACACACTTGGCTGTCGATCAAATAGTTGGTGGTTCAAGGCAGATTTTTGAATTGGATACTTAGGTCAGCTGGATTCACTCTATTTTTGAAATTGCCATCCGAAATATAATAAAGTTTTGCTTCATAGTCAAAAGCAAATATCGTCGGTGTTTTGTAAAAAGGGCGAATCAACCATTTTGGCGAAATCGAGATTTTAATGAAAGAACAATATGTGCCTCACTAGCTTTGTTCTGTAAAAACGGAGAATTTGTATCTCCACAGGAAAGTACTTAAAAACGATAATCGAAAGGGCGAATATCCACTTCGTATTACAAATAAAAAGGGAATGTGACATATTATAAGGACAGTATTATTTCTAAACTTTATAATAAACGTATGTTATTAACAAATAAATGTCAAAGGTTAAAAATCCTCCTCCTGTAAAATAGTATTTTTGTAAAAATCGCCCTTTTTACAAAACACCGACGATATATATCAAGACAAACTGTTCCAAAAGACTGAAAGTAAAAAGAATGGCCGGGGGATGTAAAACGTGGTGGTAGAATTGGATAGAAAGAAGCACGGGTTTGTGGCGAAGGTAGTGGACTGAGCTCATGGCAGATAGAGGCAATGGGAAACTGACCTGGATACAGCCAAAATCTAGATTTAATGTTAGTAATAGTCTGAATGTTCATCTAACTGAAATAAGTAATAAGATAATCTTGCAGGTTGTTGGTGTGTTAAAATAACTTTCATTTCTTACCTGGTATAGTGAAGTAATTGTGGGCTGCAGAACAATCCACGGGCAGAGAAGGAAGGACCTTAAAAGAGGCATGGGGTACGTGGCCAGCCGCGTCAGGAGACCAGTCAACCTCAGGTTTACATATACATCGTTTTCCAACATTTTGCTTAGCTTTATTAGGCAAACTCTCAACAGTGGACCTATGGAATGGCAAAAGTAATATGTACACAATGATAAAACTTAGCATCCTTTTTTGAAATGGATATTTATTTTAACAAAAGCAAAATTTTTAATACCTAGGTGTTGGGGATTTAATTTGATAAAGAAACTCTTGTTCCATTGACTTAGATTGAAAAAATAAATACGTACATAGCCAATAGAGCTTGGACAATGCTAAAGGGGGCCTTATGAAAATTATTTACTATTACTCAATGGAATTTCTGGAACGTTTTTAATGTGTTAGAACTGGTAGTCACAGAAATTTTATATTTTGTATGTTAATGCATTGAAACACAGTGGCATTAACAGCCACCATCTTTATCTTTCATCAAAATACTCTAAATAATTATAGTTTGGTGCATTTGTACAATACATAGGTGATGAATGTTTCAGGACCTTGGCTACATATACATATATTTTTTTTCCGACCATGTCCGATCCGAATAAGATTATATGGGCCTCCAGCATGGAGGTTTGTATTAACAGATTTTGTTTTTACGACAAATGGATGTCAGCCACTTGGTCAACCTATTAGGTCCATATTCTGACTCACACACAAATTGAAAAACAATGTGTACTTGCCAGACCCAGGATTCGAACCTGGGATTCACGACATTATAGTCCGACACTTAAGCCGCGCGGCCATTGTGGGAGCGGGCGTGAACATATATATATACATATTTATAAATTAATTGAAATGACTGAATGAATCTAAAGTTAACAATGATAAATGTGTCAAATTTGTCACAGATGAATCTGTAATGCGAAATTACTTTTAGCCAATTTAATCTTTAGGCTTAGTAACCTTTTGTTCAGCTTCACTTATATATATTTAGGATCACTAAATAAATATATCTCGTGGTGAAGTTGGTAAGGCGCTCGCCTTCCACCCGAGAGTTCCTGGGTTCGATTCCCGGTCGTGACAAAAACATTTATGTGTTTTTCTCAAAGCCTGGGTGTTTGTGATTGTTCAAAATTACTAACAACAACCACCTTGTACGAAAAAGCAAGGACATGGTTATTAATAATTCTAAAAAAAAAAAAAAAATTCCTTTTTAGTATTCTATTCTTCATTCATTATTCTATTTACCTATATTTACATCACCAGCTGGTCTTGAGTTATTCCCATCTTTAGCTGCAGCCTTTTTGGAAACCAAATGTGTTGGATCGGAAATTCTTTCAACAAGATCCGCGCTCTTCCAGAATGAATACTCGGTGCAGTCTTTTCCGTCGATTTCCGTGAGGGTTTGCTCATCTTCAGGTGTTCCGTGATGATCATCAGTTCTATATTTGAAGCTCTCGTACCCGCTGCTTTCCCCGATCGACTGCAAACTATCCTCTTCCTTATTTGTTGTTGCATACATATTGCTCGATAATTCGCTGATGCCTTCGTCGTTTTCGGTGGAATCGATAACAAAACTTGTCTCTTTGACTAAATTGGAATGCTCCAGTTGAAAATCCTTCACAACGGTGATTATTGATTTGTCAGAAGTGCTGGTGCTTCCCGTAGCAGGATTGTTGTTACATGAATGGCCATCGTATTTCGAACTCCATTTTTCGCAAGCATTTTTACAAGATGAAATTTTCCGACGGGCTTCACATAAATAGGCGTGGTAGTTTCCGTACAGGGACTCATTAGTATTCAACTGAAAAGTGAAAGTAAACATTAGACTGACATCAGTGAAAGAATTCTTCTTCTTATCGTGCCATCCCCTAACAGAGGGCGGCCACCATCAGGGCGAAGTGAATATTGGTTAAGATACGGAATAGATAAGATATAAAAAAAACATTATTTTTGACAGGAAATGTTTATTACAATCTTTTTTAGATGAGACATTACAAAAACTATTTGTTTTTCATAATTTGTGGCATATTATTAGCATGATATTATTTACATAATTCACATAATTTTGAAAATACTATTTATATTTAATGAAAAATAAATGATATCTCAAATTTCAATGATGAATTTGACAGAGGAATTGTTTTTAAGTTGGTTTGTTATTTAGGTAGGTATTATTATTAGAGAAATTGAAAATGTTCCTTTGAGGCAGACGAAATGGTCTAATTCTTTTAAAATCAACTACAATACTACACAATATGTACAATAAAATTAGTGTTTTTATTAAAATTAATAGTATTATAAGAGACTTAAATAATAATTTGAGAATTCAGGTTTGGAGCGAAATAAATGACGTATTAGCAGTTCTCACATCACTGCATATAATATATTTATGCATGAAAAAGGATTCAACCATGTAAGTGTTTTGTATGAAAAGTTATAAGCATTTTATTCTTAACACTGGATTACATTTCATGAACATCTGCATATAAAATGTTACTATTTTCATTGCAATGTAGGTATCTAATTTGAATGTTTTGGTCTGATTTGTATCCCTTTAAACGCTAATAAACAAAGAAATATATATATTATATATATATTTGGCAAATAAATAATGAATCATTTGAGAACCAGACCTCATTAACAGAATGTTCAGTCATATAGAATTTACTCAACATAGTTAGTTATTCATGCACTTGGATCTGTTTAATCCTAAGCTCCACAATTATTTGGTGTTTTAATATCAATCAAATGATAAAATTATTTATTTCATGTTTATTATCCATTATGATTGTATGGATAATGTATTTTAAATGAAGTCATACCATAAAATCATCATTCATTGTGTATTTTAAAATATCGCGAACTGTTTACACGTAAAAGTGCTGACTGTCTCGCTAATCTCATTCTTCAAAAGTAAGCGAGACGCGATGCAGATATAGAAGAAATCCCGATTGTCGCGTGAAATTCAGAAGCTTCCGAACCTTAGTTTATTCATGCATGCAATCTTGCAACTTGCATTATAATACATACATGTTTACATGTGCATTTTCTTGTTATGGCCTTGATAATACGTACGGTCAGCAGTAAATCCATGGACGTGTAAACGGTATGCCGCATTCTCACGTGTAAATTTTTGTTGCTCAATTTTATGTTGAAAAAGAAATTGATAGGACTGTTCTCACATATCGATTTAACTGGAACTGATAATCGTAATAAAGATGGAGTCAATTTGTTAGTTTGTTAACATCATTTCGTCCAGCCGCTTTAAAACTTTTTTAGATGAAGACGACAAACTTAATTCAGAAACTAAAACAACGACACTCTATGACGCATGACAATCAACTTAATCGTATGCAAGTCTAAACAAGTTTCAAGTGCCGATGCAAGGTTTTATCACCATGATTACTCTAGGCAATTAGCTGAAGTTATCTTGGTTATTTTAGGCAAGTAGCCAAGAATAACCAAGGTAACCAGTTGGCTCGAATGATGATTCACTGTTGAATTGACTAAAACTACAAAGGATCTCATCATCATTCAATTAAGTAAGACAAACTTACAAGTTTATCAACTATGTTGATATATGGTTCCCACTTTAAAATTGACTTTCAACTGTCACTCAGCATACAGTTGAACAGCAAAAATCGACACATGAGAATGCGGCATTACAAAATATTGCTTATATTTAAAAAAATATTTCTATTGTATAAAAACTATTTACCCCATACGCATAGAAAGCTTGCATTGGACTTTTTTGAGTGATACTAGATGGCCCTTGTTCAGATACCGTGGTCAAGCTACTCATGCTGTGGTCGAGACTGGCCAGCGACGGTTTCCTACTGCTGACTGTGCTACTTCTCCTGGAGCTGGTAGGGTCTCTGGTCAAAGGTTTGGTGGTACAGCACTCGGGCGCTAGGGTCAAGAACATGTTGGATGCTCGGCAGTGCAGATCACAGCCCAAGGAGCGTCTCCTGTGTGACACCATCAGGTGGTTGCCCCCCATCAGGTACTTCAGTATCAGCTCGATCATCAGGTCTTCGCAGTTCAAATCCACTAATGTTTCCAGTAGTGAAATCGTCACAATTGAAAGCTGTCCAATAAAAAATATTGAATTGATTATGATTATGAAATTCTGGTTGGTGGCTAGAATTATAATAATCACTGCATTTGTATATAACAGCGGTCAGCAACTGGAGGCCCATAAATGGCTGATCATGCGAAAGTCCAGATAATATGAAGTAATTGAAAAATGAAGAATTTGCTGTGTCAAATGAAGGAATATTAAATTAGATTGGAGTAAAGAATCGCATAAACTACTCACCCGAGGCTCCCCATCAATCAATGGAACGATCATGTCCAAAATATTGGAGCCGTCATAATTGTTGTCCAGCAGAAACCTTACCAGGGTCTGCAGCAGGCCGGGGTCTGTCACGGAGCGCAGCGCCAGTTCGAAGTACGCAATGGCCGCCATCTGCTCGTTCACGCCCGTCTGCAAGGAATTGTCTCGCGTGGTGGATGACCCCGGTCGTTTGGTCTACGTCGGTCAAATGGGAACGTGTGGACGGTTAGTATGGAACGCTATTTGCCTAATTACACGACCCGTACCCGGTAGATTCAGCGGCATTTCTCCCAAGCGACAGCCATCACCGATGTAAGACACGAAGCTGACGAGGAATCTCGCGAAAGACAGAAATATCAGCCACTTTGCAGCTAAACAAAACCTGCCCACACCCAATATGATTTGATGCCACCATTATTATGATAACAAACTGACAGACAAAGTATATATTATAATATCGTCACTGTACAGGTCAAGTAGCGTAACCCTCAAATATCAAATTGTTCAGGAAGTGAAAAAAGCTGTGCGCATTAGATTTACTTATTATTTCAAATTATAATATTTATTTATTATTACGTTTTTCTTAGCTCGTATTCTTATTTATCCGGTACAAATCTTGCAATCGATTTTTAACTTATTTCCCGACTAGCTAGACATTTGAAACTTTTAAAATAAATCAGAACACGATGCCAATGCATTTTTTTAATACTTTTAGCCATCTTTAAGTAGAATTGATTTCATTTTCAGTTAATTCTGTTTTGTATGAAAAGTTATTTCGGAAGAAATCCGTAAAAAGTAAAACTATTATTGGTTGCTAAGTGGGTCCTAGCAACTAAATTATTAATATTAATATATACGTGCGTTACTATGGAAATCAATATGACATTTCAGTATTATTTCAAGTACAAATTTTTTTGATCGTTTAAGCTAGTCAAGTCAAGTTTATATGATTCAATAGAAAATTTAAAAACGTATATAAAAAGTTCTTTTTATCTTGTAATTATTTCATTACAAATTGAGTGGCTTACTCTGTAAGTACCCTGTCACTTACGTTTAGAGAGGGTTACAGCATTTGGCTGGAATATTTTTTGTCAAGTTACAAATGGCTTAAAAAATAGTTTTGAATTATTTTGATATGAAATAATTGTTTGGGATTTATGATACTTGGCCAGTTCGTGTAAGAGTATGCAATAAGTCAATTACCATCAAAATGTCACTTTGGTGAAAAGTGAAGGTTACGGCAATTGGCCTGTACAGTGACGATATGTACGAATCTCCTGCTTATTAATTTGTTACCATAAAGACAAGGTGTCAAAATCAACAAGTGTAGCGTCCCCCTTAGAAAATGCATATTAAAGTGTATATACAACATTCAAAATAATTATTGACAGCCGTATAATAATAAAAAGTCATAGTTGAGTTTTCATTTGTAGCGTGATAAATTTAAAGAATTATTAAGTACCTAACATTATTGTATTAAAAACTTCATTCAAAATGTATTATTTACTGAAATAAACCATAACCACTGTGATCCCCAAATAAGCCAAGAATAATCTTCCTACACCAATGAATTATGTAGGTGTTGTAGGAGAATGTATGATAACATGTATTTACGGAAATCAATTAAAAAATCCAAGACTTTAATATTAAGTTACCCATTGAAACCAATTCTTAGATGCCCTTTAACTTTTATAAAGCTTAAACTATGTATAATGCTGTCCCTAAATAAATTTCATTCATCTGTTAAAACAATAATAGCTACTGTTTATTTGTATCAATTTTATTTCGTTGAGTTGAGATCGAGATCTACATTCTACACCAATAAGTGTATGATAAACAAATCATATCTACTGATATATGTACCCCCTTTTTCAGAAATGGCATTGTGTAAAAACTGAAAATTGTTCATCACAATATATGTATACCAAGAATAAAAAAGATAATAGATAATAACAGTATGATTTTTTCCGTTACTTATTTAGCAATGGCAACGTGTGTACTACTTCAACTTTTAGAATACTATCTAAATCCCCAAGCTATCTATCTATCAAGGAGTGACAAGGATTGTTTAAAGCGGTGAGGGTATATAGTTAGTAGGAAGGTTTTGCACAGGATGGATGACAAATGTACACATAATGACAAAAAAAAAATCCACACCGAAAAGTGCAATGATGAAGTCATATAATTTTGATAGAAAACAGTTAAAAAGTGCATCAAATTGAACATGGACAAAGAATTATTGTATTTTTTAGACAGATTGAAAACTATAGATAATATCAGATTTTATTGATAAGACAGTTTATGTTTAAAATAAAAATAGCAACATTAAGAAAAGGTATTGATAATGTAATGATAAAAATTAAACATGTGGCAATACCTGTAAAAGAGCTGGTCCCATAACTGGCAATAAAAAACCTTGATAAAGAAAATCAATCAATTGCTTCTGAATAACGGGGTGGGCGACCTGTACAAAAAAAAATAATTACAGTAATCAGTTCACGATGTGTCCAAAGTATACTTTGTATAATTGGGACATTTCTAATCATTCACCTGAACGATGGCATTGCAAAACTCTAGGGAATTCATAAACAGGCCGAGTTTATTTATATCGTTGACATCATCGGGGGTCAAGCGGTGCCAGTCAGGTTGGGAAACATCAATATTACGTGGCAGTGATGAATATAGACCACTTTGACCTGCAACAAAAAAATGAAGGACCAATAAAATTTTCTTATCTATGTATGCTTGCAGGCACATCACCGTGTTGATGTATTTTAACAATTTATATTTCCTTTACCGGTAGCCAGGATAGGGCAGACGTTGGATCGATTCGCAATAAATTCCGCTACAGCCTGATTCCGATTCGAGAGGGCGGCACACAGCAAGAGAGCAGCTCTCGCTTGCTGACCCAAAGGCCCTTCGTGATGGACAAACGTCAGCAATAGAGTTACAGGAACAAAGCTGTAATGAAAATGTCATGCATATTTGAAGTAATTAACACATAATTTATTATTAAGCTTCAAGGGGCAACACTTAAAGGTAAATAATATTAGTAGATTATTAAAATTATTTAAAGGATTCTGATCTAAGTACTCACTTGGTATTCTTTTTGTCAGGGTCATTTGGCGATGTGAAGAAGAAGAGGTCAACAAATTTGGTGTGCTGCATCAAAACAACACAAAGCTGTCCGAGGAGACAGACAAGGCGACCTAATAAAAATAAAAATAACAACCTCAATAAATATATAAATATATTATTTATATATGTGGTAGTTTTTCCAATGCAACACAAAGTAGCCAAAAATAACAGAATAACTTTTGTAGTTGATTTGACTATTTGTATGAGTAGATAGGAAAGGCAATCATGTCTTTTTTGAAGTTATATTTCTTTAGGCGCGTTTGGAAAATCGATCAGAGTGTATTTTTGGCGTGTGACATGTAACGCATAATTTATTTTTTCACACAAAAAAACACTCGATTGGATTCGAACCAACGATTGTTCGGCTATCAGCCGAACACACAACCATTACGCCAAAGAATGATACTGCAATCGTGACTATTATACAGTATAATATTATAGTTTAGAATTGTTTCGTTGCTAGGCAGCGAATTTATTATTGTCGGCCATTTGCAATTCCTTACGTGAACAAACTATTCAACGTCAGAGTAGCAGTGTTACTTTAAAAATAAAAACAACGATAAATAATTATATAATTTAGTAATATAAGTTGAAGTGTATAGAAATAAACCAACGGCGCTTTAATAAGCGGTCCTTTTTCTTGAGTGTGTAATTTAACAAGATAATTAAGAGCTAGACGAAGAATCTAGTTTATCACAAGTTTTGTTTTTGTTTTGTTACGCCAAAGAAGTATAACTTCTAATGCGCGTACATAAGTACACACACCATTAAAATACTTACATACTAGGAAACGATAAATAATTTATTTCTAAAGACTTGAACCTTGATAGTGATATCGTCGCCGTAGATGTCAAGGGAGCCAAGCCACAAATTTGGCGAAAATGAGTGAAGTATACAAAAGCATTTTAAAATCATCTAGCATAATAATCAGCAATAAGATGCTAAATAATCAAGCAATAAGATGCAGTGGTCAATGGTTTTTATCCACAAAACTCTTTTGACTACATTTTTTGTACATTTCAATATTCAATGGTCGAGAGATATAACACACATAACTTCTAAGATACTATTTTTTTAAGTTATTTGTACAAAATAATAAAAAGGTTACATCACAAAGTATATTTCGTTAAGTTTTACCGTTATATCTTTAAAAACAAAAAAGTTCAATAAAAATAAGTTACTTTTTTTTTCACACAAAATCTTTGCGCGCCTGTTTCTCAGCATTATGATTTTGTGGACTGGCTCTCTTGACACCTACGGCGATGATATGTCAACCGCAATAGAAATAAACTAAATAAAAAAAATGTGGAAATCATGATTATAGGGCAAGATAAATTACCATATCCACACGTTCGGAAATCATTAACCATGGGTTGTTACACAAAAGAGTATGACAGACAACTCTCATTCATTGTTTGTCAAATTTCGTTATAAATTACATTGGAATTAAGATTTTTTTAACAAGGAATGGTTGCTAGACTATCAACCAACCCATAGGGTGCCTTCTTTGGATCAAACACACTATGAAAAAAGAAATGTGATCTTTATGCGGGATTCAAACCCGCACCCACGTCTTTGACAGGTGCTCTGCTACTACTCGATCATGGTGACAAATTGAGGATCAAAATGTTTACTGCTTAATGTAATGTAGAAAGGAAGGTTTAAAAGTTTTAAACCTTCCTTTTACAAAGACTTAAAATGTAAGCTACATACATATTACATTGCGACTTATGGCAGGGTCATTTCAATGGTCCTATTTATGTATTGTACATTACCTTGATTTACAATACACTAAAAAATTAAATAAAACACTTAATTAAAAATGTAAGAATACGAAAGAAAACTACATTCATTTTGTTACCTTCAATGTCGGCAGGTAATAGTTCTCCTCGAAAACTGCTTAATAGTTTCAACAATGGACGGAGAAATGGCTCAGCGCACAGGAGTTGTTGGCCAGAATGAGTGACAAGTAGGGAGTACAGGTTCATTTGCTCAAATCTAACGGTGTTTAAATATCTGTAAGATTAGAAGACAAAGTATTTACGATACAAAGAGTACCATGCCATATTGTTATAATGCGAGAATTGTGGAATCATTATAGCGAATGTTGTGGGGGGAGATTGAACCACAGGAAAGGGAACATTCCTTGGAAGTAATGAAGATCCCAGTTGGCTGCAATACCGATTACCGTAAGGCAGCGGCGAAGGGCGGAGGTAGGCTGTTAAGATCCGCCATAAATGGCGCACAATAAACTTCATCAGTCATACGTATTTATTTTCATTGAAATAAGACTACAATTTACAGTTGGTTAGTTTTTAAAATTCAATTAAGCCCCGCGAAAACCAAGCCGCAATAGATAATAGTCAAAAAATATTCGTCTATATATAAACTGTCTAAAATTATGCAATTAAATCATACATAACTTTGAATATTTTATAGATAGAGTAATATTTTTTATCTATTATAGTTTGGTTTAGACTGGGCTTAATGAATTTAAAAAAATGAACCATCAATATGTGTAAATTGTATTCTTAATCCAACGAAAACAAATAAGTATGAATGAAAAAGTTTGCACAATTTTGTCATATCGCTCAAAATATACCAAAACTATTATGGTTTGGTTTAGACAGGGTTTAATTAATTTTAACCAATACCATCTGTAAATTGTAGTCTTATTAGTTCAATAAAAACAAACACGTATGACTAACAAAGTTTAATGTGCACTTTTTATGGCGGATCTTGACAGCCTACCTCCATCCTTCGCTACTACCGTAAGGTAATTTTTAAGAAAGATTTTAACATGACGCAAACATTATTGCTATAACAGTAATATGTATATCGTCACGGTAATGATGTCTGTCAGTGTCATCTGTCTCGGTCGTTGTGCTGAAACGGAACGGCTATCTTAATAAAGGTAATTAGAGGTATATTTTTAATTTATTTTTTTGCAAGTAAATAAACATAATCCTCCAATATCTCATATTTGTTATTTATGGTAAATATTATGACAGATAGATCCTGTATTGACAAGAAGGAGAGTTGTATTATTAATTTCATGAATAGATAAGAATTATTGTTTGCTTAGCAATTATAGCCCAAAAAATAATAAACTAAATTATTCGTATCCATGATCAATATTCATTGATTTCATTAAAACTCTTATCTTAGAATGGGAATGATAACATTGGTATTATAATCTAGAGTTAAGGTATATTGGGAGTGGCTACATCAATATCAAATTGATGAAAATTCATAGTATTCCAAACATCTGGAAATAATTTGTTCACTTTTTAGATTTCGCTAGGTTTGTAGATCAACCTATTCATCGTTAGCTGGGTATTTCATAATATTTAGAAATATTTATTACAAATATATATATGAAAACTAGCTTTGTCGAAAATGTTTTTATAAAACCAAGGTGAGGGCTTACAACAGTTGACTTCGTGGATTTGTGTCAGGTAGAACAATAATTTAACATGCATAGTTATTGACCTAAATTTACAGAATAGATAACATAGCAAAAATGAAGGTAGAGTAAATGAAAATTAGCATTTTTATCATAATTACAATGTGGGTATCTTTTGTAAACAAACATGAATTTTAAAATATTAGCAGCTGTCAATTTAACTGCGGAGAATCGCTAAAATCTGAGCAATATGCTTAAAAATAAAGATTCACTGAATGTTCCGAGAAAAATGCTAACATTGGTTCTTAGATTAGGATATGCTTCTAGCTAATTTCGCATAGATTTTATGTGATCATAGTTATTGACATTAAGAGGCAATGTTTTTGTGTTACAAACTTAAATGATTGGTTTCAACATTGGTTCCTTTTTTCCATGGTATTGTATTTTAAAATTAGAACAATTAGCTCATTCTACACACACTACCAAATGAAGTTCCGCACATTGCTGGAATACAACATTTAAGTTTGAAAAAATCTGGTGTCGTTAGCAACAAATTTAACGCGACTCACGCTGCATGCCTGTGTTGCAGTTACGCATGCGCAAACCAGTACGAGTCAGCCATTTTAATTCAATCGTCAACTCAAAATCACCGGTCGCCGTATCTCCTTCAAAATGACCAGACGAGCGCACCAATATTTACTTCGTCCAATCTATGCCCAAGAGATTGAAAAATACCCGTGCATATATTATGATTATACAAGGAGACAGGTTACAAGTCTGTTAACTGGAAGTCAGGTGGAAACAGCGGCAATTTTCAAAGCCGATTTCGACAAAATTTCTGAATTAATAAATATATAAAATACATCCAGTATATTTTCAAAATTTGTTTGCCGCTGGCTTCCGCTAAACAGGCAAGAACCGGAGAGAGCACTTTAGAAGGTATCTGCGCTCAATACCTAATAATCGCTGTTTCGGTGTCTGATAGCATTTTTGTGCAACGACGTTTCATTTTATTTGATGATTGCGTTTCGAGAGGTTGTGATCGTCATTGTCAGTAGGCTCCTGTGTGCGCTGCCGGCTATGCAACATGAATGTGACTTTAATACAAGGTTTGATTTATGGCTGTGTTGCAGACAACACGAATTTAAATGTGCGAGCCAGCTAAGCAAAATAAAATTTGTTATATTTCGGCGTTGCGGTTTTGAATGCCATTGCTAATAAAACATGATTTTTACACAAAGTTCGTAGGGATCTAAGTATATGCTCCATTTTGGAGTCGAAATGATGATGGTACTGATACATACCTTCCAGTACAACTGCCCCATTCGTACAGTTTATTTAGAAGATTTTCGCTGAGCAGATATTCGAGGCAAGCACCACCAGATAAATTGGATGTGTCGGCATTCTCTGATGTGGAAGAACTGCTGTGACGGATTTCCAGAAGTAAGAGAGTCACCAAGTGATCCAAATGGCTGACCACACCCAGAACATCATCTTGCGTAGGTGCATTTGCTACCTGCGAATAATAATATAATTTTTGAGATTTCATAATCATTTCAACGAACCAAGTATATATTTTTTTACTGTTATAAAAATTGACAAAAACTCTAGCAGTATTAGGCGTACTGTGGTGACGGAGCGATGGATGATGCATCCATAAATTTTTTAAACGGTGCGACCACTTGACAAAATATGATCTAGATAATACTGTAAAGCTTATTGAGTGAGACAAGGCAGAAGAGATGTTGCTCAGTTTACGTCACTAGAAGCATAGTTGATCAACGACACTCCTTACGCCACTCACCTATCTTTTTAATTAATAGTTCTATCGGGCTAAAATTTCCAGATGGAAATGTACAAAAATGCTATCAATTTACTTTTTACTTTAAGATAATGAAAAGCAAATATTTCACTACTTGACTATTAACACGGGCTGTGCGAGAGCATCTGCTTTTTGTGTGCCCTGAGCAATGCCTTGTAAATTCCTCATAATTTTTACACCTCACCACGCTGCTTCATGTGGGCTTTCACTTATGTTTATGTAAATATACAAATACTTCTATTGATTGTAAAAATACAGTCAAACTCAGTTATTACGATCACAGACATAGCAAGATCTCGGATGTAATGAGGAAACATTCATTGACATTTTAGTTTATGATTTTCTCCATACATTTATTCATTTTTATAACGAGCTACTTATTCGATATACCGAGCAAAAATATCGTCAAAAATTTTCTTAAAACTGTTCCATGTGTCGATCATTTAAAAACATTTTCGACCCTAAGCAATAAAATCCGACCGTAGACCGATGCCGCCGGGATCGGATTACGTTTATGACACTAGTTAAGTCTAAGTACCTAATTGGTGTTTTCATGTTTTTCATGTAAAAAATCCAAGCTGAAGTCAGTAGGTACCTACCAGCGTTCATTACAATAAACAACTACTTTTGTAGTTTATGAATGCCATGCTTGTTTCGGGGAAAAATTCTAATTGTGTATTTTTGTTTGAATTGCGACTTTTTGTGTTATGTTGACAGCTCATTTAAAAACACCTATTCTCTGATATAATGAGTAATGCTTATAACGAGCAAATTCGGTCCCACCTTAAGTACTCGTAATAACCAAGTTCTATTGTATGTAGGTACTTAAATACTTAATGATAATAATTATATCTAGTAAATTGAAATTCAATGAAGTTTATAAAAACGACTTTCCTTAAATAATATCTATTAAAATCTTTTTAAGCATAGTTAATTGCACTA
Organism: Rhyacophila brunnea; assembly: GCF_057557595.1. Lineage (NCBI taxonomy): Eukaryota > Metazoa > Arthropoda > Insecta > Trichoptera > Rhyacophilidae > Rhyacophila > Rhyacophila brunnea. The sequence continues at coordinate 44,818,249 of NW_028233276.1, forward strand.
ACTTAGCTGATTGGGGAGTATGCCGCAAGATATTGTGTACAGTAAAATTCAAGTTTCTACTCAAAGTCAGTACATTTGACATCATGTCAGTGAGAATAAATATTTGTTTAGAATTAACTTTCTCTAATGTTGTCCACATATCACTGTGAGTAATCTTTCTCGTCGAGGGTCACAACGGAGAATTCAAAAAGGATGTGTTAAAAGTTTCTTAACCAGAATATTTTTTCAGTGTGCCTCGAAGATTTGTGCTTTACTAAAAATATAACACAGTGCCGTGTCGCGAACAAGGTTGTAAGTACCGGATTAAGTAAGTGACGTATGATCATAAATACAATGCAAAATTTATCATTCATGACATTACTGAAAGCTCTGAAATTATTTGTATATTTACTTAAATTACGGATATTGAAAAAGAATACAATAAAGATAAATTGGTAATTTTTTGAGACAGGTTTGCCCCCATGGTGTGCAGCAATTGGTTAAATTTATTGGTGAATATGCCGCAGATGCGTGTCTACATGAACAAGGTATATTTTTTTTTTATCGAAAACAGTTTATTCCATGTAGACAATTATATTAAATACCCTTTTCTGTCGGTGCAGATGCTTTTCGATCCAATAATTAAATGTTACTTTATTTAAAATTTGAAATTTTCATACATTTTGATGCAACATTATCACAAACTAAGATTATATTATTAGATAAGGGTAGGTTAGGTTAGGTTAGGTTTGGTTTTTGACTAAAAAGAAAGTTATAAAATCTCATGCGGGGCATCTGCGGCATATTTACCGATAAATTTAAGCAATTGCTGCACACCATGGGGGCAAAGTTAACGCGGTCTCAAAAAATACATTTTTATTTTTCATCCAACATGTAGGTACCTATTTGTAAAAGTAAAAATCAGTTTTCACTAGTTCACAAAGTGGAAATAGTTTTTTTTAACGTTTTTCCCCTTTAATACAAAATGTTGTGTCAATGACGACTATTTAGATTAATAAAATCATTCTTCTAGGAATTTTATTAGATATACGCACAGTTTGACGACATAGATTTTAATGCGTCGATAGGTGTAATTATTTATGAGTTGTTTATAAATAATATCGAATTACACTGTTGACACAAGGTTAAACAAATCATTCCAAGGCATATTCTTTTTTAAAGTACCGTATACATACGCTTACGGTAAGGATGACCAAATGAAGAATTAATTTAATGAAGATTGATGAAAGATAGGATACGAAAATATAAGGAAATGTTGATAGACGTACCGTTGAACGTTGTATGATTTCTTCGGCCTGCTGCCAGTGTTTACAGAATGATTCATAACACGCACTCGGGTCACACTTTGCACCGGCATCTAGAGGCCTCGACAATTGCCGAGAGAAACTTGCCCGCAAAGGGCTAGTCCTTAACCAGCTCATATTTGTAACATTGCCAAATTGTTAAACAAGTTTCTTCAGATGCCCTACAATAACAAGCGAAACATCACTATATTTGGGTTGTTAATCCACCGAGAGAAGGTGTGAAGAGATGAGCGCGCATGCAATGTGCCCGGAATGAGGATTGCCTAATGAAGTGAACACATTGTGCCAATTAAGAAGGCATTTTGATAACGTTATCGTAAAATACTACTACAATCCGTCAAGTGACTTTAGTTGCAATTCATAGACAAGTGACAGATATTTTTATTATTGCTCAACTCAATGAACATCACTTATCATAGACAATAATTGTAATGAAAATACTCCATATTACGTATAATTGTGTAGTGTAATTTCAAAGAGATTCGATTTATCTTGTTATTAATTATTATAATAATTATATTGTTTTATTTTTTTGAAGATAAGTTTTACTTAAAATAACAGCAATAATAAAGTATTGATAATATTCTTATATCGTGTTTTTGTTATTTTTATATGTTTACAATAATAGTTTCATATTAATTATATGGTAAAGTTTTTAAAAATGCCAATTATTGAAGGGTTTTGATTAAATATTATGTCTTCATAACCAATTAATTATTAAAAAATACTTAAACATAAAAGTCTACTCACCAAATACCTACTTTGTCATACTATATTCATCTAGGTACTATGAAATGCAACTTTTGGTATAATGAAAGTAGTTTTACCTACTAATAAAACTCTTATTATTATCTTGATTTTGAAGTCCTTGAGATAGGGTTTGCTCTTCCTTCTTCGCGTGAGGTTATATTCTACTAATTTACTTTCCTTTTTCTTGTCGTTGGTCATTCCTCCCTTTTTATTTACTGGTCATACCCGCGCGTCCCTTTTTTTATGTAGGGAGTTTGGGACTCCTTTGTCTTCATTATGATATGGCTCAAAGAACCAGGTAGAAGTTACCTGGACTTCAAAGTCAATATGAATAATAAGAGTTTTATTGGTAGGCAATGCATCCTTCCTCGTGGAAGTAGGATTTGAAGTTGAGTCGCCCCAGAATGGATTGGATATGTGCCTGGCTGAAGGACCAACTGCCTTTTTGTACCTGCGTACTCTGAGGATCCTATCGCCTAGAGCCACCACATGATGTCCTGTCGGGCCTGTGGTGGGATTGTCATCAATTGGCGAGGATGGGACCTCGGTCATATTGATGACTGGAGCGTTGTAGCCGTCGGCAATGCAACCTTCCTCATGGAGGTAGGATGTGAAGTTGAGTCGCCCCAGAAGGGATTGGATATGTGCCTGTCTGAGGGACCAACTGCCTTTTTGTACCTGCGTTAGCAGATACACACTGTTCTACACTGTGCTACACACTTCGCCGGCGACAGAAACCTCCGCTTGTTGTGTGTGTCCCACGTGATGTCCAGGAACCCTCATTGTTGGCTTGGGATCAGACAGGATCTTTTTATATTTATTAACCACCCTAAAGACTGTAGGAAGGTTATCCTGTATTCCACCTGAACCGAGACTGTTTCTCGGATTGGTTGGCTACTAAGAAGTCGTCTAGGTAAGTGTACAAGTACAGTGTCAAGGTATAGTTTATTGCCTTTCAATTTCAATGTTTAAAATTATTCTGATAATTTTCATGTTTGGGGGGTGCCAGGGCCCCTTGCCCCCCCTGGGTGCGCCACTGACCTACCTATGTACCTAATGTACACCCATAATCATGCCCCTCACATCCTGAAGCGGGCCCCCAGGTTAGGATTTTTGGCGGCCCCCCTACCTATCGCTAAGGATAAATGCAATGTGATGCTCTACAGTAGCGTTTTTCAAATGGTGTACGCGGTAAAATTAATATAGTTAGTGTTTTTTTTTGTATATTTTAATACATCCATTTGAATTATGGAGTTGTCGGGTATCGATACAAAATTAAAAATTGCATCGTCCAACTAAATAATTTTAATTAATAACATTAATAAAGGAACATTGTGCCGCGGGTGATTTTTTTTTACTATTAGAGCACATTTGTGATGTGTCTTTATCTTACTTATTTGGTCGACTTGCCACGCCGGGCCCCTCCTGAGCCCAGGCCCCCAGGCTAGAGCCCTGTCAGCCCCCCCCCCCCCTTGTGGAGGCCATGACGCATATGTACAAAAGTTGCGCCACTTTCCGGAGCTCACATTTATGCCGGCGATTGTGATAAAAACATTTACGATGTTGTTTTGTTGACGTTTCACACTTGGGAAGGTTTAGGTAAACTGTTTAAATGTCTTAATTAAACTGGCTCTAATTGCATTCGACTGCATTGAAATCAAGTATTAGTGTTATTTTTAATATAGGTATTATGGACTATGGTGAATCGGTATATCGGAGGTTAGATAGGAATGTGGATCAAACAGTACCTAAGTAAAAAAAGTAAATTACTGTTTTCGTTCTTCAGTGGAGCCTCCACAGAATTCAGGTTATATTATTATTAATAGTTTTTTTACAGAATATTTATTAACCCTTAGCCCAACCCATACGGTACATACTCTGGATCTGAGATCCACTGACAAAGCAGCATGTGCTTTTTGGCAGACGCGCGACTTGAACGAGTACTCACAACCGAAGGACTCTTCACCAAATGTGTCACAGTGAGGTCAAAATGCAAACTTGAAAGTTGCAAGTAACGGAATTAACGTATAATACCTATATTATTATGATATCAAGTTGTGATAATATTATGCTGCACGTCGCGTACTATCACGTGACGTTACAGTAAGCTGTCGCTACTGGAAAAAAGTGTGTAATGTCGTTTTTAGACGAACATTGTCAGTTAGAAAAATCTGCCGAAATCACCAGAACAATAATGAGGTCACCTCACGTTGTACCACACCCCATCGACACCAGCATGACTCAATGAACGTTTTTTTAACATTTTCTACATGCCTACACATTTTCGACTCATGTCAAAATAGGGTGTTTTTTGTTTTTAAAGATTGGCACTATGTGTTTTCTATAAGAATGATGTCTATTATCTATGGTCTGCAGGTTGGGTTCTGTTCAAAATATTATTGAATTTATATACCTAGATCGTGTTCGTTCAAAATATTCGGCACATTGATGAAACCATAGACTAAATTTGTCGCCGTGACAGCGTGACTGTACGCGACGTGCATCTGAATATAATCACAAATTTATAGACGTGAGTTGTTTCATTGTTTCACCGTTAGAGAACGAATAGAGATTTTAATTATGTGGCCAATGAAAACAAAAATAGCAACAATATAAGAAAAAGAAAACAAAGCTCCAGTGTTTTTCAATTTTTAACGTTTCCTTTGTCTTATCCTTCCTGAAGGCGGGAAAGTTTCCATTATTGATTCCGATAGCCAAGTTTGTATTTGTACAATATAGTCTTGTTTCGCACAAAATAAAATGCTAATTCTTAAAGCATCCAATATATTGGGTATCTTACAAATTCCCACTCCTCCCAAAGACCACAACAAACAACGAAATTGATCCCAGAGGTCATAAAATAAAGTAGCTTGTCGGTATTAGCGATGTACTACCCCAGAAACCCTTTATATCTTTTGGAAGGAGATCGAGTTTTCTAAATTATGATCGTACCCTACACAGTTACGTTCACGATTAACATTGTAACGTAGTATGGACGCGAAAAATGGACTTTATTTTTATAAGAAAGGTCCAAAGACTTAAAAAGAGACCAAGGGGTTTATTATGTCCCTTTAAGTAGTCAGGTACACACAATAAAATTTATCTATGATAATATTATTTTATTACAAATATACTAATTAGTTGTATAATGGTTTTATGCATACCACATTTTAACGACGCCTTTACTACATTTAATATTTTTCTTGATTTATTTGTCTATCTGTAACGCAGTGCATAATATCACAGTACAATATACTCTCTCTGTCTGCGAAAGGTATGCATAGCTAACAATAAGCTGTTTCTCTTTGATGCATGTAAATTTCCATATGGAATTTTCGCGATGGTAACACCATAAAACCACGTTGCGCCCATCTTATGCACACTGCACTTAACCCATTAAAGGGGGCGTGGTTGTTATACAAAACTACTGCTTTCCGGTTATATTCCTCAACACTTGTCCTGAACCAATAACCACTGGAGACTAACATGCGCCGGACTCTTCATTTTTTTGGTCATACAGTCAACATGGGGGTTAAAAACTTGGAAAATTTGTGATATTTGGTTTTGTCGAACGTCGGAGAGGACGAGGAAAACCTCCATCTATATATGGCCTTGCGTGTCGTGCAATGACAAGCGGGATCTAGCAAGACCGTGGAGAAGAGGATCCAATATCCCGGTCAATATCCTTATTCATGAGATGGCGACGAAGAAGAAGTAGTAATGAGTATCCATTCACATATCGCCATTAAATATTATGAAATTATTACGGAATATCCAGGTAGGTAGATATACCTACATGAAGTTATTTTCTAGGTCAGATGACGAGAGTGACGTCACAAAAAATATAACATGAAAGTATACGTGAACTATATTATAAATCAAACTTAATCATAAGACTGCCAGCCAAACTTTTTAAATCTAATGATACGTTTTTTTTTAAATTCAATCGCCGCTAAGTGTGGTGACTCATGTAACCGGAAACGGAAAAACGTTCTTAAATGATCGCGCGGGAAATGTTAGGAAGTTCCGTTTTCCACGTGACAACAAGACAAATGGTTTTTTCGAATTGTCTCGCGACCATTATGGGAAGGTCCGAACCCAAACCAGAACCCTCCCCGCCCCATTATTTGTTCGACGACCAAACATTTACGACTTCGATTCACCATGCAACCGAGAGGTAGATAATTCCGAACCGTCGTTTCGATTCTTGTTTCTAACGTATCTACCTAGCTAATAATCTGAAGCTGAGAAGTAGAGTGACTTAACTTAAAAGAGTTTTCAGTTGAGTCAAAAAAAAGTCACTGTTTTCATTAGACTCGGTTCTTCGGTTTTTAAAATATTTATTTTGGTTTTCATAGAAGATGATTTTTGATCTTCTTCCTAATATTTACCAACGTAAAGAACAATACTGTAATGTAATAGTTATTCAGTAAGATCGATTTTAATATACTTACCTAATTGAAATATGATGTAAAATGCTGTTTTATTTATATGATATTAACTTTCTAGTGCCATGTAGCGTATGATTGGATTTTTATTGTGTAAAAAATGAAAGTGAAAGAGTGGAGGTAGGTTGTTAAGATCCGACATAAACAGTGCACACTAAACTTTGTCAGACAGAACCATAACAGCCTATCTACACCCCTCGCCACAGCAATTTTAATATTTACTCTTTTTACTATTTTTATAATGGTTCTATTTTTTTGTTGTATACTGTAGTACATGGTCTTTACAAAGGGAGGGCTGACATGGCTCTAGCCTGGGGCCTGGACTTAGGAGGGGCCCGGCGTGTCGGGTCGACCAGTTAAGTGAGATAAACACACACCGAAAATATCCTCTAATAGTAAAAAAAGTCTCCTGCTACGCTATTTCACGAGTGGGTTTTAATTTTATAATTATTTTGACTATCCAAAATGGCGAAAAGTTACTTGTTACTTGGCTATCACAAAAGGGGGTTGCGATCAGTGCTTCATGATATTATGATGCCGAGTGCTGACAATTCAAGTAGATTTATTTAAAAATACCAAAAAATCGCTAAAAAACACGGAATACCCTTTATTTTATACAGAACCTGGAGTGCCAGTAAATATCATTCGGAGAACACTACTGTATAACATTACACTGTCTTGAATATTAGCGATAGGTTGGGGAGCCGTTTCAGGATATAGGGGCCATGCTGTAGTAACTCTATGAGATTGGTCAGTTACCCGTTCAACATGTCCATGTGGTGGAGAAATACAGGATGCAAACCATATACTCTGGAAATGTCCTAAAATGTGTACGGAAAAGAAAGAGCTGCTCAAGTCGGTTCAACCAGCTGTTGAGCTCATCGGACCGTCCGAACTGGTCGCCACAAAGGCCAATTTTGTTGCACTTAGACAATTTGCGGCGTCATATTGCCGACATTCCCAGTCATTAAAAAAAGGATGCTTCACATCCAAACGTAATTGTAATTTGTAAAGTTCACTATTATATGTAAATAAATATATTTGAATATACATACTTTGAAAACACCTCATGCATATACACACTAGAAAAAATCGTTGTTGTAGAAAAAAATACGACGACCGACGGAACTTGAACCTGTATCTGCTGGATTCGCGCCAGTATGCCAAAACACACTTGCTTAACAAACTAGAGCGAGCCTTCTCTAACTTTTTTTAGTAAGTTTATAATATATTATGGCATACAGGCGCGAAGTCCAGCAGAGACAGGTTCAAGTCCCGTCAGTCGTCGTATTCTTTTCTAAAAAAACGATTTTTTCTAGTGTGTATATGCATGAGATGTTTTCAAATTATGTATATTCATTATATAGAATGTTACATTCGGAAAACTTCTGTCTTATTCGTTGAATAAAAAAAATAGTTTATTAAAAATATATTTGGACTTGAACATGAGTAATTGTACGTTAAATTACTGTTAGCATGGCCCCTACAAGGGTGGGGCTGACAGGGCTCTAGCCTGGGGGCCCGGGCTCTGGAGGGGCCCGGCAAGGCCAGTCGACCAGATAAGTGAGATAAACACACAACACAAATTTGCTTTAATAGTAAAAAAAAGTCGCATGTGGCGCTATTTTCCTTCAATAATGTTATTACTTAAAATTATATGGTTGTACAATAAAATTTTTAATTGTGTATCGACACTCGACAACTCCTTAATTCAAATGGATGTATTAAAATATACAACAAAAACGCTAAATATACACATTAATTTTACCGCGTACACCATTTGGAAAGCGCTACTGTAGTACTGTAGAGCATCACACTGCTTTTATCCTTAGAGATAGGAAGGGGGCCCGTCAAAGATCCTAGCATGGGGGCCCGGTTCAAGATGTGGGGGCCATGACTGTTAGCATAATAAAATATGTAGGTACTTCTCCATTCCACATTCATACTAATAAATCGAATAATGATATAAGTAAAATATTATAAAACAAACGATAATAGTTATATAGTGAAGACTCCTGCATTGTTATTCCAATTTGTACAAATGCAGTCTATATATTACAAGAGATATCGTCACAATTACCAATCATAACAGACCCTACTGATCTAGTTATGATTGAAGAAATACTGACGAATATTATCGCTATATTGTTTTGTTTAGTCAACAAAACATACATATTAAAGTATATCACTTGATATTATTTAATGTTGAGTGGTATGATTGCTACAGTTCATTAAAACACAGATAGCTAAAATAATTTTTAAAATACATACATATAGATGCTGTTTCACTTGAGTATATTTAAATATCAATTTTGATAATAAGCTAAATAGATAGTATGTTTCCAAGAAGCCGTCAATTCGTGGTGTTGTATTTTCCTATTCGCCTAGCTAAAATAAAATATATTTACCGAGTTGATGGCAGTCGCATATTCCTAATTTGCATAGTATATCATGGCGCCTGGCTTTATATATACGAGTAAAAGGTAATTACTGAATACCGCATGCGGTTACTTAAGTTTACATTACCACTTGTGGCGTAGCAAACCGGGAAACGGTACTCGACGGGATTCCGTAGACGCGTAGAACTAACGCCTACGCCGTAGCACGTGGGTGTCCAACCGGTCGATTGCAGAGCCAGCTTCAGTCGATCGTGAACCATAGACAAAAGGAATGATAATATATCTAAATAATGAATATTTTATAATTTTTTTAAAGTTATATTTCTTTTGGAGCGAGAGTGAAATTGAGAGCTGCGCGCGCACACCGTTACGACAGTATGAAAATAGCTGTGAATCAGTCAGCTGTATACAAACGCAAGTTTGATAATAGAATTGTTCCGTTGCCGAGGAAACGAATTTATTATTTTTTTCCAAAATAAAATAAAATACAACGAGAAATAATTAAATATTTAATTTATTTAGTGATATAAGTTAAAATGTATAGATATAAACCAGTGCCAATCCAATAAGCCTTTAATCTAGTTTTTGCGATGCCAAAGACTAACGCAGAAAATTGTCGGCACTATCGATTGCGAAAAATATCTGAAATTGCAGCTCAACCTCAACCAGGAGTTTCTGTACGAATTCAAAAAGCCATGGCAGCAGCAGAACGCATGCGACTTTATAGACTACGAAAGAAAAACATTAAAATGGCTTTGAATGAAAATGAGTAATTAAATCACGGATATTCTACGTTTGATAATTTATTGTCATACAACATTGTAAACTGCTCCACTAACATCAACGGTTTCGAGCTCAGAGAAAAAACCAACAGCCAATTGACACGTCACAGATACATCAAGTTGCTATGGACCAACACTCATCTTTGCCATCAGCGGTTATAATCGATTCAGAAGTACCCATGATGAATTAAAAAAAAACTTCAATAATTCATTTGGACATGTGATAGGTTGTGGTTCAAAGACGATTTAAAACTTCCATCTACTGGACATCAAGAAATTAATAAAAAAATAAATACCTAATATATCTGAAGAACATATTAAATTATGCATCACATGCGTTCAAGCTTTAAATAAAAATAATCAGCGCTCGAAATGGAAGATTTTACCAACCGGAACGCTCGATAATTTCCCGAAACTACATATTTACGTAGTAGTTGTATATATTGTATAGAAATACACCTGCTTAGATCAGATGGTCAAATGGAGTAACAATGTGGCATAACATTGCCGGCGCCCGTAGACGAAAATCGATGCTTACGTCACGTCAAAAATATTTATTTTTTTACTATGATTCCGACAAGATTTCGTATGAACTTTAAAACATATATAGAAAGTAAATTAATTTTTAATTCACGAATGCAATCTTTAATTTTTCCACGAGACGGAGCGATAATTTCGGGGATTTCACGAGCAGGAGCTGCGCTCCGGTGCGTTCCGGTCCATTTCGAGTGCTGAAAATAATATACCATTGATGTCAATGTACAATGGTTTCAAATTTCCAGAAATACCTCATGATCTACCAGCGTTGGATTTAATTTCGGAAAGACCGCGCAATCCTTTCATACAGATCAGAAGACTGAGATATGCGGATGTCAATACGGTATTTATTTTATCGCATTTTCTACTTATTTGTTTTGGTACGCCAAAAAAGTATAACTTCTAACGCACGTATATAATTACACGCATCGATTTTTTTTAATGTTGCCTGGTTGGAACCAAAGTTTGAAAGGTTGGACACCCCTGGACGGCGTAGCATCTCTACGCAATTAACATTTTATCATAGTCTTTGGCACACTCTTAACCCTAAAGTGTAATTTGGCACTAATGCATGCGTCACCCTTCAAGAATAATGCTAATAATTTAACCGAATGGTCATTTAGTTAGAACAAAGGAGGCGAACAGTCATCGTCTATGTAAACTTCCTATGCCCTCATATGTGCTTTTGCAATGCTTTTATCGTAATATAAGGTATGGGGCACGCTGGGGTGATATTTTGATATTACGTGATGTCAAGTGCAGGGCCGCGCCAAGAGTGGTTGCCGCCCCTCCCAATTCCCATAAAAATATACATAAGATAAGTAATGAACATAGTTGAAATTATTATTTTATTGAACATATATAATTCTGAAAACACTCTTGATAAAATATAGCCAATAGAAAAAATCTTTTTGGAAAAAATTAAGACACCCGACGGGATCGAACGAGCGTCTTTTGAATATCACGCCCTGTGCATTACCACTATGAATTATAATATTATATGTTCGATAATTAGTCATATTTTGTTATATTTTGACTTCAAAATATTGTTTTTGAAATTGGAACTGAGCAGAAGATCCTTGCGAATTTCACGGTTTAAAAATGTATGATTTAAATAATTACAAGATAAAAAGAACTTTTTATATAATATCTACAACGTTTTTAATTTTTCTGTTGAATCATATAAACTTAACTTGACTAGTTAAAACGAGCAAAAAAAAATTGTACTTGATAGAAATAATACTGAAATGTCATATTGATTTCCATAGTAACGCACGTATATATTAATAATTTAGTTGCTAGGACCCCAGACCCCTAGCAACCAATAATGGTTTCATACAAAACAGAATTAACTGAAAATGAATTCAATTCTACTTAAAGATGGCTAAAAGTATTAAAAAATGCATTGGCATCGTGTTCTGATATATTCTAAAAGTTTCAAATGTCCAGCTAGTCGGGAAGTTAGTTAAAAATTGATTGCAAGATTTGTACCGGACAAAGAACCACCGGACAAATAAGAATACGAGCTAAGAAAAACGTTGTAAAAATATAAGATGTCTAAACAAACACGATACATAAACCCGAAATCAATCGCTTCGACAAAGCATAAAATATGCCCCGGTATAAAGTATGGACGCATTACGCTCTATTTACCACTCCATTGCGACACAACCTCAGCGTATTATTGCAAGTTATTATTGACTGTCGATATGAGGAATTGCAACTCAATTTTATTTTGTCACTAAATTGGTAGTTCCCGGTTTTCATGCATTTTTTACAGGTGAATTATGATCAAAGCAATCCATATAGATATTCTTTTGAAATTGTATAGATGTCAATGTATGCTCGCGTTGAATTCAACTTAAACACCCACCAAAAATGATTTTAATTATTTATTAACACTAATTATTGCATATCGATGGTCTAATGCTAATACCCCGCATCTGAACTATATGACGAAAATGACTTTTTGATGTACTAAAAACAACAAAAACACTGCCCAGTGCCCATCGACTGCGAAATTCCTGTATTTGTAGTTATTTTAACAAAAATGATAAAGCCATTTTAGAAATTTCCCGTATCTGAACATTGTAGGAATAAACCTGTAATAGCCCGTATTTTGGCTCTAAGCTGTCAAGCGTGTTGCATGACGTGTGTTGAATTCAGCTTTAAAATGTCACTTTCAAATTATTTAAAAGGTAAAACAGTAAGTAATATAACAAATTTGGATGTTTGTCTTTATATATATCACATTTCATAGGATGTTATCACTATATTAGGCGTTATGTGGTTTGCTTTACCATTTTTTACGTTACGGGTTATTGGCATGCTATGTAGTTACAACATGTGTGAACTATTAACAGTCAGATACCGGATATTAAATATTTAGTTTTTTTAGTTTCCTACACAATTATTAAATTAGTAAAAAGTCACTTACGGGATAATAACATTAGGCCATCGATATTGTAGTTTATTTGTAATTAAATGACTTAGCCATAAGTTATGGTAAACGTTAAAAATAATCTTTTATTACTTTTAAAGCTATCGCCACAACTACCATTAAGTGTAGGTTTTCTTTACAAAGAAAATGAACTGAGTTTAGCGTGTTATATAAGTCCTACTTCATTTTTTAACTTTAAGTTAGGCTTTGAATGAAGTTTTTGTATGTAGTTGAATTTTCCATACTGAACTTTATTTTTTGTCGCAAAAAAAGATTTTCCACTTTACCGGAGTTTTCATTTTTCCCGATATAATGTATTTGAAAGCGTACGAAGGAAAGTTTTTTAAACTTCGTCCTTGTGCATATGAAAGTGTGTTTTAAAAAAAGCCACATTTAAAAATTAAATAAACTTATATAAAAGGAAAAAAATATTATATAAAGTCACCGCAGACTTACTTACTGTATTATGACATAGTTGATAAACTTAATGTTGTGAAAATACTTTACTCTACATACCGGCAGAATGTAGAATATATAATATAGTGATCATGTGACATAAAGGGTATATTTATTTAAGAATAGAAACAATTTATTTACAAAAATGTTTGTAATAAAAATAGTCAGGATACCGTTAGGGCCGGATGTAGTACGAGCTGGGCGCCCACTATATCCGGCCATGGTTTCTAGGGCACCAAATTTTGAAAAATACAGAAATTTATGTATTTAAAAAAATAGTATTCCTAGTTAGTATAAACATAAGATTAATTACCAATCAAACAACTCGTAAATGTCGTTACTGAACTCGAATTTGAGTTCTTAAGTTTTTATGTAATTTGACATTTTGTGGGATTACTGTCGATAATTCAGGTATTTACAGTTAACAACGGATTATATGTATATATTATAATAAATATGTTTGCTAGAAAAAAAAGTCAAGGTCATCCGATGTATAGAACATGCATATAAACCACGAAGAAATTAGCATTATGTCTGATTTTTGAGTGCATGTCAAACTTTCAAATTGCAATTTATTTATTTAAGAAAACAAAACATTGTGGACACGACAAATATAAATTCCAGACGTGCACAACATGATATTTACATTATAACAAATATTACCCTTACAAGAGAAAAGAAGAGAATAATATAGTATAAAATAATAATATTAATAATAAAAAAAATACTTAAGTACAATTTTATACAGAAAAATATAAGATGATTTTGAAACTTATCAACTTCTGGCAGTAACTCCACGATTTGGTTTTCTAGTTATATCGAATGATATAATTAAACCATGAATGAAGATAGCTTAGGGGTACCAGTGTGACACGTTTTGCTGTTACCGCGGACATCGTATTCAATTTTAAATTTAGCGAATCTATATTTATAGGTTTTAAAATGTATTTTCAATTATTTATGTCACATAAACACCCTTCTCCTATGGTAAACGATCGTATACAGTACTCTTTGAAAGTGGTAGATTGGGGTGGAGGTTGTGATAGGCGTCAAAGAGTGATGTGCCGGCTCTGGATATCGTCATCCGAAATGTAGTAGGTACCTTATACCTACGTTCAATTATTGCGTGTCCGGAAACTTGGACGTTTGCAGTTTGCCGTATCATCGTGAAATGTTGTATAGGAAATATGGCCTTATATTAAAGACCGTCCAACCTCTTCGGATCGTATAGTACTGACATTAAATTCATGTCTAAATAAAACACGGTTCTTGTCGGTTAACACTTTACAGGAAGCCAGCAGTAAAAAAATTTTGATAATAGCTGATATACTGGATTTTTTGTTAGGTTAGTTTAGGTTAGGTTTTCATTATTGAATTCATGAATTTTGCCAAAATCAGCTATAAAAATTGAATTAATGTTTACATTATTGAATCTATTAAAATTGGAGACCGTATAGTATACGGTCATCTCTTTCCGAGAAGAAAGCTCACGGCGAACTGTGCCATTGTGAAATATTTTACGTACATTTTACATGTATGTAATCCAATTATTGTCGACATAATTCTAGACAGACAATAATAAAATATTAAGCTATTGTTTTGCCCTTTGAATAAAAACACGACAGATGGCATTTGTCCAATATTAATGATATTGACAAATTCGGAATTAATCTTTGTGAAAAATATTTACCATTCATAATACATACATAAGAAATCTTATTATATATAGAAAGGATAACGATTTTATTATAATAATTCATTAACTTAGTTGTTGGCACTCACTACTTCCATGTCCATCGTCCATAAATTGGCCAAGATTCAGGAGCACAACAAATAAATACGTATTTTTTTTCAGTGGAGTGTATAAAATACGACAGGTTGCATAACAACTCCTCTCGCGTTGGTTTGAAAATCAACGCGAAGAAAACCAATGTCTTGTGTAATAGCACCTGTCCTGATCCAGATTTCCCTCTGATTAGCGACGGACAAAACATCGAGAGCGTCGACAGCTTCAAGTACCTGGGGGTACACATCACGGGAGATGGCATTTTACAGAAAGAGCTCGCTATCCGAATGGGAATGGCTGGAGCAACATTCAACTCGATGCGGAATGTCTGGGACTCACGATTGTACTCGGTCAAAACCAAATGCTGCCTATTCGACGCTTGCATTCTGACGGTGCTGCTTTACGGTAGCGAATCATGGCACCTTACGAAGGCTCAGAGCAACCGTATACTGAGCTTCGAAAACAGATGTTTGCGACGAATACTGGGTGTGCGGTGGTATGACTTTAGGAGCATCGAGGAGATAAGAGAACGCACCAAACAGCCTCTCATCACGCTGAAAGTGAAGAGGCGACGTTGGACCTAGCTCGGCCACGTGCTGCGGATGCCAGAAGAGAACTTCAACCTGGCTTGCCTGTTCTTCAAGCCGACCGGATTCCGGCGTCCTGGAAGGCCGCTAAATACAATCTACAGAGTGTATACGGCGGAGCTACGGGATGCTGGTTTGACCTGGAACGAAGCAAGAAGACTGGCGAGCGACAGGGATTCTTGGAGGCGTCGCGTGGTGTCCATATGCTCCAGCTAAGGGGCGGATATGGCAAAAGAAGAAGAAGAAGAAGTATAAAATAATGAATTACGGTAGACAGAGATGAGTATAAGGAATTAATATAAAAATAATCAACTTAACACTCGGTTGTAATACCTAATCTATATATTATTTCATTATATTTTTTAAGTTACGGAAAACTTTTAGAATCATATTGCATTCTTATCTGTCATTCAAATAATAGAACCGCAATTAAAAATTCTCATTTCTCTCTGGCCAGTTCAAACTGAGATACAAGTACCATTTTTAAATTTCCCGCTCGCGGAAAAGTTTGGAGTAGTGCCGAGAGTTCATTTGAAGCGCACTATGTCTCGAGGCCTCGCATATTGAATATTCATGCGTCAACAAACGGTTTTATTCAAGTTGGTATCATTGTATCCGACCGGCCGCAGCATAAATTGAAAGGGCTGGGATAAGGATCAAGACGGGAGGAAAGACTACCCGAGCGTTTCCCTCAGGGATAGAAATGCAGAAAATGGAAAATGCCGGAAAACCCGCCTCTTTTGAATGCTGTTCTGTGTTTCTTCTAGTGCTGTTATTTATAGATATGTCAATAAAAACAGTTTTTCAAGGTTTTACAATAATCCTAACACATTTTTCACGTTCCCTAGATAAAAAAAACTTGTAATAAATAAGATGAAGAGAAAATAGTAATCTTGAAGTTATACTTCTTTTGAGGCGTTTGATAGAGAGTGAAATTGAGAGCTGCGCGCGCACAAGGTTACGAAAGTGCACGACAGTATGAAGTTAGCTGCGAATCAGTCAGCTATATACAAACGAAAGTTTGATAGTTGAATAAACTTGTTCCGTTGCCTAGGGCCTAGGCAACGAATTTATTATTGTCGGCCATTTGCAATTCCTTACGTAAACAAACGATTAAACGTCAGAGTGACAGTTGTTACTTTAAAAATAAAAACAACGAGAAATAATTATATAATTTAGTAATATAAGTTAAAGTGTATAGAAATAAACCGACGGCGCTCCAATAAGCAGCCCTTTTTCTTGAGTGTGTAATTTAACAACATAATTAAGAGCTAGTCGAAGAATCTAGATTATCACAAGTTGTTTTTGTTTTGTTACGACAAAGAAGAATAACTTCTAACGCGCGTACATAAGTACACACACCGATTTTTTTTAATACATTATCATTATGTATTATTTATGTATTAAGCCGCGCGGCTTAAGTGTTGGACTATCACGCCGTGGGTTCCAGGTTCGAATCCTGGGTCTGGCAAGTACCTACGCATTGTTTTTCAATTTGTGTGTGAGTCAGGGTATGAACCCAATAGGTTGAGCAAGTGGCTGACATCCATTTCTCCTAAAAAAACAAAATCTGTTAATACAAACCTCTACTCTGTGGAGGCCCTTATGATCCTATTAGGATCGGACATCGTCGGAAAAAAAATATGTTTATACAATATTTTATATGACCAGCGAAATTCTAATACGTAACGCATCGATAAAAAATGCATTACTCTAATGTTATCCCCGGTGGTACACGAATGATTTGAAGGGGTACGCGGTAAAACGTTTTATTCGTGAAAATACTGCGCATCGATCAACATGAAAAACATTTCTTATATTTTATTCTGTTCGGGAAACTTTCATGCCTGGAAGACCTAAAAAAGCACCCACATTTGATTCTGATGGGAAATTTTGATATTAATTCCCGGTGAGGACACAATATTTATGAGATTTTCTCAAAACTTCTAACAACCACCTTGTGCGAAAAAGCACGGAAATTGTTATTAATAAGTCTAAAAAATACTATCTATAGAGTGTATACGGCGGAGCTATAGGATGCTGGTTTGACCTGGAACGAAACAACAAGACTGGCAAGCTATAGGGATTCTTGGAGGCGCCGCATATTGTCCATATGGCGGATATGGCCGAAGAAGGAAGAGTAATTCCGCATTGATTTGACGTATTAATGATTTCTTTTGGTAGGTGGTTTGGTAAGTAATATTTTACAGGTGAGCTCAACGAGTAATTAAGATATATTTTGTTTATTAGACAAGGATATTTATATATCAAAATAATATTACTCTTCTAATAAAATACAATTGTCAATTTTGGCAATGTAGGAAGGATCAAACAAATCCGGCGCGAGTATTATTACAGCGCCAACGAAAAAATATCAAATGTCATTTTTAGAGTATTGGGTTTTCTTTTTTGTCGATATTACCCCGAGAACGGAACAAAAGATGAAAGATATGTACAATATACACGAGCTCGCTCATATTGTTGCGATGTCAATTATATTGCCATCGGTTTATTGACGTGATACAGTTGATTACGCTTCAGATGTCGTAAAATTACTTTCCTTACAAAAGAAGTAATTTTTTCGTGTCCACCCCCCATGTCGCTCGATATTATTGAAATTGCTTTGTAACAAGATTGTGCCCGCATAAGGGTGGACTTGTTCCTGTCACTTTATTCTCTTTTTTATGTCGGGGCGTAGGTTGTATTATCGTTTTTCAATTTATAGACCTTACGTAAAACACTTACAAAAAACCGTTCGGATTTTTTTCGTCTGTGGAACGTAAACATATAAAAACTATTCATTTATTTACCAACAATTGTCAGCCCATGTAATCTAATGCCTAAGGCACTGGCTTTTTTCGTCAATGATTCCGGGTCCAATTCCGGGTGAGGTAATGACTCTTATAAGTCTGGGTATTCATGTGATGTATTTCACTTCCTACCGTAATAATTCACGCCTCCATGACCTAAATAATTGTAGTCTTAAAAACAATTAAATTGTGCACACTTTACAGAATGACATACTAACTATTTCTTTTATTCGACGAATAATTCACAATATTTTAAGAATGTACCATTCTAATTATTGAACATACATAATTTTGAAAACACTCATGAGAAAATAATTATAGCCAATAGAAAAAATCTTTTTTTGAAAAAAGTAAGACACCCGGCAGGATCGAACCTGCGACTCTTGGGTATTGCGCCCTGTGCATTACCACTATGCTACGACTTTCATGCTTAATTGGGATAAATTTTAACTATTGGCCTTTTTAATACCTGCTCATAAGCGCTCTCCAAATTGAGTTACGGTAGGCGATCTGTTTTGTATTCTAAATTAAAGTATTTATTACTTTAAAAGAGATGTCACGGAGACTTGAAGCTTTCGAGATGTGGCTGTATATACGCATCCTCAAAATTCCTTGGACTGACTGGGTGACAAATGTTGAAGTTCTCAATCGAATGGGGAAGGACCGAGAAGTTGTACGTAGTATCAAAACCAGGAAACTACAGTACCTCGCCACATTATGAGAGGACAAAAATACAGTGTTCCCCAACTTGTCATTCAAGGAAAGATCAATGGTAAGCATAGCAGAGGACGACGCCGCATTTCGTGGCTTAAGAACCTCCGTGATTGGTACGAGTGCAGCTCCACTGAACTGTTCAGGGTAGCAGACGATAAAGATAAGATCGCTTTGATGGTGGCCGACCTCCGCTAGGGGATAGCACAATAAGTAGAAGAAGACTTTAATTACGAACCGACGGCATGGATTACTCCAATATTTTCTGTTGTAACTTACTTACTTGAACTTGCTAATAATTTTAATTAACTATTTCTTTTATTCAACGAATAATTCACAAGATTTTAAGAATGTACCAAATTGAAATTGAAAAAAGAATGTTCAAAATTATGTATGTTCAGGAATGACGTACGATTAATGCTGTTGAAATATGGTGTTGGAGGCGTATGCTAAAGATCCCATGGACGGCAGAGAAGATGAATATCTCAGTTCTGAAATGAATAATTATAAAAGACCGCTTCGGTAAAATATTTCTTCAGATAATTATTTGTTATTTGTCCATCTGGCATATATAGTATTGTGGGAGTTGGTTGATGTATAGTGTCAACTACCCCGCTATATGTTATGTTCAGACAGGTTGCATAAGAATGTATATATATGATATATACGGGTCTTTGTAAATGGAAACACTTTTGTATAAAGCAAATGTTACTTTACACTTCACATTGATAATTACACGGGAGTAGATAAGGGTTTTTAATGATTACATTGGTATACGATCTTTTTACTTTGAAACTTAAGAAAAGACGTGTGTCTCGTAAGTATATGAACATTACGCAGTGAGGTTGGTGGTTACATGCAAATTGTACGTATTACATTTCACCATAGCACAGTTTAACGTGAGCTTTCTTATCGGAAAGAGATGACCGTATACTACACGGCAGTGGTTTCCAAACTTTACGTTACTACGCCTCCCTTTAAAAAAATCTAATAACTTTTTAAATAGTCAACAATGTACTAATACAAAATTGAAAAAAAAATATAAAAATAAACAAGCTTTTACTACTTATATTATATATTCATTTTAAAATTAATTTGTTTTTCATGCGACGAATATGCTTGTTTATTAGCACATTCAATTTCAATAGTAGTCAATCCAAATTCATCATCGTTCATTGACAAATGGATTCTGTCGTGGGTCCCACATCCTGAAGCGGGCCCCCAGGCCAGGATCTTTCAACCACATATTTAATATATTTTATAGTCCCGAAAGAAAGCAGCGTCGCGGGCGACTTTTTTTACTATTAATAAAATAACGTGAAAAGTGATTAGTAAACTAACCAAGAACTCAGTAAATAGATTTTTGTTTGCTTCAATATATCTGACGTAGAAATCATTTAAAAGTGGAGACATGGCGAACTTACTTTTTTGTAATTTAGATTTCCAAAGCTCCAATTTTTTATGAATGCCTTCACTTTGTCTTTTTAAAGCAGTGATGAGGGTCCTTGTATTGATTTATTCACAAATTAAAAAAAAATCAACCAAATAGATAAGTTTAACAAAAAAAATATCGTTCCCAATGAAATTTGCCTCAATCTTCAACATTATGATTTGACCCTTTTACTTCATTTTTTCACGAAATGGCCAGCGCGCTTCACAATAGTATAGAAGTGAGGTACTTATTATAAAATTAGTCTCCATATTTTAAGACAGGTTTGCAAACAACCTTTTATAGGACTGTTTTTGTGTAGTTTGTAACTAGGGGCCGTTTTATAAACTATTCATTTGAAAACTGCAAACCTGTGGCTATATGAATTGTGTTAAACTTCGCGACTCCCAGTTTGAAAATCGCTGCTATACGTTCATATAGCACCGAAATGAAAAAATAAGCGTTGTTCGTGGAGCATTGCAGACAATAATTTTCCTTCAAGAATGAAAACCTAACCTAACAAATAATCCAGTATATCGGCTATTTTCAAAATTTGTTTGCCGCTGGCTTCCTGTAAACAGACAAGAACCGTGTTTTACTTAGACATGGATTTTATCTCAGTACTATACGACCCAAAGAGGTTGGACGGTCTTTTATGCAACCATAATATATTTGCGATACAACGTTTCATGGTGAAGATACGGCGAACTGCATACGTACACATTTCTGGACACTGAGGTTGGGACGCAAAAGTCGCGTATATATTGAAGTGATAAAATTTCTAATCTTCTTCTAATTTAATCTAATCTAATTTCTAATTTTTAGAGCATAGATATTACACTTATAATATGGAGTTACGTAAAATCTCTACAATAGCAAAATAAAACGTACCATCTTTCACAAACGCAGTGAATTTTTTACATAACGGATATAGTACAAGTAGGTGCAAAACTATCGACAAAGAAGATTATGACATTTTTGAGTATGTAGTATTGTACGAGTATATTTAAAAATATATTAATTAACAGAAAAATAATGCTAGAACTGATATATTCTATTAAGACTCTGAAAGAATGCTTTTCATAAAATAATGCCGATGGGCAAATACTGAAAAGTAGGTATATTATGTAAAGTTTAAGATGATTCGACCAAGTGAATGATGCAACTGTCTGTATATATTTTTAAAGGAATAAGTGATACTAGAACCTAGCGTATATTGTTTCGTATGTCAGTTTATGCATTTCTTGTGGGACTCGCTGTCACTTACCTTCAATCATTCAGCCGGCGACGTATCACAGAGTCAATACAAACTCCAAGAAACTATAAAAATCCCGTTTTGTGATGTGCAAATATGCAAAAACAATTTTTGAATGTGAAAAAACCCGACAGGATTATTTACTACGCGGAAATAGAACACAAACAATATTTATTATATTGAATTATCTATTATTTTTTGAGTATCATGTCGTTTTGTAACCTAAGTTGTGATTGGCTAATGTTATGAATTTATATGGCTTACTATTTTCGGTTAATACAGATTGCAGGACGTTGGAATGTGAAAAACCAAGGAAGCAGTTATTTATTTCTTGTCCCAATTCTATCTGCATTATATTTAATCTATGGATAATATGTTAATTAGTAATCAAAAATTAATTTAAGAAATGTAGAAAAAGTCTCTTTATAGAGTCTAATGTGATATAATTTACTTATACCTCGAATGAACAATTCATATTTAATGTTTCTTGTATTCTTTTTAATACTACAAAAGTCTAGAGGCCCAATGACAGTAGTAGAGTGAAACCGTAATGTAATTAGTAAGAAAAATGAAACAATCACAAACACCAAGGCTTTGAGAACATCACATAAACATATTGTGTTCTCACCGGGTCGAACCGGGAGCTCCCGAATGAAAGACCAGTGTTTTACGCACTGCAACATGTTAGCCGCTATGATGATGGACCTAATAGGTTGAAATAACTGTTGTGAGGCTGATGGTAGAATATCGCTTTTACATTTTAAACTCATACAAAGGATATAATTTGTTGATAATATCTCACTGTACAGGCCAATAATTGTCGTCGTAACCCTCAAATATCAAATTGTTCAGGAAGTGAAAAAAAACTGTGGGCATTGGATTTACTTATTATTTTATAAAATATTTATTTATTATTTTTTATATATTATTTTATTACAAATTGAGTGGCTTGCTCTGTACCTACCCTGTGGCTTACGTTTAGAGAGGGTTGCAGCATTTGGCTAGAATATTTTTTGACAAGTTACAAATGGGTTAA
This sequence comes from Rhyacophila brunnea, assembly GCF_057557595.1. Classification (NCBI taxonomy): domain Eukaryota; kingdom Metazoa; phylum Arthropoda; class Insecta; order Trichoptera; family Rhyacophilidae; genus Rhyacophila; species Rhyacophila brunnea. Next base: position 44,840,979 of record NW_028233276.1, read on the forward strand.
AAATAGTTTTGAATTACATATTTTGATATGATACTTGGCCAGTTCGTGTAAGAGTATGCAATAAGTCCATTACCATCAAAATGTCACTTTGGTGAAAAGTGAGGGTTACGGCAATTGACCTGTACAGTGACGATATAATGGTGTTAGTATTGGTACCTATATTGTATTGATAAATAAATGAAAGAATAAAGGATAATTCAAAAACAGAACGAAAACAAAAGAAGTGTGATCGAAGAGACTCGAAATGAGCAAATATAATTGAGGCGTTTGAAATTCGAATCTTTTGCGAAAATAATCGCAATCATAACTAGAATATCTTTGTCTATTTTTGTCTATGCTTCCTGATAGCGGTTTCGGTATCTGATCAGACCAGTGGCGTGCCGGAACGGCTGACCGCTGTGAAGTATTAATGGAGCACGTACATTAGAGCGGTCACTATCCGGTGACATTAGCCGGCAGAGCGTTTAGATAAAGGACTCGGCATACACGTCGTACAAGGCGAGTGAAGTCGTTACGATTTATACCCGCCACGACGCATACAGGGGGTATTGTAATGCATGAGGTGTTATCCGATTATTCGTTTAAGATTCTTACAGGTTTCAATTTCAATTAATTTTTTTTAAACATGTTGTGGACATTACAAATTATAATTTTAGACGTTCACAACATGACATTATTTATTATAACATTTATGACAACATTTATTATAAAGACGAAAGAAAAATTATACTAATAACAGGGATAAAAATGAATAATTACAAGATAAAAAGAACTTTTTATATTTTCTGTTGAATCATATAAACTTGACTTGACTAGCTTAAACGATCAAAAAAATTTGTACTTGATAGAAATACTGAATAAATATAGAATACTGAAATGTCATTTTGACATTTCATATTGATTTCCATAGTAACACACGTACATATTAATAATATAGTTGCTAGGACCCCAGACCCCTAGCAACCAATGATAGTGTTTTACTTTTTACGGATTTCTTCCGAAATAACTTTTCATACACAACAGAATTAACTGAAAATGAATTCAATTCTACTCAAAGATGGCTAAAAGTATTAAAAGAATGCATTGGCATCGTGTTCTGGTACATTCTAAAAGTTTCAAATGTCTAGCTAGTAGGGAAGTTAGTTAAAAATCGATTGCAAGATTTGTACTGGATAAACAACCACTGGACAAACAAGAATACGACCTAATAAAAACGTTGTAAAATATAAAAAGAGAACATAATAAATATACAAAAGCAGTGAAAATACAATTATACGTCTATAGTAGTTCAAAGAAGTACCTACACCGAGTTTCATCAAGATAACAAACAAAAGGCGTGAATCACTTTGACGAGTTTTTGTTTCCCAAATGATATTCCGGTAAGTATATAATTATTACAAATATAGGATAGATACTTTTTTTATTTTAGTGAAATTTTTGTTCAAAGTTGAAGAAAGCCACATGTAAAAGAAAATATTCCACTCCCTTGGCAGTTAAGGCTATACTTCAGCTGGGCCACGGTCTAAAACTATCGTGACTACGCGACCCGAAGATTGTGCAAATGACGCGTGCAGAACAAAACATAATTTGTCATAAAAAGTCAACATGCCTCCATTTAATGTTATACTAATAATAATAACAAATTCATTGACATGTTTTCTTTTTCAAGTAGATGGGTAACGTTTTTTAGTCATCTTTACACGATTTAAGAATTAATTCCCCCGTCGCCATCACAAAACAAATTGACGTGTTCACAGCTCGACTTTCGCTTTCCGATTGCCAGCCAGTCCGAAATTTCGTCGCACCTATAGTTGAAAATTATTTGCGTTTCACTGAAGTATCGTCTTAAATTATTATTGAAACACTCTCTATCAGTATTGGCAAAGCGATTATGACGACAATCAGTTAGCACCGACAACGACGAGGCAAAATCAGACATTTTGGACAACCATAATGAACAAAGCACGGGATTTTGTTAGCTGGAGTGTGAAAACTGAAAATAGCGAGAGAAGAATTCACGCGTCAGACTGTATTCTATCATTTTTTATTGGCCTCACGTAGACCTATTTTTATAATACTTCGGTAAACAATTTCCATGTGTTTTCTCGGCTGATTTAACAATCAACCTTTCTATATTTTTTATCTGTAGAAAGATATACGTTGTTATTTATTTACAATTTTGAAAAAAGTCAAATGAATTGAAAACGAAAAAAATGTTTTTTAAGTAAGGGTAGAGCATTGTTAGTGACATCAAAGATTGTTTATTTTATAAATGGCATCCGGAAACACCAAGTTTGAATTTGGAATATGAATAAAATAACTCGTAGAAAATATAATTGTATCATTCTAATATAATTTATTATACCTACACGCTTCACATATTATTATGTATACTTAAATCTATGCTGTGATATTTTAGGAGATTAGTATCCATTAGTAAAATCAGTATGATCAACTTTGTACATTAGTGTGCTTTATAAAGTGTTTTGATAGGTACGTAGAAAAACACCACTTAAATGCGTTCAGGCCATTAGTAATCGAGAACAAAAATACCTAGATGTACCTACCTATACATAAATATATGAATTCTAATGGATTTGAATTCAAATTTCATCAAGTACCCTCGGTCGATAGTATTAATATTACAATTATTATATGAACTAAAATAAATATGAAATAAACTTTCAAAACACAGTAGTAATTTAATACTTTATAACATCATGTTAATTATATCTAATGGCCAACTACTGAAAATGCGCCAGTCGCGTTGTTAGCACTAAATGAGTTAACACTGCAATTTTGCTGATTAAATGCAAGATCAATTAAAAATAATTACAAGATAAAAAGAACTTTTTATATACAACGTTTTTAAATTTTCTGTTGAATCATATAAACTTGACTCGACAAGCTTAAAAACGATCAAAAAAATTTGTACTTGATAGAAATACTGAATGATGAAATGTCATTTCATATTGATTTCCATAGTAACGCACGTATATATTATTTAATAATTTAGTTGCTAGGACCCTCTAGCAACCAATAATGGTATCGAAATAACTTTTCATACAAAACAGAATTAATTAAAAATGAATTCAATTCTGCTTAAAGATGGCTAAAAGTATTAAAAAATGCATTGGCATCGTGTTCTGATATATTCTAAAAGTTTCAAATATCTAGCTAGTCGGGAAGTTAGTTAAAAATCGATTGCAAGATTTGTACCGGACAAACAACCACCGGACAAATAAGAATAAGAGCTAAGAAAAACATTGTAAAATAGTATATATATATGATTGCATCAACAAGTTTTATTTACGTTTTAACCGTTTATTGATATAATTATTATTTAAGTAAGTTAGCTGCGTACATGGCTAAGCAATGGTCAAATAAAAACTACTTCATAATCGGTTCTGAGATTGAATCCCAGCGCTTGATCAAATTCACAAATTGTTTTGTTCAATATAATATAATATTTTTTTTTGTTCAATGAATAATTCCCATTTTTTCGAACATACATACTTTGAAAATACTTGACACACTGATATCCGGTATAAAAAATCTTTTTTCAAAAAAATATGACACCCAGCAGGATTCGAATCTGCGCCTCCCGGGTTTCGCGTCCATGTGCACTGACCATTTAGCTATACGTGCCCTATATAATTTCGCCAAAGTTAATTAATGGTTTTTACAATACTCTCTGAAGCGCTTTCTAAATTACGTTATTTATTGACAATCAGCTTTTAGTATTGATTTAAAGTATTGACTTACCTAAATTACTAACCGGTGTCAGGACCACTCCAAATTTTTGTTATAACATACTTGCATTTGCTAATAGTTTTAAAGTTTTTTTCTGCTTGGTGTATCGATCATTTTTTTGATAAATTATTTTATTTTAGAATTATTTTAGAATGTCAACGATGGCCGAGCGGTTACTCCAGACTTAGAATGTCTTGGGTAGGGACGTCGGGTACTTTGAAGTATCGGTGCTTCGATACTTTTCTTTCGATACTGATACTATATTTCGAAACATCATTGGTCAAGGTTCGACAGATGTCATTGCCGTGTTGTAATTGTATTTTTTTTTATTCAGCTGCATCCTTATAATATCGTTCGCATTTTTTTGACAGTAGAAACGATATCTGTATCATACATGTTGTGTTCAGTCGTGTCCTAACCATGGATTGCAATACCGAATGAAAATATCAATACTGGTATTTTATATTGAAGACCAGTACTACCCAAAATCATTTTTTCATACGTCAATTTTTTCGCTCAAAATGATAAAAAATTATTACGCCCTGAAACAGAAATCGATAGATATTTTTATTACGAAAATCGCGAGCTTTTCCGTCATAATAAATATGTACTGAATGTTTTTGTGATAATTTAAAAACCAATATTTTGTTATCGATAAATAACGGGATCCCAGCTCTTGGAATACCGGTATTGGAATCCACATTTCTAAAAATTTGATTATTTATATTTTCAAAGCTTCGGTAAGTTTATGTAAATATTGAAATCTAGTATATTTTTTGCACTGATAATTCGCAAACCTATTTGACTTATAAATTATGTATACTAAATACGGTACTGTTCGGTTATACGGAATACAGCGGAAAACACATTTTGAAAATACCCGATATAGTGGATTATTTGTTAGTTTGAGTTAGTTTAGGTTAGGTTAGGTTGGGTTAGGTTAGGTTAGGTTGGGTTAGGTTTGGTTAGGTTAACCTAACAAATAATTCAGTTTATCGGCTATTTTCAAAATATGTTTTCCGCTGTATTCCGTATAACCGAACAGTACCCTAAATACTTATAATCAAGTAAACATTTTGTGATTTTAAAATAAATAATTTATTTTATTGATTATATTGCTAACAATATAAATTCGATGCTGTCATTCTAGTATGTATCTATATAAATTAATACCTGTTTAATACAGTAAACCACAAATAGACGTAATTCTATAATACTAATCAAGATAATTAACACTAACCACACAATGGGTAGGTAGGTGTGTTTCCTGCGTTTTACAAGCATTGCTAGGCGACATGGATATTATTGTATGACATTATATTGACATTTATATTGAGAATATTAATTAAATTGTGTTGTAGTCAGATTATGTTATTATTTTAGTGAATTAAGTTAGTTGTGTTATTGTAGAAATAGTATAAAATAATAAACAAATCAAATAATAATTACGAGATAAAAAGAACTTTTTATAATACAACGTTTTTAAATTTTATGTTGAATCATATAAACTTGACGACTAGCTTAAACGATCAAAAAAATTTGTACTGGATAGAAATAATACTGAATAAATATACTGAAATGTCATTTTGACACTTCATAATATTGATTTCCATAGTAACGCACGTATATATTAATATTAATAATTTAGTTGCTAGGACCCACTTAGCAACCAATGATATTTTAACTTTTTCATACAAAACAGAATTACCTGAAAATGAAATCAATTCTACTTAAAGATAGCTAAAAGTATTTAAAAAATGCATTGGCATCGTGTTCTGATATATTCTAAAAGTAATCAAATGTCTAGCTAGTCGGGAAGTTAGTTAAAGATCGATTGCAAGATTTGTACAGGAAAAATAAGAATACGAGCTAAGAAAAACGTAGTAAAAAAGAAGGTATTTCTTTCATGCGCATAGGCGAGGTGTCATTCATTATCGTAGGACACTCACACATTCCAAAACCTGCGTCAAAATGTAGTGAATTGGGGTATATATCGCCTATCGGAATTCAATTTATTAATCTGTTCTATGGTGAGGCATTATTGGTTTAATTCCCGGTGAGGTAACACTATATTTGTGTGATTTTATCACAAATTGTTTTACTGCTGATTATACACTATTTAATTCTCCTATACTACTGTTTTTTAGTTTAATGACTAAAAAAACACTTATTATATCGTCACCTTACTATTAAGACCTTGTAAGTTCGATATTATAGAAAATTAAGTTTGGTCGATAAAATTTATACAAAAACATTTTAAATCATCTTTTGACAAATTTTATAAACTCGTAGGTCTTTCGGTTTCAAGCATGGAATTAAAACCTCGTATTTTACAAGTGTTAGCAGATTCATCGATTAGAGAGGTGTTTAAAATATTGCTTTTATTATATATTTTTTTCCTTCCCCTCAACATTCTTCTCAATAAACTTATGAGGTGACGATAGGTTTTCATTTCAAATAATTATGACGCGTGAATTTTTGTCTCGGGTCCAAAGGTTTTTTATACGTTAATTTTCGGCTTTCGCAGTCAATCAGAACTTTACTAAAACATACCTTAGTAACTAAATAAGACAACCTTTCAATGCCGTGCTTTCATTGATAGGCTAGATAAAGAGTTTATGCGTGGCGCGTTTACATAGATTTCACGGTGAAATGTAATATTCGAGGCTTACGCTGGCTTAATCAGCAACATTGAATATGGAGGAAGCTTTCTATAGGCAGGTACTGAAGGCTTTCCCACTGAGTTATTATAGCAAATAAATTCGGAATATTGTGAGAAGCCGTATATTTTACGTATGCCTCTGTAAAATAACATGACAAATTAAAATTAAATTATATCTATATCTTCTTAATATATAAAAAATAATATTTGTTTGTGTGTTTGTTTGTTTGTTTGTTTGTTTGTTCGTATTGAATGCACTGCCATACCGTTCATCCGATTGCGATAAAACTTTGTTAACTTATTGCTTGCACTTTCGTGAAGAGTATAGGCTATATCTTATATAAAAAAATGAATGTCTGTCTGTCTGTATGCCTGTTTGTCTGTCTGTCTTTCTGTCTGTCCCGTATGCGTTCCTATACCATTCATCGGATTACGATGAAATTTTGGTAAGTGGTTGTATGTACACCCGCAAAGGTTTCTGAATTAGAAAAATCATCATCTTCTTCTTCTTCATCATTCTATTATCTTTTATTCGTATGGTTCCTATACCATTCATCCGATTGCAACGAAACTTTCGTCAGTTATTGTACACACACCCGCAAAGGTTTCTAAATTAGAAGAACCATCTTCTTCTACTTCTTCTTCATTATATCTTCTTTTATTCGTATGGTTCCTGTACCATTCATCCGATTGCGATGAAACCTTCGTCAGTTGTTGTGGTAACGCCCGCAAAGGTTTCTCAATAAGTACCTACAACTATCTTCTTCTTCTTCATCATTCTATCTTCTTTTATTTGTATGGTCCCTATACCATTCATCCGATTGCGATGAAACTTTCGTTAGTGGTTGTGCCAACACCTGCAAAGGTTTCTGAATTAGTACAACCATCTTCTTCTTCTTCTTCATTATATCTTATGGTTCCTATACCATTCATCCGATTGCGATGAAACCTTCGTCAGTTGTTGCGGTAACATCCGCAAAGGTTTCTGAATAAGTACAACCATCTTCTTCTTCTTCTTCATTATATCTTATGGTTCCTATACTTTATACATTATTCTTTATACTTTATACATTATTCGTATGGTTCCTATACCATTCATCCGATTGCAATGAAACCTTCGTCAGTTGTTGTGGTAACACCCGCAAAGGTTTCTGAATAAGTACAACCATCTCTTTCTTCTTCTTCTTCTTCATAATTCTATCTTCTTTTATTTGTATATTCCCTATACCATTCTTTCGATTGCGATGAAACTTTCGTTAGTGGTTGTGCCAACACCTGCAAAGGTTTCTGAATTAGTACAACCATCTTCTTCTTCTTCTTCTTCATTATATCTTTTTTTATTCGTATGGTTCCTACACTAATCATCCGATTGCGATGAAACCTTCGTCAGTTGTTGTGGTAACACCCGCAAAGGTTTCTGAATTAATACAACCATCTTCTTCTTTTATTTTATATTCTTCCATTCATCCGATTGCAATAAAACTTTCGTCAATAATTGTGCCAAAACCTGCAAAGGTTTCTGAATTAGAATAACCATCTCTTTCTTCTTCTATTCGCAATGAAACTTTGGTGAGTTGTCGTGCGCATGCCCACAAAGATTTCTGGATTAGAAAATCATCTACTTCTTCTATTCGTATGCGTTCCTATAACATTCAACCGATTGCGATGAAACTTTTGTGAGTTGTTGTGCGTACACCTGCGAAGGTTTCTAAATTAGTATTATATAAAATACAACGTTTATTGTTTGTTTGTTCCATGCAATTTTGATTTTTTTACTACATATTAATAACGTTTGCATCATAGACTATAGATACATCTAGACACCACCCGTTGCATTGCTAAATGAAGCTGCGTGCCATGCGTTTGGTTTGTGAGCGAGCGAACGCATTTGTCTACAAATGTTCGAGACCATAGACCATTTCGGTAGTGCTCGCCCAAAGTGCTCGCACTAGACGCTCAGAATTAAAATATAATTTTCTATTTTTTTACGTTATATAATATTTTTAAGCGGTCAAAATGCAACCATTAGGTAAAGATATCCATAATTTAAGTTATTTTTAAGAAGCACTAGGTCACTGATAATATATATAATAATATACAAATAAATTATCATGAACATGTATCAACTTACCTATGAAACGTAATACCATATTCTTGCTTATCAGTACGGCTACCATATTTTAATACAACACACAGAACCATCTTTCCTACTTAATTAACAAAAAATATTTACCATTGACTTTATGTCTAACACAAAAAATAGCAATTTAGCAACACGAGCTACGATGCTACGTGAAGCGATTCTCCACGATTTGTTGGCGATACTTTTGGAAACTAACGAAAACATATGTAGACCTTTTATCTTACTCTAGCGCGTGTCGCAGAGATTATAAGGGTGCCGAATACTTTCTCACTCGCACTCATGCATCGTTTTTGTTCAGGCCTTGGTTTGCATACTTTGGATTCGATTTTAATTTAGTGGTCTTTTGTTTGACCTATACTCCTATTAGAATTATTTTCATATTGCCATATTGTATAACACAGATATTTTAATATTAAAAAAAAATTACCTCTTATTATTTTTTAAATATCTAAGATAAATATAACCACGAAGCGACCCTGTGCGAAGCCGGGTACTTCAGCTAGTTAATAATAAAATTGAAGAGTCTGTGATTTCTAGATATTTGTCCTATGATTAGCTTTTTGACTATTTCCACGATACTTAAGGATAAAACATAGTTATTGAAATGTCTGCTTATTCGTTATAACTACAATGTTGGTCCCGATATAATAAAGTTTGTTCTCGATATGTCAAACGGTTATTACAACGTTTTTATTAGCTCGTATTCTGTCCGGTGGTTGTTTGTCCAGTACAAATCCTGCAATCGATTTTTAACTAATTTCCTGACTAGCTAGATATTTGAAACTTTTGGAATATATCAGAACATGATGCAACATGATGACAGTCAATGCATTCTTTTAATACTTTACGCCATCTTTAAGCAGAATTGAATTCATTTTCAGTTAATTCTGTTTTGTAAGTTATTTCAGAAAAATCCGTAAAAAGTAAAACACTATTATTGGTTGCTAAGTGGGTCCTAGCAACTAAATTACTAATATATACGTGCGTTACTATGGAAATCAAAATGAAATGTCAAAATGACATTTCAGTATTCTATACTTGTTTCTTTGTTTTTTATTTCCTTCATATCAAGTACAAGTTTGAAAACATTGTACGAGTATATAAAAAGTTCTTTTTATCTTGTAATTATTTTTCTATTAATTGACTCTACAATCAGGCGAAGAGATTTCTTAATAGTTATTTTTTGTTTTTACTAGAAATCGGTGTTAGCCACATTCTCAATCTATTGGGGGTGTGCTCTGGTTTGAAACACACATTGAAGAACAACATGTCGATTTGCCAGAACCAGAATTTGAAGCTGTGATTCATGACTTTCATAAGCCGACACATTACCGTTCTGCCATCGAGGGCGGCACAGTTCCAATATTACAAGGTAAGCTTCTCGAAATTAACGCACCTACAACAATTCATCACGATTAGGCAAAGTCGACAGTTATCAGCGGTGGAGTAGTGCGGTGAGATGCAGACAGAGGGGCGCGCGCTTATATCCAACCATTGTCGATCGCGCAGGTTCACTCAGACTCTCAGTCGAGTGTGATACTGGCTAATGAGTCTAAGCTCACTGATTGGATATTAATAATAATTGAATGGCTGGGTAGAGGGGTGTGCACTATGCATATTATCTCTTTTTATTTACGTATTTCATTCAGTTATCTCTAATTTTGAATAACTGTAATAAATGAGGAAACTAATTATTGTAAAGTCAGTTATCTCTACAAACGTTTATTCGAAGATATTTACAAAAAACCTCATATTAATATAAATTTATCACATTAAAAGTAAGTTCGATGGTTTAATCAGTGATCAAAAAATACCAGGGAGCTGCACTTCGCGAGACAAGGTGATACAACACGCGCAAGTTCGTCGTAGAATACAGCATTAATGATAATATCGTCCGTCTATTCCATTGGTGCATGAATATTTTTAATGCTAGTATCAAAGACTTTGCTTCTCAGCTTTGAATCAAGGTACCAATAATAGGTATATAATTTTAGTCATAGCCAACGTCAGGATTTATCCAGATTGTAGTAATCATGTACGTAATACATCTAAGTATTTTTTTTATTCTAAATATAATTCACTAAATATAAATATTAGTTAATTTCGTCGCAATTAAGAAGGATACAGGTGTCTCAATCGTAAAGCACATTGGCACGAATCCGATAGAAGGAGGTCGGATATGCGTCATGGTGTTTTTAAATTATGTATGTTCAATTATATAACATTAAAAAAGATATCTTTCCAATTAACTATTTCTTTTATTCAACGAATAATTCACAAGATTTAAGAATATATCATTCTGATTATTGAACATATTATATAATTTTGAAAAACACTTTCTGAGAGAGTATATTATAACCAATAGAAAAAACCTTTTTTTTTTAAAAAGTAAGTCACCCCGACGGGGAATCGAACCCCGTATCTCCCGGGTTCACGCTCCATCCGTCGCATTTAACCAATATGCCCCGTCGGGGTGACTTACTTTTTTCAAAAAAAAGATTTTTTCTATTGGTTATAATATACTCTCTCAGAAAGTGTTTTTCAAAATTATATATGTTCGATATCTTTCCAATTCAAGATTGATAGTTAAGTTGTAAATAATAATAATGAGATTTCGAGTCTTTTCCTCTGGTATCATTATAATCGCTTATTGCATCGCATGTTATAATAATTTCTATATTAAATATACATAATTTTGAAAAACACTTTCTGAGAAAATATATTATAACCAATGGAAAAAATCTTTTTGAAAAAAGTAAGCCACCCCGGCAGAGAATCGAACCCTGCATCTCGCGGGTTTAAGTCCCATCAGCGCATTACCTCTATGCTACGCAGTGACATACTAATTGCGACAAATTTTAACTATTGGCCACTTTTAATACCCACTCATCAGCGCTCTTCTAAATCAAACTTATGTATGTTCAATAATTAGAATGGTACATTCTTAAAATCTTGTGAATTATTCGTTGAATAAAAGAAATAGTTAATTATTTCTATATTACATTGACAATATCAAAACCTGATATTATTCAACAACTAAAATATTGTAAACTTCTGGTAAGCTCTATATTAATATATCATAACTATCGAGGTGATGTATTAGTTACATATGCTGCAGATTCAGTTATCTTGCATCGCCGGAACATATCTCCCCCGACCGTATGATGCGATACGACTTGCAACCGTAATATTCCCTGATGCAACGGGATACATTACTCCGACGATACATATCTGTGATCTATTTATTTAATATAATATTATTGCGAAGCCACTGCTAGCAGGAGGATTTTGAATTGGCTTTTCATGCACGCCATAACCCCTGAAGATATTTAAGTTGTAAAATTTTATTGTTTTTAACTGATGTATCTTCCTATCAAAATACTTACGTGGAAAAAATTCCGCCGTTTTTATTTTAATATTTTTGAATTTTTACTAGGGAAGTATATTATTTTTAGTCTTGTCTGTAGTTATTTAGTTTTTGTGAATAAAGTTCTGATCAAATTGAGGTGCATATCGCCTACTATCACAAGGGGTCACAGTAAAAAAGTGTGTAAAGTCTGTATGACTGATGCTCCCATCCCGTAGCATATTTTGAACATTTAAACGAACATTGTCAGTTAGCAAAATCTGCCAGAAATCACCAGAACAACTATGAGGTCACCTCACGTTAAACTGTACTGGATCGACACCTGCACGACTCAATAAACGTTTTTATCATCTTCTACATGCCTACACTTTTCGACTGTCATGTCAAAATCACGTTTTGCACTATGTATTTTCTATAAGAATGTTGTCTATTATAATATACGGTCTGCAGGTTGTGTTCTGTTCAAAATATTGTCTATGGATGTCAATTTTAACGTAGAAACACGTAGAAACTTTTAAAATTAATTGAAATTAGCATGAATAATTAATAATACTTTATTCAAATTACTAATACATTATAGTTGGAACTCTATAGTTGGAGTTTATAGAGATGGTGATCGTTCAAAATATTCTGCGGAATGACGAAACCATACTCTAAATTTGTTGCTGCGACAGCGTGACAGTAGGCGACATGCACCTCAATTTGATCAGAACTTTAAACGTCAGAAAACTCTCTTGTAAAATATTATATTTGCTAATGTAGGTATGTCGAAAATAATTAAATATTTGCACTAAATTAAGTATAATTCATAGAGTGGTATTTAAAAATGGAATGGCTATTCATAAACAGAACATTGCGCCAACACGGATAGTGTCGTGTTTTAGAGTCAGTAGTTATTCAAATGATGTTCAAGTAACCAAACGTTGTATACAAGAAATGAGTAGGTAACTGATTTATTTAAAAAAAAAAATAACTAGCTTATTAATGCATTATAAATGTACCTATATTTAGGAATGGAATGTTTTTTGATAAGACGCTAGAATGAAAACTTTTAGTATTGATCTCACAAGATTTTATATTATGATATTATCTAGGATTTTACAATTAATATTAAAACTGGAACTATTAGGCATTTGTTAAAATTGCCTGAAAGAAAAATTAAAATTCGTTACAAAATATCATATAGTATCTATCAGGCAGCCAGATGTTTGAAGAGGTATTCGATTATGAGGAAAACGTTCACTGTTATATAGAGAGAATGCATTGTAGTACTTAGAGTGATCCGCGTTTCAAATTCTATTGGTTGGGTGAGATACAATTAATTTATGATACCCAATGCTTTGTTGTTTGTTAAAGGTCAAATATTGATATTGTTAAGAATTTTAAATATTGTAAAAATATATATTATGTATATACATAATATATATTATTTATAACACTACATCAGGCCAAGAGGCTTAATGACAATAGTGTGGTGAAAAAGTGGTGCATTTAGTAATATAAGTGAAATAATCACACACAGGCTTTGAGAAAATCACATAAATATATTGTGACCACACCGGGATCGTACCCGGAACTGCCGGATGAAAAGCCAACCCCTTACACACTGCATGTATTGTTGTTGAAATGCTTTCGTTGTATCAATAATTATGACGTGTAGTTGGCAGCATTATAGATTCTGTGATATTACACTTGACCGATTAAAATGCACCATTTGTAAGATAAACGAGGGACCTAAATACAAAAGAAACGGCAGTTTTCATTTTTGAAAAATGTTGGCCTCAATTAAAATGTCTTATTTCTCTTTTATATGTATAATTTCTAAAAAAATATTATAATATTATTAGTAGGTATACAAGCAATGTGTAAAATTATTTTTACAGGAATTATACATATAAGAACGATATTATACCTACTAAGACATTTCACGAAAACGGAAACTGCCGTTTCTGTTTCTAAGACCCTCATTTAAAAAAAATATATTACTTATTACAACTAGCCGAAGTTATACGAGGTCGATTATATTAATAAAACATTAATTGTATTACATATTTTAATATCAAAATAAGAATGGTTACAATAAGTCAAAATGAAATTATTTTCACAGCAGTTAGTAATAGTAAAAAAAAGGAATACTAAACAATAATCGAATCCAAAAAATATGCAAATACATTCAAAATTGGAAGGATCAAACAAACAAATAAACATATATGATGTACTATCTATTATATTACAAACGTCTTTTATATTATTACGTAGATATCATGATTAAACGTATAATGTGATTTAGATAACACATGTATCTATTTAGAGCCAGTTTGATTATTCAAGATAACAGATAAAGTAAAGTACATAACTTATGTAACTTAATAAAACGCCTTCGGAAAGATTCAGTGCTCGAAATATACAATTTTACGAAACGGTGCGCTCGATAATTTTACGAAAAATTTAACATACTTAGTTATCTATTTCGACCACTGCAACTTTTATAGTACCATCTTTGGAAAGTCGACGTTCTATATCAGATCAATATTTTCTTTTTACAATTATCAATGTTTTTGTTGACTCGCCAAACCTACTCGAAAGGGTGGGTTTCCATTGTCCATCAAGATTTACGCGAAACCAAACTTTGTACCATATCAGTCGTAGCGGTTCTAATTATGCACAAAACTCTATTATTCGGCGCTCTTGTTTAAATTATAATATGTATTTCTACACTGTTGATCCTTTTAATAATTCACCTGTTTTATTTAAACGCGCTATCTCCAAAATTTTGTATAAATAGATATATATGTATATATATATTTTTATGTAACTTTTTTGTATATAATTTAATTATTCATTATTTTCTTATGCAATTTCTTTATATTTATGTTATTCTTACTCTCTATCTTGTTAGGCTTAACTATATTATAATGTATACATGTAAACTTGGAACTTGAAAAGCTGGTTGCAATAACTTTTCATTATTATATTTTGTTTCCTTAATAAATAAAATAAAATAAATAAATCTAATTTTATGTGTTTTTTTTCTATAAAAATAAGTGATTTTTTTATGTTATGGCCTATCTAGCTTAGACGGTAAAATATTTTTTCCACGAGACGGATCGAAAATTTTGGGGATTTTATGAACCGAAGCAGCGTTCCGATACGCTCCGGTCCATTTCGAGCCCTGGAAAGATTACATAAGTAATAATGTAAGGTAAGGTATTATCGGACATGTGTTAATAATTATTATAATATTGAGTTTTGTAAAAAGTAATAATTATGTAACTAATTATGTATACATAATACTAATTATTAGTATTATGTATACATATGTATCATACCTGGGTGCCATAATATATTTGCAATCTGACACTGACTAATAATAACTCAGAATATAGAGACATGTTATTTTCAGCACATTTATTTTTAGTGTGGAATAGTTGGCTACCCTATCCCTAGCAATGCCGACAGGGAGGTTGGTAGTATAGTTGGTCCCGTCTCTTCGGTGGAATCCTTTTGTTAACTTACTTAAGCTAACGAAGCAGCTTGGCGGTAATTAACTGGAGAAGCGCAGAAGGGTGATGCGGCCGAGAGGCTGGGCGAATGGGGGAAGGGCGACAAGAATAGACAACGATGTACCATTGTAATGAAATTTATTATATGGCAATGACAAAATTAATTTGAATTGAGATCGTTTGACACGTATCGTGTTCCAAATTTGAAAAGGGAAAGCTAATGGAATATTACTACCGCGGAAGATTTTGTATTCGCTATGAATACAGGTTTTCGTGGTAATGATGTATATGTACATGCTTGTATCGACGGATTATGGTGATTATAAATACTATGAAACAATAATTATTATTATTAAACCCCTCTCTTTCAATGAGATTATTGCCTTCGTATATAAATGGGTACTATCATTTCGTTTGATCGGTATAACATTAAATTAAATTCATAAACAGAAGCCTTTTTATTATATGTAAAGTGATATAGAGAAATAACATGTCTGGTTTCTCATTTATTCGGGTTACATAGCTGCCATCTTAAGCCACTTGATATTATTGTAATACAATTTTATTATTGATACATTAAGTAGGCGGTGAAAATTAATGCCATATATATTCAAGAAAATGATATATATTTCATTGATAAGTACTATAGATAATTTTGAAGAAATTAGTTGTAATATATAATATATTATTTGATGAATATCAATTTCATTATAGAAGAATCAAGGCAGACTGTATTCAGGTCGGGGAACGAAGCAGTACATTTAAATCGTAGAGTTAGTTTTTACTTATTATTCGAATGTAATAACTAGCACTACGATCTGAATTCACAGTTTAATAGCCTGAATATAGTAGGCATTGTCTGTATACAAGGAGAAATTAAATTGAAGGTTTAAACTTTTATTTTAATGACAAATATCAATGGTTGGGCCAATTATGGTCGGATTCATACTTTCTTTCCACCAACCTCAAATTCCCTTGTCACAAGACCAAAGGACCACCTGTCACGGGTCATGATCGACCGTGATAAAAGTTCAGTTACATCAAGAAAGCGGACGCGTGCAGGCTTGTTATAGGTTTACCGTCGTTTAACGAGTAGTTCCAAGTATACAGACTGATTCAAAAAGTTAAATGCATAACACGAGCGTGTCCAGTGCAACCATCGTGGAAACCATAACTCTATTCGAGTCTCAGTGTAAACTCCATTAAAGCAAACCACTTATGTCCGTGTTCAATCATCACATCACCCATCAAACGTGTAACGTGCGAGTGCCTACTGGGACGTGCGGGCATGCCCCAGGGACCAGCTTCAGCCAGACCGCACAACATTAAAAAAGGTCCGTGCCTGGCATTCTACCTGTAACCCCCACTAGCATCCCCATCCACCATCTTAAAAATTACAGTCCACTGCAAAAACGCCACCAATCAATTGTATTATAAATTGATTAAAGACGAAATATAAAAGTAGACAAAATAATGACGTTGATAATAATACAAGTATGTTATTAAAAATATTTTAGCCATTATATAAAAAATAGATGTTTGAAAATGAATAAAATTAAAACTATGTCAATTGAATATGCGTTGCCGATCTTTCCATATTTAAATATTTAGTTTGAAAAATGGCCGAGTGATGCATTTCACGTTCATGGCGAGGGACATGACGTGTCAAGTCGTATTCAGTAGATTTGTGCAATAAACGTCACGCGGACGTACCAATTAATTGTTGTACGTGGTCGCGTTTGTAGAACAACGAATTGAAGGCTTCGATTGCATTGAAATGGACATCGAAGTGTTCTGAATACTGTATTCAGAGCCACCGTGAGGATATTTGGCTATTCAGGGAAACTGGGCTTCTGGGGATTTTAAAAAGTAAACATAATATTGGAACTGCCTATCTTATATACCTACATATTATTTAAAAAAAAATCCATGAATTGACTACTGCTATACAGATATTCTTCTCTCCATCAATAATGAAAACAAAATTTTGTAATTTTTTAAATAAGGTATTGCTAACTTTGAATCATAGATGGCGACAAATTTTAATGATGACTTAGGTACATGCACTTTTCATATATTTATATTTCGATTGTGAATGTTCGTTGAAGAATGGTGCATTCTTAAATTTTGTGTTTGTAAATAAAAAAGAGGGATAATACATCACATTCCCAATTTATTTTAAAGAATCGAAAATGTAGGTGATGGGATCATTAATACCTCGTTATTATTAAGTATATTATTATTAATACATATTTGCAAGGAAAACACAGCATATATTTTTTTATTATAACTTCATAATTTCACCGTTCTGTAGATACTCTATGGAAAAATTAAAAACATAATTAGGTTGTTGTTTAATTTAATAAGACTGCGTTTGGCGAGAAAATTCCACTATAACACGATATACCATACATTTTCCCTATATATATTCCCCTAAATCACTTGTATTATATTTCCATTAGGTACTGGATCCGTGCGTTATAGAGTTTCACCATAAGAGCGTAATCATAACAATGTATCAAATGCAAAATATACAAATTGCGTTACGCAGCGCCCCCACCCATTCAGCGCCCTAAGTATGTGCTTAGATTGCCTACCAAATCGCTACGGTTCTCACTACACTATAATGTGTATACGTCAATCACTAGTAGTTACAACGTGTGCATAAATTGGATATAAGCATTGGTTATACTAGTAGTGTTACATTCCCAAATGGGGGACCATTTGGGGATGTCTCTGCGAATCTGGAGAGGCCCAAATCGATATCAAACAAACAAATAGTGGGTTGATTACGAAAATAAATATTAATAAACCGGCAACGTTGTACACGGTTGCCGGCGAAATTTTATATTGGGGAACTCCGCATTGTGTTGGTTTGTTGGTTCGCAAGCGGCCGTTTTTGTTTTGTTTTGGCGCGGCAGAACGTGGCCGGCGGCCAGACAGAAAACACTGTTTGCTCGCTCTACAATTTAATTAATTTTATTTATTTAATTGAACTAAAATAAATTATATAAAATGTAGTAATCTAGTATATATTAACATCAAATAAACTCTTCGTTTCATAGTTTCGGTGTGTTAATTGTCCACCTCCACATCCCGAATCGAGATGAAAAACCATACAAAATAAAAGTGATAGCTTGCAATTCACTTTCGAAAATGGAGGGAAGTGATAGTAGGTACATTTATTAAAGTGGTGTTAACATTATATGTATATTATACAGTTTATTATTGATTTGTGTATCGATATATCAGTTGTTTGAAGTTTGAAGATTCCAAAATGAAGAACTTACTTACTCAGTGATGTCTCTAGACAAAATGCCGCCACTAGGCCGCTCCAAAATGCCGCCTCATTTTTTATACAGTATTTTTATCATTCTTTCATGACTAAGATATCTAAGAAATGTGTTGTATGGATACATTACTAACAAAATATTATATACCACTAAATCTAATTTAAATGCCATCCCTGCTTCAATAGAAAATATTGCGAGTCCACGGTTTCCAATACATTTAAAAATACACCTGACAACTTCCAAAACTCACGAGTGACTAGCAAAAATATTTGGATAAATTTAAAATTAGGTAGATATGTAGTATGTACTCACCTATAACTCGAAAATCTGCACGTGTAATTGCTGGTCATCAAGGATGTGACGTCCAAGCACAACGGAAGTAAGCTAGACATCGCGAACCCGACAAAAAAATACAGTCCTGTTACGCCTTGTATGTTAATTATTAATACATTTTGTTTCCAACCAGTGAGTTTATTTTTTAATGGAACAATATTTCCGTTTTTACTTAGTTTAGGTAGCTATTTCTAATAATATAAATAATAATTCTTCTCGATTTGCCGCCCTTCGAGTAACTGCCGCCCTCAAGCGACGCTCAATCTGCCTACCCCCACGGGACGTTACTGAACTTACTACTATTGGTATTAATAATTAATCCAAATATAATATTATGTACCTATATAACATTTTTTATATCGAAGCAACAACCACATATTTTTTCGTTTTATGTTTATGGTATGAAGTATGAACGGGCATAACTATGAATAATATTTTCTCAACACTTTATCTTTTGCTGTCAACATTTTCAACTGCCATAACGAGTATAGCGCCTGTATACGTGCATGGATTTACTGTCGGCAATAATGCTTATTTTAAACTATCGTGACAATAACTGTTTACACGTTAAAGTGCTGACTGTCTCTCCAATCTCATTCTTCAAGAGTAAGTGAGGCGCGATGTTGTCATTTTATAGTACTATTTGACAGGACGTATTGAAAATCGGTTAACCTCAAATTGAGTGGTTCGTTTTTTTACCGGTAGGTTCGCCATTATCGTTCTACTGCGCAGGCGCAGATCTTACTTGCGCATTAAAATTCAGAATCTTCCAAACAAGTTTGATTCATGCACGCAATCTTGCCAACTGCAGGATAATATAATGTTTGCCGATACATTTTCTTACTGTCAACAGTAAAACCATGCACGTGTAAACGGGGAATAAGACGATTGTTTTTGGTTCATATAAGTTTTAGGACATAATATAAACAAATAGTTTGGTACGCGCAATATTCTAAATTTAAAAATGTTTGGTAAGCGAAACGTTTAATTCGCTTGTGTATAAAATTCCACGATAAAGTCTGAATAAACAGCCAATGTTAATGTTTTACAATTTTAAAATGCGTTCACTTTGAGAGAATACTGTGTAATATTTTGATTTACCTAGCGCAAGGAATGCCCATGAATATATAATTTAATAGGGTTATCAGTTTTTATGCTTGACCGCCTCAGATTCTCCATGCAAAGCAAACTCGTTCCTTTCAAATCTAAAAATTGTGATGTGCAATCAAAAATTTACATTCACAAGAAAAAGGTTTCGGGCTTTATTTGACCCAGAAACGCGGTAAATGATAGCCGTCCCTCGGAGTTTTCACAGCGGAGAAAATGTTGTAATTTCTAATTCATGAAATCGTTACAGAAATTGCCCTAAAACAGTATTTTTTAATTTGCTGATTTTTGTAAGAATTCACAAAGAGCCTGTCTTCAGTTCTCACTGTATTTCCTGATTATAATATAATAATATTTTTAATCTACGTCTTTATTAAACATTCTAATCGCACAAAAGAATGTATAACTAATTAATTAACAATACATATTATGCTATTGTCATGGTTAAGGAATCCAATCCCGAGCCAAAATTCTGATCCCGGGATTTCGGGATTACAATTTGACAATCCCGGGATCCCGGGACTGGTCCGAAGTATGATAGTGCGAAGCATTGTTTTTTTCCAATCTTTCTAATTTTTATTAATTTATGTGAAAAAAAAAATGAATCGGCAACTTACACATGGGTATAAATCAAACTTCATTGAAACTCAGTTTATTTCTAATGTAGTTATTTGTTATTATAAGTATTTTTTCTGTTATATTTTCGTTTTTATTTTATTTTTCATAAACATTGATAAAAAAGTCAATCCCAAAAGTTTCAGGATTATGTTTATCAATCCCGGGATTCATAGGTATCGAAAATAGCTCGGGATCCCGGGATTGGAATCCCTAGTCTTGGTCTAGAGGTGTCGAAAAATTGATTGAGTATTATTTTGCGGTCAAAATGTATTGCCAGGTATTTCAAAAGTTTTATATTTGAAATAATCGATAAGCTGAAAATATTTAAAATAAAAATACAAATAAAAATTATTGTGCAAAATTATTATATTTATTGTGCAGAGGTTTTATCTTCAATGAATGGCTTAAATATTTAACATACTTGGAATATCTTAAAAAGACTAATATACATAATATTACATACATACCTACTTATTGGAAGAAAATACTATTTTAATAATTTTCTTTTATTGTTTCTGAAATATACCAAATTATGCGTCTTCAGTAAAGAATGATACACTCTTAAATCAGCAGTATTGTCATTAAATAATAACATAGTTTAAATTAGAAATGTTTTAAATTTAAAATCATTCTAAGCTTTCAAAAGACGTTACCGGAAAGACCATGTCACCAGGCCAGTGAGGTAATTACAGAAAATTATGTCGATATCACAGCGGAAAACGGCTTACTTGAAAAGCCTTGAAAGATCTTTTACCACTTTTATATATCATCATCTCTATGGTCAATGGATACACCATTTCAATTATAAGAGTGGTAACAAAATGTCTCAATACTATAAGTTCATGATCAGGTTACGTCGTTAGATGCAATGGATATATAGCGCTTTATAATGTTTATGAAGGAACCCCAGTAGTACTTGGTTTCTAGGCCAACCCTGGAGGAGACAGATAACGTCTCAATTAACACAGATACTGTGTATGACTGACTGAAGAATGTGAGATCGCTCGAAATAGGGATACTTTGAGGATGTTGTGCAGTCGGCTATGGATCTAAATGGTCTGCAGCATTAACTTATGTAAGTAAGTATCAGTTAATTATGATGATGACTTTTGATGGTTATGACTCAATTAAAAAGCTATCTTCAAAATATCTAAGTGCGAAACGAAAGGGGTATAATTAATTAAAATCAGTTTAATATGCCAAAGTAAGCATATTACTATATACTTACTAATAAGATAAGGGAGGAATCGAATGAAATAGCAAGTCACAGAATCATAGAAGTTTACATAAAAAGTGCTCCAAAATACAACGTTCTTTTAGTTTTCTAAGTACTGTTACACCCCCGAATGGTCTCCATTTGGGGATGTCTCTGTGTATCTGGAGAGGCCCGAGTCAGTATCAACTCCAACAAATAGTAATGGCTGATTGCGAAAATAATTAAATAATGTTAAATATCTGACCGGCAACATTGTCTGAATGCCGTTTAAAAAAATACGAATAGCAACGCCGCATTTTGTACGGCTCGCAAGTGACCGTTTGTTTTAGCGGGAGAAGCGTTTTTGACAGCAACGCAGTAAGCAGTGTTAACCTCGCTATCCGTCAAAATTAAATTGAAACGAATTTGTGTAAAAATGTAACCATTTAGAATATATTAACGTAAATATACCTTGCTGTTTCCAATACAATTCCGGTGTGTTATTTGTTCACCTCCAAGTCCTAAATCCAGACGAAAATCCATACAACAAAATAAAAGTGACAGCATGTTTTCATTTTCCAAAATGGAGGGAAATGACAGTACCTAGTGATTTTAGACTGCACCTATCCCTGAATTCAATCGTCGAAGTGGCTGAAAGTATTGAAAGACCCGTACCATTCTAATCGTGGTTGGACTATTGACTCGGGACTTCTCCCATTCACTTCAACAAAAGCCCTCTATATTCGAGCCGTGGCACAACACTGTGAATTTAGAACTTAGTGCTAGTTATTGGTTATACTATGGCAATAATATGGTAAATACTGTCTGTAGAAAATCGCAATTTAGTGCCTCAATCTGACTATTTTATAGACGGTCTTGGCTTTGAATCTCGACTTTTCCACTGACAATGAACCGCTATATATTATATACTTTGTAAATAGATTTTTATTTTTATCTCTTATTAATTAAACAATTAATTATTTTTCATTTCATAATGATAATCATTACAACATCTGCTATAATGAGCAATATAATGTCCAGAAATAAATGCATTGTTTTCAATGAGCTAATTAGCTTTTTTTGTAGTAAAGATTTTAACTAATTGCTATGGAATCTATGGGAATGTGGTGTTGGCGCCGAATGCTTCGTATTTCTTGCGACAGAGGACATGATGAACCAGTCAATCATCTAGAGACTGAAGATAAAGGGACGGGTCTCCACAATATGTGTGAGCCGCCTTCTTTAGTTTTTTAGACATATTGTTTGGTGCGGACCAGATGTTAAATCTCTCCAGTACCAGTCACTCTTGGTAGTTTTGGGTAGCCTAAAGGGATTGTAGCTGTAGCCGGAAAGAAAACGCTGAAGGCAGCCTTTAATCTGGCCTGAGAGAAGCAGAGGATCGAGAGGGGTGTAAAGTCTTGATCGCTCAAAAAATGACAAAACTCCAAGTTACTCCAATGCATAACTAACCAAATAAGTGGTTTCCTTAGAGACGAAATTGAAACAAAGGTGACAGGTGTCAAATAAATTCGCTTTTTGAACAGAAATTAAGTAAAATATTGTATTGAATATCGCCTATTTAATTTATTTGATGGTGTTAATAAAGGCCCACTCTAGTCAGGTCGTAACCCAAAGCTGTAAACTTCGATGGTAGTGGACGATGACGAATGCAATAAGTATGGTAAGGTATTTGTAGTAAATGATAATTGCTTCATAATTAAATTAATGGTAATAATTTTAACAAAATATGCAATCGAAAATCTTCATTTATTGCAAATAGGTTACCGCATTAAATTCGAAGATAATCAATAACTAGCAATACATACCATCGTAATTCAGTGCTACGGCCTGAATATAGTCGGTCTTGTGTGTTACCTGGCTGTATTTTTTGGTGGAGAAATATTACATTCAATAAAATAAAATGAAGTATCCACGTCATAGTTTATTAATAAACAAGACCGGTTTCGTTCGATTCAATTGGACATTGTCAACTGATACAACATAATGTATATAATATCCGCTCTAATAAAAATAGCTGTAGTGTATTTCAGGGCAGAGTAATGCCTGATCTCAGTAAGTCCCTTAAGTTGATCGTTCCAGCATGCCGATTTTCTTCTTGAGATTTGTCTTTTTTGGACGCTACTCAAAACCATTCTCTCCTCCAGGATATCTGGTCCGTAACAAACAATCTGTCAGAAAAAACTGCAGAATGCCACCGCTGACAAGATCACCATTATATTTTTATTGAATTTTTATATTATCGTCACTGTACAGGCCAATTGCCGTAACCTCACTTTTCAGCAAAGTGACATTTTTATGGTAATGGACTTATTGCAAACTCTTTTATTAATTGAAGACACAAGTGGATAAAAGAGTTATGTTACAAAATCAAAGTTTTGAGTAAATTGAGGTCAAAGTTTTTTTGATGTATTTTTTTTCAGTTGAGGATAATTTAAATAGTGATATATTCAAGTGGTAACCAAGGATCACACAATTTTACTAACGTCAGAAATAGTTTGTTAAAATCTTCAAATGTGTAATTTATTTATAAAAACGTGTATATGACACCTAAATCCACTACAGAAAATGTGTCGCTAGATTTCAAAATCAGCCAAGTCCATAATAGATGAATAGGAGAAAAACAGCTTTTTGTTTTCTCAAATACACAGTCACAAGGGTGAAACTTTATCTTATTTCGAGTGTAGAATATTTCAAATTAAGAAATACCACATTTTGATAATGCAGAAATGTTAGAAAGCAGTAGTTCTTCAGCAATTCACAAAAATGTCAAAAATACCTAAAGGTGGACTTGGCTGATTTTGAAATGTAGCGACACAAATAACAAAATAAAACTGAAACTAAAAAAAATTAAGTAAGATAGTCCCTTCATCCCTTGCCGTAATGTCAGACCAATGATTATTTTAAGATGTTTGATACATCCATATGAAAGATGGGTACATAACACCTTCATCCACTTGTGTCTTCAATTCAAAACTATTTTTTAAGCCATTTCTAACTTGACAAAAAAATATTCTAGCCAAATGCTGTAACTCTCTCTTCTAAACGTAAGCCACAGGGTAGGTACAGAGTAAGCCACTCAATTTGTAATAAAATAATAAATAAATTTTATATAAAATAATAAGTAAATCCAATACCCACAGTTTTTTTCACTTCCTGAACAATTTGATATTAATTGAGGGTTATGAAAATTGGCCTGTACAATGACGTTATTAACTAACCATTCGTTTTCTTCAATTTATATTGTGCATAATTGTGCATGCCAATTTAAAAACATTACAAAACAATGCAATTTAAAAATTGCAGCATGGTCGATCGCCAAACACGATGTTTCCATGTTATTTGCAATTTTTTTTAACTTTAAACTATGCAAAGGGTTCATAATTAGTTAATTTTACATTACGTTGATAATATATTATTTGCATTCAGACCTAACTGCATAGCACTGTAAAGCGCGAATTATATTATGCTGCATGTCGCTGACTATGACGTGACGTCACAGTAAGCTGCCGCTACAGGAAAAAAGTATGTAATGTCGTTTTTCTTGGTGTTTAAAATGTTATCAGATAGATGCTCGCATCCCGTAGCACATTTTGAACCTTTTAACTAACATTGTCAGTTGGAAAAATCTGCCGAAATCATCAGAACAACAATGAGGTCACCTCACGTTGAACTGCACTGCATCAACACCTCAATGAACGTTTTTATCATCTTCTACATGCCTACACTTTTCGACTGTCATGTCAGAATCACGTTTTTTTGTTTTTAGCGGTTGGCACTATGTATTCTCTATAATAATGTTGTATGTTATCTATGGTCTGCAGGTTGGGTTCTGTTCAAAATATTATCGATGGATGTCATGTCGCAAGTAATTTTAACGCACGCACACGTAGAAACTGTTAAAATTAATTGAAATTAGCATGAATAATTATAATAATTCAAATTACTAATTCATTATAGTTGGCACTTGTCTTGTGTAATAGCACCTGTCCTGATCCAGATTTCCCTCTGATTAGCGACGGACAAAACATCGAGAGCGTCGACAGCTTCAAGTACCTGGGGGTACACATCACGGGAGATGGCATTTTGCAGAAAGAGCTCGCTATCCGAATGGGAATGGCTGGAGCAACATTCAACTCGGTGCGGAATGTCTGGGACTCACGATTGTACTCGGTAAAAACCAAATGCCGCCTATTCGACGCTTGCATTCTGACGGTGCTGCTTTACGGTAGCGAATCATGGCAGCTTACGAAGGCTCAGAGCAACCGTATACTAAGTTTCCAAAACAGATGTTTGCGACGAATACTGGGTGTGACTTTAAGAGCAACGAGAAGATAAGAGAACGCACCAAGCAGCCTCTCATCACACTGAAAGCGAAGAGACGACGTCGGACCTGGCTCGGCCACGTGCTGCGGATGCCAGAAGAGAACTTCAACCTGGCTTGCCTGTTCTTCAAGCCGACCGGATCCCGGCGTCCTGGAAGGCCGCTAAATACAATCTACAGAGTGTATACGGTGGAGCTACGGGATGCTGGTGTGACCTGGAATGAAGCAAGAAGACTGGCGAGTGACAGGAATTCTTGGAGGCGCCGCGTGGTGTCCATATGCTCCAGTTAAGGGGCGGATATGGCAAAAGAAGAAGAAGAATAGTTGGCACTCTTCATCAGTGTCATTTTTCAGTAAATTTACGGAGATGGTGATGGTTCAAAATTTTCTGTGAAATTACGAAACCATAGACAAAATTTGTCTCCGCGACAGCGTGACAGTGGGTGACATGCACCTCAACTTGATTCGCGCTTATGTGTTTGTTCAGTACTTTTGTGAACGATTTTTATTTTATTGAATAAATTTGATATCGCTTCTGGGATCCTGCTAAACTTACCTAATCCCGATAACGCGTTCATGATCGAAAATCTCTCCCCCCGGATATAACTATTTTCATTTCAAATATTTGATGGAGTGAATAAGATCTCACAATTTTCCGATTGATCGCCCCAAAAATTGGCTATCATGCTTTGCCGCCCCAGCCGAGCGCCCGCCCCGCTTTTCCGCCCACATTAACACTTTGAGCCCAACGCATACGGCGGCTAAATAGCCGTGACGTATTGGCCTAATAATTCACAACGTCAAATATATCGTTTGTTTAGTATTATTGACGATTGATGATAAAAAAATAGTGTGATCAAATTCATAATATAATGTTTGAGACTTTCACGGTTGTTTTTTTATCGTAATATATATTTGGGTTTCCACCGTGTGTACTTCTTCTTTCGGTACTGTTCGGTTATCAGGAATACAGCGGAAAACACATTTTGAAAATAGCCGATAAACTAGATTATTTGTTAGGTTAACCTAACTAAACCTAACCTAACCTAAACTAACCCAAACTAACAAATAATCCAGTATACCGGGTATTTTCAAAATGTGTTTTCCGGTGTATTCCTGATAACCGAACAGTACCCTTCTTTCTTTCCTCGACGTTTCGGGCTCGTTGCAGAGGCCATTATCAATAGATATGTTTTATGATGAAGTGTAGAGTACTTATGAATGCAAACGTCGCTATAAGAATGCAATTTAATTATTATTACACGTAGAAAATTAATAGTAAAGTATATTAATTGTTGTTTTAATTTAATAAAACGCAATTTTTTTGTAGTCCTTATTCCACTTTTAATCAATAGATTAGGACCGGTTTCGTACGCCACAGAGGGACATTTTCAACTGTCTCTCTGTTTTCAATTGTCCCTCTGTGGTGGACGAAACCGGTCCTAATCTATTGATTAAAAGTGGAATAAGTACTACAAAAAATTGCGTTTTATTAAATTAAAACAACAATACAATGCAGTTCAACCATGAATTGACAGTTTACAAAATAAAAGAAAGTATATTAAGACTCTGTACCTGAGAAATCGGTAAATTGTAGGAAGTAGTAATTATGAAATATCACGGAAAAAGTACAGCACGAAATATATTGCAACCTTTGAAAAATTACGAGTTAAAGTTATCTCGAATATATAAAATAGGGTATATGAGTGAAGTGAACAATATTGCATAAAATGTAAATGTATAATCCGAAATATTAACATAATAGACCAGAACCGAAAAGTTGTCAGAGAATATTTGTATGTATTATGATTCATTAGAATTATTAATTCAAAATGTCTACGTTATCTGATATTTTTAAAATTCCGATGATGGAAGGCAACCAGGGTTGTAATTAAATCAACGTAATGATATCACTATGGATTCGATATGGTGTCCCTGGTGACTAAATGAATTTGAGTCCCATTCCGTCCAGTTTTTTTTTCCATAATTTTTAATTTCTTCATAATATGTAATTTCAAAAAAATGTATTTTCAATAATATAACTCAGAAATTCTTAAATAGGGAAATATGAATTCTATAAAACACTATTAATGGTGGTTAAACACACTTCAAAGTGTATCACAATACCACAAATGTCTTTCCTACATATTACCTATTATTCAGGCTTAACTTGTAAATAATTACAAGATAAAAAGAACTTTTTATATACAACGTTTTTAAATTTTCTGTTGAATCATATAAACTTGACTTGACTAGCTTAAACGATCAAAAACAATTGTACTTGACATGTCATATTGATTTCCATAGTAACGCACGTATATAATAATAATTTAGTTGCTAGGACCCCAGACCCCTAGCAACCAACAATGGTGTCGAAATAACTTTTCATACAAAACAGAATTAACTGTAAATGAATTCAATTCTACTTAAAGATGGCTAAACGTATTTAAAAATGCATTGGCATCGTGTTCTGGTATATTCTAAAAGTTTCAAATGAGTCGGGAAGTTAGTTAAAAATCGATTGCAAGATTAGTACCGGACAGATCAGAATACGAGCTAAGAAAAACGTTGTAATAATCTGTACTATGAATTAATACACTATTTTAGCATCCCTTTTATATATAAAGAAAATTTATTTAATGAGCAAAGTTGTTCCATTTACGATATAGAAAATTTGGCACCTGCAGTTGGTTGTTTTGTGTGAAGAACGATAACGCATTTATTTATAGGTTTAGGAGTTTGAAATTTTGTATGAGCATAAAAAACATGCTTTATAACAGAATGCCATCAAAATCTAGCTAATTTAGTCTAGCTAGTCGGGAGGTTAGTTAAAAATCGATTGCAAAAGAACCACAGGATAAATAAGAATACGACCTAATAAAAACGTTGTAAAAATACCTCATATTCTTAATTTAAAAAAATACACTACACTCCTGCCCTTAAACACTGCGCCAGGTTTGAATGAGTTAAGCCTCCAAAAAGGCGGCATTTACCCTGAATTTTTTGCCTGATTCATCCCCGTGTGAAATAGAGTCGTTATCGCGATGTTTGCCCTTAGTGGGGTGGTTTGCCTCCCAATGAGTTACATGTACTGAAAAATATCATCCGGGATATCTGGATGGATGAAATACGGTTGCTGTACGCCATTTCTGTAGCCATTTAACAAGCAAGACGAAGCCCAAATCTCGGGAAATCTAAACATTGAAAAATGTCGTCGTAAAATATATTTTTTGAATTTAGATATATTCTTTAGTCGCAGTGGTATATAACATAGCCGCGATAATATACGCGATAATACGCTTTTCATATACTTACTGGCAAGCTGGCGCGTGACGAGAGATGGTCCCACATTACTTTTCTATCCGTTCTGGGGCCTTATGTTATAACTTGTGACATAAAGTCACCCGATGACATTACGTAATTGTGACGTCACCTCAATACACGTATCGAGGCGAGCCGCCCAAGCATACGGCTCACCATAGATATTATTATGCTGAAACACCTATTTGTGTAGCGTTGATTTCTCAAATGGTATTCAGTCACTCCGGTAGTACGTCACAATGATGTCATATGACGTCATGTCGACCGGGCGACTTCTACTCGCAAGTTACAACATAAGGCCCCTGGTGTGCGTATAGCCAGCGCCATCTTAAGATACAAAGACTGAGCATATCTTTTTGCACAAGCATATTTCTCAAACGAGTGGTCCCACTATTCATCTGTCTAAAAATTTTCTTATGTAGTATTGAGTTATACTAGTACGTTTGCAGGAGGTGTGTTAATGTTAGTGTATTATTTATAATGTAACTCAGCTATCAAAATAATATAATGCAGACTGAAGAGTACAAAGAAGTTATTTGTTATTGTCGTTTTGTACTGACTGTCAATTTAGCAAGCGTATTATGATATTATACACAATAGAAGTTTACTTACTTTGATCGTCATTTACAACTATTAAGAACCATTAAATCACATGAACTCCGAGGTCTCCAAGATACGTTAAAATAATCAGTTTTTAACGAAATCAATAAAAATGCTCTGACAAGTGAACTCGACGGATACGTCAGTATAAAGACTCTATAGAACAATGATAGGTCACCCATAGACAGCAGCGGGAGGGGCAATAGTTGTAGGACCACTCGTTATCAGCAAGTTTCCGAATGCTTCGGCTTGTACTTGAGTCAGCTTTGGTATAGCACATTAACCAATAGTTGTTGTCTATGGTAGTGTTTATTTTTGTGAAGCATGAAAGCAATACCGGATCTCTCAAACTAGTCTACTCGAGAGTATTGTATTTTTTATCCGTTTCTCCATGCTTTTCCATGGTACTCTTAGATTACAGCCAAAGTACACTCAGCCAAGGTAAACTTGACTTCGTGGCGACATCAGATTGACATTCCCAAACTCACGCCACCTATTTCTGCCTGATGTTCGGAACTATGTAAACGCCAATTCAATTAGAAATACATACAATTTACGCAATGTATTAATTATTATTATTAATTGCCTATTACAAAACAAGTTGATCATGAACTGTTTTTATTAACTGTCATTTAAATAAATCAAGTTATTTATAAACCTTCAAGTTTGTGGTTATTGTTTTTTTGTCTCTACTGTAAAATTTCAATAAAATAAAATAAAGTAAATAAAATAAATAAACAATAGAATAAGACCTTATGAACATATTTTTTTGGAAATATTTTAAAAGTATATCTTAAAGATTTGTGTGTCGGTCAAGTACGAAAATGTGCTCCGAGAGAAAAGAGATGTTCAAGTCGGTCCAACCAGCTATTGGGCCCATCGGGCCGTCCCACCTGATCGCCACAAAGGCCAATTATCGTGCATTTAAAATAATTGCGACGTCTTACTGCGGGCGTGAAGATCTCTTCACATACATTTTGCTGTCCGTATGATTGATTACCCGGCCCACGGTGGCCGCGCAGCTTAAGCGTTGGACTATAATGCCGTGGGTCCCAGGTTCGAATCCTGGGTCTGGCAAGTACACATATTGTTTTTAAATTTGTGTGTGTCAGGGTATGGACCTAATAGGTTGAGCAAGTGGCTGACATCCATTTCTCATAAAAAACAAAAATCTGTCAATACCAACCTCTACTCTGTGGAGGCCCATATGATCCTATTAGGATCGGACATGGCCGAAAGGAGAAAAAGAAGAAGATGATTGATTAGCTTCGTCTTTTGTTATATATATTGAAATTCATTTTCTTTTTTGTTAGTTCCCTGTGTCTTTTCTCTCCCCGGCACTTTTGCATTGGAGTAAAATCAGTAAACTCAGTCAGAGATCACTTAGAGCGTAGCGACCTGAGTCTTGGGTATCTGCTCCTGAGACATTACCAGGCGTAAACAACTGTACAGATGCTTCACATTAAACATGGTGCTTCGTGATATGGTCGATTAATACCGAGTGTGGTGCGGGGCGGTTTTGGTTTGGAGGGCGTGTTTGTGTTGTCCGTCACGATTCAAAGAGATTGCAGAGTGATTACCTATATTAAATTATTTAAAACAATCGACCGGGGCTAGAATAATGAATGTAAAGTATAGTGTGTATACACGCTCATTTTATATGGCCGGCCTTGCTTGTCTTTGAGATTTCTATGTCTATAGATCCACCAATATAAGTTAACCGCTAAGTGAGGGCGCCATATGCTAACATTTGACATATCATTGAACACTTCTATATTGCGATGACCTTAGTTCTAAATTCAAATACCGGACGATGTATGATGGTATATCTATAGATATTTCAATAAAAATATATTTGTGTTTCGATATGAAAATACGTAGTACCTACAAGGTACATTTTAGAATACGTCTATCATAATATAGCGATGCCTAAAATATTTTTATATATATTTCGCACCATGAGTACTTTAGTGTATTAACTCCATATATTTTTGAGATATCAACGTTTGAAGTTACAAATCATTAATATTGCGGCAAGTTTAAGAACTTGGTATAAGCTCAATAATATTTTAGTATATCAAAATAATACACTAATCCTAATGCACCAAAATAATAATATACATCACATTGATGCATTACCTTAGCACCAAATAATTACATACAAGAAAAAAAGAACTTTTTATATACTTACCACGTTTTTATGTAATTTTCTGTTTAATCATATAAACTTGACAATTGTATGTATTAATAAAAACTTTTCATTGTACTTGATAGAAATACTGAATAAACATTATAGAATACAGAAATGTCATTTTGACATTTCATATTGATGTCCATAGTAACGCACGTATATATTAATAATTTAGTTGCTAGGACCCACTTAGCAACCAATAATAGTGAGTAGTAAATATTACTTTTAACGATTTTTTTCCGAAACATACAAAATAAAATTAACTGAAAATGAATTCAATTCTGCTTAAAGATGGCCAAAAGTATTAAAAGAATGCATTGTCGTCGTGTTCTGATATATTCTAAAAGTTTTAAATGTCTAGCTAGTCGGGAAGTTAGTTAAAAATCTTGGACAAACGAGAAAAAAATTGTACCGGACAAACAAGAATACGAGCTAATAAAAACGTGGTAAAATATACATCATATTAATGCATTGCCATAGTATATTTTAATAATATAGTAAAGCAGTCAACTTCTTAAAATAATTTCAAAATACTTTAGTGAAGTAACTCAATTATAACGCATTTCACATTTTGTTTCAGTTACTACGTTAAAGCAATAAAATAATAAAGAAAAAAAATTCTGAATAAAACTGTATTATTAACTACAAAATCATAATTTTTGACTTAATACACTAAAGTACTCATGGTGCGATTTGATATATTATTTATGGAAGAAGTGAGAGGAGTGATTATTATATAAAGTGAATATTACTATATTTAAATAAAAAATAAAATATAGTATAAAGTAAACGTAATATTTCTGAAAAAATCTGTACGTTCAGTAATCTTTTGTGTGAAAAACCGCCATAAACTAAATATTTCCGCACCTTTTTATACACAAAAAGTTCTAAAAGGTTCCTTCGCAAAATACTTTCCTTGTTTCAATACACCATTTAGGCCGAATTATGTACATACGATATGAATGTATTCGCCGCATAAAAGCGATTCTCGGCCATTTGTGTTTCTTTTAGTACGCCCGATGCGATCGAGATGGTAATTTGAAGTGGAGAGGCCGGAAAATGAGTACCAAAGCTGTAGAGACCAATAATAAGAGCATATTGGGCAATAGAAAAAAGATCAGTGGTATACATATATATACGTACATGTTTGGATTATCGGAAACCCTTCGAACAAGTATTTGAATTGGATATATTGCGGTATAATTAAATGTCCTGTGTGTGTTTTGTATTCAATGAAATACCTAAGCAACGGGAATGTGGGGTAAAGACAAGTATTATAACAAAAGTGTGTTGTGGCGCTTTTTTGCAGTAGATTGTATAATTTGAAGGTTGATGTTGATTCCGGATCTAGAGGTGGGGGCGATTTAACAGAATGCCAGACACTGACCTTTTATGATGTTGATGATGGCTCCGTGGACTGATCACTCGCGCGGTATTGTTTGTTTGGGTTACCCGGTGCGCGGCACTTAACGATACACTGTTTATAGATGGAGTGATAGGTGAGATTAAAATACTTTAGACGCTGAAGACGCACCTGTAATGAGCGACTGATCGATGTAATTAACGTGCATTTTAAAGGTGGTTTAAAAAAATCATTATCTAGTCAGCAGCGAATGAGTTAATTATTGATGATGATAGGTTGTATGAATGATGGGAGAGGGTATCATGGCTTTCCAGGTATTCAGAAGTATCGCTTATACGACAGTCACGCTATATCAAGCTGACCTGGCCATGGCCCACGAACAACTTCTTAATCAGTCTGTATAACACAATGCGGCAACACACACTCGTTTGTTCGCTTGAGATGACTACGCGCTACAGCTGTCTTGAGGTCACTCAATATTATTTGTTACTATCATGACCCGTGTCTGCCGGTCACTTGGTCTTGTGACAATAGTACTGGGATTTGAAGGAGGTGGGAAGTAAGGATTACGGCTACTACAATTTGGCGCAACCAGTGTGTTAAACTCGAAACATAGTATCATAACGTCACGTGAGCTCATATACGAAAACCATCAGAACATTCAGTAATAAAAACTGACAATCTAAAAAAACATTGTGTCAATTACATGTCCCTTCCAAACCACTGAAATCAAGGATACGTAAGATCACGTGACTCGAAAATGTGTTAATTTTTAGAAAATAAAAAAATGCTATTGCGCGTGATGTTGATAGTGTGGTTCTGATACATTTAAATACCGAGTGAAACGATATTGCATAATTATCGCCCGTGGATGAGCATACCGCGAGGTCACGTGTGCTCACGTGATGTGATGGTGATGGGTTTATAGCTTTATAGTTACAGTAACTACACGTCGTTTATTTGAGCATGATGTCATTTAGATTTGTTTTTGAAAAACGTACTTTGTTATATTAGCAAAAAATTGCCATGAACATAAGTATACCATGCTTTGCGTTTTGCCGCATTTGCAGGGTTGGCCACCAAGGAACCATCATTTTACCATATTGTTTCGGCGTGTCCTACCATTGTTAATATCTTTTTGAATTTAGTTTTTTGATAAAGTGTCGCGAGAAAGTGTTTCAGAAAAGTCGGTTTTTGCTCCCAGGCGTCGACGGGAGCCCCCTTGCATTCGAAGTCGTCGGAAAGTTTTCGGAAAATCTCAAGGTTCTTCGTGAATCGAGTGAAAACCATTTTTTTTTGTCTTTTTTGTGCTATTTGTGACATTGTGAAGGCCCCCTTTGGGCTATAGTGATAAATTGTTTGTGGGATACAGGCGTATGTGCCCTCAACGTTTTGGTGTTTGTCCGAAGAAATTCGGTTCAGACCAACCGATTCTAGCTCCAAAAAACCATAATTTGTATTGTACCATTCCCCGAACACGTGCAAATTATTCATGTTTTGATTTGAACGATTTCCAGAACTTTCTCGAATGATCGATGGAAGAATCGAATTTCGAAATCCGCATAGCAATTACACTTAACTGCAAATCCTTCTAGAAGTTTCTCGAAACTACTAGAGGAAAACTTCGAGGGACTTTTTTATTAATAATATTACTTGCATATATATTTTAAGTTTAAATTTAATTTAGATTATTTTATTGAATTGAATATTATCATTTATTTAGTTTCTTTAATAAAGAATATATATTTTATATATATTTTTTAGAAATATTTTTTAATTTTTTTTTATAATTCTAAAAAAGGATTTTTTAAATGGTTTTTTAATATTTTTTTTAAATGACATTTTTTTTTTTTTTTTTTTTTTTTTTTTTTTTCTTTAAATATTTTTTTCAATAATTTGAAAAAATATATAAATTTTTTTTTAATTTAAAATTTTTTTTTTTTTTTACTTTTTCTTTTACTTTAGTCATTTACTTATGCCACTAATCTTATATATATATATTATATAATAAGCTTCTCCACAGCAACTCCACAAGAAAAGCAACGGCATGGGAAAACCTGCAGTCGATCCGCCCCCGGGAGGGGATAAACCAATAGTTCCCGAGGACTGGTACAATACGCAATCCGACCCCTCCTCCGAGGACTCTGACACAGATGCAGTGCTTGACACCACCAAATCCGAAAAGGAAACGGTGAGAACTAGGGCGGAGGCTGCCACAAAGGCGAAAATCCTTGCTCGAAAGGCTGCGGATCTGAAAGCGGAAAAAATCCTAGCGGAAGCTGCCGTGAAAGCCAAAGCATCCGAACGCCAAGCGGCCACAGAAAGAAAAGAGAGGGAAGAGGCGGCAGCCACCAAGGCCAACAAAAAGGTCAAAAAGGTCAGGAAGGAAAGACGTTCCCTGGCTGAGGAAATACCACAGGACTCCGAGGAAACCCCGAGGCCAAACGCCAAGAATCCAAAGAGCGTTGCCCCTCCCGGGGATAGGATAGCCGACTCGGATGTTACGGACTCACAAAACGGGGCTACTAAGGTTGCTCAAGCAATCCAAAGAGTGAAAGAATTACTCTCCGGCGACGGAAATATCCCCGCATCGACAATTAAGGCGATAACAATGGAACTGGAGGCAGTCGTCGCGGAGACTTGGTCTCTCGCAATCAAGCTTGAATCCAGCAAAGCCATACTGGAAGATCGTGCCTCCTACATAAACGCGGTTGCCGCTGCCACTGGTGACGCAGTCAGTGAAGGAACCAAGTATTCTTGGAGCGACGTCACTCGAAAAGGCGCCAAGCCGGTCAGACAGACTTCTCCGGAATGGCCAATTGTGCCACCAACAACCGCCGCACGGCCCGGCGTGTTCTTTTTTCCTACACAAGAAGGAATGGAGTCTCCGGCCACTAAAGAAGTCGTCAAGAAAGCCATCGTGCCCTCGGAACTAAAAGTCCAAATAACGGGCTTGAGAATGGTACGTGGAGGTGGGGTAATCATTCACCCCAGAACCGAGGAAGAGGCCAAACGACTGGCCGCCGCTCCCGGTCTAAAGGAGGCCGGTCTCCGGGCTGAAATCGCAGGAAAAAGGCTCCCGCGGATAATTGTATTCAACGTGCCGGTCAAGACGACGGAGGACGACCTTAAGGAAGCCATTAAGGCCAACACTCAAGAGGTCACGGGTCTCCCCTCGGAGGCATACCGCCATGTTAAACTGAGCCACAGGGCAGGCCCCAGAATCGGAAAATGTCACATGGTGATATCGGTCCCGGCAAAGGTGAGGGAAGCGCTCATCAATGACGGGCGCATATATATGGGATGGGAATCCTTCCCAACCAAAGACTTTTGTGGCGTCGTCAAGTGCACAAGGTGTCACTTATACGGCCACATGGCAAAGAATTGTTCGGCGAGAAGCGCCACATGCGGCCATTGCACCGAGGAAGGACACGATAGGGCTGAATGCCCTAATATTAAGGCCCCCGGAAAGTGCCCGGCCTGCGCCAGGCACAAGAAGCCGCATCAACATGCAGCGATCGACCCTGATTGCCCAGCGCGCAAGTACGCAATGGCACAGGAGCGGAACCGAACGGATTATTCGATTCAATGATTCGGTTCGGTCAGTTAAATGCGGGCAAAGGGAAGGCTATAACGGCGGAGCTGATCAAGACGGTTCGGGAAATGGACATCGATTTGGTCCTGGTGCAGGAGCCTTACTCCTACGGCCCCAACCTGGGTTTCAGTGGGGGTCGGGTAATGCACCACGGCCTGGGGTCCATGGCCTGCATCTTCGTTGCGAATCCTACCCTAGTGGTGCTACACCTTGCCCACTTGTCGAGCGAACTCTTTGCCGTAGCGGAGGTCTCCGACCGATCGGGGAACTCCATTGTGGTGGTCTCTTCTTACTTTAAATTCAGCGTAAACATCCTGAAATGCGTCGAGCAGCTCGATAAAATTCTGGTTGCATGCCGCGGCAAACAGATTATAGTGGGAGCGGACGTCAACGTTCAATCATGGCTGTGGGCCCCCCGGGGGCCGCGGTCTGGCCGGGACAATCCGGCGCCCCTCGAGGAACTCGTGGCAACTCACGACCTGACGGTGCTGAATAACTCTAATGGTCCAGCCACATTCTCTACCAACAATGGGGAATCTCACATTGATGTCACTTTGATATCCAATGGTTCTGCCGGACGCGTCGTGAACTGGACTGTCCATTTGGAAGCGTCAGCAAGCGACCACCGTCTGATCACGTTCGCCTACAGGACCGAGAGGGGCCACGCGTCTCTCGCTCCACTTGTGAGCGAGTCACTGC
Organism: Rhyacophila brunnea; assembly: GCF_057557595.1. Taxonomy (NCBI): domain Eukaryota; kingdom Metazoa; phylum Arthropoda; class Insecta; order Trichoptera; family Rhyacophilidae; genus Rhyacophila; species Rhyacophila brunnea. The sequence goes on from NW_028233276.1 coordinate 44,879,065, forward strand.
CGAGGCGTTTCAGGACCAAGGGAACCGACTGGGTACGTTTTGACCGCGAGTTTGCTGAGGGTCTGGACAGGATGGCCTCGCGCCCTCCGCCAAAGGACATGCACGCTGCGGCTGAGGACCTCACGAATCTCATTATTGAAAAAGCGGAGGGCACTATCGGAAGGACGACCCCGAGACCGCCGAACCTCGCACCCTGGTGGAAGCCGAGACTGACAAGACTGAGAGACACGATGAGGAGGGCCAGAAGGGCCTTACAAGCAGCGCGAAGATCGCTGGAGGGGCCGCTGCACGCGGACCATCCGCTTGCGGTCACCTACAGGACCACTAGACTCAAGTTCAAAAAGGCAATCAGTAAGGCTAAGAAGGTGCACTGGAGAGAGTTCGTCACTGAAATGGGTGGCAATGATCCGTGGGGCCCCCCCTTCCGCGTGATGAAGCTGGGCTTACGGCCCGGAAAAGTCATGTCGGCGGTACGGCGCCCCGACGGATCGTTCACCAATAGCTCTGAAGAGTCCGCCACAGTCCTGTTGGATGCTCTTATCCCGCAGGACAACGAGTCGCTCGACATTGACAACGACCGATTTCAGCAGCTTCGCGTCTATGCGCTGCTCCCCTTAAACACTCCGCGATCCGCAGCCACTACCATGTCCGAGCTAGGGATCCTGTTTGCCAGCCTCCCGATTGGCAAAGCCCCGGGGCTTGACTGCATAGATAACGCGCTAGCGAGAAGGGCGTGGTCTCTTGCCTCACACGAGATCACGCAACTCTACAAAGAATGCATGAGTAGTGGCATATTCCCCGACTGCTGGAAAAAGGGTCATCTCACGGTGATCCCCAAAGCCGGCAGTCGCCCTCCTTGTGACCCGAAAGCGTATAGACCGATTACGCTCCTTCCCGTCTTCGGGAAGATATTGGAAAGATTGATAAACAGCAGGATTGAGTCCCACCTGTCGGAAAACTGTCCAATCTCGCAAAGACAATTTGGGTTTAGACCCGGAAAGTCCACCGAGGATGCGATTCGCTTTGTGATCGATTCTGTGGAGAGCTCTGGCAAGGACCTCGTTGCCGGGATTTTTCTCGACATAGCGGGCGCGTTTGATACTGCGTGGTGGCCCTTGGTTCTGGCAAAGCTTAGGCTGAAACAGATCCCCGGGGACCTCTTTGCCTTAGTTCAAAGCTACTTCAGCAATAGGGAGATAACCTACGACTCCGGCCCCAGCCTGATTCACAGGAGGACCACCATGGGGTGTCCCCAGGGCTCCGTCCTGGGACCCCTTCTGTGGAACATTCTGTTTGACGACGTTCTGTCCCTGCCACTGCCTCCGGGCTGCACGCTCGTTGCGTACGCCGACGACTTGCTCCTGCTTGTTGGGGCGACCAGCCGACCGGCACTTGAGCGTGCAGCCACGGACGCCTTGGGCAGAATCCTTAATTGGGGGTTGCTGAACAAGCTGACCTTTGCCCCGAGCAAAACGGAAGCTGTCCTCCTCAGGGGTAGTTCTCGGGTCAACATAACTCGACGGCCGCCCACGGTTCGTTTTGGCCAGACCTCAGTGCGTTTCTCCGAAAGGGTTACGTATCTGGGAGTAATTCTTGATGACAAGCTGTCTTTCGTTCACCACGCCAAGACGGCCGTCTCTAAGGCCAATTCGGCCTATCAGAGAATGGCCCGAATGGCGGGCAGCAATTGGGGACTTAAGCCTAGAGCCCTTAAGGTTGCATACGGCGCAATTTTCATGGGAATTGCCGGTTACGCCTCCAGCATTTGGCATTCTCGAGTAAACTCCTTAACTCTCGTGAGACGCGCACTATTAAGCGGGCAGCGACTTGCGCTGATCTCGCTTACCAAAGCCTACCGCACAACTTCTACTGACGCGCTTGCCGTACTCGCGGGGGTGCTACCCCTCGATCTGCACGTCCAAGTCAGAGGATCGATCACCCTCCTCTTGAGGGGGATCAGCACAATACTCGCCGGTGTCCATCTGACACCACCGCAGAGATCCGAGGACGTTCCTTACAGGAAGACTGTAAGTGACATTGTGTACAAGACCGCATTTGCGGCATGGCAGGCGAGGTGGACCGCCTCCCCCAAGGGGCGGCACACTTACCGTTTTTTTCCAGACGTATTCTGCAGGCACCAAACTAGAAGACTCCAACCTTCGCACTGGATTAGCCAGTTCCTCACCGGCCATGGCAACTTCGCCGCCAGACTCCACGAGTTTGGCTTGATAGTAGATGGGCCGGGTTGTACCTGCGGGCATGACCACCAAGATGTTGAACACATCCTCTGGGATTGCCCGCTTATGGAATTCGAACGAGCGGAGCTGTTTGCCAGGGTCCGTCCTCACACGGGCCCAATTGGTCATGGAGATCTGGTAGCAACCGAGGCCAACTTTGCGGCATTTGAGAAATTTGCAGCGTCGTATGGGGAGCGGGATAGTCCCGACTCTTCTGTAGACTCATCCATTTCAATTCGTGACACTCAGTATGCGGGTACACAAAGCGCTTAACGTCAGCGGACAGCAGAGCCAGTCCAAAAACAAACATTTTCTTTCTTAACTTTCTTCTTTCAGCACTACGGTGCATGGTTGCAGCATCAGTCCCGTGCGGCTCCGTCTCGGGACGGAATGAGCACTTAAAATCACTTCTTTCAGACACGTTTAAAGCGTCATAGAAAGCGGCCGTGCATATCCACGGTTGTGCATATATGACGGGTGGTGGTGGGCACTTTAACGTATGTCCATAAAGGACATTTCAATTCGTGACACTCAGTATGCGGGTACACAAAGCGCTTAACGTCAGCGGACAGCAGAGCCAGTCCAAAAACAAACATTTTCTTTCTTAACTTTCTTCTTTCAGCACTACGGTGCATGGTTGCAGCATCAGTCCCGTGCGGCTCCGTCTCGGGACGGAATGAGCACTTAAAATCACTTCTTTCAGACACGTTTAAAGCGTCATAGAAAGCGGCCGTGCATATCCACGGTTGCGCATATATGACGGGTGGTGGTGGGCACTTTAACGTATGTCCATAAAGGACACCAAAGCCTCGCTGACAATTGTGAAGAGGGCTCTGCTTAGCGGACAGAGGGCTGTTCTGATTGGCCTTACTAAGGCCTATAGGACCACATCTTCGGATGCCCTGGTGGTCCTTGCGGGGGTCTTTCCCCTCGACTTGCACGTTTAAATTAGAGGATCGATCACTCTCCTTATGAGGAGGATCAATACAACTCTCGCCGGTGTCCCTCTGACACCGCCATCGAGAGTGGAGAGCGTGAGCTACAGAAAGACTGTATCTGAGCTGGTCTACAAAACTGCATATGCGGCATGGCAGGCGAGATGGGTGGCCTCCCCTAAGGGCCGCCAGACTTTTCTATACTTTCTAGATGTCTCGGTGAGACACATGACGAGGAGACTGGTGCCGACCCACTGGACTAGTCAATTCATAACTGGCCATGGAAACTTTGCAGCCAAACTGCAGGGGTTTGGTTTGGCAAGACATGGGTCGGGTTGCTCATGTGGACACGACCAGCAGGACGCAGAGCACGTCATGTGGGACTGTCCACTTATGGGCCCCGAATGAGCGGAGTTGTTTGCCCGGGTCCGACCCCATTCGGGTCCAATAGGACACGCGGACATGGTGGCAACCGAGGCCAATTTTGCGGCCTTTACTAAATTCGCCAGAGCGTACGGGGAGCGGGACACTCTCGACTCCTCTTGCGACTCTTCAAATTAAAGTCACTCTGATAGTTGCCATATAAATTAACATCATGCATTCGCACTTCGGTGCAAGGTTGCATCACCAGTCCCGTGCGGCTCTGCTCGGGACAAAATGAGGGCTTAAATTCTTTGATCTGGCACACGTAAGGGTTATGTTAGCCGGCCGCGTATGACGCGACGTGGCTGCATATACATAACTGGTGCGGAGGTGGGAGTTTTACAAACCATGTCTATTAAGGAGTTTCCATGTTATGTACTCGAGATTGGCTTCGGTCGGGAGATTGCCAGCTGATGTCTCATATTTTTCGAAACACTCAGAATTTATATTAGTTTTACATGCGGACAGTTAGTCCTCTTCGGGTAAGATGGTCCAAATTACAGTTGTCGCCTTTAAGGTTATCCAGGATTAAAACCTTATTCTCCATATTTTGGATGGCCATGCATAATGTGTCATGAATTTTTCTCCTGAACAGTCCTTAGTAGGTATAGGATAGAGTTTTTCGATTGGATACATATTTTATTTGACAGATCTAAAATATGTGACCATCAGTGGCGAGGGGTGGAGGTAGGCTGTTAAGATTCAACATAAATAGTGCACATAAAACTATGTCAGTCATACGAAGTTGTTTTGTTGAACAAAAACTACAATTTACAGATGGTGTTGATTAGTTTTTAAAATTCAATTAAACCCGGCCTAACCAAACCATAATAGTTATGGAAAATCCGACGAAATAGTGCACAAATTTTTCATTCATACTTATTTGTTTTCTTCGAATTAAGAATAGGTACATGTTATACATTATTTTTGGTTAGTTTTTAAAAATACACTAAGCCCTGCCTAAACCAAGCCATGGTAAATAAAAATTGTTTTCTTCGAATTAAGAATACATGTTATACATTTTTTTGGTTAGTTTTTAAAAATATATTAAGCCCTGCTTAAACCAAACCATAGTAAATAAAAATTGTTTTCTTCGAATTAAGAATACATGTTATACATTTTTTGGTTAATTTTAAAAATACATTAGGCCCTGCCTAAACCAAACCATGGTAAATAAAAATATTATTTTATCTATAAAATATTCAAAATCAGAAACGATTCAATGGCATAATTTTAGACGAATATTTTTTGACTATTATCTATTATGGCATGGTTTACCGGGGCTTAATTGAATTTAAAAATTAACAAACGCCACCTGTAAATTGAAGTCTGAATTCAATGACAATAAATACGTATGACTGACAAAGATTAGTGTGTACTATTTATGTCGTATCTTAAAAGCCTACCCCCACCCTTCGCCACTGGTGACCATAGTGATATTTAGCCACGAGTAAGGATTGTTTTGTTTGGTGAAATACTGTTTCATTTTGTGAATTTCCTCTTTTTTTATGTGACTAGTCGTCTAAACTAAGTTAACGTATATTTTTTAAATGTGATACGTTATGTCATAATTGGATTTGACCGCAGGGGTTTAGGAAGGATGGGGATGTAGGGAATAGGTGGGAATTGTGACAATTGATCAGATTGTCACGTAGGGAAAAGAGGAGTGGATATGGGATATGGAATGGGATAGGATAGGGATAGCATGAGACTCGGGGAAATGATGCAGGGTCGTAGGTAGATTGACTATTACCTCTAAGACCTCAGTTACCTGTCCGGTTACTTCACTCATTCGTGTGATGTTCCTAAATTAATAAAAGGGATAATAAATATGGAATTAAAAATAAAATCTCGGTTTGAGTGCCACTCTATGAAATGCAATAGAGACAATATGATGAAGGGTAAATTAAATAAAAAGGGTGTAAAGAAATTTCAACAAATGTATAATTAATGTATAAGATTAACTTGCGGGCGACATTGTATAAAGTTGTATAAGTTATGAAATGAATCACGAGCGCCTAACACAAGTATAATAATCAGACAAATTTAGAATGAGAATCAAAGGCTAGTTCGGTGGACCGTAACATAAAAGGAACAACAATAAATACCAAACACAAAAATAGGCTCTTCAGTTTCCATCGCTGTCCTCGAATCCTTCCAGGACGGAATCGAGGAGTGCGTCTTCAAACGTGCCGGGTCCATGGGGTACCTTCGATCTCCTGGCCTGTTGGGGACGTCTCTCAGTGGGCCTTCATCAAACGTCTCCAAAACGTCAGGAAATCAAGGCCATGTGCCCCGGTTCCCGGGACTTGGAACTCGAGAAACACGTCTGCTTCGCTTGAAGGCTAAAAACTGAGAGTGTGCTGCCGATTCGCCTTTTCGTTCTCAAGCCGCTTTGTTTGTTAGCGCCGGAAATAGTTTGACCAACTGCGTACAAATTATCCGGCGTGATCCTGTCGATGTTTTGCGTAGTTGCTATCATCAAAAATAGTGTTGTCATGTTATAAAATAATATGACAGTTACTTTTGATTAGTATTATTTAGTTGATGTGTAAACTATTTTCTAAACTGTGTGAAAAGGTGTGAATTTTGACTAACGTGATGCGCGATTGATTCCCGCTCATTTTATATGATTGCAACTTCAATCGCACTAAAAACAAACTAGAATAATATATTATATTATTTATTTGATATAAAATAGTGATAGATGTTAATCATAGAAATATCGGAATAAATCTGTAAACGAATATATATACTTAGAAATATTGTAGGTATCTATAGGAAGTCCGCTTGTGTAAGTATAGTTTGAAAGAAAAGCCGAGTATTTCTATTCAAAAGAGCGTTTGCGCTATTATTTTTGTATTCGGAAAATATATTATGGGTTTTCGGAAAGGGATGAATCTAAAAATAAGAAAACGCCAGCCTTGATAGATGAGATATTTCTTTTCCACGGAATATTAAAAGAAAAACTTTATATCAGCTGGTTTTGAGATTGAAAGCTTGTGTAAAGATTAACCATGGAAAGTTTTTATAACACGGATAATATAGTGTAAGTCTGTATTCTCGATACAATAATAGCGAAAATATCGAACAAAATACATGATAATATATTTCGGTACCTACCTAATATAACCAAAAAATTACAAGATACAAAGAACTTTTTATATACCACGTTTTTAAATTTTCTGTTGGATCATATAAACTTGACAATTCTATGTATTAATAATTTAAGACAGATAAGACAATTATTGTCAAAAAAATCATTTTTTTGCTATTTTGCAACAAACAAACAAAATAATATAGAATACTGAAATGTCATTATGATTTCCATAGTAACGCACATATATATTAATAATTTAGTTGCTATGACCACCCTTTTAGCAACCAATAATAGTGGATTGGATTACGGATTTCTTCCGAAATAACTTTTCATACAAAACAGAATTAACTGAAAATGAATTCAATTCTACATAAAGATGACTAAACGTATTAAAAGAATGCATTGGCATCGTGTTCTGATATATTCTAAAAGTTTCAAATGTCTAGCTAGCCGGGAAGTTAGTTAAAAATCGATTGCAAGATTTGTACTGGATAAACACCCACCGGACAAACAAGAATACGAGCTAAGAAAAACGTGGTAATGAACTGGCTTAAATTTATCGATTATTAAGTTCATGTCATATTGACCACCATGAGCAATCGAACGTCTACGAAAAACTAAGTTATACTTAAATTCCCGCGTTTTTTAAAACCAAATCTCAGTTACAAAATCGTCGGTGCATTATACTATATAGTTTAATTAAGTATTTGAGTTTATAAAGTAGACACTCGAATTCGAATTATTATCGTTATAAGTTATAAATGTTGAAATGATATTATGGTCAATATACAATGTTATTCTTTTGTCTGTCATGGTGAATAATATAATTTTTTGATATCACATTAATGGTTTTTAGAATACGTATATGAATATATTCACGCTTCCATACTTTAAATAGTCCATTCCAATACACAAAAAGGTTGCTTGATGGATTTTTAAAAATGAACGAAAAGTGGTTGTTAGTCATTCGCTCAATCTATTATGTCAATGCTTTGTATAAAAACACCCATAAAACATCAACACAAACATTGACTACTCCAAGCCAATCGCTCCATACCACACCCAGTCAGGAACAAATACCCAAGACTAAGGTCGCCATGTATTTAAGTGTGCGTTGACTGAATTAAAAGTGCCCATGGGATACAGGAGAATATTGAACTAACAAAGACAAACGATTTTAACTATTTTTTTTATTCAACGAAAAAGGCACAAGATTTTAGAATGTAATATTCTATATTATACTGAATATACATAATTTGAAAACATCTCATCCGTATACACACTAGAAAAAATCGTTTTTGTAGAAAAAAATACGACGCCCGAAGGGACTTGAACCTGTATCTGCTTTTTACTGCTCTGTATACGACTTTTTCTAGTGTGTATATGTTAAATACAACATATTAATTAATAATCGTTAGTTATCTAGTTTTCGTTACTGGTATCTAGTGATTACGATGCGAGTCTATTTTTTGAATAAATATTACGAAACATTTTGTTTCATTAAAACGTGTAGATAGAAGGCTACATAACCATAAAACAAAATACTTCATTAAGCAACCGCTACTGAAAACCCTTGTTTCACTTTTACATGGAAAGCGATGATTTATACGCACATTTAAATACACACATATAATATATTACTATGACATCATTATTTAAAAGCTTTCCTCGTAAACGTGGATGTGTGTGCAGAGGTTGTGCTTTTATTGGATGCTCAAAGTTCACGCGCAGCTTTTTCGCCACATAAATATGTTTATTATTAATGTATTGCAGAAAGCGCCATAATTTTAATTGCCTCAATTATTATGGCGACGTAACACATGTTCGAACCAACGGTCATTTTATTTTATCAAATTTTATTTATTGACTTCCGGTTATAATTTTGGTAAAATGTTGAATTATTTTAGAGACATTTTCCGAACACGGGAGGTAAATTTGCTTACGTAAAAACGCAACATATTCAGACGAGTAAAAACATGAAATGCTTTCATTCTTTCCATTTTGCCATTTAATTTGTTTGCTTTGTAAATCATTTATTGCGGGAAACCAAAGACTCGAAGATATCAGATATATACAAGATATATTATTATTTGTATATTCAAATTGCTTTTTTCTTATATTGCGTTTATTTAGGTTTAATTTCCGTTCTGTGAATCAAACATAATATTCATTTTACAAGTGATGTATTGACCTTATAATGTGGTTAGTCCCAGGTTCGAATCCTCGGTCTGGCAAAAACTATTGTTTTTCAATTTGTGTTTGGAGTCAGAGTATCGACTATCGACCTAATAGATTGAGCAAATGGCTGATATCCATTTCTCATAAAAACAACAATCTGTTAATACAAGCCTCCACTGAGTGTAGGCCTATATTATAATATTATGATCTTTAATTAACTATTTTTTTTATTCAATGCATAATTCACAAGATTTCTGAATGTTATTGAACATACATAATTTACATACATACAAAAATCTTGGAGTGATCCGTGACGTCAGTTAGTAATTTAAGTAATACTTACTTTAATTAAAAATATAAAAACCGATCGCCAATTGTGACTCAGTTTGGGAAGCGCTTCAGAGAGTATTAAGAGCTATTAGTTAAAATTTGTCGCAATTAAGTATGGCGCCTATAGCATAGTAGTCTATGTGAATGGGCGCGAAACCCGAGAGATGCAGTTTCGATTACTGCTGCGTGTCTTACTTTTTTCAAAAAAGTTTTTTTCTATTGGTTATTATATATTTTCTCAGAAGTATTTTCAAAATTATGTATGCTTATATGATTTTATTAGGATCGGACATGGTCAAAAAAATTAATTAGCTTTTATTATGAATTTTAAGTAACAGAAAAATACAATTTGAATGTACAAATATGAATACATTGTTTAATAATTATTGTCGAACTATCCAATATTAAGCCTAAAACTGAAGTGTATGTACATGATTTATTTTATATTATATATTACTATGTTACGCCGAATGTACGAAATTGACTATAACATAAAATGGGCAAAATTTTGGCTAATTCATGTAATAGTCAAGCCCGTTGCCTTATTCATGAATTAGGTAAATTATCTGCCGAGTACGTGAATTCGCCAGGGTATGGAATTCTTAAACTGTCATCATAACAGTAGAAAAAGTAAATTTAATACGGATGGTTTTATTAGTTATAATTGTACATAATATAATATTATTATTATTAGGTTAGGTTAGGTTATGTTTTGTAATTCTGAATTCAACTGAATGTCCATTTTGAGGTTAGCTAACAAGTGTCAATAAACTATCACAAACATACAATCGACCATTGCACGATTGTAACCCAAGCACGAATCAAATCGCGAAAATACCTTTTAATAAAATTCTTCCGTTATCATATTATAATTCTAGATTTTTTTGCGCATAGTAAATGGATATTAACGTCATTATAGTTATTGATTGGTATATTTTTATATTATAATCAATGACATTTGACACATTTGGTTAGTTTGATTAGTTGCAAAAAATACCACCGTAGCGCTACTATCTAATTTGTCCAATGCATGAACTAGGCAGATATTTTGTCTAATTCATGAATAAGGCAACGGGCTTGCATTTTTCATGATTTAAGCAAAATTTTTCCCATTTTATGTAATCGTCAATTTCGCACATCGGCGTAACAACTACACCAATAACTATTAAAGTTAGCTACAGATGATTTTGTATACTATTATATGTTTATTGAAGGTAATATAATATATTAAATGATTCTTTGATTGTAACCATTCCACATAAAGTTTTCTTGTCATGAAAATGATCAAATCCAATTGAAAAAGGTACAGTTCTTCGGAATTTTCATTATTATTTGATGGTACCTAGCTAAAGAGAAAGTTTGTATCAAAAGCGGCGTACTTTTTGGAGGAAGCTTTTATGAAAGGAACCGTTCATTATCTACCCATACTTTATTTAGCTTCCAAGTTTTCCCCTTAATGTTCAATGGTTTTTCAAAAACCTTTTCCATTTTACTTTCTGCCAGAAAAAAACTCTTTCTTTTCTAATAGGCAGCCTAGGCTTTAACTTAATATAATATATTATTTTTCTTTTCAATTGTTATATAAATGATTGTAACAAATCAAAAAGTCGTTTAATTCGATTAGTAAATTATACAATAATGAAGTTAAGCCATATGGTTGAGCCAAATATGATGGCCGTCATTCCTTATTTCCCCACCTACCTTAAATCCTTATTTAATATTGTCACAAGACCAGGCATCTAGAAATTACGGATCATGAGACAGCCATGATTGCGAATTACATTCAGTTAGCTCGAGTGACAATATCAAGAAAGCGGTCGTGTGCGGGCTTGTTATAGCTTAGCCGTTGTTAACTACCGAGTGACTCAAAACGCATATGTTTGAATATTGTTGTGCTAAATCCGATACGGTTTGAGCGACCGTCGCATCCATCCTGAACTTATCGTCACCATTCATCCCAAAACCAAGTAAAACCGTGAGAGTGACATTCCAAACCGTCCGTTTACCAGTACGTGAGTGTGTGAACACCAAACTGCCTACAGGGCGCGCCAGTCCTCTCAACATAAAAAGGTCAGTGTCTGACATCTAGGTTAAACCCCCCCCCCATAGATCCGTAATCCATTCACCATCACTTTCAAATTACAGTCCTCTGCAAAAGCACCACCTGATTTTTTGATATCTGATTGTACTATCATCTCTTCTTGGTTGTTTCCTGCATGGTTGAGGATCGTGACCACCATGAAATTCCGTTATTTTCTGAGCGACCAAGTCTTTCCATCCCTCTTAATCGTTTGCTGCTCTCAGGGCAGAGTAAAGGATGTCCCCAGTAAGCTACTTCACTTAGTCACTTTTCTTCTGCTTCACCTTCCCTGGAAACTACAAAAAATCATCAGTATCTCCAGGTCATCCGGTCGGAGTCGAACAGTATATACAAAAAACTGCAGAATGCATCTCAAAAATAATACTGTAGTGTATAATTTAATGCTTACAACCATCTGTAAATTCTAAACAACGGATTTTAAAATCCGATTTACTCAGGTAATTAAAATAATATGTTTAATTGGAATAGGTAAAAAAATATTTTTTATAATATGTCGTATTTACAAACGCGTATTCTTAGATACATTATTATATTATATTACTTGCGATAACATTAGTAGGTATTGAAGAACTTAAAGATTGCATACTATCTGTTGTCGGAGAAATGGTTACATGTAAATTGTACGTGAAACATTTTACCGTGGCACAGTTCGCTGTGAGCTTTCTTATCTCTTAAATCTCTTAAAGAGATGACCGTATACTATTCGGTCTCCAATTTTATTAGATTCAATGTGAACATTAATTCAATTTTCATAGCTGATTTATGCAAAATTCATGAATGAAAACCTGACCTAACCTTACAAATAATCCTGTATATCGGCTATTTTATATTTTTTTTTGTTGTAAAGTGTAAACCAACGAGAACCGTGTTTTATTTAGACATACATTTTATGTCAGTACTATACGACCGAAAGAGGTTGGACGGTCTTTAATATACGGCCATATATTTCCGACATAACATTTAACGGTGAAGTGTGATACGGCGAACTGAATACGTTTCCGTACAAATCGCAGAAATGGGACCAAAAATAAAATTATAGTTTAATGTGATCGAAAATTCTGCCAAAAAATGGTATCATGCCAGAGGAATCGAAGAAGACCTTTACCTGATGAAAGTCTTTTTTGCTCTTAATATTCTTTAACGTGTAATATACATATAAATACCTACACATATAATAAAAATATACATGTAATAAATTAATAATGCCCCTTCTAAGCATCATACTCATTATTTATTTATGTGTATTAAGTAACCCTTAGCCCGGTCGCACATTGAAAATTGTCTCGGCTGGGATATAGTCATAATTCACAACTGGGTGCAATGCTGCAACTTTCTCCCGTGCGTATAGGCGAGAGCCATGCCAGGACAGTGATGTCAAGCGGATAGTCGAAACTAGGGAATCCAATCCCGAGCCAAAATTCTGATCCCGGGATTTCGGGATTACAATTTGACAATCCCAGGGTTGGCATTTTTTTTCCATTGTTAATATAAAATTTTTATATTTACAAATAACATCCATAATCCTGCACATGTGCCGGTGCGATATTTTGGTATTATACCTGCCCAGATGTCGAGTAAAATTTGTTGCTTGCGACAGCTGCGCATCTATTCTATACACAATACTGCTGTAGGCCACTATCGGCAGCTATCGAGATTCGAGGGTAGTTTTTCATTTTTTGTATAGAAGTATTAGCACTTATTGTAACGGTTACAATAAGATAGTTGTAATTGTTATAATAATTGCTATGTTTTAAAATCATTTCTCTTAGCTGTGTTCAATTTTAGAGTGAGATAGATAGTATTGACTGTTTAGATGGCTAACTTATTGTAATTGTTACAATAAGTGCTAATACTTCGATACAAAAAAATGTAAAACTACCCTTGATAGCTGACGATAGCGGCCTTTAGCAGTCTTGTGTATACAATAGATGCGCAGCTGTTGTTTTTATAGAGGTACATTAAATTACATGTATTTTGCGAATACCAACTAAATAATGTCGACGTATTCGACACGTTGCAGTCGAGACGAGCTTAGATGTGCGAGTCGGCTTATAATACAGCTTAATGAGTTTTTTATTCTATCGATTGTTTTTTCATTAGGTAAATGTCATTTATACCGTATGAAAAAAATCAATGGTTTTATATATTAGGTATAATTATATTAATTCTATTGTACAATTCTGGAAGCTATCGCAATATAATATGCTGGCTGTTGACAAGTACTCATTCCACCACGAATCGCTGGGTGGTACGAGTATTACAAATATCCAGGAGGACTGCCTTTTGAATTCCCGCAGTCCTTAGCTCCACTAGCAGTCTCTTCAGTGCATGTGGAACTATCAGGTAGCACAGATTACCAATGATCTTATAATAATTAATTACCCTTTTTGAGATACTACATATTTTCTCAATTTCATATTCATTTTCTCCTAGTTCCACATACAGATTTATAGTGTATTATTATTATTATTATTGTTCCAAAGTATGTTTTAGATTGCAGCGTAATACTGTGTTTTATTAATGAAACCACAACGTATAAACATAAGTACAATTTTACTTTACTTTAATTTTACCTTTTCAAGTAATATGTAGGTATCAATGTGTGAAAATAATTTATTAGGTAGGTAAATAAAATATGTATGTATAGGTATGTAGCATACAAATTAAATACAAATAATATTTTTGTTTGAAAGGAAATAGTGATTATATGCTCATATTTATATACATAGTCCAACTTTACGGTTTGTGCAAGAAATTAACTTGATTTATTTTATAGACATTAATAAGTTTCTGTACTACATAAAATGGATAACTCACTAGAATAATATTCATGAACAATCCAGAAAAATCTCGTTCACATATTTCCTCAATTATTCATTTAATTATTTTAAGTCATGAATGCTCATTATTGCGGGTCTGGAGAAGGGATTCCAATCCCGGGATCCCGAGCTATTTTCGATACCTATGAATCCCGGGATTGGTAAACACAATCCCAAAGATTTCGGGATTATGTTTTATCAATATCTATGGAAAATAAAACAAAAACGAAAATATAACAGAAAAAATACTTTTAATAACTAAATTAGAAATAAACTTTTATAAGAGTTTCAATGAAGTTTGATTTATATCCATATGTAAGTTGGCAATTCATTTTATTTTTTCACATAAATTAATAAAAATGAGAAAGATTGGAAAAAAACAATGCTTCGCACTTTTAACAAAGTAATTCCACCATGATCTCATACGTTTTACGGCAGTTTCATATTTGGCTGACTCATTAGATTTGTGAAGCGGAACGGCTATATACCACGATTTGCTTGGCTATTTTAAATCTCGCTAACCCATTCATTAAGTCTTTACCATCAGAAACAGCAATCTCATATTAAATTCACATTATTATTTATATTACAATATTATTTACTCCATTAAACTTATGTATTTTCAAGATTGAACTTACACAATATTAACAATAAAAATGTCTTAAATAGTATAAATTATACTAGATTTATTTTGACCGATTTTATCAATGTTATTTGTAAATATAAAAAAAATATATTAACTATGGAAACAATGCCAATCCCGGGATTGTCGAGTTGTAATCCCGGGATTAGAATTTTAGCTCGGGATTGGACTCCCTAGTCTGGAGTATATACGTCACTTTTGATTATATCTCTACTTCTCAATTGCACCATTTTAAATGGCACTGCAAGGGAGAAATCCGTGGCCTTCATCCCTTGATTACTTCAGCATATCTGAATCCATTTACGTCCCTCTCATCATTCGACCGCACCTTTTTGAACACTTATTCAAATGAAAATAACACACTTTAAGAAACCCAATTAGAAAATTATATAAATTTACATATTAAAATGTAATCAAAATATTAAACTAATTATTGTTAATAAACTAATGTCCCAGATAAGTTACATGTACTGAAATAAAGTTTCCTTCAATTTGTGCCTAATGTTAACATGGGTGTATCATATTAGGATGCTTATCAAAGATTGTTTTCAACTACAATATAATATACTTCAGTTCATCAGATTTAGGATTATAACTTATATGATAAACA
Organism: Rhyacophila brunnea; assembly: GCF_057557595.1. NCBI lineage: Eukaryota > Metazoa > Arthropoda > Insecta > Trichoptera > Rhyacophilidae > Rhyacophila > Rhyacophila brunnea. Next base: position 44,894,441 of record NW_028233276.1, read on the forward strand.
AGGGATATGAAACAAAGATAGGGCAGAGTAAATTAATAGAGACGCCAAAATCATAAATCATTTATTAGAAGAGGGTGCAATATAATACGTCCAGATACATATAATCTATAGGTGTATTAAACCAATATTCATGCATGTCTTGGGCTATCTGTTGCAATTAATAGATTATAATAATATTAAAGACTCATATTTTTTGTTAGTCAACAATTTTGTAGTGACGCCATACCAATGACATTATTATTATTAATGGACGACGCACTCAGTACAGTAGCTAGCAAGTAAATTCAAACGTAACATTCGCACGTGCATAGGTAGACGTCACGCAATATCCATTATGCGATATCACGCATCGGGAATTTATAGCAATATCACCTTTATTGTAATGGCGTTAGAACAGTGTTTTCACTTAGTATCAATGTTCGTTTGAGCGAACCCGTTCGAACCGAACCATTCGGCAGACCCGACAAGAAGCATCGAGAATTTATAGCAATATCACCTTTATTGAAATGGCGTTAGAACAGACTATGCCATTTGGCAGACCCGACAAAAAAGTGAGTGTCATTATTTTTCCAGATGCTTCGTCCATATTAATGTCATTGCACCATACACATATTTTCAAAATTATTTTACCTTTTTTGTCATGATGGATAAATTCCAGTTTTGAAATACACTTTACTGAGGAAGGCGTCTTGATATATTATATGAGACTATATATTATAATATATATCTGTTATTTTTCTTCTTCATCTTCATAATATATTTCCTTCATTACTGAGGATAGTGATTATTGTCATTTCGGTCTGAAGCGATTTGATCGCTTCATTTATTGTTAAAATTTTGAAATGTCACTTCATCTGGAAAGCGCACGGTGTTGCAACCTTCGACCTTCTACGCCTTCAGTAATCACTCTTCTCAATAGACTGCTCGGCAGTAGCGAAGGGTAGAGGTAGGCTGTTAAAATCCGCCATAAATAGTGCACATTAAACGTTGTTAGTCATACGTATTCGTTTTTATTGGACTATAACTACAATTTACAAATGGTGTTGGTAAGTTTTTAAAAATTAATTAAACCCTACCTAAACCAAACCGTAATAGTTTTGGTATATTTTAGGCGATACGAAAAATTTTTGCACACTTTTTCATTCATATTTATTTGTTTTCATTTGATTAAGAATACATATTGTTACACATACATGTTGGTTATTTTTTTTAAAATTCATTAAGCCCTGCCTAAACCAAACTATACTCGTGATAGATAAAAAAATATTCTATCTATAAATGTATGATTTAATTGCATAAAAATTGATGCATGAAATATTTTATAGATAGGCGAGTATTTTTTTACAATTATCTATAATGGGTTGGTTTTCGCAGGGTTTAATTGAATTGAAAAAACTAACGAACACCATCTGTAAATTGGAGTCTTATTTCAATGAAAACAAATACGTATGATTGACAAAGCTTAATATGCACTATGTATGGCTGATCTTAACAACCAACCTCCACCCTTCGCCACTATTAAGAAATTAAATACCAACCTCTTCTGGATAATTAAAAAAATAGTTTTGTATTTAAAAAAAATTTATATCTAAATATTTACTATATTTTGTACGCTACAGAATTAAACTAAGACGTAGTAAGTTCGATGTCAACGTTTAAATATGTCGCTTAAAAGAGAAAGCAAGATTCGGATCAAAGCTCATTTGAGGTTAAAGTTAACTTATTATGACGCATCTTCTCGTATTAATTACCATACGAGGATATCTCGCATACTTGCGGCTAAGCCTTCCCGCACGAACTCGACTTCCGGTCGCCTCTAAAAGCACGATCAGACAAGAAGCTCGTCAGCGCCACCGGAAGCGGGCAGAGTGCTTTGTAAAGTGTTTCATGTAGCAGTACAGCCTAAATTCAGGACTCACATGTTTAATTTACCGCCATTGTTCATAAATGCTACACATTTCACAACAATTGTATTATAAAGTAGACACTAGATTACTCGGACTAAGCGGTTATGCTTGTAATCTGGACATCTAAAAAAATAATTACACTAAAAACAAAACTAACTAATCGGGAACTAAGAAATCGGATAGAATAATATATTCTAATTAAATCGCTATGTAGGTATGATCACTATTTAAAATTAAATTACATCGAAATTAAGATACATTTATATCGCCGTCGTAGTTCAATACATACTGCACAGGCTTGTCAACCGGGACCTTCGGGCTCGATTTCCATTGATATCACAATACATTAATGTGATTTTCTTAAACCCTAAGTGTTTATATACTACGGTATAGTTATTGGTCCTCGTAGTATATTGTAGTGTTAAAAATATTATAGATTTTTAATTACCTAATTACTTTTTTATTCAACGAATAATTCACAAGATTTAAGAATGTAATATTCTAATAATTGTTTTTTTTTTCAATTTTAGAAAGCGCTTCAGAGAGTATTATAAGAGCCTTTAGTTAAAATGTGTCGTAATTAAGTATGGTGCCTTTAGCATAGTGGTCTATGTGCGTGGGCGCAAAACCCGAGAGATGCAGGTTCGATCTTGCGTACTTTTTTCAAAAAGATTTTTTCTTTTGGTTATAATGTATTTTCTCAGAAGTGTTTTCAAAAATTACGATGTTTAATATATAAATATTTAAAAAAGAAACATATAAAGAAGTGTTCAGTTTGGACCATAAGTAGGCGGAGTGTCACACTTTATTCTGATATATAGGAAGTATTTCGGATCCACCATATGCATTTTTGTGTGAAAAAATCATTATCTAAGATGGATTTGTTTATTCATGATCTTGAGTATCCGTGATATGGTAAGTCTCTGAGATTCGGAGATGACGTCGGTTCTCAAAAACCAAATTTAATATAGACCCCTTCATACAAGACAGATAAGAAAAATTTTAAGTAGAAATGCTCATATTTCTGAAAAATATTAATAAAGTAATTAAAATAGTTTAATAATTGTCAGAACTGGTTTTGTTTACTTAGAAGGACTTTTCCGAGAACTTTTTGTAAGTTAGGGAAATAAATTTTATAAGAGATAAAGGCCAGACCATGATTATGAAATTTAAAATTGAGATTGCAAGAAGCACTTTTATTTCACTCGATTTTCACTGTATTCGAGACATAGGTTTGAGCAGTCGATACAGACACGTTAAAGGAACGGACCATTAGAAAATTGGAAGCTTTCGTCATGTGTCAGTATCAGCATGTCAGCATGTCATGAAGATTTCCTGGTCTGATAGCATGACCAGTGAGAGGGTTTAATTAAAGACGAAAGAAATTATAGTTACTATTAAGTGTAGAAAAGTTACATATTTCCTGTGGACTAGAAACCTGTAATGTTTGATAATAAACAAACATAGGCTATTAGGTTCCTACATAAACTGAACAAAAATGTGATGATTGATAATTCACATAATATAAACATTAAAAACGTACGGGAAAATGTAATGACTGATATAACTATTTGTAAAATGAAATTCTTCCAAGTAAATGCTGACTTAATTAATAACATTTTATCTTATAATTATTTTGAAAGTGTTTAATTCATTCCATTGAAAATGTATTTTTATGTAGGCGGTTTCGGGTTACTTAGCGATTATTAAAGGGGGTCGCAAATCGAAAAATGTCGACGACTGTTACACTATGGCCTATACGACCCCCTTACATTAAATTTGATGTATCATGAAGTTGACAATTTTTGGTGGAAAAGGGTGGGTGGAAAAATATAGGAACAATAAGAGAGAAAGGAAATAATTAGTCTCCATTCACTATCTTTTTGTAAATGCAGCAATGCACTGCAGTCAGTAGCGAAGGGTCACAAATAGTGCACATTACGTCATACGTATTTGTTTTTATTGAACTAAGACTACATTTTCCAGATGGAGTTGTTATTTTTTTTAAATTAATCCCTGCCTAACCAAACCATAGTTTTGGCATATTTTGGGCGATACGACAAAATTTAGTACACTATTTCATTCATAATTTTGGATTAAGAATACATAGTATTACGCATATTCATTAAAGCTCTGCATAAACCAAACTGTAACAGATAAAAAATATTATTCTATCTAAAAAAAATATCCAAAAATATTTCAGATTTAATTGCATAATTTTATATATTATTTTATAGGCAGACGAGTATTTTTTAACTATTATCTATTATGGATTGGTTTTCGCAGAGTTTAATTTAATTTTAAACACTAACACCATCTGTAAATTATTGTAGTCTTATTTCAATGAAAAGAAACACGTATGACTGACAAAATTTTGTGTGCACTATTTATAGCGGGTCTTAATAGCCTACCCCCCACCCTTCACCACTGCATCAACTTTGCTCAAAATTATAACGTAATGTATTTGTGTATTTGTAAGTGATTTTTATTTTAAATAGATATCATTAAAACCCCAATGCTGTGAGAGTATGTAGTCTGATATTGACGTAGTTTTGTATTGGGTTATTCTGAATATACTTGATTTTTCCATCTGCAAAATGTAATATCATTTCATTCACATATTCAAGGAACTCCTTATTGTTTTCATATATACTGTTTCGCACCGTGTATACGTTGTATATTTAATAGAGTTACTGAGGTAAATGATTTGGGTGTATTGTATGATGCAAAGTTCACTTTCAATTACCATATTCTCAACATCAGTACTAGAGTTAGCAAAATATGAGTTTCAAATTCATTCGAAAATGTACAACTTCTCTGTACATTATACGTATCATTTGTGTCAAATATTCTAGAAGATGCCTGCATTATTTCAAGTTCTCACAAAGCTTAATTGGGTTCACAATAAATTTATTCGGTTTTTAGGTAAGTACGAATACTTTCTTTATGACATTGAAAATTAATATTAATTTTCCATATCCTCATGGGAAGAAGCAATTTGCAGCTCTGCAATGGATGTGATTTTTTGGAGGACATTTTACATATAGCAATACGATGCCCTGAATATGAACGATACAGAACACAGCTACAAATTGCGGATATCTTTTAGAATGTCGATGAATTAAAAGGTGCCCTGGCGGTGGGTTGGATGGAAAAGCTTGGCAAAATTATAAATTTCTTCAACAGAATTAGTGTGAGGACCTGTGGGTCTATTCTATGCTTATCGACCGCTAAAGTGATAAAGTGAAAAATATTATCAAACTTAGGGTAGGTTTGTATCAAAATATTAGCACTTATTGTAACAATTACACGAAGCCGGTTTTTATTGTTGCAATAAGTGCTATATTTTAACAGCACCTATCTTGCTGCTGTTAAAATATCGCACTTATTGCAACAATAAAAACCGGCTTCGTGTAATTGTTACAATAAGTGTTAATATTTTGATACAAACCTACCCTAAGTTTGATACTATTTATCAATTTAGTGTTCGATAAGTATAGAATAGACCCACTGATCGGCGGATCCCCTTCTAGAATACAAGAGGCAATATGACAGCGAGTCGCAAGTAAAGCCTCGCTAAAATCATAAAAAAAACCGAAATAGCAATTCTTCTTGTTGAACGTTTCTTTCGATTCAATCGACGGATGGTATATTTCACGTTGCTGTATATCGTGCAGTTAACGAATTTGATTTAAATCGTGTAACCAAAAGTTCTAAATTCGGACAATCGGTTAGAGTGGTTAAACGATAAAACGAATTTGTTAAAAAAATGGAGGACCACATCAAGAGGGACACAAAAAGGCGTGTGACCGACTAGAAAGAGAGAGAGAGAGAGAGAAACAGATAGAAATAGAGATGATTGGAGTATATAGCGCCAGTGTAGCTATTGATATTTATTTTACTACTTTTATGAACAAAGAAACAACATATATTCACGTAAGATATTCAAAAATTTCAAATCGGAAACCCCGTGCAGGATTATATTATATTATATCAATATTATTTTCATAAAATATTTCAGGTTTATCTTAATTTAATACGATAAATAAAAAAAACGCTACATTTTTTCCAGAATTTATTTCGTTCAATAAAAAAATGCAAAAAAACAATATTGCATATTAATAAGTAATAAAAATTCTTTGCTCCAACGGGAAAAAATCTTCGCTCACATTATGAAATTCCAACATGAATTCAATGCTTTGCTTATTTTTCTACCCAGCAATGCAAAGCTTTTTAGTATGTAAGAGAATAAAAAGTAAAAATAAATCGTTTTATACCTGGAACAACATAACATGATATACTTGTTATGAACAGAGGTAGAATTTCCTAGAAATTAAAACGAGTAGTGACGGATATAAAATTTCATTATTCGGTGAAAATATTATGTAATAATACTACGCATGTTTTAAGCTAGATCATAATATACCAGTTATTAAATGATTTTGCGCCAGTACCTAACCCATGTATTTGAAGTCATCAAACTGTCTGATTATAATATATTAACAAATATTAAATTCTGATGGTTTTTCACAGGCGAATGTTTTTGCGTATTTTAAAGTCTAAAACATAACATTGATTTGGATAGGGATTGCAATACCGGTATTTTATACCCGGTATTCAATTATTTATCGATACTGAAATACCGGTATTTTCGGTATTTAAGCATACACGTTTATGTTTTTTGAAAATAATTTTTTTCATTACTCATTACTTACAACTAAAAACGTAGGGCCTCGTGAATGCTCGATTAAAACCGAGTGTAATGCGGGGCGGTGTAGTATGTATTAGGAATTCCAATCCTGAGCTATTTTAGATACCTATGAATCCCGGGATTGGTAAACATAATTTAATAATATATTTAAATCATAATTTGTTATCAATTTTTATGGAAAATAAAATAAAAACGAAAATATAACAGAAAGTATACTTTTAATAACATATATAATATATACATATATATATATAATAAAAATAATAAAATTTGATTTATTACCCATGTGTAAGTTGCCAATTCATTTTATTTTTTCACATAAATTAATAAAATGAGAAAGATTGGAAAAAACAATGCTTCGCACTTTTAACAAAGTAATTCAACCATGATCTCATACGTTTTACGGCAGTTTCATATTTGGCTGACTAATTACATTTATGAAGCGGGAAGGCCATACACCACGATTTGCTTTACTATTTTAAATCTCGCTAACCGATTCATTAAGTCTTTATTATCAGAAACAGCAATCTCATATTAAATTCACATTGTTATTTACTCCATTAAAATTATGTATTTTCAAGATTGAACGTACACAATATTAACAATAAAAATGTCTTAAATAGTATAAATTATACTAGATTTATTTTGACCGATTTTATCAATGTTATTTGTAAATGTAAAAAAATTATATTAACTATAGAAAAAATGCCAATCCCGGGATTGTCAAATTGTCATCCCGAAATCCCGGGATCAGAATTTTGGCCCGTGATTGGATTCCCTAGTATGTATATTATACCCGTATTATAAAGTCATTATACTGTCTGCATGTTCTCTAAAAACGTCCATAATAATATAAATGAATAAGAATAATTGGTAAAATAAATGATATTATATCGTCTAATTTATATTTCATTTTATTCAATAAATAATTCTTAATTTTATTTTGTTTTGTCCTGGTTTGAAAAATAATAATTATGGCAAGCTTATTTAAATTCCATCAGCTATGCGGACAGCGAAATGCTAGAGAGATATAATATATAAGACACTTAAAATAAGTCACGGTCCTCAACAATGAGAGACAGTAAAGCGAATACCAAAACAGCCAATCATAGAAAATCTAAAAATCTGACGACAGTTTAAATATTATCGCATACTGATTAATTACATTAATATATTTAAGTAAGGGTGTAAAATTTCCTTAAAATAATATTTGTTATAAAATAGAGAGGGGTACAAAATTATCTTCTAATACAGGGTTTCCCAAACTATGTTCCGCAGAACACCAGTGTTCCGCCAAACCTGAATAGGTGTTCCGCGACAATTCGGAAAGGTTTTATACACTTTTGCAATATTTTCTGAAAACAAGTAAGGACAATTCCTGGGTTCGGAATTCATTTTCCGTGACAGATAAACCAGTACGCTTAAGCGCAGGTGACTATGAACATCTTATTGATTTAATTAGTGACTCTGATTTGAAGTTCAGCCTTTAAATGATTTCTGGGCGAGTTTGTCAGAAGAGTACCCCAATTTTTCAAAACAAGCTATTACTAATTTTTTAATGGCCCCCACAATGGAGAGGCTGACAGGGCTTTAGTCTGGGGGCACGGGTTCTGGGTGGGCTCGGCATGATCAGATAAGTAAGATAAATACACATCACAAATTTGCTTTAATAGTTAAAAAAAAAAAATCGCCTGCAGCGCTATTATACTTCATGACTGTTAACATTTGTTAATCTCAAATTATATAATTGATCGATGTAATTTTTGATTATTGCGTATTGCATACAACTCCATGATGAAAGTAGATGTATTAAGAATATAAAAAAATAATCAATAATACGAATAAGGGCCCTTAATTTGAGCTGTAACAAAATTTGAAAAATGTTAATGTTATGTTTCACACTGCCTTTAACATTAGAGATAGGTAGGGGGCCCGCCAAAGATAATAGCCTAAGGGCCCGCTTCAGGATGTGGGGGCCATGATTGTTTTACTTCCGTTTTCTACTATATATTTATCCGAAGCGGGATTTTCTATTTATGCTGCAACGAAGTCAAAGTGCAGGAACAGGCTCGACGCCACACCAGATATTAGAATGCAACTTACCAATATTGTGCCTGATATCAAGAAGATATGCAATTCAAGGACTCAAAATTATCAAAGTCATACCTAAGTGCTTTATTTATTCATATTTTATGTTTATATTATAATTGTATATTTAAAAATATGCAATTACTAAATAAATAATATGTTTTAATAACGTTTTTTAAAATTTTAACTAGTAGGAATCAATCTAAGCTCAAAATAAGCTAAGTGTTCCGTTAAAACTTCCGAGTTTGCAAAGTGTTCCATTGGAGAAAAAGTTTGGGAAGCCCTGTTCTAATATATGGAGGTAAAATACATTGAAACACCTGTGATTAAGCTATTAGAAAATAATATCTATGTAACGGAAATTTACGGTCGTACGAGCAGGGGGAAATGCATTTTTGCATTACTGAGAAAAAAAACTTTTTCCATTCTTTTTAATAATACATAATATTATATTTTTATTAAAATTTACATTACTCGTATGTACTTTTATAATTCAATTTTTGTAATGCACCTGTGTCTTCTTGGCATATCATTTTGGTACGGTACCAAACCAATCTTATAATCAGCCTTCCACCGAAGGACTATCTAGTAAATTATGCAGTGCATAACATATTGCATAACGTTACAGTGCTAGAAATGTAAAATTTTACAAACCGGAGCACTCGATAATTTTTCGAAAATATTAATAGGATTTTTTTTTGTTTTGTATGTATCTACTTACATATTTTATTATTTAAATCTATGACTATATACTGTATGTATACTGTTGTAGAATTTGAATGAATATATCTCATTTCTGATAAAAAAGATAATGTTTGTTCAAAAGAAAAATCCAAAAATAAAGTCTGTTCGCTGAAGGTCGAAATTGAAATCACCCTTAAAATATCGACATTATTAGAATTGATGGGATGACGGCATTTGTCCAGCGGCCATCCTTTCGGCGAGCAATGTCCCCGCCCCGCCCATCTCCATTTCAGCTGTTTGGCAACGTCTATTACATCGCGTACTCCTGTCTGCTTCCTAATCCATTCGTTTCTCTTTCTGTCCTTTCGCGTGATGCCCAACATACACCTCTCCATGCCTCGATGTGCGACTCTTAGCCTTTGGACATTTCTCGTGTTGGGGGTCCACGTCTCGCAGCCATACGTGAGCACGGGTAGCACACATTGGTTGAACACCATACGCTTAAGAAATAATGGTAGGTCACTCTTGAAGATACTATTCAGACGTCCGAAAGCACTCCATCCCAGTTTTGTTCTTCGAGCAATTTCATCGTGCATGCTTCCGTCTATGGGCACCTGCTGTTCGAGATAGTAGCTGCTGACTTGCTCGAGTTGGGTGTACTAATAATATTAATAATCATTCAAAAACTATTTTTTTACGGAAAAGTAATAAAGGATCATTTGAAAATGAGACCTCATTTACAAAAACTTAAAAGTAATTACATATAATTTACAATCGGATATTTAACTTTTCAATTTTTAGCATTTCAATGATTATCAGATACCTACCTTTTATAAGGAAAATTTTAAAATTAATCCATGGAATTTGGCATTATTTGGGTGAAAGTAGAAATGTAATGTAATGAATGTCGACCATTTATCATGAATTAATTAATCGCACAGATAATATGTGCGTTGAATGGGTCTATTATAACGCCATGAGTGTTTCTGACATCAAACGAAAAAGACAATCTATAGATAGATGATGATTTCCTAAGAATTACGATTACACGTGCTTGTGTAGGAAGCTAAATATTAATATAAGCCAGCCAATAAACCACCGTTCAATAAGGAATTGAGGAGAGGTTATGATTATTTGTAATTATTAAAATTAAGACTACTGGCACTGAGGGTACTCGATGTGATTTAAACTAAAATTCTAATTGACTTAAGTTATCAAATAAGATATATATATATATAATTTAAATCTCACTAGGTTAATTGTGTCACGAGTTGTATGGCATGTCGAATCGTTTTGTTGGAACTACATATCGTCCAAATCAAAACCATATAACTCATGCCATAAAAAAATTAGTAATTATATTTCTGTAGCGTTCTCCATTGACAGTAACTGCATTGCAATTTTTGATTAAAAAAAAAAAATACTGTCCAAATACACCTCTAGACTATAAACCAAACCAAATTGTTAATTTTCGTGGAAATAAAGGTGTTTCAAGAATAGCATGTGGGTTTTCATTACTCCAAAAGCGACAATTATGCTTATTTACGAAGCCATTTAACCAACAATGAGCTTCATCATTGAAGATGATTTTTTCATGAAATAGTGGGTCTGTTTCAAATTGCTCTGAAGTTCATTTTTTTTATTTGGTTTAAGGGCGGACGTGCTCAGCGTGGGTCAAAAAGGAGCTTTTTATCTATTTTCAAAGCATGATACTGGACATACCTTAAACGTTGTAGATAATCTATTTATATAATTTTGAAGCCTTATTATCCTTTATATTTATTTTAAACATTTGATGACTGCGTAAAGTATTTTTATTACATAAAATAGTATTCTTTTAAACCTCTCGCTCTAATGTTTTAGAATATAGTCATATTTTAGTAAATAAATGTGCAGTGGTGTTAAGATTTTTTACATTTATTAATTTTTAAACGCATTTATAAAACCATCAGTATAATTTATTTATATCGACATTATTATAGTGAAATATTTACGATAAAAAATTATATTGATAATCTCTGTGATCCTAAATTTGACAAGAATAAGGCATTTTATTATTCAAAAAATGGGCAAGATTAACACATTTGAAGATGATTCTAAAGATACTAATTATAAGCTATGTCTTTGACCATTCAAGTGTGATAAACATCCTACGAATAATGAATGCTTTAAAATAATTATTCACCTAAGGATAAGGTAGTGTTTTTTTGAAATACGCCATTTCTTTTGGCTTTCCCCAGTGGTTAAGCTACAAAATACGGCCGTAGCCATAAATTGACAAACTATAATTGAAGTAGGGAGTAAAATCATGTTAACGCGCGTGTTTGAAGATGTACCTAACCGAAGTATGTCCAGGATCATGCTTTGAAAATATAACAAAAGCTCCATTTTGACCTACGCTGAGCATGTCCCCCCTCAAGGCGAACATGAAATAATTACTAATTATTATTGATTACTGGACAAAGTATAATATCTGAATATACAGAAAGGTGAAACCTAAATCACGAAAAGTGTTATTCGTGTTATATTGTATATATTATAATGTATTTGTATTCAATAGAAATCTTATACTATATCTATGCCATATAAATAAACACATAATTGATTTAAAGTTGATTGATTCAACATTGTATGAAAGCTTTGCTACGTTCTATAATTAGTATTATATAATTATATTATAATTACGATTTCTGCTAATGATTCCAGGAAAGAAGAGGTAGATTATTTCTATGTTCAAATTATTACATATTATGTCAGTGTATTTCAACATTTTTCGAGCCACGATACATTTTGTCTAATAACAACATTTTCACTAGCACACGGTATATCATTTGAGGGGGACTATACGACCACGATGGGTGAGCGGTTTACGAGTCGGCTTATAACATCGTAGGTCCCACGTTCAAATCCTGGGTCTAGAAAATACACATATTATTTTTCAATCTGTGCTTGGAGTCAGAGTATGGACCTAATATACATTTCTCGTACAAACAACACTGTTAATACAAATCTCCAATCCGTGGAGGCCCATATGATTTTCTTAGGATCGGACATAAATTTTTGGGTACAGTTCGGTTATGAGGAATACAGCGGAAAACACATTTTGAAAATAGCCGATATACTGGATTATTTGTTAGTTTGGGTTAGTTTAGGTAAAGTTAGGTTGAGTAACCTAACCTAATAAATAATCCAGTATATCGGCTATTTTCAAAATGTGTTTTCCGCTGTATTCCTCATAACCGAACTGTACCAATTTTTGTTTATAATAGGCATATTTGGGGACTTATTTTGACGTTACGTATAGTATACGAAATACAGTTATTTGCGATTGTTCAGTTAACATTATACCAACCATACACTCCGGCAGTTGCAGGACAGTAAGTTTTTATACTAATGTGGCATGAAAACATGGTGTGTAAAACTCCCACCTCCGCACCCGTTATGTATATGCAGCCACGTCGATGCGCAGCCGCCTAACATAACCCTTAAATGTGCCAGATCAAAGAATTTAAGCCCTCATTTTGTCCCGAGCAGAGCCGCACGGGATTGGTGATGCAACCTTGCACCGAAGTGCGAATGCATGATGTTAATTTGTATGGCAACTATCAAAGTGACTTTAATTTGAAGAGTCGGAAGGGGAGTCGGGAGTGTCCCGCTCCCCGTACGCTCTGGCGAATTTAGTCAAGGCCGCAAAATTGGCCTCGGTTGCCACCATGTCCGCGTGTCCTATTGGGCCCGAATGGGGCGCCATGAAAACAGTGAATTGCCAGAATATAAGATAAAATGGATCGGACGACATTACAATATTAACAATAAACAATAATTGAAAAAAAGGTACTATCGCCAAGTCTTATGTTTCCGGATACAAAAGAAAATTGCGCCGCAGGTGATTTTTTAAAGTCACTTTTAAACTTTTAAAACAAAATAATGGGAAAGTTGTACTAAAACAATACTTTATGTCATAATTTAAATGATTAAAATGATGAACGGCAATGGAATAAAATCTTGCGGCACACTCTCCAACCGCTCGAGGAACACCGGTTAGGGATCTCTGTGTTATGTCATTGTATAGATTTATGATACATAATATATATAGCATAAATATATGGAAACAGTGTTATACCGTTTTAAGTGATTAAGAAAATTGTTACTTTCACGTTGGTAATATGTAATAATATATAATATATTTGAACGTAATGAATTGAGATTCATCACATGGATATATTTATTATTCCGGAAACTTGTCTGTATTCAATATTACCTGGATCTTAATTAAAAACACCGAGGTACTAAAAGAAAATTCAACAATATTGGAGATGTATGTAAAAGAGGTGTGTACGTAAATACATACAACTATCGAACATCACGCTTATGTGGTATGTTTATATTGCTTGACTATAATTATAACTTTGTATTATGATGTTACTCTGGGTTTGTTTATGTGAATATCTCTGACTATACTTTCTCTTACACCAGGGGTCAGCAGTTTGTCAAGTGAGAAGAGCCAAATTGTCAAGGAAACAGGATAACAAAGGTACCAGAGAGCCGCATATATGTAATATACATATTATGTATATGGATGTGGATTTTTAGGAGGGGGGGGGGGGGAAGTTCATGATTTTTTATTAAATGATTATAAATTTTCATCCGCTATTCTGCTTCTAAGTTAATTTTTTATTTGGTTCTATATGAGAATGTTTGTTCACATATAGGTATATGTAGAGCCAAAGATTGTGAGAATACCAAAAGCTAGTTTTTTTAACGAGTCATATGTTTCAGGCAAACTATTCCATGTATCAAATATTATTGTTTCTATTTTAGGCAGTTGTTTTAAAGCTGCCCACTAGTACTGAAAAATCAAATCAACTGTTATTATATAATTATTATATTAAATTACACATATGCATAAAAATATTTTAAAAATTAGGTTACATTTTGTTTACATGCTACAAGGCGCAATTGGTGCAGTAGTAAATAATATAACGTTTATGAGATGTGAGTATCTGTGTAAGGATGCAGAAGGTCACAGCATTTAGCAATATACTCAATAACTATCGTACAAAGTCGCACTTTTTGACGTAGCAATTCTGTGAATGTGTGTGGACGTTCCATACAAATAGTAAATTGAATGCAATCCGTAAAGTATGATAACCATAGGTGAATTAGTGGCGTGTGATCTAACAATTTATAAAATCTTTGCGATCCAGTAAAAGATGCTGTTGGATTTTTTCACAACAGCCATAGAGATTCCAGATAAGGTGAAGAGATAATCGTTGAAAATATCGAAGTCATTCTAATTAATGAACTATATTATTATGCATTAGTAATAAAATAACAATAAGATGGCCTCCAAAACGAACGTGTTACGTCATATATTATAACAAAGCAGAATTGAATTAACATATTAATATTCTCATACGTAGGTATATTATTATGGTAATATTTAACTCAGAGCCAATGGATTATGCGAATGGCTAAAAACCATTCCTCGTAAAAGTCTATTAATATAACGTCTAATCTATGGAAGCGCATAGGTTCCGCCTAGGAGAGAACATGATATTATCCTAACTGTACTCATAAGTAGGTACCTTGGTACCTCTTCTGTCATCAACCAAACAGATTTGAATGTATATGTATAGATTAAGCTCAGTGCAACTATAATAAAACTGTGATTTGTTTTGACCATGTAATTTTGTGTTCAATAATCAAAACATGAGCGGAGAACGGTTTATATTTTACTGACTAAGACAGATAACGTACAGGTCGAGGTTTGACTACCTTTATTTACTATTTCTGATACACTGTGGTAACTGAGCCATGATTTCTCGGAATATGGGACCAAGTAAAATATTTCTTATGCACCTAATAGCTAATTTTTAACAACTATAAACTATTTATATACTAAATAAATCGAAATATTAATATTTGTCTGCGTTGCAGACTCCATTCCTCGTTATAATACCATCAGAAACCAGTTTCGACTTAATCCCCGAATGGGGGTAAATTCAGTGGATGTTAACATATTATTATATTATATTATTTGAATATTGCTGTAATACAAGTGTGAGTAATGCAGTATGTACGTAGATATTATGCTCGATCTAAACCTACTTCGGTGAGTATTCAAAGTTATGAAATAACACAATTCTATGATTTATTATTATTCTAATCGTATGCTACAAGTAATAGTGGAAGTTTCTCAGTTCATTAAAGTTGTTCTACGGAATAAGTCGAACCACGAGTGCAACTTGTGAATTATTAAATTCAAACAGAAAAGCAATGCGTCTTTATAAGAGCTTTTTTTAGTTGACAAAGCACAACGAACCGCGAGAGTTGACAGCAGACACAGGTATCTGGGAAAGCTCTCAAAAGCTAATGAGAAATTATGTCTCTTCGGGCAGAGCTTTTTAAAATTCAACGTTGTGTATTGTTTTATTTTTTATTTTGTTTGTGTGAAAAGTGTATCGACGTTGGAGATTTTAATCGATCCCTAGTGCATAGAAAGAAAGCTTTTTTTGTTAAACAAATAACGATGTATTGCAAATAAAATTTCCTGAATATTTTATTATTTCGATTATGCTATCCTATCAATACAATATTTGTATAACTACTATGATTTGCTATTTATAACATTTCTTTATGCTTATGCACGGGGTAATTTATAATTGAATTAATATTAGGTGAACATATGTTTCATACTTTTAATTTACGTGGTGTTATTCAGTTTTACCTTATTTGTTCATTTTACTAACATACAGTAAAAGTATGATTAAAATATTTATAAGTAAATACAAACGATAATAATTATTTTGTATTATTCTTGATTTTATAATTTACTCTAAGTGAATCATTATAATATGATTGTATCTAAAATAAATGAGGAGTATCTATTTTTAAAATTCGAACAATTAACTAGCCTACTCCGGGATAGAGGAAAATACCACTAAGTATAATTTTATATGAATAGGTATACAATTGATTATTAAAAACAGAATTGTTTTAATGGTTGTTTTATTGTATTGTACGCACTTGTACACTATTAATTTTTTTGAGGACATTATATCAGTAGCGAAGGGTGGAGGTAGGCTATCAAGATCCGCCATAAATAGTGCATGTTAAATTTTGTTACTCATACGTAATTGTTTTTATTGAACTAAGACTGTAATTTACAGATGGTGTTGGCTAGTTCTTAAAAATCAATTAAACTATACCTAAACCAAACCATAATAGTTTTGGTATATTTTTGGCGATACGACAAAATTGTGCTCACTTTTTCATTAATACTTATTTGTTTCCGTTGGATTGAGAATACAATATATTATTATGGATATTTTATAGATATACGAGTATTTTCTGACTATTATCTATTACGGCTTGGTTTTGCAGGGTTTAATTGAATTAAAAAAAAATAACCAATACGATCTGCAATTTGTAGTCTTATTTCAATGAAAATAATTACGTATGACGGACAAAGTTTAATTTGCACTATTTATGGCAAGTCTTAACAGCTTATCTCCACCCTTCGCCACTGCATTATATAGTTTAGTTTATTAGATAATATTAGTTTAGTTTTCTATATGAATTTGGTATTTAATAGTTTTACATCATTCACGGATAAACACAATTTACGTGGAACGATTATGTTACTACGAGATTACTTGTGAACTGCTTGATTGAAAGGTTTGATATCGACTACTCATGCTAATTAATATAATATATCGCATTTTATAGTGTGTCGTATACAATTATATGTATGCGACAAAAAAGAAAGGAAGTTAGATGATATCATGACTTATGTGTGATTGTACCGTCCGTTGTGTACACACACTTGTTTTTTTTTTTACATAATTACCGTGAATATTACAAATTATAAATTTAAGACGTTCACAACATGACATTTACTAACAAAGAAACACAGGGACACACAAGTCAATACTACCAAGAATGGCACAGTTCTCATTTACACCACGTATAAGTCGCAAAAAATACGTGCCCAAATATTGATATCTTCTAGCATTTAAACTACAGTATGTAAGCGTACCTAAGAGAAAGCCAGTTAGATAAAGCTACGGTTAGTATCCATATAACCTCAAATAAAGGAGTAATAAGTAGAAGTGAGACATGTCAGAAGAAATAGTAGAAGTTTTTATTTCTTCTAGATAAGAGCTGGAGTTTTAATGAATTCGGACTTAATTTTATTATTTTTGCCACATGTAAAAATATAATAAAAATCTTAAACTTGAATACCACTAGCTCTGAAGGGAGACATTCGCCAAGCGGTCTCATTTCTCGCAAGCATACAAGTAAATTATAAGCATAATTTCTTTGCACCGAACCACAATTTTTATTCTTTCCGCTTTAATATTATTGCTTCAACGAAGGAGTTTAAAAGATTTATTAAAAGTGCATTTTAAAAGGTAACAAGTAGCTTGTAAGGGAGTATGCAATTTTTTTTATTATGTGAATATAAAATTATTATGTGCCTGTTGCAAAAGCCTGGGACTCTTAACTGTTGTTAATTTTATAATACTTATTGGTCAGAGTAATAATTGATGGGTTTCCATGGCCTGAAGAATTTTCTAACATAACTTAAGGGGGAGAGGGACGCCAGCAGAGAACCTAGCGGAAAAATACGAAGCTTGCAATTTGAGATTTTTTTTGATAATTTACAATTTCAACTGTACTAATTGATAAATATGTATCTGAAAACATTAAAAAAATTTTTTATTTATTTTTTAATTTAAAGATAAACTGGCAATTGTAAAAGAATGTGAATTCGCTGCAGGGTCAAATCTTATTATTACATTATATTTTATGGCCATATTTATAAATAAAATAAATATAAATATAAATAAAAAGGATTTCAAGTTATACACATTTATATTTTTATAAAAATTGATGTTTTTTAAAATATATATAATAAATATTAAAACGATGAATTAGTCAAAAATCTAAACGACAGAAAATCTAACACTTAAAAAACTAAATTTTAATAATAAATATGGCCATAAAATATAATGTAATAATAAGATTTGACCCTGCATCGAATTCACATTTTATTACATTTTTTTACAATTGCCAGTTTATCTTTAAATAAAAATAAAAATAAAAAATCTTTTTAGTGTTTTCAGATACATATTTATTAATTACTTCAGTTTAAATTGTAAATTATCAAAAAAAAATCTCAAATTGCAAGCTTCGTATTTTTCCGCTAGGTGCCTCTTTTCGCCTCTGATAGTATATGCATCCCCCTTAAGAAAATAACGTAGGCAAAATTAAACTTATGAAGCTGCAACCAATGCTATTTAAAAATTTTAGATTATTTATTACTGAAAATATGGTATCTGTTACTAAAAAAAATCCAAAATGTATCTAAGAAAAAAGTTGAAGCAACTTGGATTTGAATTTAAATCGGACAGTGAAAGATGTGATGATGCACAGCTAACAATAAACTGTCTCTTTCTGGCAAATGTAAATTTTCATCCAAAAGAGTGTGCGTATTTGTTGCGCGATCGCATAAATAGAACATCCGTGTTGCATCCTACTCATGCGCTCTGCACTTAATCGATCGATTATATCGACGTATATGCGTATTTGTATTCAAATTGACGCGTTGTTCAGGTATGAATATTATTACCCTATATATATAGAGTACTATAATTATATACTAACACTGTTGACAGGTGGCACTACCACCTAGTCATTTTTTATAGTTTTTAATGAACGTATGTATCTATTTATTCAGAAACATAGGTACATGACGTATATTGGAATTGAAATGCATTATATATTTGTCTTGATTTTTATATCTGTATACCATGGCCCCCTACCTATATTTAAGGATAAAGGTAGTGTAGTGCTCTACAGTAGCGTTTTTCAAATGGTGTACGCGGTAAAATTAATGTGTATATTTAGTGTATTTTCTTGTATATTTTAATACATCCATTTGAATTAAGGAGTTGTCGAGTGTCGATAGACAATTAAAAATTGTATCATATAACCATATATTTTTAAGTACCTATGTATCGAAGGAAAATAGCGCCGCAGCCGACTTTTTTTTTAACTATTAAAGCAAATTTGTGCTGCGTGTTTATCTCACTTATTTGGCCTCGCCGGGCCCCTCCTGAGCCCGGACCCCAGGCTAGAGCCCTGTCAGCCCCCCATTGTGGGGGCCATGCTGTATACACACACACACACTCTCTCTGTCTGCCAAAGGTATGCACAGCTAACAATACAATGTATCTCTAGCGGATGTACATTTTCATGCAAAAGGTGTGCGTCTTTGTTGGGCGATCGATATAAATAGAACATCCGCGTTGCATCCCTCTTATACGCGCTGCAATTATTCTATTAGTCACGTATATGCGTATTGGTATTCAAATTTACGTTTATTTAACTATTATAGTTATTATTGAGTGCCCAGTGTTTTTTTATAGTTTTTAATATTAATCGTGAGATTAATTTTGAATAGGTGATACAGGTAATGCGAGGTTTACGTTATGATCCGTTTTCCTTTGTTATCACCAATTTATCCCTCACATTGCATTGAAAAATACGGTACCATTATTGCGAAGTATCTAATATTACTTAGAGTTGAGAGTGATACCGAAGTTGTTTGAGTGCAGCGTTGCATCAACACGGAAGTTTTATAATAAAATTCTGTTTTCCATTTCCACGATGTGAAAATAAAAGGAAATGCCATCGTGTTTTACTTTAGCAGGTACTAAAGTGAATTATGTTATTAGCATGAAATACAGCCTCCCCGTCTCGCTTAGAATTACTGTAAAATGTATTGCTTTTATAACAGCTATGAAAAAGTGATTTATGAAAAACATTTATGTGCGTTGATCAGAGATACGTACATATTTTATAGATTAAGCAGTTCTTAGTTAGACAATTAATTTATATACCGCATATCAGTAATGTTGTGGATCCTGTCTTTCTCCAACATCGTGATGTAATGACCATTGTCCTATTCTGTACCACAAGCATAGCACCCACAAAGGGGGAGCTGACAGGTCTCTAGCCAGGGGGCCCGGGCTCAAGAAGGGCCCGCGTAGCGAGTCGACCAGATAAGTGATAAAAATACACATCACAAATTCTAAAAAAGGCACTATTTTCCTTCAGTAATGTTATTATTTAAAATTATGTGGTTGTACGATATAATTTTTAATTGTGTGTCGATACTTGACTATTCCATAATTCAAATTGGTGCATTAAAATGTACAAAAAACACTATATAATATGCACATTAATTTTACCGCGTACACCATTTGGAAAACGCTACTATAGAGCGTCACACTGCCTTTATCTTTAGTTATAGGCAGGGGGACTCGCCAAAGATCCTAGCCTGGCGGCCCGCTTCAGGATGTGGGGGCCATGACCACAAGCATGGCTGAAAAAGAAGCAAGCAATCATATGATTATTTATTATGTCATAATATATATTTTTAAAACACGTAAAGCATTTTATTGCATATATACGGATAGATTCATACGCCAATTAACAGCATTACCTAGAGAAATTACATAACAATAATTAATAATACCAGTGATGGACGAAGATGGTAAAGTTTTGTGAGTCTTAGGTTTGAATCCCGTGTCTGGGAAACTGAAAAAATATTTTTAATGTGTATTTGGATCTAAAGTATGGTCCTAATTAGTTGAAGATATGTCTAAAATCAAATTGTTGGTGAAACTATTTGTTACGGAACATATTCATGACGTGCAAATATCCACTTCGGAGGGAATAGAAAAATGCATTGACCTACTTATACATCATACTATTTAATACTGTGGATTTGATACAAGGACAGTCTTCTTTATTTATCTTAATACTAATTTAGAAACTACTAATTGCATGTAATGGTAATTCGGTTTCATAGTATTGGGTTTATAATAAATAAGATTATGCTCTTGCGAAATATATATGTTAATAAAAAACGTTTAACTCAGTTGCAAATATTGGTTGTGATCAATATTTCTCGAGAAATAATGAGAAACGATGATTTTCGATTCTCGAGAAATAATTTTTTAAAAATTTTTAACTTTCATATTTCTCGAGAAATTATCAATGAGAATCTTGAAAATTCGAAAATTGTTAACAAGAATACAATAACTTAAATAAGCTAAAAAAACAAAGGTTTCGACTATGATATTAAACATAATCTATTAAGGTCAGATGAGCTAAAAAAATGCATATAGAATCTAAAAAAATGGACAATATGAAATGATTTATGGAGAATTTTGGAGAATAGAATAAATTCTACAATAAAAAATTCAATGATTTTAGAATTTCGAGAAACGAAAATTGTCGAGAAATCAGAAGTTCTACTTGAAAATTGAACGATAGTATTCTATTCGGACAAAATACCATGTTAGAATAGTAAATTTAAAATAAGGCACAAAAGATAATATGTATAGTTTATTGTGGATTATTTTAATCACTACCATATTACATAATATTACATAAGAGGCTACATCCTAGGGTTTTTGGATCAGTAGAGGCCCTCGATCCAAAAAAATATATAATATATGAAAAAATCCATGAAAAAAATTCCAAATATGTAAGCTTTTAGAAGATGTGGGAAACTCAATTTTAAATACATTTACAAACACTCCAATTGCTTTAAGAATTTCTCTTAGTATTTGTTTAACTAATTGCCAAGGCAAAATTTTGTTCTCCACATTGACACAAATTAAAAAATATTTACGAAAATCGACTTTGTTTTAATTTTTAATAAGAACAGAGCCTGAAATGTTAAAAATAGATATAGATTGTGATTTCAAGAAAAGTTAAAATTACGTTTTGATAAATTGGGCTTTTGGGGGGCTCAATGCGTATTCACTCAGGGATCCTTCAAGTGTAAACCCGGCCCTAGCATAAATTGATAGTAAAATTATCACCACTTATGCAATTTGCATAAAATTGTTTTTTTTAGAGCACATTTTATATGTATCTCAGTTATATGTATATCACAGTGGCAAAATCTGCCATTTTCTAAATAGATTTTATTGGAAATTGGGTACCTACCTATATAAATGCAGAAAATAGACTTACTTACTTACATGTTTGTTAATAATGCTAACTAATACTAATATGTAATAGTGGCGAGGGGTGGAGGTAGGCCGTTAAGATCCCACATAAATAGTGCACAATAAACTTTGTCTTGTCTTCACAGAGTACAGCTGCGAATTGCGGATATCTATGAGAATGTCGACGAATTGAAGGGTGTCCTGGCGGTGGGTAAGACGGAAGAGCTAGGCAAAATTGTAAAGTTATTTAACAGAATAGGAGTGAGGACTTGATCGACGGATCCCCTTCTAGAAGAGAAGAGGCGATATGACAGCGAGTCGCAGTCAAAGCCTCGGTAAAACCACAAAAAAACTTTGTCAGTCAACTGTATTTGTTTTAGTTAAGGTAAGACTACAATGTATAGATAGTATTTGCTAGTTTTTAAAACTCAATTATTAAACTCTGTCTAATTCAAGCCATAGTAGATAATAGTAAAAAAATGTTTGTTTATCTATAATATATCTAAAATTATGGCATAAAACCATACATCATTTTAGATATTTATAGATATAAGAATATTTTTTATCGATTGTGGTTTGGTTTGGGCAGGGCTTAATTAATTTCTGAAAACTAGCCAACACCATTCATAAAATGTATTCTCAATTCAACTGAAGCAAAATAAATATGTATGACTGAAAAAGTGTGCAATATTTTTGCCGGATCCCCCATATCATACATAAACTACTATGGATTGGTTTAGGCAGGGCTTAATTTTATTGAATATTAAAAAAAATAACCATCAACATCTGAAAATTGTATTGTTAGTTTAATGAGAACAAAATATGTATGACTGACTCAAATCTTAACAGCCTACTCTCCACTGGTATATCAAAATATCACTATGTGCAGAATTATATTTAATAGACTTTAATACCTACGCTGGACAACTAACATCAGTATTACGTCATATATAAATTTTTAGATTTTAATATTATTATTGTGTCATTACTGTGACACAAAATGGTTATCGCCTGCAAGATATGGAATAATACCATGATATTATAATGAAATTATGTTTAAAAATAAAATATTATCTTAGTTTAAAGTTAAACTAATACCATGGCGTCTATGTACACTGTACAGTGAATGCTTGCGAACCGATTAGTCTGAGATATCTGGACTAATTGCGAATCTGTCAAATGCACGAAGCTAAAGAAAAGGTCTCATTTCTGGTCGTATTAGCCGATCCCATTAATACAATAAGTCCTACAAAATGCTGTGCTGCATTTGGTTCCACAACGCATCGTCTCCAAGAATTGATATCGCCGGTTAAT
This sequence comes from Rhyacophila brunnea, assembly GCF_057557595.1. Taxonomy (NCBI): domain Eukaryota; kingdom Metazoa; phylum Arthropoda; class Insecta; order Trichoptera; family Rhyacophilidae; genus Rhyacophila; species Rhyacophila brunnea. The sequence continues at coordinate 44,918,179 of NW_028233276.1, forward strand.
CTTCTTGATTATATTCATATCCTACCGGGCAGTGACGTCCCGTGGGGGTAGGCAGACTGAGTGTCGCTTGGGGGTGGCAGTTACTCGAAAGGTGGCAAATTGAGAAGAATCATTAGGTATATAATATAGAAATAGCTACCTAAATATCTTTCCATTCAACAAATCAGCTCTCAGAAACAAAATGTATTAATAGTTAACATAAAAGGTTTAACCGTACTGTTTTTTTGTCGGGTTTGCGATGTCTAGTTTACTTCCATTATCCTTGGAGATCACGTCCTTGATGACCAGCAATGACATGTGCAAATTTTCGAATTATAGGTAAGTACATACATACCTAATTTAAAATGTATCCAAATATGTTTGGCAGTCACTCGCGAGTTTTGGAAGTCGTCAGGTGTATTTTTAATGCAATATTGTCTATTGAAACAGAGATGGTATTTAAATTAGATTTAGTGGTATAAATTTTGATTGTAATGTATCTATACAACACATGATGATAAAAAATACTGTATACAAATGGGGCAGCATTTTGGCGCTGCCTAGGGGCGGCTATTTGTCTAGGGATGTCACTGCTACCGGGTTTCCAAGTCTTATTTATATGGGTGGCTTACAATAATTATGGATCAAGTACAATTTTTATAAAAATCGAATTTTTTGTTTCAGTGGCTAGATAAAACAGTTTTCTATATTGTGTATCAATATCACAACCGTAGCTCTCGCATAAATGACAATACTAGTATTGATAAGACATCAAATTGAATGTGAATCATGTTCATTTTGACAGTTCCTTCAGCAGTATAAAGAGGTATTTGCTAACATTAATTTGCTAATATTAATAAATATACTTAATGTTTCGACTATTTATTTAAATTGATCCATGTACTATCAAAATAAAGTAAGTATATACAATGAAAACATTCCTGAATTTTACAAAAGGAGTTTTAACTTTAGGTCCAAATATCTCAGGATCCATTTTGATGGACTTGATCCATAATTATTGTGAATCACCCATATGTACATATTTATAATAATTTATGTAATGTGGTTAAAGGAAAATCAGTTCAGGTTATGTTTGATTAATGTGTGTAGTAATTAAATCATTTGCATTTTTAATGATGATGACTTATCTAGTCAAAAATTGACCGCATGACTAGTGGCTCTTCCAACATAGTGGCGAAATTTAGAAACACGAGTGTGTCTTATCGTTATTTGACATTGATTTCAAGCAAAGTTATGATTTTATTATAAATAACTGCAATAAATTAATGAAATACCGCAAAAACATTGATTGTTTACGGTTTTTTTAATTATTAATAATCATGTCCCTGCTTTTTCATACGAGAAATCGTACGTGAATATAAGAAATACTTACCTAATTTAAATTATTAGCAAGTTCAAGTAAGTTACAACAGAAAATATTGGAGTGATCCGTGACGTCGCTTAGTAATTAAAGTAATAGATACTTTAATTTAGAATACAAAAACCGATCACCTACCGTAACTCAATTTGGAAAGCGCTTGTGAGCAGGTATTAAAAAGGCCAATAGTTAAAATTTGTCGCAATTAAGTATGGCAGTCGTAGCATAGTGGTAATACACAGGGCGCGATACCCAAGAGACGCAGGCTCGATTCCTGCGGAGCGTCTTACTTTTTTCAAAAAAGATTTATTCTATTGGCTATATTTTCTCATGAGTGTTTTCAGAATTATGTATGTTCAACAATATAATACACTATTAACAATATAATATATGTTCACAATTGGTTAGTTATAATGTCAAAATCTTAGCATTTGGTCCTAATAAGACAATAAATACATTTTATATTGGAAACCCCTCGCATTACACCCGTAGAGCACAGTTATATCATGGCTGTAACTAATCAAAAACACATTTAAAAAAATATACTGAATAAGACTTGAACTCACACCCGTCGCAATTACGGAGAAGGCCGTAGCAACTAATTGTTCGTTATAATATCTTCATTTCGTCAATAATCGAAATATTTTTTTGTTATTATTAATCCAATGACTGAAAGATAGCGCCAGATTTTTGACTTGTACTTGTTAAGGCTATACTTCAGCTGGGGCACGGTCTAAAACGATCGTGACTACGCGATGCGAAGGTTGTGCAAATGTCGCGTGCAGAACAAAACATAATTTGTCATAAAAAGTCAACATGCGTCCATTTAATGTTATGTTTTTTGTTTTATTACTAATAATAATAACACATTCATTGACATGTTTTATTTTTCAAGTAAATGGGTAACGTTTTTTAGTCATCTTTACACGATTTAAGAATTAATTCCCCCGTCGCCATTACAAAACAAATTGACGTGTTCACAGCTCGACTTTCGCTCTCCGATTGCCAGCCAGTTCGAAATTTCGTCGCACCTATAGTAGAAAATTATTTGCCGTTTCACTCACACTTTCAAGTACCGTCTTAATATTTAAATTGTACGTACAATTTGTTAATAAATTTGTTCACGTTAAAAAGACTTGAGTTGTAATGTCTATTTTCCGTACTTAATAAAAAGTTATTTTAAAAACGCTAACGGGAACGAATAGGAAATTGCATAAACACGAATGATTGCCTAATGGACATTCAACTAAGTGTCCCGCATTACGGAAATATAAAAATTGAAAGTGAATTTTCGGCGGGAAAAATTCACTGGAAATTGTTACTTAGCAGCGGGTAAATTGACCATTAGGACGTATTAGGCGATAAAAGTATTTTCCTCTCAAAAAGCTAATTTGATTATTTTCTTCGAAAGTGAGCCTACTGGACTCAGACTTTCTATTCCTTGTTATAAGGAAAATTAATTTCCCTCTTGGAAGAATTACAAATGGCTGTAAAAAATCAGCAAGGACAAGACGAGATACTAAGTTTTCTACAAAGGGCTTGTTCCAATGAAATTGCTGTTGAAAAAATATTACTTTTAAAAAAGAAAAATACCTACGCTGTATATACAATTTATAATTAATTGATAAAAAAATACATTAGCTTGATTACCTACTGTCAAATAGAGATTTTTTTACCAATTAGGTAAACTTGGGCTCCATATTGTAGGTGCTAAGCCAGTGCTCGAAATGGACCGGAGCGACGTTCTGGTTCATAAAATCCCCAAAACTATCGCACCGTCTCGTGGTACAATTTATTTGACCGTCTGAGTTAGATAGGCCATATAAAAAAAATCTATCACATTTTTTTTTATAAAATACACATAAAATTAAATACTTTCATAAAATTATCAAGCGCTCCGGTTCATAAAATTTTCCATTTTGAGCGCTGTAGCTAAGCTAAAAGTGCGTAACAAGCATGCTGGCGAAAATGAGTTATTATTGCTTACGACGTTATTTGCGACATCCCAAAAGTGCATCAACAAGTATTATGAAGTATTTTTGCTTTGGTAGATAAGTTAGTGAAAAACATAAGACGAAAATAATAAAGCAATTTATACTTTGAAAACAGATCAGAGAAATATATTAACAATAGAAAAATCCTTTAAAAAAATACGAGAATCGAACCCGTGTCCTTGGGATTTATGCATATGTGCTCTTCTTCAGTTGTACCCTCATGGCTGAGGATCGTGACAACTTTTTAATTTTGCCATCCTTTGAGCGACCAAGACTTCTCGATCTTCCGTTTCTCTCAGGGCAGAATGAATGGTGCCGCTAGTCAGCGCAGCCACTCTTTCTCTGGTTCGCCTTCCCTGGAGGCCACCCAAAACCACCAGTCTCCAGTCCAGGTTATCCGGTCCGCGCCGGAAAATATGTCTAAAAACTACAGAATGCGTCTCAGACATATTGTCGAGAGCCGTTCCTTTATCTCTGGATGATTGACTAGTTCTTCCTGTGTTCTGCCCAAGAAATACGAAGCATTAGCCGCCAACACCACATCTCAAAGGCATCAATTGCCTTCAGGGTCCATGACTCGACTCCGTATAAAAATATAGAGAACAATAATGTTTGCACAAGCATAATTTTTGTGGCAATCGAAATTCCTCGATATGTGCTCTACCATCCAAGATTTGTGCGTCATATCTAATTGCGATGGAATTAACTAATAGGTAGTTTTAACAATTCTCTCTAATTTGCGTTAATTTTTATTCGCGGGTTCGAACCCCGCTAGGCATCGTGTTTTTTTAAAAAGATTTTTTCTAGTGTTTATATAATTCTCTGTGTTTTCAAACTATGAATGTTCAACAAAAATGTTGCATTATTAAAAAAATACTTAGTAAAAATAATTATTATTAAATTGCGCTATAATTCGTCACTCATACTTGTTTGGATTAGCAGCAAGGTTTTAAATGTTATTAGTTAATGTATTATTGGACATATATAATTTGAAAACACCTCAGATATACAGCCGGATTTATTGGATTTGTGCCGATGTGATTTACCAATTGAGGTCATATTATCTAATTACAACGAAATACATCTGAGGCGCTTCACAAGTTGCGTTAATTTTGGCAATCGGCTTTTGTGATTTCAATCAAGATGACTATAACTAGGTATTGCAATACCGAATGAAACTGTCAATACCGGTTTATCGGTATTTTTTATTGAATATCGGTATTAATACCGGTATTTTTTAAACACTAAAAAAAACAGAAGTAGGTGCTTATAAATAAATACAGCTATTAAAATCTTTTAAAAAATATATTTTATAGCAAAAACCTACATACCTACATTTTTTAGGTTGACATTTAAAAATATGTATTGATCATAATTCTAGAACTAGTGATTTTTTACGAATAATTTGAATATATTGGTAATTCTAAAGCCCTCAAAAGTACACCAAGTTGCAAATAAGTCCCGGTGCGGGAAAAGCTTCTTAAATTCAACGCTTGTGCAGTCATCAATCATTTATAGAATAATTCAACATTTTTGTCATAGATGTTTTCTATTTAGAAATAATATTATGATAATTCATCGCGACAATTACTTCTGAAATTTGTTTTATTATTTATTTACCTTTGTTGGATTCACTCAATATAGTATTTGCATTTTAGCAGTAAGTACATAACTCGTGATTCATTTTCAAAAACGTAAACGAGTGTGCTTTATTAATAGCAAAAATTTCGGTATTTTGGATTTTTAGAACCGGTATTTTTGTATTGATAAATACTGGAATACCGGTTTTGAAATACCGGTATTGCAATCCCTAACTACAACTAATTATTACTTAGTTTTTTTGCTAGCCGACGTCAGGATTTCTCCAAATTTTAGTTTTAACGTACTTGCACTTGCTAATTCTCAAATCTTTCTCAAACTGTCCGTTGAATAACTAATAGTTTAATGTGTAATTACTGTCAGTTTTTTATTCAGTTTTAAGCTTTTGAAATTTGAAAGTAAATAATCTGTCTTTTGAGAGGATTAAGAAAATATTGTTTTGCACGGACTGCTTAATAATTCATAGATAATTTCAGTGAAGTAATAAGTCAATTTCTAACCATCTGTTAAACGTGTCTGACAGCAGGGCAAACTTTGGAGGAGTAGAAGATTCTAATTAATTACAGGTAAATCATGCAGTAGACGACAAATGTACTAAGACGATGATGTTATCTATTTTTAATGGTTATTTGGATAAACCTAGAATATTTCTAATGGTTTTTAAATATTTTATAGTGATTATTCGTCCATCAATTGGTAGATATAGACATTTCTATTATCTACGATAGTCAATCCATTGATCGTGGATATTATCGAATATAATGGCAAATATCTGATAACATTACGATCAGTGGCGGCTCGACGAATTTCTTGGTGGTAGGGTTTAGCCATTAATTATTAAATATACACACTTACCTACTTTCACCATCTCTGTAAATTCACTGAAGAATGACAATACTGAAGAGTGCCAACTATTATGTATTGGCGGCTCTCGTGGTGCAGTGGGTAAGGCGCTGGCCTTCCACCCGAGAGTTCTGGGTTCGATTCCCGGTCATGATAAAAACATTTATGTGTTTTTCTCAAAGCCTGGGTGTTTGTGATTGTTCAAAATTACTAACAACCACCTTGTACGAAAAAGCAATGACATGGTTATTAATAATTCAAAAAAAAAAAAAAAAACTATTATGTATTAGTAATTTGAATTATTATTAATTATTCATGTTATTTTCAATTAATTTTAACAGTTTCTACGTGTACGTACGTTAAAATTACTTGCGATATGATATCCATAGATAATATTTTGAACAGAACCCAATCTGCGAACCATAGATAATAGACAACATTCTTATAGACAATACATAGTGCCAACCGCTAAAAACAAAAAAAACGTGATTTTAACATGACAGTCGAAAAGTGTAGGCACGTAGAAGATGATAAAAACATTCATTGAGTCATGCGGGTGTCGATGCAGTGCAGTTCAACGTGAGGTGACCTCATTGTTGTTCTGGTGATTTGACAGATTTTGCCAACTGACAATGTTAGTTTACGGGGGTAGTCAACCTGGTCCCTACCGCCCACTAGTGGGCGTTCCAGCTTTCATTGTGGGCGGTGGGGGTAAGAAAACATCTACGTACAAGTCTCCATTCATCATAACTATACTAATTCGAGCCGTAAACAAGATAAAATCCAATTTAAAAAATGCCAGGACAATAATGATACAAAGTATAAATAAAAAGATAGATTTAACTACAGTAAGTTGTTTTATAAAGATTTATTCTGCCAAATTTAGCGAAAGTTTGACAAAATATTTGGTAAGTAATTATTATTATATGCTTTAACTTGCTGTAACTCTGCTTTATAAATGTTATAAAGTAAAGTTACTTCCCTACTTTATAAATAACAAATACTGTGGAACCGGTGGGCGGTTAGACTATTTTACTACTAACAGAGATACAAAAGTGGGCGATAGGTTTAAAAAGGTTAACTACCCCTGGTTTAAAGGTTCAAAATGTGCTACGGGATGGGAGCATCAGCCTGATAACATTTTAAACACAAATAAAAACGACATTACACACTTTTTTCCGTAGCGGCAGCTTACTGTGATGTCACGTGATAGTCCGCGACATGCACCATAGGTACATATAATTCGCGCTTAACAGAATAAAAAAAAAAACAGCTTCTTTCTGTACATGTGCCAATGTGATATTTTGTTATTCTACCTCCGACCCATCTCAAGTGAAATTTATTTTACGGGACGGATAGATTTTTTTCGCCCCACCAACCCTATGTACGGCAGGATAATTAATAAGTTACACGTGTTTCGTAAATGACAACACAATCACATCGAAAAATTCGACGTATTACAGTCGTGACGATTTTCAATGCGCGACCGGGCTAATAGTTGGAAAACATGGTGAGTGTCGTTCAAATGAGACTTTTTTTAAAAATTACGAATGCCCTCATATTACGAGTATGTTATATGTCTGTCTTACAACAAGTCAACAGCATAAAAATCGCGGTTCTCGTGGTCCAGTGTATAAGGCGCTGACCTTTTATCCGGGAGATCCGGGTTCGATTTCCGGTGAGGACATAATATATTTATGTGATTTTCTCAAAGCCTTGGTGTTTGTGATTGATTCACTTTAATTACTAAATAAGCTACTGTTCACTACACCCCTATCATTGGGCCTCTTGTTATAAGGAATATAATTATATCTTATTTTTATAGAAATAAAAAATACATATATAATATATATATTATATACATAAGTTCCATTGACATTTCAGTTATTCTACGACTATAAACCCGTATTTTTTGATACCATGTCCAATCCTAATAAGATCATAATATGGGCCTCCACAGAGTGGAGATTTGTCTTAACAGAGTTAACAGTTTTTACGAGAAATGGATGTCAGCCACTTGCTCAACTTATTAGGTCCATACTCTGACTTATACACAAATTGAAAAACAATATGTCTACTTGCTAGATCCAGGATTTGAACCTGGGAACCTCGACACTATAGACCACTTAAGGCCATCGAGGGCGTTTCTTTAGGCCCATCTTTAAGACGATCTAATTAAAACTTGCACATATGATATTAGTTATGTTAAGATTGTTATAACAATTAATATATAAATTAATTTAATATGCATAGGTAGCTTACAAAAATGTTGCAGAATTAGAAAAATCTAGGGGCGGCATGGTATATGAAAGTATGGTGAAGCCGGCAAGTATGGCGAAAAAGTATGGTGAAACAGGTTGGTAATCAATTTGCGGCAAAATCTCCACGTTGGGTACGTTATAATGACCAAAGTAAATCCTCCGTGATGCCCTGCATTTTTTTTTATCGCGTCGCCATTTCTCGTGAGTTATCGGCTGTTGTCGGCATGCTTCATTCAGTTCTCTGAGGAAACCAAATCGTTGCCTATTTCTACTCTTAATACATCTATGAGAAAAATCATCTTCACCATTTTGATGAATATTCTATTTACTACTTACTTTCAAGTGCATATAGTATCTAAAAATATTAATTGGTCACAATTTTTTATTTTGGCACTCTTTACATACATTAAAAAATATTAGTAAGTACCTATATAAAATGTATAAAACACAGTGAATTTTACATGATTAAATAAAGAATTTATGCAAACAACAATTTTAGAAATTTCGCAGCTCTATATAATATATAAATAGTTGAAATGTGCAATTCATTTCCCATTCGCCGGAAGCTGCACATACAATACGGTGCATGCATTTATATTTTGCAGCAAAGCCTTGCAGCTTCAAAACCAAACGGTTGTGAAAACAGGCCTCTGAAAGACCATTAAATTGCTGAAAACGGATTGGGCACACTGAAAAGCTCCATTCACGCTGAGCAATAGATGGGAAATCGATTTAATCGAATGCAGAAGTATAGCGATACAGCTTTCAAAGCTCGCATCTGGCCAACAGTTAGTAGCGAGGCTGTGTTCCGCTTTGGATGGTAGTTAAGCATTGTAGAGCGGAGAGCCTGATTCAATTTTCTCATGGCCTACGTTGAATATGCATGGTTTGTTTCGATTTCGCACTCACACAGAAATCTATCCTTGTCAATGTTCAAAAATAGAAACATTTGCATACAATTATAAATAATCATAATATATAAAGAGAAAAACAGCGTAATATTTTATTGTGGAAACGTGTTTTGAAATTATATCATCCATTTTATGTTGTTTTATTTAATATAGCTGCTATGTACGAGTACACCATACAGCCTAGACGAACACTATGAAAGTCCACGATTTTATTGAAAGTAGCAACTCCAAACCTTTTTTGGTCCGCGATTGTCTTTTGATTCTTATATTTTTCTGTAGCCATTAAACATTAATAATTGTTTGCAAGAAAAAAATAATCAGTAAAAATTGCACCGTTTATTTCAAAATTACCAAACAATAATTAAAACGTATTTTTTAACGTACTCGTTTTTTAATGCAGGTTATAAATTGACGTTTCCTTTATAAGGTGTGATCTTTATGACTGATGCTGTAATACTGTGATAGCACTTTTTATCTAAGAATGAATGAAGATCGCATCTATTCAAGACAAGAAGATGGTTACAAGCTTGTGCAGATAGATAAAGAACCCAACTAAATCCACATTCAACAAGATAAGATGTTTGAAATGCGATACATTACAAATTAGTTCCCCCTTCCCAGAGCGCGAGAATGTACATATTTCATTATTTTTCCAGAAATAGTTATCTTTTTATATATATACACAATTATGAAAAGTCTTTGGGTCTCTAAAAAAATCTGGATAAAGATCTGTCATTTTCTTAATCAAACAATTAAAAATATTAAATATAAAAAAAATATCAATATCGAAAAATGTCAAATTTACAATTGCATATTATTTAACTTCGAAATTAACTTACTCAACTTTTTTACCGGTATCCAATATTTTGTATATTCTAAGGTTTTTAAATTAAAAAATTTCTGTAAAAAAGAAGAAGAATGCCAAAAATTCTTAGTTCTTGTATAATATTATTATTAAGTAATGAATAAAATTTGGTACCGAAGTTAATTTAATAATTATTACCTATTGTTGTTTTTTAATACTCCGTTGATGGGATCCGACTGAGTGGAGCTGTTTGCCAGGATCTGTCCACACACGGGCCCGATTGGCCACTGCGACTTGATATCAACCAATGCCAACTTTGAGGCATTTGAAAAATTTGCTGCGAAATATGGAGGACGGATTAATTCCGATTCCTCCTTATATTTATCATTTTAAACTCCTGACTCCTCTGTTTCGGCAGTTTCAGTGCACTGGTACAGATGACACTTCATCTTATTAAATGTAAATGATGGCAGAGCAAGTCAAGATTTTTTTTGTTTTCTAAAAAACTCTTTCTTTAAGCACTAAGGTTGCTACATCACACCCGTGCAGCATCGCTTCGGAACAAGGAAGTATGGCTCTAAAATATTTTCATTTTGACACGTTTAAAACGTCATGGAAGACGGCCGTGCACAAACCGCGGTTGAATATACATGGATATACGTGGAGATGGGGTAACCCAAATCATTCGTCTAAATAATAATATACTTTATTTTATCAGCAGAAAAGAATTAAAAACTTAGAATGAAGCCAAATTAAATCAAAATTGGAACAAAATAATTACCTTAATAACTAAAAAGCTTGTAAATTACCTTACTTGTAATATTTTAAAATTAAGCCGAAAATTGTACGAAATAACTATTATTTACCAGATTTAATCACTGTTCGATTACAGATTACTAATAATTTAACCGATCGAATTAGTCAGGCTCGAAGCGTATTAATTTTCATAACGTTGATTTAAGTAGGGTATGTAAACCTATTCGCCATAATCGAAGGGCAGCACGCTCGGACGATTAAGATAAGGTTAGGTAGTCGCAAATCACTGCTAAGCATTTCATTTCTCACAGAATATAGGCCCCGTGAAATATTGTAATACCATAATATACGCCCGTTAGATAAAGATACAAGAATACCGTCTTATGGTGTTGTATACGGATACGGAATATTTGCATTACTGTATATAATATAATGATAGGTAGGTAGGTACTAGGGATTCCAATCCCGGGATCCCGAGCTATTTTCGATACCTATGAATCCCGGGATTGATAAACATAATCCCGAAACTTTCGAGATTGATTTTTTTATCAATTTTTATGAAAAATAAAATAAAAACGTAAATATAACAGAAAAAATACTTTTAATAACAAATAACTATACTTAATAGAAATAAACTGAGTTTGAATGGAGTTTGATTTATACCCATGTGCAAGTTGCCGATTCATTTTATTTTTTCACATAAATTAATAAAAATGAGACAGATTGGAAAAAAACAATGCTTCGCACTATTAATAAAGTAATTCCACCATGATCTCATACGTTTTACGGCAGTTTCATATTTGGCTGACTAATTAGATTTATGAAGCGGAAAGGCCATAAGTACACCATGATTTGCTTTACTATTTTAAATCTCGCTAACCCATTCATTAATCTTTACTATCAGAAACAGCAATTACATCCACATTGTTATTTATATTACAATATTATTTACTCCATTATACTTATGTATTTCCAAGATTGAACGTATACAATATTAACAATAAAAATGTCTTAAATGATATAATTAATTATACTAGATTTATTTTTGACCGATTTTATCAATGCTATTTGTAAATATAAAAAAAATATATTAACAATGGAAAAAATGCCAATCCCGGGATTGTTAAATTGTAATCCCGAAATTCCGGGATCAGTATTTTGGCTCGGGATTGGATTCCCTAGTAGGTACCTATCTGTTGGATGACAATAATAATCGAAAAGAATAATAGCGCCTATAGTACACGTGCATAGATTTACTGGCAGCAATTGTGCGTATTTTAAACTATCGTGACTACAACTGTTTACACGTAAAAATGCTGACTGTCTCTACAATCTCATTCTTCAAGAGCAAGCGAGACGTGATGTTGTTATTTTATAGTACTATTTGACAGGTAGTGAAAATCGGTTAACTTCAAAATGAGTATAGTTCGTTTTTTTGCTGGCAGGTTTGCCACTATCGTTCTACTGCGCAGGTGCAGATCGAAAAAATTCTACTGTCGCATGAATGTTCAAACACGCGCGTTAATATCATTTTACTCCCTACTTTAATTTTAGTTTGTCAATTTATGGCTACGGCCGTATGTTGTAGCTTAACCACTGGGGAATGACAAAAGAAATGGCGTATTTAAAAAAAACACTACCTTATTCTTAGGTCAATAATTATTATAAAGCAATCATTATTCATAATATGTTTATCACACTTGAATGGTCAAAGACATAGCTTATAATAAATATCTTTAGAATCATCTTCAAATGTGTTAATCTTGCCGATTTTTTGAATAATAAAATGCCTAATTCTTGTCAAATTTGGGATCACAGAGATTATCAATATAATTTTTATCGTGAATATTTTACAAAAATTATCTCGTAATAAATTATACTAATGGTTTTATAAATGCGTTTAAAAATTAATAAATGTAAAAAATCTTAACACCACTGCACAGTTATGTACCGAAATATGACTATATTCTAAAACATTAGAGCGAGAGGTTTAAAAGAATACTATTTTATGTAACAAAAATACTTTATGCAGTCATCAAATGTTTAAAATAACTATAAAAGATAATAAGGCTTCAAAATTATATAAATAGATTATCTACAACGTTTAAGGAGTGTCCAGGATCATGGTTTGAAAATACAATAAAAACTCAATTTTGACCTACGACGAGCACGTGGGCCGTTAAAGGTTCAAAATGTGCCACAGGATGAGAGCATCAGTCTGATAACGTTTTTAACACCGCGAAAAACGACATTACACACGTTTTTCTTAGCTTACTGGGACGTCACGTGATAGTACGTGATCTGCATCTCAATATAATCACAACTTAATGCACATACAGACAAAGGGAATTTACGACTTTTTGTCTCGTTTGAGGTAGACGAATTATGAAAGAAACTGCGTACTATGCAGACGAATCCGAGACGCTCGCATGGTGCCCTTAAATTACTTAAAAGAATACAAGTTATGGTGGTGAGGAGTGGGAGCCACGAGTCACAACCATTTTAGGGTCTGATACCTTGACTTTTCCTGTATACTGTCGTCTCAGGTAGACGAATCATAAAATAAATACATAGCGTCTTTAATATTGTTATTTATACGACAAAGGTTCCAGCACCCGGTATAATAGCAACAAACGTTCTAAAATCAATATTATTTGATTTTCCATACTAAACTGAGACAAGATCGCTTATCTCTCCAGTACAATGGTGCATTGTTTTGACAAAATTGTACGCTAGATGGCATGCGTAAAATTTAATGAAATAAGCATTTCGGAATAACGCTTACACTAATTCAATACATTTGACAGAAACAACTAGTTGGATAAGCGATATCTATCTATACTAGTATAAGATATGTCAATACTATTGCAGTGATTATTCAACGAATTAAATTTATGTGTACTAGGAATTAAATTTGTGGTATTTGGATAGTACTTTTAGGTAAACAGTCAATATTCATTTAATAAGCAACCATAACCACAAGTACATAGGTATTAAAAGAACTTTGTATCCACATGTGCATGGTGAGATCTGCATTCTACCAACTTAGAGTCACATAAAGGTTGCTGAAATATTTTGTGACGACCAATTCTTGGTTGTTCAAACCAACGTGCTACCTTTGCTCATATATGGCCAAAATTGCAATGCGAGTCACATAAAGGTTGCTGAAATATTTTGTGACGACCAATTCTTGGTTGTTCAAACCAACGTGCTACCTTTGCTCATATATGGCCAAAATTGCAATGCGAGTCACATAAAGGTTGCTGAAATATTTTGTGACGACCAATTCTTGGTTGTTCAAACCAACGTGCTACCTTTGCTCATATATGGCCAAAATTGCAATGCGAGTCACATAAAGGTTGCTGAAATATTTTGTGACGACCAATTCTTGGTTGTTCAAACCAACGTGCTACCTTTGCTCATATATGGCCAAAATTGCAATGCTAGTCTCGAGTAGGGAATCCAATCCCGAGCCAAAATTTTTATTCCGGGATTTCGGGATTGCAATTTGACAATCCCGGGATTGGCATTTTTTTCGATATTTTATGTACTTACACAAATAACATTGATAAAAACGGTCAAAAATAAATCTAGTATAATTTATACTATTTAAGACATTTATTGTTAATATTGTGTGAGTTCAATCTTGGAAATAGATAGGTTTAATGGAGTAAATAATATTGTAATATAAATAATAATGTGAAAGTAAAACAGTTTTATTTATTTATAAAAAGATAACGAATAAAATTCAATTTCAATTAAAATAGAAAGATGTTGTGTGGAATTTTTAATTTATGTTAAATTATTTACAAATAAAAGCGATTTTCGTTTATAAAATTTCGTAAAATCAATATTGTGTTTAGTGTTTAGATATTATACTATATGAGATTGCTGTTTCTGATACTAAAGACTTGATAAATGGGTTAGCGAGATTTAAAATAGTAAAGCAACTCATGGTGTACGGCCTTTCCGCTTCATAAATCTAATTAGTATTTTTTCTGTTATATTTTCGTTTTTATTTTATTTTCCATAAAAATTGATAAAAAATCAATACCGAAAATTTTGCAATTATGTTTATCAATAGGTATCGAAAATAGTTCGGGATCCCAGGATTGGAATCCATAGTATCGAGGACTTTTGATTATTATGATCTCGTAACATTATTTTTTTTAGCAGACGCATTGGTAATTATTGGTAATTGATATGCCCACGAAGAGGTGCTTCATGTGGTTGAGTTGATTCATTTCATATAACGAAAAATACATTTTTAAAAGTATGTCGAAATTTTATGCGAGCAACCTATTAAAATCTGCATTCCGTTAATCACGACGGGTAAATATTATGCGGGAGCCATTTTGTGGAAAATTCTTTAAGTTGGCAGCACTTAATTCCAGAATAACATACGTAGGTACATATTTGGTGAATACGTTTCGTTGCCTGCTATTTTTCAAGCACATCAAGTATGTATACATATTATCTAGCGTCGCGTGCTTGGCTAAATTACATTGCCAGCGAATATTTTAATTTTAAAAATATACTAATATTACCGCAAAGACGGGAAGGCAAACTAAGAATATACACATATATTATTATAGAAGCGACAGAAATTTATTAGTAAAATAAGCCATTAAATATTAAACATACATAATTTTTGAAAACACTTCTGAGAAAATATATTAAAACCAATAGAAAAATCTTTTTGAAAAAACTAAGACTAAGCAGGAATCGAACCAGCATCTCCCGGGTTTCGCATCCACGTACATAGACCACTATGCTAAAGGTACCATACTTCATTACGACAAATTTTGACTAATGACTTTTATAAAACTCTATGAAGCGTTTTCTAAATTGAGATACTATTGGCTATCGGCTTTTGTATTTTAAATCAAATTATGTATTACTTTAATTACGAACCGACGTCATGGATAACTCCAAGATATTCTAGTGTTGTAGCTTCCTTGAACTTGCTAATAATTTTTAATTAATAACTTTTTTTATTCAACGAATAATTCACAAGATTTAAGAACATTGTAATTATTGAACATTCAACATCTTTGAAAACACTTCTGAGAAAAGAGAGATAAGTTAAAATTTGTCGTAGTTAAGTATGGTAAACTACAATAGCCGAAAAGCCGGTAACTCAATTTAGGAAACGCTTCAGAGAGTATTATAAGCGCCATTAGTTAAAATTTGTCGTATATAGTATGATACCTTTAGCATAGTAGCCTTTGTGCGTGGACGCGAAACCCAATAGATGCAGGTTCGATTCCTGTGGTTTCTCACTTTTTTCAAAAAGATATTCAATATGTATGTGGGAACTTTGGGAACTGCTCTCAACTTATTTTACGACGTTTTTATTAGCTCGTATTCTTGTTTGTCCAAAAAATTTTTTCTTGTTTGTTCAAGATTTGTATTTAATATGAAGATTTCACTAAAATAAAAAAGTAGCTACCCTATATTTGTAATAATTATGTACTTACCCGAATATCATTTGGTAAACAAAAAATTGATTTTCTATCGTCAAAGTGATTCACGCCTTTTGTTTGTTATCTTGATGACTCGGTGCACTTCTTTGAACTACTATAGACGTATAACTGTATTTTCACTGCTTTTGTATATTTATTATGTTCTCTTTTTCTATTTTACAACGTTTTTATTAGGTCGTATTCTTGTTTGTCCAGTGGTTGTTTATCCAGTACACATCTGGCAATCAATTTTTAACTAACTTCCCGACTAGCTAGAAATTTGAAACTTTTATAATATATCAAAACACGATGACTATGCATTGTTATTATACTTTTAGACATCTTTAAGCAGAATTGAATTTTGTATGGAAAGTTATTTCGGAAAAAATCCGTAAAAAGTAAAACACTATTATTGGTTGCTAAGAGAGTCTAAGCAACAAAATTATTAATATATACGTGCGTTACTATGGAAATCAATATAAAATGTCAAAATGTCATTTCAGTATTCTATATTTATTAAAACATAATATGATTGTCAAGTTTATATGATTCAACAGAAAATTTAAAAACGTGGTATATAAAAAGTTCTTTTTATCTTGTAATTATTTAAATATAAATATGCCACGTGCACTGTTTTAATCCTCAGAACCTTGAAATACTTCGGTACTTTTTTAAGCGATACAATTTATAATTCTCTTAAATTATTGTTGTTTTTTTTATTTTATTTCTTTTGCCATAAAATAATTTTTTGGATTCGTTTTTTCTCTATTAATTTGATGAACCTATACTTTGTCATGTTGTGAACGTCTTGAGTTAATAACTTATTATGTGCCAAATGTTTTTTTAATAAAAGAATAATTTCTCAAAACTGGTTAACCACATCTGGAAAATTCTACCAGCGCTAGAAAAGAGTTTTTCAATAGACTATTCCACAAAACATTTTTCCCAGCGAAAAAGAAAAAATCTTTCTTTTCAGAATACTTTAAATTAAGTTTATATATATATTCATTGAGTTTTTTGTTAATGTTTGTAGACGATTTTTTTCGTAAATTTTAATAAAATTTATAGTAGGTGTCAAACAATAGCTTTTATGAAAAATTGACTTGTTTTTCTTTTTCTATTTTATAGAGTTAACTCTCAAATCTTTATGTAAATGCATTTTATTAATTAAAATAAAACACACAAATAAGTATGACTAATATTACATATTGTGTTTTATTTTAATTATTAAAAATTTCTTTGATTCCGATTGATGTAGGTAATTGAATATTTGACATGTCAACAAATTTGGCACTATTAAGCTCCATCAAAATGTTTTGGGTATCAGATTATATAGTCGAGATTTTCTTATTGGTGGCAAATCTCCTATAGAGGTGGCATAAAATAAAACAAGTGAGTTTATAATATTCACAATAATTGTACTTTTACAATATTTCAGTCAAACTAATAGTCATTGTCATACAAATCCGATTAATTTTATGATATTTTAATTCTGGATGTATTATTAATAATTGATATTTTACTGTGATCTACTATATTATTTTTTAAATAATAGATGAAGATATCTTTTAGCTACCTCAAAACATTTCGGTTTTTAAGTTTTTTGTTACCACGTATGATCAACGAGTTTAATAAATTCGTCAATCCAGTAAGTTTTAGGGAAGCCATGACAGTGCCTCTTGGATACTTATATATTACTGAATTTGTAACAGTTTGGCAACATATTTTATAGCACCGTAAATTATTGTATATCGATAGATTGGATTATTAGTGAATAGTATGATAGAGTATCCATTCTATAATTTTAAGTAATGAATGTTTACTGTTTAATAAATGAGGTAAATGCCTAGATGTTTTTTTTTTAATTATAGGCAAATATAGAAACGATAAAAATAATCTTGGAATCTTATTATGGTTACGTGTAAGTTGTACGTATGCAGTTCATCGTGGGACACTTATTAGTGCGCCGCAGTACGTGAAACTTGAGTTCGTACAACATTTTATCAAATGACGAGTTCTTCGTTGAACATTTCACCGTGGAATACATTTGTACGTATCTTACAAAATGCGGCAATCGTTTGCAAATAGTACTGTTCCAATTAGATTAACCCTAACCGAACCTAACCTAACCTAACGTAACCTAGTAAAGACATCTCCACATGTTGTAGCATATGTACAAATATACTCCACGGTGAAATTTTCAACGAAGAACTCGTCATTTGTTTAAATATTACACGAACTCATGTTTCATGTATTGCGGCGCACGAATAAGTGTCCTGCGGTGAACTGTTTACGTACAAAATCCAGATACATGTTATTATATTATATAAAGTGTGCGGCCATCATTCGCATTGTCAATTTTCCATTAATACAACTCAACAATATGTATTATATATAACAATTATAGCACCAGCCGAATAATTATTTATAATAAGTTTTTTTAAAAATATGTTTTTTTCGTGTACCTACTAAGTTAAAAATATTTACCTATAAAGTTTTCAGGATGGTGAGGAAAGTGAAGAATATTCTGGGACTTGCGCCAAATCTCCCTAATTATTTTGGCTTAAAAAACAACAACAGGTGTTGCAAGTGACTTCAAACGACGGATTAAACTTCAAGTAAAAGAAAGTTTTGAAACTCATGGGAGCTTTGTCAAATGCTTTGCTTGTTTAAAGCTCTCGACCCGGGTCAGTGAACGACGGTTATACTTAAAAGCTCATATACATTATTTTAATCTTTGAATGCAGGAACGCATAAATATATTAAGGGGTAATATGTAAATTTAATTTATTTCTTTACGGGACTTGAACCTGTATTCACTGGATTTGCATAAGTACGCTTTACTAATTAAGACACGCGTGTCCTATTTAATTACGATGAAATTAACTAGAAGCTTTACATGAAATTTTTGGCTATCGGTTTTTGTTTTTTAAATCAACGTATCATATTAAACGTAAATAATTAACCCCTAATTGCATGGTGTTTCATCTGAGCAACATTTTTTTTGTATTGAATGAAATTTTATTTTATTATTTGCATTTATCTCTAGTAAACAAAATGTGCTGATAAAATAGTAACAGTTTTTATTTATTGGTGCTACTGCCAGAACCGAGTTAACTAATCAAAGCACTTACGCGTCAGGCCATGGACGAGTTAACTCAACTCATCCGTTCTTGTGAATATCATAACTTCTGAATAAACTGTTTGTGTATTTTTCTATCGTTTTATCATTTTAGTGTGAACATATTCATGATAAACTCGAGAAACATGTTTTCACAAATATTTATCATTCTGTTCCTATTTCATATTTTTCAAGGGATTTATTTTATTCCAAAAATATCTGGCCTACCTACTAAAAATTGGCTACTAGTGAAAAGATTAAACATTAAATAAATACGCGAAACCAAACTTTGTACCATATCAGTCGTAGCGGTTCTAATTATGCACAAAACTCTTTTATTCGGCGCTCTTGTTTAAATTATAATATGTATTTCTCCACCGTTGATCCTTTTATTAATTCACCTGTTTCATTTAAACGCGCTATCTCGAAAATTTTGTATAAATAGGTATTTTATATATATATTTTTTTATGTTACTTTTTTTGTATATAATTTAATTATTTATTATTCTTCCTCATTTTTCTCATGTAATTTTCTTATGTAATTTCTTTATATTTATGTTATTCTTACTTTCTATCTTGTTAGGCTTAACTATGTTAAAATGGATACGTGGAAACTTTGCTGGTTGCAATAACTTTTCATTATTATATTTTAAATTTTTGTAATCAAAATGTAACTGTTTGTTTCCCTAATTAATAAAATAAAAAAAAATTAAATGTAATCAATTAGAAGAGTAAAATATATATATATATATATATTAAAAGGTTGCCATAATGCAATTAAGGGTTAACTATCCTAATTACTAACCGACGCCAGGATTACATAAAATTTATTATATAAAGTACTTACTTGCAATTGCTAATAATTCAATAATTTATTTCTTTTATTAAACGAATAATTCACAGGAAATGAGAATGTGATCTGAAATTGAACCGGGAGCCCCCACAAGAAAGGGCAGTGTTTTGAATATGACCCTCTTATGGATACTGTGTACCGCTTTCAAAAATTCATTTGACTCGCCAGACTTCGTATCATCAATAGCAGGTTCTTTCAAGGAGACGTACAACAATACAAATGGTAGAGTTCTCATTTACATCACCGGATCTATTATATATGTACACAAGACTGGTTTCGGCCTTTACGGCAGCTAACTAGGGTAGGAGTGTATCGAAACATTAACACTTATAGTAATAATTACAATAAGTTAGCCGTATGAACTGTCAAAACTGTCTATCTCACTCTAAAATTTATCACAGCCAAGAGAGGTGCTGTTAAAACATAGCACTTATTGTAACAATTATAACTAACTTACTGTAATTGTTACAATAAGTGCTAATGCTTTGATACTTTCCTACCCTAGATAGCGGTCGAAAGCAGTCTTGTATATAGAATAGATGCGCTCCTGTAAGTTGGAAAATGAGATCATTTGCAGCTATTTGAATATAATAGAACTCAAATATTTAAATTTTAAAATTGCATTCTCAACTTGATACTACATAAATATATCCAAGATTGTATTAAGCACTATTTTGAAATATTATGATTTTTAGAGCATGCAAGACTTTTTATAAACACACACACAAACTAAGAACGCTTCAATAATGTGGTGGCGATATTATGAAACAAAAAATATCGAATATCCGTTTTCGGTCGCCGCGGAAAATCCCGCCTATTTTTGCCGCCGGTTCGGATGTTAGCGCCGCCCAGTGGCAAAAAAAAGTAACAGTGATGTATTAAAAGCAGCCTCCGGGAACTGACATGCAATTACGCGGGAACACGTCGCGCAGAAGGACGCGGCGTAGAATATATAGCGCACTATCGCTTACTACCTGTCACGCTTTGATATTTCGCCGCTATGATAGTATTATTATTTCGATGGGCTTGATATTAAAAGGAAAGCGGCGGAGAAAACCCGAACGGTCAAGCGGTAAAAATACAGCGCGCTGGGAAAGGACAGTATAATACAGATAATCTATACATTTCATTTTTTTGATGTACCTAATACCTATGCAGCGCCATCTTAAGATTAATAAAGCTTGAGCATATCTTTTTGCACAAGCAACGAGTGGTCCACTGTTCAGCTGTCAAAATCAGATCCCTGATTGCTTGAAATATTAATTCGCCCTTTCTCGTTTCAAATTGAATTATAAAAAAAGTCTTAATTCAAATATATAAACTATCAGTGTTATTTATAAATAATATACATTCCTGTTATTCATCTGCTGTCAAAGTCATACAAGTCCTTCACACAAAAATCGGTGGTAATATCGATTTCCAAAAAATATGTAGCATTGATATATGCATTATATTTGTGGAAGGTGTGTTAATGCTAGTGTATTATTTATCATGTAACTCATCTATCCAAACCAGACCATCCCCTGTGACAGCTGGAAATATCGATTTGTTACTTACAATTATTATTAACACAGAACCACTAAATCAGATGAACTCCAAGGTCTCCAAGGTCTCCAAGATACGTTCAAATAATCTGAAAGAAATCTGAAACTAAGAATTCTTCGAAAAATGAACACGACAGATGCGTCAGTATGAACACTCTATAGAACAATGACAAGCAATGACAGGTTATCCATATACAACGGGAGGGGCGGAAAAGGTAGGACTATTCGTGAATGTTTAGGCTTTATACTTGAGTCGGCAATGACCTATGGCAATAACTACAACTGTGTGGACTACGATAGAATTTATCACATAAATAAATCTAAAATAGAGTACGTTCGGGTATCTGAACTATATACAGTGATGAAACAGCTAGAGTAAAGCTTTATAGGCCACCTTGAAGGATTACTATTAGCAAAGGTGTCCGGTAAGGCGACGCGAACTCACCTAAACTGTTCACCGTTACTCTGAAAAATAATATTGGCATCCAGGAAATGTGACGGTGAGAATCAGGGAATACTGTAATGATGGAAAGTGTGTTAACTTCACGGTGTGGTAGTGACAATGATTAATTCTAGAGAGGGAAGAAATAATATGGGGTAAACTTAACGTTTTAAAGAATATGTTATTTTAAATAGTTACGAATGACGTATGCATTAAGATGTGTAACTAAACACGATTTCAATATTGGTAATATTTAACCTTTTCCATGATATTACTATGGCAGTATCTGACAGGTTGAAGATTTTTAACGACAGACGTTGAATGTAGAGCAAAGCTTTTACTACAATCATGTAATACCGATAATTTGTGTCTTAGTATTTCATAATTATTCAAACAGATGTCTCTGTGTGTTTATTTTTTAGATTATACAAATCAATCGACAGTGGCTAGTAATTTGACTTTAAAGTCGAACGAGACAACTCGCGAAACTTGGCGAAATTTGGCTTTGAAATTTTGGCGTCTGGCTTTGTGTTACAATCTAATTAATTAATCTGTGCGGAGAACAGAGGAATCCTTATTAACAGCGAATAGCTTAGTCACTTGCGCTTTAAAGATGACATTGCTATATTTGTACCCAATATACAAGCATCCAGGCCAAGATGCAGCAGTGTGCAAAGCCGTTAGGTAGGTTGTAAGATAAATGTATCGAACACAACACGAAAGATAGACTGCTGACAAAAAAGCAATCCCCATTTTTTTTGACCATATCCGATCCTAAATAGATCAAGCAGACCTTCACAGAGTGGAGATTGTATTGACCGATTTTTTTTACGAGAAATGGATGTTAGTCATTTGCTCAACCTATTAGGTAGGTACACACATTTTGATAAACAATATGTGTATTTGCCAGACAGGATTCAAACCTGGAACCCATGATACTATAATTCGATGCATTAGCCGTTCGGCTCATCGATCCTCATTAATGGCATTTAATTCGATCACGTTATAAAGGACGATATTTTTTGACAAAAAAATAATATCTATTGAGGGATATGAGATTACTGACATGAAATGGATTCGTATGGCAAGATAATATCGTCAAAAGCAACATCTCATTGTACATATTTAAAGCGTAAAGTGTTTACTAAACGTGTGCCAACAGTACTAAAATATACATGTAATTTCTAATGGATTTAAGTTTTGTACTATTCCATTTGAGTCGTTTTTTGCGATGCGGATTTCGCCTTTCGGAATCTTCAGGCGCTGTGTACACTCACCAAAAAGCAAACACACACTGACAACGAACACTATTATCCAATAACCTATATAATTAATCAATACTATACAGTTGGTAAAAACTTATCACTTACCTATTATAAGTCAAGTATCCCACAAAATATATATACCAAACAAATTATGCATAATTCAAGTGTTTGTAAAAAAACCCCATACTTTATCAATAATAATACACTCGATAAGCGTATAATAAATCGCCAAACCTAATAAAAATACTACACTCAAGAGGTGTAAAATCGTCCATTATGGGAACAATGGAAATTAATGGAGTTAACTAAAGGTACAAAACTTAAATCCATTGGAAATTCAATTCAAATTCCATCAAGTACCTTCGGTCGATCGTATTAATATTAATAATTATATACATGCAAAGCATATGTAGACCTTTTAAGTAAAATTAAGAATAAGAGTAGTGAAAAAATAGTGCATGAAAGAATGGTGTATATTTGACACTAAAAAAACTAATGGATTTGGATAAGGATAGATGGTGATGATGATTATTTTTTTGATGAAACTGTTGCAAAGTTTGTGTGAAATAACTAAATAACTAAATAACTAAATGATGTTCGTCTACTGTCGATAGCCGGCTTTTGATTACCCTCTCTCTAGCACATACTAACTGCAATTAAAATTTTCATCGTGGACACTGTTTTCACAAAATTTATACTCACAATATTCTTGTTTCAAATGTTTTTTTTTCCACTGGAAATAAAAATATTAAGTTTTCAACTGCTGACTCTCGGCAGTACACGGATAATAAGGGTAATGATTAGCACGAACTTACCATTTTTTAATTAATTTATTTCAAATGATTAAATCAGTGTTTTGCTTACTAACAACGTGGATTTGTACGCAAATTAATTTTTAAAATGCATTTGTATGCAAAACGTAAAACTACTGAAGGGTAAATCCAAGCTATAACAACGTGACTGAAATATAAAACATATTTTGCAGTGTTTATTTTTTTAACCTGTTCATTTTATAATATCATCTCTCCAATACTGCTACTGGATAACTCTAACTTTTACATTGTTGAGAAAATTGGTATTAAATTTATTACAGTGCTGCTAGTAGTTCCAATGTGTCCTAAACGTAAAGTGTTCAACCAATGTGTGCTACTTATGCTCAAGTATGAATGTAAAACATAGAGATTTAATGTAAGAGAAAATAAAAAAAAATACAAAAGAACAAGGCATGTATAAGTGCATGTTGGGCATAACATGGAAAGACCACAAAATAAACCAATGTATAAGGAGTCAAATAATACTACTCGATGTGATAGAGGTCGCTAAGCAATTATAGTAATAGCAATGGGCTGGATAATGAGTGAACAACCGCAGAACAAATGCCATCATTCAGTGTTACCCATGGGAAAAATAACCACAAGGATGATTTAAATTTGATGGGTGTACGTGGCAGCGAAGAACTAGGGACAAAAAAGAGTGGAAGGATATAGAGGAGGTTTTAAATCTCAAAATAATTTTTTCCGATATAAATATCAGTTTAATCAATAAAAAAATAATTTTTTTTTTTTTTTTTGACCATGTCCGATCCTAATAATATGGGCCTCTACAGAGTAGAGGTTTGTATTAACAGGTTTTGTTTTTACGAGAAATGGATGTCAGCCACTTACTCAACCTATTAGGTCCATACCCTGACTCACACACAAATTGAAAAACAATATGTGTATTTGCCAGACCCAGGATTCGAACCTGGGACCCACGGCGTGATAGTCCAACGCTTATGCCGCGCGGCCACCGTGGGCAGCAAAAATTGGGATTTCAATTAAATATTAATAAAATTACAACGAATATGAGAATGTATAAAAATATAATACAACACTTAATATACATTTTACACAATTCGAAGTATTGTAATATTATGTTTTATTTTATATTAATACAAGGTCTTTCCAGCAAGAATTGACAGTTAACTTCGTTAAATTGAGAAATGGTACTACAGGTCCCTGTATCTTCTATTTTCATCTATTATAACAGCGTTTCTCTAATGGGGTTTCGCGAGGGTTTTTGGTTTTTGTATACTATAATCTTAATAAGAATAATCTAGCTTAAAAATCAATTATAATAATTAAGGATATAACAGCATTGAGGAAAATGAAAGGACAGATGATCTGGAAAAGGAAGCTGGCCATTCAGGGGTACCATATCATTGGATACCAGAAAACCTGGACTGTAATGAGGCTATAAAGAAAATGTGGCAAAGTATGTGGATAGATTTTCACCATATGGCATCATTAGAAAAGGGGGAATGGAGTTAGTCTATTCTACCATCACCACGAGAGGTGCCCTGGTTTGTAGAGTCATCTTTGACGAGGAATGAGCTTAAGTTAATACTGAGGCTAAGAACAGGGCATACCATGGGCAAAAGATTTGATGTCCTTATGGGAAGAAGCGAATCGCAGCTCTGCGATGAATGTCATGTTTTAGAGTACATTGTACAAATAGCACTAAAATGCCCTAAATATGAACTTCACAGAGTACAGCTGCGAATTGCGGATATCTATGAGAATATCGACGAATTCATGGGTGTCCTGGCGGTGGGTAAGACGGAAGAGCTAGGGAAAATTTAACGTATTTAACAGAATAGGAGTGAGGACCTGATCGACGGATCCCCTTCTAGAAGAGAAGAGGCGATATGACAGCGAGTTGCAGTCAAAGCCTCGGTAAAATCACAAAAAAAGGATATGACAGAGAAAATGGTCCTGATATAGTAGACAATGACAGGCACGATAATTTAAAATAAAACAAGTAAATAGTGTACGCTTCTAAGCGAAGCATATGGACCTCCACAGAGTGGAGACTGTATTACCAGACTTTTAAAGATACGAGTTGTCATCACTAGAGCCCTTTTGAGTGCAAAAGTTTGGTGGCATCATAAGGCTTAAAGCTTTAACCCGCGCAAGAGTAAAGTTGTTGCAATATTTTAAATCATCACCATTATCAATCTACTGCTTAATAATGGCCTCCCTATACACTTATTGGTAATTAATCACTCTTAGCAATGTATGCCCATGTGAGTAGCTTTGGTCCTTGGGTACCACTGTATGGTTTCATTTAATCAGCCGTTGTATCGGGGGTCACTCTGAAGATGTTAAGGTAGCCCCGTTACTATTGATATATATTCTGGAAGGTTGCGTTGTGTGCGTGTGTGTGTGATATGGTACTTCGGGTAGTAAGGAAGGAGACACAGTTGGATAATATACAGTGGGTATTTTCTTGGGTTTATATTGTAGTAATACATTTAATATTAACACAGCACTAATATTAGACTGTCACATTGATTTTTGTTTGATACGAAAAGTTTACAATATTATGATTTGAATTTGATTTGACTTGATTTGATTTGACACGGAGTTGCGCGTGTATATAGACTGCGCGTGGCCCCCACATCCTGAACTGGGACCCCATGCTAAGATCTTTGGCGGGCCCCCCTACCTATCTCTAAGGATAAAGGCAGTGTGATGCTCTACAGTAGCGTTTTCCAAATGGTGTACGCGGTAAAATTATTGTGTATATTTAGTGTTTTTTGTTGTATATTTTAATACATCCATTTGAATTAAGGAGTTGTCGAGTGTCGATGCACAATTAAAAATTTTATCGTACAACCATATAATTTTATATAATAACATTATTGAAGGAAAATAGCGCCGCAGGCGACTTTTTTACTATTAAAGCAAATTTGTGTTTGACTTTTTTTTATTAAGGCAAATTTGTGATGTGTGTTTATCTCATTTATCTGGTCGTCAGGCTAGACCCCTGTCAGTCCCCCCCCCCCCTTGTGGGGGCCATGAGACTGCATAGTAGGAGGCCAAATGCAACTAACTTTGGGACGGTCGAGATGCGAACGTTTCCTGTTTACGTAGTTGGCTATGATCTATCAATGACCATAGCCAACATGACAGTTTGTAGGTTTATATACGAGCACTTGACTGGCCACATAACATGTCGGCATATTGACAATGCAACAACTTGGCGACATATATCGTGTCACGTACTCTTGTCAGCTTTCATTCATTGAATTATTTTGTAGTATATTTGCGTTATGCCCAACATGAAATTTTCAATGCTACGGTGTCCGGTAACATCTCATTCGAACTGTTTATCGCTGGAATATCTATTCAGGCGACTTAACGGGGAAAATAGTGGAATCAACATTAACGGGGAATACTGCACCGGTCAACGATGCTTTAAAATATGATATTGTTGTATTCGCAAAAATCTCCAGAAAAGGATACACAAGCTTGCAGATAATAGTTGTAAAGTGGGAAGTTCAAAATATAGATATTATTTCGATGACAAATTTTTTTGTTTGACAATTGTTTTGCTTACCAAAAAGTGACTCTCAATAAAGGCATTCAAATCGAGATAAACATCAATTAAATGTATCTCAGAAAAACACACAATTTTTATCCGAGATAAAATATTTTCAATGTCTCGTAAGTTACAATTTATGATTTCAGCTGTAGATAAAAAATACTTTTTTCTGATACATCTGAACCTAAACGTGAAGAAATTTGAAGCGATATAAAAAAAATCATCATATAATATTATGTACGTGTAATATGTAGAACTAAATTAGCCTGACGTGCATTTGAGTATCTAAATCTTCAAAAGTAACCTCCCATTATAACTTAAGCGTAAGTTATTCAACCAATGTGTGCTACTAGTGCTCACGTATGCATATGAAACATAACATACAGTTAATATAAGAGAAATTAAAAAAAAACGACAAGTAGCGCAACTAGGCAAGGAAGAACATGTGCCTTCCCATGCCACGTTGGGCATAACGTGAAAAGACAACAAAATACACTAATGGGTAAGGAGGTAGATAAGAGTAGAGGTCTCTATGCAGATATAATGTCAAGGGGATGGATAAGTGCTGGATAAATGCCATCATTCAGTGGTACGTAAAGGGCAAACGACCACAAGGACGTACGGATATACTAAAATAAACGCATTCATGTTATACTAAGATAAAAGATTTATGAGATTCCGTTATGTTGTATAAATAGTATAAAAAGGGTTCCGTGACAAAAATTATTTGGGAAACGCTATACAACAGTATCACAGTTGTCTTAATAGAGAACATCCTGGAGGGTGACATTGCTTTACTTGTTTAAGTTGGTTGTCATGAATATTTCAAGTGAAAGGATTGCCAACATAATGAGCTATAGTAATAGATTTGACACAGTGGAAGACTTTGTGACATAGTCATTGATTTCTATAGACTCCAAAGAGAGAGAATTAAGTACCTAGAGATTTTGAAGATTCAAGATAACATCTTTGATTGATTAGTTTCGTAGTACAGAATGAGGAATAGTTGACTGTAACATAGTCGTATTTAATGTTGAGTAATTAAAATTGACTTTCCCATTTAAACAAGGCTCGCTTCTTTTGACGCAGACTATTTTTTATTAGAAGTCAAAGGAAATTGATGCCCAAATTTAACTTGATACTTTATTCCATAAAATATACTCGTGCAAGTCAGAAATAATTATTTGAAGATGAAATTTTACTACGTAGTCTTTGAAATTTAATTGGAATCGTATTGAATTAAGAAATAGTAATGATTTAATACTAGCTTCGTTACCTGCGTAAATACTATAAAACAGGGGTGTCCAACTTATTTGTTATTGCGAGACGACTTTTTACATTAAATTTAATTAACCTAATTAAGCAAAATAAAGAATTATACTCTAATTAATATTAATTTTGTACTATTATATTTAAATGGTTTATAGCAATTTAGCTTTAATTTTTTTGGCATCTTTAGGTACTAGACAAATCAACTAATAGTTATTAACCATATTTCATTTGTATAAGTTGTATACTTACGATATGTGAATATGAATTGTGCTTGTGGATGCTAAAAGATAAAAACCTAGATTGCTAAAATTTATTTAAATTAAATGATATAAAACGTAGATCAATAAGAATATAAATAGAAATTCCATCAAATACTCTCAGTCAAGAACATTATTTTTTAAAAAAAAAAATTATAGGTATATTAAGTAATTCACGACCATAGTGAACCAAGTCCATTCTAGTTATTTTTAGGTAAGCTAGGCTCAAACATAAGATTTGAGTATTTCTTATCCTTTACGGGGTATAATTTCCCTTAAATAATAACTTAAATGTACTCAAAATAACACTTCAGAATTGCAATCATAACACAATTAGAAATACTCAAATAGTATGTTTTAACCTAGCTTACTCCAAAATAACCAGAATGGACTTGGTTCACTATGGCTGTGAAATACTCATATATGAGAAAGAAAAGGGGCGATGAATCTAAAATACTGAAAAATCAGTTATTTATGTAAAATCAATAATAATGCACATAAATGCATCCAAGAAAAAAGGGACGAACCAAATTTAAGATGTTGACGTTGTAAATTTTACATAGTAACATACAAGTTCCCAGACAACGTTGTACAAAACTCAATGTTCTTTTGGCTATGTTGAGTAATCATGATTTAGACTTGTTATCCTTTTCCTTTAGGACATGCATATTTAAAAAGAAATTTCAGATTGCAGCAATATAATTTCAATCTTGTTGTATATATTTGGCCACTACGTATTTAGTATGATTAAAATCAGATTTAAAATGAAAACTAGATACTGAACAATATTTCCATTAAGCTTTTTAACTGTTAACCATAATAAGATTTGATATAGAATGATCATGCTCATATTGCTAAATTACGAATCGACATCCTCGGATCGACCGACAATTATTTTGCAATCGACCGTTGACTATACCTGTTACAAAAGTATCAAATAAAATGTTCTATTCATTAGTAGAGTATTCAAATTGTTATTATTCTACTCATAACTAGTTGATAAATCTATATTATTTTAGAGAATAAAAAATATAAGGTACCTACTTAATACTTGACTAAAATGAGTTTAGTAAAAAAATATTTTCGTCTGATTTTACGTTGCAAACTATTTAATAAAAAATGTTTACTTACATAGGGTTCGAGATGATTATTATTTTATCTATTTACTAGTAATGAAGCGAAGCTATTTTAAAATTTTAATTCATAAGAATATTTTGTTTCATTTAATATTTTGCTACATTCTGATGTCGTTAATGATATGTGGGTCTCTGCCACCCACAGAACAGATAATAAATAGAATATCGATGGCTCTATTCAATACGCCGCATGTTGATGCAGGTTTTGAATGTATGAGTGTCCTACAAAAATGAAGCACGCATTATGCACGTTTAATAGTGTGTGTAATACACCAACATTAAATGAGCGTAAATGCATAAACCGACAGCAGTTTTCAGTATTCGACGTAAAACGCATTCTTAACACGTGTGTAAGTTTAACACGGATTCTTCCTTACTCGAGTCGGTTACCTGCTATCGCCTTATCCGTTATGTATTCAGTTCCCATTATTTCTGAGTTCCCTGCTGCCACCTCTATCATCTACCCACATCTAGATCAGTCTAAATTCGGTTCTCTCCAGATTGGATGCACAAGGTCTTTAAATCCAACTGGACACTATCTAAAAATCGAATATAATATAATATATATATAAATATTTAACTAACTGGCAATATATCTTAGCAGTGGACAGTTACCAAATGGTTACAAAAAAAAAAGATTTTGTTATGAGGAATCTTGAGTAGAGCATGAAATCTCGTAGGGCGTTGATACACAATTTTTCATAACAAACATCTTATGAATAAAACAACATTTATAATTATTTCGAAGGATGGATGCATTTCTGTGAATAGTACATAATTTATATGTTAATTATTATTATTAATTAATTATTAATATTAGTTTATTTAGTGTCAAATATACACCATTCCGTAAGTCAGTGCGAATGATTACCCTTATTTCCGTGTACTGCCGAGAGTCAGCAGTTGAAAACTTAATTATTTTATTTCCAGTGGGAAAAAAAACATTTTGCAACAAGAATATTGTTAGTATAAATTTTGTGAAAACAGTGTGCACGTTGAAAATTTTAATTGGAGTTAGTATATGCTAGAAAGATGGTAATTAAAAGCCTGCTATCGACAGTAGACGAACATTATTTATTTGTGCTTTGGAATAGTTTCATCAAACAAATAGTAATCATCATCACCATCAATCCGATGTCCTCCTAATCCATAAGTTTCTTTAGTGTCAAATATACACCATTCCGTGCCATATATTTTCACTACTCTTTTTTAAAATTTTACTTAAAAGGTGTATGCTTTATATGTATATTATTATTAATATTAATACTGTCGACCGAAGGTACTTGATGGTATTTGAATTTAAATTCTAATTGATTTGAGTTTTGTACTATTTCATTAGAATCATTTTTTGCGACCCGGATTTTGTAATTTTTACAGAGTTTTTAAATATTCAAAATATTAAAAAAAATTATACCTGGTCCTTTACTAAGGTAATAAGGTTTTTACCTACTTTTATTGTATTAAATTGATATTTAAACGATAATTAGATTTATATTGTATTGTTGTTATTAGTGAGTGCACATTGTGCTTGAAGATGCCGAAAGGCGAAACCGGGGTCACAAAAAGTTACTCAAACGGAATAGTACAAAACTCGAATCAATTAGAATTTATTTATTCAATCATCACAGATTTTAAGCCATGCCAAATAAAATATCAAAAGATACCAAAAAAATATATACAAAAAGCTTTGATTTTGATTTTTATTTCATTTCAAAATCAGATTGATAAAATCCATTAATTATTGATTTTTTGGACTTAGAATTACTTTTGAATAAGTGTTATGAAAAATTGTGTGTTGAGACATAATTTAAAAATAATACTGTTTTTTGGTATAAAAATACTATTTTATTTATTGAATGGCGTATATCCAATAATCAGTGCCTGCTTGCGTTTGCTACTAATTAAAATAATGGATGCTTCCAGTGACGGCTGTTGCAAACAAACAAAATGGAAATCCGTGGAAACGGTCAAGAGCGAACTGGACTGAGCTTTTATTGAATAATCTGCTATTAAAATACAGATGCGTTTATAATGTATAAAGTTTTCTTTTCCATAACAAGTGAGAATTGTTAGCAACATAATATGAAATGATAATAAGTATTGCATTTTCCGTGTCACGTATTGCAGGGCAAACGTAAAAACCGGGACGTGATCAAATATTCCTCGCAGTACGGGTGACAAGGTAAATGATTTATATTCTATCCCACAGCGCTGTAATAATCAGTGCAGTATTTAGACTATAAGCATATGCACTTAAGGAGAGCGCTGCTTTTGTAGAGCGGCAAGATTGTGGACATGCGAGATATTTGTGCGATTTTTGAAGTTATACTTCTTTTGGCGCGTTTGGGAGAACAGATCAGAGTGTATTTTTGGTGTGTGACCGGCCGCAATGTAAAACATAATTTTTATAATTTATATTGCATCGGGTTGCGTAATACTTTGAAATATTTATCGCTGTGTTAGGCGGATTCAAATTGGTTTCTGTTAAATTTCCTAACGTTATTCATAAAACTTTATTTTAATTGGAGTGTATATTTATTTTTCATTGTAAAGATTGTGTATCGAGATTTGAGGCTATATAGTATTATTTATGAGTAAAATTATAAATCAATAAATAAATAAATTTTGTGAATGTTGAGTTGGTAAATAATTAGTATTATGATTATATTCATTTCGGTCTCAAGAGTACATGTTAAACCAGCAGCGCTCCAATAAGCGGCTCTTTTCCTGAGTGTGTAATTTAACAACATAATTAAAATAGTAATAGCAAATAATATTAATAATTACGGAATGAAGCAACAATTTTTTTTAAACCAGCGGCGGTCCAATAAGCGGCGCTTTTTCTAAATGTGTAACAAGATAATTAAAATAGTAATATTAAATAATAATAA
This sequence comes from Rhyacophila brunnea, assembly GCF_057557595.1. Lineage (NCBI taxonomy): Eukaryota > Metazoa > Arthropoda > Insecta > Trichoptera > Rhyacophilidae > Rhyacophila > Rhyacophila brunnea. The sequence goes on from NW_028233276.1 coordinate 44,951,316, forward strand.
TAATTACGGAATGAAGCAATAAAATAATTTTAAACCAGCGGAGCTCCAATAAGCGGCCTTTATTCTGAGGTATAATTTAACAAGCTAATTAAAATAGTATTAGTAAATAATATTGATAAATACGAAACAAAGCAACACGATAATTTTAAACCAGCGGCACTCCATTTCAACTTCCTACCAATAAGAAAAACAAATAATTTGGATAGTTTGATGAACAAAAGAAACACTTTTATTTATTTTGTGAACCTGATTATAAATCACTACACCAGAGCTAGTTGCAGAATTTAGGTTATCACAAGTGTTATAAGAAAAAGTTAAAAAGTCTCTTAAAAGAAGTATAACTTCGAACGCGCGTACATAAGTACACACATCGATTTTTCCAAGTTATGTACGGTCTGTGTTGTAAAGTTTGATATTGATTCCTAAAAGTATTGTGTGTGGTTGAATTGGTAGCCATACAAAATAATATTATATTCCTGATCTTTTACTATTCTAAAAAAAGTTTAAAAATGCATAAATGATATAAAACGGATTTTATATATATTTTTAATTTCTCTACCCCCATCGTCAAATTTCGTTACAAAAGCTTTCCTCCTCCCATTCATTAAAAATTAACGATTTCCTCAAGTCTCAGAAAATAATCGATTTATATTTAATTAACTATTTCTTTTATTCGGCAAACAATTCACAAGATTTGAGAATGAAACATTCTATATTATCCAGCGGTGACAGGTTCAAATTCCGTCGGATGTAATATTTTTCTATAAAATATTTTTTCTAGCATGAAATGTTTTCAAATTATTATGTTCAGGTTTATATTTTGTTAGTTTTGTGGCGTCAAATTGTATATTTCAAATCAACGGATTATCAGATCTCTCTTTCTCCTATGCGTAAGACGCTGACCTTTCATCTGAGGACTCGAGGTTCGATTTGCGGTTTGGTCACAATATATTTACACGATATACAATTTTCTCCTAAGAGCTTGTCCAGATGACGCGTGTGAGGTCCCCGGCATAGATAAGGTATAAGTCACCAGTACCTCGACCGCGCGCGAGAAGTCACATGCGGCGATTACATATGCACGGCTCAATGAGGTCATCAGTTTTTACGCGCGAGTCGAATCGCGCCATCTGGATAAGATTCTTCTTACTTATTTGTATTATAAATACAAGCGTATGGACAACCTGAATTAATTAATAGTGATAATTTATTTTTACCACGTTTTTATTAGCTCGTATTCTTGTTTGTCCGGTACAGATTTTTTCTTGTGCAGTACAATTTTTTTCTAACTTCCCGACTAGCTAGACATTTGAAACTTTTAGAATATATCACAACACGACGACAATGCATTATTTTAATACTTTTTGCCATCTTGTATGTTTCGGAAAAAAATCGTTAAAAATAATATTTACTAATCACTATCATTGGTTGCTAAGTGGATCCTAGCAACTAAATTATTAATATATACGTGCGTTACTATGGAAATCAATATGAAATGTCAAAATGACATTTCTGTATTCTATAATATTTATTCAATATTTCTATCAAGTACAATATTTTTTTTTTTATTAATACATATAATTGTCAAGTTTATATTATGATTTAATAGAAAATTTAAAAACGTGGTATTTAAAAAGTTCTTTTTATCTTGTAATTATTTTAATTAATTTTCCTCGATATCATTTACAAATAAATAATAGCTTCAAGGATTTTTTTTTGTTTACTTTAGCCATAAGTTTAAGCTCGAACGCTTTATAAAACTTTACACAATAGCCTTAAAAGGCGGCTCTGTTGTGCGCTGAAAACTGTGATGCCGTTTCTATTATGAAACATCGCTCTGAGGGAGAAAAATTCTAGCAGTGGGTATAATATGGGTCTGTTGCTTTGCCCAACAATATAGCGTTGCTTTTACGCTATTATTCGAATCGAAAGCCAACCCGTACACAAGCTTACGTACACAGTGCGCTTTGTTGGACGAGATGCATAAATTTTAAGTCTTTTTGTCAACCGTCTTTGTGACACGGATTAGGAAAAATTGTGTTACAAACAAACGATAATGTTATTATTATGGATATGGTCTAGTTACGAAATTATCAGTAGTCCCCTGGCGCGTCAAAGCATTGGAACCATGTACCGCCATCTTTAGATTAAGGCTATACCTCAGTTGAGGCATGATCTAAAAAGATCGTGGCTAGGCGATGCGCGGATTGCAGGTCGCGGGTGCAAATGACGCATGCCGACCGAAATATAATTTGTCATATAAATCCAACATGCGTCCATTTAATGTTCTGTTTATTGTTCTATTAGTAATAATACTTATATATTCATTGTCATGTTTTCTTTTTAAAGTCAATGGGTAAAGTTTTTAGTCATGTTTACACGATTTATAATTAATACCTCCGTCGCCATCACGAAGCAAAATTACGTATTGACACATCGACGTTTGCTCTCAGACTGCCAGCGAGTACAAAATTTCGTCGCGCTTATAGTTGAAAATTATTTGCCGTTTCACTGAAGTATCGCCTTAATAAAGCCTGAGCATAACTTTTGCGCAAGCAACGAGTGGTCCACTGCCATACTATTTATTGATAACGTACTTGCAAGCAGGGTTTGGTATTCTATAATGACTGAAGAGTATAAATAAGTTATTAGTTATTGTCGTTTAGAATCGACTGTCACATTGACAAACGTTCTAGTGTATTATGATAATATTATACATATAAGTAGTTTACTTGCTTTGATCATCACTTCCAATTATTAATAACACATAACCACTAAATCAGATGTTAAAATAATCTGAAAGAAATCTGAAACTAAGAATACTCCGACAAGTGAACACAACAGACGCGTCAGTATGAGCACTCTATATATAATGATAGGCAATGACAGGTCATCCATAGACAACGGGAGGGGCGAAAAGTAGGACCAGTCGTGTAATGTATCGGCTTCCTTCTTCAAGGGGCAATGAACCATGGCATTTTTCTTGCCAGATCTAATGTGTTTAAATAGCCATCTAGCTAGCTAACAAAATAAGCTTCTGTCGTACTAGATATAGTACATATAGATATCACAAAAAAATAATGTCTCACCAAAATCTACTTGAAAATCAACATGACGACGTTCTATACCCTTACATCTATATGACTCATTTGTCCAGCGCTTGTCCACTCGCCACTCGGCCTATTTAGTCAGCTAAGCATATAAGCGTTATGACTAACATGAAGTATTTAATGCTACACTGAGTATTATTATATGACTACATGTTCACAGATTTCTCACTATCCGGAATTGACTTCTGTCTGGAACTCACGATTGTACTGGGTCGAAACCAAATGCCGCCTATTCGATGCTTGCATTCTGATGGTGCTGATTTATAGTAAAGAATCATGGTATCTTACGAAAGCTCAGAGAAACCATATACAAAGGTTCTAAAACATATGTTTGCGACGTATACTGGGCGTGCGGTGGTGGTATGACCTTAGGTGCAACGAGGAGATAAGAGAACGCACCAACGCTCGGCCACATGGTAAGGATGCCACAAGAGAACCTCAACCTGACTTGCCTGTTCTTCGAGCCGACCGGATACTTTTTATAGAGTGTACGTATACGGCGGAGCTACGGGATGTTGGTTTGACCTGGAACGAAGCAAGATGACTGGCGAGTGACAGAAATTCTTAGAAGCGCCTCGTGGTATCCATATGCTCCAACTAAAGGGCGGATATAGTCGAAGAAGAAGAAGAAATTGACTTAAAATATTGCAACCATAACGCATAACAGAAAAAAATTCAATAATATTTGGCCTTTGCCTACTTCTAGAATAACACTCTGTAGTCATCCATGAATAAAGAAGACGAAAAACGTCTGATCGATTACAAAGTATTGGAAAAATTGGTGATATAACAATTTACGTTATAAAGAGTTTTGTGAAATTATTTTCATTTCCGTCAATTTAGAATAAAGACAGTAAAATTTTGATGTTTCCGCGTCTAAAGGCGATATTCCTTTTACTTAGGTATGCGTACAATATTATCGTGACGGTGACATGAAACAGTGCATGCTGTAAAATATTCTTATCCCGCGAACACTTATCGTAAAAAATCAATAATAAAATATGACGTTTTCAGAATAAAATTTGAAGCAAACTGGCATATATTAGTGGATGGCATTTCTGTTTGTCGTTTGAAAATAACCAAAAATTATTAAATACGAGCAATTTAATAATATATTTTCATTAAAAATGTTATTTATAGTGACATAGATCTACTTAAAATAGAACTAATGATCTCAGACGATAATTAAGTACTCATTATTCGAACTTATCATAATAGATTGTGAGGGAGAAAAAACTTAATAATTTAACAATCGAGCGGAAACACATCCAAATAATTACAAGATATAAAGAACTTTTTATATACCATGTTTTTAAATTTTCTGTTGAATCATTATAAACTTAACAATTCTATGTATTAATAATTTAGGACAAATAAGGCAATTGTCAATAAATCATTTTTTTTGCTATTTTGCAACAAACAAACAAATATAGAATACTGAAATGTTATTTTGATTTCCATAGTAACGCACGTATATATTAATAATTTAGTTGCTAGGACCACCATCTTAGCAACCAATAATAATGGATTGGATTACGGATTTCTTCCGAAATAACTTTTCATACAAACAGAATTAACTGAAAATGAATTCAATTCTACTTAAAGATGGCTAAAAGTATTAAAAGAATGCATTGGCATCATGTTCTGATATATTCTAAAAGTTTCAAATGTCTAGCTAGTCGGGAAAATAGTTAAAAATCGATTGCAAGAAACAAATATTGCACGATTGCTTTTGTTTTGAAAATATCATGTAGAATTGACATGACATTTGAAAATAATGACATGATATCAGAGACAAAATAGTCTCGCAGCTCGAGTGTTGATTGACTGGGCCATGGGTGAACTCTGATTGGTCATTGAAGTGGCGTTGTACCGTACTGTCATCTATTAACATGACTGAGTATTTCTGATGTTTTAAGTATTTAAGTGGTCATGATCGCTGTATGAAAGATACATCCCCTGAGTGCACACAAAAACACAACAAATAATTACAAGATAAAAAGAACTTTTTATATCCCACGTTTTTGAATTTTATGATGAATCATATAAACTTGACAATTCTATGTATTAATAATTTAGGACAAATAAGCCAATAACAATTTGGAAACTCTAATTGACAATTGTGTCATTTCCGTTGCGTTATTGTCTATGCTCTATAAATGATATATACATATACAATAACATGTCAGCTATAGAGTTGTAGAGATGTATAATTATAAATTAAATATCTATTTCGCTTAGTGTCAAATTATAGCAAACTCGATAAGGAGCTGACTTCAATAATAAATTCTGTATATTCGTTTTTTCACTTAGTCAGTCATCCATTGACGCAAATGCTAGATAATAAGCTGACTCAATTAGATCGAAAGAATATTATTTTGATTGTATAAATAGCGAATAATAATTCATCAAATATAATTCCTGGTCTGTTAGAATCTCAGTCTCTGAATGGCTCTGCACAACATCTCATCCTACCGAGATTCGGACCTTGGGGCGTTATCATTAGTATTGTAACATAGCTACTGTAACATACTCTTATACCGGCTGTTTGCGCTGCAAATAAAACTCGCTCCTGCATCCATCTTAGACTTCTATATGATCATCCTCAACACCATGATCTACGACACGTTGACGACTCCCACAGTGGTAACTCACATCGAACCCCACAGAGTTGTAGAGTTGTGTAAAAGCTCTAAAAAATTTACATAAATGCTAACTTAAAAAATCGTTCAAACAAATTGTATTAGTTTAATTTATCATTTAGTAATAAACATGTATGAAATTGTATTTTTAGGTATGCCTATTGAACCTTTGTTATCCCAAGTTTTAATTTTAATTTTAGTTGAAGTAATTTACCTCCGACCCCTGATGAAGTATAATAATTAATGGTTAATGAGAGAAACCTCGTACAAGATGCCTTTATTATTTGCATCGAATCATATTTTTCAGTACCATTATAAGGAGTTCACTCAATTATTTTAGATTTTTCCACACAACACAAAACGCTATGGTCCTTAAGTTCATTTTATCGTGCGGAACGAAATGCATGGAAAACTATTCCAGGTAAAACTGCTCTGGAAAATTTCTGTGTTTCCTACATGAGAGGTATCATGGTTTATATATAAATAAAATAGAGTGAGCTATTAGTTTATTATCCAAAATTACAGTACGTGCAACTACGGTATATTGTAAACTATACTATTTCACACGGTACACATAAGGAAAATTACTCTAGGCGACAGGAATAAAAAGCAATTTCAATATGGTACCATAAATAAAACAAAAGGTTTTAAAACCTTCAATATTAACCTGATGCCAGTGAATATTTATTTTTATTGGTTTTGTAATACTAACAAAGTCCGAACTACTTTATGACGTTCTGTCTACATCAATGATCACTTAATCTTCCGCATCACTTTAACTTTCAAATTATGGTTACAAAACTTAACGACTCAGAGTTAACCGAGTATTTTTGCATATTATGCTTCAACTTGAATATATGGAACGCACTGTAGTCAACTATTTATACTTGTACGTCAAATAAATTTCAATGTTTCACATAAACCAGTGTTGTTATCTTTTTATAATGCTGGTTTTAATACAAAGATGTCGAAACGAGTATTTTGAAGAAAAAGAAAATTATTATAGTACACGGAACATTTTTCGTTTTGAATCCTTTTGAGTATTTTTGGCTTATTTGGACTAAAATTATGCTAGGTATAATTTGTTATATAGATTTTTCGCAAAATCATTCGGTTGGAAATACTGACTTAATTTTAAACAAAAAAACTTTAGTTTCCAACTAAACTCGTACGCACAAAAAATATAAATATAATATACATGCACTTTTAACATGAAAAAACATGAATATAAAATAAAACATGCTAGTTCGCATGATTCACAAGAATTTATAAGTCAAGTACATAACATCTATTATAAATTTTTGATAAGATGAAATTTAGAATTAATATAATAAATTTTATTTTATTTTATTTATTAAGAAAACAAACAGTTACATACATATTGATTACAAAAATTTAAAATATAATAATGAACAGTTATTGCAACCAGCAAAGTTTCCATATATACATTATAATATAGTTAAGCCTGACAAGATAGAGAGTAAGAATAACGTAAATATAAAGAAATTACATAAGAAAATTACTTGAGAAAAATGAGGACGAATAATGAATATTAAATTATATACAAAAAAAGTAACATAAAAAATATAAATATATATATATATATATCTATTTATACAAAATTTTGGAGATAGCGCATTTAAATGAAACAGGTGTATTATTAAAAGGATCAATGGTGGAGAAACTCATATTATAATTTAAACAAGAGCGCCGAATAAAAGAGTTTTGTGCATAATTAGAACCGCTACGACTGATATGGTACAAAGTTTCGTTTCGCGTAAATCTTGATGGAAAATGGAAACCCACCCTTCCGAGAAGGTTTGGCGAGTCAACAAAACCATTGATAATTTAAAAAAAAAAATATTCATCAGACTTAGAACGTCGACTTTCCAAATATGGTACCATAAAAGTTGCAGTGGTCGAAATAAAATTAGATAAATCATAACAGAAACTGCTTCTTATATTAAATACAGTTATATATAGTAATCATTTGACTGTTTGTCCAACATACACAATATTATGTTGGTACGAATATTAATTTGCCTAATCATTATTTAAACTATCATGATCCTTTTGAGAATTTGGCTCTAAACAGATTATGAAACGCAAACATATTATTATTCCCTTATAAGCTTTGGTTATGTTCTCTGCAAATGCATTTTGTTCCAAGAATAGCAGTGTACAGGTACAATGCATTTTGGTTCCCAGATACTCTACACCTGTTGCAGTTCCCGGGGTCAATTTTGTGTACGTATTTGTGTATTAAACACAATGAATGATACGGAAGCGGATATGCATTTAATTTAATTTATAATTTAATCTACCGAATATAACAAGTAGACACTTTGCAGAGTTTATAAGCATACAATGTGAAGTACAAGTAAAAGTAAGATGTAAAAGTATATCACCAAAAATTTAACACGAGAAATAGATAAAATTTCGGCATGATAAGTAAGCCTCTAGATGTCTGTTAGATAATGTGGAATAAGAATACGTATTGTGATTTATCTTAATTATAACAATACCTTTTCACAAAGAATCGACAGTTAAAACCATTAAAGAAATATATATTTAATTGGAAAAATTTAGTTTTTCAACACTAGCTAGTTATGTTGACAATATTGACTTTATAGTTGTGGCGATAATATTTTATGGATTGTAGGAAGGAGTTTGGAGTTTAGTGGAGAATAGTTGACGCAAGGATATAGTCCAAGCACTAATCTTTTTGGTTTCCTTGAATAAAAAGAACATGAAGAAACAGAACGGTAACAAAATAGGACAGTGACAAGAAATAGAATAGCGATAGATAGAATTATGATCTTTCAAGAAAAGTATAACATTTAGTATTGAAATTGTCGTATATCTGTGTTATACAGATTGTTTTTCTTTTCTCTTCTTTTAACACGGGTTTTCAACACGCCATAAAAAAGACAAAATATAAAATTTCTGCATTTATAATCGCTGGAAAGCCTCAATTAAACGGGACTCAACTCAGTGTTGCCGGCAAGCTAGATATATCTCGTCTTAATCAATCTAATATGTTCAAAATGCTTGGGTAGCTAGGTACAACGAAATAATGAGTTTAATAATTCTGTGGAGTTGTGCTTGATTATCAAAATCAAGCAGATAAATTAAGGTTTTCACGGCAAATGGCCAACATGCAGAGATTATATTATAATTAATATTAAATATTTATATAATATATTTCTTTTAAATACTTAAGTGTTATACGTTTTTAATTAATAAATAGATACGACCAAAATGAATGTTTTATTTTTCCACTGGCTGTTCTATTTCGTCACTTTTCTTTTTCTTAATGTTCTGTTTTGTCACCGTTCTGTTTCTTTATGTTCTGTTTTGTCCGGTTACCTTTGTATGATGGTCAAATTGCTGGCTTTCTGGAGCTCTCTGGAGGATCCTAGGTCACTCACTCGCACACACTTGTTTCGATTATTGTTATAATAAATTTATCACTCTCACTTGAGTCACCTTATATTTGGTTTTGTTAATTGTTTTGAGTTTATGATTGAATTACGGCGATGTTGACGCAGAGGTCGAGTTTTAACAGATGTTGACGCGATGTCGGTCGAAAGGTAACTCTCTAATTTGTAACTGTGCCTTTTGGACATGAATGGTAAGAAAGGTATAATGGACATGTTAGATGGAAGTTTGACAACAATAATTGGCCAAAAAAGTTGTAATATCAATATTTCCAATGGTGGATATGGCCAAATGGCTATTGACTAAATACAAATTTTGAGCAATTTAATGTTATAAAAAAATATAATAACAGTAAGTGATGTTATTTTTGTCAATTTATAATATGTGAGTTTTGTTGTGTTTTATTATTTTGTTTTTTGTCTTCAACCCTACCTGTTTATATGATCACGAGGCGTCACTGTTGGGGGAAGTATGGGATAAATGTCGATATTTAGTCGGAGCGATATTGGAATCTTAGAATTATTTAATCTTACGAAATAACTTCGCACACGCAAGAAAGAGGGAGTGTGGGGTGAATGGCGCCAATCAAAAGTTACAATTAATTTAATTGTTTAGCTGAGAGAATCCACGCGAACCGTCTTCCCTTACCCTATTTGATATTATTCATCGGCTTAATTATTTCTTGTAAATATTCATGGAAACCCTTCTAGCTGTGTAACTTACAATGGATGGGAAATTTGTTGTTAACTTTCCTTCATTAACTTACACTCTCCGGAGGCTAAGAAAGTAAGATTAAACCAAGATATTATCGCTTAAAATGAGATAAGAATTATATTTCAATTGGTATTTTAATAAAAAAAAGTAATTATTCCATATAATTTAAGAAATGTTATGACTGGTTTCGTCCGCTTAGATCAGTGGTCGCCAAACTGTCTCTCGTGAGTAACCAATATTTAGATAGCTCTCGTGAGAAATGTTTTTATGTATAATTTTGTCTCTTAAAATAATATGAATCATAAATTACTAACTAGATTACGTAAAAAAATCATTGAGATGTGAAGTTTTGTGGCATTGAAAAAATTTGGAACAAAGCAAATGTCATTATATTTTTTATTTGTAATCTGTGTTTATTGTTGTAATCTGTGTTCTTAATTATTTTATGTTTATATAATAAATAGCATTTCTACGCCTCGAATAAGAGAACGTTAAGGGGGATGTCATCAAAAATTGTGATTTCATTGAGACATCTATTACACGAATTGCAAAGCATATACGAAAAATTATATTGGAATATCATTCCAATTGTATTCCAATTCAAATGAACCTTCGAGGCATCTTAACTAGATGTCTCCATATTATAAATTGATGAAAAAAATCTGAAAACCGGTGTTATAATTACAGTTGTTATTTAAACAATGGTTTTATACATTTATATAACATATTGCATTTTATTTCAATCGAACTGTTGTCATATTTTTATAAAAATACTGACAATCGACCTAGTAATAATAATTATATGAATTTAACTGAATAATAGTCCAGATTATCGATTTCATAGTCATAGTATAGATATATAGTGTAGATATATAGTATAGATAAAATATATTATGATGATTTAAATTTCAAAAGTAGCGCCCGTGCTTATTAAGTTTGGAAACCACTGGTTAGATGGGGAATAATAGATTAAACGCTAAAAATAGTAATGATGTCGAACTTGGAGAGAGGAATAACAAGAAAGGACAGAAACGAACTGAACAGTCATGTATGAAAAGATACCGAGAGTTGTCGCATTACACGTCCGCAAGCTGTCAAATTTAACGTCATCGATTACGCGACATATTTTTATCATAAGTCAATGTATCTTTATGCGATGTAAAATATACAATGTAGTGTATTATTGAGACCTCCCCTGCAGCAACATTGTATATTGATTTTAACAAATGTTGGGAAAATGAAAAAAACGTTTTGAAGCAAATAACATTTTTATTTTATTTTTTAGATTATTTTTAGTGGTCTACATACAAAAAAGAAACATATCCCTGCAATAACGCAATTTATTTATTTTTTTAACATATTATGGACATAACAAATTATAATTTTACGACGTTCACAACATGACATTTAGAAACAAAGAAATATAAAACAGTATTACATAAAAAAGAGATAGATCAGTATAGAGAATATATCACCTCAGTGGTCAAAACCTTGTACATCATGTCTTACTATGGAAAAAAAATACGGCAACTTAAAAATTTAATTAAATAATGTTTTTAATTGATGTATATGGTTGTTCAATACATCATTCGATGCCCAAGAAGATGTACAACATTGTGGCATTCATAGCTCAGAACTGCCCAAAATCGACATACAGTGTTGTTTAATTACTAATCGAGATATAGCGCATATCAGTATATTTAGGTTACATATACGCCAAAGTGACATAATAAAAAAAATATCAGTAGCACAGCGCATGCGCAGCGGTTGCTAAATATTCACTTTAGATAACCGCTTTGTATACAGAATTGATCAGAGAGTTATCCGTGCTATTTGTGAAAGGTGTTATCTAGTTGGAATAGCCCTTCTGAACGGTGTAATTGCTAGCGATGTTTTTTTTTTTTTTTATTTTAGAATCGGACTTCGATCAAATATGTTGAAGAAAACATTTTTATAATATATAAACGTAGAGTATAAACATATCATAAACATAATAAGAGTGATTTAATATTATTTTGCATTAAACAATGGAAATAACGTCAATCTGGAAATTGCAGAGAAACTACAAATAATTACTATTGGTTGGGCCAATTATATTCCCATTCCATTCCTTTATTTCCCCACCTCCTAATCCCCAGTGTTATTGTCACCAGATAATCAATAAGCAATTATGCGTCATGAGAGACCGTGTCGCAAAGAGACATTCAGTTGCATCTCGAAAGCGGACGCGTGCGGGCTTCTAATAGCTTTCAGTCACTTAAGTGATTGACTCAATAGATACAGACTTATTCATAATATATCTTCATCATTCATACACCCTTACATATAATCCATGAAACTGTGTCATAAAGTGCGGGAGTGTTTGAACCGGGTGACCCAAAACAACTATACCGCTCGAGCGAAAGTTGAAACCAGACCACGAAGCCATCATACATCATCACAAAGGCCAGTGTCTGCCACTCTGTTCTATCGTCCCCACCACTAGATCCGACCTCCTCATCTTCCCTAAAAATAATTACAGTCCACTTAAAAAAGCTCAAGCAATTATATTTTAAGAACATTCAAACTTCTCTGACTGCAACTTTTTTTATTTTTTGTGATTTTACCGAGGCTTTGACTGCGACTCGCTGTCATATCGCCTCTTCTCTTCTAGAAGGGGATCCGTCGATCAGGTCCTCACTCCTATTCTGTTAAATAACTTTATAATTTTGCCTCGCTCTTCCGTCTTACTCACGCCAGGACACCCATGAATTCGTCGACATTCTCATAGATATCCGCAATTCGCAGCTGTACTCTGTGAAGTTCATATTTAGGGCACTTTAGTGCTATATGTAAAATGTCCTCTAAAACATGACATTCATCGCAGAGCTGCGATTTGCATCTTCTCATGAGGACATCAAATCTTTTGCCCATTGTGTGCCCTGTTCTTATCCTCAGTATTAACTTAAGCTCATTCCTCGTCAAGTAACTGTTTTACATGGATTTACTCTACAAAAGAAAGCGATAAAAAAATATTATCTTAAAAATCTATATATTACATAGGCAAATTTCAGTAAGCTTTTTAAGTCAATTCACATTAAAATTACAAAGCACGTTTTATTTTTCGATGCTTTTACTAATTAAATTTTGTTATGTGTATTTATCATAAATTTCGTTAATTCAAAAGCCTCCTTGAAATGCCTGTGTGGAAATATGATAATGTTAATTACGATCATATTATACCGAATGAGAAAATTTAATTTAATGGCATCCATTTATTAATAATAATGCCGATAACGGCGCGCGTTACCAGCGTGGCGAACTCGACAAATTTCGAAGCCGCGACGTGTAAATTTGATAATCTGAAGATTGAGTTGTTCATTTATGTTTACTAATTTTCACTGTCGGCGAAACAATTCGGATTGTGTAAATATTTGATACACACTGTATTAACCGAACTGGTAAAACATCTCTCGCAAAAGCCTGAGCAAGACTCTCAAGGAAAATCGAAAACATTTTCACAATAATTGAGCTGCTCGGGTGTAAAACATCTTAAGTAACAATTTTTACAAAACTCACATTTTCGTCTAAACGAAAACGTCTTCTTTTATTGGGTATATTATTTTGTTGTGGTAGAACTGCGTTACCATGAACTGTTAGACTACGAAGCGTCGCACTCTTTGGCGGCATCCGGAACACATGTCCCAGCTTGTGGCACAGCCCAGTGACGTCCCGTGGGGGTAGGCAGATTGAGCGTCGCTTGGGGGCGGCAGTTGCTCCAAGGGCGGCAAATCGAGGAGAATCATTAGGTATATAAATAGAAATAGGTAAATTAACTTAGATTTGCGAATTATATTTTAATTATAGGTAGGTACCTACATAATAACCTAATAAATTTATCCAAATATTTTTGCCAGTCACTCGCAAGTTTTGAAAGTTGTCAGATGTATTTTTTCTCTTCTTGGTCGTGCACTCATGGCTGAGGATCGTGACCACATTTAAATTTCGCCATCCTTTGAGCGACCAAGACTTTCCATCCTTCTCGATCTTCCGCTTCTCTCAGGGTAGAATGGATGGTGCCCCCCCAGTCAGATCTTTCACTTAGTCGCTCCATCGCGCAGACGCTCTTTCTCTGCTTCGCCTTCCCTGGAGGCTACCCAAAACTACCAGTCTCTCCAGGTTGTCCGGTCCGCGCCTGACAATAATATGTCCAGAATTCTTCTCAGACATATCGTCGAGAGCCGTTCCTTTATCTTCAGTCTCTGGATGATTGACTGGTTCGTCCTGTGCTCCGTCCAAGACATGCGAAGCATTCGGCACCAACACCATATCTCAAAGGCATCAATTGCCTTCCGTTCTCTTGCCTTCAGGGTCCACGACTCGACTCCGTGTAGAAATATTGAGAACACTAATGTTTGCACAAGCATCATTTTTGTGGCAATCGAAATTCCCCGATCTTTCCATATAGTGGTAAGGCGTGTCATCGCATTTTTTTGCAATCTGTGTGCGCCTTCTTATTTCCGCTTCGCATCAGACCTTTCCACTGATGGTCGATCCAAGATATACAAACTCGTCGACTGTTTCGAGGTTTTTGAGTGTACTTGGTGTTATTAGAAGGTTGACCCGATCAATAACCATTAACTTGGTCTTATTCCTATTAATAAGGAGGCCGTATTTGCGACTCTCTTCCTCTATTTTTAAATGTATCTGAAACCGTGGACCCGCAATATTATATACTGAAGTAGAGATGGCATTTAAATTAAATTTAGCGGTATATATTTTGTTACTAAAATGTATCCATACAATACATTTCTTAGATATTGGAGTCATGAAAGGATGATAAAAAAATACTATATTAAAAAATGGGGCGGCATATTGGCGCTGCTTAGGGGCGGCATTTTGTCTAGGGACGTCACTGGCACAGCCTCCTTCAAGGGTTACGTCGTCGTGGCCGGCCCTCCCTCACCCTGCAGTGGTGCTACAAAAGCGATCTACGCGCTACAGGTCTGGAATGACGGGAGGCGCAAGAGTTGGCGATGGATCGAGGGAAGTAGCGCCAACTTGTGCTTGCCCTATGCCCCAATGCTGGGTTGTGACAGGGTGAAAGAAGAAAAATAAGAATAAGTGAAGCTAGATGACGAAATGACAATAATTAACACGTATGGCAGTCTCACAATTAACGGAATATCATATTTTTACGTCGTATTCTTTAGATCTGATGATGTAGTCTTGCAATCTGCACGACAATAAGTTTTTACATTTGAATTTAAAAGTGAATAAAGGAGTTATGTAATAATTTATGAAAAGTCTGTTTTTTTTCGTGTTATGTGCCCATCTTTCATATGCACGTATCAGATATCTTAAAAGAGTGGCTATGTTACTATATTCTTTATTTGAAAATGGACCAAGGCGTCATGGAGTGGAACATTTGTTGAAATTTATAACAAATTAGTTTTTAGTTGGTAAAATTATATGATTCTTAGTTATTACCACTTAAACACAATATCATTAGTTAAATTTGCCTCAACTAAATAAAATAAATATATAAAAAACTTTGATATTAATTTACTACCATTTATAGGGCAAATGCCGAATTTCTGGTCATAGTAATGACACCCATAGTATTTCAAAAGTTAGTCAAGAATGCTCTTTGATTACAATGGCCAACCGGCGTGAAGTTGGCATTAGTGGCTTAAAATCAGTGTGTGTCTAAAAGTCAAAATATTAACCATTGCCCATTAAGCGTTTAAATGTAGTTTAGTGTTGTTTTTTTATTTCTATTTTTCATGAGTATATTTGGAAGCGGGAAAGTTTTCAATTTATTTATTGAAATATAGTATATTATTTTTTTTTTTTTCATGAAATAATTATCAACCATTTCGCGAGATAGCTATAATTTCTTCTGTTTTGTTTCAGCAAACATGAATACACCTTTGAAGCACTCGATAATTTGAATCAAGATGATATTTTTGAATTATATGAACAAGCTGTTGTAGTACATGTCCATGAACAACGGAAATTTTAGTTTTTCTGAATTAATAATAAATATTTTTTATTTTTGTTATCAAATTTACTTTTTTCAAAATATCATGGCTCAGTTCTGAAAGCCAAAAAAAATAATTTGCCATATGAAGGGTTAAAATTTTGATTTTGTAACATTTAAAAACTTAACTCTTTCATCTACTCACTTGTGTCTTCATTTAGATTTTATTTTTATGTCGCGACCGACAATACGTTCTGCCAGCAGTAAATCTATGCATGTGTAAACGGATTATTAGACGTGGACCGGTAAAGTTTCCGCGCATGCCTAGCATGGTCATAATAGAAGACAATTGATACTGTACATATAAATCGTATGTATGGATAAATGCGGACTTTAACGGGCGGTAGAGCATCGCCTTAATTAACATACACCCTAACTCGTTTAAGAAATGACTGCCGATCCGAATGATGATAATTATTCATCAGGAGGCGTGTTATGTTAATGAAGTTAAAAGTAAATATATGGTGAGTAAAATGCGAGCAAGGGTCAAATGTAATTTGCCAGGGTAAAATACCCATTAGGCCAATAAACTGCTCCCGTGTCTCAGCGGTGGCCAGTGGCGTACCTTTTGCGAAGATGGGGGCCTACGATAATGAAAGCAAAATTAAGGAATCCATTAGAGAATTTAAGTACATGTGATAAAGTGTAATAAGCAAAATTCTGTTTGTAAAAACATTATTAATTTTAATGAATGCCTTTATAATTTATTTGGCATTGTTTTAGTCCACTTTCAGCGGATAATGCAACAGATAGTAAAATGATATATAGATTGACAAATTTTTTAATATACTGAAATAAATTAAAAAACAAGTTTTTAAGTCGGCGGTTTGGGCCTTTCGCTCATGGAGAAACTAAAATCCGACTAACTGGTTGCTGTTGGAACTCATGGCCAATGACTGATGCTTCGCACATATCGCTACTGAAACCACTTAAAATAATAATCTCATAACCTAAAATTGTCAAACCAATTGTCTCTCCTACTTTATTCTAAGCTTTTCCGTAATATCTTTACGGGAATATTCTGACAGCCTGTAATTATTCAGGCAAGAATTTTTCTCAAATTCTGCGCAAATTTTAAATTAAAAATCGGTTTGCCCATCTTTAACTTTCGACGTCTTGACGTTCAGTTCAGTGCTACCAATTTTGGTAAAGAAAATATGATTTTTCTACTGATATTGGTATCACTGTTTTATGGGAGGCTGGAAATCGAGAAACTGGGAAACTGGGAAACTAGCATGTCGCGTCTCTTCAGTTTAGTTGCAAAAGTTTTGAAACTGAGAGATTCTAGTCCTTGCCGTGAGCGAGCCGCCGTTGATTCGAGCCGGTATCCCAGGTCGTAATGATTGACAGATTACTCTGAGCAACGTTTGCTCTTAGATAATCGGATTCTTTTTGACATTCTTAGAGCAACGTTTACATTCGCACACCTACACTACATTTCATCATAAAACATATCTCTTGATAATGGCCTCTGCAACGAGCGCGAAACATCGAGTAAAGAAGGAAGAAGGAAACACGGTGAAAACCCAAGAATATACTACGATAAAATGCTAATTGTTTCGCCAACCTCATTTTATAACTGTAATGTAACAAAATACATTTTTTGTCGTGGTGTATTTCGTATGTTTTGTCGTCACATTTTTCATGCATGCAATGCTGCAACTTACGGCTCTCGTGTTGCAGTGCGCAAGGTTTTATCCAAATGGCGCGTGTCTTACCATGCTTTACGTGCAAGTACCTAAAATGTGTCCATATAACGCGTTTCATTTAGCAGTGAACAAGCCAGGTGACGTAATTCATTTTTGAATCGCCATAGAAAATAAGCACGAGTGAGAGAAGAAAAGACAACAACGCGCGGTTCCTTTGAGATTTTATATGTCGCTATAGCTGGCAAGATGTATTCTTGCTATTGGAAACCTACGTGACGTACTTAATTTATGTTGAAACGGCCATAAAACTGTCGTTTCGAGCTCGAAGTGTCGTAATTCATTTTAGAATAATCATAAAAATGCCGCGTTGTCGAGAGTCTGGCGATCACTTGCGCTTAGACGTCACGCTGCGAGTACATGTGAACGGCTCAATGAATTCACATGTACCTGGAATGTGCGCAAGTTTTTACGCGCAGATTGATTCCCGGTGAGGATGCAATATATTTGTGTGATTTTTTCAAAGCATGGGTGTTTGTGATTGCTTCACTTTTATTACTAAATACACTACTGTCATAGGGTCTCAAGGCCTGTTGTAGTGTTAAAAAGAATAATATTTTATAACGTTTTTATTAGCTTGTATTCTTGTTTGTCCGGTGCTTGTTTGTCAAGTACAAATATTGCAATCGATTTTTAATTAACTTCCCGACTATCTGGACATTTGAAACTTTTAGAATATATCAGAACACGATGCCAATGCATTCTTTTAATACCTTTAGCCGTCTTTAAGCAGAATTGAATACATTTTCAGTTAATTCTGTTTTGTATGAAAAGTTATTTCCGAAAAATCCGTAAAAGTAAAAGAATATTATTGGTTGCTAAGGAGGTGGTCCTAGCAACTAAATTATTAATATATACGTGCGTTACTATGAAAATCACAATGACATTTCAATATACTATATTTGTTTGTTTTTTTTATTTACTATATCAAGTATAAGTTTGAGCATATTGAGCATAATAATTCAACAGAAAATTTAAAAACGATATAAAAAGTTTTTTTTATCTTGTAATTATTTATATATTATATTATTAGTATTAATACATTATTTATCCCAATGAGTGTTTACGTTTTACGTTTATTTTCGTCAACATAAAACGTACTACCAGCAGTAAATCCACACATGTGTAAATGGGTTCAAAGTAGTATGAAAGCTAAAATATCGAAGTATTAAAAATATTTTTTGGAAAATTTAATTCAGTTTTTAAACTATGTAATTAAAAGTAGTTCAGATCTAATTGATACTCATATAATTATATAAAAATAAAAATTATTGTAAAACAACTAAGAGCAAACGCACACTCCTATGACTGAGGTCGCAGCTGCATCCCAAATGCAAAAAACTGTGTGGTTGGGTGAAACTGGAAATGAAAGTAGTTGCTATTTGCAATGTAGTGAAGGCATTACGTGCGAACGTCCCACGTAAATAGTAAGTATGAAAAATCCAATCCGCAGCTTGTGGCTGCCACTAATAGTAGCCATAAGTGGTTGTGTCTGCTCTAGGCCTAATTCAGAAAATAAAATTTGTGTAATAAATTCGCCATTTTAATAATTTTTACAGTAAATTTATTATCTTTGGTGGGAAGCCAGGCCTAAGTAAAATTAACCTAGTAAACTATTACTATTAAACTTAATTATTATTATTAATTATTTGATTTAATAGTTATTTATTAATTATTAATTAACTATTAAATTTGTAAACAAGTTATTTTTGAATATTGTGTATTGTGTTAGTTTTAATGTCTTATTTTTTATTTTTGTCACTGATAATATACAAAAAGCTCTGATAATTGTATATTTTTTAATCAAATGACAATATCCTTTTGAATACAAAAAATGGTTATAATTTCTAATCAATGTCTAGTCTAGATAATGTACTATGTAGTATTACAGAATATTTTTCATAATACATTATTTTATTTTGCTATGTTTCACATCAGAAAAGTAAAATCCTTGTTAAAGAATTCCATAATCAATTTTATATATACTGCTATGACTTGAGAATTTTTGTAATATATATTATATATTAATAATAATCAATAAAAGTATTTTTATTAATTTTCAAATTGACAAAAAACGATACGCCATTGTTAGTAATAGTGCAAGATCCACAGCCACGCCAAGGGAAATTGGTTTTTATTATAACGAAAAATACGATTGAAAATTGGTCGGTGACTTATCCGCGTGCCTTCGGT
The DNA here is from genome assembly GCF_057557595.1 of Rhyacophila brunnea. NCBI lineage: Eukaryota > Metazoa > Arthropoda > Insecta > Trichoptera > Rhyacophilidae > Rhyacophila > Rhyacophila brunnea. Next base: position 44,971,144 of record NW_028233276.1, read on the forward strand.
TCCAGGTTTTGGTGAACTTGGCTACCTTTCTCCGGTAGAATCGCCGTTCACGTGATTTAAGACCGGTGATGTGTAAAGCATAGTTCCCTGGAGTGCATATATTACTTCGAAATGAGGATCTGGATATTATACGATTGGGTTAAATCCTCTAAACGTTTTCTGTCAGTAAATAGGGTATCAAATCGAAAAACTTTACCCTTGCACGTACTGAGAAGTTAGCAAGACATATAAGTTTTCAAAGAAATGGGGATTTTAATAATTTATAGTGATGCATCATCATTTTTGGTTTTGCAACTACTCGCAGGTTTTGGCATGGCAGGATTTACTATTAAAGGCGGTCTGAGTTAATACATATCAGTTACTCAAACAGATTCATTAAATTTTACTGTATTAAAAAAAAACTCCAATATGACTGTTCATTTTTCATTTGAAAAAAATCAAAAATGTAGGTAAGTACCTATGTATTATATTATCAAAATTGTATAAATTTACAATTTAAGACTCTATTAACATTAGAGATAGCGAACATAATCAATGTTAGGGATTGCATACCGCTATTAAGGCTTAATTACACTGGCAAACGCGCAGATCCAACCAGATCCAACGATCCACGCCGACTGTCGTGACCAACGTCTTTACACTGTAAGCGATTACACGCAACAATCCGATCGCGTTGGTCCTTATTTTTGATTGGTTTAAAATAAACATAGTGTTGCCATTATTAAAAATATAGGTTGACCGAAAACTATTTCTTCGTTGGATTGGTGGCTACACTGAACAGTATTCCCTCGCAATTTTACGTCAAAACTCAGCTGTTAAGCCTAATCTTGCAAGCGGGCGGTAGCTTCGGATATTTTCGTATGTTCTCGGCAATCTTCGCTTGAATCTTCGTGAATCGTGGCAGATGGGAATAGGATTGGTTCCAATTTGCTCACGATCCCGGAAAACCATAGATAAAGTAATAAATTTTGGTAATCGTAGTAGATTATCGGGCTAGACGCAATCTGCCACTGTTATTTGAGTATTAAGATAACCGGGATCCCAATATTTGTCGATAATGAGATTCCGGTTTTAAAATTATGATATTTTTTTTATTAAGGAAGCAGGAAAATTAAAAAAAAACCTTATGTCAAACGTGATTGAATCATGTAATAAAAGTATAATAATATGACTTTATTATGAGTGAAAAAGCTCTCGATTTGAAAAGCTAAAAAAAAGCTTTATTTCTACTAATTTGTTAATTTGTCATAGATGAAGAGTTTCCTCCAGACGGATGGATCAAATGTAGAGTAGTTATATTTTCTATAAGTAGTTGTTAGTCAAAATCGAGTAAAAATTAAAATAAGGATTTGAACCGCCCGATAAAAGGTCCTGTGCCACTCAGACATTTTCTTTTGTCAATAAAGAGGTTGAGAGTTACATTTCTGCCAAATTTCAGGTCCCTGCCTCGAAGTTTCACCACGTGTACTAACTTGACTAGACATTTAATGCAGGGTCATGAGCAGAACGTTGCTGTAGGTTTCGAAGAATACATTTTTTCATGGAATAGGAAAATAAAACTGTACACTTTTCCTAGAAAAACATGATACCTCAAAGGTCATAAGCAGGGTTATAGAGACAAAGAAAAACACGACAAGATTTATCATAAGCAAGTTATCAGATAATAAACTGTTCAATATAACGGTTCAGTGACTTAAAAAGGTTTTCAAGTAGCTACTATCCAGAGAAGGTAGTTAACCAACCAGAAATAAATGTAAGACAAAATCCGAAAGAGTGGATCTAATGTTATCCTGTGAGGCGCTGTTAGACTGGAAAATAATACATTGCGTATTTATCAGACTTATTCGTCAAATGGGGATGTATTGGGGTATCAAATAGTAGCTCCATGTGGAAATAAGGGTTAAATGAAACAAAGTGTCTTTTGATATGAATAAATTTCAGTTTCCTCATCACATAGTAATACTTTAAACCATGGGGTTGTAATCTATTTGTAATGGTGCTTTGTGTCTCTAACTGATGAAGATCGCGATTCTTTTCAAATGTTATAATTATTATATCTGCCCAACTATCTTTGCATTATTTTTATTTGAATTTATTCCATAACAATATAACTATTTACGGATTCTTTTGTTTTATTGGTATTAAAATATGACAAGTGAAATAAAATTGTAACTCCATAATTGTGACATATGGGGCACCATTATGTTGTTGTTGTGGTATGTTTGGCGTGTAGGGCACCGGGGCAAGCCCCATATCCCTTTCATCTGTATGATGGCGTGTGATGGAAGTCTCCTCCCTTATAAATTTTAATGTGTTTTAAATAGTGATGCAATTCGAATAATAAGCAATAATATGATATGATATGATGTGAATTTACGATGAGTTAATTGATTTTTAAAACGTCTCTTATTTTTTGTTCAATTTATTTCGTACTAATAGTCTAATCTATAAATTCAATGTTTTATAATTATTTTTAGGTCAACATTTGTCAATATCATTGGTTTCTACATAAATTATTGTTTTTCAAACATATTTTCTTTAATTTTGACACCTTCGTTTTACTTATAATCTATACGCAAACGTTTTAGACAATGATGTTATTTTTATTAGCTTGTGCGTTGCAATACAGGACATCTTTGTATGATAGTGTAATATGCGTGTGCCTTCTGCCGAGGCCTGTAATGGACTGGTTTGAGCCGGGACCTCAGAGTAATAATATAAAGATAGTGGCTATTGTTCAGAAAAATGATATTGCTTCTCAGTACGGCCACCAAATTTAAACACAACATTGTTAAGCATATTTTCTACTAAATTAACTAAAAATAATTACCACTAACTTTATATTTAACACAATAATAAATTTCAGCAACACGTGTTCGCAGTTTTTAAATGAATTTAATCAATCATTCAAATCGATATTTACCGGCGACGTTTCTAAACAATATTTAATTCAGCCGTAGAAATTCTTTCTTACTCTAACGCATATTGCGAAGACATAAGCGCGATGAAAGGTTTCTCATTCGCACTTATGGTTTGTTTTTGTTCAGGCCTTGGCCGGGACGCTATATTCTCTTTGATGGTTTAGCACTATCCATTCTTGTCATATAGCCCGCCATTTTTAACGAATGTCGTGTAGAACTGAAAACGTGTCCCTTTTAACATTGAGACTTTGATTGTGAGAGTATATCTAGTACAAGTCAATGATCGAGGCAAAAATATTAAGGAAATCAAATAATAACAATAAAAAACAAAGACGTCAGGGTATTTCTGAATATAATTGGGGGTGATTTATTTTTATGTCCGTTTAATGGTTGTACGTATTTACATTCATTTGATTTAGGCGGGATAAGAGTAAATTTCTCAACAAACATTGCTTTCCAGTAAATTTACCCCCCCCAGCCGAATTTGATGCCCACTTTGCAGGCAGGGCACGTCCTTGTAGATTTAAATGGGGTATCTTTCTTTTGTTTTTCAATGCGCCTCTCAAGAGCCGACAAAACTTCTAACAACGCTAATAAAATATTAAAATCAATATTGTCTTTAACTCGTTTCTGGGGAGAGGTTCAATCCAATTTAAAAGCAACGTGATTCCGAGAGGGAAGTGTTCCTAAAGTCATTGAACGTACAATAAATATTTTTACGGCCCCTTTTGGAATTTTTCTAATTGCTTATTTATATTTATAAAAAAAAACTTAAAGAGCCCTTTTAGATGAATACTTAAAATAAAGTATTTTTAAATGTAGAGTAGGTCCATATTACCAAAATATATTAAATAGTACGACCATCCAATATTCAGTAATTAGTGTGAATAAAATTTTATTTTTAAATGTACAGTTCTCTGAAGTGGATAATGTGTGCTCACAAAATAGCTGCATAGATGCCGCTGGTAATTTATAATAATATAAAATATTAATAATTAATGTGACTGATCACTGCACACTTTATTAAATGAGAATTGCGAATTTAAAGTCATTTATGAGTAAAAAATAAGTAAAGTAATATTATTAAGTGTTTAGGTTCTAACTCGGAATATTATCTGTAATATTTTTTGTACTGGGTTAACAGCCGACCACAGATAATAATTTTATTAGTCATCTTACAAGTTATTTAAAATTAATATAAATATTACCAAAATCGAAATTTTCCAATGTCAATTTAATAAAAGTTACATGCAAGTGATCAGCCATAAATGATGTAGGTAACACAATTTTTGTATTTGAAAACTACTTTACTTGATGGAAAATTGTGCTGGCTGAGAAAAATGCTAGTGTCAAAACGGTGTAATGACAAAATTGCTATTTTCAATGTGAATAAGCCATTATATTCAGTTTTTGCTCTCGCTTTATATTATGTCAGAACGATGTATTTCTACCTTTAAAGCCAACAAAGTTAGGAATTAGGGTGACTACAATTCTTTCAGAATAATTAGTGTCATAACGATTTAACAACTCATACCTCGTTGTGTCACTAAATAACATAATATACGAGGGTGGGTCAATAAGTCCTTAGAAAAGCCGACAAGTGGCGCGACTAGTACTGTAAGCGGTTTGTTTTCATGCAGCGGCACTACCGATTCAGTATGCTGCGAAGTTTCAATCAGATTGGTCGGGTTGTTGTGTGTTTTTCGTACATTTAAAAAAAAAATTTGCTTGTGGAAAATGGAAAAATGGAAAATGGAGAAAATTGAGTTTAGAGCTGTTATTAAACATTTTAATATAAAAGGGTTAACAGCAAAGGAAATAAAAAATGAGTTGGATTTAGTTCACGGCATATCTGCTCCTTCACTTGCAACTATTTATAACTGGTTAAATGAATTTAAACGTGGTCGTACATCAACAAAGGATGAACCACGCTCAGGACGTCCTGTAGAGGTGACTACACCAGAAATGATCAATAAAATCCACGATATGGTGTTAAGTGACCGAAGATTAAAGTTGAGTGAGATAATTGAGGTTACAGGGATCTCAAAAGGTAGCGTCATTTCTATTTTACATGACAAATTGGGCATGAAAAATATTTCTGCAAGATGGGTGCCGCGTTTGCTCACAGTCGACAATAAACGCAATAGGGTGGTGGCCTCTAAAGCCCTGTTGTCGCTCATGCAACGCAATCCGGATGAATTTTTTCGTCGCTTTGTGACTGTAGATGAAACATGGATACACCACTATACTCCCGAGACGAAAGAACAGTCAAAGCAGTGGATTGCGAATACAAACCATGTCCAAAGAAGGCGAAAACCGTAAAATCAGCTGGTAAGGTTATGGCTACTGTATTTTGGGATGCACGTGAAATTATTTTCGTTGACTATTTGGAAAAAGAAAAAAAAATAACAGGGGATTATTATGCATCTTTATTGGACCAGCTAAAAAACGAAATTGAAGAAAAACGGCCTCATTTAAACAGGAAAAAAATCCTCTTTCATCAGGACAATGCCCGTGTTCACACATGTTTACGATCAATGGCTAAAATTGAAGAATTGAAGTTCGAATTGGTCGACCACCCACCGTATTCGCCAGATTTAGCCCCCAGTGACTTTTTCCTTTTCCCAAACTTAAAAAATGGCTAAGTGGACAACGTTTTTTTTCAAATGAAGAGTCATCGATCGGACAAATGCTTATTTTGAGGACCTTCCGAAAACTTATTTTTCTGACGGTTTAAAAAATATTGAGAAACGTCTAACCAAGTGTATTGAGGTCCAAGGAGATTATGTTGAGAAATAAAAAAAAAATACAAAAATAAAAACTGTTTTAATGCTTTTTTCTAAGGAATTATTGACCCACCCTCGTACTATGCAATATGGATATCGGGCGTCTGACACTAAACAACATTAACATTATTTGCATTATCGTTTCATATCAATAAGGTAGATTCTCAACCTTTTTACACCTGCGGACCACTGGAAATAGGAAAAAGGTTTTGCGGACCGCTAACGCTGAAATAAAACATATTATTTTATCGTACGATCTGAATTTTCCGGTGTTTCTCGGGCGGATAAAAAAGGTAATTAATCAAAAATATATTTTTGAAATTTTCCATTTCAAAATAAAAAAATTCAAAGTTTCCTTAATTTATAATAATATAAAGTGCTGCATTCACATTCATAAGGTTTCTCTGTTTGGTTTTTATGACTGACGTGGCCGATAAAGTATTCTCACATGAATATGTAGTTGAAAATGAGAACAATAATTTAATTTCTTTGTAACTAAGAGATGGATATTCCTCCTCCAGTGAAATCCAAAACCGAGCTAATGTTTTTATTTTATGTTTGGACACTAGAGTGACATCAGAAGACAAATCGATTAGATTTTATTTTTTTCGAGTATTAAGTGCACATGAATGTATGTCTTTTATGAAGGGAATATTAATCTATAGATTGCCTTTACAAGGATCCTCATACTCGAGGTAATAATGATTAAAATTTTGAATTAAAGTCTTTAAATGTTGAATAGCTATGTTTAAAATTAAATTTACAAAACAATAAATGCACGTGAAACTTCTGATCGCGGTTGATTTCATCACGTAAAACTATTAATCAAAAATACAATGCACAAACACTTGCAAGTGCATGGATTTTGAATAAGAAATTTTAGCATAATCATTTTGACACCAAAAATTCGCGGACCACGGGTTGAGAAACAATGGTCTGGACACAAATTAATAGCTCTAAAAATTGAATATATAAAAAGTCAACGTTTTTTTAAGTACATTAATAAAGTTATGTAAATGTAAATTATGGTAATTTATACAAATATTTTTTTAAATCGTGAAAATAAGCTAACATTTTTGGAAGCAATATTTTAAAATCATAGATAACTAATAATATCCCATTCTCTACTATATACTGAGAAAAATGACCGTTAAGATAGGTTGGTCACACTATGTAGGCCGACTAAATTTTATTTTCTTTATTTTTATATAAATGTGTTGTGTTAATATTATTTTTTAGACAAATTATTTAATTTTGTGGATGTTTTAAAAAATACATTGAGCTTTTAAATGCTTCTATTATTTATTGATATTTTATATCCCTGAAACTTAAGCCTATTATTAAGTATTTCATATTTATTTTAAATAGTAAGTAATACCTATTTTTTATCTATGGTATGTTCTGTATTTTTTTCATTCTTTAGATTTCTAACTTTATGTTATTGTTAAGTCATTATATTATTTTATGAATAAAAAAATTAACAGGGTACGCGTAATAGAAATGAATCTTTTTATTTGAGTAGTGAAATTATTTTCTTGATTTAACTACACAATTCAAATACCGCTGTAATTAAAATGACAATATTGAAAATTCACTCAATTTTTTAAACCAACTTCATTATTTATAATCAAATCGACAAACATAATACTTACATATTATTAAAAATAAAATCTTACTTTATGTATCACAATTTACTTCAATCAATGTTAATTATGTTTGCAGGTTCTCAGACTAGCAAATTGTAATATTAATTTATATTTATATTTTCGGCAACATGTACTTGAGCCAACTACTGCACGTTCTCTAATTATTCGGTCACGTGGTAAGAAGAGATCTTAGTAGTCTAGAGAGAAATGTGATCCCTGGTACGCCTTCCAAGCAACTAAATCAACCATAACTAAAGCAACAAGATCAGCGTATGCCGGGTCCACACTGGCAACATGTCGCCGGCAACCTCGTTAAATTTTACGATAATAATCTTACTTATCGTAAAATTTAACAAGGTTGCCGGCGACATGTTGCCAGTGTGAACCCGGCATAAGACCGCTCTAGATGGTTGACAACACTTGTAATTTCAGTGGTCATCATTCCCCGTCATAAGTCACAGGATACACAGAAGTACTTCAAGGTAAATCACATTTGACTACAAATCGAAAGGTTTATGGTTCGAGCACATCCACGGTAAATTTTTCGTTTTTAAAATCGGCCATGATGCTTTTTCATTTACACGTCATCCGATTTCATTATACCAGCAATTTGACAGAATCCCATTATTTGTCAAATTTATCGATTTTTCAGAAGAGAAAAAAGTTTCTCACGGGCATATTGTTTCATCCAGTTTTATTATCGTTATCGTACCGCACATTAAATTTAATTAGTTTAATAAATAAAGTATGATACATAAATTACATCAAAAGGATAGTAAATTATTCATTCTACTGAAAACATTTAATTTACTTAGGTACCATTAAAATAAACTATCGTACTATTTTAATACAGTATACTAACATTGTACTAACTATACAGTATATAATAGTGGTAGAGATTTAAATGAGTGATTCAAATGACCGTCTCATGAATCGTATCCCAGATGAATCTGACCGAATTATTCCACCAAAGTGTCCGTTCGATGAGGTCCGCTCATCAGCCAGCGCTCGGGACTGCCGTGGGGTGAGTCAATCGGACCATTTTCCCGGCCGTTGGCTTCGGCCACCGCATTACCAGGGGCTGGAATATCAATAATGCCCATTTCCGCAAACCGTCAACGATTAGTTCGCATAAAATAAATAGCGCAAATTGGCATTTCGCATAGATTTAGCAATAATACGATAAATACAATTTTCGATTCGATCCACAAATATAGTATTTTTATGACTAAGTGTTTTCAAGATACTTAATATTATCAGTTTTACTTACTATTATTTCTTGTTAGAAATACATGAGATTGCGAAAAATGACACTATTTTAATTAACTAATTTTTTATTCAACGAATAATTCACAAGATTTAAGAATGTAATATTCTAAGTATTGAACATACATAATTTTGAAAACACTTATGAGAAAATGTATGATAGCCAATAGAACAATTTTTTTGAAAAAAGTAAGACACCCCACAGAAATCGAATCTGTATCTCTTGGATATCGCACCCGCCTCGCATAGACCAATATGCTAAAGCTGTCTTACCAATTACGAAAAATTTACACTATTAATTGGCTCTTATAATACTCTCTGAATCGCTTCCCAAATTGAGCTACGATTGGCTGTCGACCTTTTGTATTTCAAATCAAAGTAGGTATTACTTCAATTACTAGCCGACGTCACGGATAACTCCAAGATATTTTTGTGTTGTAACAAAATTATGTATGTTTGATACTATTTTAATAATTATGTTAGTTGATTTTATAATTTTTATTAAATTTTTCTACTCTAATAATATCGTTTTTCTTTTACGGTTTTAACTGTCAATTCATGGTGAAAATGGATTGCATTATTAATTTAATTAAATAAAACGCATTTTTTTATCGTAGGTACTTATTTAATTTTTATTTAATATCTAGACCGGTTTCGTCCGCCTCTGAATGACATTTTCAACTAAACAATTTTAAAGCTTACTGTTATGATTTATCTAATTCTATTTCGACCACTGCAACTTTTATGGTACTATATTTGGAAAGTCGACATTCTATATCTGATCAATATTGTATTTTTAAAATTATCAATGGTTTTGTTGACTCGCCAAACCTACTCGAGTAATCCATCAAGATTTTCGCGAAACCAAACTTTGTACCTTATCAGTCGTAGCGGTTCTAATTATGCACAAAACTCTTTCATTCGTCGCTCTTGTTTAAATTATAATATGTATTTCTCCACCGTTGATCCTATTAATAATTCACCTGTTTCATTTAAACGCGCTATCTCCAAAATTTTGTATAAATAAATATAGATACTTATAAATATATTTTTTTTATGTTACTTTTTTATCTTGTTACTTAGTATATAATTTAATTATTCAATATTCTACCTCATTTTTCTCATGTAATTTTCTTATGTAATTTCTTTATATTTATGTTATTCTTACCCTCTATCTTGTTAGGCTTAACTATATTATAATGTATACATGGAAACTTTGCTGGTTGCAATAACTTTTCATTATTATATTTAAGATTTTTGTAATCAATGTGTAACTGTTTGTTTCCTTAATAAATAAAATAAAATAAAAAAATAAACTACCTACTTAATTGTGATGATTTTTCAATACTCTTGAGTGGTTCTGTCATCAGTAGTCAAAAAAATATCTTTAGATGTACGACGCTGTATTCGGAGAAATTCAAAGGCCACGATCGTTTCGTAGCTTCGTGCCTTTTTTGTTCGGCCGGGGCGGTTCGTTCAATCTATCAGAAGCAGGCGCATGGGCATTTATCATGTGACTGTGGGTCACCTCATACATTATACAGTAAACACTTTTGGGTCGGTTATAGGGGCGAAAGGGTTGGTGGAGGGCGCTTAATCATGAAAATGATCGGAGACAGTACGCCTGATCTTTATTTTGTCGATTGGTGTTTCGCCCAGCGAGCTCATGTTTATTGGTTATTTTTTCATGGGCAAGAACGATTTATTTTACATATAAAATATTGTGCTTAATATTGGGTAATATACATTCGAAAATATTTATACTTAGGTTTATTTATTAACCGATATTATAATATACTGTACTTTCTAATGGATTTAAGTTTTGTACTATTCCATTTGAGTCGTTGCGACCCGGGTTTCGCCTTTTCGGATAAATATATATATTAGGTGGGTTTATTTGTGGATTTGTTGTAGTTAAAAATAATATTATAAAAATATAAAAAAATAGGTATCATGTAAGAATATTACTTATTGAATATTAATTATTGTTGAACTAATAACTTTTAAACACTGATATCATAGATATATCTCATTAGTTAACTCCATTAATTTCTATTGTTCACAGAATGGCTGATTTTACACCTCTCGAGTGTAGTATTTTGATTGTTTATAATAATTACTGTTGATCTATTAGGTTTGAGTTTGACGATTTATTATACATACGCTTATCGAGTGTTTTATTATTGATTAGGTATGGGGGTTTGCCTTTTGGTGAGTATACACAGCGCCTGAAGATACCGAAAGGCGAAACCCGGGTCGCAAAAAAACGACTGCAATGAAATAGTACAAAACTTAAATCATTTAGAATTTAAATTCAAACTCCATCAAGTACCTTCGGCCGATAGTATTAAGATTATAATATGTACGGCAAAGAGGATTGATAATATTTACATTTTGAAATGAATATACTTTTTAAAACTTTTGAAATTAAAGCCACGAGGTTTTTAAATATAAATAGAACTGTAACTAAAATTCAAACCAAGTTTACTACAGTAAGAAGGAGCTTTTACTAACACACTCTCATTATCACTTAATCGAAATATAGACTAACACCTGTATTTAAATTTGCGTACCAATAACTCACCAATTGTTTGCTATGGTTCTAATGAGGTGGACGTGTTGTTTGTTATATTACATATCGTGGTATTTTTTTTACCATTTGATTACTCTATAACGCTTACATTGTGTACACATGCGCATATTGTGAAAGACAGTATGCAAAAAACTGTCAATAGTAGACTGGTGTTTGAGAGAATTTGGAGTGAGGCAAAAAACATTGTAATCTGGTGTCACATTGATTGTTTCAGTAGCAGCAAATCAGTTGGCAACCTTTGATCTAGAAATTCGAAACTACAGCTGATCTATTGACAAGTAACGATGCATTAACGACTACTGGGACGAGTTCCACTGTCACAGGTGTACCATACTATACGCCATACATCTTCAATGACAACCACATTGATTCGTATATTGATATATTTCTTTAGGCTTAAGTATGTACAGTTCTTTTATAATTTCTTAAAGGGCATTTACATATTATATTCATATTCCGTTGTATTTATAGATGATTTTATTTATTTTATTTACGTGGTATAAATGTGAACTTTGACATTCTAAACAAACTTAAACCAACCTACTATTAGTAATTCCAATTGGGCCCGTAATATCTGTGTTCAATCAAATCGCTTCGAATATTGATATATTCCACCTGTGCGAGGACATGTTTAGGTGAAGATTGTTTTATAAATTCTTAAAATAAAGTCTAATTAGTTTATTCGGTGTACCTACTTTCGTGTATTTTCTGATATTTATATCTTTATTTTTTATGTGGTGTTATGAAGTCTTGAATATGAATGTAAAACAAATAAATTTTAATTTCATTTAAGTGTAATTCCGTTTAAGTCATAGCCTCCGTCGATCAGACCATAATGATGACCAAACATTAACTTCTATATAATAGTTAATGGGGAGATGACATTGGATGTGGCTATTAGTAAACTAGTCGTGACTCGTGATATTAACACATCGTATAATCTAAAATAGTCGATAGAACGTCCGCCTCGAGATATACGTTTATTTTAAACATCTATCGTTAAAAAGTAAATAACTAACAACCATTATATTATGTGAAGAAAATCCTTTCAGATATCCTTCAATATGTATAGTATGCCTATATGCTCCGCCTAGGAGTAAACATGCTAATGTAGCTTTTTTTAAAACTATTTTTTTTATTCAACGAATAAATAATTCACAAGATTTTAAGAATGCACCATTCATATTATTGAACATACATAATTTTTAAAACACTCATGAGAAAATATAGCCAATAGAAAAAAATCTTTTTTTTTATTTTTTGAAAAAAGTAAGACACCCGGCAGGAATCGAACCTTCGTTTCTTGGGTATCGCACCCTGTGCATAAGTGTTTTCAAAATTATGTATGTTCAATAATTAGAATGATACAATCTTAAAATCTCGTGAATTATTCGTTGAATAAAAGAAATAGTTTATTAAAATTATTAGCAAGTTCGAGTAAGTTACAACAGAAAATATTGGAGTGATCCGTGACGTCGGTTAGTAATTAAAGTAATAAATACTTTAATTTAGAACACAAAAACCGATCGCCTACCGTAACTCAATTTGGAAAGCGCTTTTGAGGTGGTATTTAAAAGGCCAATAGTTAAAATTAGTCGCAATTAAGCATGGCAGTCGTAGCATAGTGGTAATGGACAGGGCGCGATACCCAAGAGACGCAGGTTCGATTCCTGCCGAGTGTCTTACTTTTTACAAAAAAAAGAAGATGTTTTCTATTGACTATATTTTCTTATGAGTGTTTTCAAAATTATATATGTTCAATGTAGCTTCAAGAAATTTCCATCTATTTTTGAGAAAAATTTTACCCTTCAAGCCATTATGTTTATAATAATATGTAATAGTAGAGAACAAAATATCAATTATATACCTAAGTAATACCTGTAATGTTATAAAATAATATATATCTACCCGTAGTCCAATATAACACTATAATATATCAGAGCTATCGTTATTATCGACACATTATTGTCGTAATAATATACTATGTTTATATTATATGAACACAGGAAAGCAAATTGATAAAATATCCAATCAAAAACCCGGTTGGATACCTTTCACGAGCAGTAGCGCTGTAGTAATAAACTTCCAAGGGAGGATCGCCCTAAGTGACAGCCCCTAATGAAATGTCCCCGGTCACACTTATTGCCATCCAATGACTCCAAATCAAAGAAAAATGTCCTTATTACTACTAGTCCTTTAATTAAAGACCAACCTTGCGGAAGCACTTTCAGGAATTCATTTGACCCGCTCACTAAGAGCTCTCCCATTATCACTGTAATTAGCCGCTTGTATCAAGCAGGAGCTTTTTGCTCGAAAAAGCTCGCTTCTATCGGGTGGGACAATTCGCTAGATGCATACCGGGTGGTACGCTGAAATTGTTTATAGTATGCAATGGCTGCAAGTTTAATTAGAACTTCGAAGTTGCAAAGTAGTTTCAATGAATGGAATTAAAAAGATTGTCGAGTCAAATTAGCGAGCAAGAGATGGAATTTTTTGAGCGAGTTGAAAACAAAGGCATACAATTTTACATTCTGTATTATCTCTTTACAAAATCCTATAGTATTGGTAAAACAAAATACATTGTAATTAACTATTTCTTTTATTCAACGAATAAGATTTTAAGAATGTATCATTCTATTTATTGAACATATTATATAATTTTGAAAATACTCATGAGAAAATATAGCCGATAGAAAAACTCTTTTTTGAAAAAAGTAAGACACCCGACAGAATTGAACCTGCGTCTATTGGGTATCGCGCCCTGTAAATTACCACTATGCTACGACATGAGCTGGTAATTGTAAACATCTCACGTGCGTTATTCTTGACTTCGCGTTATAAGTACCCCATTTGACATTTACTTTATTGATTATACATATTTTTTGTATAACACTTCTGAGAAAATATATTACAACCTATAGAAAAAATCTTTTTGAAAGAAGTAAGCTACTATTGGCTATCATTGGGGATCCTTGACGTCAGTTAGTAATTAAAGTAATACCTACTTTGATATATAAATACAAAAACCGATAGCCAATAGTAACTAAATTTAGAAAACGCTTCAGAGAGTATTATAAGAGCCATTAATGAAAATCTGTCGTAATTAAGTATGGTACCTTTAGCATGTGTTTTTATGTGCGTGGGCGTGAAACCCGAGAGATGCAGGTTTGATTGCTGCGGGGTGGGGTGGCTTACTTTTTTGCGGTGTGATTTCAAAAATTGTGTATGTTCAATAATCAGAATGTTACATTCTTAAACCTTGTGAATTATTCGTTGAATAAAAAAAAGTAATTATTAATGAAAAATTTTCTTTATAGCTCTGAAAATTCTTTTCCGGTTCTTCATCTCGAATACACCAAAAAGAGTTCTTTCATCATTATTATATGACTCACTGAAAACTTTAAGACCCAGTAAACGAAGGATTAGTCGTAAATAATATGATTACAATCATATTGTTCCGGTCAGCGGTTTTAAAACTAGAGGTCGTCAAACTTTGGAGGGGAGTCTGTACTTAAAGGTGAATAAAAAGTCACACTAATTCCACCCGTATGCTCAGTCGGGAGTAGGGATGCCAATCCCGGGATCCCGAGCTATTTTCGATACCTATGAATCCCGGGGTTGATAAAAATAATCCCGGGATTTCGGGATTGATTTTTTATCAATTTTTTTAGAAAATAAAATAAAAGCGACAGAAAAAATAATTTTAATAAAAAATAACTACATTAGAAATAAACTGAGTTTGATTTATACCCATATTGTGTAGGTTGCCGATTCATTTTATTTTTTCACATAAATTACTAAAAATGGAAAGATTGGAAAAAAACAATGCTTCGCACTTTTAACAAAGTAATTCCACCATAATATCATACGTTTTACGGCAGTTTCATATTTGGCTGACTAATTAGATTTATGAAGCGGAAAGGCCTTAAGTACGCCATGATTCTTTGCTTTACTATTTTAAATCTCGCTAATCCATTCTTTAAGTCTTTACTATCAGAAACAGCAATCTCCTATTAAATTCACATTATTATTTATATTACAATATTATTTACTCCATTAAACTTGTGTATTTCCAAGATTGAACGTATACAATATTAACAGTAAATGTCTTATATACTTGATTTAAGTATGACCGATTTTATCAATGTTATTTGTAAATATAAAAATTTTATATTAACAATGGAAAAAATGCCAATCCCGGGACCAGTCTCGGGATCCCGGGATTGTCAAATTGTAATCCCGAAATCCCGGGATCAGAATTTTGGCTCGGGATTGGATTCCCTAGTCGAGAGAAGATATATGGTGACGAAATATAAAAGTATTTTGTGACGAAAGATATATAACTTTATTATTGTTATTGATGGGTTATATAAATATAATGTAGCACTCAAAACAGCCAGTTATTTTATTTACCCTCTGAGGGAGTACACAAACAAAGATTAAGTGGTGAGTAAACGGCTTCTGAGGGAGTTGTCACTCTACTACGTCACCAAATCTCAAAATCGCCGTATTACAACGAAAGACTCTAACATTGGCATCCTAATCATTTTAAACGAAACTGTGTAAGCCGTGCTCGCATAAAATTATCCGCCGGAAAGGAGTGTGAGACCACAATTTGTCACGAAATTTCATAGAGTATCGGGGTAGGATGATTTATGTGAGTTGTTTGATTCTTAGGTAAACTAACTAGAAAAAAAAAACAGAACACATTTTATATTATACCATTCAAAACAAATAAAATCATATTTTGGTCTGTTATATCATTGAATCGACTATATTAACCCAATAAGACATCCATGGATTTACTGCGGGCAGTACGTTTAGTCGCGTTCATAATAATAACATTAAAATTTTAATGTAAATACGTATTGTCGTGGAAGTTGCAACACTTTATGCATGGATAACAAGTTTAACAGATTCTGAATTTTCACGTGATAGTGGCACGTGGTAGAAAGTTCACTAAAGGAAATTACGTTCCTTGTTTTCACTTCATTTTCACTGCATGTTTCTTCCAAGAAAATAAAATTGTCATTTTCACGTTGAGAGAAAAAAAACTTGATGTTGATGATAATAATAGGAAATAACCAGAAAGTAAAATTGATCACGAAGTCTCAAAAGTCTCAGATAAAAAATAAAAAAAAAGATTGAACTCCTCTCAGGGTTTCCATTGGCAGTTAGCTGTTCATAGTGTGACTTATCGTGGTTGAATTTGCCCACGGCTCGTCAGTATCTCGACCATTGAAGTCCAATTGCCTCTGTCAGAATAGCAACAAATAGTAGACCATTGTGAGAGACACTGACTCAAGATCAGCAGTGGAGAGCAGTTCCTCATCTTGCAGTGGTTTGATCCAAAGGCATGTCTTTCCTCGAAACGTTCCTTATTTTTCACTATTACAATTAATGATAGTTGCGTATTATGGCGACACATTATACGAAATATACCACGTATAACATCAAATATAGCATACAATACTTTGAAAAGGCTTGCTGATACGTCTAAACAGTTATTGTCGCGAAAATTTAATTTTCACGCTATTATGCCGATATTCATTGCGTAAATCTACATAGTTGGGCCAATCATGGTCGCTTTGATCCTTCCTACCTCAAATCCCCAGTTATTGATGCAAATCCAGGTGACCAGCAGTTACTGGTCATCAGTCGACCGTGATTAAATAACATGCAATCACCTCAAGACAGCAGGCGCGCCTAGGCTTGTTAATGCTAGAGCATCGCTTAACGAGTATTATTACAAGCATAAGACTGATAAAAAAAGTTAAATTCAGACCACGAGCATGTACAGTGCAACCGTCGTGGAAACCATAACTCTATTCAAGTCTCCGTGCAAACTCCTTTAGTTTCATTTAGTACTAACACCGTGACTGGCGCGCTTGGAGTACTTGGCCATTAGATATAATTAACGTATTATTTAAATGTGGTAATTAAAATGTCAGCAGTGATTAAATGACCTGTGTCCGTGTTAACGACACAAGTTGTCCTCATTTATCATATCACTCATCAAAAGTGTACCGTGCGAGTGCCTATTAGGACGTGAGGTCATGCCCCAGGTACCAGCTTCAGCCAGACCGCAGAACATCATAAAAGGTCAGTGCCTGGCATCTGTCACAAAATTACAGTCCACTATGAAAAGCGAAACCACTATTCTTTTAATTGAACATAAAACATACTCGTTTTATTGATACATTTAACTATGATTTTTTTTTACTTTAATTAAGTTTAGCTTACCATGTAATTTGTTTATTACATGCACAACCAAACTAACATGGAGCGCATTGTGAAGATTATCTGAACACTCTTTCAGCTGTGACTTATAAAAATGACGATAACTATGTACTGTAAAAAATATTAATTATAAATAAAACTATACATGGCATTTTTATCAGTACCGTAAAATAGAGAATTATGGATGGTTATAATTTTATTTCTAGACATTTCATAATTTATATCGATCCTGTTTAAAAATGGTGGCCGGGTTATTAGAATCTGGTATCACCGCGTTGGTTATATCCGCATAATACAGCCAGCGAGAGACTAGTGCTATCCGCCAGCCAGTAAATATCTCACTTGGCTCACTTATAAAACACCCCTATCCTGCCCCGAGCACTGGAACTATCGTTAAACTTTCCTACTTAATTGCGTGGCTCGTTCACTCAACAGCACATTTGAGGTAGTTAGCAGAGAGAATTTATTACCGGTGGCATTGACACATTTATCAAGGTATTTTCAAACTAATTCTATATCTCACTACTCCCATCAGATGGTTTAGGTATATCAGATTTCTATCTACTCAAATATGTACATATATTCAATAGTTGATTAAATTATCCAGTGAAAAATTGTATGTAACCAGCATTGACAATTTTATTTGACGCAGATGACGCGATTAATTCGCTAGAGAAATTAAATGTGGTCTCAAAACAGTATAAAGGGGAATGGGACGACTGGCCTCCGGACAATTGTACGCCGCACTGTCGTAGACACGTATACAGAACGTAGACGAAGTATTTTAATCAGTTTCTATCTACTACTCAGTAGTTTGAATTCATTTTACTCTTTACATAATGTATTCTTTATCGCGGATTGAGAATTACCATGCCTAAGGCTTTATATAAAATAAAAAACTTTTTTTCGTTGGTACTTAAACATATGCACGAATAAAATCATTATTTACGTGTGCATATACAAATTCTCACCAACTATTCAATCATAATATAATAATTTAAATATAAATAATAATATTAAATATTATTTTAAAGTACCTATATTATGTAGCTAATGTCTTTTTATTTTAGAATTGCGTGGCGTCCAGTTGTCCGGTGCCAAATCGTCCTAGACCCGTATAAAGAGAGTGGGTATTCTTCGGCAATATCAAACCGTGTTTCTTGCATATTACGCACATCAGAACATCAATTATTTTATTACTATCAACTTAACTATGTAAATTTATACCATTATATTGCTTCTCAGTATGGCTACCAAATTTAAACACAATAACCATATTTTCTACTAAATTAATTGAAAATAATTACCACTAACTTTATATTAACACAATGAAAGAAACTAACTTTATATTTAAAAGAAAAACAACAAATTTCAGCAACAGGTGCTTGCAATTTTTAAATGACTGTTCATCCAAATCAATATTTACCGGCGTCGTGTACAAAACATATTTAATTCAGCCGTAGAAATTCTGTCTTACTCTAACGCATATTGCGGAGATATAACTGTGCCAAATACTTTATCATTCGCACTTTTGGTTAATTTTTGTTCAGGCCTTGGTTCAAACAAATTTTCTAAATTGGCTCTATAATCCTATGTAACATTTTTTTTTGTTGAGATAGATGTTGGCTCTGCGTCAAAATACTATTTGAAAAAACAAAGTATGGTTTAAATTCGAGACCCGCGACTTTATAAGTTGACACGTTACCGTTTGGTAATCGTGATTAAACTAGTTACACAATTATTAAATTATAGCAAGATCTAAAAGATATATTTTCACAAATTTTGTATAAAATATTACCCAAAGTTTAACAAAATATCTACAATTATCAAGGTACAATACTCAGAAGTACAATAATATTTTGACTAGGAACTCAAATGTATGATTTTTAATTTATACCTTATATTATAATTTATATGGAGACTCAAAATCAGTCACTACATTGAGTCTCTACGTCCTTTAACCCGCCACTAGTAACCACATTTAAAAAAAATATTATTTGGATACAATTTTATTTTAGACCCGACGTTTTCAAATATCCACAGCTTGTGACTAAGGTTGTCACAATTAATTCTCCGACCCTAATCCAGGTTACTTGATATGCTCGCGTTATTTATATTCTATAAATCCGAGCACACACTTACATATATCATCTGCACGAAAATAAATAAACAAATGTATTTTTTACAACAATTTTATTGTTATGCCAATGTTTTGTTTTGCGCTACGGATGGAGAGCACGTGCAAGAAAGTTAGGCTCCTTCCGCACTGTCTATCGGTCACCGGTAACCAAATAGACAGCAACCAAAACCGGAGACAAAAAAAAACAAGAGCCACTCACTCAGCGACTAGAATGAATAGCCAGAGATCACCCTTATTTGTTCAAATCTATTGGTGTTCGATGTGTGGGTTATCACTTTGGGAGCCGTCGATGTGTCATAGGTTATGGTGTTGAGGATGATGATGAAGAAGTCGAAGATGTAAATGTAGGAGCGAATTTTATTCGGCGTAACGGTTGGTACAATAGTATGTTACAGCAGTTATGTTACAATACTAAACATATGATAGGTACGGATCCGAGGTCCGCATCTCGGTACAATCAGAAGTTGGGCGAAGCGATATAGAGACTGCGATGGTAACAGACTGGAAACGTATATTCGAGTGACATTTTGATAAATCATTATTCGTAATTTATACAGTCAAAAGTAATACCTAAACACTATATTCTAGTACATAATTATATTGAACGAGTCAGCGGTTCAAATACGAGTTGCTGTGAATTTTATTTATTATTACAGTCATAATATAATATGATACTATGGGAATGGATATTAGACTAATTTTCCATTGCGATACTGTATTTAATATTGCCAATCAATCTGCTGACACAGGTAAACAGTTGTTTACCGGTATATGAGTGCTTGGGAATTTATTATTGTGGTCGAATAATTTGATACATTAAAAATAGATATTTGATCAATAACCTACTGACAGCTACAAATCTAATCAAAATTTTCTAATAAATCTAATCGAGAAATGAAAAAAACCCAGTGCGAGATGGTTGATAGGTGGTAAAAGAATTGGTGATAATGAAAAAATGTACATCAAGGATTAAGGAACAAAGCTATTAGGAACAACAATATCTTCCCCGTCCATCTTGAGATAATAATTTATTATGTAGCTAATTTTTAGGTTTCTGATTTTCGCACAACAAAGACGCTAACTCTTTCGCATGAAAATTTGAGTGCATCAGAGAGAGAAAGTTTATACCTTACAAATAAAAAAAAAAATAATTTAATGTATTGTTTACGTAAAGTCCTTATAATAATTCATATATCGTTTATCAACCAAATCTGTGCGAGTATGTCTACGATAATATTATATTATCAAAGTAAGCAGTGGCGGAGGGTGACTTTTGGAAAGAGGTAGGCTGTGGAGATGAGAAAAAGAGAGCACACTTGTCAGGTATATTTGAAACGGAAAATAAGACGATAATACGATATTACTACTGATGAATCGGTATACACTAATGTCAACGTCACACTAAATCGATGAAATTTCAATAGCTCACCGACGATATTATAATTGAGCGATGAATATAAATGATGTATTTTCCTATAACATACGCCCAAAAATAAATATTATCGGTAATTATAGCGGTATCAGCAGCTCAAAATGACAAAAAACTAAACAAAAAAAAATACAATTATCTTAGTCTGTGACTGAATTAACTGATAGTAATAATCACAAGATAAAATTATTATTTATTTTTAAAAATATTCTATCTTTATATGACATGCTTGACCATGATGACCCATAGAAATATATATATATATTAAATTATCGCATTATTAATTATTTTCTTTTATTTTGTAACTGTCAATTCATGGTGGAACTGCATTGTATTGTTGTTTAATTTAATAAAACGCATTTTCAACATTTAAAAATGTCCCTTTGACTCTGAGGTGGACGAAACTGGTCATAATTTATTGATTAAAAGTGAAATAAGTACTACAAAAAAATTGCGTTTTATTAAATTAAACAACAATTATTAATTATTATTTGAATAAAGCGGCAGTCATTGACACTAAATATATGAGGAGATTTTAGGCTTTGCCTTATAAGCTTATAGATTCATATGAACAAAGCCAGACTACCCCGATGTCACGTAATACGCAGTTCATACAAAAAGCATACCAAAAGCATCTCGAATGAATCGATATTTCAATACTCGCTAGAGAACACGTGGCGTTGCTTGACACTTATTTTTTTAATTTATTTTCTGACGATATATGGCTTTCATTTTTTTTTATTTTTTAATATTAATTAATTATTCTGACGATAGATTGGTTGTCGCACATTTTTTTTTTTTTAATTTAAATACTTTCTATCTATTTTTCTTAGAAGGTAGGTTTCACATAATCGCCTACTATGAAGCCTTCACCACTGCAAGTAAGTCTGCTTTTAAGAAACTTACTTCCAAGATCTTCATTTTTTTGTCAGCTAGAAAAATATGGATCGAATCAACTGCCAAAAATCGAATTGTTTTATTTTTAAGGAATTATTGTAGTGAATGAATCGATCGATTATAATAGTACGTGATATGCGTTATCATCGGTGTATCAGAACCCTATTCAGTAAAGTAGATTATACTAGTGTTAGTACGCTTCAGTGAAGTTCACGATAAAGGGTAGATTTTTTATCATCTTAGCTTGACTGGACAAAGCTCCAGGTCGAAGCAAAAAATTATGATTATTATGGAACATTGTAGAAATGTGCTACAAATATTAATATCAAACCTCCACTGGTAATATATACCTATAATATAATAAAATCGAAGTGAGTGTGATTTCAAAATAATTGTTTTTTGATCACCATTTTGACTTAAAATATAAAAAATAGCTTTAAAAATTTCTTGCTTCTTCCGTTAGACATAACTCAAAAACTACTAAATCAATACTGATGAATTTTAAACAGTCTACGAAGCTCCCTGAATTAGTTTGACGTTTTTGTTACAACGTATATTAATATAAGTATCGTATTTTCAATAAGTCATCATGGTTAGGTAAAGTCATCAGATAGCAGTGGCGGAATGTTGAGGTGGGGTGCAGATAGAGGTGCGCGTGTTCCTCTTCTTGTCGTTGTGTTGTCGTTGTCGATCGCACGGGTTTACTTGATTGTAATACTACCGTACGAGTTTAAAATCACTGGCTTCACTTCCTATTTATACTCAATAACTATAGTAGGTATGTTTACTACAAAGTTTTAATACATTTGAATATAAATACAATTTTCATCAAGTGTACCTACGTAGTCGATAGTAGAATAATTTGTAATGTACTTATATAAGTACGTGTTGATTTAAAAAAATGCTACAAATTACCATAAACGAATTTAAATATGTTTTTTTCATTTTAATACTGCGAAAGGCAATGAGACTGAAATAATGTAGATGAATAACAGTAAAAACGAAATAATTACAAAACACATTGGTTTTGATAAAATTAGATGTTGTTTAAGTCAATATCCTGTGTTACTCCCTCCAAAGAATCTCAAACCTTTATGTTTCCTAGGCATGCTTGTATTACTGCCAATATGATCAAAAAACAAACAACATTAAACTATTAAACCAATAAACATAGACATACAGGGTGACACGCTAGTACAGACCATCTGATCCAAAGCCACGAACATGAAGTGGTGACTTGGGAGCAAAAAGTACGGGACTATCAACTCAAGGTTAGTGCCCGGAGTTTTTCAGTTTATCTTACCCATATGAACCACCACTGAATCGAATCCTGAGCACCCTGATGAGATTTTAATTCTTTACGCACTGGACTACAACGGCCGTCATAATTGTCGGTGAAATTTTCAGATATTATGTTCAGGGAACAGAATATCAGGAAAGATTCTTAAAAAAAGAACATTTTTAATTAAATATATATATATATAACTTTTGGTTGGGCCATTTATATTCGCATTCATTCCTTTCTTCCCACCTCCGACAAATCCCCGTATTATTGTCACAAATCCAAGTGATCGATAGTTACGGGTCATGAGTAGACCGTGACTGCAATGTACATGCAGTTACTCCAAAACCGCCGAGCACGTAGGCTTGCTAAAGTTATTGAGCTATATCTGATATGATACGAACGAGGACGTGTTAACTACAGAGTGATTCATTAGTCAGCTCAAGAATACGAACTGGTGCGTGTTGCCGCGCTGCGTTAACTATCAAGTGATTCAAAACATATCTGTTCGACCTTCGTTGCACTAAATCTGTTACGGTTTGAGTAAACGTCGCGTCTATATCATCCATCCTGCACATCACCATTCATCAACCTCATAATATATCATCCATCAAAGTGTACCGTCCGCTTATCAGTGCGTGAGTGCGTGAACACCGAAGCGTCTCCAGCCTCACTCAACATAAAGGCCAGTGTCTAGCATCCTGTGTAACCCCCCCTAGATCCGTAATCCACCACCACCTTCAAATTATACAGTCCACTGTTAAAAGCGCCAACAACTTTATTTAATTTACACCATTTTTTTTAACAATTTAACGTGAAGTCACCACAAGAAGAAGTGTAAGAATGAACCTAGTTAAAATGACAAAAACAACGTCACTCGAGCTTAAATAACCACCTAAAAGTGCACAGCTTTTAATACTGTAATATTTTAACATACTGTTGACTGTAGCTGGTATATTATCAAATTCCTATTTATTCGAGCAGATTATATTTGATCGCCGTTTATGCGGACCAATGAAGTTTAAGGCAAAAGGCTGATTCTTATTATTTATTCCCTATGTGGAAGACGTTCGCTTCTTCGTTGCGAAAATTAGTAATTGAGGGTAGAAACTCATAAAATTGGAAATGTACATAAAAGGCTTTGAACATTTTTAATGCTATCGATCATCGTGTAATATTCATAAAATAAATTGTATATATATTTAATATTCTATGACAGATATTTAAATATCGAACATGGTTTGTATGTGTTCAGAAGAAGTAAGTGGTACGTACCTACACATTAATATTTTTAAAAGAAGTAAAATAAAATTTTTAAAATAAGGGGGGACATGCTCATCGTACGTCGAAATGGAGCTTTTATACTATTTTAAAAGCATGATCCTGGACATTCCTTAAACGTTGTAGATAATCTATTTATATAATTTTGAAGGCTTATTATCCTTTATATTTATTTTAAACATTTTTTGATGACTGCATAAAGTATTTTTATTACATAACATAAGTATTCTTTTAAACCTCTCGCTCTAATGTTTTAGAATATAGTTATATTTCAGTACGTCCATGTGAAGTGGTGTTAAGATTTTTTATATTTATTAATTTTTAAAAGCATTTATAAAACCATTAGTATAATTTATGTCGACATTATTATAGTGAAATATTTACAATAAAAAATTATATTGATAATCTCTGTGATCCCAAATTTGACAAGAATTAGGCATTTTATTATTCAAAAAATGGGCAAGATTTACACATTTAAAGATAATAGATACTGATTATAAGCTATGTCTTTGACCATTCAAATGTGGTAAACATTCTACGAATAATGTTTGCTTTATAATAATTATTGACCTAAGAATAAGGTAGTATTTTTTTGAAATACGCCATTTCTATTGGCATTTCCCAGTGGCTAAGCTACAACATACGGCCGTAGCCATAAATTGAAAAACGATACGTGAAGTAGGGAGTAAGATCATGTTAACGCGCGTGTTTGAACGTGGGCCGTTAATGGTGCCAATTCATCTATTTTCGGCAATAAAAAATTAAGAATATTTTACCAGAATTGCTGAGAAATAGAGATTAGTTTTTTAGTTTCATTATTTAGATAATTCTTTAGAAAATAATCTCTCTAAAAACTATAAAAATAGCTTTGTTTTAGTTTATCTGATATGTAACGATTTTCATTTTGAGGTTTAGATATAACTATGAAATGTTTAGTGGAAATAATAAAATTTTTCTCGAAAGCTTATTACTAACTTAAAAATTAAACGGGATTTCTGTTTTTCAGAATAAACACCTACTGGTGAATAAATAATTTTTAAATAGATAAAATTAAACGTACAGGTCAAAAACAATCCTGATGTATGCATTTTCATTTTAATACTCACTTAGTTATCTCAAAAATATATAATTAAACATATTGGTAAAAACGTTACAAATGCAATGTTTACTTTTTTAAATTTAATACTCATGTGTCGATTCTCAGAAAAAAATAACATACAATAACAAATGCTAGCGCAAAACCATTTAAATACGATGTATGGCTTAAAATTTTTAGCAGTTTGTTCAAATCTATAGAAATTTATTCTTTGTTCATTATTTATTATATGAATTCGGCAACAATCAAGTTGGCTACCCCTGGATAAAAAGTATGCGTTCAACGCATAAGCGAAATTTGATTATTTAATAAATTATTTAAGAAAACAAAACATTGTAGACATAACAAATCTGAATTCAAAACGTTCGCAACATGAGATTTACATTATAACAATAATATTACCCTCACAAGAGAGAAGAAGAGTATATTATATAAGTACCTATTATTAATAATAATAAATATATAAAAAATATAAGTACAATTTGATACAGAAAAATAAAATTTCGAATACAAAATACATTAGTAAATTAGTATTATTGTATAAAAAAATTTTTTTTGTTCGATTCTAAGATCATAATACTATGGGCCTCCACAGAGTAGAGGTTATATGAACAGATTTTAGTTTTTACGCGTTAATCACTTGTTCATTTATTGTAATATAGTTGCAAATACACACTGAAAACAAAAACATGTCAATCTATGAAAAAATTAATATTTAAAAAGTTTAAGAATCGTTGTCTATTTTTGAGTCGTAAAAATGATATTAAGAATATTTAGAAGTGTTTTGTTATTCATTTTATATTTCTGTCGCGAATCTGTTAATACAGATTTTATTCATAAGCAAAATGAACGAGCAATAAAAACAATAAAAGAAATGAAGAGTTATAAAACGGAATACAAAAAAACAAACAATCGTATTTCATTTACTGCAGAATCTGATAAAGCTATTGAGGAAGGCTAAGCGGCTTAACTAACAATAAAACATACTTGTTTACGCGGACCCTAACTTATAAATCGTGAAAGTTTACACATAGAAACTTCATCAACTCCTTTACAGCCTTTGTTTAACGATACGATATTTGATTCAGTAATATAACATAACGAATAGTAGGCAGCGTCCGAAACTGACAGCGATTTTATTGTCCAATTTATAGGAGCTTTCGATCGATCATCGAATATATTCGACGGGGCCAGTACGCGCGTTTCGCAAGGCTTTTGCACTTTTACGTGAATCGACGTTTGTTCCATACTGCCTATTATGTAATGTTTTTGTCATAAAGTTGGAGGCGTCTTTTTGTATAAAGCAATTTTGGCCGAATGATACATAGTGTACCTACCTTGCCTTAGTTTATTTTATTTCCGACATATTTGTATGTGTAATAAAATTTTACGAGAGAGTAAGACGTATCGGTATGTTGCGAAAGAGTTTTTTAAGGTACGTTGAATATTTTAACATGTTTGCGCAAAAACGTATGACCTTCATAAAAAAATGCATGTTATGTTTGTTTGTTCATACGGTAATGGTATCAATACGTATTTCATATTTTAGATACTATTGTACAACGGAAAAAGATAATAAAACTGAAATATATATGCCAAAACATTCTTTTATAAAAAAACGTCATAAATATTAAAAAAAGAAAAAAACTTTATTGAGTTTTCAATAAGTTACTAACGAAATATTATATAAGTACCTATTTGGTTCTTAGACGACTGTTTAAACATTTAATTTTATTTGAATCGTTTTTTGCGACCCGGGTTTCGTCTTTCGGTATCTTCAGGCACTGTGTACACTCACCAAAAGACAATATAAGTTAGAGTTAATAATGTTCGTTGTCAGTGTGTGTTTGCCTTTTGGCGAGTGTATACACTGCCTGAAGATGCCAAAAGGCGAAACCCGGGTTGAAAAAAACGACTCAAATGGAATAGTATACAACTCAAATCCATTAGATTTTAAATTCAAATTCCATCAAGTACCTTCGGTCAATAGTATTAATATTTAATTTTATTCAAGTCAAGATACTTCTCTCTCGTTGGTCACTCTCGACCTCTTTTTATCTCTTTTGATGTTGTCCATCTATTTCCTCCAAGAAATGACCCGGGTACGTATATCAATATGAGGTTCCTTCATAAACCTTATGCAGAGCTCTAGATTCATTCATTCATCGCACCTAACTTATATTCCAGGCGCGTTTGAATATTCTTACCCTCAGGATATCAATTATACTGTGCTTAAATTGATCGAAGAACTCAGCGTTAGTACGAATGCGCCATCTTTGTATTCTTCAGACAATCATATTTCTGAACCAGTACTTAGATAGTTTTCTATTATTTATCCATCAGACTTCAGGTTTCATATTTATACAGAACTATCAGTTTTGCGATCATATTGTAGGTAGGTATACGAGGAAATTCATTTATTTGGACAAAATCATCTCGTTCTTTTTGGAAATTCCCGTACATAAGAAGAGAATATAATAATATGAGCATTTTATTACAATATCGTACTGAAACTTGGTTTAAAATTTACTTTCGATATTATCTATATTATAATATATTATTTATATATATACATATATAATATACGGACGTCAGATACAATTAAGTTAGTAATTGAATTTACCATAATATATTGCAAACCCGATCGTCTTTCGATTGACGGAATTTAAATAACTGAGATAAACGTAGTTATCAGAAATAATTCGCATGAATAATAATTGACGGATTGGCAGCTTAAAGCAGTATTTCCCAACCTTTTTATTTGTGCGGATCAGTAAAAATTTGAGAAACATTTCGCGGACCGCTAACGTAAAATAAAAACTATTATGTATGTAGTATTTTGTTTATCAGTTTTTAAATCTTGTATGTATTATAAACTGATGAACATAGTATACATAATATAACAGTCTGATTGTGAATACATAAAAATGTATACATACCATGAAAATTCTATCATTAACAGAGATAATCAGAAACCGATCTGCAAATAAATTATTAATACTAGTGTGAATTCTACTGCTGCATCTTTGCTAGAATAGTTGATAACCATGGCTTCAGTATTGATTCGGAAAGACAAAGTAATGCATAGACATCCATTTAGTTTTTATTACTGGCATGGCCGAAAAACTCTTCTTACATAAATAATATGTATTAAAAAATCCGTATAATAATTTAAGTGATTTAAGTGATATTTAAAACTTAGGCAATGTTTGTATTTTGAGCACCTGAGTGGAAATATAGAAATAAGAGTATTTGTATAATAATTGACATATTGATCGCTTAATATGCAAACCAACTAACTTCACTTTTGACCTATAAACTATAAAGCATGTTTTCTATGCTCATACAAAAATTCAAATTCCTAAACTTATACCTATGCGTTATCGTTCTTCAAAAAAAAAAACAGCCAACTGCATGTGCCAAATTTATAATATCATAAATGGAACAACTACGCTCTTCATATAATATATGTTACGCCAAATGTGCGAAATTGACTATTACATGAAATGGGCTAAATTTTGGCTAATTCATGTAATAGTCAAGCCTGTTGCCTTATTCATGAATAAGGTAAATTTTCTGCCGAGTACATGAAGTCGCCAGGGCATGGAATTCTTAAACTGTCAACATGACAGCAGAAAAAGTAAATTTAATACGGATGATTTTATTAGTTATAATTGGACATAATATAATATTATTAGGTTAGGTTGGGTTGGGTTAGGTTAGGTTTTTAAATTCTGAATTATTCAACTGAATGTCCATTTTGAGGTTAGCTAACAAGTGTCACCAAACTATCAAAAACGTAAAATCGACCATTGCATGTACGATACCCAAGCACGAATCAAATCGCGAAAATACCTTTTAATAAAATTCATCCGTTATCATATTATAGTTCTAGTTTTTTTGCGCATAGTAAATGGATATGAACGTCATTTTAGTTATTGATTGGTATATTTTTATATTATAATCAATGACATCTGACACATTTCATTTGGTTAGTTTGATTAGTTGCAAAAAATACCACCTGAGCGCGACCACCTATTTTGACCATAGATAATATACGTATATTTTGACCAATCCACGAGCATTTCACACATTTAGTTTAGTTGCAAAAAATACTACCGTAGCGCTACTATCTAACTTGTCCAATGCATGAACAAGGCAGAAAAATTACTGCGGAATTCATGCACTCACCAGATATTTTGTCTAATTCATGAATAAGGCAACGGGCTTGCTTTTTTCATGATTTAGGGAAAATTTAGCCCATTTCATGTAATAATCAATTTCGCACATTCGGCGTAACATATATAAAGGGAAGCTAAAATAGTGTATTATTAATTCATAGTGCAGCTTATTTGTAAAAAAATTCCAAGTGTATTTTTGGAATTGTTAAATTCCGCTCGATAGGAAAATTATTAAGATTTTTCTTCTTCGTGAACAATTTGCCAAAGTGGAGTTAGCCGGTTTGTAGATTAAGCAGTCGATATGCATTTTAAAATGGGCGACAATACACTTACTAATAAAAATACAATGACCTGTAAAACGACGATACTAGAAAAGGTCGTGCAAAATTCATAATTATAACATCGTTTAATAACATTATTGTCATATAATATTATACGAGTTGGTATTACTATTAAGCGACCATAGAGCAGCACCTATAACCATCATTTATAACAAATACCAAACAGTTATAAATCTCGCCGAATCGTTAAAATAACTTTCCTCATAATCAAAATCCGCTTGTTAACCCTTTGGGAGCGCGGTAATAACCATACGCCAGTTATAGCAGGTCAGTGCTCCGCAGTAACTTTGCCCTCTGGTGGGCGGGAGAGGGTACACAGAATCGGTCTAGAAGGGCGGAATTATTATTTGGATTCCACGCGCAACTAGATGGTTAATAGAAAATAAAAAAATACACTGATCATATTTTTAACTTGATAAAAAAATCTTAGAAATTGATTTATGTGGAACAGTGAATATATTATTATCCTCAATACTACACAGTCAGATATTAGTTAATAGCAATTTTACAACTTAATTTCTTGATATATTGAAGTTAATGTCCCCATAAAACTACACCTGCCCCGCATCACACCCGGTTATAATAGGGGGAGGGGTATCACGGGACTCTAAACATCGATATGAAACATTAGTATTTTGTACGATTGGGAATATATTAGGAGCAGTTACCCAAGACTGAGGTCCGAAAACAGTGGGCGCGTCCATTGAAGTTGTACTTATTGAATCGTCGTTCGTGTCTCAAGCAGAACACTTACACCTATATTCTAATGAAAATAACTGAACATTTTACATGGTAATTTACTTTTCTATTTTTAATATACGAATTCAAGTACTTTCGCTGATCGATGTTTCGTTGTCGGTTTCCAAACGCCATTATCGCATACCAAAAAAAGAGTACGGGTGTCATCGATTTATTTCGACATTTATGTCGAGATAATATGACTTCAAACTTGAGCGAAAAATAATGATGCCATTTCCATTAAGTGTGAAGTATTTACAAAGTGTTTTAAAGCGCTTATTTAACTATTTACAATCGAGAATATTATTGTCCTTGAAACCTTCGTCAATCGATTCGGTTTAAAAATTTAATGTTTTCAAATAAATTACTGTTTAAAAATACAGTAGTCGTATATTATCTATTGTTTTCATCAAGGCCGTGTAAAATATTTACAGGGTGTTTTCTAACGTTTGACGAACTATTTATAGCCCAATCTAACTGCATGGCCAGGGTTGTTCTGAGTTGGGGTTTTCTCAAAACATCTGTGTTATTAATCGATATAAAACATTCACCGGTTGGTTTGATTTCCCCTAGTTAGTTTTTAAAATACGTAAAAATAACAAAGCTTTCTCTTCCCAAAAATATAATATGTCAATAAAATATACATATATGTTAAGGTG
Organism: Rhyacophila brunnea; assembly: GCF_057557595.1. Lineage (NCBI taxonomy): Eukaryota > Metazoa > Arthropoda > Insecta > Trichoptera > Rhyacophilidae > Rhyacophila > Rhyacophila brunnea. The sequence continues at coordinate 45,002,640 of NW_028233276.1, forward strand.
ATACATCAGTGAAACGGCAAATAATTTTTAACTATAGGCGCGACGAAATTTTGGACTCGCTGCCATTCGGAGAGAGAACGTTGAGCCAGAAGCATGTCAATTTGTTTCGTGATGGCGACGGGCGTATTAATTCTTAAATCGTGTAAAGATGACTAAAAACGTTACCCATTTACTTTAAAAAGAAAACATGTCAATGAATATATTATTATTGTTACTGATAGAACATATAAACAGAACATTAAATTGACACATATTCGATTAATATGACATATTATATTTCGTTTGACATGCGTCATTTGCACCCGCGACCCGCAATCCGCGTATCGCCTAGCCACGATCTTTTTAGACCGTGCCTCAACTGAGGTATAACCTTACTAGTTATTTTTCACGTTAAAAACATGTAGCTTATTTATATAATTATAATATATTATAATAAAGCCAGCATTTCCGATTTCTGTAATACGGAATAAAGAAGTCAAGTGAGGTTACTCGAGTAACTCTAATAGAACTAGCACTGTCATGGACAGAGATGGCGAATCTTTTCATGTGTAGGTGCCAAAACACTAAAAAAATGTAATAATGGCCAAGCATTTTTTTAATAACATTTTTAATTTGAGTGCTTTCCCTCTCAAACAATATTGACAATCCAAAATCCACGTCAAAACCTTTTTGTAACTTCTCTAATAGGTACTGAGTAAAAAAATAGTTTAGTAAATGAAAGTTTTACACTAAAACTTTTTTTAAGCTTTTCCGCCCCAAAAAATCCATCTATGCTCCTGGTTAAAAACCAATAAAAATCCTTCATGACATATTTTGTACGATTAACAATTTCGACCAAATTTAAAAAAAAAGTCTTATATTATAATCTATGTACGAGAGTGGGTCAATAATTCCTTAGAAAAAAGCATTAAAACAGTTTTTATTTTTGTATTTTTTTTTTATTTCTCAACATAATCTCCTTGGAGCTCAATACACTTGGTTAGACGTTTCTCAATTTTTTTTAAACCGTCAGAAAAATAAGTTTTCGGAAGGTCCTCAAAATAAGCATTTGTCCGATCGATGACTTCTTCATTTGAAAAAAAACGTTGTCCACTTAGCCATTTTTTTAAGTTTGGGAAAAGGAAAAAGTCACTGGGGGCTAAATCTGGCGAATACGGTGGGTGGTCGACCAATTCGAACTTCAATTCTTCAATTTTAGCCATTGATCGTAAACATGTGTGAACACGGGCATTGTCCTGATGAAAGAGGATTTTTTTCCTGTTTAAATGAGGCCGTTTTTCTTCAATTTTGTTTTTTAGCTGGTCCAATAAAGATGCATAATAATCCCCTGTTATTGTTTTTCCTTTTTCCAAATAGTCAACGAAAATAATACTACGTGCATCCCAAAATACAGTAGCCATAACCTTACCAGCTGATTCTACGGTTTTCGCCTTCTTTGGACATGGTTCGCCTTTCGCAATCCACTGCTTTGACTGTTCTTTCGTCTCGGGAGTATAGTGGTGTATCCATGTTTCATCTACAGTCACAAAGCGACGAAAAAATTCATCCGGATTGCGTTGCATGAGCGACAACAGGGCTTTAGAGGCCAGTACCCTATTGCGTTTATTGTCGACTGTGAGCAAACGCGGCACCCATCTTGCAGAAATTTTTTTCATGCCCAATTTGTCATGTAAAATAGAAATGACGCTACCTTTTGAGATCCCTGTAACCTCAATTATCTCACTCAACTTTAATCTTCGGTCACTTAACACCATATCGTGGATTTTATTGATCATTTCTGGTGTAGTCACCTCTACAGGACGTCCTGAGCGTGGTTCATCCTTTGTTGATGTACGACCACGTTTAAATTCATTTAACCAGTTATAAATAGTTGCAAGTGAAGGAGCAGATATGCCGTTAACTAAATCCAACTCATTTTTTATTTCCTTTGCTGTTAACCCTTTTATATTAAAATGTTTAATAACAGCTCTAAACTCAATTTTCTCCATTTTTGTAAACAAGCAAATTTTTTTTTAAATGTACGAGAAACACACAACAACCCTACCAATCTGATTGAAACTTCGCAGCATACTGAATCGGTAGTGCCGCTGCATGAAAACAAACCGCTTACAGTACTAGTCGCGCCACCTGTCGGCTTTTCTAATGACTTATTGACCCACCCTCGTATTTTAGCTCCTTCTCTCAAAATCTACACAATATAACCTCACCTTTTCGAAATTATTTCTGTATTTTCTTGGACGACCCCGGATAAACTAGAACATTTTCGAACCCTACGTATCGTCAATAGCATTTAAAATTCTGGAACGTATTGCGTCGTACCAGTTGAGGTTCTACAATAATTCTTTCGCGTATCCCGTAAAATTTTCGCGAATGCCCAATGAGAAGGAATACATATGAACCAGTTTAATTTACATACTTTGAAAACATCTCATGCGTATACCCACTAGAACAAATCTATTTAGAAAAAAATACGACACCCGACGGTACTTGAACCTGTAACCGCTGGTTGTACGCCATTGTGCTTTTCCAATTACAAACATCCTACGTAATTATGACGACTTTAATTAGTAGTTCTCACATTAAATGCTTATCAAATTGCGTTACAATATTCACTATAATTGGTTTTCGTATATTAAATTAAGGTAGGTATCAATTAAATCCTTAATTACTAACCGACGTCACGGATCACAACATTATTTAGTTTTTATAATGTACTTTGACTTGGTGATACTTTTAGTAAACTATTTTTGAAGTTATACTTCTTTAGGGGCATTTGGGAAATCAGATCAGAGCGTATTTTTGGCGTGTGACATGTAACACATAATTTATTTTTTCACAGAAAAAAACGCACTCGATTGGATTTGAACGACCGATTGTTCGGTTATCAGCCGAACGCACTATCTTTATTCCACAGTATGATACTGCAATCGTGATGATTATACAGTATAATATTATAGTTTAGACTTATTCCGTTGCCTAGGCAGCGAATTTATTATACAGGATATTATTATAGTTTAGAATTCTTCCGTTGCCTAGGCAGCAAATTTATTATTGTCGGCCATTTGCAATTCCTTACGTAAACAAACTATTAAACGTCAGAGTGAAAGTTGTCACTTTAAAAATAAAAACAACGAGAAATAATTATATAATTTAGTAATATAAGTTAAAGTGTATAGAAATGAACCAACGGCGCTTCAATAAGCGGCCCGTTTTCTTATGTGTATAATTTAACACGATAATTAAGATCTAGTTGAAGAATCTAGGTTATCACAAGTTTTGTTTTTGTTTTGTTACGCCAAAGAAGTATAACTTCTAACGCGCGTACTTAAGTACACACACCGATTTTTTATTTAACAAATAAGACACAAGATTTAAAAATAGTTTATTAAAAATATAAGTTTATTTTACAGTTCAATAACCTATCACCTTGAAAATTAATTTTCTATTATTGATGTTTTTATTATGTTTCCTGTCAAAATATGTATTTTTATTCCTGGAAAATATTAACTAGGTAAGCATGTAAACAGGTAACCCAGAAAACAGTGTGCCATTGTTATGTTATAGAATCCGCCCTATTACCAAAATAATGTTCTTATACAGATTGCATTGCTCCAAAATCAATGCCGGGGGCGGTTTTATAACTGCTCCACAAATTTAAGGCCCGTCTGTGGGCGGAATCGCGATATTATTATTACACTAACTTTATCTGAATATGGGGTTTGATTTTAGCTAGAAACATGTTTATTTATTAATGTATTGTTAAGGAAATGTCAGTTATTAGACAAACATGAAGGGAGTCTTAAACAAATAACTACCTACTTAAATATTATGTTATTATTTTATCAAAACAATATAAAAATAATATTTAATACGACACGTGTTCAACTCATACCATTATTAAGTACCTATACATAAGTCACTTATTACAAGTTATTACCATTTACCATTATCATTTATGCGGCATCAGTACGGTATGTATCCTGGCTTTCTCTAGTCTACCCGGTCTCTCCTCCACTATCATACTCCGATTGATTACACATCGTGAGTTATTCCATCAGTTTGGTTCTCCTAACACATTGTTTTGTATTTTTTAAATTTTCAAAATCATGATTATCCAAGTTTATTTATTGGACATGACCTTCTTTTTATTTTATTTCGACCATGTTCGATCCTAATAGTATCACATGACCACAGAGTGGAGGTTATTAACAGATTTTGTTTTTACGAGAAATGGATGTCAGCCACTTGCTCAACCTATTAGGTCCATACTCTGACTCATACACAAATTAAAAAACAATATGACATGTACTTGCCAGACCAAGGATTAGAACCTGGGACCCATGACACTATAGTCCGACGTCCGACGCGGCCATCGTGGGACATGATCAGCCCATCTTAAATGGTACATTTTACATTTCAGTTGATTTACAATATTAGCAAGCGCAAGTACGTTATATCATAAAATTTGGAGTGATCCTGACACCAGTTAGTAATAAAGGTAATTTATTACTTTTATTTAAAATATAAAAACCGATTACAATTAGTAACGCAATTTAGAAAGCGCTATTGTATAAAGTATTGTAAAAAACACTTATTTAAATTTGTCGCAATTAGAATATAAGATATATACAGCATAGTGATCAGTGTACATGAGTGCGATTCCTGGAGGAGCACAGGTCGCGCAGCTTCAGAGTGCAGAAGCATAATTATTACAACGCTCATATTTGCCGAGCAGTTACCGCATCGGATTATAATATCGTGCGTCTCGAGCTCGAATCCCGGGGTTGGAAAATTAACATGTTGTTATTCAATGTGTGTTGAGCAAGTTGCTTCAATTCATTGTCATAACAAAAAAAAGCAATCTGGTAATACAATATTCACTATATGAAGACCCGTATGATTTTCTTAGGATCGGACATGGTAAAAAAACCATTATCACTATTTTCCTTCGCGGAGTATATTATATACTTTCACAGAGAGGAGGTTATATTAACATATTTTTTTACGATATTAATACTATCGACCGAATGTACTTGATATAATTTGAATTTAAATTCAAATGGATTTAAGTTTTGTACTATTCCATTTGAGTAAATTTTTGCGACTCGGGTTTCGTAAGTGATTGTTGTATTGACTCCCTTTGGGTCCGTATTATGCAGCGTTATCTAATTGAATGTATATTTTATAAAAATTAGTGAGTATGTTAGAATTTTTATAAGGTATATTATGGCATATCTAGCTCATATATAATTATTTTTTTATTTCCACGATAACTTTAAGCATATTATGAACCGGACGGCGCTCCGGTCCATTTCGATCCCTGGTGTTATGGATAAAAGTAGCTACATATTTTTTTGTCAAGTCGTTGGATGAAACCCGCAATCTACTGCTTCGGAAACGACCGTTTTACCAACCAGGACACCGTGGGTTTTCAAAATAAATGGTATTATTATACCACAGTGCGAAATGATCTTCAAATATACATACATTCTTGCGTCCCGCAGAGACGAAGACCGAGGGCCAGCGTGTGAGCTCTTTTATTATCGAGCGTTAAATTTAACGGCAATTGTGGCCGTTTTTATGGCGTTCGCCGATTGGTGGTGGCGGTAGTTCCACCTCCCGCCGTCTGTCGCTGAGCCCAGCCGGGAAAGCGCCGCATGGGCGAAACAATAAAAACTGCACGGCCGTTTTGTCACTTATTTCCAATATGTTTTTGCGCCCCAACTTTCCGATGGCGATATAATAATATGTCCTCGATCGCTATTTGACTACCGCTTACATTCGCGTAAGCCCGGCGAGGCGTATCCCGACATCATACCTTTCATATTATTATTGCTATATTACTGTGAATAAAATTGCATTGTAATAAACGTAAAATAGCCAATTTGACTATACCTATACTATTATTTATTGCCTTACACTTCTACATTTTGTTGCCAACTGTCATTTATAAAAATATACCTACGAATCTATTCTATACAGAAGACTGCTTTCGGCCACTATCTAGGGTAGGAAAGTATCCAAGTATTAGTACTTATTGTAAAAATTACAATAAAATAGTTGGAATTGTTACAATAAGTGCTATGCACCTCTTTTGGCTGTGGTAAATTTTAGAGCGAGATAGACAGTTTTGACTGCTTAGACGGCTAACTTATTGTAATTGTCACAATAGGTGCTAATATTTCGATACAAAACTACCCTAGATAGCTGCCGTAGGGGCCGAAAAGCAGTCTAGTGTATAGAATAGATGCGCAGATCGGGTAATAAAATAAGCTAGACGGTAAAAAAAATCGGTGTGTGTACTTATGTACGCGCGTTAGAAGTAATACTTCTTTGGCGTAACAAAACAAAAACAAAACTTGTGATAAACTAGATTCTTTGACTAGCTCTTAATTATCTTGTTAAATTACACACTCAAGAAAAAGGACCGCATATTGGAACGCCATTGGTATATTTCTATACACTTTGACTTATATTACTAAATTATATAATGTTTTCTCGTTGTTTTTATTTTTAAAGTACCAACTGTGACTCTGACGTTTAATAGTTTGTTTACGTAAGGAATTACAAATGGCCGACAATAATAAATTCGCTGCCTAGGCAACGGAACAACTCTAAACTATAATATTATACTGTATAATCGTCACGATTGCAGTATCATACTGTGGCATAAAGGTAGTGCGTTCGGCTGATAACCGAACAATCGGTGGCTCGAATCCAAACGAGTCCGTTTTTTTTCGTGTGAAAAAATAAATTATATGTTACATATCACACGCCAAAAATACACTCTGATCTGATTTCCCAAACGCGCCAAAAGAAGTATAACTTCAAAAATGTTAGAATTTCTGAAAATTCAAAAACTTTCTAGAAACTAGTAAGTATTTCAAAATAATAATCATTATTAACTTTATTTTAACAAGAATAGAGACCAAAAAAAATAGTTTCGTATTTTAGAACTAATAAATAAGTAATAAATAAGTCACAAAATTGAAGCTCGTGGCGATAATTTTGAGTAGACTGTATTTGAGGAAGTTGGAGTTTTGTGGAGAATAATAATTGGCGCAACCCCCCTGCTACCCCCAGGTACTACATTTTTTGATGGTCGAACTACTGGCATTCTAGAGTGCTATAGCTGGATCCCGATTCACGCACTCGTACACTTGGTTGATTGTGGTTATGTTTATCACTCTCAAGAATACGAGTCACCCTGTATTTGGTTTTGTTAATTGTATAATGATTGAGTTACGCCGTTACGGTGATATTGACGCGGCGTTGGTCGAATGTTAACTGAATTTGCCGTGTAGACATAAGTGAATTAGGAAAGTATATGCTCGGAAATGTTCGGTGGCAGTTTTGAAACAATAATCGGCGCAATCATTGTATGTAATATAATATATTATTATAATATACAACAGACTAGCATGTTGATTTTCAAACAAAATTGGTTTAATATTTTAGCAAGTAAAGGGAGTAAAGATGAGTTAAGTTTAGTTGAGTTGAACGAGCCAAATGCTATTTCCTATAAGTTTATATTAGAACGCGTCCAGAAGAAATTTCTTTGATGTCTTTATTTTAAGACATATAAATATTTTCCTTTCGATAATTTGTCGAATGATTATTTTCCGACTGCCTTTTTTCAAGGCATACTTACTTTTCACTCTCTTGAATGTCGTATGTAACTTCTACTCTCGAAACATTTTTTCCTGTTATCGCGAGGTATGGTTTCCAATCCTGGTGTTCTAATGAATTTTAATTTACATGCGCTTGTCGATCACCTACGTGGTTGCAGCCATGATTTATTTCCTTTTGATATTGAAGGCTTTAAAAAATCATGTTCCTAATTTTTATAATTGACAAAATAAGTTATTAATAATAAAATTAACGTTGACACTAGACTACAGTATTTATTAGGATATTCGTTACATTTGTGATGGTATGCGCAATTTAAAGTTTAATTGAATATCTTTGGTAAATTTTCTTTATACATTTCTAAATTACGAGGGTGGGTCAATAAGTCCTTAGAAAAGCCGACAGGTGGCGCGACTAGTACTGCAAGCGGTTTGTTTTCATGCAGCGGCACTACCGATTCAGTATGCTGCGAAGTTTCAATCAGATTGGTCGGGTTGTTGTGTGTTTCTCGTACATTTAAAAAAAAAAATTGCTTGTGGAAAATGGAAAAATGGAAAATGGAGAAAATTGAGTTTAGAGTTGTTATTAAACATTTTAATATAAAAGGGTTAACATCAAAGGAAATAAAAAATGAGTTGGATTTAGTTCACGGCATATCTGCTCCTTCACTTGCAACTATTTATAACTGGTTAAATGAATTTAAACGTGGTCGTACATCAACAAAGGATGAACCACGCTCAGGACGTCCTGTAGAGGTGACTACACCAGAAATGATCAATAAAATCCACGATATGGTGTTAAGTGACCGAAGATTAAAGTTGAGTGAGATAATTGAGGTTACAGGGATCTCAAAAGGTAGCGTCATTTCTATTTTACATGACAAATTGGGCATGAAAAATATTTCTGCAAGATGGGTGCCGCGTTTGCTCACAGTCGACAATAAACGCAATAGGGTGGTGGCCTCTAAATCCCTGTTGTCGCTCATGCAACGCAATCCGGATGAATTTTTTCGTCGCTTTGTGACTGTAGATGAAACATGGATACACCACTATACTCCCGAGACGAAAAAACAGTCAAAGCAGTGGATTGCGAAGGCAAACCATGTCCAAAGAAGGCGAAAACCGTAAAATCAGCTGGTAAGGTTATGGCTACTGTATTTTGGGATGCACGTGAAATTATTTTCGTTGACTATTTGGAAAAAAGAAAAACAATAACAGGGGATTATTATGCATCTTTATTGGACCAGCTAAAAAACAAAATTGAAGAAAAACGGCCTCATTTAAACAGGAAAAAAATCCTCTTTCATCAGGACAATGCCCGTGTTCACACATGTTTACGATCAAAGGCTAAAATTGAAGAATTAAAGTTCGAATTGGTCGACCACCCACCGTATTCGCCAGATTTAGCCCCCAGTGACTTTTTCCTTTTCCCAAACTTAAAAAAATGGCTAAGTGGACAACGTTTTTTTTCAAATGAAGAAGTCATCGATCGGACAAATGCTTATTTTGAGGACCTTCCGAAAACTTATTTTTCTGACGGTTTAAAAAAAATTGAGAAACGTCTAACCAAGTGTATTGAGCTCCAAAGAAATTATGTTGAGAAATAAAAAAAAAATACAAAAATAAAACCTGTTTTAATGCTTTTTTCTAAGGAATTATTGACCCACCCTCGTATATAATATTTTAAATAGCTGAAGGTATACTGTGATTTTTTAAACAAAGTAATTATTGTTTACACGTCTTAGAGCCATTTCAGCTTCTAACGACGCGTTGTAATTGACTTGGAGCACTTCTAAAAACATTTAGCCGTCATAAAATCCCGCGAAACTTTCTTTCGTTATAATATTACGACGAGCTTTTTGCCTGAGGCGAAATACTGATATATGTTGGAATCCCCGCTTTTCTCGGCGTCGAGAAATAACACAAAATTATCGCGAAAACTTGAGACGCCTTTGCAAATAAATAATATTCCCTCAGATCTATCATTAAGTAATATTTTGCGCTGGCAAAATATTTGTGTTACTTGTGTCAATATGGATTGAGATGATTGAAAAATTGGCGGCCTATTTTCTTTAGCCGTATATGTATTTAATTATATCGACCAGGAGCGAAACAATGATAACAATACTATATAAAGCATGTCTAACTCTCGGTAGGTACATATATTAAAATCTATTTTACAAAAACAAGAACAACTAATCATGGTTGTATCCAGAAAACTAAACGGGTTAGGCGGTGTGTGTGATACTTTTAAGACGCATAGCAAGACTTTTGATAGAGTAAACAATTTCATATTAAATGGGATTCTTGACTAACAGTGAGAGTCATATATAAATTCAAATTAAGAGAATAAAAAATATTGCTTCGGTCTAATGAATATTCTATGTTCAAAAACATTGGACTGACACTCGAAATGCACATTATATAAAACACTAATAACATCAATGATTTGAGTTTCCCCATCTCCACCCGCCATGTATATGCAGTCGCGGTTTGTGCACGGCCGCCTTCCATGGCGCTATAAACGTGTCAGAATGAAAAGATTTTAGTGCTACACTTCATGGTCCCAAAGCGATGCTGCACCGTTTTTAATTTTTTTTCGGTTAGGTACATGTTCAAACACGCGCGTTAACATGATCTTATTCCTTACTTCATATTTATCGTTTGTCAATTTATGGCTACAGCCGTATGTTGTAGCTTAGCCACTGGGAAATGCTAATAGAAATGGCGTATTTAAAAAAAATACTACCTTATTCTTAGGTCAATAATTATTATAAAGCAAACATTATTCGTAAGATGTTTATCACATTTGAATGGTCAAAAACATAGCTTATAATTAGTATCTTTAGAATTATCTTCAAATGTGTTAATCGTGCCCATTTTTGAAAAATAAAATGCATAATTCTTGTCAAATTTGGGATCAAAAAGATTATAAAATATATTTTTTTATCATAAATATGTCACTATATAATGTTATCATTAATTTTACTAATGGTTTTGTAAATGCGTTTAAAAACTAATAAATCTAAAAAATCTTAACACCACTGCACATGGACGTACTGAAATATGACTATATTCTAAAACATTAGAGCGAGAGGTATAAAAGAATACTATTTTATGTAATAAAAATACTTTATGCAGTCATCATATAAATATAAAGGATAATAGGGCTTCAAAATTATATAAATAGATTATCTACAACGTTTAAGGAATGTCCAGGGTTATGCTCTGAAAATACCATAAAAGCCCCATTTTGACCTACGCTGAGCATGTGGGCCGTTAAAGAAAGAGTTTTAGAAAATAAAAAAAATCTTGACTTGTTCTGCCGTCATCAATCTTTAAGTTGTTTGTAAGTTATAACTTATAATGTATACAACATATTATGATACAAAAGCGTTTCCTATAACCTTTAATTTTAAATTGTGACATGATCCTTAGATAAAAAATAAAAGGACTGAAAATGAACATAAAATAAATGTATTTAATGGTATACGTCATATAATGCAAAAAAAAAACAAAGTTAAAATAATACGGATATACAAAAACTATGTGAAGAGATCTTTACGTTCTCAATAAGATGTCGAAATATTTTTAAATGCTATAAAACTGGCCTTTATGACGACCAGGTCGGACGACCCAATAAGCCCAATAGCTGGTTGGACTTACACTTAAGTATCTCTTACCTCTCGGATCTTCCCAAAGAATGTGGCTTACATCCTGTTATTCTCCACCACATGGACATGTTGGTTGGTTGACAAATCCATCATGGCCAGTCAAGAACTGATTGATGTAGTGGTCAGGAGTCAGCTTGGTTATCTTCAATTGCCATTGTATGTTAAGGAAAAACAAATATGTCTGCCTGCCCTTGTTGGCAGTGACGTCCCGTAGGGTTAGCCAGATGAAGCGTCGCTTAAGGGCGGGAATTACCCAAAGGGCGGCAAATCGCAGTGAATCATTATTTATCTATATAAATGGCCAAGTACCTAAACGTAGTAATAATGGATATATCTTTCCATTAAAAAAATCAGCCCACTGGTTGAAAACAAATGTATTAATTTATTTTTTGTCGGGTTCGCGATGTCTAGTTTACCTCCGTTGTTCTTGGACGTCACGTCCTTTGTGAATAGAAATGACGCGTGTAGATTTCAAAATAATATTTTAATTATAGTTTATAGTATCTACATACTTACCTAATTTAAAATTTATCCAAATATGGATGGATGGCTAGTCACTCGCGAGCTTCGAAAATTGTCTGTGGTGTATTTTTAAATGTAGATACCTATCTGAAATCGTGGACTCGCAATATTGTCTATTGAAGCAAATATGGTATTTAAATTAGATAGTGGTATATATCGTGTTAGCAATGTACCTATCCATATAACACATTTTCTTTGATATTGAAGTCGTGGAAGGATGATAAAAAGTAGGTACTGTAATTATAAAAAATGTGGCGGCATTTTGTCTAGGGACGTCACTGCTTGTTGGCGGTATCTCACTCTCGCTGCCAGGTCTACAATGTCAAATCCAGTATCATACGACTTGATGTCCGCTTCCTCAAGGATACTTTTTCAGCATCAAGATTTGGATTTTGCGCTTCAGAAGAAAAACTGGTTCAAAGGAATGTTGAGCTAGGCCATGGGTGAGGAACTTCTTTCATGTGATTGAGTCTTTGAGGCGATGAAATCTTATGAACCTAATAAAGTCGCATATCGTGCATAAGTGGGGTGTTCTCTTAGTCGGCTCGCACATCGGAACTCGTCTCGCTTAAAAACGTGTCGAATACGTCGATGTGACGTCATCGTTCTTTAACGAAACAACACAACACGCGTTGCTAAATGGAGATTCGCATTTCGATCGAATGCAACTGTTTCATCTGAAAAAAACATCTGGCTGTTGCATTCGACATGTTGCATCCTTCTCGGACTCCGAATCGGAGGGTCGAAGTCACAAAGAAGCACCTGCGAATTGGTCATTTCTATACCGGCTCACCGATCATCGCATTGAAATATCAATACATTTCGAAGGCTACGCGCGACCGTCGCTAGATAGATGTGCTAGGTTGTGTCATGCAACACTGGCCAGCCGGTCTCGGAAGTTTTGATTTATGTCTGTCAGGCACACGAGGCGAGTTGTGATGTGCGAGCCGGCTTAGGTATACTTACATACTGTAGCTAAAAGTTTAGAAAGGATTTTTATTTAGGTACTGCTTTACATATTTTTTCCGACTTATACGCGGTGTAAATGGAATCTTTGCCATTCTTAGCAGTATTAGGTTGTGTCTCTGATAATTATATTAGAAATCGGGGGCATCCATTGTTTGTTCTTCCAAGGTTCAGAATTAACTTACCATTAATAATTCCAATTGGGAGGGAAAAACTATGTTTAATTAAATCGCTTCGTATATTGATATATTCCAATTGCGGTAGGTGAATTTATGTGGACGTTGTTTTATAAGTTTTTAAGATAGGGCCTATCAACCGAGGTCACTCTTTGTGCTTCCATGTACCTACTTTTATTTTTATTATTGTATTATTTACTCACGTTGCCCTATATTTTACAACGTTTTTCTTATTCTTATTTGTCCGGTGGTTGTTTGTCCGGTACAAATATTGCAATCGATTTTTAACTAACTTCCCGACTAGCAAGATATTTGAAACTTTTAGAATATATCAGAACACGATGCCAATGCATTTTTTTAATACTTTTAGCCATCACTAAGTAGAATTGATTTCTAATTAACTATTTCTTTTATTCAAACGAATAATTCACAAGATTTAAGAATATATCATTCTGATTATTGAACATTATATTATTTAGAAGAACACTAACTGAGAGAGTATATCACAACCAATAGAAAAAACTTCTTTGAAAAAAGTAAGCCAACCGGTCGGGAATCGAACCCGGCATCTCCAACGGGTAAACGCCCCAAACTAGTCGCATTCAGCCATTATGCTACGGAAGACATACTAATGACGACAAATATTTAAGCTATTGGCTATTAAATACCTACCACTCAGCGCTCTTCGAAATCATGTTACTTCGGCAATCGATTTTTGTTTATTAAATCAAAGTAGGTAGTTATTTTACTATTACAACGATTACTAACCGACGTCTAGGAATTTCTCCAATATTTTTTAAGCAACTTCTTGTACTTGCTAATAATTTTTAATTAACTATTTCTTTTATTCAAACGAATAATTCACAAGATTTAAGAATATATCATTCTGATTATTGAACATTATATTATTTAGAAGAACACTAACTGAGAGAGTATATCACAACCAATAGAAAAAACTTCTTTGAAAAAAGTAAGCCAACCGGTCGGGAATCGAACCCGGCATCTCCAACGGGTAAACGCCCCAAACTAGTCGCATTCAGCCATTATGCTACGGAAGACATACTAATGACGACAAATATTTAAGCTATTGGCTATTAAATACCTACCACTCAGCGCTCTTCGAAATCATGTTACTTCGGCAATCGATTTTTGTTTATTAAATCAAAATAGGTAGTTATTTTACTATTACAACGATTACTAACCGACGTCTAGGAATTTCTCCAATATTTTTTAAGCAACTTCTTGTACTTGCTAATAATTTTTAATTAACTATTTCTTTTATTCAAACGAATAATTCACAAGATTTAAGAATATATCATTCTGATTATTGAACATTATATTATTTAGAAGAACACTAAATATTTGTCGTCATTAGTATGTCTTCCGTAGCATAATGGCTGAATGCGACTAGTTTGGGGCGTTTACCCGTTGGAGATGCCGGGTTCGATTCCCGACCGGTTGGCTTACTTTTTTCAAAGAAGTTTTTTCTATTGGTTGTGATATACTCTCTCAGTTAGTGTTCTTCTAAATAATATAATGTTCAATAATCAGAATGATATATTCTTAAATCTTGTGAATTATTCGTTTGAATAAAAGAAATAGTTAATTAAAAATTATTAGCAAGTACAAGAAGTTGCTTAAAAAATATTGGAGAAATTCCTAGACGTCGGTTAGTAATCGTTGTAATAGTAAAATAACTACCTACTTTGATTTAATAAACAAAAATCGATTGCCGAAGTAACATGATTTCGAAGAGCGCTGAGTGGTAGGTATTTAATAGCCAATAGCTTAAATATTTGTCGTCATTAGTATGTCTTCCGTAGCATAATGGCTGAATGCGACTAGTTTGGGGCGTTTACCCGTTGGAGATGCCGGGTTCGATTCCCGACCGGTTGGCTTACTTTTTTCAAAGAAGTTTTTTCTATTGGTTGTGATATACTCTCTCAGTTAGTGTTCTTCTAAATAATATAATGTTCAATAATCAGAATGATATATTCTTAAATCTTGTGAATTATTCGTTTGAATAAAAGAAATAGTTAATTAAAAATTATTAGCAAGTACAAGAAGTTGCTTAAAAAATATTGGAGAAATTCCTAGACGTCGGTTAGTAATCGTTGTAATAGTAAAATAACTACCTACTTTGATTTAATAAACAAAAATCGATTGCCGAAGTAACATGATTTCGAAGAGCGCTGAGTGGTAGGTATTTAATAGCCAATAGCTTAAATATTTGTCGTCATTAGTATGTCTTCCGTAGCATAATGGCTGAATGCGACTAGTTTGGGGCGTTTACCCGTTGGAGATGCCGGGTTCGATTCCCGACCGGTTGGCTTACTTTTTTCAAAGAAGTTTTTTCTATTGGTTGTGATATACTCTCTCAGTTAGTGTTCTTCTAAATAATATAGAATTGATTTCATTTTAAGTTAATTCTTGTTTTGTATGAAAAGTTATTTCGGAAAAAATCCGTAAAAAGTAAAACTACTATTGGCTGCTAAGTGGATCCTAGCAACTAAATTATTAATATTAATATATACGTGCGTTACTATGGAAATCAATATGACATTTCAGTATTATTTCTATCAAGTACACATTTTTTTGATCGTTTAAGCTAGTCAAGTCAAGTTTATAATATAATTCAACAGAAAATTTAAAAACGTTGTATATAAAAAGTTCTATTTATCTTGTAATTATTTATTTGAAAATTGGTAACACTTACTTTATGTCATGGCGTGAACGCTTTGAATTTATAATTTGTTATGTTCATTATATTATGTAAAATAAATAAATTTGAATTTGAAGCTAAGGTACCAAAACCTGCATCCTATAGTTAGGTATCATATAACTTATACTAGTCCAGTGGGAACGGGTTTGCAAAGATTGAGTCTCTACCATTGTTTCTATACTGAGAATTATTTCCGAAAATTTGATTTATGTTTTTTGTTTGTTTGTTTACCTACCTATTTCTGTGATATTTTATCTATGCTGCCTCAATACAAGTAAATGAATGAAAAGTTAATGAAATAAATTGTGCGCAGATGTTTTAGATAGGGAGAAATACGTTTCGAATGCAACGAGCTTTCATACTCGTACCGCATCGTTTCGTGAAACTTTCAAATAGCATTGCAGGTCAAAGCTCCTACTGAAACTTATCTACATACAATGTTATAATACAGTGTCGACATCATTTTAACAGGAAAATGAGGAAATTATAATATTATTTTTATTCCATTAACATGTTTTCTAAATGAAACTACACTTGGAAATATAATAATAATTAGGTAATGGCACCACTGCCATTTATGCAAATTTACTCGGTAGATGTCACCAACGCTGCAGGCAAAACAACCTGTAAATTCACATATATTTATTACTATATAAACCACTCATTTGAAGTCGAGGGCTTAGTGTCAAACAACACTATCTACAAAAGTGCAACTTTACAGGAGAGCCAAAAATCGTTATTTTAGATTCTTGTAACTCAACAAGGGAAATGTTTATTTAAAACCTAATGTTAATATTTTATAATTTATTGTGTATTGTACATTTATCTTGCTTATGATGATGTTAAAATTTATAGGGATAGTTTTAAAAAAATATGAAAACATGGGTAACTTATGTAGTTAGCGTTAAAATTTACTGACGATTTAATAAGAAATTAGAAAAGATTGACATAACGTTGTTTGACTATCATGTAGCCATAAATGTAAAATAACGTTATCTCAAAAAAAAACCACTTTTTTGTAGATAACGTTGTCTGACTTTAAGTACTCGAAGTGATTCCCAATAGAGGTCTGACGGAGTTCTAGGGTCCATGTTAGAAAATCCGTGAGAATTCTTAAAATCTCACAAAAAGTAGGTACAATCTTTTTAGTACCTAATAGGATAAACACAAAATTTATCGTGGCTTATTATAAAACTACAGTATTTGAGAATTGTAGTTTAGATATTGTTTCATAGTTTTATTGAAATTGCAGGAGCTTAATTTGGGAGGGATATTGTTATAGCATAAAGGAATAAAAATGAGGTATCACTTGTCAGTATTTTAAAGTTACCACCTACTTACTACACACGGTTCGTTCCGTTTTTGTCAAAGCTTTTAAAATTTCCACATTGAATAATTTATCTTTTCGGAGTATTTCAGGAGTACAAAATTTTAGCACGTGGAATTTTGAGTGTGTTGTGTAATTTTTCCTTCTAGACCAGGTAGTTAGGTAGGAGTTCTGCGAGATTTTACGAAATGCTTTAAGAGTTTCGCCATACGAACAAGGTTGGTAATCACTGGCTTAATAGATGACCTATACCAGTCAATGGTAAAAAAATATAATAGCTGTTGAAGACAATGTATTGATTCAATTTCAATAAGATGGAATGAATAATTTATAAGAAAACTGAGTTTCCTTGGCCACCACGTTCATTTGATTTAAATGCGACAGACTTCGTTCTTTGTGAATATTTTAGGGAAAAATTTTAGTCACTTTGCAGATGAAGCAGTCGAATTTTAAATAAAATAGGCACGCACAAGCAAAAGACAATAAAATTCAATCGATATAATATCCAGATATAATGGTTGTTGATCGGGCCAACCTTCTACCAACACCAAGTACACTCCAAAACCTTGAAACAGTCGACGAGTTTGTATATCTTGGATCGACCATCAGTGGAAAGGGCGGATGCGAAGCGGAAATAAGAAGGCGCACACAAATTGCAAAGAGTGCGATGACGCGCCTTACCACTATATGGAAGGATCGGGGAACTTCGATTGCCACAAAAATGATGCTTGTGCAAACATTAGTGTTCTCGATATTCCTATACATAGTCGAGTCGTGGACCCTGAAGGCAAGAGAACGGAAGGCAATTGATGCCTTTGAGATGTGGCGTTGGTGCCGAATGCTTTGCATTACTTGGACGGAGCACAGGATGAACCAGTCAATCATCCAGGGACTGAAGATAAAGGAACGGCTCTCGACGATATGTCTGAGAAGAATTCTGCAGTTTTTTGGACATATTGTCAGGCGCGGACTGGACAACCTGGAGAGACTGGTAGTTTTGGGTAGCCTCCAGGGAAGGCGAAGCAGAGGAAGAGCGTCTGCGTGATGGAGCGACCAAGTGAAAGAGCTGACTGGGGGCACCATCCACACTGACCTGAGAGAAGCGGAAGATCGAGAAGGATGGAAAGTCTTGGTCGCTCAAAGGATGGCAAAATTTAAATGTGGTCACGATCCTCAGCCATGAGTTTACGACCAAGAAGAAGAAAAGAGAGAATGGATATTTAAGTTTGAAAATTATCCGCTAAGACTTGGACTGTACCAGGTCTAAGTAACATATAACTTGTTTACCCATGTAACTAAATAGCAATTTCATATAAAGAGAATCATTGAAATTTCATACTTAACTCAGAATTAATTTGATAATGATGTTCATGTTTCAGCTAAACGTAATTGACTATAAAATAATATATGTGCTATCATATATGGCGAAATAGATCTGCCCGACCCTTGATTGGACCGATCGACCATAGATTTCGTTTAAAAGTGTCACTAAATGTGAAGAATTTATTTCCTTTATTTTTTAGTGCAGAGCTTCTCAACCAAAGTGCAAAGTGCAAGCAAATTGGAGGTGCGCCGGAAGATATTGTTGCAGATACAAAAACTCAAGCGTCTATCAAATAACGTGTGATTCATCACAATAATCTTGTGTAGGGTAGGGTACCTCTTTCAAGACGCGTCGATCTACTAGTTAATTAGGTCGGAATATAATTTTAGAAGAAATCAAAGAATCTTTTAAAATATTGGTGGTAAATATAAAAAAAACAGTGTGTGTACTTATGTACAGCGCGTTAAAAGTTATACTTCTTTGGCGTAACAAAATAAAATAATCGCAAACCGCGTTAGTCAAAATTTACATCAACCAAAAATATTCAAACAGTTAGAAAATAGTTTTCACATAAACTAAATAATGTAATACCAAACAAAAGTAATGTATCTATCACACTTAAAAATATTAAGCTTAGTTTAGGCAGCTAATCACATATAAAAAAGAGTATGTACAATTCACAACGCGAAAGAATATTTTTCACCAAGCAAAATAATCCATAATCCTTATACTATGGTTAAAGTCGGCTTTGATCACATCATTGCGGGAGACGTCATGTTTCACATCTGTCAAATAATAAAATATGATATAAGATAGAATTGACGTTTTAATAGCCCCATATCAATAAAAACTAGAATAAAAAAGGGCCGCATATTGCAGTGCCACTGGTTTATTTCTAAACACTTTATCTTATATCACTGAATAAATTATTTATTTATTTCTCGTTGTTTTTATTTTATTTTGGCCAACAATAATAAATTCGTTTCGTAGGCAACGAAACAATTCTTCGTACATTCAATAATTAATTCGCTGCCTTGGCAACGGAATAAACTATAATATTATACTGTATAATCGTCACGATTGCATTATCATACTGTGGCGTTCGTCTGATAACCGAACAATCGTGGTTCGAATTCAATCGAGTACAATTTTTTTCGTGTGAAAAAATAAATTATGTGTTTCATGTCACACGCCAAAAATACACTCTGATCTGATTTTCTAAACGCGCCTTAAGAAGTATAACTTCAATAATATGGAATACGTTAAATATTTCAATTCAAGAGTATGAATAAAATGATAGTTACGTTGTTATAGGGAGGAAATTAGTCAGAGGTTGGTGGAGAAGTCACAGATGCTCTTGAAAGATGGGTTGAAGAGCGACGCTTGTTTAAGTCGATGACTAAAAACAGTGGAGAGTGGCAACTAGTCATCCAAAGTGAGTCACTTATTTGAACATAATTCTTCACGTCAATTACAAAAATTTAGGACTCGTTCTAATTATTGATTATGTCATTTTAGTAAAGAATATCAAAAATTCTCCTCGCAAATCCCATCCCCTCGTATAACCGCAAGCTTTGTGACTTTTAAGCTTTTTCTTTAAAGCTTTTTCACTGCGTACAAAATTTCCCTTCACTTATCACATTATCAGTAGTGTTGTCAACTGTGATTGACAAAAACATACCAGACGGGGCATGAAAACAAACTATTTGGCAGGAAAAAAACGTTTTATTTTGTGAAAATGAAATTGCAAGTACCTACATTTACTTATTCTACCAAGAACAAAGTCAATACCTTTCCTTTCGCGTATCGAAAAAAGTGCAAGCCACACTTAACAGAAATGTATTTCACAATACAATAAATGTCTATATATTATTCAATTCAATTTATTTCTATTTAAAATATTGTGGACATTACAAATTATTCACAACATGACATTTATAAACAAAAAAATATAAAACAGTATAACATAAAAAAGAGATAGATCAGAATAGACATATTATAATATAGTAAGTTATTAAAAAGTAGAAATGTGTACATACAAAAAATATAAATTAGTACAAGGAAGTACACCGGATGAGTTAAGCAGATCCTATTTTAAGAATTTATAAAACAACTCCACCTATACTCATCCTCACGTACGTGGAATATATCAACACCCGAAGCAATTTCGTTGAACATAGTTATCTCCCTCCCAATTGGCATTGGCAGGTTGGTTCTGCACCTTGGGAGAATAAACAACTGATGCTCTCTATTTCTAAGATAGTTATCAGGGACATTATTGTGTCAACGGCGCTCAAGTTTTGTTTCATGTCATTCCGATAATCATCAAACTGATGTCACATACCTAACCATTCAATTATATGATAACATTTCAATATAAGGCCAGGCTATCGTTCGAAAGTGAGACAAGCTGTTCGACGGGCCTATCGAACATATGGAAACGGTAGGAGATTCCATTCGCGAAAATCCTAAATTGTTTTGGAATTACGAAAAATCGTTAAGAAGAGATGGTGGGTTTACTGATAGGATGAGTTGGAAGGGCGAAGAGGTGACTGGACATGGAGTGGCAGAAGCATTTGCTGGTAATTTCAAGTCTGTCTACGCAAGTAGTATTCCAAATCTGGATGTTGCCTCAACGTCAGGAAAACCGTCATGTGGTGCCCAATCCGTCGATATTTTTTCAATTAATGAGGGCGATGTACTTCAGTTTATTAAAAAACTGAAAAATACTTGCTCTTTGGGACCTGATTATGTTCCTACATTTTTTTTAAAGGGTTGTATTGACTTCGTTAAAGGCCCGCTTTCATATATATTTAATCTCGCAATGGAGACAGGTATCTTCCCTGAAACGTGGAAGATGTCGAAGGTTACTCCAATCCATAAGAGTGGTACAGAGTCATCAGTGGAGAATTACAGGCCGGTAGCTGTTCTCTCTGCACCAGCAAAAGTTCTTGAGATGATCATGCACAACATGATTTATCCAAAAATTGAGTCATTCATAATAAATGAACAGCATGGATTTAGAGCAGGCCGATCAACGGAAACTAACCTGATGGTATTTACCGATTATGTGTCATCGGCACTGGATAGAGGCCACCAGGTTGACTGTTCTTACAATGACTTCTCGAAAGCATTTGACAAGGTCGATCATGACATCCTGATGGAAAAACTCCAACTTATTGGATTGTCGGATCGATTTTTGAAACTATTTGGGAGTTATTTTAGGAACCGTCAACAATACGTATCGTACGGCCTTTATCAGTCACAGACCTTTTACACATTTTCTGGTGTCCCCCAGGGCTCAAACTTAGGGCCGTTGCTGTTCACGATTTTTATAAATGACATAGCATTGGTAATAAAAAATGCTATGTTTTTGTTGTTCGCTGATGACTTGAAACTCTTTTTGGAAGTTGTCACCTTGGATGATTGTCGTCAGCTCCAACTTGATATAGATAATGTATTAAATTGGGGCAGGCGTAACAAACTAGAATTCAATATTGATAAATGCAATCTTTTATCGTTTACCAGAGCCTCAAAAGTGTTGTTTTTCCAATACTCGATGCATGGCAGAGTTCTGTCACGAATATCATCTGTAAGGGATCTTAGCATTACGTTTGAGAGTAAACTGACATTTATTAGCCATATAGTTACCATTTGTAACAAAGCGCTTAAAATGTTGGGCTTCGTCATGCGTACTTCCCGGGTCTTTTCAGATGTTACGGTATTAAAACTTTTATTTAATTCTTTAGTTCGAAGCAGACTTGAGAGTGGGTCTATTGTTTGGGCACCGCACCAGTTGAAGTATGGCCTTATGGTGGAGAGGGTACAGCAGAAATTCTTGAGACTCCTTTACTTGAGGTTGTATGGATACTATCCGTGGCTTTATCCAACTGACTTTCTCTTAGGCATGCTTACATACTGCAGTCTGCAATTTAGAAGAAATCTTTATTTAGCTACGTATTTTTTTCGACTTATAAAAGGTATAAATGAGAACTCCGCCATTCTGGGCAGTGTTAACCTGTGTGTCCCTGATAACTATCTTAGAAATAGAGACCACCAGTTGTTTATTCTCCCAAGGTGCAGAACCAACCTGCCACTGGTAATGCCAATTGGGAGAGTGATAACTATGTTCAACGAAATTGCTTCGGGTGTTGATATATTCCACCTACGTGAGAATGAGTTTAGGTAGATGTTGTTTTATAAAACCTTAAAATAGGGTCTGCTTAACTCATCCGGTGTACTTCCTTGTACCTATCTAATTCATCTACTGATATATCTCTTTTTTTTTATGTAATACTGTTATATTTATATATCTTTGTTTCTAAATGTCATGTTGTGAACGTCTTAAACTTATAATTTGTAATGTCCACAATATGTTTAAAAAATAAATGAATTGAAATGAAATGAAAGCTCCTATTATTCCAACGTATTAAATTGTGTTATTAGTATTATTATTTCTCACGCTACTAAAATAGGTAGGTATCTGATAGTCAGAAATTTGATGCGCATGAAAACAAATAAACTAAATATCTAGCGTATTTTCGACACATTTAGAGCTGTTGTAGGCATCAAAAAATGCTAGTTAAAACGCCACAAGCTAGATGCGTTTTTTTTGCAAACTAGATGCCTATCGAAAAATGCTACATCTGGCAAGAAAAACGCTGATTACGAGTCAGTTATCCATCTTCTAGAGTCCATGATCATACCTGTCTGACTCACACTCACGAAGAACGCTGAGTAAAGAAATGGAAACGTAGATTATTAGCCATAACATCATGAGTTAGTCATGACACTAGGGATTTCATTCCCGGGATCCCGAACTATTTTCGATACCTATGAATCCCGGGATTGGTAAACATAATCCCGAAATTTTCGGGATTGATTTCTTTATCAATTTTTATGGAAAATAAAATAAAAACGAAAATATAACAGAAAAAAATACTTTTAATAACAAATAACCACATCACAAAAAAACTGAGTTTGAATGAAGTTTGATATAAATGTGTAAGTTGCCGATTCATTTTATTTTTTCACATACATTAATAAAAATGAAAAAGATTGGAAAAAACAATGCTTCGCACTATTAACAAATTAATTCCACTCATACGTTTTATGGCACTTTCATATATTTTTTATTTTTATTTATTTATTTATTTATAAAAAGAGTATTACGACATTACAGCTATTGGCCAATGCGCCGTAATACATAATACATACAAATGTATAAAAATATCTTAATTACAAATAACAATAAAAAGACAGCATGTGTAAATATTAATGAAATATGATAATTCATACAATTATAAATTTAGCCTATTTAATACGTCGACAAACATGATATAGTTAATAAAAAACAAATCAACTTTTATGGTGCCATCGAATAAGCTAATTGTACGATACACAGCATCATGAAACATAACATCTGTCCTGCGACGAGGTATCTTGAAGACCGTGGAGCTACGAGTGATATTGGTGGGAACATGAAAATTAATATTTGCCAGTATATACGGATTGTAAATGAACCCACGAAGAAGTAAAAAAAATGCTTTAAAAGAACAATCACTCTTCGGGTAGACAGGGATTGCATTGATAGCATACCCAGAAGACAACGAGTCGGGAAATTCATTTTATTGTCATTATCATAAGGAAAGAACCCGTATGTTCTTAAGTAGAGAAATCTAAGAAATTTATTGTAGACTCGATCCAACTTAATCGTGTGGGGCATATTTAAGAATACTCAACACAAATGATACGTATAATGTACGTAGCACTCGGACGTTTTCGAATGATTTTGAAACCCTCATTACAAAACCAAGCATTTTGCTAGATCTAGTACTGATGTAAAGAATATACTTTTTGAAAGTGAACTTTGCATCATACAATACACCCAAATCTTTTATCTCCGTTACTCTACTCAATATTATACCAGACAATGTGTATGGGAACAATAAGGTGTGCCTTGAACGACTGAATGAAATAATATTACATTTGGAGGTAGCGAATTCAAGTTTATTCAATATAGACCATTGTGAGATAGCATCTAGGTCAGACTGCATCATCGCACAGCATAATGGGGTTTCAATAGTTCGAAAAAGTTTAAGATCATCTGCGAATAGCAAACAAGAAGAATTGGTTATAACTTTGACAATATCATCAAAAAATATTAAAAACAAAATTGGGCCAAGATTTGAACCTTGAGGAACACCAGAGTTTGTTCTAAAAATCCGCGATTCATTCCCATGGTAATCAACAAATTGACGGCAATTTTTCAAATAAGAAGCAAAAAAACATATTATACTATATGACGCGCCAAATGTACAAAGCTTTTGTAATAAAATATCGTGATCAACACGATCAAAATGCCTTGATCAAAATATCTGTGTACACAGAATCAACTTGAATTGACTTATCCATAGAATTTGAAATAAAATTATTATACACTATAAGATTTGTTACTGTGGACCGTCTAAGTCGAAAACCATGCTGCGAATCGGAGAGGCGAGAGTCTATTTGGCTGACTAATTAGATTTATGAAGCGGAAAGGCTATGAGTACACCATTGCTTTACTATTTTAAATCTCGCTAACCCATTCATTAAGTTTTTACTATCAGAAACAGCAATTTCATAGTAAATTCACATTATTATTTATATTACAATATTATTTACTCCATTAAACTTATGTATTTCCAAGATTGAACGTGTATAATATTAACAATAAATGTCTTAAATAGATTTATTTTTGATCGATTTTATCAATGTGATTTGTAAATATAAAAATTTTATATTAACAATGGAAAAAATGCCAATCCCGGGACCAGTCCCGGTATCCCGGGATTGTAAAATTGTAATCCCGAAATTCCAGGATCAGAATTTTGGCTCGGGATTGAATTCCCTGGTCATGACGTATGCACTGACAAGATCGTGTACGACTGATTTACAGACAGCATCTGACTCACGTGTTTGTAGTCAGTCGTATTTGAACAGACGACCAGCAACGCATGTCTAGATACGGGACGCCAAAGTTAGAGTTTAACTATAGATTCATCGAACTGTTATGTCCCTCGGGGAGGAAGGCAAAGGAAACAGGTAGCTTGTGTTGATAGGAACCTGATGTGGCGTGATGGTATTACATTTCCTTCGTCTCCTTACCAAAGACAAGATTACTGTGCAACTCCTGATGTAATACACACAGATGATACGTTTAGAGACCGTCTTCTTGAAGGTAACCGTCAGATAATAATTTACTTTCAAGGATGTATTTAGAATAGATAGCAAGATTATGATCGGGAAACAATAAGTTTCCACGGAAGTTAAAACATGAAGTTTATTAAATCGGAAATGCAAGTACATAAAATGGAGGACAGAATATTCGCGTTGACAAGGGCGCAAGTTCCGTGTCATATAGTTTTAGTAATAACATTTTAATTATTAGTTATTGACGTCTCTCGTATGATCTGCAGCCCTATATTGTAACTTGTGACATGAAGTCACCTGACGACATGACGTAATTGTGACGTAAGCTCAATACACGCATCGAGGCGAGCCGCCCAATGCACACGGCTCACCATAGATATTATTATGCTGAAACACCTATTTGTGTATGGGGACAATGAATAACGCCAGTATTAGAGTAGCGTTATTTTCTCGAATGCTATTGACTCACTCCGGTAGTACATCACAATGATGTCATATGATGTCATGTCGCCGGGCGACTTCAACTCGCCAGTTACAACATAAGACCCCTGGCGTGGGTACAATGTCGAATGACTTCCGGTGCCCTTAACATTTGTGTTTATTAAGTTTAGAATATTATGTAAGAAACTGTATCATATTACAATGGTTATAGTTTAATTAAGTGGCGAAGGGTGAAGGTAGGCTGTTAAGATCCACCATAAATAGTGCACATTAAACTTTGTCAGTCAAACATATTTGTTTTCATAGAAACAAGACTACAGTTTACCAATGGTGTTGGTTAGCTTTTAAAAATCAATTAAACCCTGCGAAAACCATGACATAATAGATAATAGTCAAAAAATACTCGCATATCTATGAAAAAAATAAAATTATGCAATTAAATCATGCATTATAGATAGAATAATATTTTTTTTTCTATTATAGTTTGGTTTAGACAGGGCTTAATGAATTTAAAAAATGAACCAACAATATGTGTACTATGTATTCTTAATCCAACGAAAACAAATAAGTATGAATGAAAAAGGGTGCACAATTTTGTCTTTCGCTCAAAATATACCACAACTATCATGGTTTGGAATAGGCAGGGTTTAATTGATTTAAAAAAACTAACCAGCACCAACACCATTATAATATGTAAATTGTAGTCTTAGTTCAATTAAAACAAATACGTATGGCTAACAAAATTTAATGTGCACTATTTATGGCGGATCTTAACAGCGTACCTCCACCCTTAGCCACTGTAGTTTATTAACCCTTATAACTTGTAAATTTTAGTATGTATGTTATACCTACATAACAGAATGAAGAGAATAACCGAAACTCACGTTTTTAATTTATTTTTTCGAGTCAATATCGTTTGTTATCGAGTCATTGCACATTGAGTGATGGTGACCCTAGAATCTACTCTAGTAGTATAAAGTGTTCCCGCACTGGCAGGTAAGTAGTCATGTCTGTAAACATTACGAATAATAATTTATAATGGCAGCAATCAAACAGCGCGGTATTTGAAAATGACAGCGGTTTCCGACTTCTGCCGCTGACATGGCGTTTAATTAAATTATTAGACGCGCCGGAGAAGTATCAATCGAGCGTTTGCGACTCCATTTTGAATGACGATTCGTAGCATGAATCGTTATTATTATATCGTATTATTATTGTAATTGACGTCTGCAACGCGAAAGCTTGTGGTGACTAAATGCTTGCATAATAATATGAATGGGCGGTAATAGGAATTGCAAATATAACATTCTGAGATTTATTCAACCCCTGATAACTATAATGCAATTTAAAACACAAAACGAAAACGACTGTTGTAAATGCTGTATGGTGCTACTTATTACATATAGTTTGTAGTTATCAATTAGCATACTAGAAAATGTTTACACGAGTTCTATAAATGATTTTTTATAGATGAAATAGCTAAAAAAACAGATAAGTTATTCAAAAATAATTACAAGATAAAAAGAACTTTTTATATACAACATTGTTAAATTTTCGGTTGAATCATATTAACTTGACTTGACTTGACTAGCTTAAACGATCAAAAAAAATGTATTTGATAGAAATAATACTGAAATGTCATTTTGACACTCATATTGATTTTCATAGTAACGCACGTATATATTAATAATTACCTAGCAACCAATAATATTGGATTTTATTACGGATTTCTTCCGAAATAACTTTTAATACAAAACAAAATTAACTGAAAATAAATTTAATTCTACTTAAAGATGGCTATAAGTATTAAAAAAATGCATTGGCATCGTGTTCTGATATATTCTAAAAGTTTCAAATGTCTAGCTAGTCCGGAAGTTAGTTAAGTGTAAGATTTATACCGGACAAACAACCACCGGACAAATAAGAATACGACCTAATAAAAACGTTTTAATTGTAATATTACCTACCAAAATTAAAATAAGTACACTAAAGTTGTGATCAAATTGAGATACATGTCACGTCACTGTCACGCTGTCCCGGCGACAACTTTAGTCTATGATTTCGTCATTTTGCAGAATATTTTGAACGATCACCACCTTTCTAAAATCAATTATAGAAAGTGCCAACTCTAATGTATTAGTATTTTGTATTATTATTAATTATGCTAATTAAAATTAATTTTAACAGTTTCTACGTGTGCGTGCGTTAAAAGGACTTGCGATATTATATCCACAGGTAATATTTTGAACAGAACCCAACCTGCAGACCATACTAGATAACAGACAATACATAGTGCCAACCACTAAGAACAAAAAACTTGATTTTGAGATGATTCGAAAAAGTCTAGACATCTAGAAAATGATAAAAACGTTCAAAACGTTATGCAGGTGTCGATGCAGTGCGGTTCAACGTAAGGTGACCTCATTGTTGTTTTGGTGATTTCGGCAGATTTTGCCAACTGACAATGTACGATTAAAGGTTCAAAATGTGCTACGGGATAGGACCATCAGTCTGATAACATTTTAAACACCAAGTAAAACGACAATACACATTTTTTTTCCTATTACTTACAGTTTATAGTTATCAATTAGCACACTGGAAAATGTTTACACGAGTTCTATAAATGATTTTTATATATGAAATAGCTAAAAACACACAGGTTAGATATTCAAAAATATTACCGAAAATAAAACACACTAATATTCTGAAAATTATGAGAGTAAGTATGTATAAATAGTATGTACTTAAAAAAAGTGTCAGGTTAGGTTTTCAAATTACCATATTCCTACTAAATTCATTGGTGATAAAGGATTGAAACATTTAATTATTGAAATTCTAATGGATTCAAGCTCTGTACTATTCCATTTAAGTAGTTTTTGGCGACCCGGGTTTCGCCTTTCAGCATCTTCAGGCGCCGTGTACACTCACCAAAGGTAAACACACACTGACAACGAACACTCTTTACTCTAGCTTATATAATAAATCAATACAATAAAGTAGGTAAAAACTCCATTACCTACCTATCTATCAAGTCAAAGGTCACAAAAAATACAATAAACAAATCATGAATAGTTAAAGTGTCAGTAAAAACCTAATTAGTAAAAACCCTATCTTATTAATAACAATACACTCGATAGCGTATTATAATAAATCGTCAAAACCTAATAATCGATCATTATTCTATATAAAGTATTAATATTTAATTATTGCTATGCATAGCATTTTATTTTTAACATTGTATTATATTTGATGGTGTAGAAAATGTTCTTATTATTTTTATTGCAACCAGTGATATTCCAAGAGGGTAGGTAAATCATGCAGCGTTTAGGGGCGGCACCATATATGGGGTGAAAAATAAACAAAGAAAGATAATAATACACCGTTTGAGAGTACATAAGTTATAAGCAATCGACAATTATTTGTTTTCAACTCCAGTGCGGAAATAGTAAGCATGTTCTAAATTATAGTAAACGTGCATGTTAGAAGTTGAAATAGTATTATTATCACTGATAACAATATAATATATTATTTAATTATATATTACTAGCTGACCCAGCGAACTTCGTACCGCCTCAGAATCAATAATCTTGTGTTAACTTATTAGATGAATTAAAATACTCAAAATGAATTAAGTTCAATAAATTTAATGTACAAAAATCAAATCAAAATGAAATAGATAACATAGTTTTGGTTGGTTCAGATTTCGAAGCATGAAAACTACCAAGTCAATCTTCAGTTGTAAATTGTGCGGTGGCAAGCCAGGCAGATCCAATAAGTTTAAAAATTCAGTTGGATAGTTGGTTGCTTCGTCTTCGTTTATTACACAGTCGATAGATTTGAAGGAATGCATTGGACCAACGATTTGATTTTGAATTGTGAAGTTTAAGTGATCCACATCTTTGTTCTTTGCCGTAAAAATTGCTCGTTCACTCAACCAATTGTGATTTTTGTAGTTAGCAATGACGTTCGGGAACACTTTGTTGATGAGGTCGTCCTTCGCTGAGACGAAATTTCAAAAATTCAGCGGAAACGAAATCAATCCGTTCGATTCGTCGACAAGAACACGGCAGTTACCGATAGTCAGCAATTGCTTAGAGAAATCTTCGGCAGATGGATCGTTTAGCAATGCAACTCGCATGTTTGTCGTCAGCTGAAGTTTCTTCACATAGCGCCACAGAGTCTATGATTTGAGGCAAGCGTTCATTTCATCGGCAGCGGTCGATCTTGGAATGACTGGTAGTGTTTGGCGGAAATTGCCAGATAGTAGAATCATTGCGCCACCAAAACATCTTGATTAATTGCGCAGATCTTTCATAGTTCCATTGAGTGCTGCCAATGCGCATTTGTGCGCCATTGTGCATTCATCCCAGGTGATGATTTTACTTGCTACCAAAATTTTGGCCATTGCTGAGTGTTTCGCAATACTGCTTGTCGGTGTTTCAGTCATTTGAAGGTTTAACGGCAATTATAACGCTGAATGAGCCGTTCGATATCCTTCTAACAACGTGGCCGCTATCCCAGAAGAAGCAACTGCTACAGAAATTTCGGATCTCGCACGAACAATGGCCAAAATCAATGACATGAGAAATGTCTTCCTAGTTCCACCAGGCGCATCGAGGAAAAATAAACCACCATTTCCATCATCAATTGCCTTCAATAACGTATCGTACACTTCCTTCTGTTGGGGGTGCAACGTTGGTACATTCGACGGACCGATAGGTTCAATGCATCTCGATAATATTCACGTTTACGTCCCAATTCTCGATTAAAAGCGTCATCCATTCCACGACGTGGCGTTGGCATTCCTAACTTGACTAAAAAACTGCCGCACATGAGATAACACATGTCTTCGATCAAAAGCAAAGCCTGGTTATGTATCTCCTCATTCACTTCAAGATCGGGATTCTCTGAACTGACACGAATTCGATGTAAAATGTCTTCTGACATGTCATCCTTGTACTTGTTCCACAGTTCAGGTGGATTTGATGAGAAGCATGTCGAAATAATGATAGCAAATAATATGCTTATCTGACTTGGAGATGCAGAAACAATTGCTACAGCGATTTTCATGTCCCAATGAATATCGTTTTCAAGCAAATTGAGCTGTTGATATGCAGCACGAAATGTTGGACACACTACACCATTGATAGTTCAAAGTGATTCAAATTATGTCGGCCCACGAACAGTTACCATCAACAACCACAACAAGTAGAAGCATTCGTCATTCTTCGGATGAACTGTATAAATGCGACCAAGAGCATCATTAGAATGCACATCCGGATGATCAGAAACCGCATCGCCTTGCTTCCGACGCTGAAATTTCTTCGATGAAGCGTTCCAAGTGTAATAACGTGGCATCTCAGAGTAGAACAACGTTTGTGCAAACGGATCGCTTTGACAAATTGAAAAGAAACTGGTCAATGTTGACGCTGGAGGTGTTACAGCACGTTGAGCAACATTCGATCCATTAAAATAAACTCGTTGACCATTCTCCAGATGCACTGCCAAATTTACAGCAGTGGGATGACGTTCATGAATGGGGAATGAGAAAATACGCCAAATTGCTTCATTGCAGCTCACATATCGACAAACTTGATAGTGCGTGATTTCATCGTTGGTATTGGGAGTTTGAACGCCAAAAACCACAATATCGCTGCCTTTGGTGGCATATTTTCAGATGTATTTGATGTACTTTACTGAATTGCAATACTCATGTATCAGAGATGGCGGTGTATACGATTTTTTTGCGATTTTCTTACTTTTCCAATGCGCGAGGAAGCTTCTCGAGGCCGAGACGAACAAAAAAAAATCATCGAAACCAGTCAATCAGTTCTATATCATCAATAGACATCATAAAAAAGCCGTTCTATACGAAATGTATAAGAAAATGAATGTTCTTCATAATTTCTTTTTCCGTGAATTTTTCCGATGTTTTAATAGTTATTTTGCTATTCAGGGCGGAGACAAATCTAACAAATTAAAGATCATAAAAATAGGTCCAGCCGTTTTTGAGTAATAAAATAAATGGTGTAATTAACCCAACTTTGTTTTATATAGATATATAGATTGGATCTTCTGGCTCGCGGCATTGTAAATAACACTGGAAAACAATTCAAAATTACATAATGAAGCAATTATCGATACGCGCACATTCACAAATTTGATAACCTCACAAAGTGAACATTTTAGAAGGCAACTTATAGTTTGAAAATCACGATCAAAGTCGCTATTTGTCTACAACAAAGTCTTTCGGTATTATCTGAGGCTGAACTGAATGAACTGTCAAAAACGCCATGTTCATACTTTCTTTTGTTTGTTTGTTTCTTCTTTATTGTTTCTGTCATGTATCAGAGATGGCGTTGTATATGGATTTTTTTTTGTGATTTTCTTTTGTTTTCGAATGCGTGAGGTTCATTGTTCAAAATGTCAAAATGTATGAAAAAATGAATTTTCTTCATAATTTATTTTTTCCGTGATTTATCCAATGTTTTAATAGTTATTTTGCTATTCGGGGTGGAGACAAATCCAACAAATTAAAGATCATAAAAATCGGTCCATCCGTTCTTGAGTTATAAATGGTGTAACTAACCCGACTTTGTTTTATATATATAGATAGGTGTTGATATCGTGATTTTTTTAAAGATTCAAAGAGTCACAAATAATACACCAACATTGACTGGTGACTGGACGAAGAAGAAAACTATCTCCAGACTCTTGGTGTAGGTATCTAACGAACAATGACAAATATATGCCAAACAATGTAAATAATGATAAATGTGAATCGGCAGAAACAATAGTAGATTTTTATTGAGTAATCCATTTAAACATTGCTTCCATAAGAAAAAAACGTAATTGACAAAATAATAATGTTTAATTATTTTTATTATTATTATTATTTAAAATTTTGATTAGATTTTAATACAATTAGTACCTATATTCTATCTTCTTTATGACAAAATTGAAGCAGTTTGCAATGGCGAAAATGCACGATTTTAAAAGCGATAATGCCAGATACGTATTTTTGAACCTTTACTTGGATAGTAAAAAATACTAGATCCAATACAAAATTGGTAAGTTGATAACTCTGCACCAAGCTGTAGCATCTTTGTTATTATTGTTAATAATAAATTTTGCAGTCAATTTCCACAATTTGGTCACTAGTGCAATACTATTCGTTCAATTATCTGCACTTCAGCTACCAGTATAATAAAGGAAGTATCATTGAATAAAATACTTACAAGATAAAAAGAACTTTTTATATACTTACCACGTTTTTAAATTTTCTGTTGAATCATATAAACTTGACAATTCTATGTATTGATAATTTAGGACAAATAAGGCAATTGTCAACAAATCATTTTTTTTTCTATTTGCAACAAACAAATATAGAATACTGAAATGTTATTTTGATATCCATAGTAACGCACGTATATATTAATAATTTAGTTGCTAGGACCAGCCCCTTAGCAACCAATAATAGTGGATTGGATTACGGATTTCTTCCGAAATAACTATTCATACAAAACAGAATTAAGTGAAAATGAATTCAATTCTACTTAAAGATGGCTAAAAGTATTAAAAAATGCATTGGCATCATGTTCTGATATATTCTAAAAGTTTCAAATATTTAGCTAGTTGGGAAGTTAGTTAAAAATCGATTGCAAGATTTGTACTAGATAAACAACCACCGGACAAACAAGAATACGAGCTATGAAAAATGTGATAAAAATAAAATAAGGTTACAGGTAGGGTTATGTCCGGTTACGTGTAACCGTTTTCTATATAATTATGTAAATACGATTAAATTAATATGAACATGACACACATTAGAACCTCAATTATCCAGCATAATTGGGAAAAAGGACTCTAGATGATAATCCTATTTTCTTTTGAAATATTTTTTTCTTACCGTATCTCTAATATTATTACTCTAAAATCGATTGAATCACAAAAAAAAAAAATCGTATTTAAACGCTGCTTTGTTGATATTTTAACAGTTTCACTTTGCACTTTCGAAATGTTTTCCTCTTGATTTTACAAATTCATAAACTATTTGATAATTTTAGAGATATGCCACGTTTAAAATCGCCATTTCCTTACAAATAAATATAATCACTATAATAATATTTTTGTCGTTTCAAAAAATGGTGTTTTTGTCGCTTGACATATTATTCTCATCATTTATTGATAGAAAGAATCAATACTATCATTAAAATTCCGTAAATGTGTAATGCATAAGGGTACATTTTTTTCCGGTGAGAAAACTATAATATTCATACAATCCAATATGTCCATTTTGTTTATTGAATACACTGGATACATTTCCACAAACGACATAGATAATATACCATTTTTTTAAAATATTAAGCGCCTAGTTTCAAAATCCCCTAAAACGGGTTTAGGTAGTTCTGAGAAAAATGAGAAAAACGATTGTAGGTGGTTTTGAGAAAAATAAGAAAAAATCATATCTATTAAATCTGTGTACTTTATGTATTTATTTTTTTAATTCGTTACATTCCAAAGAGTATTTTGGCTTTCCATTTTAGGTGTATTTGAAAGGCACACCCACCCATTTTAGCGGGTTTTGAAATTAACCTTAATTTTTGATCATATGTATTAACGGTTTTTGGCGTTTTATAAAGTTCAATCTTTGGCCATAATATAGGTAACAAAAATATCCATCTAAATACATATCTAACTCAAAAATATTCAAAAACCGTTTTAGGGGCTTTTGAAACTAGGCGCTTCAATGTACTTACTTATTTACGGCTATTCACACACTGATATTAATTTTTAATTAGGATAAAATATATTTATTACTACTAATTTCCATGGATTACGTACTATGTCAAATTTGATTTTATGACTGTCAAAATCTATTGATTACTTTTGGAAACAATGAATCAAATGAATTTTTTAGCTTAGCCTAAAATTTTACAGTTTTTCATTATTTAAATTTTAAAATTAATATTATTGATGATCATAATGCAAACCGGATAATCAATAACCAGAACAATGGTGGTATGTATACTAGGGGCTCTAGAGGAAAATGTATAATGTAATGTAAATATCGTCAAAATATCGATGAAATGGTTAGATTCATAGAAGCGAAACGTACTTTGACGTTCCAATTATTCTCATCTAATTCTAAATCAAATTTTTATCATTAATGACTATAAATATTTATTTTATTTTGTTAACTGTCAATTCATGGTAGAACTGCTTTGGATTGTTGTTTTAATTTAATAAAACAACAATAAAATATGACTATAAATATGCCGGTATGCGGTAAATTTGCCGGAGATGCCCGCATAAGATTCTTTTTAGACCAAACCAAACCTAACCTAACCAAACCTAACCGAACCTAACCTAACCTACCCCAACCTAATATAACCTAATATATAATCTTAGTTAGCAAGCGGCTCTCGTGGTGCAGTGCGTTCGACGCTTGCCTTCCACCCGGGAGTTCTGGGTTCGATTTCCGGTCAGGGCGCAATATTTATGTGTATTTCTCAAAGCCTAGATGTTTGCGATTGTTCAAAATTACTAACAACTACGAGTACCTTGTACGAAAAAGCAAGGACATAGTTGTTAATAATTCTAAAAAAAAAAACAAAATATAATCTTAGTTTGTGATAATGATGCATCAAAATGAACGAAAATTTTAAATTAATATTTGTTGGATCGAAAAGCATCTGCGCTGACAGAAAAAGGTATTTAATATAATTGTCTACATGGAATAAACTGTTTTCGTTAAAAGATTATAAAAGCTTATGCGGGCATCTGCGACACACCCGAAAATTTTCTCTATTATACTCAAATGCTGACTTTGTTTAGGTCTTGATACGTATTAATTATAGTCACCATTGGTAGAAGGTTTGTAAAAATCCAGGGTACTGTTCGGTTAAGGCGGATACAGCGGAAAACGCATTTTGAAAATAGCCGATAAACTGGATTATTTGTTAGCTTGGGTTAGTTTAGGTTAGGTTGGGTTAGGTTAGGTTAGGTTAAGTTAGGTTAGGTTAGGTTAACCTAACAAATAATCCAGTTTATCGGCTATTTTCAAAATGCGTTTTCCGCTGTATCCGCTTTAACCGAACAGTACCAAATCCAGAGACGGCATACAAATACAAGGATATATTATATATATATATACTTATTTTCAGTGTATTTCTTGAGAATCAAACGTCGTTTTCTCATTTTATTAGGGTTCAAAAGTAAACATGTATAATCCTGGGGGAATGAAAAAGGAGATTAAAATAATACCATTAAAAAGTTTCTCCCCCGTTGTGGAGTGTTTGTTTGAAGAAAGCGCGCGGAAGACTTATACAGCCGAAGCGTCAAACTGACAGCAGAACTCATAAACCGTGTAAAGTTTTAATTATTTGCCCCCAGTCTAACTAACTCGGAGTCAACTTTGCGAGTCGTTAGGTCAAACTTAATCAACTGCTATTATATTATCAAGACAATGGGAAAAAAATATTAAAATTTCTTCACCAATCTACTTCTGGCTTCCCAAGTCGCTTTTGACTTTGTACTTTTGATGGAGTTTCGAGTACAGCCAACGAAGGAAAGTGAAAACAAACTGAAAAAATATGTATACTATCAAAAAACGTTGAAGGAAACATTTTTTCATAGGGGCGAAGTGGAGTGTAAATATTATGGAAATGCAGATAAAAAGACAAAATCAATGAAAGAAAAAGATATCATTTTTTTAAATCACACAATAATATATAGTAAGTACTGTTACCATCGTAATAATAAGTTGGTAACATATGTAAATTGTGATTAATTGACCAAAGCAGAGGTTGTTGAAAATTTCTTTGAAATTAACGCCGTGTTACTCCGCTTTGCGGCGAAGATCCGTGTTGTCCTTCCACCGTGTTGTTGTTAGTAGGGAATCCAATTCCGAGCCAAAATCTTGATCCCGGGATTTTGGGATTACGATTTGACGATCCCGGGATTGGAATTTTTTTCAATAGTTAATATAAAATTTTTATATATACAAATAACGTTGATAAGATCGGTCGAAAATAAATCTAATATATTTTATACTTAAGACATTTATTGTTAATATTGTGTACGTTCAATCTTGGAAATATACAGTTTTAATGGAGTAAATAATATTGTACAAATACAAGTTCAATAAAAATAAAAAATGACAAATGCATTAAAAACATGTTGGAATCACTTTGTTGAAAAGTGCGAAGCATTGTTTTTCCCAATCATTCTCATTTTTATTAATCTATGTGAAAAAATAAAATGAATTGGCAACACATGGGTAATAAATCAAATTTCATTCTAACTCAGTTTATTTATAATGCAGTTGTATGTTATTAAAAGTATTTTTTCTGTTATATTTACGTTTTTATTTTATTTTCCATAAAAATTGATAAAAAACTCAATCCCGAAAGTTTCGGGATTATGTTTATCAATCCCAAGATTCATAGGTATCGAAAATTGTTCGGGATCCCAGGATTGGATTCCCTAGCAAGAAACCGATTTAATACATTGGACGCTAAAGACGCGTCTAGCGCGTAACGATTAGGTGGCCATTCGATATAATTAGCATGCTATTTAAATGTGGTAAAATTTTAGTCAGCAGTCAGTGTAATGTATTTTTCCCAGGCTTGTATTTTTCGGGCCAAGAGACCATTACGTGTTGTAATCGCGAGCTCCGCTAATAAGATACAAATAAATTTGATAACCGTGTATATTTGTCATATAAATGTGCTTCAATTTAATTACTATCACAACAAATGCGTTTGTTCGGACCGAACCGTAAATTAAGTACTTATTATCAATTATTACCTATCCATCAAATCAAAATCATATCAAGATTCCTGTAATTCCTGTAGTAATAATTAGGGCCGGTTTTATCCACTGCAATAGGATATTGTCAACTTTTGATAAAAAATGATTTTGATGATCTTACAGCTATTTATATTTACGAATTTATAGTCAAATTTATTTATTAATGATATAGACCAGGGTTTCCCAAACTATGTTCCGCGGAACACCAGTGTGACGCCGAACCTGAATAAGTGTTCCGCTACCATTTGGAAAGGTTTTATACACTGCAACACATGTAAAGATCTTCTACGAAGTAGAAGTAAAATAAGTAAAACTAAAATAATTAAAGATACTTCTTCTGGGCGAGTGATGATCAATATCCACTGATGTTTATGACCTCAAATATCTAAGTCACGGCTCTCACAAGGGGGTGGGGGCTGACAGGCGTCTAGCCTGGAGGCCTGGGCTTACGGGGTGCCCGGCGTGAGACATCAACCAGCCAAGTGAGATAAGCACACATCACAAATATATACTAATAGTAAAAAAATGGCGCTGTTTTACTTCAAGCATACTAACATTTAATGATATGTAATTTTGCCATACAATTTTTGATTATTACCGATATTTGACATGTCCATAATTAATTGTGCATATCAACATAAAAGTAGGTGTATTAAAAATACAAAATACATAAGAATATTTAAAAAATACATGCCCTTAATTTTACGTCGAACACTATTTGGAATATACAACTGTAGATCGTCACATTGCCTTTAACCTGAGCGATGAGTAGGGGGCCCGCCAAAAATCCTAGCCTGGGGGCCGCTTCGGGATGTAGGGGGCCATGATCTAGGGGCATGAAAAAGATGGGGTATATTGTTTTTACCTGACCGGCTGACAAGTCTTGACAGTTTAACGACAGTTGCCAAAATTGACAGAACGGTTAGCCGTGCTAATAAATAACCTAAAAAATAAACTAAGTGTTCCGTTAAAATTTCCGGGTTTGCGAAGTGTTCCATTGCAGAAAAAGTTTGGGAAACCCTGATATAGAGAATGATTAAATATAAAAAAATCTAAGAAATTCTCTGTTAAAAAATTACTTAATTAAATTTACCTAGTTTTTCAGAAAACATTGCCGTAGATACTTAAAGCTGCATAAAATGAATATTAATAATTGAATATTTTTGTTATTAAAAATTCGAAGGTAATGTCAATCAAAAGTGATTAATAAAATAACCTCTAAATTGAATATCATTTCAATGAATACATACTATTCAATATTAATAAATGAATGATATTGTTGAAGCAGATAAAACTGATTATGATTATTAAATTATATGGAATTAGTATTCTATAATAGTATTACACATAGCATCGAAGAATAGACAATTGTTGGACAAATTTAGTCATCTAGTGGTATCCAAGAGGTACAACACGTCCGCAAGGTAGAGGCAGCTTGATCGATGAAATAATGATAAATTTTTGCGGAAGTACGTGGCAACGCAACTCAGAGGACCGAGAGAAGTGGAAGCAGCTTGAAGAAGCCTTCATCCAGCAGTGGATAGATTCAGGCTGATGATGATGAATAGTATTAATTTTATTTTAATTAGGATAATAATGTCTTAACACCAAAAATTGACAACACCATTAACGGCCCACATGCTCAGCGTACGTCAAAATGGAGCTTTTATGCTATTTTCAAAGCATGATCCTGGACATACCTTAAGCGTTGTAGATAATCTATTTACATAATTTTGAAGCTTTATTATCTTTTATATTTATTTTAAACATTTGATGACTGAATAAAGTATTTTTATTACATAAAATAGTATTCTTTTAAACCTCTCGCTCTAATGTTTTAGAATATAGTCACATTTTAGTACGTCCATGTGAAGTGGTGGTATGATTTTTTAAATTTATTAATTTTTAAAAGCATTTATAAAACCATCAGTTAAATTTATGTCGACATTATTATAGTGAAATATTAACAATAAAAAAATATATTGATAATCTCTGTGATCCCAAATTTGACAAGAATTAGGCATTTTATTATTCAAAAAATGGGCAAGTTTTAAACATTTAAAGATAATTTTAAAGATACTGATTATAAGCTATGTCTTTGACCATTCAAATGTGATAAACATTCTACGAATAATGTTTGCTTTATAATAATTATTGATTAACGAATTATTAAAAGCTCCATTTTGACGTACGCTGAGCATGTCCCCCCTTAAAATTAGAAACTTATTTGGAATAAAATATTTTGCAGCTTCGTAAATAATGATAAATATATAATTTTTGCAACCAGATTAATACGAATGCGAGTGGTGATGATAATAATTATTATGTAGTATGCAGATGAATAAAATCTTTTAATTTTGTAAAACGCAAGAGCTCGCGCTTTTACAAAATTCGTTGAAAATTAAATCTTGTTAAAATAACGTACATTTCGACAACTTCATTACGTAAAATTTGCAACTAACGCCGGCCGTAATTAAGACATAATTTAAAAATATTTTTAATGGTTTGGAAACAAACAAAAATCTCGTTCCAAGCTATCAACAGAGTGGAATTAAAAATTTATGGCCGCACGAATATCGTTGTGAAGGCTTAAACGGACAAAGAGTGTGTAATTTTGTCCGCACGGAATTGGAGTTTCACATACGTATGCATATAAAGCTGATAATATCCGGCGATGTTTTAACCGCGAACGACGCCTTTATTTTGGCACTTGTCGTTAATTGTTTCCGATTGTCTATGTTTTTCCATTCTGGCCCATTAAGCAACCAGGGCATCCGGGAAATGTAGCGGCAGGGGTGCTTTTCCCAACAAACAAAGGGGTAACTCGTTGTAGGTCAATGAGAGAAGTCTTAAAATAGAAAATGACAGAATCCCACTTAACTGTGACCAACAATGTCATCACCGTTAGGTCGCTATCATCTATAAATTATTGAGACAAAGGCCTTAGAGATTTCTTACATTTTGCTTTCCATTCTACTAACATTTTACGTCTTCTTACCGGTGGCGAAGGGTAGAGGTAGGCTGTTAAGATCCGCCATAAATAGTGCACACTAAACATTGTAAGTCATAAGCACGTATTTGTTTTCATTGAACTCAGACTACAATA
This sequence comes from Rhyacophila brunnea, assembly GCF_057557595.1. NCBI lineage: Eukaryota > Metazoa > Arthropoda > Insecta > Trichoptera > Rhyacophilidae > Rhyacophila > Rhyacophila brunnea. The sequence goes on from NW_028233276.1 coordinate 45,043,534, forward strand.
ATTTACAGATGGTGTTGGTGAGTTTTTAAAATTTAATTAAACCCTGCGCAACCAAGCCATAATAGATAATGGTCAACAAATACTCGTCCATCTATAAAATATCTAAAATTATGCAATTAAATCATAATATATAACTTTGGATATTTTATAGACATAATAATATTGGATTTAAACAAATTAACCAAAAACATAATATGTAATTCGCACCCTCGCAACTAAACTGCCACAATCCAAAAAACGTCAAATAGAGAAAATCAGCTTTGAATTTTTTACCTTTCGCATTTTTGTACTGCGTTTTTGAAATATGTTTAGATATTGAATGAAGTTTTGACTTGAATTTGATGACTTAGAGATATGAAATTTTCGGTACATTTATACTATGAACGATAGACAATGAAACGTAGTAATTAACTCAAAACACGTAATTTTTGGCTTGTAGCGGTTTAGTTGCGAGGGTGCGAATATGTATTCCTAAATGAACGAAAATAAATAAGTGTAAATGAAAAATTGTGCACAATTTTATCGGATCACCCAAAGTGTACTATTATGGTTTGGTTAGACAGGGTTTAATTGATTTAAAAAAAAAAAATCAGTACCATCTGTAAATTGTAGTTTAATTTCAACAAAAACAAATACGTATGACTAACAAAGTTTAATGTGCACTATTTATGTGAGATCTTAACAGCCTACCTCCACCCTTCGCCACTGCTTATTACATATCCTAAATAATGTGGTTTTGGTTATCAATTATATTATGCCTACTAGAAAAATACCAGGTAGCAGTGCCACACGTCAACATTCTCGGATGTGGCTTAATTCTGCAACTATAATGATCAAAGTGACATTTTGAAATTTCAGAGATATATCAGTTTCAAAACCGTGTTCCCTCTTCGATGTCACACCTACGTCTTATATCTTTCCGTCAATCTGTCGCAAAATAATTGTTTTATCGTTTAATACTTTCTATAATAGGTATAATCAAAATGTTAGTACTGCACTGAAGCATCCGTTAAACTATTTATCCAAACGAGTATCCTAGCATTCGTTTTCTTTCATAATCCGATTAAAAAAAACGATTTTTTATTTGCGTATCGGTGCATTTTTCAAATTGGAAATTTGTGTTTACGTGTATGTTTTCACTCACTTTATCCATTTCAATAATATTATGTTTTCTCCCCGTCGCGCTCTCTCTTACAGATTTACATAATAATTATAGTTTCTCTCATGCGCTACACTCAGATAGATAAATCAATATAATATATATTAACAGTATGAAAGTCATGACATTTTTTTTATATTATCATCAGCTGGTGTCGAGCCATTGCTTGATGAAGGCCTCCGCTAGTTCTTTATACTACTCTCAGTTCTTAGTTTTTCGCTATAAGTTTGATGAAATTGATAAGTTTGTCGATCGGTTAGTTACATACTGTGACTAGATTTAGCGGTTATTCATCCTTGAAGCGATATGCCCAGCCCACTCAGCATGGGAAACTATCACATCATGTACTATCCATTGGTTTCTTATTCCCAACACGCACCTTCCCATGCTACTTTTCGTCAATATTAATTTTTATATTTGTGGCTGTCATCGGATTCCTGTAACCGATCCTAATACGATCATATGGGCCTCCACAGATTAGAAGTTTGTACTAACAGATTTTGTTTTTTTACGAAAAATGGATGTCAGCCAATTGCTCAACCTATTAGGTCTATACCCTAACTCACACACAAATTGAAAAACAATATGTGTACTTGCCAGACCCAGGATTCGAACTGAGACCCACGGCGTGATAGTCCAACGCTTAAGCCGCGTGGCCACCGTGGATGTAAACCCAGATCTCAATTAAGTATAATATTATTTATTAAATATTTATTTTTCACGTACCTACAATCAGTCAGTGCATAATATGATTTCATAATGTTATGATATAGTGGATCTGCAATTTCATAACAATATTACGAATTAATATTAGTTCATAATAATTTCAACATAATATTGGTTCATAGTATGCCAGTCAATAAATAATAGAAGGTCAGAATCGATTGGATATCTCACTCGATTATAAGTTTCCTTTAAAGACACATCGCAACGAATAACCGTTATATTTATTATATTGCATCGATTGTACCCTTGTAGCTATTTGAAACAGTAAATAAATTCTCGCCTCCTCCATCATCACGAACAACTTACTACCACCGTCTTTCATCTGCAATATCTTGAATATATCAAAGGTTAATGTTTAAATGTATACAATATTATATGTATTACTAGTAAACATTGTTTGGACAATTATTTACTTATTAGGTATATTTTGACGATACTGTTCAAGCGCTCAAACGTTTACCATTCCAGTTTGGTTTTGAGAACAACTCCATCTTACATACGTACATAGTTGCTATCTCAATCAAGTTGAGTGCCATTTATTACACAAAACATTAAAAAACAGTACACCGTTAAAGTTCCCACCACCACCCGTCATATATTCACAGCCGTGGATATGTACGGCCGCTCTCCATGAAGCTTTAAACGTATCTGAAAGAAGTGATTTTACGTGCTCATTCCGTCCCGAGACGAAGCCGCACGGGACTGATGCTGCAACCATGCACCGTAGTGCTTAAAGAAGAAAGTTAAGAAAGATTTTGTTTTTTGTTTTTTAGACTGGCTCTGCTGTCCGCACCCTGTGTACCCGCATACTGATTGTCACCAATTGAAATGGATGAGTCTACAGAGGAGTCGGGACTATCCCGCTCCCCATACGACGCTGCAAATTTCTAACAGTACAGTACAATTCTAATAAAATTTTCTATCTAGATTTTTGCATTTCGTGTTTTGCCTTTCGGCATCTTTATGGCTATGCTCACCAATGGCAGATGTATAACTAACGGAATACAATAAATAAAATTAATGTTTATGTAGTAAATTGACCCGATAAAAGATTTTGAAAATACAATACTTATCTCTAAGTAAATAATTTATCCAGGAATTGAATATTTTGAAGTTGTAATTTTTGTACATTATTAATGTATTCAAAAAAGTACAGTAAAAACGATTCAAATAAAATAGTAGACCATTTAATTAGATTCTTTTGATTGATAGCATTTTATTTTCAATACATTTTGTTAAACTTAAAAACAATAAACTATGTCTCTACTCTGAAGATATTTATATAATACTGTTTATATTTTTACAGATATGTGGCTAGTAATTTAAAAGTCCTAAGTATATAAAACTCTGCACGTTGTTAAAACCAATAGAAATAAAGTATACGGTTCTTTGAGTTGAAACATCACGTACAACCTTAAAAGTTCAGTCTGTGTTACTTGTCCGGTTTCTTCACTTGCTCGGACTACAAAAACACCCTTCAATCTAAGACTAGACTATCTAATTGAAAATGCCAAACGATACTCTTTTATATCTAAGCATAGATTTGAAGGCTATATTGTTATATTAGCTGAAAAACAGTATTAATTTTTTAAACGTGTAGGTACATCAGTGATTTTAATTTTTTTTCTTTTACTTCGCCCATATTGCATAAAGTTTTTTGACGGCTCCCTGAAATAATACCAGTTAATGGGGTGGGTGATTATGTCATTGACGACGTCGGTTTTTTAAATATCGGAATTAAACTAGACACAGGAACACAGCTACCCGGTGATATATTTAGCTAAAGTGGTGTTCTTGAGGAGACTAAAAATGCCAACCATTACTAATTTCTATGTGAATTTATCACTTACTTCTACCTATTGCATTTCATCATCAATCCATCTTAAACAGATAAGGATGGTGAAAAACCTCTACATAGTCTCTTGATTATCAAATGTATAAGTGGGCCATCAATGGTACACGCCGGACATTAAGAGTATACGAAAATTTAATAGACTTAAAAATCGATCATTCGCACAAAGCTTGATTTTATGAGTTGTCAGGATATTGGATTTCTGTCTGCAGTTAATATCGTCGATTAGATAAAGCGGAGCTTTAATTAAATCTATGTTACCATTTGGATCTATGCGAATTAGGTTTTCTAGCGCTCATGGAGATGAAGAGATGGTAGGTTATTCTTAAAAATAATATATTATATAATATATATTTCGATAATATTATTCCTTCATATGTTATATTGATAAATCACTATTAGGCTATTGTTACTTACATTAAGATATATTTTTTATTCATATTAATTAAAAGTTTAGTTAAGTCCACGGTGCTCTAGTGGATATAGTATCGGCTTGTACTGTTGTGGGTCTCGAGTTTGAATCCAGGGTCTGGCGAAAAAAATCACACGTTTTTTTTCAATATGCGTTTGAACCCAGAATATAGATCTAGTAGGTTGAGAAAGTAGCTAACATCCACTTCTCGTAAAAACACAAACAAAAACTGTTGTCATTGGACGCTAAAGACGCACGTAACGATCAGGCGGCCGATCGATGATTACACTATTTAAATGTGATAATTAAAAAGTAATTATCTACTCAGCAGTCAATGTGATAATACACACCTCGACTATGTGGAAGCCCATTTCTTAGGATCGAACAAGGTTTAAAAAAATATAAATATTTAATTTTAGGAGGATTTTTATTTGGTGTGCCATGAAATAAATTCCCCTTCTCCAGTGTGCCATTAGGCAAAACAAAATTGACATATTATACTACTCTAGATGGACGAAGATTGAGGACGACTCCTGTAATTTTAGTTATCAACATACTCAATAATAAGGCTAAGGGTATGAAAATACAAATACACAAACATACACAGTTAAAATTTTGAAAAACACTTTCTGAGAAAATATATTAAAACCAAGAGAAAAACTCTTTTTTGAAAAAAGTAAGCCACCCCGGCAGGGAATCGAACCCTGCATCTCCTGGGTTTACGCCCTGACGCAGTGACATACTAATTGCGACAAATTTTAACTATTGGCCTCTTTAATATCTACTTATCAGCGTTCTTCTAAATCAAGCTACTATGGCAATCGGTCAATAATCAGAATGGTACATTCTTAAATCTTGTGAATTATTCGTTGAATAAAAGAAATAGTTAATTATACACAGCTAATTAACGCCACAGGCAATAATTATATTAACTGTATCGTTAGTACGGAGTGTTCTTGAATATGGGTCCATTATCTGGAGTCTTTGTGAGGTTTCCTATAAGCTTCTTTTAGAGCGTGTTCAGAAGAAATTTCTTCGACATTTTTATTTTAATGTATATAAATATTTTCCTTTTGACAGTTTCTCAAACGAGTATTTTCCCACTAACTTTCTTCAAGCCATGCTCGCCCTTAATTCTCTTTAAGTTCATAGGTCACTTCTGCTTTTAAAGAAATTTTCCCTGCTTTCACGACCTACAGTTTCTAATCCTGATATTCTGAAAATTTTGAATTTTTATGCACCCGTCAGTTACATGCGTCGTCGCAGACATGACCTATTTTGGGTGAAAGCTGTTTCCTCGTATCAGGCTCACCAGGCACCAATAGCGAGGGCTGTGCGGTTAGTCAATGCACTCCCTAGAGATGTAGACATTTTTAGTGATGCAAAATAAATTTTGTTTTTAAAATTATTTTTCTTCATTGTTTAATTTGTATTTTTTTTTTAAAATTATTGTTGTTTTTTATTTTATTTCTTTTGCTATAAAATAATTGATTGGTTTGTTTTTTCTCTACTAATTTGATTTACCTGTACTTTGTATTCTAATTGTCATTTGTCATGTTGTGAACGTCTTCAATTAATAATTTGTTATACGCTCAATGTGTCTTTTTATATGTGTTACAGTGTTCATTTCTTACCACTATCTTAGACTGTCTCCCCAAGCTTACCTACACATTTTCCTGAGAAATTGACTACATATAAACTTGTCTTTATCATGGCTTAAAAAGAATTTTTGAAACCAGATTTGTTAAGCTTAGATACCAGCAATTCATTTATTTAATATATAATGAGAAAAAGCATCGGAGACAGGTTCAATAATAGGATCTATAATAATTGAACGTAGTTATGCACAATAATGTCGAGCACTTTAGCAACAACATGATATTAAAAATATATGTGAAATGTAAAAATGTAAAATTGTAAATATTATTTTAAATATTTTTTTTTGTGGCTTGGCTATTTTCAGCAGAACGTAAAGAAAACCTTCTCGCATCTGATCTATTCATATCTCATTTTTTTTGGACTGGCTACTTTCTGCATAACTATGTCCAATTGTTATTGTGAATCATCATATTGAATTGTTTGACTATAGTAAATTGTTCAAAAAGCCTGCGATGCTCCTTGGATGTGCTCCCGGTGCACATTTGAAAAACCACTGGTGTAAAAATGATAATGTGGCATGTTATAAAAAAAATACAAAACACTTAAAATTATAATGAATCATTATCTGGTGAAATATTTATCTAGGACCTTTAATTAATTAATTAAACTTTTAATTTGTTGGTAATACAATACAGTTTTAAACTTTGTTACTGATTTGATTAATTTTGCGTAAGAACTTTGGAATTAATATACGAAGCAAAAGTACATACTAAGCCTGCTAAGTCAAAAGGGTGTTATTTACATTTTGGTGAAAATTATTAAAATGTTCAGCATTCAAAAACTCCTGTATATTTCGTGACTAGTTATAATTTTTGTGACTGAAAGACCGAAAGACCGTTTGTGACCGAAAAAACCATTGTATATTTCAACATTTTTATTAGGTTGTATTCTTATTTGTCCGGTGGTTGTTGATCCAGTACAACTATTGCAATCGATTTTTAACTAACTTCCCGACTAGCTAGACATTTGAAACTTTAAGAATATATCAGGACACGATGCCAATGCATTTTTAAAATACTTTTAGCCATATTTAAGCAGAATTGAATTCATTTTCAGTTAATTCTGTTTTGTATGAAAAGTTATTTCGGAAGAAATCCGTAATCCAATACACTGTTATTAGTTGTTAGGGGTCTGGGGTCCTAGCAACTAAATTATTAATATATACGTGCGTTACTATATAAATAAATATGAAGTGTCAAAATGACATTTCAGTATTATTTCTATCAAGTACAATTATTTTTGATCTTTTAAGCTAGTCAAGTCAAGTTTATATGATTCAACAGAAAATTTAAAAACGTTGTATTTAAAAAGTTTTTTTTTTATCTTGTAATGGTACACTGTGGTGAATGGCGATATATTAAACCAACTTATAGTGTTTACTTAGAAATACTTATTAAGTTGTCATTTATTTCAATAAGAGAATACTTAAACAGTGACAAGCCGTTTATTTTTATAGGTTTGATAATGCGGTGAAAAAAATGTCAACTGGTAGGTATAATATTTTTTTTATTTACCTAAACCAACAGGATCAATCACATAAGTGGTAGGAAAAAATGTGTGTTTGACTTCAGATGGGTACCTAGCTAAAATAAATAAATTACTCTGATATAAACTCCACTCTAAATAGGGCCTCGTATTATTAAAGAAGATGCCTTTGAGTGGTTGTAAGTCTTCCATCCTTGACACGTGACCTTTGCATCTGACTGGCTTTCATAATGAGACAATATAAAGTTCATTCTACAATGCATAAAACTGGTAATTTTATCGCGCCAATACGTCACATAAATGCTAATGTATTAAGGCTTATTTTACAACGTTTTTATTAGGTCATATTCTTATTTGTCCGGTGGTTATTTGTCCGGTACAAATCTTGCAATCGATTTATAACTAACTTCCCGACTAGCTAGGCATTTAAAACTTTTAGAATATATCAGAACACGATGCCAATGCATTCTTTTAATACTTTTAGCCATCTTTAAGTAGAATTGAATTCGTTTTCAGTTAATAATGTTTTGTATGAAAAGTTATTTCGACACCATTATTGGTTGCTAAGCGGATAGTCCTAGCAACTAAATTATTAATATATTCGTGCGTTACTATGGATATCAATATGAAATGTCAAAATGATATTTCAGTATTATTTCTATCAAGTACAATTTTTTTGATCGCTTAAGCTAGTCAAGTTAAGTTGATATGATTCAACAGAAAATTTAAAAACGTTGTATATAAAAAGTTCTTTTTATCTTGTAGTTATTTAAATTTTATTCCATAGACTATTTTTTTATAGTTTCCGTTAATACTCTGTTACTGATGAAATGCTACAAAAGCGCACGATATGAATTAATAACAAAATACTTACATATTTAAATGCTTAATTCCAAAGAGAGTTCTGTAAAATGTATAGGTAAAACAAAGTTTACACGAAAAGCTTATTTGAGCTTTTGTAAGCTGATAGAAAAACTTAATTGAATTTAATTATTTGAATTGAAATTTTGGAATGACGTGGGTTTCCCATTATGAATTGGTTTGGAATTACTGCGCTGTCATAAGGGGAAGCTTCCCTTGATTTATTTTAAAATAAATGTGGGATATGTTTGTACATTTACTAATATAATATTCCAGGTATTCATTTGTACAAATTATTACACTAAAAATAACTGATATATCATGAATTTAATTAAATTCGTTACAAAGACAACAGAAAATATAGTTACCATAAATACTGCAGTAGAGATATGTGCCACCATACTACTGATACCTCCACGTTTCTACGGGAATGGAGGACCCCTTTAGGGTAAAGTACGAGTGAATATATGGATGCCACATTCATGGTTCTTATAGTCCGCCAAGCCAAAGTCCTATCGCCGCTGTATGAATAGGATGCTTTGTATAATTAACTATAAATGTTGTTTCTTTTGGGCTCAATTCTTCGAAATCGCTGTGATTTTCAACTACCTGGGAAAAAAGTGACTTGGACGACCCTTACGGTAAAACCCAGGTAAAGGCCAAGCATTCTGCTGCGGGCAAGAACGACAGAGAGGGATGAGCGTTCAGGGGTAGATTGAGAGGGACAGCGATAAAACCAAAAGAAGGACACATGGCCGCGGCACGCGGTAGGTGTCCAGGCTGGCAAGGCAGTAAGATCCAGCCTTCGACCCCTGACAGGCTTCGTGACCCGCTTAGAGTCGACTTTGTGAAAAAAAATATAATTTGTGCTGTTTACCTACTTTATTTTAAAACGATTTCTGTATCGACAGGAATCTATCCGGTTAGTCAAAAGTGATCGAGTACGTACCGACTTCTCGTATCAGTTAAGTGACGTGGCTCGCGATTTGTTCATTTTTCGTTGTCTACACAAGGCGCCCATAGCTCTTTGAAGAATTTAAAAATCGAAGAAATTAACTCAGATAACCCTTCTATAAATAATAGTGTAGCCGAGCAATCACTGTGAAAAAAAATATAAATGAATCGACCAGTAAAAATTTAATTAATATTCAGCGATCTTTTGACCGACCTTTGATCTCAAATGTGCCTGTAACGTTATAAACTGTGAAAACTTAATAATTGTGTATTGTGTTGTGTATGTAACTTTTTGTGAACCCTAATTAATAATAAAAACTGTTGACCTTTGCGTCGATTAATTGGTACGTTCATCATTTTTATGACCCCGACGTCCTATATTTACCCCAACTGTCAAGACCTACCGTACACTGAACGTCCTCTACCGAACTAAAATAACAGCTTCTATTGACCGCCCTGAACTATTTAAATCACTGAGCTAGTCGAAGGGTGGAAGTTGGTCGTGTGACTCCCACGTACCGACCGACGGCACGCTACCAGGGCGACATTGACGCCCAGTCGACCGGAGGGTCGAGCGCGGAGATCGGATTGGGCTGTGCGGTCCCAACCCCTTCTCTACCTGGACTTCCGGGGTGTCACTACCCTATTGTATAAATATAAAATCATAATATTATAAATTTATCAAATAATACTGAAAAACATATCATTTTCGATTCATACTAGAGTACAATAATATGTTATCATACGTGGTGAACGTTGCCTTTATATTAATGGTTGATATAATTATTTTGTACAGTAGAAAAAACACAAAACGAAAAATGAACACGTGACTTTAAATCACCTCTTCAAATTAGTGGCATCCGAGTTTTGTTACGCGTGATCAGTCAAATACTCCACTGTGGACGCCATTAAATTAAGATAATATTTTTTATTATTCAACGAATAATTCACAAGATTTAAGAATGTAACATTCTAATTATTGAAGATAATTTTGAAAACACTTCTGAGAAAATATATTATAATCAATAAAAAAAAAATTGTTTGAAAAAAGTAAGACACTCCGCAGGAATCGAAACTGCATCTCTCGGGTATCGCGTCCACACCCATAGTCTACTATGCTAAAGGAGTCGTACTTAATTGTGACACATTTTAATTAATGGCTCTTAATACTAACTAAAGCGCTTTCCAAATTGAGCTACCGACGTCACGGATCACTCCAAGATTTTTGTTGTAACTTACTTGAACTTGCTAATAATTTAAGTGTTTTCAATATTTTGTATGTTCAATTATATAACATTATGTTAGATAAAGATCTGCATAATAATATAACGTACATGTATTATATTATAATGAATATATATTTTGTCAGTGCCGAAGACGGGATCGGTTCCGTTATTGATTATTAACAAACTTCTTCAAAATCACTCAGTTACATAGTTAAATAACCTGTAAAAATACGACAACGTTTACTAAATCTTTATAAATGCGGGCATAGCGTTTTACTGGGGTGGGTCACTTATGTGGGTGATTTTTATTCTTTTGAAAAAATTATATTCACAATAATTATTGTATTACGATGCAATCAGCCATTTAGAATAAGATCACTTTCTGTCACGTTGCGTATGTGATTTTTTGATTATACTCAGCCTTAAAAATATGTGCATTAATTGCTTTTTCTTTTTTAAAATATAAAATTATTCTTCTTCTTTGTGTGCCATATCCGTTATCAGACGTCGGCGATGAATTTGGCCATTTGGCCCCTGTCCGTCGCTGCTCTGAATAGGGATGGAGTGCTGAGCTCAAACCAGTCCCTGAGGTTTTTGAGCCAGGACGTTCTTCTTCTATCAGGGCCTCGCTTACCGGAGATCTTCCCTTGAATGATAGGATGTAGAAGGCGATACTTTTCGGGATGCCGCATGATGTGGCCAAAGTATGCCAGTTTCCTGGTTTTTATTAGTTTGACTATTTCTTTGGTCTTTTTCATCCTTGACATCACCTCGACATTTGTAACTTTGTCCTTCCAGCTGATACCAAGCATACACCTATACACCCACATTTCAAAAGCTTCAAGTTTTTTGAGAGTCGTTTCTGTGAGCGTCCAAGCCTTTACTCCATATAAGAAGACCGAGAACGACATCACAAAAACAGTGGGCCCAATTTGACTACAAATAGCCAGAGTCCAGTGGGATTTCTTTCTTTGGAGTAAGCCTTCGCCCGAAAAAGGGTTCTTACAAGCCAAATAAACTAGTATCTTAGCATTAAAAATATTATTTAATTTACAAATACAAAAATGTATACTAATATAAACGGTACATAGCACTGTTTAATATATAAACATTATTTATTAGTATTATATACAAAATAAAAATCTTAATATATTATATAATATGAATTATACAAAAATATAAAAATATCATAGATAAAATATAAAAAAATCATAGATAGATAGATATATATACATAATAGATATAATCATAGGTTAGATATACATTAGATATAGTCAATTCACGGTCATTTACTTTTTTTGTTTGTAAGAAATAAAAAAGGGCTTATTTTTTTAATTTAATTTTGTTATTTATATAAACTCTCACTTTATTTATAAACATTATAAAATTACTTTTATAAAATACTCAATACACATTGCTTGATAACAAAATATTCCCATGTATTTTTTTTAACACTTATATTATATGAAAGCTTGACTTTTGGCATGCAAACTTTTACTTGAAAAATCAAGACATGGCTTGATCTCCCATTCGGCCATCGTCAAAAAGCTTTAAGCACGAGGTAAGATGGCGGGGCAGATTGTAAAGAAGGCTGCTAATGCGAAGGCGCTGCTCATTTTTGACGGATTACGTTAACGTCTCATCGGTTTTCGAAACGCCCCAACCCCCTCGCATCTGTTCCATGTAAGGGGGGGTTATAACCCCTTACTTGATAAGTTTAATCGGATAAATGTATCGAAAGTAAATAATGTCAGAGATTGATGTAAGCGTTGTTTCTAAACATTAAAGATGCATTATAATACAATGTCATATACTACTAACTCACATATTAATCAATTCTTCTTCTTTTCGAAGCATCTATTTACGAATAATGAAATGTCCACAAAACAATATTACTTTTAGTAAACGAAGATTTTGTGTTTCAGGTGTACATGGTTAGAATCAACTTTAGTTTATATTTTAGATCGTATCTTGTTTTCAAATTTAGAAAAATGCCCATTTTTATTAACTGAAAAATTCTTCAATTTAAATATATATAATACATTTTATTTACACATACCAATGAATAAATAATTAAGGGTGAGGCTTCTACCTACCAGAGGCACCTAGTGGGAAAATAAGAAACTTGCAATTTGAGACATTTTTTTGATAATTTACAATTTCAATTTTTTTTAGTCAAGAATAAATTACAATTATTGTAATAAAAACTGAATTTGTTTCATATTTATGTCCACAGTTACGTTATTATAACATATATTTTATGGTCATATTTATTATTAAAATTTAATTTATTAAGTTTTCTATGTTTTGACGTAGAGATTTTTGACTAATTCATAGTTTTAATATTTTTTATATTTATTTTAAAAATCATCGATTTTTATAAAAATATAAATGTGTATAACTCTAAATTCTTTTTATTTATGTGAAATCTTATTTAGGTATGTTCCCAATATTTAAGCTTGACTTGATATTGACTGTAGAGAAGAAAAAAAGCGTAACCCTCAGTTTTTTCGAAATAGGTTTTATTGCATAATAACGTTGTACATTGTACGTTGTACATTGTACGTTGTACAAATACACATTGTGTCCAAATGATGAAAGCTGCGAATGCCGATTTATTATAACCATGTAATTAAGGCGGTACTTCAGTGAAACGGCAAATGATTTTCAACTATAGGTGCGACGAAATTTTGGACTCGCTGCCAATTGGAGAGCGAACGTCGAGCTGTGAACACCTCAATTTGTTTCGTGTTGGCTACGGGGGTATTAATTCTTAAATCGTGTAAAGATGACTAAAAAACGTTTCCCATTTACTTGAAAAAGAAAACATGTCAATGAATATATTATTATTGTTACTAATAGAACAATAAACAGAACATTAAATGGACGCATTTTGGATTTATATGACAATTTATATTTCGTTCGGCACGCGTCATTTGCACAATCCGCGCATCGCCTTGCCACGATCTTTTTAGACCATGCCTCAACTGAGGTATAGCCTTAATATAACCATGTAATCTAATATTGGTAATCTAATTTAATTTTAATGAAATATAATTTAATGTATTTAATTTTTGTGAATTTTACACATTGAAGAAATAATAATTATTTATTTAAGCCTTACCGGGTCAGGGTAGAAATCGTCACTGTTCTGGCAGAAAACACTAATTCGAAAAAATGACATATTGAGTTAGTACTAAAATGTTCCTTATTTCAAACTTTACCGTCTGGAAACCTTCTTAATAAATAAACAGTCTTTATTTTAAAGTCACCCTTTTACGATTACTTAATAAACTCACATGATAGACCATTATTTCAAACATTTTAACAAATTCAAAGTCAAACTACTCAAAACTAGTATTCTCCAGTTAGTGTAGAACAGAGACGAAATATACAATATAATTCAGTTCCTAACATTTGGGGTAAAAGACGACACAAAGAGAGTAATGTTGTAATGTTTTTTCAACAGTGATGAATTAACTGTATTATTACGTAAAGGCCCAGATATGCCGGCGAAAGATTACACAACATACCGCGTCTTACCTTCGGCATATTTACTTTTCGTTTATTCGAACACGTCTATGGCAAACATTGTTAAAATTTTTCTTCCACGCGTTCTTCAATTACATTAAAAGGCGGTATTGCACGGGTTGATGCGAGTTTATTCAGAGCGAGCTCCCACACCGTCGGCGGGGTGTAATGCAGGGTCGTTAAATTCTCCTCCTGATAAAAATATTCGCAGACTGTTTTGCGAGAAATCTGCAGGCGGAAATTTTTAAGACGCTTAATCGTTCGTGACGGTAAATCAAATTTTGCCTTTTAGCCCTATAACGTTATGTAGTGGATGGTATAAAAAAGAAATCGTGCATTGAAATTTGCGCAAGAAAAAATGATAGTTAATTAGGATTACTCCCACGATGGCCGCGCGGCTTAAGCGTCGGCCTATAGCGTCGTGGGTCCCAGATTTGAATCCTGGGTCTGGCAAGTACACATATTGTTTTTCAATTTGTGTATGAGTCACAGTATGGAACTAATTGGTTGAGCAAGTGGCTGACATCCATTTCTCATAAAAACAAAATTTGTTAACACAAATCTCCACTCTGTGAAGGCCCATATGATCATATTATGATCGGTGATGGTCGGAAAAATAGCTATTATACCTCAGCTGAGGCATGGTCTAAAAAGAATGTAACTATGCGACGCGCGGATTGTGCTAATGACGCGTGCCGAAAGGAACATGTTTTGTCATAAAAATTCAAAATGCGTCCATTTAGTGTTATGTTTATTGTTATATTAGTAATAATAATAATAATATATTCCTTGACATGTTTTCTTTTTCGAGTACAGGCATAACGTTTTTAAGTATCTAATATTTACAAGATATAAGAATATATTCTTACGACGCCATCACAAAAAAAAATCGACGTGCTCCAACCTCGAATACCGCTCGGCGATTGGCGACGAAAGCAAAATTTCGTCCAAGCTATTGTTGAAAATTATTTGCCGTTTCACTTATGTATGCTCTTAATGGACCGACCAACGTTACGTACCACACCCGGTATTAATCGGGGATACGTTCGAAGTGAAGCATCATTTTTTATGAGTTGGAATGTCTCAGGACCAGTTAACTAAGAGTGAGGTCACCATGCACTCAAATGTGCTTTGAACGAATTAACATGAATTTAAATTAAGAGTACCCATGGGAGAGAGTAGCACGTAGACGTAAAATTAAAAATTGTAGTAAGTAACAAAAGCTAATATAAAACTGCCGAACAATCTAAGCGAAGAGATATTTACGTTGACAGTAAAGTTTATGACGCAACAATCTAATTGTTGTTTTTATTTATTTTTTATTCAATACTCACACACAAGATTGATAAATTCTTCTTAATAAAGACCTCTTCAGTTTTATTTTAGCTTTTGTTTATATGTCATTATTTAATTTGTATTGTTTTTTTTATAATTTTACCGAGGCTTTGACTGCGACTCGCTGTCATATCGCCTCTTCTCTTCTTGAAGGGGATCCGCCGTTCAGGTCTTTACTTCAATTCTGTTAAAGAATTTTACAATTTTGCCAAGCTCTTCCGTCTAACCCACCGCCAGGGCACCTTTCAATTCATCGACATTCTCAAAGATATCCGTAATTCGCCGCTATACTCTGTGACGTTCATATTTAGGGCATTGTAGTGTTATATGTAGAATGTCCTCTAAAGCATCAAATTCATCGCAAAGCTGCGAATCGTTTCTTCCCAAGAGGACATCAAATCTTTTACCCATTATGTGCCCTGTTCTTAGCCTCAGCATTAGCTTAAGCTCGTTCCTCTTCAAAGGAGACACTACAAATCAGGGCACCAACCGTGGGGATAATTTTTATTGTTTCTCCGTGCTCTTTTCTCCCATGGGCACACTTAATTGAAAGTTTTTTTATAACTCAGTTAGAGCATACTTGAGTGCATGGTGACCTCATCCTTGGGTAACTATATTTACAGTCATAAAAAAATGCTGATACTTGACATTCAAATGTAGGGTCCCGTGATACACCCGATTAAGACTAGGTGTGTTATGGGGGAGTGTGGTTTGGTCCCATTAACTTCAATGTAACTTTAACTATATATTTTTTAAAGATTTAATAATGTAGCGTTTGTTATTGATCATATTTTACTAATTGGCCCGCTCAGTGACACGGTGGTTTTACTGGCAGGCTCTATGAGCTTGGTCTTATTACTCGTTCAATATGTCCACATAGCGGTGAAATACGAGATGCTAACCACTTCCTCTGGGAAAACGAGCTGTACGAAAAAAGCTGCACGAAAAGGGAAGAGCTACCTTAGTCGGTTCAAGCAGCTGTTAGGCCCATTAGAACTTTCGACCTGGTTGAAACAAAGGTCATTTTTTGTGGATATGCTACAGCCAACATAAATGTCTTTCCATTTAGATTATTCGTCAGTTTTGTGTAGTAACTGAAAGTCACGTAAATTCAGTCAAATTACACCTATGTGTACGGCGACCTCAGTTTTTGGTAACTGCTCCTGAGGCATTCCTAGTAATACAAAATACTGATGCTTCACATCCAAATTTGGGGTTCCGTGATTATGTCCGTTAAGACCGGGTGTGCTGTGGGTCTGGACTGGTTTGGTGGGGCCATTAACTTTAAGAGCGTACTTCAGTGAAACGGCAAATAATTTTCAACTGTAGGTGCGACGAAATTTCGCACTCGTCGCCAATCGGAGACCGATAGTCGAGGTGTGCGCGCGTCGATTTGTTTTGTCATGGCGTCGGATGAATATATTCTTAAATCGTGTAAAGCTGACTAAAAAAGTTTATGTATGTACTTGAAAAAGAAAACATATTAATGAATTTACTATTAATATATAATATAACAATAAAAATAACATTAAATAGACGCATGTTGATTTTTTATGACAAATTATATTTCGTTCAACACGCGTCATTTGCACAATCCGCGCATCGCCTAGCCACGATCTTTTTAGACCATGCCTCAACTGAAGTATAGCCTTAATATTATTTCTTATTCCAATTATATGTCCAAAGTAATAATGTTAGTTATCTGTTTGAATAGCTGATAATAATAGACAAACTCTTAAACAGCGGTTAAAGACGAACTATTCAGATATTTGAGTACTTGATTTGGAGGGGTGGTGATGGCTTGGAGAGACTAGTGATGGTTGGAAGTATAAGAGGAAGAAAAGCTGAACGCTGGTCCGATCATGTTGACAATTAGAAAACTGCTGTATTGGGGTCGATTTCAGGGCAATTTGGAGAGAATAAGAACTTACTTTTGATGAAGATAACGATTCGTAATAATTAAGTATCGTCTGAGAAAATATTAAACCACCTCACTGATTGTACAATATTGAATTCTTATTTTAATCGTGTTCTTCTACTAAACAAAGTTTTACAATATTGATGACTTCACAGATAATCTTACGTACGAAAAAAACCACTATGAATGGATGTTGTTTTTTGCTGTAGATTCTCTTGAGAAGTTTTCATGTTTTTCGTTACACTTTTTTCGTTAAAAAAAATACTTGTATTATGATGCCTATCGGAAAATTAATGAGGAAATAAATATATGAAGCGTGGTACGGAAGTTCGGGGGTTTCCCGATCTGCGCGCGATATAATTAATCTCTGTCGTGAATTGGCAAATTGGAGCAAAATTAAACTGATTATATGGGACAAGCAGGTATCCTGTAATCGGAAGTTATAACGCAGAGGAAACGAGTGTTGAAGCGATACATCACATACGAATGAGTTATTCAGTAATTGTATTATCAGTGACCTGCGCATTTACATTGTGATAATTTAATAATGTCTAATAGAATGTACTTATTTTACATTCAAACTGTTTGATGACGTAATAATTCTATCATGCTACTATGTTTAAACTAAGGTATAATTATGTAAAAAAACATTTTTATTATTGAAATATTCCGAATATGACGTGAGATTAATAATACACTTTGGGCACAATCTATGTACAAAAAACGTTCACAATTATTCCCTGGCCTCAATGAAAATCACATGTGATGAAATCGCATTTTTCGTTTTATTATCCATTTAATATGTTAATAAGATTCTATGCATTTGTGTATAAGTAAATATTAAGTCAAAGTGATGTTATAGATTTATATTACAAACAAATCAGATCACATACGATAGATAGATAATATCTCTTGAAAGAAGGGGGAGAGAACATACTAGACTTTTGTCATTATTTAAAAAATATTTATCGGAACGGAATGCAGCAATATTGGTGATATATTGTTAATATTAGTTACTGAATGAACTTAAATTATTGTTTCATTATGAACAGTTTGTGGCATTCTAGTATTCACACTATTTTTATTGTGTTAAAAAAATATACACATAGGTACCTATGGTATTTTACATAACGACAGAAATTATTAATATTGTTGTCTTCCCAATATAAGTGATGAATTTTAACGTTAGTTTCGTCTTATCACTATACTGTCTTCTTATCATTTCATTCTTATCATCGTACTACATTTAAATAAAAATAATATCTTCAACTGCATTACCAAAGTCTTTATTGGGATATATTATATATTATGAACAATATAAATTAGGCAGATACGTAATAGATTTCTGTAGATCCTTAAAATTTATAAACAATTAAAAAAATGGCTTTGGTGACATTTGGAAATAATATATCATTACAATAGATATTGTGTTAAATTAGATGTAAGAGTAAGAATATGTATGTTTTGTTTATTCGTTTGTTTTGTGGACTTATCAGTTTTTATAATTATTCTTCTTCTTCCACACTGTCACGTCCCAACATTGGGGCATAGGGCAAGCACAAGTTGGCGCCACTTCCCTCGGTCCATCGCCAACTCTTGCACCTCCATATCAGACCTGCAGCACGTAGGTCGCTCTTGTAGCCCTGCTGCAGGGAGGGCCGGCCACGGCGACGGAACCCTTGAGGTTGTGCCACAATGATACGAAGTGTCGCACTCTTTGGCGGCATCCGGATTACGTGTCCCAGCCACGTAAAGCGTCTCTTTAGGATAACTTCAATCACCGAAGGCTGTTGTTTCTGCTCACGAACTCGGGTTTTTGTATCGCGGTCGTACCAATGTACTCATAAGATTCAGCGGAGACATCGATTCTTAAAGCTCAAAAGCCGAGACTCTTGAAGCTTAGTAAGATGCCATGTCTCACAGCCATACAGGAGCACAAGTAGCACGCACGAGTTAAACAAACGACATTTGGTCCTCACAGAATACAGCTTTGACCTCCATGCGACTCCAAGTTGGTTGAACGCAGAGCCGCCACAGCCATGCGGATTCCAAGCTCACTAGAAATACTACCATCATAAGTCGTATAATCTATTCATTTTATTGATTGGTTGTTGTAGCTTTGACTCTTATTATAACAATACAATTTAAATTTATCCATTGATTTCGATACTCAGATAAAGGTCATGTAAAAAAGATGTGTCTTAGGCATAAAGCCCATTGACGCAGCGAGTGCGGCGCTCGCGCAAAATTTCTACAAGTGGCGCGTAAATCATCAAAAATACAACGTAATCAAATACGCCAGCGCCCACTGGACTTGACGATGCCTTGCGCCCCGCCTGCCGCATGAGTCACCGTTTTTTGCTTCTCGGCGATACGATTTAATGAAAATACAAAGAAGTCTATTCATTGAACACGGCTACCAAAATTACGCTGCTCGAGGCGTCGTCAATCGACGGGCGAAAAGCAATTATTTAATAACAGGGAACTCTTTGTTCCGTGTCCTATATTTCGCTGGTTGAATAATGTCGTCGTAAATATTAATTACAAGCCCCGAAATAATATAATATTTTTATTGCTTTGTTATGAGAGACGCTGTAAAAATAATTATTTTGTGCTGCTTGGGCCGCTTATTACATAGGTGAAGGGTAATGCGCGGGAAGAGACGTGTGATTATGGTTATGAATAAACGCTTCATACGCCGACTTCGCCCGCTCGACGCGTTCTATGAGCATTATCGCTTAAAACAATCTGTACCTATATCAGGAGTAATAAATTCATTTCATAAATCGTCATGAATTACTTGCCAAGTAAACAGTGAATATCTTTAAAAAAGGTATTAGTGTTATTCATGACAAACCACTCAGTATTTTATGACATAGTTCCAGGGTCAATGACTGATATATATTTTTATTATTACATCGTATAATACTTATTTAACTTATCTAAAAATATAATGTAAAATCTTTTGTTTTCAAACGCGTAGTTTCTGTGACTATCTGGGTTTCCATAAAGCTATTATCCTATTTGTCGCAGAGAAAGTTGGAAACGACAAAGTTTGGTTAAATTTTTGTCGCACAAAGAACATTCTCGTACAAGCGTATATGCCCTGAAGTCAATAAAATTCATGGCATAGAGAAATCATTTTGAATATATTAATACACATTATTCATCTCGAAAATTCTTCAAATTACAATCGAAGGAAGAATACGAAGATAATAAAAATATTAAATAAGATGTACGATATAAAGATAAGTCTTACACTATGAAGATGAAAGTGATCTTACTTACTCCATCTTTTTTTGTAACAATATTGGCGCAAATAATATGAATGCAACGGTTATAATTTATAATATATTATTAATATTAATACTAACGACCGAAGGATTGAAGAATTTTTATTGTTTATAAATAATGATCCATTGTTAGGTTTTGATGATTTAAATTATGCTTATTGAGTGTATGTATTATTATTATTATTGATAAGAATGATAAGGTAGGGGGTTTTTTTACAAACACTTCAACTATTCATAATTTTAATTATCTATTTCTTTTATTCAACGAATAATTCACAAGATTTTAGGAATGTACCATTCTAATTATTGAACATACATAATTCTGAAAACACTCATGAGAAAATATAGCCAAATATTGGAGTGATCCGTGACGTCATTTAGTAATTAAAGTAATAAATAATAAATATAAAAATAATATAAATAATAAATTAAAGTAATAAATACTTTAATTTAGAACACAAAAACCAATCGCCTACCGTAACTCAATTTGGTGAGCGCTTATGAGCAGGTATTAAAAAGGCCATTAGTTAAAATGTGTCTCAATTAAGCATGACAGTATAGTGGTAATGCACAGGGCGCGATACCCAAGAAACGAAAATTCGATTCCTGCCGGGTATCTTACTTTTTTCAAAAAAGATTTTTTCTATTGGCCATATTTTCACAATTATGTATATTCATAATTTGTTTGTTTTTATTGACTTAATATGTAGGTGATAAAGTTTTTATCTACTTTATTGTATTGATTTGTTATATAAGTTAGAGTTAATTGTATTCGTTGTCAGTGTAAATTCCTTTTTGGTGAGTGTACATAGTATCTGAAGATGCTGAAAGGCGAAACCCGGGTCGCAAAAAACGACTCAAATGGAATAGAACAAAACTTAGCTCTGTTCGAAGTTATAATATGTATAACTTTGAACACTATATTTTCTTTTGTTTTGATTTATTTAACATAATTTATTATTGTAAACATCGGTTTTCTTCCTAAGTAGTTACAATATTTTTGTAAACACGTTACCATGAAGAGTAGCTATAATAAATATTTGAGTTCGCAGTTTATTGCAGCTAGTATTAAGACAGAGTCGGATGAGTCTGGTGATATGCCGGGAGAAGTGCACGCGAATAAAAGAGACACGAATGCATTTTTTTGCCAACATAGTAATATGCATTGTAAATCATGAACAATGAATGCATATTTAGAATCCAAATATTATCTCACAGAGAATTTAGTGAGATCGCATACAATAATTCCTGCGCATCTATGCTATACACAAGACTGCTATCGGCGGTTAACTGGGGTAGTTTATAATATATTTGTATTGAAGTATTATAATTGTTACAATAAGTTAGCCGTTAACAGTCAAAACTGTCTATCTTGCTACACGGGCCCGATTGGCCACGCCGATTTGATGTCAACCAAGACCAACTTTGAGGCATTTGAAAAATTTGCTGCGTCATATGAAGGACGGAATAATTCCGATCCCTCTTAAGATTCATTACTTTCATCACTTTCAACTCCTGACTCCTTTGTTTCGGCAGAGTTTCAGTACACGGGCACAGAGAACAAGTCAAGATTCTTTTTATTTTCTAAAACTCTTTCTTTAAGCAATAAAGTGCATGGTTGCTACATCAGTCCCGTGCAGCATCGCTTCGGGACAAGGAAGTGTGGCACTAAAATCTTTTCATTCTGACATGTTTATAGCGTCATGGAAGGCGGCCGTGCACAAACCGCGGCTGCATATACATGGCGGGTGGAGATGGGGCAACACAAATTATTGTCTATTTTGCTCTAAAAATTAGCACAGCCAAGAGAGGCGCTGTTACAACAAAGCACTTATTGTAACAATTACAACAAACTTATTGAAAAAATTATAATACTTGAAAAATATGAAAAACTACCCACGATGGCGCCCGATAGCAGTATTGTGTGTAGAATAGATGCGAAGGTGTCTTGTTGTGTTTATTTACATCCATTGCAATATACAACAATATAATTAATCTATTTTCAGGCCAACAAAGTATTTTGAAAAAATTATTTAATGATAATGTACCATCGTTGTGGATTAAAATCGGTTATATGTTTTTTGAAATTCTGTAGTATTATTATGGGAGAGACAAAAAGCAATTGTAATATATGATAGAAAGTATATATATATGACGTGTAGGAGAGAGAGCAACAGGGAGAATACGTATGAAATGGATAAGATGAGTGAAAAGATACACGTAAGCGCGAATCGTTAATTTTAATCTGGTTGTGAAATAAAATAAATTATAGGATACTCTCATAATAGTTTGATAGATGCTTACAGTGCAACAGTACCGTATTTAGTATATTATAATGTAATGTATTAAACGAAATTACAATGACACATACATATAAGAATGTTGATAGATACCATCTGTTAATTTTTTCTAGTGAGTATATAAATATTTTTTAATTGATTAACAACTATTTAATTGTTCTTTGTTTGTTTGAAGATAGCCATTTTAAAGGCTTAAAAAATATAAGTATACATTGTTATATGACCATTTTTATTCGTATGAATTTCCTGACAAATTTATAGTTACATACACATAATAATATACCTACTACACATTGGTTATTATAAATCACACACCATATTTCATGAAAAGTGTGCTTAAAGGCGATTTTGAAGCGAAACAATAATATTAATAATATCGTGTAAAATTTAAATTTGAACCGACTGACTAGAAAATTTCTCGGGGCGGTCTCAGGTCACGAATCCGCCCCTTGTGCAAGATATTGATAATAAATAGTATAAGATCAAAAAATAACGTATGTATTTTCCTCCAAAGATATGTTTCATCCGGAAAAAATACGCCGATGTACGTATTCTGGAGTAAGTAGCTAGGAAAATGTTATCGAACGGTACACTTTAATATCGCGACACGTGGTATTATAAAATATCGAGTACCGCTCAGCGTTGCCAACTTAGCGTTCTTATTGCCAGACATAGAATTTTTAAATATTCATTTAGCTTAAAAAAATTTTATCTGGCATATGGCGTTAAATATACCATTCTTCAACACCGGAAACAGCTTAAAACTTGTCATAATAGAGCTAGAATATTATTTTTGATTTAAATTAATAAAACGCATTTTTTAGTACTTTTTCCACTTTTAATAAATACATCTGGACTGGTTTCGTCCGCCTCAGAGGGACATTTTCAACTGAATTTTCTTTACAAAGAAGGCATCTATAAAAACAAATTCAAAAGGCGACACACATAATCTAACAATACATTGAATTATCTTTCCAATAATACTTTGTCAATAACAATTAATTAAATTAAAATGAATGAAATTGGATATTTGGATTTCATACTACATCATTAAGGACAACTAAACAAAATATTCTAAATTATTAAAATATTAAAACAAAATATGAAGCAATAAGTACTTACAATAAAGATTTCAATATATTACCAAACACATTGAATTTGTTTTGGTAGATGCCTGTCTTGTAAAGATTATTCCGTTAAAAAATTCCCTCTGAGGCAGACGTAACCACTCCAGATTTATTTATTAAAAGTGGAAAAACTATTAAAAAAGGCATTTCATTAAATTAAATTTTTATTAAATTAAATTTCGACCATGAATTGGCAGTTAACACGACAAAGAAAAAAAGCTAGATTATTACATCAGATTTGTTTTAAAATCAAGGTGCTGGTATTGCTGGTATTGCGCACTTTATTTTTCTTACTAAGAAAAATATTACGTGACAGTGCCACCGGTCAACATTCTTGTCGATGTGTTCACTGTGTTCAGTGCGCAGATAGATATAGAGTATTTGTGTGCATCTGTGTGAGTCTTATCAAGAAAAATATATTATAAATCTTATAGTTAATACACACAAAATGATTTATTACCTGCATATATTTCATGACCTATTAGGTATAAAATATTGATTTTTTTTCGTTCTTTGTTCTTGTGAAAACGATGTTTAAAATTATTATTGTGACATTTTTTGGAAATGGTAGTTTCTGGATGCTTTTTCAATTTTGAAAAATTCTAGCATTTTATTCTTACCCTATCTGCGCATCTATTCTATACACAATACTGCTATTGGTAGCTACGGCAGCTATCTGGGGGTAGGTTTGTATCGAAGTATTTTCACTTATTATAACAATTACAATAAGTAAGCCGTCTAAACAGTCAAAACTGTCTATCTCGCTCTAAAATTTACCACAGCCAAAAGAGGTATTGTCAAAACATAGCACTTATTGTAACAGTTACAACTAACTTATTGTAATCGTTACAATAAGTGCTAATACTTCGATACAAACCTACCCTAGATAGCTTCCGTAGCGGCCGAAAGCAGTCTTGTGTATAGTGTAGATGCGCTGGTATGTTTTGTGAATGACAGTTGGCAACACTGGCACCGCTCAGGTAGCAAGGAGAAACTCGGCGCTGGCTCTGGATGGATGGTGTACGCAGTGTAATGATGAAATTGACTTAGCGCACAGCCCTGGGCGAGAAGTGTAATTCGCACCCCCCAGTGAAGTCCCGTACTCTAACAAAATAGAGTAAAAGTATGTCCTCTGAAGGGTAGACAAATTTTAATACTTTTATTTATGTAACTTTTTAGTATTTTATTTATAAACGGCACTTGCGTAGTTGTTTATAATGTACATATTACAATTTATTTCTTATTATTAATACTATCGACCGATGGTACTTGATGGAATTTAAATTTAAATTAAAATTTATTTAAGTTTTGGACTATTCTATTTAGGTAATTTTTTTGGGACCCGGGTTTCGCCTTTCGGCATCTTCAGGCACTGTGTATGCTCACTAAAAGACAACTAAAGACTGACAAAGGCGGCTCTCGTGGTGCAGTGCGTTAGGCGCTCTAGTTCTAGGTTCAATCCCGGTGAGGACACAACATTTATGTGTTTTTCTTTTTCTCAAAGCCTGGGTGTTTGTGATTGTTCAAAATTACTAACAACCACCTTGTACAAAAAAGCAGGGACATGGTTATTAAAAATTCAAAAAAAAAAAAAAAACTTAAGACTGACTACAAATACTATTAACTCTAACTTATATACTTATATAACCAATCAATACAATAAATTAGGTAGCACAACACATGACTAGTACGATAACTTTCACGGTTACAGTGTACTTGTGATGGATGGGTGGGTAATAAGTTTATGAATGACGGTGATTAACGCGGCATTGGAAAAACCGTAACTCGTAATTATTGAATTAATTCTTTGATGACTCTATGGGCGGTCAAACTAGTGCACGTTTTGACACTTTGGTGGTCTGAAGATAACTGCCTATCACAGACACGGCTGTAGTCATTCGTTAATAGATTAATACTCTGGACGCTGAAGACGCACCTG
Source organism: Rhyacophila brunnea (assembly GCF_057557595.1). NCBI lineage: Eukaryota > Metazoa > Arthropoda > Insecta > Trichoptera > Rhyacophilidae > Rhyacophila > Rhyacophila brunnea. Next base: position 45,069,311 of record NW_028233276.1, read on the forward strand.
TCGCGTAATGACGAGGCGGCCGATCGATGTAATTAACGTGCATTTTAAAGGTGGTATTTAAAAAGTCATTATCTATTCAGCAGTGAATGAGATACAACGCCTGAATGACAGCAATACGTATAGTAGGTAGGGTAGAAATAAGGGCTGGAATTTACGCCACGATAATCAGCGTCAACAATTATTAAAGACAAGATAGATTTGGCAGTGTTATTTTGTAATATCTACGAAAAGAACCATAATATTATTATGGTAAGAAAAAACACTTTGTTACAAGGTGCAAGGTGCTTTTTGTATTTTTTTAATTGTATATAATAATGAAAAAGAATGTGTTATATAATATGAATGTGTATAACTAAAATGATAAAATGTTGCCAAGTAAACAAATCTACATTTATGTTTAGTACACTAATTATTATGATTATGTATTTTTGTGATAAAATGTCATTGCGCAGATAATGTAATGACTATTCAAAAAACATCAATAAAATTGAAAAGTCTCATAATATGTAGCATAGTACTTAGTATTGTTGTTATTGATATTTTTACTTTGTATCAGTGACTAAGAGTGTCTATTGGAGGGTGTTAAGCAATGAGTAACCCAAAAAAGGTGAACATAGTTACTAAACATTGCGTTTTATTTCATTATTAATACAATGCATTTCCACGTTAAATTGTCACTTAAAACCTTTTAAAAAATACTTAAACATAAATTTATAATAATAATATATCGTTCCATCAAGAATTAACAGTGAAAGTAGTTAATAATGATAGTATAAAAATAAAAATAAATATTTTATGTATTTATAATTAAAATCTTTCGTTCATTGTACATGATTTGCGTTAATGTTTTTGACCTCTACTTACATAATGTTCACGTAATTGATGAGATTTTCTATGCGAAGGTGTACCCTGGTATGATATTATTATATTTTCGAATTTCCATGGCAGCGTTTTGGTAGCATAATGGGTTATGATTCAAACAACACTTGACGGAAAAAACCATCATTTTCGTTATAATTATTTCACACGCTGGTATATTTTTATTTCTATTTTTTTGACGTCTAAAACTTAAAAAAAACGTAACAATTCAAGGCACGCCAGTGACGTGCCACCCCTCTCGCCGAATCCGTCTCCGCGCCCCTGAATACCAAGCAGCCTTATCTGACGTGTTACTTCTACGGCGGGAGGCTTCTTTGACACAGGACGTGACGTCATAATACGCTTCGCTCAATCACTCCCCGCGGAGAAGGTTGTATACCGCAGCGGAGGATGTATCACCTAGCTTCTTAAAAATGGAGGCGCCTCAGAGACGTGCACTACCAATATGAATAATTTCGTTGAATTTTTTCTGCGAAAAATTGTCGGTATTTTCCGTGATACGAAAGTATCACGCGAAATGTCTATGTCGCAGTATAACTGTATAACACCCATGTTTCATGAAATATCTGGCTCAGGGATTTCAAATAATATTCGATCGACGTATCAGTTTTGCTGTAAGATTTTTTAAATGCATTCGGTAAAAATCCCGAAAATTGAAATCCAATTATTTCTTTATAGGTAAAATACATTCAGTTATCATGTCAAATCCGTAGATAATTTTGTGATAATTGATGGAAAACAAACTTAACCAAAAAAACTTATTAAAAATAATTTCAAATATCTATTGTACTTATATAATTCCTGTACAGTGTTTTGAATATCCGTTTACCCAAATAATTAATTATTATCTTATTTCTGAACAAAATATAAGGTAAATAATATTATAGTTAAATCTTATCGAGTTATCTTTCTTAACGCGCAGTGATTGCCATATTCAGTATGATGCAAAGTAAGGGTTAATTATATAAGTAACCAAATAATCACTTAAGTAACTATCCAATTTGACATTAAATTTGATTGAATTTAATATTTTTAAAAATGATACATCAAATTTAAATTATCGGGATTTCGGCTTTCGGGATTATGGTCATTCCGAATATCGGCCTTCAGGATTTCGGGCTTCGAGATATCGTCCAGCACCCGCTAGTATTAGAGCCGAATTAAAAATCTATAGCTCCCTGGGTAACAGATACTAACTGTGTAGTTGCAATATTTTGGTTTTATGATTTAAAAAAAAATATAAAAAACTGTTTTGTCACTATGTATTTTTTTTTAAAGATAACTGTAAATTACACTTATAATATTAATCAAAATGTAGTAGGTAGGTATATGACAATATTATATCTCGCACAATTGTTCAATATTATCTTCTTGACGTCTAATATAATGTAGAAAAATATCAGTACTTTTTTATAAAAATATATTTTGATCTGATTTCGACCAATATGATTTACAATGAATCAAAATTGGTTATGATTTTTTTATTTTGAATGAAAGACTGAATAAAATAGATATGTATTATGATTCCTAGATGGCGATTTTATATCTTTAATTTTCGCCCGTATTTTTTTTTAATAAATATCAAATCACAGACATTAACGGTAACATAAAAATTGTACACCACCACCAGTATATTGTGTTCATACTGTTCATGTATAATGACTGTGTGAACATAATGTGAATGTATGCATATTGTTTGTATACACCGAAATCATTTTTGTTTGCAAACCACTTTTAAATATTTTTATCTCGTGGATATTTTGTCGAATTTGATGACGTTTAAACTGTGTGAAAAAAAATACTAAAATGTGATTATTTATGAGTTTCCAATATTTAAATAAATGCGTTCAACAGTAATGATATTTTATCTTTTTTGATTTTTAAATAAATTTGATTTTGAATTGATTTTCATACAACGAGTGTCAACATTTATTTTATAAATTTTAAAACAAGGCTACAAGTGCACATAAAATTTAACCAAATCAGAATCACATATTAAATATTAGAATTTAATTAAAGTGACTGAAAATAAATACAATAATCAAATATTCACAGTAATATAATAAATCCAGGAATATGTTTGAAACTTGAACAATTAATTCACACAAAAAATCATGTGCTTAAATTCTTTGGCCACATTGATAGAAAAGGTCAGATCAACCTGGAGAGAGTGTATTTTTTGGTGGGGTCGAAGAATGGAGGTCTTGAGGACGTACGTTTTCTAGATGGAATGACATTATCAAGAAAGCGGTGAACTGACATTGGTGCAAACAACTGGATCAGTAAATTGATCGCTAAAGAAATATATTGTTGGCAACGTCAGTAATTTCAGTGATTACTAAGTGATGAGTGTATAAAGTGGAATAAAAATGTATTTGTTTAATGAATTATCGTCGATGAATTAAACACTCATCCTATATTTAGTGGAAGAAAATATCCTTTGTTGCTATCAATATTATGTTGTTTATATTATAATACTAGCTGACCCGGCGAACTTCGTACCGCCTCAGAATCAATAATCTTGTGTTAACTTATTGGGTGAATTAAATTCAGTTTTATATTAAGTTAAAATGAATACTAAAAATCAATAAAGTTTAATAAATGTGCAAAAATCAAATCAAAATGAAAAGTATTTTAATAACATTGAACTGTACACACTGTACACCCACGATGACTGCGTGGATTAAACGCCGGTCTATAGTGTCGAGGGTCCCAGGTTCGAATCCTGGGTCTGGCAAGTTCACATAATCTTTTTCAATTTTTGCATGAGTCAGAGTATGGTCCTAAAAGGTTGAGCAAGTGGCTGACATCCATTTCTCGTAAAAATAAAATCTGTTAATACAAATCTCCACTCTGTTGAGGCCCATATGATCCTATTAGGATCGGACATGGTCAAAAGAAAAAAAAAGAATGTAATTCACGTGGCAACAAGGCATTTGCTTTATTGAAGCGAATCGAAATGATTCGCGTAGCATTGTTGCACTACTTTCTGTTAAACTATTTGCTGGATGGGTTGCACTTGGGTTGATTCCCTTCTTTGAAGCACCTTGTGAAATACGACATTTTTCATTTTGTTGTCAGGTTGCGAAAACGAACAAAGCAGATGGTTTGCCGACACATGAACATGCTACGTACAATTGACCGTGAGAGAAATATTCATTTTATAGATTCAGACCACAACCATTCAAGGGTTGGCCTTGTAATTTGTTGATCGTCATGCCGAATGCAAAACAAATTGGAAATTGAATTCGTTTAAACACGAATGGCATATCGGTTGGGATCATCGAAATTCTCGGAATGAGAACTTCCTCACCTTTGAACATTCCTTTGATTATCGTCGCTTGAATCCATTGTCCATGAGTTTTCTCACCACCAAACGCGTTCCGTTACATAGTTTTGGTTGGTTTAGATTTCAAAGCATGATGACTACCGAGCCAACCTTCAGTCGTTAATTGTGCGGTGGCAAGCCTGGCAGATCCAATGAGTTTCAAAATTCAGTTGGATAGTTGGTTGCTTCGTCTTCGTTTGTTACACAGTCGATAGATTTGAAGGAATGCAGTGGACCAACGATTTGATTTTGAATTGTGAAGTTTAAGTGATCCACATCTTTGTTCTTTACCGCAAGAATGCTCGTTCACTCAACCAATTGTCATGTTTGTGATTAGCAATGATGTTCGGTAACACTTTGTTGATGAGTTCGTCCTTAGTTGAGACGAAATTGGAAAAATTCAGCGGAAACGAAATCAGTCCGCTCGATTCATCGACAAGAACAAAGCCGTTACCGATAGTCAGCAATTGCTTGGAGAAATCTTCGGCAGATGCATCGTTTAGCAATGCAACTCGCATGTTTGTCGTCAGCTGAAGTGTCTTCACATAGCACCACAGAGTCGATGATTTTAGGCAAGCATTTATTTCATCAGCAGCGGTCGATCTTGGAATGACTGGTAGTGATCTTGGAATGACTAGTAGCTAGCGAAAATCGCCAGATAGTAGAATCATTGCGCCTCCAAAACTTCTTGAGTCATTGCGCAGATCTTTCATAGTTAGATTGAGTGCTTTCAATGCGCGTTTGTGCGCCATTGTGCATTCATCCCAGGTGATGATTTTACTTGCTAACGAAACTTTGAAAATTGCTGAGTATTTCGCAATGTTGCATGTTGGTTTTTCAGTCGGAAATTTCAACGTTGAATGAGGCGTTTGGCATCCTTCTAACAACGTGGCCGCTATCCCAGAAGAAGCAACTGCAACAGCATTTTCGGATCTCGCACGAACAGTTGCCAAAATCAATGACATGAGGAATGTCTTCCCAGTTCCATCGGGCGCGACGAGGAAAAATAAGCCACCATTTCCATCATCAATTGCCTTCATTGACGTATCGTACACTTCCTTCTGTTGAGGGTTCAACAGTGGTACATTCGTTTGAACTGATTGGTTCAATGCATCTCGATCATATTCATGATCACGTTCCAATTCTCGATTGAAAGCGTCGTTCATTCCACGATGTGGCGTTGGCATTCCTAACTTGACTAAAAAACTGCCGCACATGAGGCAACACATGTATTCGATCAAAAACAAAGCCTGGTTATGTATCTCTTCATTCACCTAGAGATCGGGATTCGCTGAACTGACACAAATTCGATGTAAAATGTCTTCAGACATTTCATCCTTTTACTTGTTCCACAGTTCAGGTGTATTCGATGGGAAGCATGTCAAAATAATGATATCAAAAAATGTGCGTATCTGACTTGGAGATACAGAAACAATTGCTTCAGCGATTGTCATATCCCAATGAGTATCTTTTTCAAGCAAATTGAGCTGTTGACATGAAGCACGAAATGTTGGGCACACTACACTATTGACAGTTAGACATTTCGACTATCATTTTTTTCTTTTGTTTGTTTGTTTCTTCTTTATTGTTTCTGTCATGTATCAGAGATGGCGTTGTATGCGGATTTAAATTTTTTGTGATTTTCTTTTATTTTCGAATACGCGAGGTTTTCATCGTTCAAATTCATCGATGTCAATCAAAAGCCTTTCCATACAAAATGTATGAGAAAATCAATTTTCTTCATAATTTATTTTTTCCGTGATTTATCCAATATTTTAATAGTTATTCTGATATTCGGGGCGGAGACAAATCCAACAAATCAAAAATCATAAAAATCGGTCCAGCCGTTCTTGAGTTATAAATGGTGTAACTAACCCGACTTTGTTTTGTATATATAGATAACTTGGAATACTTCATTCTTCTACCCGTACTACCCCCTATTAAAAGTTGATCGCTATCGGAGCTATCTTCGTTTTGTTGTCTTCAAAAAAATGTGTATTTCGCTGAAATGAAAGAATACAGCCATTATCTCTATTGTTTCGTTTATCGAAGTTGTTAAGATTTACCAACAATTCATCAATCTAGTATTATATTATTATCTTATCCGTAGGTATTTATATTTTTGGGTGTTTTATAGTTCAGTATCTACTGAGTACTAATATAATAATTATTTTATTGAGATTAAAATCTGATGCATGTGACAGATCTCAAATTCTATTTTATTTATTTTTATATCATCCCCTATTTGAGGTTGCAATCATCATGGTAGTTGCAGTCATATCGATCACGGAGGTACTTAAGCTATCAAAATTTTCATCTGGTTTTACTACATAATATACTGCCATTTATGTTCCCATTCCACTCCTTATCTCCTCACCCACCTCCTAATCCCCAGTGTTATTAATACTAGACAATCAATAAGCAATTACGGGTCACGAGAGACGGTGTTACAAAGAACATTCAGTTGCATCTCGACAGCGGGTGTGTGCGGGCTTCTAATAACTTTCCATCAGTGATTGACTCAATAGATACAGACACATTCAGAATCTATCATCATCATTCATACACCCTCACATATAATCCATAAAACTGTGTCATAAAGTGCGTGAGTGTATGTACCGGGTGACCCAAAACAACAATACCGATACTCGAGTGAAAGTTGAAACCAGAGCACGGAGCCATTATACATCATCACAAAGGTCAGTGTCTGGCATTCTGTTCCATCGCCCCCACCCATAGATCCGACCTCCTCATCTTCCGTAAAAATAATTACAGTCCACTTAAAAAGCTCAACCGTATACCGATGATATTTCCTTGGATATTGATCTTGGGAATATTGTATTTTTTTATTCTGTAATTGTGTCGGTTTATAATCATTATTTTATAGTTTACGGAATAAGCAAAATCACATTTTGTTTTTCAATGTGTATTTGAACTCAAAAGACGGACCGTGTATCGTCATCGTCATCGTCATCATCGATGTCGGGATCGATTTACTGCCGGATGAAGCCTTGTTCTTTAATGCAACGTTCATCCACCAAAATTTATGAGGTCGTCTATCCAGCGGGCTTTAGGGCGTCCCTGTGGGCGTTTAGTGCCCCTTGGGTACTACCGTATGACGGCATTTATCCAGCAATTGTCCACGCACCTAGCGACATGTCCATCCCATTGTCATTTCATCTACTTAGCAACCTTTATCACATCGCGTACTCGTGTCTGCTTATTAATATACTCGTATATTATGTTTTTATGTTATAATTATTAACTGTTAAGTGTAGGTACATACTATTTGACTTTCTTATTAAAAAATATATAACGATTGATATATAACATACATATTATTTAGAGTGAAAGAACAATATATATGTCACCTATGAATGATAGACCTATAGTAAATAGTATGGAGGTTAAAGGGAATCAATATTCACATACGTTTGTCAAGTCTGCAAAGAAGAAAAACTGCATTTTAAATTGGACATTTTCTAGAGTTGGGTTCAAGCAGCATGAGAAAATAAAATACTTTTTCTGTTGGTGATAAATCTAAAATCTCTATAATGCTTGTCACTGATCAATGATTCTACATACTGTTTAATACGAACATACCTGGAGGAATATTCTTTAAAAATAAATAGGTATGCTGCCTCCATACATGAATGCGACAGGTAAATAATAATTAATACGTTATTAGGATATTATCCACATTATGAATACATAGATTTTAACTTCCACTATATTCTATTATATATATTTCTGAGGCGTTATATACAATAAATGTATTTTTATTTAAATGATGTTGTATTCTTAAATCTTATTTAAATATTAATCCAGTATTGAAAAAGTGAGAAAAATAATATAAAACTGACGGCCATATTCATAAGTTATTTAAGTAAGAAGGAAATTAACAAAAAAATATTAATGACATGAATCGAATATAAACATACTTTGAGATATTTCTTTGGTATTTTGTTTTTATTATACTTTAGTATTATATTGAAAATATATAATATACTGTTGTCTAAATGGGTCTCAATTCATCCAGGTCCATATTAGAGGCGATGTGTGTCTGTTGGATAACGGTAAATAAAAATCAAAAAGTTTTCTTAAATAAAACTATTGATATACATATTTTGGAACGTGTTGAAAAATACATATTAGAAAAAATATAATATAATATTGCTACAGGGCGGGATTTAAACTGGCATCCATCGGATTCCGAACATAATCACCACGAAATTAGTCCAAAATTAAAAGAATATAACATTATTGAATCTTGTAAATAATTATTCGATGAATAAAAAATAGTTCAATTATACATTATTAGCAAGTGCAAATACGTTAATGCTAAATTTGTAGAGATGCTGATGCCATCCAGGAATTAAAGTAAGTACCTACCTGAATAACTTGATTCAAAATGACAAAAGATGATCAGCAATATTCATAAAAATTGAAAACACCTCGGACGCATAGTATAAAGGTTCTAATGCGTTGAAAATATGGAGAAAAATGGTCGGTGACCTCCACACAATATTCTAAAAAGAAACCCATTTTTCGCTAATATTAATATCATGAGGAGTTTCGAGCTAAAAATGTAAATGGGTGTCGTTGATTTACTATTCAAAATAACAGAACTTTAATATTGAATTCATGCACGTGTAGCAAATGACAAAGCACAGAGTCCTACTAATAAAAATAGAAACGAGTCAATGGTCATTATTAGCAACATGAATAAATATCATATTATTTAATCAGTGTTGCCAACTGTCGTTGACAAAAATATGCCAGACGGGGTACGAAAACAAGCTGTTTGACAAGAAAAAAACGCTAGATTTTGTAAAAATCAAATTTATTTATTCTACCAAGAACAAAATCAATACTTTCTCTTTCGCATATCGAAAAAAGTGCAAAAATCGAAAAAATATCTATATATATGTAAAAACAACATATTTTTACATGTATTTAAAAATTGACACCAAATGCCTATATTGTGTCAACAGCGTTCGTGTTTCGTTTCATGTCATTCCAATAATCGTCAAACTGATGTCACATACTTAAGCCCAAATTAAATTATGTGATACCATTTTACTATAAGGCCATGAATGTTCATATGTTCATATTCTTTCAAGTGTTAAAATAGAATGTTGTTTAGTAGGCGTCTGATGATCATTAATTTAATGCACATGAAAATAAATAAACTAAATAATTAGCGTATAGCACATTTAAAACTATTCGAGGCATAAAAAAATGCTAGTAAAACCGCCACAAGCCAGATGCATTTTTTGCAAGCTAGATGCCTATCGAAAAATCCCAAATCAGACAAGAAAACGCTAAATTGGCAACGCTGATGATAATGAATAAACTATTGTATTTTTCAATAATATATGAATTTGCTGTATTAGACTTGGGTCTAATAGGCTGTACTCTGTGAGGACCAAATGTCGTTTGTTTAACGCGTGCGTGCTACCTGTGCTCCTGTGTGGTTGTGAGACATGGCATCTTACTAAGCTTCAAGAGTCTCGGCTTTTGAGCTTTGAGAATCGATGTCTCCGCCGAATCTTAGGGGTAGATTGGTACGACCGCGTTACAAACACCCGAGTTCGTGAACAGACACAACATCCTTCGGTGATTGAAGTTATCACAAAGAGACGCTTTACGTGGCTGGGACACGTATTTCGGATGCCACCAAAGAGTGTGGCACTTCGTACCCTTGTGGCACAGCCTCAAGGATTCCATTGCCGTGGCCGGCTCTCCCTCACCCTGCAGCGGTGCTACAAAAGTGACCTACGTGCTGCAGGTCTGACATGGCGGGAGGCACAAGAGTTGGCGATGGGCCGAGGGAAGTGGCGCCAACTTGTGCTTGCCCTATGCCCCAATGTTGGGTCGTGACAGGGTGGAAGAAGAAGGAGAAGAAGAAGACTTAGATACCTACATAATATATTTTATATTACACTTATCGGTTTCGCTTGGCGAGTTTGGTAATCTTCGTGAAATTTCCAACATTTATACCGTTCAATTTCTTTATATTGGTAAATAGGAAACTAAGTTTCTTCACACTAAACAGGCGTATTTAGTTTTGTTTGTGTTAAGGTCAATTGATATTTATTCAAATAGCCTCAAACAAAGGCTCCGGGACTGTTTGCTTAGGAATTTCGGGATAGGATTGTTTGAAGTGTTATGTTGGTTAGTTTAGAACAGTAAAGAAAGGTGCCCCCACGGACTGCCACTGGATTAACTAAACAAGTTATGTGAGCAAAGATAACTTGTTTATTGTACTTGCTGATACATTATTATTCATGATATAGCTTTATTTTTAAGCAAGAACTTGCAAGTTTCTCGTAATTAATTTTAAAACTTATAAACATAATAAGGTTTAAAAATCATGAGATACTTAGAGTTAATTGGAAATTAAACGTATTAGAAAAGTGCATCAATAAGTTTTTGACAATAATTCAATGAAGTATTTCTATTAAGTAGAATGAGATTCTCTTGGCTATGCAATGGTGTTGACAAACTGTCATTCATAAAAATACGGATAAGAAAATACGCTAGATGTCCAAAAAAAAATCTACATTTTCCCAAAATTTTGAACAGACAGCTCTTGACACGTGCAGATTAAAACCTTCGTGCTGGTTATGGTATGTCGATGATCCCTTCTTAATATGGCCTCACGGTATAGAAGCGCTAAATGAGTTTTTGGCCCATTTAAACAATCTACATTCAATGATTAAATTCACAATAGAGATTGAACAAAATGGAGCTCTACCATTTCTTGACGTGGAAGTTATCAGAAAAAATGGATGGTTCTCTAGGACACAGAGTCTACCGAAAATCAATCCATACCAATCGTTATTTACATGCTTCATGTCACCATCACCCTGCTTAAAAATGGGTTTGATTTCGACATTGATGACAGGAACTCGGCGAATCTTTGAATCATCGTATTTAAAATCCGAGATATCTCAAGTATCAAAGGCTCTTCAAGCAAACGGATATTCTAACAAGATCCAAAAAGCCACCAAAAGCGAAATCAACCTTCCTCAGGAGGAAGAGATACAGTTCAAATGCCGGGCTTATCTACCTTATATCAAAAACACCACCGATACCATTTCCAGAATACTTCGGAAACATGAAATCGAAACAATATTCTCAACATCGACAAAGGTCCGAAATATATTAAGACCAGTAAAGGACTCGCAACTTTTGGACTTGGCAGGTGTAAACAGGTGGTTTTGATTGTAAACCTTCTATATAATGTAAAAGAAGAGTAGTGTAATAGAATGCTCGAAGTATTGGAAATGTGGTACTGGCTAACTGGTATATAAAATGAAATGAAATTGAATTGTTCATTAGATAATTCAGATAGCCTCAAGTCAACTGGCAGACCAAAGATTCACTGGTTGAAGGGTGTTATGAAAGAAGTCCGGAAAAATTAATAGAAGAAATTGCCAAAGAATTCAGGTGAATAATAAAGAGTTCTGGCGGAGCGTTTTGTCGGTGAGAAATTGGTGGTGTTGAAAATGTAAAACAAATTGAGTCAATCGTCCGTTTATAAATTTAGTAGGTGCGCAGTTTCAGTAATAAACTGCTTGTGAAACATTTCACATTCATACAACAGCACATCCTGCCGTTGAATTATATTTGAAGTAATTTTGGTAGCTCGTGCTGCGGTACAAAATTGGTATAAACTCCGAATTTATGATGTGAAACTTCCAAAACTATGCGCTCTAAATTAAACTTAACTTGGGTTGCACACGAATAATATTTAATCAGTTTCGATGTTTCACGTTCATCGGTTTATATTATTATATAAATATTACGTACATCATCCTTATCCTATTTATAAAACTCCAGCTTCAAAGCATAGAGCAAAGACAAGGTCGCGTTTCTGTGAAACTTGCAGTGCCTAGATCGCTTTTGTAGTATAAAAGGGTGAGGGAGGGTTAGCCGATTTTTCCGCAAAAATGATATCTGTCGGTATCTGGAACATAATATGTCCAAGCCACGTAAAGTGCCTTCACGTGATGTATTATTATTACACTACTACAGGTCACGAGATTAATTTAATTACAGTAGTGTAGGTAATTACACAATAAAATAGTAATGTTCTTTTTTAATCATCCCTTATCGAAGTATGGTCATCATTTGGTCATCAGAGTGATCTTCACTTCATCATCTGGTACTTGAATCAGTTCTAAAGAGTTGCACTTGGATAGATTACGGAGGTGTGTAAACCACGAAATTCAGTGTCATGAAATACTATACTTATATCTACTTCTTTGGCCATATCCGCCCCTTAACTGAAGCATATGGACACCACGCGGCGCCTCCAAGAATCCCTGTCGCTCGCCAGTCTTCTTGCTTCATTCCAGGTCAAACCAGCATCTTGTAGCTCCGCCGTATACACTCTGTAGATTGTATTTAGCGGCCTTCCAGGATGCCGGAATCCGGTTGGCTTGAAGAACAGGCAAGCCAGGTTGAAGTTCTCTTCTGGCATCCGCAGTACGTGGCCGAGCTAGGTCCAATGTCGCCTCTTCACTTTCAGCGTGATGAGAGGCTGCTTGGTGCGTTCTCTTATCTCCTTGTTGCTCTTAAAGTTATACCACCGTACACACAGTATTCGTCGCAAACATCTGTTTTCGAAGCTCAGTATATGGTTGCTCTGAGCCTTCGTAAGGTGCCATGATTCGCTACCGTAAAGCAGCACCGTCAGAATGCAAGCGTCGAATAAGCGGCATTTGGTTTATACCGAGTACAATTATGAGTCTCAGACATTCCGGATCGAGTTGAATGTTGCTCTAGCCATTACCATTCGGATAGCGAGCTCTTTCTGCAAAATGCCATCTCCCATGATGTGTACCCCCAGGTACTTGAAACTGTCGACGCTCTCGGTGTTTTGTCCGTCGCTAATAGGAAAATCTGGATCAGGATAGGTGCTATTACACAAGACGTTGGTTTTCTTCGCGTTGATTTTCAAACCAACGCCAGAGGAGTTGTCATGCAACCTGTCAATTGTCTCTTGAATGCCCTCGATTGAGTTGTCGAATAGGACAGCGTCATCGGCGTATTCCAGGTTGCATAGTTTCACCGTGGGGGTAACAGGTATGCCTCGGTCGGGTAGTATTGACTTCCGTAGTATGAAGTCAAAGAGACTGATGAAGAGAAACGGTGCAACGACACAACCCTGTCTGACTCCGGTCGTGACCCCTAACCATTCCGTGACAGTGTCTCTAATTCTGATACAGCATTCGCTATTCTCGTGCAGGCTTTTGATTATGGCAATGATCTTGGGAGGGATACCGTATGCTCCCAGTATTATCCAGATCCTTATATCAACATAACTCAAGAACAATACACAAAATGATATTTAGTATTACCCACAAAAAAATAAAGTAGTCATCATTACAATAATAGAAAAATCACAGAAACATCCAGGGTTCTATCTGTGTTTAGTTTTTCTTTTCGTATTTCATGCACGCAAAATCGTATGCAATCGCAATTATAAATATATTTTCATAATAATATGACGGTGACGTTATAAAGCGAGATTATTAGGAATTATTTGCAAGAAAGACAGTTCATAGATAGAATCCTCGCGAAAGAGTGAATAATGGATGTTCAAACCTTTAATCGGCCCATTTTTTTCGCAAAGATATTCTTAATAAGTATGTTTATAGAGCTTTTCAAAATTGTTACATTATAATCATAGTATTTATAATATTAATACTATCGACCGAAGGTACTTGATGGAATTTGAATTTAAATTCTAATGGATTTAAGTTTTGTACTATTCCATTCGAGTCGTATTTTGCTGCCGAAAGGCGAAACTCGGGTCGCAAAAAATGACTGAAATGGAACAGTACTAAACTTAAATCCATTAGAATTCATATTTACAGTATTGCAAAATGATAATTTACGTGATGTTTATAAACCATTATTTAAAAAAAATCGGTGTGTGTATTTATGTAAGCGAGTTAGAAGTTATACTTCTTTGGCGTAACAAAAAGATTCTTCGACTAGCTCTTAATTATCTTGTTAAATTACACATTCTAGAAAAAGGACCGCTTATTGGAACGCCGTTGGTTTATTTCTATACACTTTAACTTATATTACTAAATTATATATTATAATTATTTAACGTTGTTTTTATTTTTAAAGTAATAACTGGCACTATGACGTTTAATAGTTCGTTTACGTAAGGGATTGCAAATGGCCGACAATAATAAATTCGCTGCCTAGGCAACAGAACAATTCTAAACTATAATATTATACTGTATAATAAAATCGTTGCTTAGGCAACGGAACAATTCTAAACTATAATAATATTATACTGTATAATCGTCACGATTGGAGTATCATTCTGTGGCGTAATTGTAGTGCGTTCGGCTGATAACCGGACAATCGGTGGTTCGAATCCAACGAGTGCGTTTATTTTTGTGTGAAATAATAAATTGTGTTACATATTGTCACACGCCAAAAATACACTCTGATCTGATTTTCTAAACGCGCCTAAAGAAGTATAACTTCAAAAAATATAATATAACTGAAAAAAAAACTCTGATAACCTTGCATTTGTAGGGAGAAAATTAACAATTAATAGTCACATTAGCGGAAGAAAAATGAAAAGGGTCACCCTCACTAAATCTCTTCTAGCCCTCTTCCGATTGTCATTACCTTCTACGAGTATAAATCTCTACAATAATTTTCACCCTTTTTATGGCAGGAAAATTTCTCTGCTGCAAATATAATATGCAGTGATTTTTCGGTAGTTATCTTGTTATGAGAAAAAAACGAATTATTTTTTTATGAAATTACAAAATAATAATATATGTACCTTTATATTTATTAAAAAAGTATATTATTCCCTGACAGGAAGAAAAATTTTAAGTTATTTACGATTTCACATAATATCTATTTTTCCTATCTTTGTAACGAACTAAAATGCAAAGTATCAGTAAATATTAAATAAAATATAAATCCAGATTTCAAATTTTATTGAAAGAATTTTTCATTTTTCTTTTTAATGAATTTTAATTACTTATATATTTGGCATCTACAGTTTTCGATGTACCTATGCGTATAAAATTTAAATGAAATTTTCACTAATACAAAAAGCATTAATTAACATTTTTTTTATTCAACGAATAATTCACTTAATTTGAATGGTCAAAGACATTGCTTATAATCAGTATCTTTAGAATTATCTTCAAATGTGTGAATTTTGCCCATTTTTTTGAATAATAAAATGCCTAATTGTTGTCAAATTTGGGATCACAGAGATTATAAATATATTTTTTTATCGTAAATATTTCAATTTTACAAATGGTGTTATAAGTACGTTTAAAAATTAATTAATCTAAAAAATCTTAACACCACTGCAATGGATGTACTGAAATGTGACATATTCTAAAACATTAGATCAAGAGGTTTAAAAGAATACTATTGTATGTAATAAAAATACTTTATGCAGTCATCAAATGTTTAAAATACATATAAAGGATAATAAATAAATAAATAAAATAAAAAAATTAAAAAGCCTTTTTATTTCTTACAAACAAAAAAGTTAATGACAGTGAATTGACTATATCTAATGTAAAGGATAATAAGGCTTCAAAATTATATAAATAGACTATCTACAACGTTTAAGAAATGTTCAAGCTAATGCTTTGAAAATACCATAAAATCTCCATTTTGACCTTCGTTGGGCATGTGGGCCCTTAAGTAGTTTCAGGTCAAAAATTGTATTTGGGCTCGTCGGTCTACTCATTTTTAAATATTGTAGAAATAGAGAAACAATTTAATATAGATACTAACAATTTATATTTATAGACAAAAATCATAATTATTCTGAGCCCCGTATATAATATTATAAGCTTTAATTAAAAAATAAGAGAATAATATTCCAACGTCTATTTAATCTGTATCTACTGTACCTACATAATATAATAAGTGATACTATAATATGCTACAAAGTACTTAACTACACTGAATATCTTGTAGTCTGTATTTTAAAATGGATATAATACAAACATCATAATGTTGACTTTCGAGGAAATATTCCGGCGTTGTATGAGTCTCAATATAAACACATATCATCTCACTGAGTTTATACAGCGAACCTCCAGACAACAGTATAATATCCTAAGTTTACTCTTGTCCTTCACAAATGTGAATTTATCATATCTACGAGTACTACGGAGCCAAGAAAATTATCATGACTCCGTGGATAGTGGTGAAAAGATTTCAATGTCAATCAATAACTTATTGTTAATGTGTTTTTTTGGAGTATGGAAGATTTTAATATTAACCCTTATGATAGTGGTAGTCAAAAAAATTTCATCTTCTGTGTATCCTGCCAATACAATAGTTGTGGGTGTTACATGGACTTCAGGCAGAGTGTACTTTTCACTTAGTATCTTAAGTTTGTTTTAATACCCTACCATCAATGACATATTAAATGGACAACTCACTTCATATCGGCGCGCACGAGAAATTGTGTCACGTGACCATAATATGACGTATCCATTTCCATTATGCGATACAAGCTTCGAGAATTTATAGTAATATAACCTCTATTGTAATGGCGTATTAGTGTCATTAATCATTACGTTAGAAACAGATTCTAGGTTACTTACGACTTCTCGGAGATTAGACGCATGTGAGCCCAGCACATCGCAGGCGTCTGAGCAATGGTTTCTGTCATTCAATTGCATTGAATAAACATATCTTAAAATGGCATTTTATCAATAGTAAATAATACTAACACATGAAAAGTGATATCCCATCTTTCTTGGAGTGCTTAGTAGATTTTTTTTACAATTTTTAACTAGACACATTGGCATTTTGTAACACAACAATAACGGCAGAGTCGAAATCTGACAGTCAGAAATTTTGTATGGGCAGACCCAGCGGTGTTGCCAGACCGTTTGCAAGCAGAATGTTCATTTGAGCGTAGGATACAGATAATAAAATATTAATTTCACCATCCGGCAGACCCGACACAAAGTGAGTATCATTTTATTTACCAGATGCTTCGTCCATATTAATGTCATTGCCTACCATCCAGCATGACTTGGCAGGAAACCATTAATTTAAAACTACAATGTATCTTGTAACATAATATTGTTAAAATTACAAAACAAGCAATTTATGTGAGTCAATCAAATTTCAACAGAAAGCTAATTTAGAAAAATAATAGAACAATTTAATGAATCAATAATATTGCAAATTAAGAAATAATGTTATGTAAGTTTGCTATGATATGCACAAAAGTTGTTTGTATGAAAATCAATCTTACTCAATTATTGAAACTGCCTAATTGTTCAAATTAAAATCAATTGTTTATAATTGACGAAAGAATCACGCATTGCACAATAAACTTAATAAGCATGATTATCAAAATATTCAAATAGTTGATAACAACGTTTCCTTTGTCTCAATTCATTATAAAAACCAAGGGGGCGAATGATCAAAATAACACAAGTAATAATGCCGTTCTAACCTACAGTCGCATCCACGATCTCACGATTGGTAATTTTCTCGCAACACACTTTCGTAATTATTAATTGTAAAATTCATTAATCTCATTGTATAAGTCTGTATTTACGATTGTATTTTTTTGATGGTTAAGGGAAATAAACTGGGACTACTTTATCATGCACAAATCCTTCTACTCATTGGAATTTACCTACCCCATCTCATACCATCCTTTACCTCATAATTATTGTTGTCCATATTATTATTTTTTCGCGGGTTTATTTAAAATAAGAAGTATATGTCTATATTGTATAATGTATAATGATAATAAATATTCGATGTCACGTTATATAAATGTAATGTACCTAAACTAAAATTAGGTATATGGTTGATCAAGAAGAAAAAGACATACGAGATTGATTTTCTCTTTTACACCAAAATCCAACGCCTGCGGCAGAAGAGAAGAGCGTTCAATTCCTCACTTTAACCTTGACTTCACAGATGGACGGATGTCTTTGCTACCCAGTCTACCTTGATGTTGAACACATCCTCTGGGATTGCCCGCTTATGGAATTCGAACGAGCGGAGCTGTTTGCCAGGGTCCGTCCTCACACGGGCCCAATTGGTCATGGAGATCTGGTAGCAACAGAGGCCAACTTTGCGGCATTTGAGAAATTTGCAGCGTCGTATGGGGAGCGGGATAGTCCCGACTCTTCTGTAGACTCATCCATTTCAATTCGTGACACTCAGTATGCGGGTACACAAAGCGCTTAACGTCAGCGGACAGCAGAGCCAATCCAAAAACAAATATTTTCTTTCTTAACTTTCTTCTTTAAGCACTACGGTGCATGGTTGCTGCATCAGTCCCGTGCGACTCCGTCTCGGGACGGAATGAGCACTTAAAATCACTTCTTTCAGACACGTTTAAAACGTCATAGAAAGCGGCCGTGCATATCCACGGTTGTGCATATATGACGGGTGGTGGTGGGCACTTTAACGGTTGCCTTCGGATGGCATCCTTTTAAATTCAGTGGAATATGTACCTACTTTGGAAATTTTTAATAGAGTCAGCTTATAAAGAACAAAAGAGATTTAGATAAATAATATATATTATGTATCTTTAATGTTCCTGTAAATATATGAATATTCTTACATAATAACTTTTAAACACTGATATCATAGATATATCTCATTAGTTAACTCCATTAATTCCCAATACGTTGAATGGATGCTTTTACACCTCTTGAGTGTAGTATTTTTATTGTTTATAATATTACTTATGATTTATTATTAGGTTTTGACGATTTATTATACATTTATCGAGGGTATTATTATTGATAAAGTAAACAAAAACACTTCAACTATTCATATTTTTTTGTGATCGTTGACTTTATATGTAGGTGATAAAGTTTTTACCTACTTCGATTTGTTATATAAGTTAGAGTTAATAGTATTTGTTGTCAGTTTGTATTATTTGCCTTTTGGTGAGTGAACAGAGTGCCTGAAGATGCCGAAAGACGAAACCGGGTCGCAAAATACAACTCAAATGGAATAGTACAAAACGTAAATACATTAGAATTTAAATTCGAATTCCATCAACTACCTTCGGTCGATAGTATTAATATTGTAATAGAGTTTAAGGTTGTCCTCACGCCTTCTCCTTTTTTTTGTCCCTTGACGCTTTGGACTAGTTGCTGAAGTAATTTTCAAGAAATAATAATACTTTGAAAGGTACCGTTAGATGTATGAATGCAAATGTCAGACTAAATAGTGATCTAAAGGCAGCTCTCGAAATGGAAAAGTTTACGAACCGGAGCGCTCGACAATTTTCTGAAGATATTTACGTAGTTATCAAATTGTATGTGTATTTTATAAAAATAAGTGTGTTAGATTTTCTATTATATAATCTATCTAGCTCGGGCGGTCAAAATATTTTTTCCACGAGACGGAGCGATAACTTAAACGATTTCACGAGCCGAAACGGCGCTCCGGTGCGTTCCAGTGCATTTCGAGCCCTGTCTAAAGGAAGACAACGCGAAGAACAAGCGGCGACAACCTATAAATCTATAACTATTATAACAAACAGCTACGAAAGTCTCAAACAAATCATTCACTAATACATACGTGTAAAAATTAGGAGATATTTGGAAATATACATTCACAGACAAACGAAAATTTACGAATCCAAGTTGTAATTTAAAATGAAAACCTAATCAGGGGTTTAGTAAAAATTCCAGCGCGTAGATATGGCCCGTTAAATAAAATTCAATTAAGTTTTGAACTGCGAAGTTTCCCTCCAACTATGCTTGCAATCTCGGCTTATAGTGGGGCTTGTTGTCATCTAGGTCCATGACAAAGTTATAAGGATTTAAAGGAGGTCGAATAACTTTCACACAAATCCCGTGCCTGGGCCGAGACGTAATGCGCTTACACTTTTCGGAGATAAATTCGAATGAACCCTTGCATATAGGATTTATTTTTTGCTACTAAAAATATCACGGCTTTCGTAGAAAAACACCATTTCGAATGAAAATGTAGAGAGGTTTTTTTATGTTAAAAAGAGCAAATTGGGTTCAAAACAAACATGCTTTTCTAATTAAAGAAAACACATAAAAACAACACGTCTTCTTTTACTTGAGAAAATAGTCCTATTAAATTTGTCTTATACTAAGTATCATAGTACGAGTATATTATAATAATTATTTTTTAATCACCCTATATCAAAGCTAGTTCACCATCAGGGTGATCAGGGTGATCTTCACTTCATCGTCTGATATCTGAAACAGTTTTAAGGAACTCCACTTGTAGATATTTTTTTTTTTTTTTTTTGAATTATTAATAACCATGTTCTTGCTTTTTCGTACAAGGTGGTTTGTTAGTAATTTTAAACAATCACAAACACCCAGGCTTTGAGAAAAACACATAAATGTTTTTGTCATGACCGGGAATCGAACCCAGAACTCTCGGGTGGAAGGCCAGCGCCTTATCCACTGCACCACGAGAGCCGCCCACTTGTAGATATTACGGATGCTTGTAAGTCACGAAATGCAGTGTCAGGTATATGAAATAGGTCATGGCCCCCACAAAGGGAGGGCTGACAGGACTCTAGCCTATGGGCCCGTTCTCATGGGGGGCCCGGCCTGGTGGTTCGACCAGATAAATGAGATAAACACAGATCATAAATTTGCTCTAATAGTAAAAAAAGTATTTTACTTTGGGGTTATGTATTACCATTCTAAAATATACAACTTCTTAATTCAATGTGTTAAAATACACTGAATTTTATTTGGAAAACGTCACTGTAGAACGTCAGACGACCTTTTACCTTGTCGTTAGCGATATGTAGGGAGGCCCGCCGAAGATCTTGGATCTTGGCCTGGGGGCCCGCTTCAGAATGTGGGGGCCATGAAATAGGTACTAAATAACAACATAACATAACTAAAGAACACTATCCAAAATACCATAATACTACACTTCATGCATATCTATTTGAAACAAATTCTAACATGTAAATATACTAATATTATAGAAAATTTTATTATTTTCTAACAAATCAATCACAAAAAAACTAATTATGACTAAGTACTACTATCGGATAGGTACTGAAAACGATCAAGGGGATGGTTTTGATTTTTAAAACGTAATTCACAAAAATATCGTATCCGGATATTTGTACGTAAACAGTTCACCGCAGGACACTTATTCGTCCGCCGCAGTACTGAAACATGAGTTCGTGTAATATTTAATCAAATGACGAGTTCTTCGTTGAACATTTCACTGTGGAATACATTTGTACGTATGCTACAACATGTGGAGATTTCTTTACTAGGTTAAGTTAGGTTATATTAGGATTAAATTGGAAAAATACTATTTGTAAACTATCGCCGCATTTTGTAAGATACGTACAAATGTATTCCACGGTGAAATGTTCAACGAAGAACTCGTCATTTGATAAAATGTTATACGAACTCATGTTTCACGTACTGCGGCGCACGAGTAAGTGTCCTATGATGAACTGCATACGTACAACTTACATGTAACCCAAAAATACCCTCATACAAATACGTAATTTTACAATTATCCATCAACAGTGTGACATCAAGCGGTGGTTCGAAACCCTTTTGTCACTATGAGCTATTTATATTTTACGCACCGAATAATATAATATAAAAAAAACTGCAGAATGCATCTCAAATAATATATTGTCGCGAGCAATTCCGTTATCTGTAGTCTCTGGATAATTGAATTCTCTCTGTCCAAGAAACACACAGCTTTCGGAGTCAACATCACATTTCAAAGGCATCCATTGCCTTTCACTCCCTTGCCTTCAGGGTCTATGATTCAACACCGTACAAAGATTCGCACAATACTAATGTTTGTACAAGCATCATTTTCGTGGCAATTGAAATTCCCAAATCCTTCCATATAGTGGTGAGACGTGTCGTCGCATTTTTGGCAATCTCTATGCGTCTTATTATCTCTGCTTCATACCCGCCTTTTCCACTAATGGTCGATCCCAGATATACAAACTCGTCCACTGTTTCTACGTTTTGCAGTATAGTTGATGGTAGAAGGTTAACCCGATCCATAACCATTTACTTGGTCTTATTCCTATTAATAAAGAGGCCGTATTTGCAATTTTGATCCTCTTCCCAATGTTTCAGCTCTGCGGGTTCTCTTTCATCAGCAGTGATTAGCGTGCTATGATCTGCGAATTATAAGTGGTTTATATATTATATAATGTACATATTATATAATTTAATTATACACTTTTTATTATTATTATTGTGTATAATGCAATATTCATTTTAATGTATTTCTCTATGTAATCTATGATTTTAATTAACATTATTAATAATATTGTTTGGGCCAATTATGGTAGCATTAATCATATAAAAAATCCATACATACCTCCCACAATCATTGTTGTGCGTCCAGGCACAAATAATTTAGTTGATTTAGACCAGGGGTCGGCAAACTCTTAAACCAAAGGAGCCAAATATGAGTGGCACAACGGTTAAAAAAAATTCGAGAGCCATATGTATATTTAAATGAATTAATTACATTTTAAAATTGTTTACTTATTAAGTGAAGAAGATTTCCCGAATAAAACTAACGTAAATATATGTTTTTATTGTTGTAATTATAAATATAATTTTTACATAATATGAATTACATACATTTTTCACGCATTCTTTAAAACTAATGTGAACAATGATCTTCCTTGCATTTCATTGGAGAGTTTCTGTATGTTTGGTATGTAACTTGTAGTTTTTAATTTCAGGCGCGACTCCAAATTCTCATTGGTTATTTGACTTCTCTAAATGCTATTTATATTGATCATGTTTGAAAATGATTGTTCACATAGATATTATGTAGACTCGATTATGAGTTAGGAAAGCTATTCCATGTATTAAAAATTGTAGTATCTACCATTCTACCTTATGTAGTTTACAGAGCTCCACTTGTGTTGTGAAATTAAATTGCATTTTTCTGTCTCCAAATCCTCAATTTTGGTGGCAAAACCTACATATTTGGAGCTCCATAACGCTTTGCTTGTTAAATACACCAATAAAATTGTATTTCAAAAGTGCTCGTGTCAATATCAAATGGAAAAAAAAATAATTTGTCGACTTTTGCAATGGGTGGATTTAAAACAACAACAATCATACCTTTTTGCATCACCCATCATGGAGGAAAAATTAGTCTCGCGATAATGTTAATATATACTATTATAATAAGTGTACAATCAATGACAAAAAATAAAAATAGTGAATTTTGCAAAAGTTTTTGTAAAAATTGGGAATTTGGCAAAGAGCCGCACGCCAATAGCCAAAGAGCCACATGTGGCTCGCGAGCCGCGGTTTGCCGACCCCTGATTTAGACGAAGACTTGCACTAGTTTGACCGCCGATAGCGTCATCAAAGAAGTAATTAAATCACGAGTTACGGTTTGCCCAATACTGCGTCAATTACCGTAATTCATAAACAATCATAAACCCCACAAATTCGTCATATAAGTACAAAGTAACCGTGAGATTGACCGTACTAGTTGTGTGAGTGCGGGAACATGGATCCAGCCTAGCGCGCCCGCCATATCAACATCAAAGGTTAGTGATTGGATTGAATCCCTGTATAGCCCCTCCTCAGCATCAAAATCACCTCCTTTCTACAGTGTACTAAAAAGCGCTGCCAAATATAATTTAAAAAAAATGGAAACCGAAATTCTCATTATGAATTGTTTATTAGGTCTAACCTAGGTCTTAACCTGGGTCTGAGACTGCGTATGGTACGTTGTTATGTTCTATCAATTCTTTTAAATGGTATGGGAGTATGGACGCTAAACCAAGAGATGTCTCGGAGACTTGAAGCTTTCGAGATGTGGCTGTATAGACCCATCCTGAAAATTCCTTGGACTGACTGGGTGACAAATAATGTTGAAGTTCACAATCGAATGGGGAAGGACTGAGAAGTTCTACGTACTACCAAACCAAGAAACTATAGTACCTCGGCCACATTATGAGAGGAAAAACGTACAATATTCCTCAACTTATCATTCAAGGAAAGATCAATGGTAAGCGTAGCAAAGGACGGCGCCGCATTTCGTGGCTTAAGAACCTCCGTGATTGGTACGAGTACAGCTCTACAAATCTAATCGACAAATCTAAGATTGCCTTGATGGTGGCCGACCTCCACCTAGGCCCTAGGGGATGGCACAATAAGAAGAAGAAGATTAAATAAACAATTTTCTTTCGACTAATGAAACAATTGCAGCAGTTTCAATTATTAAAATATTTATCTCGAAATACTACTATGTCTGGGAGAAGTACGAGTATTATGACATAATTACATGTAATTTAAATAAAACTCAGTCAGATAGCATAGCAATTACACTGGTTTATAAAATCAAAACTCAAAGGATTATTTCCGACGAATTACAAAGTAATTTCAGCAATATAAATGACTACGAACATCAACCGTTACAGAGAACTAAGTACCAATTTCCCTTTACCACTGACATTTCCACGGAAAACTCTGCGATTTGGATATTATTATATATAGGTGCGTATAGCTTCGGTTACTGGGTATGAGTAGCGACGACTTTGTTAGGAATAATTTATTATTCAAGAGTGCTTTTTATTACAGAATTCCGGAAAATGGAAAACATTGTGAAACTAATGTGACAATAATATAAATACAGAATAGTATATTTAGTTTCGTGACTGGACTATAAACGATCAATGTGCCAACTGAAATTAAATTTTGAACATACATAATTTGAAAAGGCCTGAACAAAAACAATGCATACGTGCAAGTGAGAAAGTATTCGGCATCCTTATAATCTCTGCCACACGTGCTAGAGTAAGATAAAAGGGTTACAGATGTGTGAGATAATTTGCTATGGTGTCGCCGCCAAATCTTAGTTTCTTGCTTAACTAAGCGTCGATAACCTGCGAGCGCGTGTTGCTAAGATTTATATTTTTTGTGGTAAATATTTTTAGTTAATTAAGTAGAAAAGATGGTTCTGTGTGTTGTATTAAAATGTGGTAGCCGTACTGATAAGCAAGAAGATGGTATTACGTTTCATAGGTAAGTTGATACATGTTCGTGATAATTTATTTGTATATTATTATATATTTTAATATCAAGTGACCTAATGTTTCTTTAAGATAACTTAAATTATATATATGTTTACCTAGTGGTTGCATTTTGACCGCTTAAAAATACTATATAATGTAAAAAAAATAGAAAATTATGTTTTAATTCTGAAAGTCTAGTGCGAACACATTGGGCGAGCACTAGCGAAATGGTTTATGGTCTCAAAATTTTTTGTATACGAATGCGTTCGCTCGCCCACAAACCAATGCAATGGGTGGCGTCTAGATGTATCTATAGCTTCTGATAGATATATAACCACTAGAAAAAAACTTCTTAAAAAAGCATAGCGTATAGCATATTTTGGAGAGCGCTTGTGAGCAGGTATTAAAAAGGCCAATAGTTATAATTTGTCGCAATTGAGCATGGAAGTCGTCTTTTTCTTCTTGGTCGTACACACATGGCCGAGGATGGTGACCACTTTTAAGTTTTGTCATCCTTTGAGCGACTCTCGCGGGGCAGAATGAATGGTGCCAATGGTGGCAGTCGTAGCATAGTTAGCACATGTTGCGGTACCCAAGAGACGCAGGTTCGATTCATGCTGCGTATCTTACTTCTTTTAAAAAGATTTTTTCTATTGGTTATAATATATTTTCTCAGAAGTGTTTTCAAAATTATGTATGTATATCGTATAGCTTAGTGGTCAGAGTATATGGGCACAAGTCTCGGAGAGTGCAGGATCGAATCCTGCTGGGTGTCGTATATTTTTTTCAAATTATGTAATGTTCAAGAAAATAATGTTACATTCTTAAATCTAGTGAATTATTCGTATGAAATTAAATTATTTCTACGTCTTATCGTGCCATCCGTAGCCTACGAAGGTCAGACACTAATAGGGCGATCTTTACGCTATCATCTGCTCAATAAAAATGATCTGGTGTATTAAGTATTGTACTAATTCTGATTTATTTAAAAAAAATCTTTAAATGTATAAGTACTTCAATTTCTTCTCTAAAAATAGTATTGGGCATTTTCCGATAAGATAATAAATTCAATAAGTATATTTTTTTTTACGAAAATAGGTTGTTCCATTCATCCCAATGGATCCATGCTATGGATACAAACCCACATTGAAAACTCAATTGCCAGATGCAGAATTTGTACCGGCAAAGCGAAGAAGAAGCAGACACTTTACCAACTGTCCATCGTGAATGCTCACAAACATTAAAAATTGGTCTTCTGTCAAACATTATAATGTATATTTTCAAAACATAGGTATTTAATAATTTACTGATTACGAGATAATGTACAAGCTCGACGTAGCAGAACACGCTGCCCTCTCGTTAAAAAGCGCCACACCGCAACACGATGCAACCAACAACCTTCCAGACCCTGCATCGCCAACACCCGACCAAAAACCAAAGAAAAAGAAAAATAAGAAGACAAAGACAAAGACGCCCAAAACAGACAAAGACTACTGCCGAGAGACCAACCATCGCGCCTACTTCTTGAAAAAGAAGTAAGCCTCCAGACCACACGCAAGAATCAGGACCCAGCCCAACCCTGCCAACCGCCAAGAAGCAGAGCTCCGAGCGGCGATACTCGGAGCTCTTATAGGCACTGGCAACGACCGGAAATGAAGAAGACGAACCAAAGCAGCAAGAGGTGTGCGAAGAATTCGACGGACGCCTGCGTGAAGTTTGCTTTACTTTTTAATCATCATCCAGATCATCTCACTGAGATCTCCAACCCGGCCTCGCTCGGTCGCGAAGCCACCGAGGCCGGGTCCCTTCAACAACAACAATCAAGCATCCGCACAGATAGGCACTACATATCACAGGAGTAGACGCTAAAAACCGTCCTGGCATCCCTAATTTTAATGCTTATATCCTAAGTAAGTAAGTCTTTATTTTATTTCTTTTGTAAAAATTAATAAGAGTTAACATTTTTATAAAACAAATATATTGCCATTTAAAACAGTGTAGGTAGATGATATCGCCACACAGTGTAATACAATATATGTAATCACAAATGCGTTGTTTGTTCTCCCAAGGTGGAAACAAACCTGCAATTTGTAATGCCAAAATTGAGGGTAATAAAGAGTTCAGTCAATTCGCTTTGGATATTGATATATTCCACTTACATGATATTACGTGTACATTGTTTCATATATACATATATAAATAATTTCAAGATAAAAAGAAGTTTTTATATACTTACAACGTTTTTAAATTTTCTGTTGAATTATTATACTCAATATGCTCAAACTTGTACTTGATATGAAGCAAATAAAAAAACAAACAAATATAGAATACTGAAATGTCATTTTGGTTTACATAGTAACGCACGTATATATTAATAATTTTGTTGCTAGGACCACCCCCTTAGCAACCAATAATAGTCTTTTACTTTTTACGGATTTTTATGAAATAACTTTCCATACAAAACAGAATTTACTGAAAATTAATTCAATTCTGCTTAAAGATGGCTAAAAGTATTAAAAGAATGCATTGGCATCATGTTCTGATAATTATTCTAAAAGTTTCAAATGTCTAGCTAGTCGAGAAGTTAGTTAAAAACCGATTCCAAGATTTGTACTAAACAAACAACCACCGGACAAACAAGAATACGAGCTAATAAAAACGTTGTAATAAGGCTCACTCGGTGTTCCTACGCATATTTTTTTTTTCAATAACTGTTTACACGTAAAAGTGCTGACTGTCTCTCCAATTCATTCTTTAAGAGTGAGCGAGACGCGATGTTGCTATTTTATTATACTATTTAGTACCATTTGACAGGTAGTGGAAATTCGATCGTAGTTATTTTTTTGCCTGTAGGTTCGCCACTATTGTTCTAGTTCTGTGGAGATCGAAAAAATCCTACTGTCGCATGAAAATTCAGAAGCTTCCAAACTGTTTTGATTTATGCATGGGATCTTGTCAACTGCAGTATAATACATGTTTACCCATACACTTTCTTACTGTCAACAGTAAATCCATGCACGTGTAAACGGGATATAACACGTATTTTATTTGCTATTACATATATCATAATATTGTGAACGCTTTAAATTCCGGGTCTGCGAAAAATTACATGTTAGATTTGAATGTGTGTTTGGATCCAGAGTATGGACTTTAATAGGTTAAAAAAGTGGTTAACATCTATATTTAGAAAAAACAAAAAAAAAATGGTAATACAACTTTCACTGTGTGGCGGTCCATATGATCTTCGTAGGATCGAATATATAAATATAAAAAAAATATGTTTATTTTTGCACGTCTTATTTGTGCTAAATTCACGTTATATCACTACCAAAAAAATGAATCTTTCAGTTACGACTCATTATCTTTTGGTTTCAGATATTGTGCTCACCAATTTGACACGATGACAAATGTTTATATTTTACAAAATAGGTAGGTATATAATTTTGACATTTTCTAATGGTGGAAAATTGCGCCAGTGATTGGATGTGTAATTATTTGTGGTATAAAATGGGGATGTTTATAAATGACGTCATATGATTTTTAGTATTATGTAATCACCCTTCTCCATCGTCATATTTTGCCACAAAAATGTAGTATAAATTATGTCACACTTTTAAATACCTCACCATTCGTATGAAATAAATGATCAATTACAGCAGGTATTCTACGGTAGATTTTATTTTCAGTAATAAATTACGGAGATTCTAGTAGGCCAAGCTGACAGAGCTTGGAGGCAAAACCACCGTGTCCGGTTAAGAACTGAGAAGTCCAATGGTCTGGAGTCAATCTGCGTATCTTCATGTACCACTTTATATTAGAAAAAAAAACAAATGCGTTTGTCTGCCCTTGGAAGAGGTGGTCCATCCTTCTCTGACTTGCTTATGTGGCGAATTGCAGGATGCCGATCTCATCTTCTGGGAGTGTCTCCATATGTCAGTTGAAAGGGAAGAGCTTCTAAAAGGACCAGTCGGCCATTGCGACTTGGTATCTACGAGGGGAAATTTCTTAACTTTTAAAAAGTTTGCGGCATTTTACGGCGAGCGAGAAGGTTTTTTCTCATCTAGAATTTACCGTAATACATTATAATATCAAAGTAGGGATCACGCACACTCTAGTGCACGCCGACCAACGTCTTTGGAAATTGCTGCTGGGATACTTTCGGCACAAATTTTAAGAGCGGCTAACGTTCGTTAAGCCACAGTATACGCCTGCATAACGGATATGGAGACGTTGCGGGTGGTGGAGGGAAAAGCAAGTAATAAATTACGTTCTATTTTGTTGATTTTGTGATGGTACATGTTCTAATTTACCCAACCTTACCTCGTTGTTAAAAGTATCATATTATCTCAGACACTTCCCCTTTACGGACGTGACGTCATATATAGATGGCTGCTAATACCGCGTAACTTTTGTAAAGAAATAAATAATAGTGTTTTTAAAATACAGTACGACTGTACGACGAAGCTGGAGACTTAATATTTTCAGTCTTGTGCGTCTGTTTTTGATATTCTTAATTAATACTGTTTCACAGGCTGATAAATTCATTTCTCACCAGAGCAAGTATCCAATTTTCCACCCAGTTAATATTCTATTTCTAGCTCTGACCTCGTCTTCATAACACGCATCTCCCTAATACTATAAATTTAACGTTTTCGTATATTTATAACCGGCGATCAAATACCAAGCTGAAATAAATTACCAATCAACTTCTGGGTAGTTTGGCAATTAAAAAAAACCTCGTAAAGGTCTTTATAGTCTATCATATCCAAAAATATCGTTATTTTGACAATGATAGAATTGGAAGAATCTATAAATATATTTTTATTAGTATAACCTTTTCTTCAATTTTTTTTTCTATTAATTTCATTGATTAAACTAAGAGACGATTTGGCGCCGCCATCTAGACAAATGTTATCTTGGTGCCGGATTTTATAATTGAACTTGTGTATGCATTGAAATTAATTACACAACCTGCGGAATATTGCTATATTTTGTAAACAGTGTTACGAAATATTACGGTAGTTCAGCGCGAGATGTGAATGTGGAAGCAATTTTTTTGACTTAACGTCAGCGGACAGCAGAGCCAGTCCAAAAAACAAAAATTTTCTTTCTTCACTTTCTTCTTTAAGCACTACGATGCATTGTTGCAGCTTCAGTCCCGTGCGGCTCCGTTTCGAGACGGAATGAGCACTTAAAATCACTTCTTTCAGACACGTTTAAAGCGTCATAGAAAGCGGCCGTGCATATCCACGGCTGTGCATATATGACGGGTGGTGGTGGGCACTTTAACGTAATTTACGTGTCACATTTTTGAAGTTATACTTCTTTAGGCGCGTTTGGAAAATCAGATCAAAGTGTATTTTTGGCGTGTGACACGTAACAAATCATTTATTTTTTCACACAAAAATAAACGCACTCGATTGGATTCGAACCACGATTGTTCGGTTATCAGACGAACGCACTACCTTTACGCCACAGTATGATAATGCAATCGTGACGATTATACAGTATACTAATATGGTTTAGAATTGTTCCGTTGCTTAGGCATCGAATTTATTATTGTCGGCCATTTGCAATTCCTTATGTAAACAAACTATTAAACGTCATAGTGGCGGCAGTTGTTACTTGAAAAATAAAAACAACGATAAATGATTATATTATTTAGTACCTAATATAAGTTAAAGTGTATAAAAATAAACCAACGGCGTTCCAATAACCGGTCCTTTTTCTTGAGTGTGTAATGTAACAAGATAATTATGAGCTAGTCGAAGAATCTAGATTATCACAAGTATTGTTTTTGTTTTGTTACGGCAAAGAAGTGTAACTTCTAACGCGCGTACATTAGTACACACCCCGATTTTTTTTCGTATATAAACTAAATTATTGCATTACAATATTTTGCCACAATATATTGACATCTTATGCATCATCTGGATCATAATATCACTGAGAATTGTGAGACAACAGATTTAGCTATACTGTAGCAGCCATCTCTATGTCTTGCCTCCTTCCTTACGGTATTCAGTGTAATAAACAATATAATATGACAATAAAAATGAATACAATTTGTATTAATTACCATAAGCTTTTTTCAATGGTGAGAAAAAAAATATAGGAGTTTAGGGTGAACAAACTGACCTTAAATATCAAGATGCAATCGTTTGTCCATTCAGCCGTTCACAAAACTCTCAACATCCGTCTTAATTACCACATTAAACAGTACGCAAGAATCAATTTTCTATTTTTTTCTAATACCTCACCATCCTAGTCTCGGAGATACTGTTGGTATATAAAATAAGACAGTAGATTTTTACTAGACATATTTTAGTCACTTAAACTCATACATTTATAAATGTTTCCATCATGACTGGAAAAACTTCACTAAGACGTGAAATCTTTGATTTCGAAACTTACAATGGAATAAAGCATATGATAATATGGTATTTGAACATATACATGTAAAGACGAAATGCTTGTATATATCAAAGGAACATAGTATGAAAGTGACAAAGGAAATAGTATAATTATATATGTTGTTAATATAATGATAATGATAATAATCTGCGATCAATGCACTACTTTGAAAAAGACTTATCTAAGTTGATTCAATTCCTCTATGGAGTCTGTATTACATTGCCACGCACATCCATAGCCACTACCATGTCCGAACTAGGGATCCTGTTTGCCAGCCTCCCGGCTGGCAAAGCCCCGGGGATTGACTGCATAGGTAACGCGCTAGCGAGAAGGGCGTGGTCTCTTGCCTCACACGAGATCACGCAACTCTACAAAGAATGCATGAGTAGTGGCATATTCCTCGACTGCTGGAAGAAGGGCCACGTAACGGTGATCCCCAAAGCCGGCAGTCGCCCTCCTTGTGACCCAAAAGCGTATACACCGATTACGCTCCTTCCCGTGTTTGGGAAGATATTGGAAAGATTGATAAACAGCAGGATTGAGTCCCACCTGTCGGAAAACTGTCCAATCTCGCAAGGACAATTTGGGTTTAGACCCGAAAAGTCCACTGAGGATGCGATTCGCTTTGTGATCGATTCTGTAGAGAGCAAGGACCTCGTTGCCGGGATTTTTCTCGACATCGCGGGCGCGTTTCATACAGCGTGGTGCCCTTGGTTCTGGCAAAGCTTCAGCTGAGACAGATCTCCGGGGACCTCTTTGCCTCGGTTCAAAGCTACTTCAGCAAAAGAGAGATAACCTACGACTCCAGCCCCAGCCTGATTCACAGGAGGACCACCATGGGGTGGAGGCAGCATAGCGGACAGCAGAGCCAGTCCAAAAACAAAACAAAAAAATCTTTCTTAACTTTCTTCTTAAAGCACTACGGTGCATGATTGCAGCATCAGTCCCGTGCGGCTCCGTCTCGGGACAGAATGAGCACTTAAAATCACTTCTTTTAGACACGTTTAAAGCGTCATGGAAAGCGGCCGTGCATATCCACGGCTGTGCATATATGACGGGTGGCGGTGGGAACTTTAACGTGGCATATACTTTTCACGTTTTGAATGTTTTGTACGTCTTAGATACCACTTAAGTTCTGATCGAATTCAGGTGCATGACGCCTAATATCACGTGACGTCACAGTAACCTGCCGCTACCGTTATCAGACTGCTACTCCCATCCCGTAGCACATTTTGAACCTTTAAATGAACATTGTGAATCACCAGAACAACAGTGAGGTCACCTCACATTGAACTGCACTGCATAGACACTTGCATGACGCAATGAAAGTTTTTATCATCTTCTACATGCCTACACTTTTCAACTGTCACGTCAAAATCACGTTTTTTTGTTTTTAGCGGTTGGCACTATGTATTTTCTATAAGAATGTTGTCTATTATCTATGGTCTGCAGGTTGGGTTCTGTTCAAAATATTATCTATAGATTTAATGTCGCAAGTAATTTTATCTTACGCATACGTAGAAACTGTTAAAATTCATTGAAATTAGCATGAATAATTAATAATAATTATTACTAATACATTACAGTTGGCACTCTTCACCAGTGTCATTCTTCGGTGAATTTACAGAGACGGTGATCGTTCAAAATATTCTGCAAAATGACGAAACCATTGACTAATTCGTCGCCGCGACAGCGTGACAGTAGGCGATATGCACCTCAGTTTGATTCGCGCTTAAATTACTAATTTTCACAGAATTTTTTTGTAATTCGCTCTGTGGTCCTGCTCATTTATATTTGGAATGTTTGCAGAAGTATAAAGCTTATGCAATAAGTACATCCTAAAGATATGCTAAATAAGTGTGAGTATCATCATTCTCTGTACAAAAAGATAAAGAGCACCTGTTTATTGTTCAATTTTGTCCTTATTATTTCATCATCATCATCAGCCGGATGAAGGCCTCTCTATCCAACTCTCTCGGTCCTGTGTCGTTCGCTGCCACGTATTTTCGCCGAACTTTACCAGTTTGTAAATTGGGTACCACTGGATGACGGCATTTGTCCAGCGGCCGCCTTTCGGCGAGCAATGTGCCCCGCTATTTACTTATAACGTTACTTTACTTATAACGTTATTATTTATAAAGCTATAACTAAGTTTTTGTCTAACCATATTGTCTAAACGAAGTTAGTAATTATATTAGTGAAAAAACATATATAGGTGAAAAAAAAAGCAAATGAAATGATAATAAGAAAGGCAGCTTTGTAATATTCAGCGGAATTTAAAATGTCGAATAAACAGTCACGGCTACGAACAAAAAAAAGTTGTCTCCTCAAGAAAACTCAGAAGTCTAATTAATGTGAATACTTTAAAGAAAATGAAAGGTCACAGTCGAAAGTTTTATTTCTCTGAAAGCATCGATTTTTTTCGATAAAACTATTTCCGAAGATTATAAAGCTCCTTTTAATATCATAAATTTCACAGTGAACAATAAAATTCCTTTGAAAAGTTAGGAAGTGCATAGCTCGGTTTGTTGGTACTCCTATGCCGGGAACAAGTTTTCCTGCAAAACTTTCTGTTGTCTCAATTTTGTTCTTACACAATTTTAATAAGAATCAAGTTAGTGGACTACCATGCCTGCTGGGAAATTAAAAGGAATAGTTTTATTAAGTAGACATCCCTTTTCCAGAATAACTTCGATAGATAGTGAAATTGTTTTTCTCAACAATGAGAAATTTCAATTATTATTACTCTCATTGACGGGTTTTATCTGTTTTAAGTCTAATTAATTCGGTTTAAAATGTATTAAAATTAAACTTTATATAACAAAACAAATAATTTATAATATCCAATTAAAAATACCTATTTATACATAAAACAAGGTTGATTGTGATCGACTGAACAGAAAGAGTTTAGGATATAGATACTCAGAGTAATTAGTAAATTTTGCATCCATAAAAAGACGGCCTAACAATAATCATATTTTTTTTTATTGTATTAATTGTCAATTCATGGTGGAAATGCATTATATTATTAATTTAATTTAATAAAACGCAAATTTTTATAGTAAAATTAATTTCCCTCTGAGGCGGATGAAACCGGTCCAGATATAATTAACAAAGGTGGAAAAAGTACTATACAAAAAAACGTTTTATTAAATTAAATAAAAAATAATAATATTTTTAAAAACTCTTTCATTGTTGGTGATATTGGCTTGCGTGTTTCTGATAATTGTCTTAGAAATTGGGGGCATCAGTTTGTTTGTTCTCTCTAGGTGTAGAACTAACCTGCCATAAGTAATGCCAATTGGGAGAGCTATAACTATGTTAAATCAAATCGGATATTGATATATTACACTTACGTGAGGGTGAAGTTAGGTGGACATTATTTTATATGTTTTAAAAATAGGGTCTATCAACCTAGTTCACTCCGTGTGGTTTCATGTAGTTTTATTTTTATTATTATATTATTTACTCATATTATCCTATATTTTTATTTAAATTACTTTATGTCATGTCGTGAACGCTTTGAATTTATAATTTGTCATATTCATTATATATTTAAAAAATCATCGTAATCAGCGTTAATCACTTCACTGTTGGATAAATGCGAACCGAAGATGATTCTATTTTTCTTGGTCATGTACATTGAATTGCCACATACTTCAACATCTCTGTCAACTTTTCAAATATTTATTAGATGATTAGATTTTTCCGGCAATTCTCCTTTTTTTGAGCTACGCAGTCAATTTTTAGTGAAAGTTTTTAGCGAACTCTATTACAACGCATTTCCTTATGTGTTCCCATATCTAATCACTCCATTTTTTGTCCATGTCCATTTAGTAATATAGAGTACAAAATATAGTATTGTCTGATAATACTATGATTGGAGATAATTATACATAGTATTAAAACCAGTCTTGATACTAGCTGTCCGGTCCGACTCACTATAGGAGCAAATGTGACTTGATGTGATGTTTGTATTGTGGCATACTATAATATAAAAGCCAAATCATCGCATATATTCTATACACAAAACTGCTATCGGCCGTTATCGAGAGTAATTTTTCATATTTTTGTATCGAAGTATTATAATTTGTACCTACAATAAGTTTGTTGTAATTGTTACAATACATATTTTAACAATACCTCTTTTGGCTGTGCTAGATTTTAGAGCGAGATATACAGTTATGAATGTTTAGACGTCTAACTTATTGTAACAATTATAATACTGTCTTCAATACAAACATAATATGATAAACTACCCTCGATAACCGCCGGTAACGGCCGATGGCAGTCTTGTGTATAGATTAGATGCGCATGTATATTAATAACTAATTTGTACAGTCTACTTCAGTATGTAAAGCGAGTGTCAGTAAATGTTAAATTCATTTGTTTGAATATTCTTATATAAAATGAGTACAGACCTACAAACTTCCCTGAAGAATGGGATGGGGGAGCCACTGTCGAAAACTACCCAATTAAGACTCGTAACTGGACAAAATCTGACATTCGAATGAAATTTTCAAAATGGCGTGCTATGGTAGTTTGTAGTTCCATTTTTGGCCATTCTACAGATAAGTTTGTAAGTCTGTACCGAAATAACTTATTTCAAAAATAGAATTTGGAATATCAAAAAATATTACTAATATATATATATATATATATATATATATATATCTTTTTCTTTCTTCTCGGTTGTTCAGTCATTTTCTGAACTGCTTACGATCCTCTGATTTTCTTAGAGCAGAGTGAAGACTACTCCCCGATAAGCTTTTTCACTTGGTCGTTCCAGCGTACTGATGGTTTTCCTCTGCTCCACCTTCCCTGGAGGCCAAACATAATCACCAATCTCTCCATTATATGTCTAAAAATATTGCTTAGGAGCTACACGGTGCTTTGGTTAAATCTATTGTGATTGAATTATTTAGATCAAAAAGTGAAACAAAATTGATTGGATATGATATAGACTTCGTAATGATTGTAAACTAAAAGAGAGAATACGTAAAACACATTCGGTCGGTTATTATGCTAATGACATTAGATATACGTTCTTTTTTTTAAATTTTGTATAAAATGGATATCAAAATAATGAATTTTGAATATGGAATGTTTACATATATTTGAAAATACCCAATACAATTTTAAAATGATATAAAATGATAATCAAGGCCGTATGCTTTGTGAACAACAAATATGTTAACTATCTTTCAACAATACAATGAAAAATACTACCACTTAACATGGATGCAATTGATACGATTTAATTTACTGCTTATTAAGATAGCAAGGATCAGATTTAGAATGATTTATGATTTACTCCCACTATCTCCATCGGATGTGTACAAAACTAAATGCTCCATTTAATTGCATCTCCACCTATCAGGGTCGGGGTAGTACGATTGCTATCAGAGGTATTATATTGAGCCATAATTGCTAAATTATGATAATTGCCTGGCAT
Source organism: Rhyacophila brunnea (assembly GCF_057557595.1). NCBI lineage: Eukaryota > Metazoa > Arthropoda > Insecta > Trichoptera > Rhyacophilidae > Rhyacophila > Rhyacophila brunnea. Next base: position 45,106,436 of record NW_028233276.1, read on the forward strand.
TAGCCTACATTTCTATTAAATGAACGTATGCATTTAATGAACTCATGCTTGGAATAAAAATATATATGAAGAGAGAGACAATAAAATAAGGACAAAGTTTTTATTACAAATACTACTGAAAATGTTATTCATTTCAATTTAATTAAGGTCAATAAAGTATGAGTATTTTTATTTAACACATAGTGGATATAATATGTAATCAATATTAATCATACAATTACTAATATACTAGTTAACTACTAACTTGGTTAGATATAGAAATAAAAAATTCGAATTTGAATTGATTTAATTTTTGTGCTTGTCTATTTAAATTTCCTAATTAATAAATTAGCTGACTGAGATATTTTGCTGATAAATAAATATATTTATCGAGAGAAAAGATTTGTGTGTGTGAAATTAAATATTCGACTGAAAGATTCAGTGTTTAATTAACACATTGACTGCTGACTAGATAATTATTACTTTTTAATTACCACATTTAAATAGCATGCTAATTATATCGAATGGCCACCTTAATCGTTACGCGCTGAGCGTGTCTTTAGCGTCCATTAATCGATGTAAAATGAGCACAAATGAGTTTATTACATGTTTGTTAGATGCCTGTTTACACGTGCATGAATTTGTACGTATTACCGCGATGATAACGATAAATGGAAATGTAAACACGTAATATCGTGCATGTTGGAAGACTGCGTGCATGCATCAACAAAGTTTTAGCGGTTATATCGCAGTAAAACGATAGTGGCGAACCTGCTGGAAAACATACGAACTATAAATACTACGCAGAGCATTTTGACGTTTACTAATGTTCACAACCTGTCACATAGCATCACACAATGACAACGACGAGTCTTGCTTACACTTGAAGCATGCTTACAGACAGCAGTTTTGCGTGTACATAGTTATTATCGTAATAGTTTAATTTGTACACTATTGGTGCCAGAAAATCCATGCACGTACAGGCGCTATTAAACAAATAGCATTTAGGAAATAAATTTTGTCAAGTGAGGGTATTTGGAATTTAATTTTTAAATTGAGTTATGTACTTTTCTATTTGAATCGTTTTTTTACGGCCCAGTTATTTTTGCCTTTCGAAATCTTCAGGTTTACTCAAAAATAGTAAACTGACAACCGTCACAGAATATAAAATAAAAGATTTCATGTTATATATCAAGTTATACATAGAAACAGCGATATTTTTTAATTAAATATTTGGTACTAAAAAATTATCAAAAATCTATGATGATTAAAATAACTAAACAATAATATGTAATGTAATATAAGAAGACACACATTTTTATTTTTATGGTTTTAGATAAGATTGACTAATTAAAACACAGATAAAATTAAATACAAATATATATTATATTGAATTGCATCTGTCGATATATGCCAAATGTCGCTTTAGTCTAAACAAGTAAGAGTGCTAAATTCTAAGATATGCATCATAATATTATATAAACATCAATAAAACCAGTTATCATAATATATGACTCGAAGACTCGAATGTCTAGTATACAAAAAACATCTTAAAAATAGTTCGAGGAGGCTCATTTGAAGAGAGTATGCTGCATGGTATCTTCGATTCCGTGAACAGTTGGGTTAAAATGGAGATACAGCAAGCTTTGTTTACGCTTGATGAGTATAAGATATACATACCTATATAAGGTTTTGAGGTCATAAAACCAAAGAAAATATTATGACAATAAAAATGCGATTCGTTTCTATACCCAGATGATAACCTTATAGCATAGCGCCTGTACACGAACATGGATTTACTTGCACCAATTAAAAGTGTTTATTTGAAACTATCACTATAATAACTGTTTACACGTAAAAGTGCTGACTGTCTCGCCTATCTCATTCTTCAAGATTAAGCGAGAGGCGATGTTGTCATTTCATAATGACAACTCTTGAAAATCAGTTAACCTCAAAATGAGTCTCTGCGCTGTGTAATTCGTTTTTTTACCGGCAGGTTTACTACTATCGTTCTACTGTGCAGCCGCAGATATTGTATGCCAATTGTTGCGTGAAAATTCAGAAGCTTTTGAACTTTTTTGATTTGTGCATGCAATCTTGCAATTTGCACGATGATATTTGTTTACATATTCGTTTTTTGTTATGGCCGCGATACTACGTATTGTCAGCAGTAAATCCATGCACATTTAAACCTTATTTTAAGTTGACACGGAAAGGGCACACAGTTCGAAGAAGTAAGGATAAATCCGGCCATCTAATAAATAAAAAAAAAATCTAAAAGAATACTGACTACTGGATCGATGAATTAATAGTTTATTTTTGCAGAAATACATGGCATCGCCATGTAAAGAATCAGTTTGGAAAGGCCTTCAACCAGCAGTAGATTAATCCATGCTGATGATGATGGTAATGATGACAACTGTGATGTTAAACGTAAAGAGTAAAAATTGGCTACATACTCTGATATTATGTTATATTTATAATGAATCGTATCTTGAATAATCCGGCAAAGATTATTTCTAGATTTTTGAGAAAATGAAAATAATATTATCGTAAAAGATTTCATATGCCTGTGTGTATTTTTATAATTTTATAGCCACTACCTATAAAAAGATCATATATGGAAATTATCTTTCTTTGCACAGAAGGCAAAACCATGCCCGCTTTTCCCCGGCGTGCATGCAAACACTTAAGTTTTCTTTTGTTTTCCCCGAGCGCACCTTACGCATTACGCGTTTTCTCACACGAAAAACGTAAAAAAAAATGAACAGTTTTTATACAGAAAACGCGAGCGGTGTAACAACAAAAAAGCCTACTGATTTTTTACAGTTTTCTCCAGAGATGTGTTCGGATAATAAAACAAAGCAATTCTTGGAAGAGCTTTTGAATTTTTTTTTTCAAAAAATGATATGAAAGCCCTTTCATGAAATGAAACCTTATCCATATAGATCTGTATAGTCCGTTGTTAGTATACATATAAGATGTTAATATATATTTAAATTGTTATTTAGTCACACTATTTATAAATGTATTTATCTTAAAATTAATATTCTACTTGCCGTTTTCTCATTAACATTTTAATTTAAAAAATAATTATTGAACAAAATTACTCTACAGTAACAAAACTGTTTTTTATTAAAATGAATAATACAAAATATGGTACAGTTCGGTTATGAGAATACAGCGGAAAATACATTATGAAAATATCCGATATAATGGATTATTTGTTAGTTTGGGTTAGTTTAGGTTAGGTTAGGTTGGGTTAGGTTAAGTTAGGTTAGGTTAGGTTAGGTTAGGTTAGGTTAGGTTAGGTTAGGTTAGGTTAGGTTGGGTTAGGTTAGGTTAGGTTTGGTTAGGTTAACCTAACAAATAATCCAGTATATCGACTATTTTCAAAGTGTGTTTGCCGCTGTATTCCTCATAACCGAACTGTACCCACAATATTTAAGCATTAATTATCATTATTATTTAATGAATAATATTTTTGTAACTTCAAGAACTACAATTGTTGATAATTTGGTGGGTATATTGATGGTTTGTGCAATAATATTATACTAATAGAAAGTTTATTGAAATACATTGCATTATTATTGTGTAATATTTATTTGTTTTTATTAATCATCGGTGTAGTGGTTTTGTGCAATATTGGACTGTGAAAGTACACCAATGACATAATATTTAGTACAATCACAAACTTTATCGTATTCTATGTAGATATTTTATATTATTATAGTTATTTGTCTATTTACTGGTTGAAGACGTAACGAACATGTATTTCTTTGCGTGGCACCAATGTGTATATGTTCAAGGTATCCTGGACTCCAGTCAGTGGTGCCGTATCATCCAAAAAATTAAATAACTACATAGCACGATGGTTATGGACTCAAGTCCCATTCGGTGCTTTTCATTTTTTACTATATACGTTTCTGATAAATTACAAGAAACTATTGTATAGGTATAAAATGTATTGAGTTACTTAAAATATTCATAATAAATGTACAAATATTATTTTTTATGCTAATAGGTAAATAACTATTGAGATTTAAACATTAGATAATAGCCCAGTCATTTAGAGTATATTTGGCATCGGATGATCAAAACTGATTAATGTTTAATATACCATTTCTTCTATTCAACGAATAATTCACAAGATTCGAGAATGTAACATTATAATATATAGTATTATGTATGTACTATTTATTATTATTATTTAAAATCTTGTGAATTATTCGTTGAATAAAAGAAATGGTATATTAAATTAGTAGCAAGTCCAAATACTACGTTATAACAAAAAATTGGGAGTGATCTGGGCGTCGGTTAGTAATTAAGGCAATTAATGATACCTCATTCTAAAAGACAAAAACCGATAGCCAACATTAATGCATTTTCATAAACATTTCATGTTAGAATTACAAGTTGAATTTATAGTAACTAAGTAGGATGCCAGTAGCTTAATTGGTAAATCACGGTTGCGCAAATTTCACCACTTCACCATGTTCGATCACAGAGTGGAGGTTGTATTAACAGATTTAGTTTTTACGAAACATAGATGTTAGCCATTTGCTCAACGTCCAAACTCCAAACACAAATTGAAAAACAATAAGTGTATTTGCCAGACCAAGGATTCAAAACTGCGACCCACCACATTACAAGTCGATGCTTAAGCCACTTGGCCATCGTGTGCGTTTCATGTGTATCAATGATTATTTGAAGAGCTTTATGCAAACATATTTTTCGATACAGTGGTACCGATTTTTATTCAGAAATATGGAACTATATTTGTTACCTGATAAAAGTAGCTGAGATGGTGATAATATAGGTAGAAAATTCCTTTACGTATTAAATCTTACCATTAGAACAGTATTGTCCTTAACGACTATGCTGATGTTATTTTAGAAAACGTGATCCAATTATAATAAATAAGGTATATTGTCAACGTGATATTATTATTCTTGTTTTCTCAAAAACTGTTCAATAACAATAAATTAAAGAAACTTCCTGCCTTATATTAAAACATTTCGTAACACAGCCTTGTCCCATATATTACCTTAATGGTGTTGTGTTCCTTACTTCCTTTAAATCTTCTTTGTTGGATTGATACGTTTTTCGATTCCAGTAGTACCATAAAAACGAAATAGAAACGAAAGTGAAGTTTTCTATAAAATGGAAGGTATTGTAATCACAAGGAATTGCTTGAATTGAATATTTTAACAATGCAATTAAAATTAATTGAACGAAACACTTGACTAGTTAATTTTGCAAATATCATTCATTATAATTATTATGTTATTTTACAATAATAAATATATAAAAAGAAAAGGTTTTGTTTTTATAGCAAGTTACACAGTATGTATATGTATATTGTCATGTTACAACAAAATAAGGTATATGAATGATCTATTCTATATCTATAGATCGATTTTCTCTTTCTAACAAAATATAACTCTGTCTGCAGAAAACGTATTTTCGATTCTTTGGATTCGATCACTTTAACATTGACTTCAGATCACTTTAAATTCAGTTTCATAATATGTAGCTTCATTATTTAAAATTTTTTAATAGAATCAGTTTATAAATGACGAAGGAGATTCAGATAAATATAATATAATATGTATCTTTAATATTTTTATGAATTAATTGTAACTGCGAACTAATATCACAAGTCTCAATAATTGATTATTATTGTTAAAAAAATATTTTTTCATCATTTTTAATTAGATTCATATACCTATTATAAAACATATTATGTAAATAAAATTGATTGTCTCTTTTACACCAAAATGCAACGCCTGCGGAAAAGAAAAGGGTGTTGGTTTCTTTGGATTCGATCATGTTGACGTTGACTTTACAGATGCACGAATTTCTTCGCTTATCAGCAGTTTACCTTGACGGTTGCCTTCGGATGGCATCCTTTTAGATTCAGTGGAATATGTAGCTTCTTTGGATTTTTTTAAAAATAGAGTCAGTTTGTAAAGGACGAAAAAGTTTCAGATAAGTACTTAATTAATAATTTTAAATATGTTGAAAATTACCATGTCTTTTCTTTTTTCATTGTTTTTTATTATTTGATTCATGTTAATTGTGAGATTATGTTGTAACAAATAATTGTAAACTACATAAATTATAATGTTTCGTTAATATCTGCATTATTTAATTGTGTACATATTTACTTGGCGCCCATATTATTCATATATTTTCACACATATATTCATACTTAATAACTTTTATATTTCTACTGCTGATTATTTATATATCAATAGGTAACGATTTAACTGTTAGTCAAATCCATGTGACAGCGTGATTCCACGGCCTGACATTAGGAGTCAATTTAATCATTGCTTTACCGTAAGAGCACTTTTTTAACTGATATCTATTGCAAAGCTTTTTTGTTTATATGCCAATATTTTCTGATACGATGGTATAGAGTCGTGTAGATGGAGAGAAAGAGCTGTTGACAGCATTCATGATGCATGACACAATTTAGTGTGGATCTTGGCTGCCTCCAGGAAATGTCTACATCCCTTCTGTCTGCTACGAGCTCCCTCCACAGTCACAGGGTTGCAGAGGTTTTAAACAACCCTACAACTAACATGTTATTGTCCATGCTCATTTATTGAGCATAGACAATAACGCAACGGAAATGTATACAGTGGTCATAGAGAGCTCCCAAAATGTAATCGACAAGAGCAGAACGTTTATTCCATTTTAATATCATAATTCAAAAGTATTATCATAGACATTTACACTCAAAACATAGTTTAATATACTGTCATTTTATAGTGCCATGTAATACGTAATTGTGCTTCATACTAAATATAAACCAATATAACGCCCACATGTGTTTTAGTAAATGTGCCCCGAACCATATCACATCACACACTCAACGCAACCGTCTGAACTATATATTAACGGGGGTTAGAATCAAATGATCTTACACCCCCGATTTATCTGCATTCACAGTCCAACCACCACAGTCTAGATTATTAGTTTATTTTGAAAATATTATCAAAATATGTCACAGTTAATTATAATATATACAGTTATGCTGCTATGATATTTTAGAGTACCTAATTTAATTAGAAAACGTTTCAAAAAAGGTTTATTTGTGTATACGAATTCGGTTGTTTTAATTATAAGCGTCCAATTTACTAAGTATATAATGTATCATTCTTGATTTAATTACGCACAATTTAGTATGTCAATTGTTATTCTAGGATAATTAAAAGTCAGACCAGAGAAAATTATATAATCACCGAAATATGGAACAAGACCAACCCTGAAAATGATTTCGTAATAAAACAGCTACATAATAATATATGTATTTACTTTCCAAATTTGAGCTATTACCATTGATATGAATTCTTCGGGAAGTTCGAAATTCGAACAGAAAATTAAAAAATTATTGTTATTTTCAAATATCTTTTTTTATGTTATCAATATAAACATAAAATAAATGGTTAAGTAATAAAAAAATAAATGAACATTTTTAACAAAATATAAAAAATACTGTCGACTATCACTTCCTGTTACGAAGATGAGTTTACAGCTCGAAACAGCTATCAATATAAATAACTCTGATAAAGTAGAATCAACAAAAATAAAACTTGTTTTTCGAACTATTATAATAGGATTCTATCACGTAAACATCGGTCCAATTATTAATTCAAAATATGATCCATTTGTTTTGTTTGAGATTCAATTTCTTGGCTTTAAAGTTTAATTTGATAGTTGATTGTTAGCCGAGACAATCAAGATTTTGGAAACATAGGCATAAGTACCTGGACCGCCCCATAAAAGAACCGCGCCATTTGCATCAATTTTTCGGTATAATAGGCGGCTAATAGAGCTACGTTTGTGCCATATTTCGGGGGTATACTATTCAAACTTGACTAGTCTAATATGGCTTCAAAATTTAATACTTCTCACCATTCAATAATAGGATTATAATAATATTTTTTTCAATATACAATGCATTTTTCAGGCGGCTCTTGCGGTGCAGTGCGTAAGGCGCTGGCATTCCACCCGAAAGTTTTGGGTTAAATTCTCGGTGAGGGCACAATATTAATGTATTTTTCTCAAAGCCTGGGTGTTTGTGATTATTCAAAATTACTAACAACCAACCACCTTGTACGAAAAAGCGAGGACATGGTTATTAATAATTCTAAAAAAAATGCATTTTTTTAAGAAAGGTATCTCACCAAGTGCTGCGCTTAAGTATACAAAACTCTACGGGCCTAAACAGTGACATTCAGAAAGCTTCCTTGAAATATGTAACCATTATTTTATAGACGTTTGAAAGCTTAACTATTCGCAAATGTCCATTTTCCGCTCGGAATACTTCAAATCTCCCGGAACAATCGTCGTCGCTGCATCGAGCTTTCGGAGGCTTTATTTGGGGCCGTATTTAGACCTCATGCCTAAAAGTGACTTATATAATTATGATAAGATATCTTTATTTAATTGTGTAATATTATTTAGTTATTATTTTCGAATAAAAAATATTACAAGTAAAAAGAAAATTAAACAACTTGATTATATTAATATTCTTCTTCATATTACAATGGTTTTTAGATTTTTGACCAATTTATTTGATCCACACTGTCACGTCGTGGACCTTGTTACCTATACCTAAATTCAAAGTATAATGTTTATAGTCATATCATAATGTTTTTGTAAAATTGTATGTCTCCTTAATTTCATGTCTCTATATTATTACTTGTCTAAATAAATTCAATGTTTTCTGGTCTATAATAAACAATTATTGTTATCTCTAAATATAGTGTTTTCTTTATTTATATGGTATTTCGTTATGGACACACGTAGAAAGCACTTGGCGCCCTAATCATTATTCAATTTTATCATACGCTTACAAGTCTTGTTTATACATAGTTTTCTTAGTCTACTTAAATTCCTTTTTTCATTATATTCTATAGATACAAGTTCACTGATAGTCACATGCATTTGTCAGCGCGATCACATGCCCTGAACTATTTAATTATCCTATTTTACTATTTACTCTTACATCTCAATTATGCTCTACTCTTAACTTTCAATTTCTCTAATCTCTCTCTTTTATTCACACATCTCTCTACTCTATTTCATCCTCTGTTTAATCACTATTACAACACATTGGATCGAATATACATTAAAAAATGTATATTATTCCCCAGTCACGGCATTGGACCCGCAATAATATATACGGCTACACAAAATGATCGAAGTATTAATAATTAGAATATTATTATGACATTCTAATTATCATTTTATATGTGAGTTTTTGCGAGGATATTACGTACATAATATATCAGTAAATTATTATGTAATAAAAAACACAACATAAGCAAGCGTAAAATAAGTTTTTGATTCGTCATTTTCCAATGATGATACAGCCCAAATCGAGAGTTATTGGCGTCATTAATTTTATTCTTATTCTCTCCATCCAGATGAGCCGTGTTTTTTTTGCTTACCTGTATTTATTTTGGTAAGGATTATTTTTATAATCAACAGGTTTGTCCAGTGACATCCCATGGGGGTAAGTAGATTGAGCGTAGCTTGAGAGCTGCAGTTACTTGAAGGGCGGCAAATCGAGGAGAATCATTTGGAGCATATATAAATATATAAATAGCTATTATTATTTTAAAAAATTCAGTTCACGATGACTAGTTTACTTCCGTTGCCCTTCGACGTCATTGGTGACCAGAAACGACACGTGCAAATTTGCGAATAATTACAGTCTGAGTTATTAACCAGTACGCACGGAAGTTGCGTTGGTCGTCGAAATTAAATATGCACTCTCCTCTTACAGAACGTCTCACCTACCACTCCGGTTCCACGATTTTAGTCTGTATCGAAGCGTCACGCCGTTTTCGATTATCGATTTAATAAAGTCTAAACCTTTGCGATCTCAAACTAAACATATTATTACAGATATTAGAACATAGTTCTTAGATATTGGAGTCATGAAAGAATGATAAAAAATACTGCATGAAAATGGGGCGTCATTTTGGCGCTGCCTAGGGGCGGCATTTTGTGTCGGGTCGTCACTGGGTTTGTCACATGGTGATCATATTATCCTGCCTATCTTAGCTGCAGTAGTTTAACACGTATTGGAAGCGCTTCATTGTATCTTATTTTTAACCCCTTTCTGCGTAGAAAGATATTCCATAGAATATTCCTTTTTAATTGAGTCCAGCATTTCACCCTTTCTCAAAGATATTATCCGTATATTGCTGCCATACCCAAGGGCTACTAAATTCAGACCGTGGCACGAAAATGTGAATTTCGATCGTAGTGATACAGCCTCTGTATACCTACTTCGAATGCAATATGGTAAACTGTTAATAGAAAATGATGGTACAAAGTGGTAATACTGTATTTAATACGAATGACATACATGTTATGTTATTATGTTAATCATATATCATATTATTATGTTATTATGTTAATCACATACATATTATGTTAATCGATTATCTTCATTTGCTTCGAAAATTTTACCGCATTGCATTTTAGTAGTCAAGAAATAACTAGCACTATAATAATTGTGGGCAGCAATTCTGTACCAACCGTGAATAAGTAGGTAGAGTTGGGTATTTCCCGAGAAAATCTCAATCTCGAGATTCGGGAATTCCCGAAATGATGAAATTTTGAATTCTCGAGATTCGGGATTTCCAGAAAAGAGTTCTCGAGAATTCTCGAGATATCGGGAAATTAAAAAAAAAACCTGTAAAAATCCTAAAATCAGTGTTAAAACAGACAAATTCCAAAAAAAATATGTTATATTTATTTATGTAAGAAGACAAACAAAACAGAAGTAGGAAAACAAAAATAATTCAAAAAATTACTTATTAAAATAGAATTTCATAAGACACAGACCGTCAATCGCTGCATCTGACAATCGCGTACGCTGTTGCGACTCAAAATTCCCTGATGTTGCAAAAAATGCGTTCATTTTGAATCGACGTTGGCTTAATTGTGTTAAATGCCACGATCAGTCTTTGAACGTATTATGTTTTCTGTTCACTTTTTTCATATAGAAAATCGTTTTTTCAATTAATATTTGAGAATGAAGAAATCCCGAATCCCGAGAAAAGATTCTCGAGATCCGGGATTCCCCGAAATGTGAAAAATTTCAATTCTCGAAATTCGGGATGGAAAATCTCAAAAATTTCTCGAGAATTCCCATCGGGAAATTCCCGAAACCCAACTCTATAAGTAAGTAAATACACGAGAAGGAAGTTTTCAGAGGAAAGATTTAAGCTTTGTTATTTTATATTTAATTACACAAACAAACTATAACAATATAGTTTTATAATTTAGTCGTATTTTACCTTTTTTGTTGAATAATTAATAACTTATTTAATTTAGAAGATATGACTTATGATAATCTGAAAACAAGACTTACTTCTTTTTAGAGGTATAGCCTTGGAAGCCAGCGGCAAACAAATTGTGAAAATAGCCGATGTACTGGATTATTTGTTAGTTTAGGTTAGGTTTTCATTCTTGAATTCATGAATTTTGCAAAAATCAGCCATGAAAATTAGCGCGGTTCCAGCCTGGCTTCCCTTAAACTGACCAGTATCTTCCTTTCTAGTACAGTAGTCAAATTTCTTTGGTGTCACATATGCCGATGGGTTACAGACGCGAGGTTCAAAAATCCGGCCCCTGCCGTCGCAAGCCGTACGTCCTTCTGTTCCGCATTTCGCCTGTCGCGTTCGAGCAACCATTTACGTCGGTACGTCGATTTGTTGAGAGACGTGACATAATTCTAGCTGTCGTGTAGTACAAACGTACCGCGTCGCGCCCCGAAGCGAAAACTTCCCGAGAAATGGCCCACGTCTGACGGGCGCTTTTGCTTACATCAACGCCTGGCATTGCCTCTGCCGCCTACCGCCACCGTTTTCGATTACCGATACAAAGTTTGAATGTTGAATTTTTCCATTTCGCTTTGATGTATTTATATAAGTCGAACTTCAGCCCGGAGTTTTGTTATGATCTTCGTTATACAACATTTCAACTTGCCATTCTCGCACTGTAGTTTAGTACGAACAATAATTATTATCTTATTAATACTATCGACCGAAGGTACTTGATGGAATTTTAATTTAAATTCTAATGGATTTAAGTTTTGTACTATGCTATTTGAGTTGTTTTTTGCGAGCCGGGTTTCGCTTTACGGCATCTTCGGGCACTATGTACACTCACCAAAAGGTAAATATACACTGACAACGGATACAATTAACTCTAACTTCTAACTAGTCTAACTTATATGACAATAATCAATACAATAAAGTAGGTAAAAACTTTGTCATCTACCTATTAAGTCAATAAAAATATATAACAATCAATTATGAATAGTTGAAGACAAAAACTCCCAACCTTATAAATAATAATACACTCGATACGCATATATAAATCGTCAAAAACCTAATAATATATCAGTAGTAATTATAAACAATAAAAATACTACAGCCAAGAGGTGTAAAATCGTCCATTCTGGAACAATGGTAACGTATTGGGAATTAATTTTTGAAGCACTATGTAGCCTGAAGATGCCGAAAGGCGAAACCCGGGTCACAAAAAAACGACTCAAATAGAATAGTACAATACTTAAATCCATTAGAATAATTGTTATTGATAAACAAAAACCTGAACTATACATCTAGACAGAAAATCTTTTATTGAGACTTTGAGGTTTTTTGAAAGAGAGCTAATCCCTAAGAATATTAACCAACAGTACGTAAAAAATACGACAATGAAGTCCAAAACGTCTACATTTCTAATACTGAGAATGGTTACTTTGAAAAATTTGAGATTGAAAAGAAATGAGCTTAAGCTGACACTGAGGCTAAGAACAGGACATACAATGGGTAAAAGGTTTTATGTTATCGTGGAAAGAAGCGATTTGCAGTTCTGCGATGAATGTGAGCTACGGTATGCGATCGATTTTTGTATTTATCAATTTAGAGAGCATTAATGAGCAGGTATTAATAAAAAGCCAAAAGTTAAAATTTGTCGCAATTAAGCATGGCAGTCGTAGCATAGTGGTAATGCACAGGGCGCGATACCCAAGAGACGCTGGTTCGATTCCTGCCATATTTTCCGGCTATATTTTCTCATGAGTATTTTCAGAATTATGTATGTTCAAAAAAAATTTAATACGCTTGTATATCTAATCGTTGGGTAGTAAAATATACATGCATAATTTAGAATAAATTAACATTTTCATTTAATGCCTGCTGAAACTAATATATTTTATTACAAATAAATTGAGAAATTTTCCCGTAAAGTACCTACATATTCTGTTCTATCTATAAAATTGCCTTTTTTATAATAGTTTTTTTTTTGTCTCATGCAAATCCAATCTTCTTTCTTCCAGACTACGTTCTCCTTGAAGCGACATTAGACTACCTAGCCACTAGACATTTTAACATCAACTCAATTGAAAACGGTCCCTGAAGATCAAATGTCTTTAAAACCGCAATTCAGAGCGAGTATTCATGATTATATTTCAAAGCTAAATTTAGTTTCTGAAGCTTTTAAAGTGTTTGCTGTAATATCGTTATTATTTAAATTTGATAAATATACCTAGAGCTTCTTCAGCATTGACTAACTATAGTCAAACGATATAATATTATTATATAAGTATTAATATGTTCTAATACTAACGAGGTAATCAAGATTTTGTATTAAAATTCTATATACCTAAATCATTTAGAATATCTCATAAAAATACCTATAAAAATATTTGAATGAAACGGGACACAAATTCGGATCTATTTGGATTGCACCCAATGAACTTTAGCAATTAATCCATCCGTATCCATACTACTCACGTAGAAATTAAATAATAGCTATGCGACTGAAGTATTTAAATGAATTAAATGCTTGAATTAAAGTATTCTTAATGTCCTAATCCGTACCAATATTATTTTTTCCATATTTGTATTCCAATTTAAATATAGGTACTGGCGGCGCTTTTCACTGGACTGAAATATGAAGGAATGATTCAGATGCTAGGGGTTGGGGTTATACTACAGATACCAGGCACTGACCTATAATGATGATGAGGCTGGCTCCGTGGTCTGGTTCTCACTCATTTGCACTACCACTCTCACACGTTACTGTTTATTGAGTCACCCTGTGTGGGGAAATTAACGATGAAAACCAGTTCATGTAACGATGCCTTCATGTTTTACAGGTTATATGTATTTAGACTCACATGGTTGCAGAATGACTGCATGTTAATAGTAGGTCTGACAAGGATAATGATGTTAGGTGGGTAAAATATTTCTATTGTATTAGGGCCGCCATAATTGGCCCAACCAGGTACACATTCAAAAACGAATGGTACATTAAATTTTGAGACTTATTGATTTAAATAATTTTGCGTATATTATGTCATATACGCCCACGATGGCCCAGCGGCTTTCTCGTCGGCTTGTATTGTTGTGGATTCCAGCTTCAAATTCTCGGTCTGACGAATACATATATTGTTTTTCAATGTGTGTTTGGAGACAGAGTGCAGACCTAATAGGTTGAGCAAGTGGCTAATATCCATTTCTCGTAAATACAAAAATCTGTTAATACAAACCTACATTCTGTCGAGGGCCCTAGTTATGATCTTCATAGGATTGGGCATGGTTAAAAAAAGAAGACAAAAATATAAATTACATGTACCCTGTACTATAACTAAAACTTAGTTTTATTTAAACCAATCAAATTAAATATGGTGTCGCCAGCTTAATCAAAAACTCTACAATGTAAAATTTATAAATGTCCAAAGACTCCGCTGGGTGGGACAAATGGAAAGAATGAACGATACATCAGAGCCAAAGTGCTTAATGTTGACAAAGCTGGAGGGACGATGACGTGCCGGGAGACCATGGTGAACTGGGACTGAACAGAATAGAAAAGGACCTCCAGACTCTCAGTTTAGCTCACAAGGTCCCGGGTAAGGGATATGAGAAGGTGTAGAGAAATGTTGGAGGCGGCCGGGCTATAACATCGTTTATTATTAATTAATTTATCATAGAAAATAGTCATCATCATCATCAGCCTGAATCTATCCACTACTGGATGAAGGCCTCTCCAAGCTGATTCCACTTCTCTCGGTCCTATGCGTTTTGTTGCCACGTACTACCGCAGAACTTAATCATTTCATCGATCCAGCGGCCTCTTGGTCTATCTTGCGGACGTTTTGTATTTCTTGAGTACCACTGGATGACTAGATTTATCCAACGATTGTCCTTTATTCTAGCTTTGTGTCCAGGCCATTTCCATTTGAGGATTTTAGCGAACTCTATTACATCGCAAACTCTTGTCTCTTTCCTAATCCACTCATTCCTCTTTTTGTCTTTTTGCGTTATGGCCAGCATCCACCTCTCCATACCACGTGCAACTACTCTCTTTTACTTAGGGTCCATTTTTCACACTCATATGTGATTACGGGAACCATATACTAGTTGAATACTTTAACGCTTTAGGCACAGTGGAAGGTCACTTTTAAAGACATTATTTAGGCGGCCAAAAGCACTCCAGCAGACCAGCATAGAAAATAGTATTAATTTTAAAATCGAACTTATTAAGTATTTTTGTGAGTAAATTATTGATTATTGTTATGAATAATATTTTTTCTTTAGATTTTGGTTAATAAGTTACAGTTGTATTGAAAATGAATATTCCTTTCGCATCCGTTTTGATATTAATTGTACTCCGCTGGATATTAGAAAAATTCAATACATACAATAAATACAGAGTTCTAACTTGATTATAGTAATGATCTTAACTGTTAGCTAGTAATATAAGCCAAGAACACTGACTAGGTAGAAAAAGTGAACCAGGTTAAAAGTTTCTTCGCCAATTTGCAGGTTTGAAAACGGCAAACTTTTCCTCGGTAATAAATAAGCATTTAGCCTTTTAATTTGCACGCACGCTGAGGTCTGCATGCCCAACCGAACGTAAGTGTGTTTCTCTAAGAAGTTATTTCGAAGATCCGGCTTCCGCCTGATCTGATGCTGCTAGCCTTTGATAGCACTATTAGAAGAGACCGGATGCTTTCAAGCACGTCCGTACAAAAGCTCACGGGGAAAGCAGAGATCAGCGCACGGAATGTAAACGTTTAAATTCTGATACGGAAGGTTTTTGCAATACCAGAAACTCATTTTAATATTGAGAAATTTGTATTGGTCAAAAAACAGTAAATATCTTTGATGGTGTAATTCATAACAAGTATATTATAATTTTATTAAAACAAACCACATTTCTGCCTCACATAATTTATTAAATTTAATATAGGTATATTAATAGGATTGGATTTGGCCACTTAAATAAATATTGTAATGTCAATCGATATAAAATACATTTTTGTATACACCTACGATAACTGCGCTACTTAAACGTCGGTCTCTACACCTATACTCTACATCGTCGTGGGTCCCAGGTTCGAATCCTGGGTCTGGCATGTACTCATATTGTTTTTCAATTTATGTATGAGTCAGAGTATGGACCTAATAGGTTGAGCAAGTGGCTGACATCTATTTCTTGTAAAAACAAAATCTGTTAATAAAAACCTCCAATCTGTGTAGGCCTATAATATGATCCTATTAGGATCGGAAATGGCCGAAAAAAAGATAATCTATACAATTGAAACTGGTTATTTTGATAATATAAATAACACATTCTTTCAGTAGAGAGCTATCTTGTTTGAAATCGTTATTAAATAATATGGGCTTAGTAAGGTATGCTGTTATATTTTTAAAATAATTATAAAAAACGTACACTTTAATTTCTTTTATTTTGTTAACTGTCAATTCATGGTGGAACTGCATTGTATTGTTGTTTTTATTTAATAAAACGCATTTTTTTATAGTACTTATTCCACTTTTAATTAATATACTAGGACCAGGAGTTGAAAATGTCCCACTGAGGCGGACGAAACCGGTCCTAATATATTAATTAAAAGTGGAATAAGTACTATAAAAAAAAATGCGTTTTATTACATAAAAACAACAACGTACACTTTGCTATGAATATTTTATAAAATGATGTTATTTGAAGAAAAAGAACCAAAGATTGGATAATAAAATATAAGCATTTCAAAAATTAAGCGTATATATTTCAATAATTGATGATACTTTTATAAAAATTATTATCACAATATGTTTATTAATTTCATAAAGCTTACAATATTATGGCCGATTCCTTTTTACAAAATAAAGTTAGTCTACATAATGTATTTAATTTATTGAAAACTCTACTACAGATACTGATAATACATAATATAATATAATAAAGCTCATGATATAGAACTGATTTTAAAATGAAAATTACAGAAACATGTGTACAAACATAATATTTTACAGTATATATATATATATATATAGTCTTATTCTACGCTACCTACTTAGTTCTTTATGTTTTAAACTATTTCGTGAAAACGGGAACATTATGTATATGTAGTAATATTATTATCACGTTCATAATAGCTGAGTGCTTACGTATCAGGTATGTACAGCTCAGAATATGATATGGTATAAAAAGTGGCATAAAAATGGTATATAAAGTATAATATACAACATTATTATCGTGTTAATATTTTAATTTCTCTAAATAGATTTCCCTAGCAGATTTGTTTTACTCTGCTATACCAGCTAACTCATTTAAATTCCAAGCCCTGGCATAAATAGAACAGAAAATAAAGCTTAGCTGTAAATGTTACCTACACATTACCTGCCTTCTTCAAATGAGCTTTATGATTTATATTTATTCAGGCGATCGTCTTTTAATTAACGGGCGTTTATTATATTTGCAAAAGTGTTTGCTTCTCGTATCTTGTTATATTATAGCGCACAGTTTGCTCAAAGTGCATTTCGAAATATTAATTAAATACCTGTGTACCTGCATTACGAGACGAGAAAATGCATAAACAGGCATACTCAGCGCATTAATTATGCTCATTACCTTTAAGCTTGGAAACCTGACGTGTTAGTGCGGTCATTGATGTTCTATGTGCAGTGTGCACATTATAATAAAAGTAATATCTATTACAGTTTTAAAGATACTTCCTGAACCATGAAAGTATACATTTTATTAAATTATTATACTGAATATTTTTAAAAGATTTCTGCTATTATGTTAATGGCAAGTATAACAGAAATTCGATTTTTAAAAAGAGTGAATTTAAATGTGACTACTTACGATGGCTCGTATATAACTATAAGAGGAAGCGCATACAAGCTATCGGCGGTAGTAAGGTAGTGTAGAATACAAATTTACCGAAAGATTTGAGTCGTGACATCTGTTGTTTCTGCTATACATTATTTAGTGTCATTCCTTGTTATTTTAATCTTTGATTGTCGCGCATTTTATTTCATTTTCATTTCGAAATAAGTAGTACAAAGAGAACTTATAATTAATGAGAACTGAAATACCTAACGGGTGTGGAGTAACAGGTAACTGATCTCGAGTGTGGAAGAATATGGGATAAACTTAAATACGTACCTATCAAGAATACGTCATTCTAATCTTGTCCTTCGTCCTGACAATTACTTTCGGTTTATGCACTGACGCTCATTCAATTATTGTATATTTAAAGGTTGCAACACATATCATTGCTCGTCTATAATGTGTTTCATTTTCGTAGGACACCCACACATTCAAAACCTTGCTTCAAAATGTATTGTATTGCCTATCTGAATTATCTCCTATATATTATTATCCTAAGAGATTTTGGAAAATTCACTAACGGCTCATTTAAGCGACATTTTATTGTTATTTTTACATCTTCACTTCGAAATGTGCGCTACCGATTCATCTACCGTTTGAATTGACCACATTTCACAAATTTTCAATGATTTCACAGGTACTTGACGTTTATAACTGATATTTTCTCATACAGCGTATACAATTCGCCATACTTCTTTTAACATACAGCAGAATGACGTCTTCGTCGCTTAAGACCTTCTAATCCTTTATTTGACAAACGGATTCGATTATTTTTATTCAAATATCGTAATGTAGGCATTGGCGCACTTTTTTCCGGTGAAAAAACCATAATCTTGCTACAATTTACTGCGTAAATAAAAATCTGACAGGTGTGTCCGCCACTGTCCGTCATATCATAGATAACGTGACATTCCAAATTTGATTTTTTTAAATACTTCTTTGTGGCTGTTCACCCACTATTTTTGTTATTGAATAATTACCTAGGCTACTAATTTCCATACTAAAAAAGTTGCCATTGCAAACAATGAAAGAAATTAATACGAATTGTTATAGTTATCAAAATGTGTGATATTGTATAATATCTACCTATTTTTTTCGTCTCTATCATCATCAATCTTGACCTATACACTGCTGGATGAAGGCCTCCTAAGCCTTATTCTACTCCTTACTTACACATGAATTGTTATATTTATCAAAATCAGTGGTATAATATTATAATCTACCTATCTATATATAATGCCATTATTATCACGAGCCTCAATAAATCCACTGCTGGATGAAGGCCTCTCTACGTTGATTGTATTATTGACAATATTGAATTTTTAATGTTATTTATCTACATATTCATATCGTCATCATAATCATCATCATCATCATCAACTAGGATCAATCCACTACTGGATGAAGGGTTCCGCAACCTGATTCTACTACTATCGGTTTAACGAATTTGCGATATTATACCTATTTATATCATTCTTATATCATCGACCTGAACCAATCCACTGCTGGATAATGGCCTCCCTAGCCCGGTTCTACTCCTTTCTGTCATATGAATTGCTGTATTTATCAAAATCGGTGATATTATATTTAAAAACATATTCATATCGTCATCATCATCAACAACCAGGATCCATCCACTGCTTAATAAAGACCTCCCTAGCCTGATTCTACTCCTTTTGTCATATGAATGTATGTATTTATCAACATCTGTGATATTATATGTATCTACACATTCATATCGTCATCATCATCATCATCATTATCATATACCTGAACCAATCCACTGCTTAATAAAGACCCCCTTAGCCTAATTCTCCTCCTTTCTGTCATATGAATTTCTGTATTTATCAAAATCGGTGATATTATATTTATCTACATATTCATATCGTCATCATCATCATCATCATCATCGACCTGAACCAATCCACTGCTTAATAAAGACCTCCCTAGCCAGATTCTACTCCTTTCTGTCATATGAATTTCTGTATTTATCAAAATCGGTGATATTATATTTATTTAAATATTCATATCGTCATCATCATCATCAACCAGGATCCATCCACTGCTTAATAAAGACCTCCCTAGCTTGATTCTACTCCTTTTGTCATATGAATGTATGTATTTATCAAAATCTGTGATATTGTATGTATCGACACATTCATATCGTCATCATAATCATCATCATTATCATATACCTGAACCAATCCACTGCTCAATAAAGACCCCCTTAGCCTAATTCTCCTCCTTTCTGTCATATGAATTTCTGTATTTATCAAAATCGGTGATATTATATTTATCTACAAATTCATATCGTCATCATCATCATCATCATCGACCTGAACCAATCCACTGCTTAATAAAGACCTCCCTAGCCAGATTCTACTCCTTTCTGTCATATGGATTTCTGTATTTATCAAAATCGGTGATATTATATTTATTTACATATTCATATCGTCATCATCATCATCATTGACCTGAACCAATCCACTACTTAAAGACCTCCTTAGCCTGATTCTACTCCTTTCTGTCATATGCATTGCTGTATTTATCAAAATCGGTGATATTATATTTATCTACATATTCATATGGTAATTATCATTATCATCATCATTGACCTGAACCAATCCACTGCTTAATAAAGACCTCCCTAGCCAGATTCTACTCCTTTCTGTCATATGAATTGCTGTATTTATCAAAATTGGTGATATTATATTTATATACATATTCATATCGTCATCATCATCATCATCGACCTAAACCAATCCACTGCTTAATAAAGACCTCCCTAGCTTGATTCTACTCCTTTCTGTCATATGAATTGCTGTATTTATCAAAATCGGTGATATTATATTTATTTACATATTCATATCGTCATTATCATCATCATCATCATCGACCTGAAACAATCCACTGCTTAATAAAGACCTCGCTAGCCTGATTCTACTCTTTTCTGTCATATGAATTTCTGTATTTATCAAAATCGGTGATATTATATTTATTTACATATTCATATCATCATTATCATCGACCTAAACCAATCCACTACTTAAAGACCTCCTTAGCCTGATTCTACTCCTTTCTGTGATATGAATTTCTGTATTTATCAAAATCGGTGATATTACATTTATCTACATATTCATATCGTCATCATCATCAACCAGGATCAATTCACTGCTGGATGAAGAGTTCCGCAACCTGATTCTACTACTATATTATACCTATTTCTATCGTCCTTATCATCATTGACCTGAACCCATCTATTGCTGGATAAAGGCCTCCCATGCCTGATTCTACTCCTTTCTGTCATTTGAATTGCTGTATTTATCAAAATCGGTGATAATATATTATATCTATTTCCATTATCATTATGAACCTGAATCAATCCACCGGTGGATGAAGGCCTCTCTAAGTTGTTTGAATTTCTGTCGGTCATATGAATTACTATATTTATCAAAATTGCTGATATTATATTTTCCCATTCATAATATCGTCATTATCATCATCAACCAAGATTAATCCACTGCTGGATGAAGGTTATCTCAACCTAATTCTACTCTTCTTGGTCATATAAACTGCAATATTTTTTAAATTTGTGATTTTATATACCTACCCATTTATATCGTCATTATCGTCATCAACCTGTATCAATCCACTGCTGGATGAAGGCCTTTTTAAGCTGATTCCACATCTTTAGGTCTTATAAATTCCTATTCTTATCAGATATAATATGTATTACTTCATTATTTATCAACATTTGTCTCGATATGAATGTCCCGCACCGGGAAACTATATTGTTTAAGTTTAATTTTTAAAACAAAATATGATTTTTACGATATTATTCTGTGGCTCCAAGCATTTATTTTTTATAGACAATGAAACAAAATAATGTTTAAATTTATTTTTTATGCTGCTAACCTTTTTCTATTATGTAAATGGGACCCGAAAGAGATTAATATTCGCGTTATATTGGATCGCTATTTATGATAATCACGATTGAGATGTATAACTATTAATCATATTTAAATGCACATACCTACACATATATTGTATTAAAATTAAAATGACAGTGGTAGCAATCGGCGATTGCCAGCTGTTTTGCTAGGCTTAGCAGCCTGAAATGGTGTCAGATGATATTGAGAAGGCCAGACTCCAGAATAGACTACGCACATGACTCCAAATTTGTATTTGCAGTGACGACATGCATATCGTAAAACTGACAAATCAGATAAATTTTCAATTGTCTGACGTGAATGAAAATCCATCCCGAAGGGACAACTATGGCGCCGTCTATACACACTTTACAATTATTATATTAAAATCCAACACCAAGTCACTATGATGAAAAGCTGTCTGCAAGACCTAGCGAGACAGACTGGCGAGAGCCAGCTGGCTCAGCTAGTATTTATTAATACTTATGTACTGTGCTAGTACATATTAGAGGCACAAACCTGTGAGAAATATATAACCACTAGAAAAAAACTTCGAGCGGAATTCAAACCTGCGCCTCCTGGGATTCGTTAAATAAAAAAAAAAATATATGGAATAAGTAATGTATTTTCCATCTTCTGGCTGACGTCAGACTGATTATATAGTATTCAAAATACTTTATCTTCTTGATTTTATTACCTTATATAATGCCGTTGACGTAGGTATTTGATTAAATTGAGACTTCTTTCTATCGGGCAGGATTTGAACCCACATTTATCGGACTCTAGTCATCGTACTGTATCAATCGATCTACCTGTATCCTACATAATTACGATGAAATTAACTAGTTGTAATAGAACCGTAGAGCTTCTCAAATTGCGATAATATGCGTTAGTATGTTCAATAAAAAATAGTTATATAATATAAGTAATATATTTTTTTCATTTCTGGGAGTTTCTGTGTACTGTTATTGAGACCTCGTGGGTAGTTGTAATATAAACAAAAACATATTGTGTTTTTACTGAATATGTAGGTTGGTATATTAAGTAAGTAATTTGCTTTACGACTATCTATCTTAAAATCCGTGTACCAACAAAAAATGTTAAAACTAAATATTGCTAAACTTCATCGTAAGCAACAACACAAAAACGGAAAGTTGGGTGCGCGGTTAACCCTTTGCGGCCCCGAAAACTTCGACCCTTTCAAAATCATAAAACAAAAAGCCGCGTTCGTCATTCCGCGAGCTAAAACATCATCTGATGAAGCCTTGAATATGCGGTACCCCTGGTTGGATGTACACAAAACGTAATAAACGGGACTTTGCTTTTAATATAAAGTTTTAATGACGCCACCTAAGGCCTGCGCTTTGGGCCCGAGGCTCTGAAGGGTTGTAAGGTGAGGCGACCCTGGCGCCGTAGGTGTTTTAGGAAAAATGGAGATATGACCGTAGGGTCAGTTTTAGTTACAGAAACGAGATACAGTAAACCCCCGATTATCAGCGTAAATTATGAGAGGTGACACGGATTATAAAATTGAAACGTACAGACTACCCGAACTACTTTTTATTTTTTTATTAAAATAATATTACATATTATTTATCATGGACACTATTATAATTTCAAATACCTATATATTTTTTAAGCCAGCTTCGATCAAAAAAAGATCGTATTATGAGCTTTCATATTGTGTAGGTTGTACTAACAGATTTTTTTACGAGGAATGCATATTATCCACTTGCTCTATCTATTAGTCAGTGTTTCACAAACTTTCAACATCTGTGTACCCCTTCGTAAAACTGAGTACCCCTCGTCAAAAAATACACATTGTACTGGTACACCCCCGTATGGTCCCCATTTGGGGATGTCTTTGTGTATCTGGAGAGGCTCGAGTCGGTATCAAATCCAACAAATAGTAAAGCGCTGATTACGAAATTAAATAATAAAAATAATAGAGCCGGCAATGCCGTAGCTTATGACGGTTGAAAAATATTTGCAACGTCGCCTTTTTGACAATGCTTCTGGTTGAAAGCGAAACACAAGATGGCGGGTAGAACGCTGCAAACAGCCAAATCGTAAACACACACATTTCGTCATCCGTAAAATAAATTATTAAAAATGTAACTATTATATAATATTAACGTAAATATACCTTGCCGTTTCCAAAACAATTCCGGTGTATTATTTGTTCACCTCCAAGTCCTAAAATCCAGACAAAAAACCAGACAACAAAATAAAAGTGACAGCATATTTTTCACTTACCAAAATGGAGGGAAATGACAGTACCTACATACTTTAATACCAATCAAAATATATTTATTTTTTTATTTTTTTAGTATCCATATAAACAAAATAATAATAAACGAAAAATAAAATTCATTCATAATAAAATATAAATAAAGTAAATAAAAATTATATCTATTATAAATAACATTAATTTTTTTTTTTAGAGTTATTAATAACCATGTCCTTGCTTTTTCGTGCAAGGTGGTTGTTAGTAATTTTGAACAATCACAAACACACAGGCATTGAGAAAAACACATAAATGTTTTTGTCATGACCGGTTACCTTTTACCTGTTACCTTTTTTAAATTTAATGTCTACATATCGAAAAAAGAACATCATATTAATATGAAGTTGGAAAAGCCAAGATGTATTTTAGAACTTTCTCTGTTACAACTGAATACACATGTTGCATTTGCAACCAGAATGATGTTAAAGTACACTCCTTATATTTATTTTTCAAGAATTCGTCTAAAGCTTTCCAACAATTGCTCTTCTTCCGCATGCGATAAACTTTCTAGCATGAATGTCGTATTGATATCGTATTAATGCTTGTTGCACCAGGCGCAGTGAAAACCCGGTGCAGCGCGTGCCCCACCAAACTCTTCCTGTAATCCAGGAGGTACGCGTACCACACTTTGGGAAACACTGTATTGGGTCCATACTCTGAGTACAAACACACATTAATCCACGGCATTATAGGCCTGACGCGTAACCAACCACTCATCCATTGTTTGTGACTACGTAGTGTGGTGTGGGTATTTAAAACGAATCGTTTATTAAAACACTGTATTTTTTTCGTTTTTTGAGAAAGCTTTAACGATTTTTAATAACAATATGAGTTATTTTAAAGAACTGTTAGGTATATCGTTATACTCGTACCTCTTCGAACCCTCATTGATCTATGTAATCTCGTAAAGTGTCAACCACAGAATATTTTTCGACTATTTAATCTGCAAATCAGTCAACTGCACTTTTGGCAAAAACTTAGATTTTGATGGCATTTTGTTACAAAGTATGTTTTCTATACTCACACATAATTTCAAACTCCTAAGCTTATAAATAAATGCGTTATCGTTCTTCCAACAAAACAGCCAACTGCGGGTGCCAAATTTACAATACCGTAAATATAACAACGTTCCGTTCTTTATATAAATTTTCTTTATATAAATTTTCTTTATATATAAAAGGGAAGCTAAAATAGTGTAATAATTATCCATAATGCAGCTTATTTGTAATAAAAAATAATTTCCAAGTGTATTTTTGGAATTATTAAATTCCGCTCGATAGTAAAATTATTATGTTTTTTCTCCTTCCTAAACAATTTGCCTAAATGGAGTTGGCCGGTTTGTAGATTAAGCAATCGTTTTGTATGCTGTGATGTGATTAATGCAATCATAAGTGTTTCTTATTAACTCACATCTTCATGATTTTTCTCTTCTGGTTGAGTGACAGACAATTAAACTCTTATAAGTTTTATGATTTGTAGCCAGATAATCAATAATAATAATATAATTTGGTTGGGCCATTTATGTTCCCATTCCACTCCTTATCTCCTCACCCACCTCATAATTTCCAGTGTTATTGTTACCAGACAATCAATAAGCAATTACGGGTCATGAGAGACGGTGTTAAAAAAATATTCAGTTGTATCTCGATAGCAGACGCGTGCGGGCTTCTAATAGTTTTCCATCGCTTAAGTGATTGACTCAATAGATACAGACTCATTCATAGTCTATCATCATCATTTATACACCCTCACATATAATCCATAAAACTGTATCACAAAGTGCGTGAGTGTACGAACTGGGTGACCCAAAATAACAATACCGATACTCGAGTGAAAGTTGAAACCAGACCACGGAGCCATCATACATCATCACAAAGGTCAGTGTCTGGCATCCTCTTCCATAGCCCCCACCCTAGATCTGACCTCCTCGTCATCCCTTAAAATTATTACAGTCCACTTAAAAAAGCTCGACCATAATTAAATAAATATCAAGATTGCCAAAGTTAAAAAGGCGTAAGTTACAATTTTAATATTAACTGGAGAATAATCTGATAAGATTTTCATGGGTTTCGTCATTATTTTTCACAAATTTTCATTTTATTGAATTAACCACCTTACAAAAAGGTTTAAAAAAAATTAATGAGAAAAGGTGGTTAGGGAACATGCTCTGGAAAAAATTTATGCTTTCAGAAACAAACTCTTTACAACTCATTGCGAATCCAACCCTACTAAACAATAGTAGGAATCAAAGAAAAATTCTTGCTGACAGACTTTTGAAATTTTGACCAAAGCATTTTAAATAAATACTTATTTATAATTAACTATTTCTGTTATTCAACGAATAATTCACAAGATTTCAGAATGTTATATGTTTAATTATTGAACATACTTACATAATTTTGAAAAACACTTTCTGAGAAAATATATTATAACCAATACAAAAAATCTTTTTTGAAAAAAGTAAGCCACCCCGGCAGGGAATCGAATCCTGCATCTCCCGGGTTTACGTCCCATCCGCGCATTACCTCTATGCTACGCAGTGACATACTAATTGCGACAAATTTTAACTATTGGCCACTTTTATTTCCCACTCATCAGCGCTCTTCTAAAATTTTTCTTTCTTTTTTTCAAAAAAGATTTTTTCTATTGGTTATAATATATTTTCGCAGAAAGTGATTTTCAAAATTATGTATGTTCAATAATTAGAATGGTACATTCTTAAATCTTGTGAATTATTCGTTGAATAAAAGAAATAGTTAATTATAAATTATTAGCAAGTTCAAGTAAGTTACATCATAAAAAATATTGGAGAAATCCACGACGTCGGTTAGTAATTGAAGTGATAGGTATCTACTTTGATTTAAGGAACAAAAGTCGATTGCCAAAGTAGCTTGATTTAGAAGAGCGCTGATGAGTGGGTAATAAAAGTGGCCAATAGTTAAAATTTGTCGCAATTAGTATGTCACTGCGTAGCATAGAGGTAATGCGCGGATGGGACGTTAACCCTGGAGATGCAGGGTTCGATTCCCTGCCGGGGTGGCTTACTTTTATCAAAAAAGATTTTTTCTATTGGTTATAATATATTTTCTTATTTCCCAGGGTCCGAATCCTGGGTCTGGCAAGTGCACATATTGTTTTTCAATTTGTGTATGAGTCAGAGTATGTACCTAATAGGTTGAGCAAGTGACTGACACCCATTTCCTGTAAAAACAAAATCTGTTAATACAAACCTCCAATCTTTGGAGGCACATAATATGATCTTATTAGGATCGGACATGGTCGAAAAAAATGCTTTTATATTGTTCGAGAGGTTTTATATGGTATAAAATAAAATAGACCTCCATAACTAAAATAAATTGAGGAACCCTGCCCTAGATAAACAAATTATGCTTCTATTATATTGAAATATGGGGTGTATTTTCATCTGCATATAACTTTTTATCATATATATAGCTTATATATACGGTTACCAACTATCGTAGATAATAAGTTTACTGTAAATAATCACACTCCGTACTAAAACATTACTTTACATGTTTGTAGTGTGAATGTTTCATTATGAGGTTTGTAAACAGCTTACACTGATCCATTCGTTAGAATCAAGCTTTATCAAGTTTATTACGCGTTGAGTAAACAGGAAATAGCGCTCGAGTTCAAGTAAACTGCAATGCATAAAATATAATATTATATCACGTAAAAGTAATAAACGTAATGATCAAAAATACCTACAACTTGTATTATTGGTTGAATTTTTTTCTATCATCATTATCAGTCTGAATCTACCTCCAAGCTTATGCCACTCTTCTTGGTCCTTTTATACTTTATACTTTCATGGAACTTAGCTATTTCGACCGTCAGATCTATTTTTTTGAATTTTTCCTAGACTTGAGCGAAACATGTGATCGAAACAATTTTCATGAATTACTTTGAAAATAATAATAATTTCATTGCTATTTTTTATCTATTTATATTTCTCCAAAAAATAAAAGTAAGAAATGTACCTAATAATGCTATTGGCTTTGAAAAAATATTTTTAAACGTCAATATGTCAACACTCTTATTAATATAAAAGTATTAAAAATTGAATCAACCTTTAAAAAAAAATTGAATAAAAAATAAAAGTCATGAAGACATTTTATTAAATTTGACTTTTATATTTAGACACAGCGTGTTCAGTGTTGCGAAAACGCAAATATTGATGAGTACAATGTTTTTAAATTAATATATATTTTTTTCTTCAAAAAATAATTCACAAGAATGTAACATTTTTTATTGAACTGAACATAGATACATAATTTGAAAACATCTCAGAAAAATACCTATTAATGTAGAAAAAAATATTAGCAAATATTTTGTAAAGTGCTTCAGTTACCCCACTACTAGTTAATTTAATTGCAATTAGGTAATATGTAATCAGATGGATACAGGTTCGACTCGTGTTAGCCTCATTTTTTTCCAATAGGCAGGTATATTATAATATAATATCGTGAAATCCAAAAATTACAAGTAGCGCAACGTGGCATGGAAATATGAATGTTGGGTGTAACGCGAAATCAAATCGTGAAAGAAATTAATGGATAAGAAGACAGATAAGAGATTAAATGAAAATGGGCTGGATAAATACAATCATACAGTGATACCCAAGGGACACTCAACGACTATAGGAATGACCTTAAACCTTCTGAATAAACGAAATCATGAAGTTCGGTGGATGTATGAGATTGTGAATAACTGGGAACGAGAAGAGTGGAAAGAGCTATTAGAGAAGTTCTTCATCTAGTAGTGGATCGATCGGCTATATTTTTTGTGAATTACATAGTCTAAACTCTTTGTCAAATTAATAGGTATGTAATGCTGCATTATATTTTTATTCTGTAGGACAATAATATGGTGGAAAAAGTAGGTACTGCGGTGAAAGAAGTCTTTCTCTTTGTCTTGAATATTTTTGCATTGCAGGGCTTTTACTTATAAGCATAGCATTACCCTGTATCTTTATTATTGTCAAAGTATAAACGTAGTTATTATTTATGGTGGCGAGAGAAAGGAAAAAATACAGTCCCCGCTAAAAGCATACAAAAATGATGCGCTGTAACCAGAAGAAAGATGTGTTTTTAGGAGGATTTTATTGTTAAAATTTTACAATGGGTAGAAAAGCTCCGAATAAATGTGTCCCGGGCCTCCAACAAAACGCAAAACCTCTTGTGGTGCACGAGCTTTAAGTTCATATCTCTCAAGAGCAGTGACGTCGCTAGACAAACTGCTGCCCTTCAGGCAAAGGAAAAAAACCGCCCCTGCTATTGTTTTAAAATAAACACATTTTTTGACCCCAGCAAGTGCCGAAAGGACTGAGTATAAATAAATATAAATCTCAACTGCTATTAACAACGTCCATTCAATATAAGTTATGTTATTCAAACTTATGTATTTAAGAAAAACGAACATTACAAATCATAATTTGACGAGGATTACAATATGATATAATGAAAATTATTGACAAAAACAGGTAAAATATCAAAAATAGTATAAAAATAAAAGGTTAATTACCAAATTAGTACTACTGAATTTTAAAACGTTATAGCAGCTTGATTTCCTGATTCCTAATTTTCGATTTCCACCAAAAATTGACATTTGTGTTCAGTATTGTTTTTAAAATCATCATGGAAAGATACACAGTTGTACAGCATACACAAATTATTAAAATTTAATACATCAATAATAAATCTGTTAGAGCTACGTTTCGTGCATTACGTGAAATTTATCGTCAAAATAAGCGAAATACAGAGCTTACTTACTATTCGTAATTTAATAAGAATATTTGAGTGAAATGGTAATGCATGTGATATTAAGAATCTTACTTGTTAAAAATGTTAACGTACTCCTGAACATATCGATGTAGTGAATCAAAGTGTGGATGAAAATCCAGAACAATCAATTACACATTGTTATCAAGAACATGGATTTTATAATGACATTACATGTAATATTCTTCATAAAGATTTGCATTTGAAGGCGTATAAAAATGCAGTTAACACAAAGAAAGTTTGGTGCATCTAAATTTTACTAATTGAGCTTCAGAAAAACTTAAACAGACTCATGAAAAAATCATCTTCAGTGAAGAAACTCATTTTTGGTTAAATAACTTTGTAAATAAGCACAATAAATTATGTCGCTAGATTTCAAAATCAGCCAAGTCCATAATAGATGAATAGGAGAAAAACAGCTTTTTGTTTTATCAAATACACAGTCACAAGGGCGAAAGTTTATAATATTTCGAGTATAGAATATTTAAAATTAATAAATTCCACATTTTGATAATGCAGAAATGTTAGAAAGCAGTAGTTCTTCAGCAATTCACAAAAAGTCAAAAATACCTAAAGGTGGACTTGGCTGATTTTGAAATGTAGCGACACAATTGTCACATTTGGAGTAATAAAAATCCACATGGTATTCTTGAAACACTTTGAACTCCACAAAAACAGTTTGATATGGTTTATGGTCTGTAGGTGTAGTTGGGCAGTCTTTTTTAGAAAACGAAAATGGAAATGTAGTTGCTGTCATTCCAGAATGCTATAGAAATATGATTACTGATTTTTTCTGATTTCAATTTGAAGATTTTAATCTGGACGATATGACGTGGTTCCAACAAGATGATACAATATGCCATAGAGCTCATGACACAATCAACTTATTGAGAGTTAAATTGAAAATATATACCAGTTATTTGATAAGCTTTTTCCATATACAAAAAAAAACATAGGAGTGTGTCAAAAATCCATAAACCTATTTCATCTGTAGAGTCAGTATATCATAAGTCGAATTTTGACTACTACATAATATAATAATTATGTACCTAAATTATCAAATCTTTCGAGGACAATAAATTAATGACTATATTCATAAGAAGAATCCAAAACTCAAAACTGTAAAGTCATTTTTAGAATTATGGACATGAAAAATCTAAAATTGCATTTTCCGAAAATGTTCTTTTTAGACATAAGTACGAGATGCACATAAAAGTGCACGTGAGTAATTGAGTGAGCAAAATAAAAAAAATTTAAAGTTTTCATAAAACTACTAAAAAGTACTCAAAATCAGTCTCACGCAAAGTAACTATCTCGATATCTGGAGCGATTTGATTGAATTCTGATATTATCCTCCTAATATGCATCACAATAAATTGGTAGGCTACAATAATTATTAGTCTATTTAATTTACACCACATATAGCTTGGAAATCTTTTAAACAGCTTCACCTTCTTACTACTCCTTTCCTTTCTAGGTCCCCTTGAGTTTTATATCTAACACTTTGTTTAAAAATCAATGATTTTAAATATAAATGATTGATTATTTAGATAGACAGTAATCACTGAATAAACATGTTAAAACTTTCACTCCATCGGACAAGAGGAAATTCGCATAAAAATATGTATTGCACCCGATTACTCGATAAATACGTTGCATACATCCTGTGATAGAGTCCAGAATCTTTTTCTAACATACTGGTAGTTTAAACGTTAGAAAAGATCGAGTAGGTATAGGTAAATGACAACTTTGTGTACTAAAAGAAAAAGAAGACACGCCTGAAATTTATAAAAACATAGTTAGGTGTACACAGTGATGTCCTGTGGGGGTAGGCAGATTGAGCGTCGCTTGGGGGCGGCAGTTACTCAAAGAGCGGCAAATCGAGGAGAATCATTAGTTATATATAGAAAGCTACATAAACTTAGTAATAAGGGAAATATCTTTCCATTAAAGAAATCAGCTCACTGATTGGAAACAAAATATATCTATTAATTAGATAAGTACTATACAATTTTCAACAGGAATTTATTTTTTTGTCGGGTTCGCGATGTCTAGTTTACTTCCGTTGTCCTTGGACGTCACGTTCTTCACAGTAACTCGCGAGTTATGGAAGTTGTCAGGTGTATTTTTAAATGTACTTATCTGAAACCGTAGACTCGCAATATTGTCTATTGAAGCAGAGATGGCATTTAAGTTAGATTTAGTAGTATAGGTACCTATATCTTGTTAGTAATGTATCCATACAACACAATTCTTAGATATTGGAGTCATGAAAGGATGATAAAAAGTACTGTATAAAAAAATGTGGTGGCATTTTGGCACTGCCTAGGGGCGGTATTTTGTCTAGGGTCGCCACTGAGTGTACAACTAAATGAAAAAGAAATCAACGCAGGTGAATCAGTAAATTCTAAAAAGAAACATGGAAATTATTTGTCTACCATATTTTCCCAAACTCATTCTTATTTTAGCTCCTATGAAAAGTGTTGATTTTAGACAAATCTCCCATTTCCTTCTGTACACTGAACTTGTCTTTATATAAGCTGCAAGGAGCACACGTTCTTTATTCTCTCAGATAATTGCATATTGACATATTTATATAATCAATTGGTTATTTTATATTCTAAAAAAATAATTTACTTTACTAACGACAGATGTCGTAAATATCTTGGAATGTTTTATAAAGATTAAAAAACAATCTGAAAAGGTTTAAATAAATATACCACAGCGCGCCATCTGTCTTGACGTAAATAAATGTCGGATTATTTCTCAAGGAATTGTGATATTTTTTTGTTAGTCTATCGAATTGTATGAAATATGGTGGGCTCCTATCGCATAGCCTAAAATCTTTGAGCATAATATTGTGGTTATGACTGCACTTTATCCAAAATAATTAACAATTAAATATTAAAAAAAATCTATGGCGTTTAATCGCATATTAATAAATATAGATTGTTTTTAAAAATAAAACAAAATTTTAACTATTTTGATGTGTAAAATGTTTTCGAAAATAAATAATTTAAAGTCATCGCTCAATTTTATGTCGTCAGTGAGTTTTTGAAATTTCATTGAATTCGAAATTTTTTTCATTTGAAATTCGTTGTCATCGGTGTATAGTAATATCGTATTAGGTATCTTCTTATTTTCCGTAAGTATACCAGACAAGTATGCACTTTTTTTAGATCTCCACAGTTTACCTCTTTCTTGGAATTGGAAGAGCGATGACTATGGTTTCGAATTGCTATGATATTCTATTTAACGTGCGAGTGAAATATATTGATTTAACTTACATCTCACCATTTTTACTATATTTTCTGTATACCTACCTACTTCAAAGTTATGTATTTTATAGTAACTAATAAGAATAATCAATTTAAAATTATTGTCTATGTTTAATGGTGAACCAAAAAATATATGATCAGTCTATAGCTCCTTAAAATATATTGCTCGTCGGCACTGCAATGTTTGCCCGTCCTCTGGAGACATCACTGCTCAGTGCTTTTCATTCCGTGACTGGATTTTACACTTGTCCGTGATAAAATGTCGCATTATGCGGACATCAAAACTTTTCCGTGTTTTTCAAATGGAGTTTCAATTAGTTATTATTTATGTAGAGCCTAGAGAGTTTTTATGCCAAGTTCGTGACTTTCCGAACGCACTCACTACTATTCATTAAATGGCTCTTATAACAACACATATTATTTCTAATTAAAACAAGACAAATGATGTGCTGTTAAAGTTATAATACATATTATATGAACACACGTGCACTGTTATTACACGTTACCGTTTGGATGATACCTTAATTTCATTTAACATACAAATTGTGACTAATTATCTACACGTAGTACGTAATATATTTAAATTTAAATAAAATTGTTACAATTAATCACTACAAAGCTGTTCATTATAAAATTGCATCATCCCAAGCTCACTTAGGTATAATAAATGATCATAAATACAGAAGCGACAATGAAGATATAAACCACGTAAAAGACGAAGGCTTCTTAAAAATTTATTAAGTCAAAATTATCAATTACTACTTAATCTTGAAATGTTTATAGCTCAGCCAAACATCAAATCCAAATGTTTATGAGAGAATTTACCCTGCATGTATAAATAAAAATATAAACCAACATGGTTGCAGCTAACATGACGTAATATTATGTACATACCAGTGGCGAAGGGTGGAGGTAGGGTGTAGAGATTCGACTTAAATAGCATATACTAAATTTTGTCAGTTATACGTATTTATTTTCATTGAACTAGGAATATAAATTAATTGCATATTATCGTATTGGTTATTTTTTAAATTCAATTAAACACAATATCTTCCTATGAAGAGTTGACTATTAACACCATAAAAATATATCTAAATTTACAAATACTAATGAACTTCAAATACCTAATAATGAAACTACCTACGTAAATTATTAAAATACAATCTATTAGGCCATACTAATTTATATATTTTTTAAAACATGTTTTTACGAAATGTAAGGCCAAAAAACGAAATAGGTAGGTAGTATTGAATGTTAATTATCATTAACTACTGTAAAAAAATGTCCAAATATTGTAAATGTAAATAATACAAGATAAAATATTAATAAATTATACAGTTGTGTACGTAATAAAGGTATAGTAGGTTCTTATTTATTTTTATTCTTATCTTTACGTATATTGACAGTTACATGTAGCAGTGAACGTCGAGATAATGGTCAAAAGTTAACTCGGCCATGTAATCCAGATAACACGCGTTCCGTAATTGTTTAAAATTCAGTTAGAGCAGTGACGCCACTCGAATGCGGATCTAGCCGGTTGAAAAAAGGGATTCGAATTTCGAACACCGACAGAAGTGCCGATTTTTTTCCCTCTCCTAGCCACGGAGTTACGTAGTTTTCCGTTAACAACGATGGAACTTTTTGATTGGGTGCTAACTCCGTGGAAACTCGCCCAGTGTAGATTGACCGAACTTTTTTCAATTACCTTTCACAAACATTACCGGGTTCCTAGATACTTTTTTAACATAAATTGTTTAGCGCCCTTTTCCGGGTCGTTATAATTTTTTTCGAGGTGTGTGTAAATTTAAACAATGCGAGATTTTTTGAAGTTGGACATCATTTTGTTTTATGTGATTTGTATCCTGTATTTGAGTGATTCTATAAAATGTTTATAAAATTCACGCTAAATTCATAAAACTAAAACAAACTGTTTGTACTTAATTTATATCTACTTGCTGAGATTGAATTGAATAATAATTATGTGTATTTATAATCAGAAAAACTATATTTTATATTAGGCTTCTATGAATGGTCAAGCGTCATGTAGTAATTTTACACATATAAACGACAATATGCAATAATATACCAAATCTTCATGAATGACCTACCATTATGTCTTAAGCGTAGGGTGTTCAACTAATGTGTGCTGCCCGTGCTCACGTATGGCTGTGAGACGTGGACCCTCAACATGAGAGATGTCCAAAGGCTAAGAGTCACACAGCGAGGCATGGAGACGTGTATGTTGGGCATCACGCGAAGGGACCGTAAGAGAAACGAATGGGTTAGGAAGCAGACAGGAGTACGTGATGTCATAGACGTTGCCAAACAGCTGAAATGGAGATGGACGGGGCACATTACTCGCTGAAAGGACGGCCGCTAGACAAATGCCGTCATCCAATGGTACTCAAGGGGCACGAAAAACGCCCTAAAAGCCGCTGGATTGACGAACTGGTAAAGTTCGGCGGAAATACGTGGCAGCGAACGACACAGGATCGAGAGAGTTGGAATAAGCTTGGGGAGGCCTTCATCCAGCAATGGATTGACCCCGGCTGATGATGATGATACCAAATATATAATATCGTGTCTGTTCTGGCAGAACAAACTAACTGGAGAATACTAGTTTTGAGTAATTTGAATTTGAAGTTGTTAAAATGTCTGAAATGGTCTATCATGTGAGTTTATTAAGTAATCGTTAAAAGGATGACTTTAAAATAAAGACTGTTTATTTATTAAGAAGGTTTCCAGACGACGGTAAAGTTTGAAATAAGGTACATTAAATTTTGGTATAACTAACTCAATATGTCATTTTTTCGAATTAGTGGCTTCTGCCAGAACAGTGACGATATATTATACAATGATACGCCTTATTATAAAATATTATTAGATATAACACTTGCTTCATCTATTCGTTTGTAATTTCAGTGATCGCCATCCTCAGTAGTGGGGAAAAAGATTTAAAGGAAGGGTTCATTAACAATCCATCGATCGCCTCTTGCAACCCCATCACAAGACGCATGTGATGTTCTACGATACTGAGCATTGTGCGATTAATTTCTTTTGATTCTTATACCCCCTTTATACGTGCATGGATTTACTGCTGACAGTACGTATTATCGTGGCCATAACAGAAAATGCACGTCTAAGCACGTATCATCGTGCAAATTGCGAGATAGGCTGCATAAATTAAAAAAAAATTAGAAACTTTTGAATTTTCACGCGACAATTTGACTGTAGTACAGAAAAAAATGAACTACACTGCGCAGAGACTCATTTTGAGGTTAACCGATTTTAATAACCTGTCAAATAGTACCATACAATGATAACATTGCGTCTCGCTTACTCTTAAAGAATGAGATTGACGAGACAGTGATCACTTTTACGTGTAAACAGTTATTATCGCGATAGTTTAAAACACTCACTATTAGTGCAAGTACAAGCATTATTAGGTTATTTCATTTTAATAGGCGTGTTAAATAAGTTACATTTATAATTTTATTTATCCATTATGGTTACGTAATAATTTACTTTACAAGTGGTACTATATTATTTAGGTATATTTGTAACACCCACGGTGGCCGCGCGGCTTAAGCGTTGGACTATCACGCCGTGGGTATCAGGTTCGAATCCTGGGTCTGGCAAGTACACATATTGTTTTTCAATTTGTGTGTGAGTCAGGGTATGGACCTAATAGATTGAGCAAGTGGCTTACATCCATTTCTCGTAAAAAACAAAATCTGTTAATACAAACCTCTTCTCTGTGGAGGCCCATATGATCCTATTAGGATCGGACATGGTCGGAAGATATTTGTTGTAATTATTGAGTATTTCTTTTTATTTATTTCATGTCTAATTTTAATAATTATATACTTTTTTTGTATTTTATCGTATATTATGCGCATTGACTGACAGCTGAAACACCATTATATCCTTATTATAAATAAAGAAATTCTTATAAGAAATCAAAATTTAAATTTTAAATAAAGAACGAAAACAATGAATAGCATTTCTCAATAATATTTCATTTACTGTTCTGCAGGACGATGATGCAGGCACCGCAGGTTGGGAACTTCTACTCGAAGTAAAAAAAACTGCCCCCTACGTTATTAAATGATATGGATTGAGCCATTTATATTTTGTTTTATTTAATTTAATGTAGGGTTTATATTATTTTCTCCGGACGATTTCCGAGTTTCATTTTCATCGCTCATTTTTATAAGCTTATTACGCACGTGATGTCCGAGTTGTGCGAGATATCAGAGAAGATTTTATTACCACAGTAAATTAAAAGTATATATTATTCATTCCTAAGGGACAAAATTATGCCTACGGTATATGAAAAAAATGCACTTACGGAGATATATTAGGCAATAACGAACGCATTACGAAAAAAAGAGAACGCGTGATATAATAACGGGAGACGTAAAATAATACAGCGAAATTCGGTCTTATTATCTGGCACGACGGATGGCCGTTTTTTCCCGAGGTCAGTTTACTTCTGGACGTCAGATCAGATAAAATGTCCTCTGTATCTATTTATTTAATCAATTGCTTACCCTGATTAAGGGGTGGTACATTACAGTACACAGTTCCAACCTCTTTGAACTTATAAAGTAGAAATCTACTGTACGATTTATAAATATTGTACGTCATTGTACTTAGGGAATCCAATCCCGAGCCAAAATTCTGATCCCGGGATTGGTCCCGGTATTGGCATTTTTTCCATAGTTATTATGAAATTTTTATATTTACAAATAACATTGATAAAATCGGTCAAAAATAAATCTAGTATAATTTATACCATTTAAGACATTTATTGTTAATACTGTGTATGTTCAATCTTGGAAATACACAATTTTAATGGAGTAAATAATATTGTAATATAAATAATAATGTGAATTTAATATGAGATTGCTGTTTCTGATAGTAAAGACTTAATGAATGGGTTAGCAAGATTTATAATAGTAAAGCAAATTATGTTGTATGGCCTTTCCGCTTCATAAATCTAATTAGTCAGCCAAATATGAAACTGCCGTAAAACGTATGAGATCATGGTGGAATTACTTTGTTAAAAGTGCGAAGCATTGTTTTTTCCAATCTTTCTCATTTTTATTAATTTATGTGAAAAAATAAAATGAATAGGCAACTTACACATGGGCATAAATCAAACTTCATTCAAACTCAGTTTATTTCTAATGTAGTTATTTGTTATTAAAAGTATTTTTTCTGTTATATTTTGGTTTTTATTTTATTTTCCATAAAAATTGATAAAAAAATCAATCCCGAAAGTTTCGGGATTATGTTTACCAATCCCGAGATTCATAGGTATCAAAAATAGGTCGGGATCCCGGAATCCCTAATAATTGTACTGTATATAATAAGAAACAGGGAACATAAATATAAAAGAAATATGAAACCTTCTGGTTGTGGTCATAAGAATGTATACATCTTGAGTATCGAGAAATATTAGATATAAAAAGATATTGAACATACACAATTTGAAAACACCTCAAGCATCCTATTAATAGTCACTAGAAAGAAAATCTTTTTAGAAAAAAAATACGATACCTGACGAGACTTGAACACGTAACTGCTTGATTCATGCTAGTGTGCTTTTCCAATAAAGCTACGGGTATCCTATTTAATTACGATGATTTTAACTAGTAGTTCTTTCATGAAATGCGTATAAAATTGGGTTAATAATATCTGTACTTAATATCGGACTTTGTATTTCACAGTCTGCCCATCATTAAGTAATAATAAAAAACCGGTTTTAAAGCCTTAGTCCATGGCGACCATCTTTCGATTTTTTAACTATTTTAATCTATTTTTATCATTATTAATAATAAATACTTTTAAATAGTGGTCTGGATAAAAATTGTAGTTACAAAAACATATTAAATATTTGGCAACTTAAAAAACAACTTGATTATACGTAACCTAAAATTAAAATCACGCCTAGCTGGGAGAAAAATGACTGAAAAGTGACTACATGATCGACCGGTTGAATATCCATGTATTACAATATCCCCAGAGCCGAATTTAGACTTTGTACACACCTGAGTTACCGCTTTTCCTCGTAATATTTTCAAACCGAAAAAAAAAATCGAAAGGAAACAATATTTTCACAAAGTTTACGTAATAACATGTAAATAATTTTCTCTAAAATATCAGTATTATAATAAGTTATTGTGAATATCATATTAATTTGTTATAAATATAAGGCTTTTTAGTTATTCTTATGAAATTCTCTAACTACTGTTGGAACTTTATTTTTCATTAAACATAAGTAATTTCATAGTGTTATTTTAAAATTTCAGAATATAATATGCAGTATTTTACCTTTTCAGGGATGTGAATACCAGAAACTTAAACTGCGTCATATTGTGTATAAAATGTATGTCATATTGAGTTTATCAACTTTGAAGTGAACAAATATTTATAGCATAAATTTTAGTCTAGTCAATGTTATCTGAGTAAAATACTATAATTATTATAGAACGGTCGGATCATTGCCGAATTGATATAAATCAAGAATGACAAAATCCCAATTTATTATTTAGAAATGCACTTCATGACATAATATAAACCCGAGGAAACAAAATATATGATGAACATTTATTTTGTAGTGTAGTTCCTAAAACATAATATGCCGTAATACGACCCTTGAGTATCCCTCGAAAATATTGCAAAAAATAAACAGAATTGTTTAGTTACATTATTTCTTTTCTTTTGAGGAAATCATCCCACTACCCAAATTGTCTGTCTTTTTAAATGCTCTTGACTGAGGACAGCGACTATTTTATTTTCTTTTTCAATGGTTATGGACCAGCAATAAAAGTGATTGGTAGGTTTATAGCGAGGCAGTAAAGGCATAGTTTAATTAAGCAGCGTTATGCTTGTTTTGAGCTTGCTAAGATAAGATAAAATCGGATATATTTTTGCTTAAGGTACTTAAATGCTCCTATAAATACCATAACTTTCTACTTAAGTACTGTTTTTTCAAGTAGTCTTTTATGGGAGTTATTTTCAAGAATATTAAATCTTAGGACATGAAGCGGGTAGAAAAATAGAATATATTGACACCCCTCTTCCGTGCGCTTATTGAAGAGATGAAATAATGTCTATACTAATCTAAGTATGATATACTACCTTATTGCCGAGGTGGTTGACAAGAACGAAAAACACCGATTAACTTAGCACACTAGTTTTTCTATCGACCGATGGTACTTGATGGAATTTTAATTTAAATTATAATGGATTTAAGTTTTGTACAACAACCAAACAGTCAGTGTTTGTTTGCCTTTTGGTGAGTGTACAGTGTCTGAAGATGCCGAAAGGCGAAACCCTGGTCGCAAAAAGCGACTCAAATGGAATAGTACAAAACTTAAATCAATTTAGATTGTAGAGCCAGTAGTGATAATGTAACATTAAATATTATATGAGAGATATTTAGTATTAATATGAAGAGAAATTCGATGTAATACTGAAACTGGTATTTAAATAATATTATTATTATGATGTGGGGGTGTTTTCTATGTAAATATTATCATTATGTAGCGTTATTGCGATAACTTCGTTAAATCAGTTTTACGTCTTGACTAAATCCCAGACAAAATTCTATTAATTTCTTTTAATATATATGGTTCTGCAGTGACGTCTCTAGACAAAATGCCGCCCTTGTGCAACGCCAAAATAGCGCCCCACTTTTTATACAGTATTTTTTATCACTCGTGCACGTGTCGTTTCTGGTCACCATGGACGTCGAAGGGCAACGGAAGTAAACTAGACATTGCGAACCCGACAAAAAATACAGCCCAGTTAAACCTTTTATGTTGATTAATACATTTTGTTTCCAACCAGTGAGCTGAATTTTTTGTGGAAAGATATTTTAGTTATTAGGTACTAAGTTTAGGTAGCTGTTTCTATATATACCATATGATTCTCCTCGATTTACCGCCCTTCGAGTAACTGCCGCCCCCAAGCGATGCTCAACCTGCCTACCCCTACGGGACGTCACTGTGGCACTGGGAGTATTAGAGTGATGATGCGCAGCATTTATGACATGAGTTTTGAACTGGCGCGCCATTAATATCTCAAAATCAAAGATTTTAGGATAATGCTACAACAACAATACATTTTTTGT
Source organism: Rhyacophila brunnea (assembly GCF_057557595.1). Lineage (NCBI taxonomy): Eukaryota > Metazoa > Arthropoda > Insecta > Trichoptera > Rhyacophilidae > Rhyacophila > Rhyacophila brunnea. The sequence continues at coordinate 45,148,078 of NW_028233276.1, forward strand.
AAACTTCAATATGACTAAATTTTTTATAAGATTTGTCTTGAGAATTTGTTTTATTTTGTCAATTCATAAATTTTCACTCCACCACGACCACTCGTCACATCCGTGGATAATATGTGCACGGCCGCCTTCCATGACGCTATTAACATGTTTGAAAGAAGTGATTTTAAGTGCTCATTCCGTCCCAAGACGGAGCCGCACGGGACTGATGCTGCAACCATGCACCGTAGTGCTTAAAGAAGGAAGTGAAGAAAGAAAAAAAAATGGACTGGCTCTGCTGTCCGCTGACGTTAAGCGCCCTGTGTATCCGCATACTGAGTGTCACGAGTTGAAATGGATGAGTTTTCATAGGAGTCGGACTATGCTGCTCCCCATACGACGATGCAAATTTTTCTAATGCCGAAAAGTTAGTCTCAATTGCTATCAGATATTTATTATTCATACTCTCAGATTTTTTCGAATTTCCTTACTTGTTTGACGTGATTCGCGTATATTTTAAGTAATATTTAACAAATATTGGGAAATAAACATCCGCATTAGACGCATTTGAAATCCAATATACGTAACGATAAGTTACTCGTATTATATATATATTTTTTAAACCATGTCCGATCCTAATACGATAATAACTAGGGCCCTCGGCAGAATGTAGGTTTGTATTAACAGATTTTTGTTTTTACGAGAAACGGATGTCAGCTACTTGCTCAACCTATTAGGTCCATACTCTGACTCATACACAATTTGAAAAACAATATGTGTAATTGCCAGACCCAGGATTCGAACCTGGGACCCACGATACTATAGGTAGGTACATAAATTAATGAGATAATACTACCTACCTAAGATAACATATACTATTTAATAGTTATGTTGTATAAAATAATTATAAGATAAAAAGAACATTTTATATACCACGATTTTAAATTTTCTGTTGAATCATATAAACTTGACAATTCTATGTATCAATAATTTAGGACAGATAATGCATTTGTCAACAAATCATTTTTTTGCTATTTTGCAACAAACAAACAAATATAGAATACTGAAATGTCATTTTGATTTCCATAGTAACGCACGTATATAGTAATAATTTAGTTGCTAGAACCACATCCTTAGCAACCAATAATAGTGGATTAGAATACGGATTTCTTCCAAAATAACTTTTCATACAAAACAGAATTAACTGAAAATGAATTCAATTCTACTTAAAGATGGCTAAACGTATTAAAAGAATGCATTGGCATCGTGTTCTGATATATTCTAAAAGTTTCAAATGTTTAGCTAGTCAGGAAGTTAGTTAAAAATCGATTGCAAGATTCGTACTGGATAAAAAACCACCGGACAAACAAGAATACGAGCTAAGAAAAACGTGGTAAAATGTTTCCTCCCAATTGACCTTAAAACTGTTTTCACTGATGATGAATGGCAATTTTTATAAAGCTTTTTGCGTTTTCGCCTCAATTGGGTTTCTTTGCAAAGATCGCATAAATATTATTTTGAATAACGTAGATTTATTAACATGATAAAAAGTTCCGTAAACTCAACTGGTTTGGTTCCATGGTGCATTAAGCTGTATAAACTTTAAATAAAATGTTGCTACATCCTAAACACGGGCGGAATCGTTTTGCCATAATGTAACTTTTATTGTTCGGCCATAAAGAAAAAGAAACGAGCGTTACATCAAACATTAAAATAACAACTGCCTTACAAGCTTCAAAAGTCATTATTATTTCGTTACGCGTCGTTTCCCGCGGAAAAACTTTCGCGATGTCGATTCTGACCGCTTTTCTTTAGACTACCTACCCGGAATAATTTTAAGTGCGATGCTAAGTGACGAGAAAATTGAATATTTATGTGACATCATCATTATTCATTTATTTTTTATTTATTTATTTAAAAAAGGCACGTTCAGCACATAACAAATTATTAATTCAAGACGTTCACAACATGACGTTAAGAATAATAATTACAAGATAAAAATAACCGTTTATATACAACGTTTTTAAATTTTCTGTTGAATTATTATGCTCAATGTACTCAAACGTGTACTTGATATGAAGCAAATAAAAAACAAACAAACAAATATAGAATACTAAAATATCGTTTTGACATTTAATTTTGATTTCCATAGTAACGCACGTATATATTAATAATTTAGTTGCTAGGACCACCCCCTTAGCAACCAATAATAGTATTTTATTTTTTACGGATTTTTCTGAAATAACTTTCCATACAAAACAGAATTAACTGAAAATAAATTCAATTCTGCTTAAAGATGGCTAAAGGTATTAAAATAATGTATTGGGCATCGTGTTCTGATATATTCTAAAAGTTTCAAATGTCTAGCTAGTCGGAAGTTAGTTAAAAATCGATTGCAAGATTTGGACTGGACAAACAACCACCGGACAAACAAGAATACGAGCTAATAAAAACGTTGTAATTGTAAAAAGTATAAGTAAATCAATTGGAGAAAAAACAAGATTGAGAAAAAAAAACAATTTTATAGAAAAAATACAAATTAAACAATAAAATAAAAAAACAGAATGCAAAAATGTCTACATCATTGACCAGCCCCACAGCCCTCGCTATTGGTGCCTGGTGAGCCTGATATGAGGAAACAGCTTATAATGTTTGAGGCTTTCACGGTTGTTTTTTATCGTAGTGACACCCCGGAAGTCCGGGTAGGGAAGGGAGTCGGGGCCGCACAGCCCGATCCGATCTCCGCGCTCGACCCTCCAGTCGTCCGGGCGTCAATTATGCCCTGATTAGCGTGCTGTCGGTCGATTCGTGTGAGTCACACGACCAGCTTCCACCCTTCGACAAGCTCAGTGGTTGAAATGGTTTAGGGCGGTCAAATGAAGCTGGGTTTTGGTGATTCGGTAGAGCACGTTCAGTGTAAGGTTAGGTTGGGTTAGGTAAAGATGCAGGATTGACAGTTGATTATGTTGGATCTTCCCAATGAAACACACGTGGTTCGTAGCACAGAGTTTTATATTTAGCATTTAGGTTCACAACAAAAAAAAAAAAACATACACCACACAATAACAATTCACATTAACACAATTATGAAGTTTAACACGGTTTATAAATTTTGAACAGCCCTAAATTTATTAAAGATGGGCGCCGTAGGCTGTCAATTAAAATCTAAGGTTCAACGGGACACACAGTCCGTCTTGTTTCGGAGACTCCGGCCAACTGTCCGCCAGATTGGTTATGTTCTCGTTTCCACCTCATCGCTGTCCCTTTCGATCTACCCCAGGACGCTCATCCCTCTCTGTCGTTCTCGCCTGCGGCAGAACGCTTAGGCCTTTACCTGGGTTTTTCCTAAAGGGTCGTCCAAGTTGCCTTTTTGCCAGGTAATCGAAAGTTACAGCGATCTCGGAGGGATTGTGCCCGAAAGAAACAACATTAGGTATCTTAATACAAATACAATTTAAAACTAAAGTTATTTCCTTCGAGTCTCGATCATACCAATCTTGCAGGACCAACTTTTATCTCCCTCATCTGGTAATTTGAACATTTATAGGTAATTAATACAAATTATCCTATTCATAGAGTGGCGATAGAAGGACTTTGGCTTGGCAGAGTACAAGAAACATGAATGTGGCATCCATAACTTTGCTCGTACTTTACCCTTAAGGGGTCCTCCATTCACGTATAAACGTGGAGGTATCAGTAGTATATTCTTGGGTTTTCACCGTGTCTCCTTCTTCCTTCTTTAGTCGACGTTTCGGGCTCGTTGCAGAGGCCATTATCAAGAGATATGGTTTTCACCGTGTCTCCTTCTTCCTTCTTTACTCGACGTTTCGGGCTCGTTGCAGAGGCCATTATCAAGAGATATCTCTTGATAATGGCCTCTGCAACGAGCCCGAAACGTCGAGTAAAGAAGGAAGAAGGAGACACGGTGAAAACCCAAGATTATACTACGATAGGAAACAGCTTATTATATTCCTAGCTCCGTTTCTCTTCTTCATCCTCAGGGAGCACACAAATATGTAGCAGTATCACACTATGAGAGCTGGTGCTCTCAACAAAGCTTAGATGTAGATGCTTGTCCATCTACTTGAACCTCTTACCTCAACATTCCACCACTAGTATCTGACCCATAGACAGGGCGCTAGCCTGGGGGCCCTGGCCCGGCATGGTGGCTTGATCAGTTAAATAAGACAAACATTCACCACAAATTTGCTCTAATAACAAAAAAACTATTTCACAAACAGTATTTTATTTTATAATTATGTTTAGTGTGTTTGCTGACTAATAAAATTTTTCTTTCTTTCTTCTTTTGTGTCGCTGAGTTTAAAAACCCGCTATAACACTTTTTCATTATGTTGAGAAAATCAATAAAAACTTTTTGAACTAAAAAGGTTTTTGAATGTTTTAGCGGGATTTGATAGACACATTGATTTTGTTTCATAAATGACAGTTAATCGTAGCGGATTTTGAAAGAGGTGATAAAATTTTCTTAACTGGAGCATGTGGACACCCCGCGGCGCCTCCAAGGATCCCTGTCGCTCGCCAGTCTTCTAGCTTCGTTCCAGGTCAAACCAGCATCCCGTAGCTCTGCCGTATACACTCTGTAGATTGTATTTACCGGCCTTCCAGGACGCCGGAATCCGGTCGGCTTGAAGAACAGGCAAGCTAGGTTGAAGTTCTCTTCTGGCATCCGCAGCACGTGGCCGAGCCAGGTTCAACGTTGCTTCTTCACTTTCAGCGTGATGAGAGGCTGCTTGGTGCGTTCTCTTATCTCCTCGTTGCTCCCAAAGTCATACCACAGCACACCCAGTATTCGTCGCAAACATCTGTTTTCGAAGTTCAGTATACTGTTGCTCTGAGCCTTCGTAAGGTGCCATGATTCGCTACCGTAAAGCAGCACCGTCAGAATGCAAGCATCGAATAGGCGGCATTTGGTTTTGATCGAGTACAATCGTGAGTCCCAGATATTGCGCATCGAGTTGAATGTTGCTCCAGCCATTCCCATTCGGATAGCGAGCTCTTTCTGCAAAATGCCATCTCCCGTGATGTGTACCCCCAGGTACTTAAAGCTGTCGACGCTCTCGATGTTTTGTCTGTCGCTAATCAGAGGGAAATATGGATCAGGACAGGTGCTATTACACAAACTAATAAAAAATGACTAATAAAAATGTCTATCCAAAATGCATTCTACAAACTCCATAACACATTTCATAATTATTGGAAACATTACCAACTATGTGAGATCATCATATTATTATTATTATTATATTCCTAGCTCAGTTTCTCTGCTTCATTCTCAGGGAACACAAATGTATCATAATGTAATTTAAAGTTTATCACATGCAATCCGCATTCGAAATTGGAAATATTTCATGACATTCAAAGACTTTTTTTTTACATTAATTATGAAATATATTCCACTTGATTTTTCGTACAAGGTGGTTCTTGTTATTCCATTGAGATTTTAGAAGAAGTTACTATTTAAGTACTGTCTTATAATGGTTCTCAAATTGCTTTATTTTTAGTATTTGACAGTCGTTATTGATATCTCACACTATTTGAGACGTGTTACTGTCACATGGACGTCTGCTTATATAGATTCTCAGTTCTCTGTGTAAGTTCGTGTGATGATTTTATGTTCAAGGAAACCATGATGGAGGCGACCGTGTTTGTAATAAATTTCCGTGTTATTGATCTTGTGTTCCGGAAGAGATCCGGAAATAATAAATATATCGACTTGAAAAGTGAAACAATTAACAAAATGGGCATTTCTTTCAAATTGCTTAGCTTAAAAATAATGTAAGAAATACTCAGAATATGCATACGTACAGTCATTATAATGGTCTGCTATATTTAGACCTACAATATCTCCTCTTTCTCGCTACTTTAGCGTTCTTGGGAAAACTTAATGAGATTTCCTAATGTAAAGAAATTGGATGCCATATAATACGTACCAGTGGCATTACAGTATTTGTCATGTATATTACTTTTGAGCAGGAAATAAAATGCTGTCATAATGCAGTTTCTAGCAACTAAGAGCGATGGGACATACACTTAAATTTATTATAATACTTCTCTTATTCATAATAATTAATTTGACTTGTAAATACAACCCTTTAAATAACATTGTTTAAACAAGCATAATATATTAACTGACTAGGAAAAACCCGCGAAATACGATAATTGAAAGGAGACCTATATATATATATAGAATGAAACAATAAATTAATTAGACTTGTTTATTTTTCAAATCGTTAAGACAGACAATGGTTGGATCTAAGCACACGTTCTTATACCCAACCATTTCTATGATTATCCAGTCAGTCGATGTAGGCACGTACGTCAGTATCACACGATATTGAGAGCTGGTGCTATCAACAAAGCTTAAATGTAGATGCTTGTCCATCTACTTGAGCATCACCTCACCATTCCACCGCTACCATCTGACCACTTTACCTACGCATGATGAATTATTTTATTATTTATGTGTTGTTTTGTATGTTTTATACGGAACTTTTAAAATACCAATATTGCCCCCAAATAGTACGAAAAATGCATTCTACAAACTCGTCACGTTTCATCATTATTGGCAACATTGCCAATTAAGTGTTTTTCTTGCGAGATCTAGTATTTTAACAAATATTGTAACACGCATGGTACTCAGTAGACTGCTTAAAATTTCTTATAAAAAAGCTATTGATTTGCTTTCAAATTGACATATCAGCTTTTTATACAGTATGAAACTTATCAATGAAATAAATGTAACATACATGCGATAAATAAAATAATAATGACAATAGGTTTTGCCAGTATATTACCATTTTTATTTTTATAAAAAAACATCGATTTATATGCCTACAAGTTAGTGTAACCTTTCTTGAATACTTTCATTTATATTTATCAAATTGAATTTCAGTATTATGACTATACTGAAGTATGATTCCATATAAATAAAACATATTTCAAGTTGTACGTATCCATTCTTATTTTGTAGAAAAATCAATTCAATCGAAATATAAACTTAACTTAAAAACTAAACAATTTAACTTATAGTAATAAATATAACTAGAATAAGATGGAATACTTGACTGAATACGGAAATTCACAGTTTATAACGCTTTTAAAATCGTATGTTTGGCTTTGAATTTATATCTTATTTTTAATGTTTTTATATACCTACTGATATACAAGGGTTTATTTACACTTTAATTAAAACCACAGATTCGGAGAAATTAAATATTTAATTATTATATTCGGCTTTTTGCACGAGATATAAGACATAGATATGGATAGAAGTAACAAAATTTAGGTTAGGTGGTTTCAAGAACTACTTCTCGACTACCTACCCTCTATCCTTCTAGACACGCAGAGTCAAGCAACGATAATTTTTTGAAGTTATACCTACTTCTTTTGGGGCGTTTGGTAGATAGTGAAATTGAGAGCTGCGCGCGCACAACGTTACAAAAGTGCGCGACAGTATGAAGTTAGCTGCGAATTAGTTAGCTATATACAAACGCAAGTTTGAGAGTAGAATTATTATTGTCGGCTATTTGCAATTTCTTACGTAAACAAACGATTAAACGTCAGAGTGATAGTTGTTATTTTAAAAATAAAAAAACAACGAGAAATAATTATGTTATTTAGTAATATAAGTTACAATGTAAAGAAATAAACCAACGGCGCTCCAATAAGCGGCCTTTTTTCTTGAGTGTATAATTTAACAAGATAACTAAGAGCTAGTCGAAGAATCTAGGTTATCACAAGTTTTGTTTTTTGTTTTGTTACGCCAAAGAAGAATTTTTATAATTTTGTATTTATTATGTATTATGGCGCATTGGCCAATCGCTGTAATGCCGTAATACTCTTTTTCTGAATAAATAAATAACTTCTAATGCGCGTACATAAGTACACACACCGATTATTTTAAAAACTTATAGTTACAATTATACTAACAGCATACGAGTTAGATAATATAATATTTTTCTTCCTTATTCTGTCAATTAGAGGATTATTGATGGGTGACATAGGCATTTAATACGTTAATTGATGTCACTATATTATATTGATTAATGTCTCAAATTGCTAGGATAATATTGTTCTGCTGGGTAGCTTTGTTGAGAGCATTTATCTTAAATGTTATTATTACCAAGTCATGCGTGTGAGAGAGAAATGATTACTTTACTCTTGCATACATAGAAGGCACTTCAAATAATATAAGTGAACTTGTCCTGCGCATATAACAACAGGAAAATGATCAATGTCGGAAGCGTTTTATGATAAAAGGGTCATAAAACAAATATTGTGGTGCACTTTGCCCATTCGCTTTTATATTGCCCGTCTTGTCTCGTAAAGCCATTGCAACTTTATGCATTTATTCATTTGTAATTGCCACCCTGGATGCACGTATTCAAATTGATGTAGTTTTTTTTTCCACCCGGTGTCTTATACGCCAGACAAGATTTATTGTTCGGTATGAAAAATTTCAGTAATAAATTTCGCGGTTTGTTCGTCTAGTAATCGCTTAGTTTTATAATAGGGACGCTCATTTGAAGACGTGAGTATTTTCATAAAGGTAACCTATTGATTTATCATGGTGAATAACTTAAATTAAGCATTGATTTTAATTAAACTTTCTAATTATCGTCATAGTTATACGAATAAAAATTTACATTATTAAGGTTGTTCATAATATGTGACTGACTCCAAGAAGGGGAGGGGAAAAGATCACACAAAATCAACAAAATATAAACATTTTTTGAAATTTGAAAACAGTAAAAAAATGTAGGAATATTATACATAAGTACCTACCGAAATTGATTATTTTTAACAATTGGATTAAAAATATTACAGGTGAGTGAAAGATTTTGTGATGAAATTTGATGAAGGCACGAAGTGAGTAAACATATAAAACATCGTAATTTATGAACTACCCCTTATTGCATTGTCCTGAGAGAGCTGCATCAATAATATTAGATGTAATACATTCAAAGCATATATAATTCTTCTTTCTTTTCTTCTTCTTTTTTCTTTCTTCTTCTTTCTTGGATCGAAGATGATCTCGAAGATGTATATATATATTATTCAAAATTCAAAATTTATTTATTTACATAAAGCAAACATAAAAAATAATTTATTGTACAGTATCTACTTTTTATTGGTTACCGATTGAGCCGATTGCAAATATGTTGAAGCATTTCAGATATTTTTCGTTGTAATTAGGTAGGACGCAGGTAGCTTAATTGGTAAAACACATTTACCGGAATTCAATGTATGTTGGGTTGAGTTTTTCCCAGCGTCGTATTTTTATGTATAACTGAGGTATTTTCAAATTATGTATGTATCTAAAAACTAACACAGTCGAATATATTCTTATAATCAAGGAATCGCGTTTTATTATTAGCTACCTATTATTGTATGGTTATTTTTATCATTAAAATTTTATTTATTAATTTTATCTTATGTATTGAAATTGCCTTTTAAAGAATTCATAGTTTGAAAGTATTTTATATTTATTTAAAAATGTGTGTAACTTTAAATCCTTAATTTATCTCTAATATTATGGGTATGGGGGTTTTCAATATTAAAATTTGTGTTTCAGAGCAAAATGAGTTAATAAAAAATCGTAAGATTCGCGGGGCAGTTAGGATTTAATTATTACTCCCCATTCATCACATCCCTTCTCACTCTTACTCTTGTATTTTGGAAATTTTATCTGCCATTTCATTCACACATTGACAATGACAATTATAGTAGGTATATACACTTTACCAAATTACTTTATAAATATTATATGTGGTGAAAACATGTATTATATAAAATACTAATTTAATGGGATGAACTTGTGGTGACTTTTTAATAAAGTTTAAGGATTTTTTGGAATTTATATCGTTACCAGATGAAACTAATAATTTTCCGCTTTTGTGACTTTTGAATTTTACAGTTTAAGTTTTATGTTTCAAATTAACTATAAATATATTTATTTTTCGACATTACGTGCAAAAGTACCTGAGGTCGCAAAGCCTCGTCGTGTTGCTATTTTTTAACATAATAACCCATTCTTTTGAACGTTTATAGTATTTACACTTGTTTTATTCTTTCCCGGAGTCACTCAGACGTCGCCCGTGCTCTGTTCGATACATGCTTATTGTGACCGGGCTACCGACACATACGTACATATCAGTCGATCGCGTTATTGGGTCGTCCGATATGGTAACTACAGTCTGCCTTCCCGGAATTGGACAGTCTAAATGGTAATTTTTGTGATTAGTACTCTACAGCAACCTAATTTATAAGTACACAAAATAAATTATACTTATTATTGGGTGTGTAGTTAGGTATCTAGATAGGTAAGCCATAAAATGCTAACACTAGTTTTTTTTTGGAGGGTACCAAAAATATAGGGACATATCACTACGTAGGTACCTACTAAACGTAATAAATATATCATAATAGGTATATAAGTAGATATATTATGGCCTTGTTAAAACGTAACTTGTCTTCTTTTCTAGACACCCACCCACCTAACGTTTGTTTTTCTAACTTCTAAATAAATAATTACAAGATGAAAAGAACTTTTTAAATAAGTACAACGTTTTTAAATTCTGTTGAACCATATAAACTTGACTTGACTAGCTTAAACGATCAAAAAAAATTGTACTTGACATGTCATATTGATTTCCATAGTAACGCACGTATATATTAATAATTTAGTTGCTATGACCCCAGACCCCTCTAGCAACGTGTCTACTAGTGTCGAAATAACCAGAGAACTCAGAAATAATGTGAACTGAAATACCTAACGGGTAAGGAGTAGCAGGTAACCGATCTAGAGTAAGGAAGAATCCGGGATAAACTTTAACACGTGTCAAGAATACGTCATACGTCGAATACTGACAACTGCTCTTGATTTATGCATTGACGCTCATTTAGTATTGGTGTATTACACACACTATTGCACGTACATAATGCGTACTTAATTTTCGTAGGACACTCACACCTTCAAAACCTTGCATCACATTGTAGCGTATTGAATATAGCTTATCGGAATTATATTTATTATCTGTTCTATGGTCACTACGTTCTGGATTTTCGGATCAATTATTTGCCGCCATATAACAGATGCTCAGTTTCGATAAATCTATATATTACAATAATAGTTTCAATAAACGTGGGTTGCGCAGTCATTTAATAAAAAAATATTCATCAGAATCACCTCCGCCTTGCGCTACTAAGAATTTTCCAGGGTTTTTGCAAGGCGGTTTCATAGGCTCTGGCCGAATTCATATTAGCAATACCCGATGCGGGTAGAAGAACAGTTTTCAATAAGGCATATTCTCCCAGCCGGCACAATTTTCATTTGACTAGCATCAAGTAGAGTAGTTTGCGTGCCAAAATCTTTAAGAAACCTCGATAGTAAATGCGAGGTATCCATAAAGGCATCTAGAAAAAAAAATATTGTTCATTTGTGCTTACAACAATTATTGTATGTATGTCGTGTCTCTTGGAAGTGCCAAGAAGGGTGAGGTAATAATACACACATATTATTATATTAAATGTACTTAGGAATTAAGTTTAAGTTAAGGAAGAAAAAAGTTTCTTAATTTTTCCGGTGACTATACATATCCTTAATTGTATAAGTTAAATAGTTCTCGATCCCCATTATTATATTCATAGCTTAATAAAATTCAAAAACGTGCAGCTGTAATGTTGTATTAATTTCAAAAGTTTTCTTGTTTAATGCGGGGAAGCCCGTTAAACTGTTTCGAAAAATGAAATCTTGCGCATGACCATATCAGTTTTTGGTATAGGGATGCTGCGCGGAAATCAACCCCCTTGTCAGTTGCTCGACGTCCGTCGTGAGGGATGGTCGCATTTCACGTGACGTCTAGACACGCCCACCACACTTTGTCTTTTTAGACACTTCTGCAGCATTATAATATATCGTTATTGTATAACTTTTAAAAATACGAAACAAAATTTCACATTCAAACTTTTACTGTTATTAAAGAGTGTAGAGTTATAATACTAAAATTTTAGAAACATCTGTTTTACGTCAATTTATTTATGTCAGTGTATCATTATTAGTAAGTGAATTAATAAAAATATATACTTATTACGTTTTAAAAATTATACACAATTTAAAAATAAAGAATTAAAACTGTTATAATTTACGATAAAAAAGAGAAAACTATATTAATTACACATATTTAAAATAGATATAGTTTAATACCTTCACCTTATAGCTATGTGTTTTATCTGAAAGTTTAAATATTCTACGATGAAATTTTTAACATTATTTAAATCTGTGAAAATGAAAGAAAAGAACACACAACAAATAAAAGTGAAATGGATTTTTATAGTTCTAGTTCTCACAGTATTTCCAGGTAAAAACTATTGATTATTTATTCAATTATAATTTAACTGTGTTTTTATAAAGAAAATAATTGTTAAATACTTTGCGCACCACATATTTTATTGTCATCGTTTAAAATACACACATTACAATCGAGCTCTCAATACATTTATCAATTATATTGTAAGACAATATTTAATATTTTATTTGTAGAATAATATTTTATAAAAGTATAGTATACATAGTAGCGATGATTTTTGAATCGTTATTATTAAAATTTATAATTTAATATGATGAATTAAAATATTAAAATTCATTTATATTGCATTAACACACATAATAGCTCTACAACTGTGATTGATTTAAAACAATAAACCTAACAACGACTACTTATAATATTAAAAAAAAATTAAAATATCATGAATGTAACTGGTATTAGTATTATAAATGATTTATTTATAGAAGTATAATAGTGTTTATATTATACTTATGTACCTATAGTTTTATATTGATTTAAAAAATATTTTTATCATTTTTTTGTTTCAAGTATAAACTATTTAATATACTAATAATTCATGCCATTTCTTCAAATTGTTTAATTTAGAATATTAAGAAAAATGCTCCCATTATGGAGTAGAAGCTGGAACGCCCCCTCTTATTTTAGTATGAGTCTAGTTGTTCAGTGAATTTCACATTTTTTTTCAATCAATATGTATGCCTAGATCCATCGAATAAACCTACATAATAGTTTGGGATAATAGATAATAATGTATAGTTAGTTTGAGATAATATCACACTGTACTATGGATATCCATATGCTTTGTCTTGGAGTGAAAATTATCATTTATATACCTACATTTTTTATTGCAATATGACAGTTTATCAATTTAAGTATACTTTATTAGATTATTGTTTAAAATTATCACTATACTAACATTACTATTAAAAAAAATGCTCGTCAAATACAAAGTTCAAAGATTACACGCGACTGTAATATTATAGGTCGTATATCAAGGGCACATAAGGTGATGAGAAGCATATTATGCAGTTGTTTAGGTCATGGAATGTAAGTGAATTTATTTGTGGTTAATAAAAATATATTTTAACACATTATTTGAGTAATGTAATTTTGAAAAATATTGGAATGTGAAGAAAATCGGTTTAGAAAATTAAGTTTTTTTTCAACTGTCAATGTCTTCTATCGAAAAATGGATGTTAACTGGTTGTTTAACCAATTACGTGCTTGCTCAGTGTCCAACACATTGAAATATTAAAAAACTACATGTGAATTTTACAGACCCTTGGAGTTGGACCCAAGACTCACGACTACATAATCGGAGACATTACTTTTAAAATTGGAGTATCTGTCTATTTATTTGTTAGTTTATAACAGTTGTGAAGTAATATTGATGCAAATTGAACAGATTTTTGACTAAATTTTAGCTACGAAATCATCTTAATTACTGTCTGAATAAATCAATATGAAAAGAGGTGCAGAATTAAGAAACGCACGCCTAGAAATCGAACAAATGATATGTAAAATTTTCTATATTTCACGTGGACGAAGCTGTAGGTGATTGTTAATGTTCATAATTTCAATTAAAATTCTAATAGATTTAAGCTTTGTACTATTCTATTTAAGTCGTTTTTTGCGACCCGGGTTTCGCCTTTCGGCATCTTCAGGTAAACTCACCAAAGGTAAACACACACTGACAACGAACACTCTTAACCTTAGCTTATATAATAAATCAATACAATAAAGTAGGTAAAAACTCCATTACCTACCTATCAAGTCAAAGGTCACAAAAAATACATCAAACAAATTATGAATACTTGAAGTGTCAGTAAAAAGTCCTAGTAGCCCTTTGTTATATCTTATAATATGACGTTTTACATATGAGACTATATTATGGTCAATGTTATTGATACAAAATTTATATATGTATGTATGAGAATGTATGAGATGAGATTTATTATATAAGCTAGAGTTAAGAGTGTTCGTTGTCAGTGTATGTTTGCCTTTGGTGAGTGTACACGGTGCCCAAAGATGCCCAAAGATGCCGAAAGGCGAAACCCGGGTCGCAAGAAAACGACTTAAATGGAATAGTACAAAGCTTAAATCCATTAGAATTTAAATTCAAATTCCATCAAGTAGCTTCAGTCGATAGTATTAATATTATAATTTCAATTAAATTTAACGCTAGTTTTCACCACCTAAACTGAAATATTTAACTGGTACAATTATCAGTTGTTTATAATTCATATTTAAAGGGATGAAACTATACATTATTGTTCGTTACTGAATTAGTACCAGAGTATTTAAAATTTTATATAAATAAATAAAATTGTACAATGTAAGTAATAACCGTTAAAAATCTTATAAGTATTGAAATCCATACTGATTAACATGATTCCACTATCTTGGGTCAAGTAGATATAGGTACGCGGCGATAAGAAATAATAATACGTTATTTTCGTAAAATTTCAATTATTTACTAAGCCAAGATTATTTTATGATCGCTGCCTATCTTCGGAATTATCTGCAGAAAAGGATACTTCGTTGATTGCCTATTATGTGTTCTTCCTCAGAAAAACAGCATTTCCACAGCTCTATCTTATCTGTGATAGCGTGGGTTCGTTAGTTTTTTTCCAATAATAAAATATGATTCAATAATTTATTTTACTGTTTGCATTACCGTAGAAAGAACAAAAAAACGAACGAAGCTTTTTTTTAGAAACTTTTTTCATCTAATATTCTGGATATTTTTTGTTGACTCGTTTGGTTATTTATTGAGACTGTTACAAATCTTCTTCGTCTATATGCTTATTTATTCATTTTAATAAAAACGATATACGATTAGGTGTTATACCACGCGTTGAAAATTTACATAGTTAGAGGATAAGTACACAAAGATACGGAGAATTTCTCTACAGTATAGAGGCATCTTATAGGCTTAACGCTCTGTATTTAATAATATTATAACGTAACCTATGTATCTATAGAACGTATTGATATTATATTAAATACTATTTTCGTCATCAAATAAGGGAAGAATATTAATGTATACACTAGCTGAGCCAGCTGGCTCTCGCCAGTCTGTCTCGCTAGGTCTTGCAGACAGCTTGGCGTCCTAATGAAATGATATTGGATTTTAATAAAATTGTGAAGTATGCAGAGACGGCGCCGTTTGGCATGTCGCTGATTTGTTACTTTTACAATTTGCAAGTCGTTACTGTCGATATAAATTTAGCGTCATATGTATAGTCTATTATGGATTTTGGCCTTCAGGATGTCATCTGATACCATCCCAGGCTGCTAGACCTAGCATAATACCTGACAATTTGATTGCGATTGAATATAATGTAATAGAAGAAGGTTAGCCATATAAAAAATAAATTTAAACTATTAAGTTGTTTTGTTTCATTGTCTAAAAAAATGCTTGCAGCCATAGAATAATATTTAAAAAAATTAAAATTTGAATTAAAATTTTAGCGATAATATGTTTCACGCTGCGGGACGTTCATATCGAAACAAATGTTGATAAAAGAAGAAACATATAGATCTGAGAGGAAGTAATTATTAGGTTGGAAAAGAATTCGTCCAGCAGTGTATTGATATAAACTGATTATGATAATGGCATTATAAATAGGTAGATTATGTATATTATATAGCGATTATTCATAGGACCAAAAAGAGTAGAATCGGCTTAGAGAAGCCTTCATCCAGCAGTGGATTGACCTGGTCTAATGATGATAACGATGAAATGAATATATTATATTGAAATATTTGATAAATGCAGCAATGTATATATGAAACAGGAATGGAATTAGTTTTGAGAGGCCTTCATCGAGCAGTGGATTGATCCTGGTTCATGATAATAATGACGATATAAATGGGTAGGTAAATTTTAATATCACCAATTTTAATAGATATAGCAGTTCATATGACCAATAGGATTATTGATAAAACCTTCATCCAGTAGTGGAATGCGAATAAGCATAGTGATACATATTAATTCTTCTATATAACCACGCGAATGGAAATAATGGATAATACGACGTAGACGACTCATAGTGTGATTAGGGTATGAAATTATCATAATTCACTATTTTATTTGCTTATACGCACGCATGCATTTTACTTATATTATGTAATAAAATATTTACAATATAAAATGAAATAATATTATATACGTTGTGTAATAATTACCTATAGTAAATGTCATTTTTAATAATTTACCTCCCTAAAAATAATTATGTTTACGTTGTCTTTGAATATAAAAGTTCGAATAAAAATATTTTAGTCTATGTTTGTTATTGTGAATTATTGTGAAGCTGATAAAATAAATGACAGTCGGATAAATGTCGAAAAATGCAATTAATAAGATTCTGCGGTACAGTTCTGTTATGAGGTATTCAGCGGAAAACACATTTTGAAAATAGCCGATATGTTAGGTTTGGTTAGGTTAACCTAACAAATAATCCAGTATCTCAGCTATTTTCAAAATGTGTTTTTCGCTGTATTCCTCATAACCGAACTGTACCAGTATGGACATAATAGGTTAACCGAGTGGCTAACATCCATTTATCGTAAACATAAAAAAATCTGTAGTAAATGTGCCGCAGAGGTGGACATGAGATTTTACAACTTTCTTTTTAGACCAAACCAAACCTAACCTGGAGAGTGAAAATAGTTAGTTTTATCACCACATTTCATAATTGGGGAAAGAGAATAATTGACCTCAATACTTATAATAAATAAATTTACTTCAGTGGGTCCAATTTCAAACAGTTTGAAAAATGTAACACTGATCGGTACTATCAACCATAATTGAAAAACCTGAGCAGAATAGTGCATAATATTATTATTTTAAATAACTTAATAATTTGAAAGTCAAGACAACGTACCTATCACAAAATATGTTATATATTAAATCCATTACAATTTAAATTCAAATACCATCGTTATACATTAATATATACATATCTACGTACTCACCGTAATTACTATATTACCAGATAAATAGAATTAGGTTGGAGAGAACTTCATCTAACAGTAGATTGATCGAGGATGATGGTGATAATAATAATGAATTGAATAGGTACCTAGGTAAATATTATCACAAATTTGATAACATAATTTGTGAACGAAAGGAATGGAATTACTTTGCTTGAACAGTTTGATGAAGGTTTGGATTGATTCAGGTTTTTGAAACCCACAATGACTGAGTGGCTAACATGTCGGCTTATAATGTCGTGGACCTGACAAATACATATATTGTTTTTCACGGTCTAAAAATATAATATCAGTTATGAATGTGACCGTAAATAATATACGTCAAGTGTTGCATTAAAATAATGTCATAATGACCAGAAAACCAGAATGATGTTTTAAACCAGGAGCATATGCACTTACCTGGCGTATAACTTCATCAACAGTAGATACACAATAGGTATTTGCTTCACAACTTAAATTAGAATGGTGACGGTGACACATCATAAACATACAGCAGCTGTCAGATTGATGTGACATGGTATACTTCGCCGGTAATATGAATCTAATATTATAATAACAACTTCAAACGATTGAATGTATTATTAGGATAAGTATAGTGTTTTAATATAATATAGGTACACATGTATTAGGTAGTTTTATTTAACCACTACTGAAAGGGTAATATTATGTTAATTAAGATCGCACCAAATCGCTTGATTGAGAATAATATCCGGATTAAAAATTCACTAAAACATAAACAATTCGCCAAATCACTTGATTGAGAGTAGTATCCGTTTCTAAAAGTCACCAAAACCTAAATAAACATCTTTTGTTTCTAATACAAAGGCATTATTTATCATATTGTCATTACGATTGACGGAGTAGCCGCCATTTTGAAATATAATATTTTCAGTGTTGCAAACACATCGAAAAAATAAATTCCCTAATTAATATGTGTTGTAAAAAAAGTCACGTGCCGATCGAAAATCTATTGTAAAACAGTCAAAATAACCCTAAAAAACCCTAAAACGCAACGAAATTTATCAAATTCCATACTTTTATACTTGAATAAAGAACGTTTCTCTACTGAATTTTTCATTTAAACCTATTGGACATGACGAATAAGTCACACAATCGCTCGCAAAAACGGGCACAGCTGTAGGATAATAATATATAGGAGATTATTATCAGTGTTGCCAATCGCAATTGAAAACAATTAACTAGACAGGTTTAAGAAAAGTTGACAGACAAAATTAAAAAAATAAATAATACAGTACTAGAACTGTACATAAATGCATCTATCCACTCTTCTTGGTTCTTTGTTATTCACTGCCACGTATTTCCGCCGAACCTTAATATTACGTAAATACAACGTACATTAGGGTAGTCTTAAGGATGTAATAGAGTCCTTAAAAATATCTTGAATATCTATTTATTAAATTCTGAGTAATGATGTTATCAATTATTTGAGCTACCGACACAAGTTGAATAGTGTTGTAACACTTTTTGTCCACGATTATTTCAAGATTTTTCTTATAGCTATGTTTCTGAAGCATTTCTAAACTACGTGAGTATATTAAATGAAGACTATTACATTCTGAAAAATAGGGTATTTCTTGCGTAAAAAATTATTTTATTTTAAATACTATTACTATTTTTGTATGCATTTTAACTTACCACCAGAGCTAATAATTACTATCATTTAAATTTGCAGTAAATTAAATACTTAACTTCTGTATTATTTAACTAACATTTAAGTAATAATACATACAGTTGTAATTTAGTTTTAACATTACATTAGATTTGTTATCTTGATGTATCTATCTGTCTGTAACGTATGACAGAAAATATACGTCAATGTATAGGAAAGGGCTAGATAGCGAAAAGACATATTAAACGAGATAATATGAGAGAAAACATACAAGTAAAAACAAATTCTAAATTTGAAAAATTAGCTGACATGAATATAAAGGAATCGTTTATTTCAATTGGATCGTGAAAAAAAGAAATGATAAGATACTCTCATAATAGTTTAAAAGATGTTTTCAGTGCAGTACTAGAATATCGAGTATATTAGAGTAGAAAGTATTAAACGCGATTATAATAATTAATTTGTGACAGATTGATAGATAGGTATAAAGAAAATATGGTATCGGATAGGAAACACGATTAAAAAAATAATATATTATATCTGTAAAATATACTCCATTTAAATTGCAGAGGTTTTGGAAGTGGATGAATCGAAGTACCTAATAGTATTAAAGAAATAACATTCACAACAAAATATTGACAGGACGTGGCAGTGCCACAGAGTATTTTTTCTAGTTAAAAAATAAATAAATTAGATTTTAGAAAAAATATATTTGATTTGTATTAATTGGTAATTGAACCCGTTGGAGGTGTGATTTACCCGTTAAGCTATCAATACAGTGTACATATTATTATGTATGCATTCAATAAACAAAAAAATACTTTCTTAAATATTGAGTATTTATTCATTGTATAAATAATAATATAATAATTACCTCCGATTGTCAATGGTTATAATAAGTATTTAATATTTTTATTAATTATATGTCTCAAGAATAGATCAAGAGAGACATTAAGTCTCTTTATTACTCAAGCAGCTATAACTTTGCTCAAAAGTCATTTACGAAAGCTAATTCTCTTTTAAGAGCTTTATAAGTTAAGCAAATTTCTCGTGACTTTAACATAAATACGGAAATATAAATAAATGCTTAAGATGCGACTGGATTCATTTCCTAAGAAATCATACCGGTTAGACAACTATATAATTGATATTATTATTGGTTGGAAAGCCCAATGGATTTTTTTAGTATTAATAACTTTATAACTTTAGAAACAGAAAAAAATTCCTGTCCCAGTTTCCTGTTTCCAGCCCCCCTGTAAATTTTGTACCAAAACTCATCGTATTCGGTCCGGTGGTTGTTTGTCCAGTACAAATCTTGCAATCGATTTTTAACTAACTTCCCGACTAGCTAGACATTTGAAACTTTTAGAATATATCAGAACACGGTGCCAATGCATTCTTTTAATACTTTTAGCCATCACTAAGTAGAATTGATTTCATTTTAAGTTAATTCTTGTTTTGTATGAAAAGTTATTTCGGAAAAAATCCGTAAAAAAGTAAAACTACTATTGGCTGCTAAGTCATCTTTAACCAGAATTAAATACATTTTCAGTTAATTCTGTTTTGTATGGAAAGTTATTTCAGAAAAATCCGTAAAAAGTAAAAGACCATTATTGGTTGCTAAGGAGTGGTCCTAGCATCTAAATTATTAATATATACGTGCGTTACTATGGAAAGCAAAATGAAATGTCAAAATGACATTTCAGTATTCTATATTTGTTTGTTTGTTTTCTATTTACTTCATATCAAGTACAAGTTTGAGCAAATTGAGCATAATAATTCAACAGAAAATTTAAAAACATTGTATATAAAATGTTCTTTTTATCTTGTAATTATTTAGCATTGATAAATAAAATATCTGCGTATAAAGCTCGTGCTCATTTATGTTTAAATTTTTGGAAGATGTAAAATTGAATATAATACAGTATAACCCCTATTTTACGTTTTTTAAGGGACTGGAAAAAAAACCTAATTGGAGGGAAAATGTAAAAGGGGGGTATTGAAAAAAAGAACATTAAAATTTTATGTTTCTAAAAAAATAACGTTTTATTAAAAAACAACATTCAATTAAAATTTTTATTGAAAAAATCATGTCCATATGTATACTAGTTTGTTGCATTTTTGTTTTTTTTGTTATGTACTTCTCTTTCTACTATATAAACATTTAAAAGTGTCATCTTTGATATCAGCAAAGTTTGTAAAGTAGGTTTTTAAACCCTCGGTGAACCTCATTGCTTCTTCTTTTGTTGGAATATCAACCTCGTCTTCATCAGACAGTTCTTCAGAAGCGCGCGTAACTCGCATATTTTTAATATTCCCGACGTAAATCGCGGGAAATAAAAACGTAAATGCGGGTATTAAATGTACTGAAATACATCGGGACCGAAAAAATTACACGCAATTGCCGGGAAAACGTGTATACCGGGCACGTAAAAACGAGGTTGTACTGTATGATAAAATATACTCGAGTATTTGAGAGACAATGGATAGATTGCATTTAAATTGGCTTGTGAAGAAATCCAAGTTTATGTGTACAAGTATCTGTCCATTGGAGATTTACATAAATGATCAACGGCGGATAGAATATAGAGTGGCGGCAGATTTAAATACATGGGAATGCACAACACGGAGGAATGGGTGTAGTAATATTCAATTTATTGCGGAGTATATGCGATTGATGCCTTATATATAAGAAATAAAATTAAATAATAATTAACCTGAAACGTCTAGGAAAGGAGAAGGAAGAACACAATGCAACACATAGGGAATGCCTTAATAAGCAATATGTTTATTTTCTTACAGTGCCACTGTGCGGTAGTAACTAGTAAGTCACAGTACCTTCTACATACTCTGGAGGATACTAGGTGTGGTGTTGTATGACTCAAAAATAACACGTAGATAAAAAAGAGTTCAAAAGATATAATTTTTGAAACTCTCGATAAGAGAGAGTAATATTTAGTTACCTCTTTGAATTATGACCAAGATCCATTTTGAATTGCAGTATTTATGATGAATGTCTATGGGACTGCATCATAATAATATAACAAGCAGTTTAATATGTAATATAATTATTATGTAAGAATGTAAGATACACAAAAATGAAACGGTTACCATTCAGAAAAATTGACAAATTAAACATGGAGATAGACGTCATTATACAACCAAATTGAATTACGGGGATTAATCCGTGTTAGCATATTGATCGGCGATATTGAAAAATATCCATTTCCCGTAGTGTCCAATTATAGCAAACTCAGTAAATAGCTGATTACAATGATAATTTCCGTAATATACGATTTTCCACATAGTCAGCAATATGCAATGACGTAAACGCCATATAGAGTAGCTGACTCAATTATAATAATTATTTCCTAAATATTCATTCCACGATAGTATTTTGATTGTGAGTACGTCAATAAAAATAGCAGATCATAATTCATTGGACTTGTCACTCGAATATAAGTTCCCGGTCTGTTAGTTTCTCAGTCTCTGTATTGCTCCGCATAACATTTCATTTTACCGAGACTCGGACCTCGGAACAGTATCATAGGTATTGTAACATCACTCCAGTAACATACTCTTGTACCGACTGCTTACGCTGCAAATAAAACACACTCCTCCATCCGTCAGAGCAACCACCAAATCTCGACTTCATCATCCACACCATGACCACCCACAGAATTATTTCTAATACACAACAAAAATACTAAACCACACTTTGTTATATTATTTGATATTATAGCTAATTGGCCAATTTAAATTAATTAACGAAAATACGTTAAATAAAACTTAATATAGTAGAATATAGCTATCAACAAATTACAAACAAACCTTGTATGCAAAAGCAAAGATAAAAATTCGAATTATAACTACAAAATACAGAGAATACAATGATCATTTTAAACACAATTCGCTCAG
This sequence comes from Rhyacophila brunnea, assembly GCF_057557595.1. Classification (NCBI taxonomy): domain Eukaryota; kingdom Metazoa; phylum Arthropoda; class Insecta; order Trichoptera; family Rhyacophilidae; genus Rhyacophila; species Rhyacophila brunnea. The sequence goes on from NW_028233276.1 coordinate 45,170,968, forward strand.
TAACCCACGTTTGTAGTAGACATCTTCAATACGTTAGCTTTAGATAAAAATAGGCTTTATCGAACGAGTTTATATGCTTGTGTGTACAAATATATTGAAATTGTAAAACAAAGAGAAGACTGAAGTATGTAGGGCTTTTGAAATTTATTGGCATTTCGGTTTCATTCCTTTTATATGAGATTAAAATAGGTAATGCTAAAAAATGTCTTGGAACAATTTTTAAAATAAGATCAATACTATCATCATCTTTTAAGCTACTCGGGATCCATAAATAATGAAGGTCTCTCTTTTAACGGTATTTACTCATTCGTTACCATATAATTAATTCCGCTCAGTTAGTTACCTTGATTGATAATAAAGCTTTAAGATGCCAAATGTTGAATGCCAACCAACGAGTAACATAAATAGTTATATTATTAATTTTATTAAGCACCTAAAGTTGTGATTATATTCAGATGCACGTTGCGTTCTGTCACAGCAACAAATTAAGTCTATTGTTTTTGTATTTTGCAGAATATTTTAAACGATCACCGCCTCGGTGAATTCAATGATGGAAAGTGTCAACTCTAAAGTATTAATTCATGCTAATTTCAACAGTTTCTACGTGTGCTTACGTTAAAATTACTTGCAATATTGTATCCATAGATAATATTTTGAACAGAACTTAGTCTGCAGACCATAGATAATAGACAACATTCTTATAGTAAATACATTTTGCCAACCGCTAAAAACAAGAAATACGCGATTTTTACTCGAATCGAAAATGTGTAGGCATGTAGAAAATGATAAAAAACGTTTATTTAGTCATGCAAGTATCGATGCAGTGTAGTACAACGTGAGGTGACCTCATTGTTGTTCTGGTGATTTCGGCAGATTTTGCTAACTGATAATTGTGCTACGGCTACGGGATAGGGAATCAGTCTGATAACATTTTTAATACTAAGAAAAACGACATTACACACGTGACGTACATCTCAATATAATCACAACTTAAGTATAATTTATTTAAGAACCATCTATAGTCGATAGAATTTTAAATAAAGATCATACCATTATTATTTTCATTGACCAATGTATCATAATAATATGTTATTTTAATTTACTTTATGGTTAAGGTTGACCATTTCATCAAATTGAATATAGAAGCAGACGCTGCCATTGGAATTTATTTATGTACACAAAAGGTTGTTTTCAAGTTACACTAACCAAACAACAATAAATTTTATTTAGTATCATAAAAATATGAAATTCCTAACCGTTATATGTAATTTATGTGCCATCTAATAATTGTTAATGTCAATATTTCGGATATGAATGTTAGAATAAATTATTAAACTAGGCATATTTGTCAAAATTATTATTGTGGGGATGTATTTTATAAAAATATACTTATGTAAATATTTATTAATCTGTCTAGCTAGATCAAGCTGACCAAATTCCGGGAAGGCGGGTCGGATACCGTAAACAATCGGAACCGTCGAATGTCGATCGTTATCTGGACGAGTCATTCAATCTCAACCCTCGGTCCATATAAAGTTTTAGACAATAGTACATCGATTTTTATGAATGTGACACAATACAATAGCCTCCAATGATTAACTTTATTTTTAAAGAAATCATTTAATTAGGAGAATTTATTAAATAAGTGCCACAAAAACGAAAATTAATTTATTTGTCTCCATTTATATAATTTACTATTATCTATAATTTTAAAGAATTTTATAGCGTAAAGCCCATAGGAAGAGACGTGGCGAGATGTGAACATTGAGATGGGATTAATACGCATTGCTCATCGTAGAAAAAAGTAGATGGTATACGCTTACCATACTGCTCATGGTAGTAACGGAGTAGTGAAATATTTGCCTTTCGTTATTTCGGAAAGTAGATCTTTAAGAAGAGCTTGGTTGAAGATTGAAATCTACCAGAAACAATCGATTGACGAAAGTTAAAAGTCGATAAGGCAAATACCACATAAGAATATACTTCAAGTAGTTTAAGCGCGCTCCTTCCGCTTCGTCATATTAAAAATTAGTAAGCTCTGCACTATTAGATCACAATATATTTTATTTCAGTGGTCGTAACTAGAGGTGGGAAAACTGGTCGATTTTGAAGACAAAGTATGCTTACTACCAGTAAAAAAAAATTTGAAATATTGGCTTTAATACAATCGCTAAAAATACACTGATCCGATTTCATCGCTTTTCAAAATGTCCTATTTATTATAAAATTTTACACACATTTTAAATTTATGAGTTGTTTTTATGTTAAGTTATAATATTATAGTTAACATAAAATGAATATACAATAATTTTTTTTTAATTTTAATCATGTTTCGAGCTGTCATAACAAGCCTGTGCCGTCACCTGAGGGAATGTACTGCCAATTTCACAAAATTTATGACCTATTGTTCATACATAAGATTATGTCATTCGAGTGCATAGACTAACAAATTAAAATATACTTGAAAGTATACCAACTAGCGAGCGGCTCGCGTGACCTCATCGAATGCGTACGAACAAGTTTTTTGGAACAAGTTTATTGGGCCACACGTACTGAGTGTGAATAGTCTGCTGCCGAGACTTGAGTACACAAACTGGTGACAGTATTTCCAACTCACCTCTAGTCGTAACTGCTCAAAAAATTGACACACGCAACGAAGATATTATAGGCTCTGCATCTACGATATATTTTTTTTACTGTAATGTACGCTTTTAACATGTATGAAAAGCGGTCGCAACATCTTTTAATCCATAATTGTATTGACCGAGTATATACGATTACGAATCGTGTACCTCACTCATAATATAATATTCGCCACTGTGTTACATAATATTATAGGTACAATGTATGAAAAATGCTGAATGATACTAAAAACAACGTCGTCACTCAGGCAAAGCCACTATCAACAAAAACATAGTTTTGAGATATTGCTCTTTGGAAGTTTAAAGATGTATGAAAGTTTTTGATGTTTTTATATATATTTTTTTTTTGGAAAAACGTTTACCACACGTCTTGTTAACAGTTCTTGTAAGTTTAAAAAGTAAATTTTTCTGAATCCAATGGCGTACACTATCTCAAACTTCCATATTATGTTTTTATATTTTTTTCTCTGAAGGTGACAATATATTGTACTGAATCGATCGTTAGAGGTAGGTTTTTTTCCTACTATGGTGTCTTTGAAGTCTATGTGCGTCTTATAATCAATTGATAGTATCATAAAATCCCCATTTTATGAAAAAACGTAAAGATCAACGACCCTAATTCGAATTGTGTGTCGTAACCACCAGTATCAATAAAAATCGGAAACTGAATCTGAATAAGGTTCGGAAACCAATGGTATACTTCTTTTTATTGTCATTGTATGATTTGTATCCAAGTTATAAAGTTTTCATTAATTTATAATGATTTCTATTAATTTTACAATCCGGTACCTTAATTTTTTAAAAAAAGTGCATTTCATATTTTATGCAATATAGAAACATAAGACAACAGATAAAAAGCCACATTACATCAGCATTTTAAATCCTTAAGGCAGGGGTTCCCAACCTTTTTGTACTCTAGAGCACATTCTAAAATATCGGTAGGGTGGCGGGCACCACCTATTTTTAATCGACAAACTCCTTCATTTCCCCATAATTTATTTTCTTATATTCATAATTTATTAATAAATAATAAACATAAATGTTTCAAAATAATAAAACTATTATTCAAATTGCATACACACAGAGAAATGTATTTACAAAACGTAAACAAAGTAAACAAAAAACACAAATACAAAGAAAACATTTTATAAAAAAATGGAATATCAATATGTCAATGTGATCTACTACTACCACACAACAAACAGACGCATTTATATTTCACATTAAAGAAACAATATGATTCCTCCCAGTCAGTGTTAAAATTATAGAATCGTTGTCTTTTACTCGGTCCACTCATTTTAAAACTATATTATAGAAGGAATATCAAAACTCCTAATTCGTGTTTCGTCAGACGAAGATGTCTCCTAGCTAACTGTCGCGACCCGAACGGGGCAGCAATCGCAATCACAATGACAACAACGCGGCTCCAGGCGGGGAATGCTATTTGCACATCACTCCTTGTACACGCCGAGAACCCGAACTGAGCTGATGATCGCCCAAGCAATCGGGACGGTACGAGCACGTGACTACTGCCACGTGCTTCGGCGTTCGTTCACTTCGGGTTTTCTGCGTGTGTCAGGCTAGCGTGAAAATTCTGTCTCTGTCGAATAGTGGCGGGCTCGGGGTTGGAAACCCCTGCCTTAGGAGAACATATAAACATTTAAGCAGTGGAGGTGGTATTGACAGATTTTCTATTCTATTAGAAATGAGTTTTAGCCACTTGCTCAACCTATTAAGTTCATACTCTAGGTATCAATAAATATTGTAAAACAACATGTGAATATAGTTAAACCCGGGATTTAAACCCGAGATCCACACCATCATTAGGCGACACGTTACCGCTCCGCCCATCGCCGATAAGAACTTTGAAAAAAAGATATTGAAAATGATCGTTGTTTGTAAGATGTTGGTTAGAAACGTACAGCCATGTACACGGTGCATTATATAGTACCTAATTCCTTAATCATCACAGATGAAGATTATACGCAAGATACTCTTATCCATTATATAGGAAGGAAAAAGGAAGCTCGGGATCAAACTGACCATGCAAGGATAATGGAATGGACGTGTGAAAAAATGCCGAAATATTTTAGCCATTATTTTTTACTTGTACCGACAATAAGTATTAGGTAGGTACTCGTAATTACCAATCATCAATATCGCACATTTCAATACTCTCATTTTTATTATTTTTATGTAATAATAAAAAACTTCTTCTTCTTCTTTCACCCTGTTTTACGACCCAGCATTGGGGCATAGGGCAAGCACAAGTTTGCGCCTCTTCCCTCGATCCATCGCTAGCTCTTGCGTCTCCCGCCATTCCAGACCTGGAGCACGTAGATCGCTTTTGTAGCACCGCTGCAGGGTGAGGGAGGGCCGGCCACGACGATGGAACCCTTGAGGCTGTGCCACAAGGGTACGAAGTGTCGCACTCTTTGGCGGCATTCGGAATACATGTCGCAGCCACGTAAAACGTCTCTTCATGATTACCTCAATCACCGGAGGCTGCTGAGTGAACTTGAGTGCTTGTAATGCGGTCGTACTAATGTACCCCTGAGATTCGTCGGAGACATCGATTCACAAAGCTCAAAGAAGCTTAGTAAGCTCTTAAGCATCTTACTAAACTTCAATAATAATAGTACAGGCGCAAAAACCACCTAAGACAGTCCCTTGATTCGTCCGTCCGTGCATGTTTTGTTACACATTATGCATATAGGAACGCGGCGCTCCTGGTGGAGATAGCTAAACTGGTATACGATAGAGTGACACAGCATCCTTAACGCTTAAGCAATGGAAGAAGCTTGTGGCAGATAGCTAGGAGTGAAAATATTTCCTAAATCCAACTACAACTTTTTATTGGAGAGTTAAGAATACTACGTAGTATCAAAACCAGGAAACTACAATACCTCGGCCACATTATGAGAGGACAAAAATACAGCATTCCCCAACTTGTTATTCAAGGAAAGATCAATGTGATGCGTAGCAGAGGACGGCGCCGCATTTCGTGGCTTAAGAACCTCCGTGATTGGTACGAGTGCAGCTCCACCGAACTGTTCCGGGTAGCAGACGACAAAAATAAGATCGCCTTGACGGTGGCCGACCTCCGCTAGGGGATGGCACAATAAGAAGAAGAAGAATACTACTTGTTAATTATTAATCGAAACATATAACTTAGCGAAAGAAAGTGGAATAAGAAAAATGTATAATTATGTTCTATTCATGACCATTATATAGTATTAAATTTGTTGAATGTTGGTAGTATAAAATATGTACAAGATGTAGGTGTACATACCACGTGTTATACATATTTGATTCATTTTCCTTCACGTACTTATAATGTTTTGAAATTGCGACGCAATCTCCTAATGTCGGAATTATAGTCAAATGATTTAAAAGCTAAACCGGGACGCGTACCTTTCGTAATACCTTTAAAATGTCACCTATAATTCCCTTTTATATTGGCGTAACACAAATGTATGTTCCTCAAAGCAATATAAATGTATTATGTTACATCTAGATTGTAAATGTAACACAAATAAAACAAAATGGAACATTCCAAGACAATGCCAGAGTTCTGCACAAAACTTAAGCAAGATAAGTTATCGGAACAAATTTATTTAAACGGATAAATAAGCGAAATGGACTTTTTAATGGAATTGTAAACAGGAAGGATGTATTTTGGATAAAATTTAACGATAAATTTATTATTTATTTGTTCGCTCAAAGATATACAAAATTTGGGGATGATTGAATTTAGATCAATATCAAATTTATTTTCCTAACAACAAAGAAAATTTTGGCAATTTCAAACTGTCTTATTATCGTCAGCATCAACGAAAATTTTGGAATTTTAAAGTAAGTTAGTTTGTAATATAAGTTAAGAATTTAATGTAAGTTTGTTTGTTTATTCGAAAATTGATTCACTAATTTGTTCGTTGATAGTTATTTTATCAATGCTGCTAAATAATGTACATAATATTAATAATTATTATTTAATAAAATTATCTTCATAACTTACATTATTATGTAATTTTAAAACACGTCAGAGACATAATATATAACTAATAGAACACACATTTTTGAAAAAAAAAAATCATATGACGGACTGCATTTACGCTAATGTACTCTACCTTCTAAGCTACGTAACCTATATAATTAAGACGAAATTAATAAGTAGTTTTAAATTTTTAAAGCACTTTACAAATGTAAATACTTTTTTCTCGCATTTGATTTATAAATTGTAATAGTGAACTTAAAAAAAATTCAAAAACTCTATGCTTGCTCACGAAAATGAAAACAAATAATGAAAAAATGGTGTTAAATTTAAATTTAGTGCATAGATGATTTAAAAAACCATAAAATTATATTATTATTATGTAGTTGACCGCAATGTGTTTTAGTCACCTAGGTGGCTTTTGGATCATTTTGCGACGTATAATATAACATAACGGATAACCTGGAGAGACTGGTGGTTTTGGGTAGCTTTATGGGAAGACGAAGCAGGGAGAGAGCGAGAGGAGGAGGGCGGTATCATATCTAATTATTATGTGCATCTGCATATCGGCATCGCGATATCTCATATTTCATAAGGCTGCTCTTGTGGTGCAGTGCGTAAGGCGTTGGCAGTGCATCCGGGAGCTCCGGGTTCGATCCCAGTGAGGTTAAAGAATATTTACATAATCTAATATGTAAATTCCTCAAGCCTAGAGTTTTGCCACTGTAATTGGGCTTCACGGCATGTTGTGGTGTTAAACAAAGAAACAAATAAATAAAAATAAAAAAAAATAGTAACAACCAAAACTTGTATGCAAAAGAAGAGCAACAAAATAAAAATAAAAACTCCACGTAATGTAGTGTTTAGTGATACTCTGTTTGGAATGATTAAAATATGTAAATTTGGAAAGAAAGATAATATGTAGAATCCTTTATACGTATTCATAATTGACGTTCTCAATTTAAATTGAATTTAGTTTACCGCTCCACTTTTCTTATCATATAAAAAGCTTTCGAGTCGGAAGCTCGCTTTTAACAAATGTTTTTTTTTCTTTCGCCAAAGACTTATTGAAGTTGTGGATAATGATGTTTGTCAGGATTAAGAGGAGTTGGTGAAAGTGTAATGGTTTTGTATTTATCACGGACAAAGGAAATTCGCAAATTTAGAAGATATCGATTGTTGTACAAAGCAGTGAAAGCGTTAAGTCTCGCAGTGGCCGAATTTGAGAATTTCACAAAGCCGACCGATTACCATTCATTTTATAAAAGAATATTGATTTCTACATTAATAACCGCCTTAGTTTCTATCGGTCATTTACCGAGGCGTAACTTTTGAAAACTGCCTTTTCAATATCGTGTAAAAACAGCTCAGGACAAATATTCCCGATTGTAAACGACGTTTTATAGGGCTTGCAGGATTCCTTGTTTAGCTACTCATATTAAATATTGTGTACGGAAACTTGTACGTATGCAGTTCGCGCTATTACACATCACCGTGAAATGTTGTATCGGATATGGCCGTATATTAAATACCGTCCAATCTCTTTGGGTCATATAGTTATTCCGACCATGTCCAATATTAATAAGGTCATATTATGGGCCTCCACAGGGTGGAGGTTTGTAATGACAGATATTGTTTTTACGAGAAATGGATGTCAGCCACTTCTTTAACCTATTAGGTCCATACTCTAACTCATACACACATTCAAAAACATTATGTGCACTTGCCAGACCCAGGATTCGAACCTGGGACCTACGACGCTATAAGCCGACGCTTAAGCCACGCGTTCATCGTGGGTCGTATACTATTGATATAAAATTCATGTCTAAATAAAACACGGTTCTAGTCGGTTTACAGGAAGCCAGCAGCAAACAAATTTTGAAAATAGCCGATATGCTTGATTATTTGTTAGGTTAGGTTGGGTTGGGTTGGATACCGTATAGTATAAGAAAGCTCACGGTGAACTGTGCTACGGTGAAATATTTTACGTACATTTTATTGTATAGTATTTCTATCAAGTACAAATTTTTTTGATCGTTTCAGCTAGTCAAGTTAAGTTTATATTATGATTTAACAGAAAATTTAAAAACGTTGTATTTAAAAAGTTCTTTTTATCTTGTAATTATTTATATTCATAAACATAATATACAAATGTGCATATAATTTTAAGTAACATAAAATAAATAAAAAAGAACTTACATTGCTACAACAAAACAATATTATAATGAACCTGGATGATCATTATAATTATACTGCATAAACCAAATCAATTACTAATTATTACTGTTTGGTAATTGGCAACAATTCAACTAAATTATACTGATCCGGATCTGGTGCTCATAATCGGACATGTACTTACTTCCAATCCGAGTACTGAATCTTACGTAATATTTCATTAGTTTAAAATCATGAATATTTTTTTGATAGCCGGGCTCTGAAAAGATTACACAAATAAGACTCGAAATAAATTTACATAGTAAATATTAAACGTCAAAAGCAATCTATATTATTGTTTAATTGAAATATTAATGTAAATTCCTCGATTGAAAAATGTTTGATAATAAACTATTTTATATTTTTATCTGACTCGAATGGTGAACATGACTTGTAACATAATTATTATTAAAGATGTTAAGAATATAAAATTTAATGTCTTCTTACTTAAAACGTGGGTTAATTTACAATACTTCTAGGTATATTTCATTACTTTACACTGTCATATTCCAGAGTAGAAAAATAGCACATGTCCGATCTAGAGTAGGTAGATCGTTTTTATAGCAATCAGTATAAGTTAGAGGGCTCGCACATCAGAACTCGCCGCATGCGTCTTACGACGAATTCGTCGAGGTGACGTCATCGTAAACCAAGAAACAAACGTTATCAAAAAATGAAGCTTCGCAGATTGGCCGATGCAATTACGACGCTGCGACGCTGCGACGCTGCGACGCTCCTGCATGCGATGAGTTGCGTTTGCTAGAGCCTGCATGTCGATATTGACAAATGTCGACTCCGCGCATGCGCACAGCCGCACAATCGGCCATTTCTGTCTCTGTCTACACTTTCATTGCTCGCTCATCGCTAGTCACCGCGTTTGACGTTTGTTCATACAATCAACACAATAAAAATGGCAGACGAGAGACTTTTCCTTAAATGTCTCCGGTACCAATACATAATAATCGCTGTTTCCGCGTTTGATGACATATTTGCGCAATGGCGTCGTCTAGCTAGAGTATATTTTGACGTTTCGGGAGATTACGCGTGAATGTCGATGTCGCTGGAGATGTGCGAGGTTGTATCATGGAACACTGACCGGCGGGTCTAGGAAGTTTTGATTTATGGCCGTCAGGCACGCAAGGCGAGTTGTGATGTGCGAGCCGGCTTAAGAGAGGATTAGTCACTACGCTGTAATTATCATGACTATGCTACAAAATGCGGATTGTTGTGCTTTTGAAGATCTTGAGTAGATTTGCCTGCAAAGTAAAATGCTTCTCTTGATTGCATCTGTTACGACATACTGCTATGTCTGCTTTTGAACTCGAGTATTTGTGACCTAGTCGTACTAGTATATAGCCAAGATTTAGCGGTGATATCAATACTTAAAACTAACAAATGAGTCGTATAGTTCCTATATACGATAAATCCACTTTTGGTAAAAATTGAGATAATGATGACATTTTTTTCTACGACCAGCGCTCCACAATATTTGGTTCAGTTGATCGGTTCCTAAAGGCTATAAATTCATATGAAAAGATAGTTTCAAAATCACGATGAATTCTTATTGGCGATAAATCCACAGTTCAGTTTGTTCCAAAGGCCGATAAGTCCATGCGACCTTGTAGACAGCTAATTAGTGAATATTTGTATAAAAACAACACACCACCATAATATAAATTCGATCATAGGTTTTCATAATAAAAAATAGTATTAAATGAAAATATTTAGTTTGCCAACATTTCATCAAAGTGGACTTATCGTATATAGGAACTATACGACTGAAATCGAGACTCTTGAGTCTTGATCAGGTGTCGTGTCTCATAGCCATAATATAGGAGGACAAGCAGCATGCACGCATTGAGCAATCGACATTTGGTCCTTACAAAGTAATATAATGTCGACATTCGCGCGTCTTTGGGTTAGTACTATATAATGCAATGGTCATTATCTTCTATACTGGTATATATTTCTTCTTTCGACCATGTCCGATCCTAATAGAATCATATGAGCCTCCACAGAGTGGAGGTTTGTATTACAGATTTTATTTTTACGAGAAACGGATGTCAGCCACTTGCTCAACCTATTAGGTCCATACTCTGACTCATACACAAATTGAAAAACAATATGTGTACTTGCCAGACACAGGATTTGAAACTTGGACCCTCGACACTACGTCGCTATAGGATTGGTTTGTTGAATATCCGTTTTTGTCAAAATCGACCTTTTAACGCAGAATGTTTTTTTGTATCTAAATGGACCAGAAGCATCCGTTTCTTTAAATTACTTTGTAATGGTAATGAATACATGCTGTAAAGATAACAATTTAAATATCTCCATGTATTTAAATATAGGATTATGAAATTTTTTTTCGTCTCCTGAGCATTTGGTCTATTCGACAAACCAATCCTACAGCGCCGACTATAGACCAGCGCTTAAGCCACGCCGCCATCGTATATATAGATTTTTATAACTTTCATATTTCAGAAGCGAATTTCAATTGACATAGAAATGATGCTCGTTCGAACATTAGTGCTCTCCATATTTTTGTTTGGTGTCGAATCATGGATCCCAAAGGTAAGGGAGCGGAGCGCAATTGATGCTTTAAAATGTGATATTGGTGCCGAATGCTTTGTATTTCTTAAACAGAGCACAGGATGAACACTAGTCAATCATGCAAAAACTACAGATAAAGTAATGGCTCTCGACAATATGTCTGCAGTTTTTTGAAGATATTTTTCGGTGCGTACTAGATAACCTGGAGAGACTGATGATTTTGGGTAGACTTCAGGGAAAGAAAATCAAAGGAATAGCGTCAGCGTACTGAAGGTTTACAGAGAAGATTTCTATACTCCGAGAAAAGCAGATGACTGAGAGGGGTGGAAAGTATTGGTCGCTCAGAAGATGATGTTCATGATCTTCAGCCATTAGTAAACAACCAAGAAGAAGACCTATTTTAATATTAATAACAATATAATATACAATGCTAGCAAGATTAATAAATAATAATATGCATGACATAATTGGTTAAACACCATGAACGCTATCTATATTATATCACTCACAATCTGTCTATTTATTTATTACTACATAATTATATTAATACAAGGAAATATCAATTGATCTATTTTTATGCAAGGTGATCCAGGCAAAGAGGCGTATGAGTATAGCAAAGAGGCGTATGAGTATAGCAAAGAGTGCAAAAAAGTGCAAAGTTGTAAAACGTACACTCTACCAATACTAAAGTGCATATTATGAAACATATAACATTCAGCTAGTCATTTTGAACATAGCGACCACGAATATATAATAACGGTGACCGGATAAAATAGAACAAGACAAAACTGAACAGCCAGGGGAAAAATGAAACATTAATTTATGTAAAATCTATTTAGGTTAGGTTAGGTTAGGTTGGGTTAGGTTAGGTCATTATTTCGTTGTACCTAGTCATTTAATCATTTTGAACATATTATATTGATTAAGATGAGATATCCTAAGCTTGCCGGCAAAGTCCCGTTTATTTGAGGCTTTCTAGCGATTAGGAATGCAGAAATTAGGTATATAATTTGATTTATTATGGCGAATTGAAAATCTGTGCTACTAAAATCTATCAACATAAAAGGGATAGGACAATTTCAATATTAAATTTATATTTTTCCTGAAAGGTCATAGTTATATTTATCGTTGTTCTGTTTTGTCACTTTTCTGTTTTGTCATGGAACAATTTATACAAGTGGTGTTATGCATTGCTGTCGCATGTCGCATTTACAGGGTTTGATCTGCTAGTTTTAATCTAACTGATATTTTCAAATAAAGAGTTTCCAAAGTCACATGGAGTCAGAACTACGTGATATAATAAAGGTCGCACAAACTGAGAAAAGGGAAATGTGCTGGGTACTTAATGGTCATATGCTTACTCTAAAACCAGCTGATTCGATGAAAATTAAGAGTACACTATGGCAAAACACTGTGACAAACGAAATGAGAAAGGAATTACGAAAGGTCTCCATCCAAATATATTAATTTATAATTTTTAATATATTTTCACGAGTTGTCAAAAATAACAATAACAAAAAAATATGTCCGTAGTTTTTCATTGATATTTTTAGATAACAAAAAAAATGAATTATAATTTTCATAACCGCTATCAAAAAAAACATCTGTTTCGTAAAAATTAACGTTATGTATACCTAATCTAGATGAAAAAAGCTTTTTCTTTGATGTTTCTGAATTAGTTTCCGTTCTAATTTATTTCCGGTTGGCAATCATTCAATAGAATAAAAAGTTTATATTATTATAGTCGCTACCTATTAATAAAGCTGGGCATGAAAAATATAGATTTATGCTTTAATATTATTCCGCTCTGTATGAATATCTCTAATTTAGTATAAAAAGTTAGTTGGAAGTATGCTCGAATGAAAAGGCGTGTTTTTCAGTGAAATTATTATCAGCTGGATCTACTATTTCAAGTTATATTATTTTATGGTGGTTAGGTTTTCTTTTAACTAAATATTATTGTTTTTATTTAAAAAATTCATGTTTATACAGTAGATGATCTTTATTGTTGTGTTTTAAAGCCACAAAATATGGTGTCATCTTTTTTATGTAACGATCTTTTCTTGTATAATGATTTCGGTCAGCTGAACTTTTGTCATTTAATAATGTATCCAAGGTACTATAGTTTCAAAATTGTTACATTGTCATTTCAAATAGTTTTGAGGATGCATCTATATAACCATATCTCGAAAGCCTCAACTTTTCTTAACATCTCCTGGGATAGGGTCCATATACCATAGAAAATGATTCGTAGAGCATAACTGGGAACCATATTATATACATCGGGTCTAGGTTGAATTCTCTAAGGCTAAGGCCTTGTCCACGTGGCGCGTTTCAAGTCATGCATTTTGACTCGCGCGCATTCCAAACGTGACCTCATTGATCTATCCACACATCGTGGCGAATGTCGCGCACAGTCGAGGTACAGGTGACCTCATTGAGGTGTCCACATGCACTGAAAGCCTAAGGAGGCGTCTCATTTACGGACACACCTTGTAATTTCCATGTCTTATTAATCTGTCTATTACCCGTGTACTAAATATTTATATAAGCTTACGCGTTCAATTGGATTGTTAATATTTATATAGCTTGTGTTTGGTTTCGCAATATTGGATACCTATATTAAAATTTCATTCATTTTATCTCCATAATGTTAAGTAATATTTTTGAAACCCAGTTTTTCTTAGTATTTTGTTCAAAACTATTAAGACTTATGGTCGATCAAATAGTGTGCTAAAATAAATTCAAAATTCAGACGAAATTCTTTTTCTCGTGCAGAATTGAAGAATTTTCTTGTTAGTACGATCACAATTCGACAGTCGTCACGAGCTCAAACTTTCTTATAACAATTAAAAAAGTATGATTTTACTGAAATAAACGTTTTAGAAAAGTATTTTTTCTACGAAATAAAATTTTCTCGGACCATTAATTTAATCTTTGATTTAAGTACAAAGCCTCTTAGAAAAGCTTAGGAAAATCAATAGTTACGTTTCCTTAACTACATAATTAAATAAAATTACTAGCAGTGTCGCAGTGTGAGAAATCCGCTTTGAATTTAAAGTAAATTAAGGCAATGAAAGCTTTAAGATAGGAAAACTTTCGGAATATGAAATTCGAAAAATGGGCCCAGTGGAAAAGCTCGACACCTACAATTGCTTTCCATAAAGTTTTCACTTTGTGACGTACAATTTAATTTGGTTAATTCATATTTTATTCATTTCTCATAGGTAGTTTGTTTGACCACTGTGCATAATTATTATTTAATTAATATTCTAAGCGTTGTTTTAACGTAGGGGTAAAACAGAAAAATGCAATTGTTAGTAAGTCGAACAAATTAGATGTGAATAATATTAACATAACCGGCCAAAGTAGTATTTATAAAAATGTTTTTTTGAGGTTTTAATAAATTATGCGCATTATATAATTTCAAACATTGAAGTTAATGGCTCCACCAAATCAAATCTGTCATGCACTTACACCAGATATTTTAATCAGACGTAACGGAACCATACGTTTGGATATAAAGCAACGTTTTTTTATGACTGCGAATGCCTTAGGAGCAGTTACTTAAGACTGATAGCGCCTTACACGCGCATAGATTTATTGGTAGCAATAGTGCGTATTTGAAACTATCGTGAAAATAACTGTTTACACGTAAAAGTGCTGACTGTCTCTCCAATCTTATTCTTCAAGAGTAAGCGAGACGCGATGTTGTCATTTTATGATATTATTGGACTGGTAGTGAAAATCGGTTAACCTCAAAACGTCGTCACTATCGTTCTACTGCACAGGCGTAGATCGAAAAAATCCCAACTGTCGCATGAAAATTCAGAAGCTTCCAAACTTTTTTGATTCATGCATGCAAGCTTGCAACTGCAGGACCCGTAAATTTTCTTGTTATGGCCGCGATAATACTTAATGTCAACAGTACATCCATACACGTGCAAACGGGGTACCTATAAGGTTGCAATGCACTGAAGTGTGCTTTGATTGAATTTACATCACTTCAAGTTAAAAGTGGCCACGTGACAGAGGAGTACGCAGAGGCAAAATAAATATAATAAGTAACAAAATCTAGTGTAAAACTGGTGATAAATCTAGGTGAAGTGATCTTCACGTTGGCATTGTGAGGTCGGACAGTTCGATAGGCCTAACAGCTTGTTGAACCGACTTCAGTAGCTCTTCTCTTTACGTATACATTTCAAGACATCTTGTATTTTTCTGCCACATGTACATGTTGAAAGGGTAACAAAACCAAGCTCATAGAGCCTTCCCACGAAATCACTATGTCCGATCAAGAATTGACTGGTGTAATAGTCCGGTTATTAATCTCGAGGCATCTCATATTTTTATAATTTTTAAGATTTCAGAAACATACACTTTACGTATATTGGTGGCGCTTTTATCAGTGGACTGTAATTTTAAGGTGATGGTTGGTGGATTACGGAACTAGGGAGGGGGGGATTTATACAGGATGCCAGACACTGACCTTTTATGTTGAGAAGGCTGGTTTGGTGTACGCACTCACGCACTGGTAAACGGACGGTTCGGAATGTCATTCTCACGGTTTCATTTTAGTTTTCGAATGTATGATGACAAGTTCAGGATGGATGATAGACGCGACGTTCTCTCAAACCGTATCAGATTTAGCGCAACAAAAAAGATCAAACAGATGCATTTTGTATTAATCACTCTGTAGTTCACGCGGCCTCGTTCGTATCCTTTCAGATAGAGCGCGATAGCTTCGACAAGCCTACGCGCTCGGCTGTTTTGGAGTCACTAAACTTAACTTTCATCACGGTTGATCTGTGACTGGTGGTCTTGTGACAATAATTGAGGATTTGAGGTTGGTGAGAAGGAAGGATGAATGCGAATATATTTGGCCCAACCATATATTTTGATATTGGTGCGGAGTAGAACTCGGCCCGTATACAATGAATGTAGATTTGAGTCCCGTTTTCAAAAATATTTTTAGATTGTTCTGAGGTGTATGTATGCTATATTCTTAATTAAATATATTAATTCAATGAAATTTACACCTAGGAAAATATAAAACCAAGAAACTATAAACATAACGTTGTCCATGTATAGTTTGGCTGCCTCAGAAAAAATATGCGGTCACTATTAACATTTCAAGAATGGCAAAGACATTGTATAATTGTTACGTCATGTTATAAAATTTATTATAATAATCAATGCAACGTGCATTTATTTAGTGTTATAAACGTTTTAAATTTGTGATTTATAATATCTCTTTCCTGTTAGATATAAAATAATTTTGAATTTTAAGTTAATATAACATTTATTTGAGGATTAACTTGTTTATCTAGGATCCCTTGTCACAAACACTAATAACATAAGCGACGAAATAAATTACCGGATCAAGCTTGCCAAAAAGTGCTATTTTGGTATCCAAATACTTCTGGAAAGCAAAGCAGTCTCAAGAAAAACCAAAACAACCCTATATAAAAATAATTACAAGATAAAAAGACTTTTTATATACAACGTTGTTAAATTTTCTGTTGAATCATATAAACTTAACTTGACTAGCTTAAACGACCAAAAAAATTGTACTTGATAGAAATACTGAATAATGAAATGTCATTCCATATTGATTTCCATAGTAACGCACGTATATAATATTATTTATAATAATTTAGTTTCTAGGACCCCGTAGCAACCAATAATGGTATCGTAGTATCTTTTCATACAAAACAGAATTAACTAAAAACGAATTCAATTCTACTTAAAGATGGCTAAAAGTATTAAAAAATGAATTGGCATCGTGTTCTGATATATTATAAAAGTTTCAAATGTATAGCTAGTCGGGAAGTTAGTTAAAAATTGATTGCAAGACCGGAAAAACAACCACCGGACAAATAAGAATACGACCTAAGAAAAACGTTGTAATAAAATAATTTTGAAAAACCTCAAAAACGTACATATTAGAAAAAAGGTTGGACCGAGTGGGACTCGAACTCACGTCATTAACTTTCCGGGTGAATGCTTTGGCCTCTAAGTTATCGATGTATCTATGATTCATGCGAATACTTTCTTATATTTACGTTTAAACTGAGGTACTATAAATTTCACCAATCAGGAGGCAATCTGCTTTGTGATCAATTCAGGTAAATAATTACATTAATAACTTAATTATAACAGACGTCTAGACGGTAACCAAGTATTTATTATTGATGTTCTTGTAGTTTTGAATAATGATTCTTTTTTATTCAATATTGAACAGAATCGGAGTGTTGGACACTTAGCAAATAGGATGAGATAAATATGGATATCTTAGAGAGGAGAGAATTGAGAAATATCGTAGGAGATACCATCAAGGTGGGCTATGTATACAACCCCCACAGAGATTTAAAAATGCTAAGTCAAAGCGACTGGAGAATGTCGGCGCTGAATCGTCCAGGACGGACAAAATTTTTGAAGGAAGTCAAGACCCGTAAAGGGTTCTATTACTATAAATGACGATGATGATAATATTTATAATGGCACCCCGACTTAAGGGGACGCATCAGTGAAACACCAAATAATTTTCAACTGTAGGCGCGACGAAATTTTGGACTCGCTTGCATTCATTGAGAGAACGTCGAGCCAGAAGCACGTCACTTTGCTGCGTGATGGCAACGGGCCAATTAATTCTAAAATCGTGTAAAGATGACTAAAAACGTTACCCATTAACTTTAAAAAGAAAACATGTCAATGAATATATTATTATTGTTACTAATAGAACATGGTGTGTAAAATTCCATCCTCCGCTCCCGTTATGTATATGCAGCCACGTCATACGCGGCCGGCTAACATAACCCTTACGTGTGCCAGATCAAAGAATTTAAGCCCTCATTTTGTCCTGAGCAGAGCCGCACGGGACTGGTGATGCAACCTTGCACCGAAGTGCGAATGCATGATGTTAATTTATATGGCAACTATCAGAGTGACTTTAGTTTGAAGAGTCGCAAGGGGAGTCGAGAGTGTCCCGCCCCCCCGTACGCTCTGGCGAATTTAGTAAAGGCCGCAAAATTACTAATAGAACAGTTTAAAGTGCCCACCACCACCCGTCATATATGCACAACCGTGGATATGCACGGCCGCTTTCTATGACGCTTTAAACGTGTCTGAAAGAAGTGATTTTAAGTGCTCATTCCGTCCCGAGACGGAGCCGCACGGGACTGATGCTGCAACCATGCACCGTAGTGCTTAAAGAAGAAAGTTAAGAAAGAAAATTTTTTGTTTTTTGGACTGGCTCTGCTGTCCGCTGACGTTAAGCGCTTTGTGTACCCGTATACTGAGTGTCACGAATTGAAATGGATGAGTCTACAGAAGAGTCGGGACTATCCCGCTCCCCATACGACACTGCAAATTTCTCAAATGCCGCAAAGTTGGCCTCGGTTGCTACCAGATCTCCATGACCAATTGGGCCCGTGTGAGGACGGACCCTGGCAAACAGCTCCGCTCGTTCGAATTCCATAAGCGGGCAATCCCAGAGGATGTGTTCAACATCTTGGTGGTCATGCCCGCAGGTACAACCCGGCCCATCTACTATCAAGCCAAACTCGTGGAGTCTGGCGGCGAAGTTGCCATGGCCGGTGAGGAACTGGCTAATCCAGTGCGAAGGTTGGAGTCTTCTAGTTTGGTGCCTGCAGAATACGTCTGGAAAAAAACGGTAAGTGTGCCGCCCCTTGGGGGAGGCGGTCCACCTCACCTGCCATGCCGCAAATGCGGTCTTGTACACAATGTCACTTACAGTCTTCCTGTAAGGAACGTCCTCGGATCTCTGCGGTGGTGTCAGATGGACACCGGCGAGTGTTGTGCTGATCCTCCTCAAGAGGAGGGTGATCGATCCTCTGACTTGGACGTGCAGATCAAGGGTAGCACCCCCGCGAGTACGGCAAGCGCGTCAGTAGAAGTTGTGCGGTAGGCTTTGGTAAGAGAGATCAGCGCAAGTCGCTGCCCGCTTAGTAGTGCGCGTCTCACGAGAGTTAAGGAGTTTACTCGGGAATGCCAAATGCTGGAGGCGTAACCGGCAATTCCCATGAAAATTGCGCCGTATGCAACCTTAAGGGCTCTAGGCTTAAGTCCCCAATTGCTGCCTGCAATTCGGGCCATTCTCTGATAGGCCGAATTGGCCTTAGAGACGGCCGTCTTGGCATGGTGAACGAAAGACAGCTTGTCATCAAGAATTACTCCCAGATACGTAACCCTTTCGGAGAAACGCACTGAGGTCTGGCCAAAACGAACCGTGGGTGGCCGTCGAGTTATGTTGACCCGAGAACTACCCCTGAGGAGGACAGCTTCCGTCTTGCTCGGGGCAAAGGTCAGCTTGTTCAGCAACCCCCAATTAAGGATTCTGCCCAAGGCGTCCGTGGCTGCACGCTCATAAACAGAACATAAAATGGACGTATGTTGGATTTATATGACAAATAATATTTCGTTTGACAGGCGTCATTTGCACCCGCGACCCGCAGTCCGCGCATCGCCTAGCAACGATCTTTTTAGACCGTGCCTCAACTAATGCACGGCCTTAAGCGCGCGGGACTCTAGCGCGCCGATGTTAGCGCGCAATACAACCCCGACTTCAGCGCGTGGGACAATGCACCGACAGTAGCGCGCAAAATAATCTTATTTTGTATTGTTGAGTGCTCATTTAAATAAATTTACCTACCTAAGATAACTTTTGATCCAAAATTACATCTTATTTAAAATTAATTGATACTTTTACAAACCTATCCATGAACATTTTATCCATTGAACGTTGTAACCATGTGCATCCTACAGTATATAAATTGTGTGAGCGATTTCTCATGGAGTAAGACCATACCGAGTTGATAATCCAAAGATATAAATCTGGCTTCAGGCGTCCAAATTCCTCAAAATCAAAATACGCCAAATTAAATAAAAGATTGAAAGCGATAATTCCAACTTACAATGTTGACAGTAAATTGAAATTTTAAGAAGAATCGCTAATAATATTGAAATTGAAATTTGTATTTATATGTAGGTATGTGTATTTTAAAAAACAGTTTATACTTATGTATGTTTTATTTTGATTTCAATTTTTATAATGTAATTTATAATATTTTGTGTTTTTATTAAAAAAAATTTAACGGTTTTTTATGTGTATAATAAAATATAACACATTTCAAGAATATAATAAATTAATATATATATATATATTTATATATAAATAATTAATTGCGCGCTAACGTCGGCGCCGCATTTATAATAACAGTTTTATACATTGTAAATAATTGATGTAAGCAGTTTTAGACATCTCGATACATAAAACTGTTAACTTTATTTTTTAACTACTCTATTGGCTTATCAATATTGATATTAAATTTCATAATCAAAAGTCTTTGATTTATTTTACATTATAAATTGTTGAGATTTTTATTTACTTCATAATAACATGTAATAGCTTTATTATTCCTATTTTCATCAGTTGGTAATGAAACATTTTCATACCTAAAAAAAACAATATAATATTATGTACATGTACGTACTATCTCAAGACCTTTTGATTATGTATGTGTTATCGTCAACAAATTTGTCACATACTGAAGAGCCAAGACAAATAACTTGACATTATAAAACATTTTCTTACATACTCATATACGCTAACAAATTAATACGATTTCATTGAATTACATCTAAGCTCGTTAGCCCACTTTTCCATTCTATTTATCACGTATTTTCTTGTTAATTTATTAATAAATTTTGACAATACTTACACATAAATGTAACATGTAAACATAATTTTAATGTTAAATAGATATTTACAGAACATCCAGTAAATAAAAGAAGTCTAAATCAGAATATTATTTATAAGACGGAGAATATGGAGTTCCATGGTGTAATCTGAATTAAATTTTTTTCAATTTTTTTTTTATCTCAAGTAACGTCAAGTAATTTTTAGAGATTCATTAAACTTTAATGAATCTTTAAAAAAACTTCATTCTCTATCTCTGAATCTCTAATAATTACTCATCAGAAACATGCACTAATAGTAAAAAAATGTCACCTGCGGCGCTGTTTCACTTCAAGCATACTAACATTTAATATTATGTGGTTTTACCATGCTTACAATTTTGAATTATTGTCAATATTTGACATGTTCATAATTGTGCATATCAACACTAAAAGTGGGTGTATTATAAACACAAAAAATCGCTAAAAATACCCTTAATTTTACCTCGAACACCATTTGAAATATGAAACTATAGATTGTCACATTGCCTTTCCTTTAACTATAGCGATAAGTAGATAGCTCGCTTCGGGATGTAGGGACTATGATCTAGGTACAAACGGAGGAACATCTTTTCTCACACCGTGCGCATGAAAAAGATGGGGTATATTGTTTTTAACTGACCGGCTGACAAGTCTTGTCAGTTTAACGATGGTTACCAACATTGGCAGAATGGTTAGCTGCGCTAATAAATAACCTACAAAATAAACTAAGTGTTCCGTTACAATTTCCGGGTTTGCGAAGTGTTCCATTGCAGAAAAAGTTTGGGAAACCTTGCATTAAAGGATGGTGAAACTTTTTAGGGTATTTCCCAAAAAATATTAAATTATGTAACACTTTAAATCTTTAATTTAAACAAAACAAAGATAACTGTTAATAGAATAAAACATATTCTCTACCAAGGTCAAGAATGAATAAAATGGTTTAAAATCCACACATGTTGCAATAAAAATTGCACACATACAAAGATAATCAAAAGTTTCGAAAAGTATTTTATACAAACATTTCCATTTCAAGTTTTGAAGAAATTGTGTTATCTCATTTTGTCCGTCAATATTGATAATAAAGCTATTACGTTAAAAGTAGTGTAATTAGCTTTTAGAGTAAATATTAAGAAAATAAATTAAAATGTTGTTGCTGTTATTTATACCTATAGCTAGGTACAGTAAAAACAAAACAATGATGCGATTCGTCGATTGTATATGTACGTATACGTACGAATACGCGGTCATCGGCTGCCAGGCATTTATAACGGCTCCCCATACGCACGCACACTATCGACCGACCGCATTTTTGTTTCGTTTTTACTGTACCTCTTCCGTCATATCAATTATCTGAGGATGGTGATTACTGATAAAAGCGTTGTCAACAATTTTCTTCCATATGTAGTGGTTCTGCGCAGATATTATTTTCTATATTTTTTATATACATAATACATATTAGCATAACATATTTAATACAATACATATATTATCATTATAATATAGGTTATATCCTTACTATTTGATTACTACCGGAAACTGTCTGTAGCTATTACATCAAACTGATTTTTAGTGACTTGGTAAATAAGATATCGTGAAATTTAAAAGTCGAGCAGGACTCATACCTACATCCATTAAATTCTGGAAAATGTGATATATCAATTGTTTGGCCACCAGTAGCATATCTAATTACAACACAATTAACTTAACTTCTATGTACAACTGAGGTATTTATAAAATTTAATTAATAATCTTACCGAGAGGCTTCTGTTTTTACAAGGTTCCAATAATAGATATTATATATCTTGATTCCTAGCCGACGTCAGGATTTCTCAAAATTGTAGTGTTCATAAACTTGCATTTATTATATTTTACACTCTGAAATCTTGTAAACTATTCGGTGAATAAAAAAAAGTTGAATTTAAAATCGATAGGTATCAGTGGCGAAAGATGGAGGTAGGCTATTAAGATTCGCCATAAATAATGCACACTAAGCTTTGTCAGTCATACGTATTTGTTTTCATTGAGATAAGACTACAATTTACAGATAGCGTTGGTTAGTTTTTAAAATTCAAATAAACCCAGCGAAAACCAAGCAATAATAGATCATCAAAAAAAATATCATATAAATATCTATAAAATATACAAAATTCTGCAATTAAATCATACATAAATTCGAATATTTTATAGATATAATGATATTTTTTATCTATTATAGTTTGATTTAGGCAGGGTTTAATGTATTTAAAAAAATTAATTAACAACATATTGTGTAATATGTACCTATCC
This sequence comes from Rhyacophila brunnea, assembly GCF_057557595.1. Classification (NCBI taxonomy): domain Eukaryota; kingdom Metazoa; phylum Arthropoda; class Insecta; order Trichoptera; family Rhyacophilidae; genus Rhyacophila; species Rhyacophila brunnea. Next base: position 45,194,398 of record NW_028233276.1, read on the forward strand.
TTAGTCCAACATAAACAAATAAATGCGGATGAAAATGTATCCAGAATTTTTTCGTATTGCTCAAAATATACCAAAACTATTATAGTTTGGTTCAGACAGGGCTTAATTGATTGTTAAAAACTAACCAATACTATGTGTAAATTGTAGTCTTAGTTCAATAAAAACAAATAAGTATGACTAACAAAGTTAATGAGCACTATTTATGGCGGATCTTAATAGCCTACCTCCACCCTTCGCTACTGGTAGGTATTGTGAAGAACGGATATGAAAACTTATTTATTATAAATATGAAAATTATTTATCACAAATAAATTTATTATCCGCAGAATTTGAACGTAACTGTGAGTAAGATAAATTCATATCTGAACTTGTATCATTTGAAAGCATGACAATTTGGTCTCCAATTCCTATATTTTATTAGATTACTTTATATTATTATTTACGAAGGGGGATGAGGGGAAAAAAACTGTGGGCTTAAGATGGATTCCTTTCCGATTATCTCCAGAGATAAACTGAGGTGTTGGAAAATATACGTACCAACAATTTATTTTGCCTTCCCTCTCACGGTTTTCACCTCTCCGTCTCTCTCTCTCCCTTCGAGTGAACCAGAATCATGGAAACTTTTTGTTTATCTTTCGGCGGCATCCCATTTCCTTCAAATTCATTAATTATCCATTCAAAGACTCAAAGTTGAGGATTTCCCGCGAATATTTACCTTGTGTAGGTGGATTTCCAATAGGTGATTTCTTCAAGAAGCCTGCGAAAAAGAATAGTTGACGGCGTTTCTTTACCATGTTCGAACTTAAAAACATCAAATGGGCCTCCACGGAGTGGAGGTTGTATTAACAGATTTTTGTTTCTACGAGAAATAGATGTTAGCCATTTGCTCAACTTATACTCTGGGTCCAATACATATTGAAAAATAACATAATATGAATTTATTAGACCTTCGATTCGAATTTGGGATCCAAAACATTATAAATAGAACGAATAACTACTCGACCATCGTATGCGTGTACTGCTTCACGCTTATTAAAAGAAATAACCTTAATTCCATATAGGAATGTAATGACTTAATTGTCAGGGGTCGTCCATATATGAAATCACGTCCTAACGTGGGTCGGGTGTACCTAATGGTTATTTGTGATGAATGCGTTAGAAGGAGAAAATGTGACATTATAAAACCAACAAAAGATTATTTAATTAACTTTTTCTTTTATTCAACGAATAATTCACAAGATTTAAGAATGTACCATTCTAATTATTGAACATACATAATTCTGAAATTACTCATGAGAAAATGTAGCCAATAGAAGACACCCGGCTGGAATTGAACCAGCGTCTCTTGGGTTTCGCGCCCTGTGCATTACCACTATGCTACGACTGCCATGCTTAATTTCCGTAACTCCATACCGTACTCTTACTCGTACTCGTAACTGCTTACCGTAACTCAATTTGGAGAGCACTAATGAACAGGTATTAATAAAAACAAAGCCAATAGTTAAAGTTTGTCGCAACATATGTTTGTAGTTAACATATTTTAGATAAGGGTTAACAGGGTTTGAGGTACAAAAATATTTTATCGGAGAATTTTAGTGAAATCGATTTCATAGCTGTACACTTCAATACGTTATCTCTTGAGAATATCCTCTGCATCATGTTCCGAATTATCGAGAAAAGAAGATCACAATAATTATGATGACAGCCCAAAAATCTATTACAATAATAACAAACAGCCGTGAAAGTCTCAACATTATAATATAAGTTTTATAAATTTAATTTTTTAACAAATGAGAATAATTGAGAGTTCAAATATAATATAACATAATTTATAGATTATTTTATATTAATAATATTGATTTAAGTAACACAATGAAAGTCTGAAGTATTTCACCATTAAATAGAGAGCTATTATATTATACAGTTAAAATGTGTTAGTTTATTTTAGAAAGAAATGTTGCATGGTTGGCAACACTTCAAACATATTTGTTTTTACATAGACTTAACTATTACAACTATAATATAATTATGCTATTATACTGTAATATATTCATTGAAAAAACAAAAAGATCAGCATTGAAATAGGTAATTTTACTCAAAATATGATTATGTACAGTATAATAATTTATACTGTTTCGTACCATCGTAATAACGGATCTATGTATTATTGTAATCGATGTATTGATCAATTGACCAAAGCAGAGTCAGTTTGATTTTATTTGAAATTTAAACGTTTTTGGCAAGACGCGCTCTACTTTGCGGTGAAAATAAAATAATATAGTCTTTGATTTTAGACATTGTTACATGTACCTAAAAAAGGTTAGTTGACTGTTACTATTTTACGAACACGAATAAGTATTTTATTCAAAATGTAACTATGAACCCCTTATAATAAGTAAACATAATCAATTCAATAACCACGTATGTTGTATAATTATCATATTATAAATAATGTGAATTTAATAAGTAACGAAAAAATGTGTTTTTTTGAAAATAAAGTGTCAGTTGTAAATTTATTACCAACCCTTGTTTCAAGATTATTTTCAGTTTCCTGTCATTCTCCGCAAAGTACTTATAACATAACTTATTCAATACTAAAAGAGTATTGCTGTCTCTCTGAGAGTCACGTAAGAAAAACTCGATGTCGATTCTTAGCGCTTTTAAAAAACTGTGGGTATTTTACTTTTTTAACATTTCGTACAGATATATTAATAATATAGCAGTACTTATTACTTAGAATTTTAGATAATACAAAAATCGTTTAACCCTTAAATGCATGATTTTCCGATTTTGATTTAAAAAATATATTCATATGTAGTTAATTGCCTATAACATGGGAAAAATAATAAAAAAAAAATATATTTTTTGGACAAATTTTAATATAAAAACCATTTGTATTCATATGAATACACCATGCATTTAGCTCATAAAAGTGTAAGTTTACAACATGAATTGGAAAAATTGAAAGATTTAATTAACACCTTATTATTATAATCAAATTCTTATAATTACTAACAAAACAAGTTATAATACATTATTGAATAATTTAAAACAATTTTTTGCTTGATTAAAGCAAAATACGATTCCACATTTCTCACAATATACTCTAGATTGTCCTATATAATAGTTATCAAAATACACGATATGATGAATGTTTTTTGAAGCATTTGTTAATAATCTGACGACAGTATTCCCACTTACTCCCAGGCCTGGTTCAAGTCTGTTTATTGCCTCATTTTCTTGTCCAGAGTATATCTCAAATTGGTAGGCAAAGCCTGACACATCACACAGCACAAACAACTTGAAGCCCCATTTATTTGGCTTTTTAGGCATGTACTGCTTCATGCAATGCCCAATTTTTGACGAACACATTAGTTCATCTACACACAACCTCTGTTCCATAGGAATTTTACAGAACATTTGATTTAATTTACCATAATTAGGCCTAATTAATTTATGTAGCCTATCGTGGTTAGAGTCAGTTCTGGGAAGAAGCGTTGCATTTTGGTTCAGCAGAAAGTGACGAATCTTTTCCAATTTATTTATAGACATTGTTGATTTTATTGGTTAAAACGGATATACATCTGACCAATATCAACCAATGCCACGATATCGAAAGACAGACACGAAAATAATTATACCTATATACTGCCTTATGTCAATACAAGAAACTCCCACGGGTTTACTCGGGTCTTTTTCAATGGAAAACAAATTCGTTTGAGCAACTATTTCTTCAACTATACCATCGGTAAAAAAATAATTGAAGAATTGCTAAGGTGTTTTGAGCTCTGTTTCTTGAAGAAGTGATGTTCTGCCTAAAAAAGATAAGCAGGCTTCATCCAGTGTTATATTTTTCCTTTTCCATAATAGTTTTAGGAGATTAGTTTTTGAAGGTGGAAGTCTTGAAGATGAAGGTATTGGTTGATGATAGGACTCATCCATTTGCAATGGTGGGTCGTCATTTGGATCATAAGTGGAAACTTCCGCTTCGTCATCTTGCATCCTCCATCTACCTCTGGTCGAAATTCTGGATCCCCAATACTGTCATCGTCACTGAAGTCCATTCCATCCTCACTGTCAGATAAGTTGTTAGCATACTCTTCAAGTTCCTTGTCAGTTAAATAGTGTCGGCGAGCCATGGTTGATCTAAAAAGGCCAAAATATGTTCACAAAAATTAGCTTCCTATGTGGTAAATATTACCCGTCAATGCATGGTGTATTCAAACGAATACAGACGTAAATATCACAATATTCTAGAAATATACAAAAAAAATCTGAAATATTATAAATATATACTTTGCTTGACTGACCTTTATTCAGTATAAAATGATTTTTTATAGGACTAGAAGATGTATTATTTCATAGATATAGCACTGCAAACATAGAGAAACGTCACGATCCGATGAAATGTCAGATTGGTGTGGTTAAACCGTAATAAAAAATAAATTTGTGTCATCTGGTTGTCAAACGTGAAATTAAATGGACGCATAGACTTTGATAATGATTAAAAGTATTACGTCAACACTAAATCTTGGAAGATTTAGACAATAGATCCCATATTATGCTGTGTATTCGTATGAATAGTGAATACACTATGCATTTAAGGGTTAAAATATAAATTGAATTCCCGATCATAATGATATTATGTTATTGGTGGCGCTTTTAGCAGTAGATTTTAATTTGAGGGTGATGCTGATTGGTGGATTACGGATCTAGGGAGGGGGAGGGGAGTTTACACAGGATTCCAGATACTGATCTCTATGTTGAGAGGGCTGGCGCGCGCTGGGGCCGGTTTGGTACTCACGCACTCACGCACTGGTAAACGGATGGTACACTTTTGATAGATGATATATAAGGTTGATATGAATGATGATGATAAGTTCATGATGGATGATTTAGACGCGACGTTCACTCCAACCGTAACAGATTTAGTGCAACAAAGGTCGAACATATGCGTTTTGAATTACTCGATAGTTAACGATGGCTAAGCTTTAACAAACCCATAACGCGACCGCTTTCTTGATGTCACTCGAGATAACTGATTGTTATTCAATTACGGTCGCCTGATGACCCGTTTTTGCTCGTCGTCTGATCTTGTGACAATAATTAATAAGATTTGGAAGTAGGTGGGAAGAAAGGAATAAGGGCTAGGATATTTGGCCCAACCAGTTATATTGGTTCACATTTTATACCGATGCATCATTAATATTGATCACACTACATAATTACATCTTAAAGTCTATTTTTACAAAGTTTTCCTTCAAGCATCGGAGTTTATATAGTACATGAAAAAGGTCGAGTCACCAGCATATCAAACCCACAGAGAATAATATAATATTTCGTTTTTGCAGCAATCTCACAACGGCTGAATTCAGTTTTTCGTAAGCACCCATTAAAATATTGTTCATTTTACAATGTTTTTATTAGCTCGTATTCTCGTATACACCCACGATGGCGGCGTGGCCCAAGCGCCGGCCTATAGTGTCGAGGGTCCCAGGTTTGAATCCTGGGTCTGGCTAGTACACATATTGTTTTTCAATTTGTGTATGAGTCAGAGTATGGACCTAATAGGTTGAGCAAGTGGCTGACATCCATTTCACGTAAAAATAAAATCTGTTAACAAAAACCTCCACTACGTGGAGGCCTATATGATCATATTAAGATTGGACATGGTCGAAAAAAAAATTCTTGTTTGTCCGGTGATTGTTTGTCTAGTACAAATCTTGCAATCGATTTTTAACTAACTTCCCGACTAGCTAGACATTTTAAACTTTTACAGGCGTATGCATATAACAGCAAACTGCATTCATATATCAGAACACGATGCAAATGAATTCCTTCAATACTTTTAGTCATCTTTAAGCAGAATTGGATTCATTTTCAGTTAATTCTGTTTTGCATGGAAATTTATTTCAGAAAAATCCGTAAAAAGTAATATTCTATTATTGGTTGCTAATGTGTGGTCCTAGCAACTAAATTATTGATATATACGTGCGTTATTATGGAAATCAGAATGAAATATCAAAATTACATTTTCAGTATTCTATATTTGTTTGATTTTTATTTACTTCATATCAAGTACAAGTTTGAGCATATTGAGCATAATAATTCAACAGAAATTTTAAAAACGTTATATATTATAAAAGTTCGTTTTTATCTTGTAATTATTTATCACTCCGGTTTGGCAAATGATTGTTTATATTTTCGCCCCACTCTAATTTTGTTTCTACTGTTTGCATAAAATTTTAATCGTATAAACCGGAGGTATGTCAAAAGTGGAAACTAAGGTTGTATAATAGTATCCAAGTGTCTTTCTGTTCATAAAATGGTTTTGTATTAATTTACCTCCCTACCGATGTATGCGTCTTCGTTTTAAGTGAATAAACGGTTGATTGGATATTTATCTTATGAGAAGTTGCCAAAGTCAATGAAATTAATAGTGGTAGGTATATTAAGTACATACAACTTCAGAAATAATACAATTATTATTACACGCACGCATACAATTTTGTATTTCTCTTAGTAAATTAACGAATGTATTAATAATTAATAATATTGTATTTAAATTAATTGCCCATTTACAATCAAAATAATTATATCTATTCTCAAGTTAAAAGTTATAAAACAATAATCACAAGGCTAGTGATATGCTAAAAAATCATAATAGATCATTCTGCACTATGATTGAGTATTTCTGCTGCCACACTGTACGTATATCGTATATCTTAAATGAACTACAAAATAATTACAAGATAAAAAGAACTTTTTATAGACAACGTTTTAAAATTTTCTGTTGAATCATATAAACTTGACTTGACTAGCTTAAACGGTCCTATTGACATTTCATTTTGATGTCCATAGTAATGCATGTATGTATTATTAATTTAGTTGCTAGGACAATCCGCTTAGCAACCAATAATGGTGTCGAAATAACTTTTCATACAAAACAGAATTAACTGAAAATGAATTCAATTCTACTTAAAGATGGCTAAAAGTATTAAAAGAATGCATTGGCATCGTGTTCTGATATATTCTAAAAGTTTCAAATGTCTAGCTAGTCGGGAAGTTAGTTAAAAATCGATTGCAAAATTTGTACCGGACAAAGAACCACCGGACAAATAAGAATAAAATCGTGTTGAGTATAGAAATAATATAGAAATAGAATAAAATCGTGTTGAGTCTTCGGTGTGAACAGACGTGTTTTCAATAAATTTATGTCGCCGTCTAATTACAAATAATTGCTTTGCTTAATTAGTTATTTCGCTCATAAACGATCATTATAAATCGTTAAATTAATTTGGTGTTTCATAAAAATTTGTTAACGTTGTACAAATTGTTTCGATTTAGTTCATCTTATATTTATAATAATTATTAATAATAACGATTTTGTAGTTAATAAATAAACGGGATAGTTTAATATTGTAATTTTGTAATTTCTTATTATTATTATGGATTAAGGCAACAATTTAATATCGTACTTTGTGTTTAGTTATAATGACCTACACTCCGGTAAAACTAAGTGATCTTGCAAAATCCTAAGGTAGCAACCGTTCAGACATTTAAATCATATTGGCAGCAAAGGCATAGTAATATGCCGCTCAAACGGACCCCTCCTCGTGGGGAATCGCTACCGGACATTCCAGGCCCTGCAAAAACTGCTTCAGGAATCGGAACACGCGTACGCGAGCGGTCAAAAAAGGAACGCTCGCCGAAGAGCCCCAAATCACAACAAGATAAGGCCTCTACTGCTGAAGATGGAGAAAGAGAGCCAAAGCAAAAGAAAACCAAACAAAGAAGCCACCAGCCTGCACCCCCGATTACGTCGGATGTCGAAAGCGACTGCAACGTCGTTATAGATTCAGCAGTATCGGACACCACAACCGAGCCTGAAAATAATGGCATCTATGATGACATACAAACGTGCTTACATGAAGTGCACTCCTCCCTTAGGGCTGACTCTAAAGATAAGCTACATAATGCCCTACTAAGCCTTTCCGAGGCTGTTGGAAGGCAGAATTTGTGCATGGCCAAGCTGGAGATAAAAGTCGTAGCGCAGGAATGCGAGATTAAGGGCCTGCAGATTCAACTTCGTGATAAGCAATTAAGCATTGAAAATCAAAACCTGGCCATTGCTGATTTAAGAGAGCAGACGAAAACTCTCAAAACTGCTACATTACAAATCAACAAGGAGCCTACCATCACTGCCTCCCCTATTGATACCACCTGGGCTACTGCGTTAGGAAGGCGGCAGCGTCCGGCAGCTGCGCCATTCACGGCACCTGCTGTCACCGGGTCAGCATTTCCTTCGCTGTTGCCGCTAGCACCAAGGCCTGGAGTCCTCTTTTTCCCTACGGGAGAAGGAGAAAAACGATCGGAAACGACAAGAGAGCTCATCAAGAAGTCCCTTAACCCCAGGGATATTGGGGTACAAATAACGGAAATTAGAAACGTCAGAAACGGAGGTGTTATCGTACACCCCCGCTCTGAGGACGAGGCCAAGCGTCTCGTCAGCGCTCTGGAGACCTCAGAGACTGCTCTGAGTGTTAAACTTTCAGGAAAAAAGCAGCCTCGCATTATTATTTTTAATATGCCGGCTTCCACTACAGAACCCCAGCTTCGGGAGGCAATTTACAACTCTACAAGAGAGCAAACGGGTCTATCTGAGGAGGCCTACCAGGCCGTACGCCTCAGCCACAAGGCGGGTCCCAGGACTGGCAGATGCCATTATATCACGTATGTACCTGCCGCGGTGTGGTCTGCTCTCATTGCAGATGACAGACTGTACATGGGATGGGACTCTTTCCTACTCCAGAACTATCTAGGGGTAACCAAGTGCAATAAATGCCACTTATATGGGCACATGGCCAAATCATGCTCGGCAAAAGACGTCACCTGTTCTTACTGTGCCGAACCAGGCCACGACCGTGCGGACTGCCCCGTGAAGGAAGCTTCACCAAAATGCGTTGCCTGCCGCCGTCACAAGCGGCCATATGACCACCCGACCCATAGTGCAACATGTCCGGCTCGCCTGTATGCGGAGCAGAGGGAGCGATCAATGACGGACTACTCAATAGAAATCCCTCACCCATCCTCAGCATGACTCGCTTATAATAAGCATCATTCAACAACTTCCGCACCTCGGTCATGCGAGATTTATTATCAAAATGTAAGAGGCCTAAAAACTAAAGTAAATACATTTAAAGAGGGTATATTGTGTGCCCGACCATCGATAATTGCTCTAAGCGAAACATGGCTCGACGACACCATATCGGCCAATGAGCTGTTCGGAAGTGAATATTCTGTGCATAGAACAGACCGTCGAAATGGTAGACGAGGTGGGGGCGTTTTGCTGGCAATTAGAAATGGGGTAGCATTATCCACACAAACTTTATATCCAACCAGATCAAATTTAACTGAATATGATTTTGATTTTAATTTGTGTAAAGTTAATTTTAACTTTTGTTCACTGTACTTGGCCGCTGTATACTTCCCTCCCGGCAGCTCAGCGACTACATACAGTGATTTTTTTCACATAATAGAAAATTTGGTACTGCCCAACAAAAAACTAATTATTTTGGGAGATTTTAATTTGTATTCCGCTGGTATAATTGAATCTGATTATACCAGCTTTAATAATTTATTTAATTTAAAACAATTTTCTTCTGTGAAAAATAGTCTCGGTCGGACGCTTGATTTGGTGCTATCTAACGTTGGTTGCACGGTGGTCAGCGCGTGTGATGAGCCTCTCGTTCCTAAAGATGTCTATCATCCCTCTACTTGCACAATTTTATCTTTTAAGCATGTATCGCACAGAAATGATTCGTCGATTCCTCCACTGAATAGGCATAATCCGCAATGGAATTTTTCAAATGGAAATTTTTTAGCGCTGTATAATTCTTTGAGTACTACAGATTGGACCTCTTTATATGAACAAATTGATGTAAACACGGCATTAGCTATTTTTTATAATAAATTTTATAATAGTCTGGACTCCTGTTTCCCTCGCCGGCTCGTTCATCTACCGAAGTACTCATATCCTAAGTGGTTTACGCCAGAAATTATTTATAATCTAAGGTCAAAGGCATATTATCATGCACTGTGGAAAAAACATAGACGGACTGCAGATTATAGTAAATTTTCCTGTCTTAGAAACTCATTGAAGTGTGACATCTCTTCGGCTCACAAATCATATCTAACGTCGATTGGTCGAAATATTGTCTCAGATCCTAATTGTTTTTGGAAATATATTCATTCGCTTAGTTCCAGTAGTACTACAAAAGACAATGCCATGATGACGTTGAATAATGATCCTATAGAGAACCATGTTATATCTGATGCATTTGCTAAGCATTTTGAATCACTTTATAGCTCAATAGAACCGCTACTTGACCCCGATTCTGCTGGTCCTTCGTCTGCAACGCAAGATATTCAAATCTCAGCTTTTGACGAGAAAGATATGGAATATGGGTTTTCAAATTTGTCTCCCAAAAGTTCATTTGGTCCAGATGGCTTGCCACCTTATGTGGTTAAGGGCTGTTACGAACATATATCCTTTCCGCTTAAACATATATTTAATTTAATCATAGCATCCAGCACTTTTCCTGATGCATGGAAAATAACCCGCCTAAGGCCGCTTCATAAAAAGGGATCTAGATCAGAGATCTCTAACTATAGGCCAATAGCAGTTCTTTCGGCTCCATGTAAATTATTTGAATCGATATTACATATAAACATCAACCGTCAAATAGACTCTCGCCTCTCCGATTCGCAGCATGGTTTTCGACTTAGGCGATCCACAGTAACAAATCTTATAGTGTATAATAATTTTATTTCAAATTCTATGGATAAGTCAATTCAAGTTGATTCTGTGTACACAGATATTTCCAAGGCATTTGATCATGTTGATCACGATATTTTATTACAAAAGCTTTGTACATTTGGCGCGTCATATAGTATAATATGTTTTTTTGCTTCTTATTTGAAAAATCGCCGTCAATTTGTTGATTACCATGGGAATGAATCGCGGATTTTTAGAACAAACTCTGGTGTTCCTCAAGGTTCAAATCTTGGCCCAATTTTGTTTTTAATATTTTTTGATGATATTGTCAAAGTTATAACCAATTCTTCTTGTTTGCTATTCGCAGATGATCTTAAACTTTTTCGAATTATTGAAACCCCATTATGCTGTGCGATGTTGCAGTCTGACCTAGATGCTATCTCGCAATGGTCTATCTTAAATAAACTTGAATTCGCTACCTCCAAATGTAATATTATTTCATTCAATCGTTCAAGGCACACCTTATTGTTCCCATACACATTGTCTGGTATAATATTGAGTAGGGTAACGGAGATAAAAGATTTGGGAGTATTGTATGATACAAAGTTCACTTTCAATCAGCATATTCTTAACATCAGTACTAGATCTAGCAAAATGCTTGGTTTTGTTATGAGGGTTTCAAAATCATTCGAGAACGTCCGAGTGCTACGTACATTATACGTATCATTTGTGTTGAGTATTCTTGAATATGCCAGCATTATTTGGAGTCCTAATAGGTTCATGCACACAATTAAGCTGGATCGAGTCCACAATAGATTTCTTAGATTTCTCTACTTAAGAACATACGGGTTCTTTCCTTATGATAATGACAATAAAATGAATTTCCCGACTCGTTTTCTTCTGGGTATGCTATCAATGCAATCCCTGTCTACCCGAAGAGTGATTGTTCTTTTAAAGCATTTCTTTTTACTTCTTCGTGGGTTCATTTACAATCCGCATATACTGGCAAATATTAATTTTCATGTTCCCACCAATATCACTCGCAGCTCCACGGTCTTCAAGATACCTCGTCGCAGGACAGATGTTATGTTTCATGATGCTGTGTATCGTGCAATTAGCTTATTTGATGGCACCATAAAGGTTGATTTGTTTTTTATTAATTATATAATGTTTGTAGACGTTTTAAATAGGATAAATTTATAATTGTATATATTATCATATTTCTTTAATATTTACACATGCTGTCTTTTCCACTTTCTTGTCATATTAGTTGTTATTTGTAATTAAGATATTTTTATATATTTGTATGTATTATGTATTATGGCGCATTGGCCAAAAGCTGTAATGCCGTAATACTCTTTTTTATAAATAAATAAATAAATAAATAAATAAATAAATAAATAAATAAATAAATACGAGCTAAGAAAAACGTTGTAAAATAATTATGTAATTTTCATAACATACATCATACAAATAAAACAAAATACGATATACAAAGACTGTAAATATTTCTTTAAATATATACGTCAACGAAGGCTGAGAAATTACGCTTTACGGTTATTATAATGTTGATATTTTACTATATTAGTCAATAATAACGCAATTTTCATGTAGGACCTATTCCTTTAAATTATGGTAGTTAAATAGGAGGTCTGTAGCTTAATTGATTAAAGCATATTCGCGCGATACCAGTAGATATACGGGTTCAAATCCCGTGAGACGTCGTATTTTTTCAAATGTGATTTTTTCTAGTAAACATTATATCTGAGGTATTTAAAAGCCATATGTTTTAGTCACCGATAAATTATGAATCATTTCATGACAAGTGTATAGATTGTTTTTTATTATTTAAATTAGTGAGATTACATGATTTCAGTTCAAATCCAAGTTGGATCTGCATAGAATCAGAGTCCACATCATCCAATTGACGTCACCATTTTAGGATGTGTACGCGTGTCGCTCCATGATTAATTTCTTATCTCTCTCTAGTTGACACCTGTCAAATATAAACGTTCTAAATTCAACAGAAAGAAAAAGGCGATAAATTCAAATCCCACACCTACATTAGATCACCGTATAGATGACAGTGACGCTGTCGTGCTAAAATCTAAAACCTCGTACAGATGCTCTAATTTGGTCGGCCCAATAGCCAGACTAAATCCGCTGATGTAAATGGCCTGACGTCTGATTTTGTTAGTTAATTTTTGCTTCCTTTACATAACGCATGCATCGCGAGGTCTATTAAAATATTTTAGCTATCAGTTTAAAAAAATATATAATATTCAATGAAAAAAGAATGGCTGATGCAACTATTCAATTCAATGTTTAATGCTGACTGACGCCTAAATATCAAGTTGGATCCTGACAATTCAAGACACAAACTGATTTAGTATAGTAACTTCTACATAATAATTATACATAATTCCGTCAATTTTAATTAAATAATTCTCTCTGTAAGGGTTCTCTGAAAAAATAGTTTTTAGTAATATTTAAAACATTAAAACAATATTTGCTTAAATGATAGTAATATAAATGGTATAACCACATTTTTAAATATATCGTCACTGTTCTGGCAGAAGACACTAATTCGAAAAAATGACGTATTGAGTTAGTTATACCAAAATGTTCCTTATTTAAAACTTTACCGTCTGGAAACCTTAATAAATAAACAGTCTTTATTTTAAAGTCATCCTTTTTACGATTACTTAATAAACTCACATGATAGACCATTTCAAACATTTTAACAACTTCAAAGTCAAATTACTCAAAACTAGTGTTTTCCAGTTAGTGTATTCTGCCTGAACAGAGACGATATATTTATATACTTAGTAAATATAATTGACTTTTTTTTACTGTACATAGAAAAAAATGTGAGAATAAATAATTAATATAAGTAGTTCTATTTTTCCAAATAACTAGGTACTGAAATATATTTTCTTTCCTACAATAAATACTTGGCAGAATCATATCAGGCGACATGCCTTCACACGACCAGATATGACGCCTGGTCTGACCAAAACGGCCCGACTTTTTCATTGAATCGGATCGTCCGCAGACGACGTTAGAGAAATCGATTCTCAAAACTCAGAAGTCGATATCTTTGAGTCTCAGTCATTTGGTACGTCTCAAAAACAAACCAATATTAAACTTTTATTACTTCCTCATTGAAATCTCATCGCGACACGTGCCGTTTTTATTAGATTTTTAAAAATGATTTATTGAATTTCTAAGCGGGTGTATTCATTTGTTTTTATCATTGTTATTTTTACAAAAAAAACTTTGGAAAAGATTAACAGAAAAGATAATTGCCAGATTAAGTTTATTCCAGAAATAATATTAAGGGGTTAGGTGCTGTATAACAATCTAAATGATGAATTTGGTATAGTAAAATGGGGTGAATAGGAACGTTTTCAGATTTCATATTCAATTTAAATCTTATGCTGTATGACTGAAAAGCTAAATTCGCTTGCCAAAAATTGTATTTGAAATTCAGCATTATGATTATTGGTTACATGGTGATTAGGAATACCAATAAATAGAAAGAAAAAGCTGCAAACTTGAAAAAAAACATAATTAAATGGAGAAAAAATATGTATATAATATCAAACATATTGGAATGCAAACTTGTCACACTCTGCATATTCTTTTTCGGGAACCGTTCCTTTCATATTCACCCCGTTTTAAGAAATAAGTATATGTCATTATGACTACCTCTCCTTTCTTATCCTAAAAAATATATTTCATTGTATGTATATTATCTAAAATATTATAATATTAATACTATCGACTGAAGGTACTTGATGGAATTTGAATTTAAATTTTAATGGATTCAAGCTCTGTACTATTCCATTTAAGTCGTTTTTTGCGACCCGGGTTTCGCCTTTCCGTATCTTCAGGCGTCGTATACACTCACCAAAGGTAAACACACACTGATAACGAACACTCTTAACTCTAGCTTATATAATAAATCAATACAATAAAGTAGGTAAAAAATCCATTACCTACCTATCAAGTCAAAGGTCACAAAAAATACAATAAATAAATTATGAATAGTTGAAGTGTCAGTAAAAAACTTAATTAGTAAAAACCCTATCTTATTACTAACAATACACTGGATAGCATATTATAATAAATCGTCAAAACCTAATAATAGACCATTATTCTTTATAAACAATAAAATTACTACACTCAAGAGGTGTAAATCGTCATTTCTAAGAAAAATAATTAATTGAGTTAACTAATGAAATATTAGTCTTTAATTAAAGACTAATATCTCGGTTTCAATTCGGTAAACTTTCGATTGGAGTTGAAATTGAAACATATTTTTTTGAGAAATTGGAACATTTTAGCATTTGTATTTGCCATGCTTATATTTTAAATGTATTTTTTTACTATGAGATAAATATTGCAAAATTATAATACAAATGACAATTTATATTTTAAATTGTGTTTTTTAAATATAACGTGATTTTATATGTCTACATTGGGGTTAGTGTTTCCAGTCACTAACAAATTGCGGAATTAAAGAAATCGAAGGAATAATGTGAGCATATTATGATATTACCATGGATATCTCATGAAAAGAAATGTAAAAAATGATAAAAAAAACGTTCATTGAGTCATGCGAGTGTCGATGCAGTGCGGTGCACGTGAGGTGACCTCATTGTTGTTTTGGTGATTTCGGTAGATTTTGCTAACATAGAATGTTCGTTTAAATGTTCAACATATACTACGGGATAGGAGGATCAGTCTGATAACATTTTAAACACCAAGAAAAACGACATTACACACTTTTTTCCCGTAGCAGCAACTAACTGTGACATCACGTGATAGTACGCGACGTGCATCATAATATATTTGAACCTTAACAGTTTTTCCATATTTTGGTCAAGCGCACAGAACAGATAATAAATATAATTCCGATAGGCTATACTCAATACACTACGAGTGTCCTACGAAAATGAAACACGCATTTTATGCACGTGCAATAGTGTGTGTAATACACCAATATTAAATGAGTCAATATTCAATGCATAAACTGAGAGCAGTTGTCAGTATTCGACGTATGCATATTATTGACACGTGTTTAAGTTTATCCCGGCTACTTCCTTACTTGAAATCAATTACCGGCTACTCCTTACTCGTTAGGTATTTCAGTTCCCATTATTTCTGAGTTCCCTGGTCAAGTGACATGCTTCTGATACATACATGATAATTGCTATCGTTTGTGTATTGTATAGGTAGTATGCTTTAAAATTGTCAGTTCAATGCTTTGAAACGACACGCGAGCCCTTAACTCTGTCGACTGTATAAAATATCGGGACGATAGAATGCGACGGAAAAGTTTTTGAAAAACATTTTCCCTTCTCGAGATTAAGTTTTGCGATGACTCGAGACGATCATTATTTGATGGCAAAAACAGATATCTTGATTAAAAAAAATACGGTAGAGTAGAGAGCCGAACGAAAATCAAGGTATTATAGATAGACCTCATTAGTGAAATAATGTCTGAACCCCTCAAAATTATTAGGTCCCGCGAATTCAATATTATAATGCCATTTTACAGTAATTTGCATAACAATGAATACATTTAGGGCTATTTTATAAAAATCGGCAAGAAAAGGTCAAATCTTTAAGACACAGGCGTCAAACATTTTCGGTCAATCATAAATCATCTTTTAAACAAAAAATTTACATAAGTGAATACGAATTACTAAAAAACGAGTACTGTGTTATGGCACGCACGTTAAAGTAATGGTTAATACTTTTTGTCTAAACTTCATCAAATATTTTTGTTTAATAAACTATTTTCTTTTATTCAACGAATAAGCCACAAGATTTGAGAATATAACATTTAATAGTATATTGAATATACATAATTTGAAAATATTTCATGCATATACAGACTAGAAAAAATCATTTTGTAGAAAAAATATGACACTGGACGGGACGTGACCTGTATCTGCTGGATTTGCGTCAGTGTGCTTTTTCAATATTAAACTATGGGCATCTTATTAAGCTACGACGATTTAAACTAGTAGTTATTACATGAAATGCTTATCGAATTGCGTTATAATGTTGGCTATCGGTTTTAGTAGGTGTATTAAATTAAGGTAGGTATTAATTGATTCCTTAATTATTAACCGACGTCGCAGATCTCTCCATTATTTAGTTTTTATAACGTACTAAGACTTGCTAATAATTTAATAAACTATTTAGTTTGTGTATATACTTGTATAAGAATATAATATACAAGGGATAGCGCAACAGCAATGTTTGCGCTCGGTAATCAATAGACCTATAATTCAATTTTGCAACTTCACTTTACGTTTTTGTACTGTTAGTAAACTTGCAATATTTTATAAAACTTGTCAATAATTCAATTACTCGGGTAGTGTAATGGAATGCGCGGTTAAATTTTTGTAGGTGTCTTATTTGTGAGGTTTATTTTTCGTTTTCTGAATTAAACATGATGTTTTTTTGTCACGGACAAGGATACACTATATATTGAAAAATTTGATTTAATAGTAGGTATTAGGAGCATTGCAGCTAACGTTTTTTTTTATTTTCTATATCTGGATGACTGATATATTAATTAATAACGATACATTTAGCTGACTTTTGATTTATAAGCCGATGAAAATACTTGTTTTGGGAATAGTTTGATAACATTGTAAGATGGTTTGTATCTATATATACATAATATATTATGTTTCATGGGCCACACAGGGTGGGGAGCTGACAGGACTCTAGCCTGGGGGCCCAGGTTTAGGGGTGGCCCAGCGTGGCGAATCAACCAGTTAAGTGAGAAAAATACACACCACAAAGCATATTTAATATGCTCCAATAGTAAAAAAAAGTCGCCTACGGGTCTATTTTCCTTTGATTATTAACATTTTAAAATATGTGATATGGTGATTAATATGATTAAATATTAATTCGCGTGTAGAATTTTATTTTAAAGATTCTTTTTAATATGTTTTCTGAGGTACTTATAAAATGGCTATTTATCCTATAATGACTCTTTGGCGGCATCCGGAACACGTGTCCCAGTTGCGTAAAGCGTCTCTTTGTGATAACCTCAATAACCGAAGGCTGCTCTGTCTGCTCACGAACTCGGGTGTTTGTAACGCGGTCGTAACAATGTGCCCATAAGATTCAAAGCTCAAAAGCCGAGACTCTTGAAGCTTAGTAAAATGCCATGTCTCACAGCCATACAGGAGTACAGCTAGCACGCACGCGTTAATGTACACCATGTACAGTTCACACAAATATGTTAGGTATATCTCTAGTTTGGTTATAGTCTGCACAAAAACCACAGTGAAAAAATGTTCTGTATTCGAATAAGGTTGGACATCCGTGATACAAGGCGAAATATTCGATTTATAAAAATATTCAATCATGGAGACATAAAAATACGGCGACGATTAGCATAAAATCGGTTGATTTAGCATAACTGACAGGCACCGGAAAACGTCTACCGTAAAATGTCGGCGCGCTGGCAAAAATTTGTTTAATACGAACATAAAATGTAGAAATGTTTAGTAAATTTGATCGATCCCTTTTCATACTGTCATGTATTACTTGTCGTTACGGTAAAACATATATTATATAGATATATCCAATAGATTTTCTCACTGAAAAGTCAATTTTCAACACTTCAACGGAAGGATCATAATAATAATATGATACGAAGGAATATTAAAGGCATTGAAGTGTATATTATTCTCTTTTATTTTTAAGGCTATACTTCAGCTGAGGCATGGTCTAAAAATATCGTGACTACGCGACGCGTGGATTGTGAAAACGACGCGTGCAGAATAGAACATAATATGTCATAAAAATTCAACTTGCGTTCGTTTAATAATGTTTATTGTTATATTAGTAATAATAATAATAAATTCATTAAAATGTTTTCTTTTTGAAGTTATACTTCTTTTGGCGCGTTTAGGAAATCAGATCAGAGATTATTACAGATAATTTATTTTTTGGCACGAAAAAAAACGCACTCGATAGGATTTAAACCACCGATCGTTCGGTTATCAGCCGAACGCACTACCTTTACACCACAATATGATACTGCAATCGTGACGATTATACAGTACAATATTATAGTTTATAATTGTTGCGTTGCCTAGGCAGCGAATTTATTATTGTCGGCCATTTGCAATTCCTTACGTAAACAAACTACTAAACGTCAGAGTGACAATTGGTATAAAATAATTAACCAACGGCGTTCCAATAAGCGGTCCTTTTTCTTCAGTGTGTAATTTAATAAGATAATTAAGAGCTAGTCAAAGAATCTAGTTTATCACAAGTTTTTTTTTTGTTTTGTTACGCCAAATACGTATAATTTGTAACGCGCATACATAAGTACACACACCGATTTTTACTTTATTTGAGTAAGTGCGTAACGTTTTCAGTCATCTTTACACGATTTAAGAATATATTCCTCCGACGCCATCACAAAACAAATTGATGTGCTTACAGCTCGACTATTGTTCTCCGATTGGCAACGAGTCCGACATTTCGTCCCACTTATTGTTGAAAATTATTTGCCGTTTCATTGAAGTACGCTCTTAATATAATTTGAAGTTTGCGTCTGATCAAAATACTCGATCTACTTGTTCTATTTTTTTGACATCTCAGACAAATTTGTAGCATGCTAATATAAGTAGCGAAGGGTGGAGGTAGTTTGTTAAGATCCGACATAAATAGTGCACAATAAACTTTGCCAGTCATACTAATTATTTGTTTTCATTAAACTAAGAATACAAATTGAGATTGTGATAGTTAGTTTTTAAAATTCAATTAAACCCTGCCTAAACCAAACCATAATAATGGATGTAGACTATGGAGATCCGACAAAAATAGTGTACACTTTGTCAGTCATACTTATTTGTTTTCATTGAATTAAGAGTAGGTACAAATTGCAGATGGTGTCAGTTAGTTTTAACTTATTATGTTGTTTTATATACTTGTCTTATAGACGAATATTTTCTGTCTATTATCTTATAATAAATGGCTTACGGAGGGTTTAATTGAATTTTAAAAACCTTCACATGAAATTTGTAATGAAAATAAATACTATAAAAATATGCGATAAAATGGAAAATAAAATAGAGGAGAGAATGTGTGTATAAAAAAAATAGAGATTGGACTAATTGTAAGTTAAGAATAGAGCATGATTAAGATGTAAGCATAAAGAGTAAAATATGATAATTAAATTATTCAGGGCATGAGATCGCGCTGACAAATGTATGTGACTATCAGTGAACTAGTATCTATAGAATATAATGAAAAAAGGAATTTAAATAGAACTATGTATAAACAAGACTTGTAAGTGTATGATAAAATTGATAGATAATAAGGGCGCCAAGTGCTTTCTAAGTGTGTACATAACTAAATACCATGTGCATAAAGAAAACACTAGATTTAGAGATAACAATAGTTGTTTATTATAGGCTAAAAAACATTAAATTTATTTTGACAAGTATAATAATTACAGAGACATGAAATAACGGAGACTTGTGATCTTTTTTATGCGAAAACATACTATTTTACAAAAACATTATAATTATAATTAATTATAATTAATAGGCTACTCATCTGCTGCATCCCTTGAAATGGTAGACACCGATTTTGCGAATTAATGTTAATAAAAGTTCAATAAAGGTGAAAGAAAAACTGATTTTTATGAGGCCGGCGTCCGACCGGCATTGAACAAAAAGTAGGTTAAGTTGAAAAATCCATCCAGTTGAGACGTCAGGGTAAATAAAAGTGATCGAGATCAATGGAGATCCATCCTTCCTTGCCGCCAAAGTAAAAAAGTGGGATTAGCTCCGGCCGCAGAGTGGGGGTTTGTGTGAAAGACAAGCAATCTTGCATCCTCTTCTATCGGTCAGAATTTACCTACTTTGAATATAGGTATGAGTGGATATCCACAACGTGACAATACACATGACTGATAAAGCTTAATGTGCACTATTTATATCGGATCTCAACAACGTACATCCACCTTTCACCACTGGTTGATATAAAGTATTATAATTTTATAATAGAACATAACAAAATATATGTGTAAGTAGAGTAGAATAGTGATTATCTGATACTAATGATTTTCGTAACATTTCACCGTAACTGAGGATTATGATAATTTCAGAATGAGTTCTGCAAAACTCTTGATTAGGCTAATTCAACTCTCCATATTATTATCTGTGATCTTTATGGTGAGAGCTATCGTTTTTTCAGTGAATTATTTCAATTGGTGTTTGCCCTCTACTTCTTTTACCATGCAGACTACCGTGAATTAACTCTTTGAAGCTTTCTGGACAATTGCGAATAATATATCTAAAGGATTATATATACGATGCAAGCACAATATATATGACTCTTTCTCGCTGAAGCGCTCCTTGTGCAGTATCTAAGCATTGCTTCTTTGTTCCACTCAGGACACTACCAGTCTAAAAGAATGTACAACGACTTTAAATGAAACTTATAAGATATTTTTACCAGACATATTTTAATTTTTACTACATTAGTGTACCTACTTATTGAGGAAACCGTCTTGTTGTTTTGTATAAATATACTGTTTTTTACGCTAACAAAATATTAAATATATGTTATCAATACCTTAGCTATGGTAGATTCCTTTAACATAAAAAAATCGGTGTGTGTACTCATGTATGCGCGTTAGAAGTTATACTTCTTTGGCGTAACAAAATAAAATAATCGCACACCGCGTTCGTCAAAATTCACATCAACCAAAAATATTCAAACAGTTAGAAAATAGTTTTCACATAAACTAAATATGTAATACTAAACAAAAGTAACGTACCTATCACACTTAAAAATATTAAGCTTAGTTTTGACAGATATAAGAAAGAATTGACGTTTTAATAGACCCATATCAATGAAAACTAGAATAAAGGAGGGCCGCTTATCGGAGTGCCGCTGGCTTATTTAGACACTATAACTTATATCACTAAATAAATTATTTATTATATATTATATAATAATAAATTCGCTGCCTAGGTAACGGAACAATTCAAAACTATAATATTATACTGTATAATCGTTACGATTGCATTATAATATTGTGGTGTAAAGGCTGTGCGTTCGGCTGATAACCGAACAATCGTGGTTCGAATCCAATCGAATGCGACTTTTTTGAGTGAAATGTGTTACATGTCACACGCCAAAAATACACTCTGATCTGATTTTCCAAACGCACCTATAGAAGTATAACTTCAAAAATCGGCAACATCCACGGTTTATAATAAAGAGTATAATTAATATTTAAAACTTCAATAAAATTACTTGTTATTTTATTAATATTGTAAACTATATTGGAAAATCATTATATTATATTAAATAGTGTTAAATCTATATAATTTAAACACCATATTGACAGGTTTTGTCTACTTAAAGAAAACCCCAAGTAAAGCAGATCAGTGAAAAATATTCCTATAAGCCAGAAAATGACCAACCAGGGATTTATATTACTTTATCGAATTTTAAAGTAGGTACAATTTTCCACCAATTTTATTATAAGGTTATCCGTGTGCACATATGAAATAAGAAAATATTTTTGTAGCTTAGAATGGTAAGCTATTTACATGTTTTTATTATACCTTATTATAAGAGAAATATTGCTTATTGACATACAATGCTTGCTTATAACCAATAAGCCAGACGTACACGTACAGTAAAAATATTTATCAATTTGTATATCCATGCCGAATCTAGTATGTGTCAGTCAGACAAGGGTTCTCTGAGATTAAAAAAAAAAATATTCCAAGGTTTCCCTAAACAAAAAAAATATTGGGAATCACTGTTATAAGAGGACGAAGCAGGTTTTTGGACTTAGTATGTTTTGTAGAATAATTACTTCAGTATTAGGTACCTATTATATTATTATTTATATTGTTTAAAACTGGCAATTTATATCCAGTGTTGTCTCATTAAAATAAATAAATTAAATTGAATTAAGTAGTATGTCAACTTATAACATTTTTTTATTAATTGATATGAATATTTATTATTTTTTACTCGCACATAGTATAATATAAATAGTTCTGTATGGACATTTTTTCTTAAGATAATTTTATATAATAATTCTTTAATTTCTTAGTGTAATTTTAATACTTGTCTAAGGAGAGTAGGATTAGTAATATAAGTAGTTAGGTATATCTAGATAATTTGGAAACAAATCAGAATCACACATATTAGAAAAAAAAATAGATTGTGCTACTGGGATTTCACCTGTATCCATTAGATTCTGGCCAATGTGCTTTACCAATTTAATCACTCGTACCGTTATGATGAAATTAAATAATAGTTATGCGACTGAATAAATTGAATTGATTATAAATTTCGTATAATATTAGAATTATGTATGCTCAATAAAGAATGTTATATGTTAAATAAAACTTAAAAAATATATTTTTTTTTATTATGTAAGTATACCTACTAAAAAGGAAGTATTTTTGTCACCGCTGACGTCACGTTTTATTTTCCAGGATGCAGCATATCACACGAAATTGTGGAGTTAGTTGTGCCGGCCATAGCTGACCCTCGCGATAACGCCATATTGAGCTGTCGATTTGATATGGGCAACGATCATCTCTATTCGGCGAAATGGTTCAAAAATGATCGCGAGATTTTTAGACACATGCCGGGACAGAAGGTAAAATGATTTTCATATATTAAAATTGTTCATATCGTATATCAGAAACTGGATTTATATAATATATAATATTATGTGTCCACGGTTGCGGCCGATCCATGATGGCCCATGGGCCCGTGGGTCCCATGATCGAAACCAGGGTCTGACAAATACCTAATTATTGCTTTTTTTTAATTTGTCTTTGACCAAATAGGTTGGGAAAGTCGTCAATATCCATTTCTCGTAAAAACTAATAACTGTTAATACAAACCTCTACTCTGTGGAGGCCCATACGGTATTATTAGGTTCGGACATGTCAGAATGGAGAGGTCAAGCTATGATACCTATTGCTACTGTTGTATACAAAGATGTTGAAGAAAATCTTAGAAATAGAGACTAAATGTATAAAAGCGATGTAAATAATTTGGGATCACAGAGATTATCAATATAATTTTTTATCGTAAATATTTCACTATAATAATGTCGACATAAATTATACGGATGGTCTTATAAATACGTTTAAAAATTAATAAACGTAAAAAATCTTAACACCACTGCACATTTATGTACTGAAATATGACTATATTTTAAAACATTAGAGCGAGAGTTTTAAAAGAATACTATTTTATCTAATAAAAATACTTTATGCAGTTATCAAATGTTTAAAATAAATATAATGGATAATAAGGCTTCAAAATTATATAAATAGATTATCTACAACGTTTAAGGAATGTCCAGGATCATGCTTTGAAAATAGAATAAAAGCTCCATTTTGACCTACGCTGAGCATGTCTCCCCTTAAGAAAACCTTGTTTTGTCCAATACATGAAGTTATTTTTTTTTTAAACTTGAAATGACATATCATGGTGATATACAGCGTTGATTATTGAAAATGTAAGTCAGGCTATTCTGAGATGGTTAAGTATAAAATGAATTATTAATAATTGGATTTACAATACGTAATTGAATTTTAATCGTATGCCATTTGTATATCAAATGCTATGTAATAGTACTATGCCATTCATACTGAAAACTAGAAACAATAATGGCCAATTTAAGCATGCTGTCATGCTTAAATTTCAATCCACCAACTTACAAGATAGTTACTGAAAACATTTCAAAAATAACATCTAGTATATTTTTAATCCTTGAAGAGTTATTTACATATCGTAAACAAAAAATAGGCGGTAAATATTCAAATTATAGTTGAATAGGGGTGGGAATTTTTAATGGAAAAATCGTAATGAATGGGAAGCAATTGAAATTTAATACAGAGTCTTGTATTTACTTTTGTAGGTACTTTGTTGTAGTCGTCGTTACCATTTTCACTATAAAGCCCGTTCGTTTTCATTTATTTCCTTTTTCCAATCAATGTCTAAGTACTCAAGGCAAGGTCATTTCTAATAAAGGCCATTTATAAAGTTTCCTGCCAAAACCTCGTAGTTTTATTCCGTAGCTGTCAAAATCGAAATATTGTAAATATTTTTTATTGAAAATAAATAATTTTACCAGAATTTTTGTTTTAGTATTAAATCATATTATGATAAAATATATTGTGACTATCGTGAAAGATAATCGATGGTAATTATTGATTAAATATATTATAACATAAAAAAAACTTCTTAATTTCTCCTGTCATTATGATAGGCTTTATTATGAATTATGTACTGTAAAAATAAAGCACGATAAACATTTTTTTACCGGTAGTATAATTCATACTGTTTCGTCCTGTAATAAAGTGGTTCAACTGGAATACTCGACATGTTCATCTTCATTCTACTTTTTAGACTTGGAGTATTTTTTTAGTTTATGTTAGAAATCTATTTTACAACGTTTTTATTAGGTCGTATTCTTCTTTGTCCAGTGATTGTTTATCCAGTACAAATCTTGCAATCGATTTAAAACTAACATCCCGACTAGCTAGACATTTGAAACTTTTAGAATATATCAGAACACGATGCCAATGCATTTTTTTATACTTTTAGCCATCTTTAAGTTGAATTAAATTCATTTTCAGTTAATTCTGTTTTGTATGAAAAATTATTTCGGAAGAAACCCGTAATCCAATCCACTATTATTGGTTGCTAGGGGTCTGGGGTCTTAGCAACTAAATTATTAATATATACGTGCGTTACTATGGAAATCAATATGAAATGTCAAAATGACATTTCACTATTATTTCTATCAAGTACAATTTTTTTGATCGTTTGTCAAGTTTATATGATTCAACAGAAAATTTTAAAACGTTGTATATAAAAAGGTCTTTTTATCTTGCAATTATTTATCCTTTATTTAACCTTTTATAAGATCAAAATCATATGTGAACAATGATTCAATGACAAGTATTTAAGTATATTAGACTCATTAATTTTTTATATATTTAATCTTTTATTATTGCTTATAATAAACATAGTATTATACATTTAATGTGAGTATCTGATAGACAGTCTTAATTGGAATACAGTGTTGTCCCAGAAAAACTAAGATAATATGGAAATCGTATTTCTTCCATAGCACATGTTATAAGCAAGAATTTTTTATTACTGTCTAATTGTCTATTGATAAACTATTTTCATTAATCAACGAATTAATGAATTATTATTATACCGATATGCCGATTGCCAGTAACTAACACAATAATTTAAAAAGATTATTGGAAAACTATTAGTTAACTTCGTCGCAATTAGTAAGGACACGTGTAGCTTAAGAGTCAGTGCGCATGAGCGCGAGTCCAGGGGGCGCAAGTTCGAGTCCTATTAGGCGTCATAATAAAAAAACAAAGTTTTTTTAGTCGTTATTTATTTTTCTAAAGTGTTTTCAAATCTTTAATGCTTTATTGTGTATTCATAATAATTGATGTATTACTATATGCTTATTACCGATAATATTTTCATCGCTCCTGTCATGAACGTTTATTTATTTCTTATTAATCTACTGAAGTATATATTTCGATGAATAGATAATTCTATTATCTACTTTTAATTATTGTGTTTCATTATTGATAAATATTTAAAAAATAATAGGTAGCTTCCCTGAAAATTTGTTTAATAATGAACGGGTATTAAACGTTCCATCAATTCATTGGGCTTATGTTTCAAGACCAAACATAATTTAAATATAAAAAACAACAACATATGAACTACGAGTATTATAATTTAAATCGTTGGGTAAATTTTTATGTTATTTATTTTTCTATAACCGGCGCATACTTACTG
This sequence comes from Rhyacophila brunnea, assembly GCF_057557595.1. Classification (NCBI taxonomy): domain Eukaryota; kingdom Metazoa; phylum Arthropoda; class Insecta; order Trichoptera; family Rhyacophilidae; genus Rhyacophila; species Rhyacophila brunnea. The sequence goes on from NW_028233276.1 coordinate 45,221,057, forward strand.
GCTGCGCTTTTTAGTGGACTGTTAAATGACTGGATAATTTAGATACTGGGTGGGGGGGTTATACCAAGGATTCTAGGCACTAACAGTACCACTCTCCCGGTTAAACTTTACTTTTTGAGTAACTCTGTAGTTTGTTAAATGGATGGTTGGGTAATGAGTTTGATTGTTTATGAGTTACGGTGCGTTACAGCATTGGTTGATCCGATAATTCGTAATTTAATTATTTCTGTGATGCACGTTTTGACGCGTTTATAGTCTGGAGGTAACAGGTTGTCATTTATTTATTCATGTGTTTGGTACTGCAGTATCTGGATGGCGGTAATAATTATGGATATACTTAGGTATGAAATTTATATAGGATTTTTGCTACAATAATTGGCCCAAATACTTACGTTTATAATTATCATGTAATTTACAAACGGTTTTTATTTTCCAAGAAAATACTTTGCATAATTCTTGTATTCAAAATAAACCAAAGAAAATATTGACATTCTCTTTCAGATACTTTAATAAGGATAATCAGTAAAGTTAATCTGTATTATTTTTCTTAAGCCGGCAGGTTTGGAATTTCCGGTTCCGGGAATCCGATTAGCGCGAGATCCACGGTGTTCGAGCACTTCATGTGACCTCGAGTTGACTGAACTGGTCTCCCAATCGGCAGGCCTCTACCGGTGTGAAGTATCTTCGGAGGGTCCGACGTTTCGGATGGTGCAGAAGAGCGCTAACATGACCGTGGCTGGTAAGGATTATATATTATGATGTACGCTTGAGGAATATTAATTGTTGCTTGCGGAAAATTGGCCGCATTTAAAAATTACTGTTAAAATTAACTGAACAATTATCGAAGAGGAAGCACTATCGAAATACGATAAATCAAAGAGTTTTAAGATACTTTTTTGCTCAGTAAATCTAATAAGTAAAACAAAATATGATGGTTTTAAAAGATTTGCAGGTAATATTGGATAAACTATATTTTCGTGCATAATCACGAAATATTTATTCAAAAATTATTTTAGTAAAAGTTACATTAAGTCATGTCCAACAAAATATCAATTACTTGGTTTGAAATACAGAATAAATAAAAGCGATAATCGTATTTATTTTACCCTTACTGTATCGTAATATTTTGTAATTTATATTTATAATTTAAATATGTATGACACTATTTCGTTTTTTGATTCAAGTAGAAATTAATACCTACCGATATTTATGTAGTATTGTAATTTTAAATGTAAAATATAACTCGTGCGAATTTTATCAGATGCGTCAGCCGTGCTACGTTGAGTTTAAAACCAAAACAAGTGGTTGATTCTAATTATAATAGTAAAACTACCAAACAAATGACTAATATTCTACGCTTGCACTAAAAAAAGAAAGCATTTTAATTAATAATTATCCAAACACAAAAATAACGATATGAAACTGCGATTTTTTTGGATTTAATAGACGAAAATTCATAATTTAAAAAATATTTAGTGACTGGTTAAACAATTTTAACATTCGGTCAATTATCCGCGTGACCAATAATATGTCAACAAGAAAACGACATTAAATTCATTGGTGCCAGAGTTTTAATTCATTATATATTCGAAACCAAGAATTGTTTTTATATAATAACGATGTCGTATTTATAATATATCTTAATCTTAATTTAATTTATTTTGTGGTCATAATAAATAGTAAGCACTCATCAAATCAGTGAGCATAGTTATGTATATTTTATGAACTTATCTAGGTCCCTATAATATGAGCTTTTAGAACATGTTTTATTTAAAAAAACACAGGTACGCCCATCCACACCTACTATAAAATTGAAAGTAAAACTTATAATTGCTTACAAAATTGTAGAGAATTTATATTATATTATCCTATATTTCGAAATATGACAATTCTAGTGGCATGAATTTAAGTTTCATAGCGTAATTAAAAATTCTTTGGTGTTACTACATTGTAGGATACTTGACAAAGAGTGTTATCAAATATGCATGCATTTGATTTAAAATACGGAGGTAATTACCGTGGAAAATAGTCCATTTAACTTAAGAATGGTCTGCTCAAGGAGACAGTGTCGTCTGCAATTCATTTCCAACTTTAAAGTGCAAAGTGACATTAAAACTTACTAAGTAAACCTACATTTCTCGTAATAGCGCTTCCTCTACGGGACCCGCTGGTCGGGGGCGCCACGACAATTTACACGCTGGGGGATGAAATAAGGGTGAACTGCACATCGGACCCCTCCCTCCCACCGGCCGAGGTCACGTGGTACATCAACGATAAAGAGGTATGTGAAAGCTCTCGCACAAACACTCTCTTCGCACTCTTGTTTCCAGTTGTTTTGTTTCGGCAAAAGCATTTCCGGCGGTTTTTGGTTTTAGCGAAAGGGAAATATCACGGCTACGCTGTGTATTTAGAAATTTCCGGGCAGAGGCTTGAAAGCAAAAAAATAAAATAATTAATACACCCAAGAATATACTTTAAAAACAAGAAGATCTTTTATGTAATTAAACAAAAAAAATCAAAGCTTTTTCTTAATAATTTTAACACCGTTACACAATTGCTTTTCTTTTAAAATATTTTTCAAATGAAAGAAATCAATTTACAATACTAATATGTACCTACATATCCCAATATTGCAAGTGAAATATTTAATTAAATTAATTATATCAAGGCCGACTATACTCAAGCCGTGGCACTGAATAGCGAATCATGATGGTAGTGCTAGTTATTGATTATCTTCAAATGTAATGTGGAAACCTGTTCGCAATGAATGAAGATTCTTGCGTGTATATTTCGTTAAAATTATTACCATTTATTTCAATATTCAGGTTAGAATCCTGGGTCTGACAAGTACACATATTGTTTTTCAATGTGTGTATGGGTCAGAGTAAGGAACTAATAGGTTAAGCAAGTGGCTGACATCCATTTCTCGTAAAAACAAAATCTGTTTATACAAACCTCCACTCTGTGGAGGCCCATATATTAGGATCGGACATGGTCGAAAGAAGAAGAAGAATTTCAATATGGAAAAATCATCATTTCCTTTTAAAAAAATACCATATTTCATTCGAAGTATGAGCAATTACTAGTAATATCATCGAATTGTACAGTTTCGTGTCACGACATGCCTATGTAGTGGGCCTTAAATTATGCTATAAATGGACATGTGGAATATCTCTTTGTAAAAGATTTGACATATCGGATAAAAGGTTCATTAATATTAAATATAATTATTATATACTGTACAATAACTATAATACTATATTAATCAATTTTATATATTTTTCAAAAAACATTAAGTACAATATTATGTTTTTTTTTTTAATAATTTTATTGATTAATAATTTTAATAATTTTATTGGTAATGGAAAGCTATTCTACTAAATGTAAAAACAACACATTATTATGTAACTATTTATAATAAATAGAATTGTTAAATTAATAATTATTCCCTTATACTGATTCTATTTTTTAAATGTTACCTTAAAGCTAGTTTTAAATGTATTCATTATAGAGGATGATGACTTAGCGACAACTACGTTCTAAGATTAAAAATAACGTGTATAATGTTGACATGCTGTAGTTTAAATTACTTTACTCTTATAATTGAATATGCATACACATCAGTTGTATTTGATTACGTTTATATTTGTAGGGATAATGTTGAAAAAATAATAAATGTTACAGGTATACCCAACAATTTTTACTTAATATTATTCATTTTTGTTTTGTTTTTTCCTACTATGAAAGTAATCCTAGCGCGTGGGCGATTAAGTTGAACGTACATAGTGTGTGGTATAAATTATTGTGAAGTGGAAGCTCTTTGATATTTTGAAAATATTTACGCTATATCAATAGCATAGAAACATATAAGGAGTATTCACGATCGATTGGACAATAAATATTATATTGTATTATTATTATAGTAAGTACACACCTAATTGATAGATAAATTCTGGGTTAAAAATGAGTTGTTACGATGTTAAAATTCAATTTTTCATCCTCTAACGTCTATACCAGTGCTTCTCAAACTTTTTCATACCACGGCCCCCAAAATCATAAAAAAATATCCAAGGCTCCCCTCCACAAAAATTGTAGTCTTTAGTGACCAACAGTACTTTATTTACCATTAATTATTATTATAGGTACACGTTTCTTTAAAATAATTGTAAAGCAAAAAAAAAATAACTTATCACAGCTACAGCCTACAAAAACGATTTATTGAGAGGGGTGTGATTGTATATTTTTACATACATAATTTATAAATATTAGTAAATTAATTATCCATATCGGATGAAATAAATTGTGTGAAAATTTGACCTCGAGATTTTGACTGATTTGTATAAGGTATCGTCCAGTGATCACATTTTTATATTGTGTTTTTTTTGAAATACCGAAAGATTTCGCGGCTCCTTAGCATGAGCTCCATACCCCCCCCTCCATACCCTTGAGAAGCACTGGTGTAAACTCTATAACATGGTAAATAAAAGTTTCTCATAATGTGTTTAATAAAGAAAAAAATCTATTGAGGTATAACTTAAAACCACTCGTTTTGGGCATTAAAAAAAATAAGAACTACAAAAATATTTTAAATCTAGAAAGAACACAAAATAAAAAATGTATATTACAAAAAAATGTAGACAGGTGTCTTAAATCTTATCATTAAAATATACTGAATGTTTAATGTGCAAAAATTACTAAGTTGTCTCTCCTCTTGTAAAGTTGTCATTGTGGACTTACCGTAGTTTACCTCTCGCATATAGATTGTATTATATAGCTGTATGTTTGTATTTTGTCCTCGCCAATCAGATTCAATTCAATTTATTTATTTTACATATTGTGGACATTACAAATTATAAGTTTATGACGTTCACAACATGACATTTAGAAACAACGTAATATTATTAAAACGATATTAGGTACATAATAAATGAGATAGATCAGATAGTATGCTAGTAAAATGATACGATGACTGATATCTGTGATGTGATGGTTACATGTATTGAAAGAGTGGTTGGTAATCAACGACTGCCCAATATCAGTTAAAGAGCGATATTGACTCGGAGGATTGTGTAGACAACATTTTCAACATCAATTTTTTTTTTGTTTTATCATTTTACCGAGGCTTTGACTGCAACTTGCTATCATCTTCTTCTCATCTATAAGAGGATCCGTTGATCAGGCTGTCACTCCAATTCTGTTAAAGAACTTTATAATTCTGCCAAGCTCTTCCGTCTTACCCACCGCCAGGGCATTTTTCAATTTGTTGACATTCTCAAAGATATCCGCAATTCGCAGCTGTACTCTGTGTCGTTCATATTTAGGGCATTGTACTGCTATATGTACAAAACATCACATTCATCGTAGAGCTGCGAATCGCTTCTTCCTATGAGGACATCAAATCTTTTATCCATTGGTGTCCTGTTCTTAGCCTCAGTATCAGCTTAAGCTCAATCACAGCATTGATTTCCGAACACCTCACTAAATACTAAACAACAAAATAACACAAGAAAACTACAAAAATATAATATAATTCTTGCCATTATTAAGAAAATGAAATATACGAAGGTACCACGGATTTCATATACTATTAATATTTAAACCACAAATAATGAAATAAATAATTTTCTTTTTGAACCATTTTGTATAAAAAAATCAAGGGCATGGTTCGTAATAAATTAATTAAAAAAAAAACGATACATTAAAATCATCAAATGCAGATAGGAGTCCATTTTACACCGTCTCGCGCAGCCCTGTGATCGCGATAAAAGATCCCATTATTCATTAAATGCAAAATGGTGCTTCTATTTAAATACGTAATGCAAATATATTTCTAGTCTGTTCGCCCCCTGCTACGAAAACCTTTTAGCACTTCTTTAATTTACATTTAACACCGTACCTCAGCAATAAAAGGTTAAAAAACAATGTTAACATTCGCGATACTTTTACTGTGTTATGTATTGTGTAAGTTATAATACCATTATGCACCAATGTCTGGTTAGTTTTCCATGAACCATTGAAATTTAAATACAATATACAATGTAGGTATATAGGTATTCAATAAATTTTATATTATGTAAATTAATTTATATAGTAAATAACTAAATAGTGAATGCTTTCATATTTACAATTAATACTTATATACATCTATAAAAGTCGAGTAAGGTCAGGTATTTGATGGGTTTTGAATTAAAACTCCTTAAAACTAAATTTTTTATGTAAATTTTGTACTATATTTATTAAATCAATCGATTTTAGCGACTCTAAGCATTGTTAAAAAAATACGACGAAACAGTACCTGAGTAATATGTCCAATTCTTTTAATCCTATGTTATTATCGTATAATAACTACTGCAAGAAATTCTAAGCTGCGTCAATTTGTTTATTTGTCATATCGATTGATTGATCTGCAAACCGGCTAACTTCATTTGGGAAAATTGTTCAGGAAAGACAAAAATCTCAATAATTTAACTATCGATCGGAATTTAACAATTCCAAAAATAAACTTGGATTTTTTTTTTGTTTTTTACAAATAAGCTGCACTATAAATTAATACACTATGTTATATAAAGACAATTTATATAAAGAGCGGAGTTATTCCATTTACGATATTGAAATTTTATCACCTGCAGTTGGCTATTTTGTATGGATAACAATAACGCATTTATTTATAGGTATTATTAGGATATTACTGCTAACAGTAATGAAATTTTGTGTGAGCATAGAAAACATGCTTTATAAGAAAATGCCATCAAAATCTCATTTTTGTTCAAAAATGCAGTTAGATGGATCGCAGATTAAGCTGTTGATATATAGATATTATGTTTGTTTATAAAGACCAAATATGTCGAAATGTGAAACTGGGGTTTACCTTTCAGTTGATCGGTGGAATAGTACAAAACCTATGTTAATTATTATCGAATAATTTTGCAATAAAAACTTTGGCTTTGTGGCTTAGAAGCGAATGACAGCTTGGAGATTTTTGTCATAATTGGTAACGTAGATTGAAATTGAGGTAAAGAAAAACCTTCTGAAAAGTTTATCAGTCAAATTAAGAATACTGAGTTCAGGGAAAACTATGAAACACTCATGTGGTGAATTGGTTCTGCAAGATGTAACGTGTTTGACCTGATATTTTTTCTTATTGATTCGGATAAAATGTGTAATAGAAGTTAATGTACCTAATATTAATTACAGTATTACTATGCAAGGAAAACCTACGGTCTTTTACATAATACCAATTACATTAGAAAGTGCACCCAATATAAATTTTTAATTACCAAATCTATGTAATAAATATTGATTAAGAAGGCACAGGAAATCAATTTTCACCAAGCACAGGGTAAAATGACATATTTATTAAATTATGTAATTTAACACTACGTAAACAAAAATAGTTTAGAAATTGGATGTAATTTATCGGGAAAACCTGCGAATTATTATGAAACCGCCTAAAAAGCATAGAAATTCTAAAAGGAAATGCTTTTGCTGCCTTGGGTATACTGAATATATAAGAGAGTTAGAGCAGGTATTTTACCTGTTAGGGAATACGTCATAGTGTTTCGATTAATATAAAAAATAATTTTTTGTTCATGTATATAATTATTGAAACATTAAAAAATTCTTTAGTTAACACGTGTGGTGTCAGGATAAAGGCGACAAGGTGTATACGATGTATTCATAAGAAAACAAAACCACAGTAAAGTTATAAACACAAAATCACATTGCCAAGAAATAAATACTAGAGAAATATTGGTAATGCCTCAATTTATGTCGGTGCTTTTTAATCTCAGGGGTAGATGGTGGAAAGTCCTTCAGGGAAGGCATACATGACGTAATTCTTAGCGATTTGGATTGTTCACGTTCACATAAGGCCGTGGTTTAGGGTTACGATGCTAGAAAGTTGGGTTTATGACAGTTCTACATTTGTATCTATCACCAGATGTAAGTTATTTAATACATGTATCTGTTCTTCATGGTGTCAGACTACTCCACGCTCATCAACCCATTGAACGAGCTACTTTAGTGGCATTTAGAAAATATATACATATTCCTTTTTAGTATATTATGAAATGAGATGGTTGAATAGTCATTGTGTTTGTTAAAACTTAATCTATTTTGACTTGATGTTAATACCATGTTTCTATTGTCCTATAAAAATAAATAAAGGTTATTGCCGGTACACATGTAAAGAATTTAAAATGTCTTTTCTCTTGACAATTTAATTTCACAAAACTACGTTTACGAAAACCCGCCATTATTTTTATTTACTTTTAAAACTGTAACAACATAATACGCGTTTCATTGTGCCTATTGTATGAAAGAAAATATTTTTCAATAAAAGGAAAAAGAGTTACCTGGCAACGCGGTAAGTGCTTAAACATTTTTCAAAGCCTTCCGCTAAATCGTTGTAGTATTTCTAGTCAGGTGCATTAAAGCCTTGTACATCTTTGTATTTCTTTACAAAAGGATATGTTTTTATTTGTTTCCTATATTATAAGATATAGATACTGTATGTCGTAAAACTCAGTGAAGCTTTTAATAGTTGACGTCAATTGAGTCTGTGTTTAAGTATGCAAAACGCTTTTTTACGTTTTCATAGAAATGGGTCTGATATCCAATATCGATGATAGTAAATTAAATTATATGCCATTTCGATGTAGATTTACGACCATTCTGGTAAGTGTCATTATTTCTGTGATCTGGTTAATGGATTGTTATTTTTGATGGTTTTATTTTTGGCACAGACAACTAAAAAAAATAAAACAACATGTCTTAACACTGGAATTTCATATATAATATTAATGTCTCATTTTTTTAACTGTTTAAATTTAACAATATTATATCACTACTTCACTTATCGTCAAATTTAAAACTTCAGCTCAATAATCAATATTTACCACGATACCCAAGATGGCCGAGCTGTAACGTGTTGGTATATAATGTCTTCGATCCCTGATTCGAATCCATCATCTGGAAAATTCACATGTAGTTTTTCAATGTATTGAAATAATTAGTTGGGCAAATGGCTAATATACATATTCCATAAAAAATAAAAAAAACTGTTAATATAACCTCCACCCCGTGTAGGGATCCTCTTTGGGTCGAACATAGTGATGTAATATTAGAATGTAATTTAACACGTGAATCTTTTAGACTTGGATTTGAAAACGAGACCCACGACTTCATAGGTGGATAATTTAGCACTCTTCAGTCGCATTCGCAATACAACCCTAATATTTAATTCATTCCATGTATTAATATGTGTGAACTTTACAAAGTTTAATTTCACGACGTTCACAACATCGCATGAAATATTATAGTAGGTATAAAGAAAGATAAGTGACACAATCTAATAGAACCCATTATCCAGCCCAACACGTGTCACAGATGGAAGTGGGTGACGTGAGTCGTCTGCAATTTTATAGCTCTGATAATGTTTTGGGTGCAGTCACCCGAGACTGGGGCCGCTACACACAATAAGTAATACAAACAAGAGATGTAGTTTTTTTCAAACTGCTAAATATCAATGACCTTATTGACTGCATTGCGCCTAATATTAATAGGTCGAACAATGAATCATCCCGACTACCTTATGAAATGTCAAAATCTATAGACGCGTAAAACCTATAAAAATTAAGCTAAAATGTTATCCAGCGCATATATCTGTATACCAGACGTAAACTATTGTAGCTCCAAACATCGTGAAATGGAGTTATTATTATATTGTTACTTCATTACTTAACCTACATACGTGGTAAACAGCCGTAACTCATATTACTCTTATTATAAAAGTTAAAAATTAAAAATGTCAGTGTAACTCCATAACTATTAGAGGTAAACAACAATAATAAAACATACAAATCTTTTGATGAAACTTATAATCCGACTACAACGGTAAACAATGGTAAGTCCATGTTACAATTGTTCAAACCTCGGAGCTTATTCGCACAAAGCATTTGTGTACTAGAGGTAAACTACAGTATATCCAAATGACAACTTTACAGGAAAGACTTATTTGTGATTATTGGTACTTTCAACTTCTGGCATTCGCGAACGGAAAAAAATCAAATTTGTTTATTTTTCAAAACAAGCATATTTTATCGTGTTCTATTATACTATGTATATATTTTTCATTAATGTTATTTCTTTATGCTCATAATGGACATACATTAATTGTTTACCTCAAAATCTATCGGTGGTACACAATAACATATGCTAAGTGATAAACAACTGTAAGTGCCAAATTCTAGGATTTACAGAAGATGTTGGATGGATTCCGTCCCAATTCCATCAATATTATCATAAATTACCTGATAGATTAGTTCTGATGCTGAAGAATATTCTACTGCTTAATTTTTTTTCGTTCGATTTATCAGCCAAGACTACCAACTATCACATTTTTTTTTTTTTTTTAAATAAAAGGGTACGTTCTAATTTCAATTTTAAAAACCTTTGGACTTACAGTTGTTTATCACTTAGCATATTTTATTGTGTACCACCAACTGATTTCGAGGTAAATGTATCTCCATTATGAGCGTTAAATATTAATAATAGTATAAAATATATATTATATACATAGTATATAGAACACGAGAAAATATGCTTATTTTGATAAATAAATAAATTTGATCTTTTTCCATTCACGAATGCCAGAAGTTGAAAGTACAAAAAATCACCAATTCGTCTCTGCTGTAAAGTTGTCATTTTGCATATATCATAGTTTACCTCTGGTATACAGATATTATATACACAAGACTGCTTTCGGTCCGCTACGGCAGCTATATAGGGTAGGGAAGTATCGAATTCTTAACACTTATTGTAAAAATTACAATAATTTAGTTATAATTGTTACAATAAGTGCTATGTTTTAACAGCATTTCTCTAGGATATGAAAAATTTTAGAGAAAAATAGACAGTTTTGACCAACAAATAAAAAAAGAAAGGAAGGAATATACTGATTTCATTGCAGTATAAAAACGGGAAACCAAATTCGCCATTTTGGAAAGCGACGATTTTGCGTAAACAAATATCACGTGGTCTGTACATGTGCGTATAAACTTCGTATGTGTTTGTTATTTTGTGTATTTTATGTTTGTGTATCACGCAATGTCGGCCATATTTGCCAGCATTTCTGATTGCCGTGATTTCTACATGTGCTCATTCCTTCTTTTTTTTATTTACAGTTCAGACGGCTAACTTATTGTAATTGTTACAATAAGTGTTAATAATTCGATACTTTCCAACCCTATATAGCTGCTGTAGCGGATCGAAAGCAGTCTTGTGTATAGAATAGATGCGCTGGATGGTAAATCAATTAAAATTTAAAAATTTTGTAATCGAAATGGAACTGTTTGTTTCCTTAATAAAAAAAAAATACAAGTGTAATATAAATAGTAAAAAGGTGAAATAATAAAAATGCATATAAATATCGGTAACAATACAAACAAAATAATATATACAATTACTAGACAAAAACTAGATAGGTAACTTTACTTTGGTCATTGTAGGGAAAATGAATATAAACTTTACCCGATTAATATAAATCTAGGCTATAATTATTATTTAAAATAAAAATGGATAATTGTGTATGTCTAATTAGGAAAAATTAAATAATGTTCAATTGTATGAAAACATATTGTAGATATATTATTTTATTTATTTAATGCATTAATGGTTTTAAAGTTATGTAATATTTTCAAACAAAAAATTAAAACAGTTCCCATTAACTTACCTAGCTTTATCATTTTGTAGAGAAGAAAATGTAAAATCATATTCAATAGCTATCTCAAAAACAGTGAAAATCAAGTTATCCAGTTGTAGTATTAAATTGAGGTGTTATAGACGAGACATGCTAATGGAGGAGATATTATAAAAATTATGATGTACTTGAAAGTACACCGAATATTTAAGTAGGCAGGTAATAATATATAAGAGTAATACATCATGACATGACCATTATGAATGTTCAAATATCCAAGTCCTTCTTATACGCAGAAAACAGTCAGAGCTAATGTATTTATTTTATATTATGATCTCTACAGTGTTGATCGAGCTTATTAAATGACCTTGCCTTACTCTCATTTTTGTTTTATGTCAAAACTATCGAACCTTGTTTATTTATAATATGGTACATATTGTATTACAATATAAGTGATTACAATATACATTTGTCGTGATTTATTTGTCACGCACAAGAGAAGACATATTAGTAAATTGTGTAGGAGAAGGAGAGACAGGGAGAAGACGTATTAAAAGAGATAGGTGGGAGAAAACATGGGTACATATAAACGCAAATTCCAATTTTAGAAAATATATGACACGAAAATAAAGGAAGTGAAAGAAAACAAATGATAGGATACTCTAATAATAGTTTGACCGATGATTGATAATGTTGATAGGTGACACTGTCACTTAGTATTTTTTTCAGTGTTCAGTATCCCTATTTAGATCAAAGACAGACAGGGAGAAAATGTCCGAACCTATCGCCCACGTTTGATAACGGATATAATACAAAAATAAGAAGATATAAATTGTTTTACGATATGTGTGTTGCTTACACGGTGAGCAACAAATGAATACAGAAATTTTGAGTAGAATTTATGTAATGTTATAATTATTATATCTTGTGATGGGGGTAGAAAGGGAGATGAAGTAAGGGAAATGGGTGGTTGGTAAATTATAATTAAGCAGAAGGGATGGGAATTTTTATTTGGAACATTGTAATAAACTCAGTTTATAAATTATTATGAATTTAAACTAGTTACACGATGTATCAGTTAAACGCTTTATCAAAATGAAGTCAAGGTTAGATTACGTCATGATTTTTATTATTTACAAGGTGAAATACCCGGCTTCGCAGAGGGTCGCTTCGCGGATACATTTATCTTAGATATTTAAAAAATAATAATAAGTAATTATCTTTTTAATATTAAAATATCTGTGTAATACAATATGGCAATATGAAAGTAATTCTAATAGGAGTAAAGGTCAAACAAAAGAACACTAAATTAAAATCATATCCAAAATATGCAATCGTTATTAATAGTATTAATATGTAGTAAAATATTCAAAATTGGATGGAACAAACAAGCAACAAACTTTTTATTTTATATAATATTAATTTAGAAACATTCGTAGGTGTGCGCACAACAACTGACAAAAGTTTCATCGCAATCAGATGAATGGTATAGTAACGCATACGAATAGAAGAAGAAGATGATTTTCTAATTCAGAAATCTTTGCGGGCGTGCACACGACAACTCACCAAAGTTTCATTGCAATCGGATGAATGGTATACTGCCCCCATAAGCAAAAACACAGCTAATGGGAAAAAATGAAAAATTAAAGTAAGTATAAGTAAGTAACGCTGGCTTACTATTTTTTTGTTTATGATTCCAAAATTTTTCCCAAACGTAATACCGCATGTAACTGGTAATAATGAGATAACCTCAAATTAATCATTCATTAACTTCATATCGCTCTACATGTTTAATGATATTTTAAGACTCAAAGGTGATTAAGTTCGAAATTGAACTAAGAATCGTGAAAAAAAGATTCTCAACCTTGTTATGGAGAGTATGCAATTGGATAAACTTGATCAAAATGCTGTAAAGTCCAATAAAATTATAATGGAAAGCAAAATGTTAATAACCAGTTAATTAATTTTAATTACCACATTTAAATATCATGTTAATTATATCTAATGGCCAACTACTGAAAACGCGCCAGCCTGTTGATAGCACTAAATGAGTTATTAATTTAAATATTAATCTTAATCTATCATAAAACACATTTCTAACTATCTAGTCTTATTAAATTAATGATATTTGTATTTTGTCTCTGAACATTTGATATTTAAAAATAATGCAAACGGAAATTCCTCAAAATTCCTATATTCCAATGCGAGCCGCATGGCTGCTTCTAAGTTTACATCTGTCAACTGGCTTCGATATTTATTTTTTATGAAGTGCATTACACTGAATAATCTTTCAAAGTATACAGTAGTAGGAAAAATTGACAATATTAACTCATTTAGTGCTGACACTGCGACTGGCGCGTTTTGCGCGACTGGTCATTATATATAATTAACATGACATTTAAATGTGGTAATGAAATACTAATTAACAGGTCAGCAGTTTATGGATCATTTTTGAGCGTGGAAAGAAATTTAAGACAAGTCATGTGTATTCGACCAATTTCATAATTTTATAAATACATTTTTGAAATATTATTCTGTAAAGCGCTGGTGGCCGCATGCGGCCACCAGAGCCACACATGAAAACCACTGGTGTAGACCCTACATAAAGTACATGATGATTATCAAAGCCGTCAGAGGCAATACATTTAAAATACAAAACTTCGTTTGATATCGCATCTGCGGAGCACGATATGAAGTTTTTGACTAAAACTTCTCTCCTTAATATACCAAAACTTCAAGTGCACGTTGCACAACAAAGGAAAAGAAGAAATGCGTAATTCAAAAATAAGGATGAGTAGGTAATGCCTACAAATAGGATGACGTTTTGGGAGTCTTGTATATCTAAAAATATATATTGTCATTCCAATATTATTTAATAAATAAAATACGATTACATTAAAAATAAGTATTTATTTTTTTAAAAATATCCATTACAATTTAAATTATAAGCAAAAAAACATATTTACTGTTTTTTTCCTTATGAAACTGACATTATTCCATTCAAAATGATAAATAAAAAGACAAAAGTGAAGTTTTATAATCAATATTTTTGTAATTTTGCCATTTTTATGTAATCAAAACATCAATTTTTAAATAATCTATTATAAACCGAAACATTTTTTGAAATTGATTATCTTTTAATGAGGCAGCAATGAAAAACATGATAACCTCTCTTTTCTCAAAATTGACTTTTTCCCATTAGCTGTGTTTTTGCTTATGGGGGCAGTATAGGAACGCATACGAATAGAAGAAGATGGTTGTACTAATTCAGAAACCTTCGCGGGCGTGAGTACGACATTTGATCAAAATTTCATTGCAATCGGATGAATGGTATAGGAACGCATACTAATAGAAGAACATAGAATAGAAGAAGAAGATGGTTGTACTAATTCAAAAACCTTCGCGGGTGTGAGCATAACAACTGACGAAAGTTTCATTGCAATCGGATGAATGGTATAGGAACTATATGAATAAATGAAAATAGAATGAAGTAGAAGAAGAAAAAGATGGTTGTACTAATTCAGAAACCTTTGCGGGTGTTACCACAACAACTGACGAAGGTTTTATCGCAATCGAATGGATGTTATAGGAACCATACAAATAAAAGAAGATAGAAAAGATGAAGAAAATGGTTGTACCAATTCAGAAACCTTCACGGGTGTGCACACAACAACTCACCAAAGTTTCATCGCAATCGGATGAATGGTATAAGGAACGCATACGGAACAGACAGACAGACAGACATTCATTTTATATATAAAATATTGCCTATAATCTTCGCGCAAGTGCAAGAAATAAGTTCACAAAGTTTTATCGTAATCGGATGAACGGTATGGCAGCACATAAAATGCGAACAAACGAATATTGATTTTTATATATTAGATTGACACCCTGTTCAATCAAATTCATTGAAATAACATTATGACTTGCTACTTCAAGTTTCTACCGCTAGCAAGCGGCATTTCAAAATTATTTTAAAGGTGCAAGTGAAGGCCGGCAGATACACCGCAAACAACGAATAAAACGCATTTGAGCCTATGCGGCACTTAAAACGTTATGGTTTGGCACACTTCAATTATTGATCTAATAAAATATTGTGATAGTTTAGTTATTGAATATTTTTCATAATCAAGTCAAAATTTATTCACCCCTAAATTATCACAACATTTCAAACCATCCTTTTAAGGTCTAACGTCATATTAATATACCTAGACGACATTTTACAAAAACACTGAATATCTTAATATTAGTCACGCTGTCAAGATATTTTAAAATCCTGTTTATTTATATTCAATTCAATATTAGTAATGTCCTTCTAACTTGCCTTGAACTCGATTAAAATATGTGAATCAAGTACTTTTTTATATCATCATCATCATTATCAGCCAGCGTCGATCCATTGCTGGATGACAGCCTCCCCAAGCTCCTTCTACTTTTATAGGTCCCTAGTTCTTTGCTGAAACGTAAATCCATCAAACTTTCTGATCTTGTCTATCCATCAGGTTTTAGGACGTCTTTGTGTGTGTTTAGTGCCTTTTGGATATCAACTATATGACGCCATTTGTTCAGCGGTTGTCCACTCGCCGAGCGTCATGTCCAGCCTATTGATATTTTATCTGCTTAGCAACCTCTATTACATCGCTAACTCTTGGCTGCTTCTTTATCCATTAGTTTTTTTAGTAATCACTAAGTTTTTTCTCTATATTTTACATGCATACCTGAGCACTAGTATCACACATTGGTTGAACACTTTATGATTAAGACATAATGGAACGTCAGTTTTGAAGATATTATTCAGACACCCAAATACTCTTCATGCCAGTTTTAGTTCTGTAAGATTACATATCGACATAACGTAGGCCTTTTATGCAAACCTTCTATATCTATTTTATGTACATGTTCAGGAGAGAGTTAAAACGTTTTACTTCTTACATTTCTTTTATAAATAAAAAAAACTTAAATTGATGATATATATCAAAAAGTAAGTGTTTTCTAGTAGTAGTATAAGTATTCTTGTCTGCTTCCTTGTCCATTGGTTTCTTTTGGGATCTTTACGCGTTACGCACAACATACTCCTTTCCATGCCACGTTGCGCTACGTGTTAATTATATTGTATAATAGTTTAATTATTTATTATTACTCCATTACTATATTTGCAGGATTATGAGATTAAGACATTTTTACAACATTTTTATTAGGTCGTATTCTTGTTTGTCCGGTGGTTGTCCAGTACAATTCTTGCAATCGATTTTAACTAAATTCCTGACTAGCTAGACATTTGAAACTTTTGGAATATATCAGAACACGATGCCAATGTATTCTTTTAATACATTTAGCCATCTTTAAGTAGAATTGAATTCATTTTCAGTTAATTATGTTTTGTATGAAAAGTTATTTCTGAAGAAATCCGTAAAAAGTAAAACACCATTATTGGTTGCTAGGAGTCTGGGGTTCTAGCAACTAAATTATTAATATATACGTGCGTTAGGTACTATGGAAATCAATATGAAATGTCAAAATGACATTTCAGTATTCTATATTTATTCTGTTTTTCTATCAAGTACAATTTTTTTTGATCGTTTAAGCTAGTCAAGTCAAGTTTATATGATTCAACAGAAATTTTAAAAACGTTGTATATAAAAAGTTGTTTTTATCTTTTAATTATTTATTTCTGTGTTATTGCCTCATACTATAGTTTTCAGGTTATTTATTTAAATTAAGAATACATTTCCAGATACTCATATTAATTATATTTTTTAAGATTCATCTTAGTAATTCTTATAATGATTTTAATAAAAAAATAAATAATGTATATCTATACTATAGCTGGATGGTAATTACTAGACCCATCTGGTAATATTACAATATTGTTTAGATAGATACTTAGATTCTGATATAAATACCTGTAATAAATCGATTTAATTTATAAACTGAATACTATACAACGTTCAAAATATAGACGGATTAATCTGAATGACAGGATTTAAATAGACGTAAATAAAGAATAAACGATGTTGAGATTCTGCGAAAGGACTCTGAGCCCTAAACCGGGTAGAAACGGTCAGCAGACCAATCGAGATTCCCAAAACAACCGACCTACATCTACCGAATGGGATCCTTTACCTAACAATTAAAATAAATGAACCAGACACAGAAGCGCTTTGTTACACGGCTAATTTCACTCTTATAAAAGGTACAGATTTTTACTAACCACATCGAAGGTCCAGATTAAAGTAGTAATTTAAATTAAACAATTTCGTCAAAGCTCGGTTTTTCGTACGTCTATATCAAATTACACAAGGTCTCCGCTTCGAAATGAATATTACTATTAACCAAAATTAATTAACAAAAAAAAATATAAAGAAAAATAACTATTAACAGCGGCGTTGGCAATTTTGCGATTTTCTTCCCAGCTTACCCATCTAGCTTCTAAATTTTAATCTGACGTATGGCGTTATATCTAGCGTTTTTTGATACCGCAAACAGATTAAAACTGCACATAATAAATCTTCTTCTTATTGTGCCATCCCCTAGCGGAGGTCGGCCACCATCAACGCGAGCTTATCTTTGTCGTCTGCTACCCGGGACAGTTAAGTGGAGCTGCATTCGTACCAATCACGGAGGTTCTTAAGCCACGAAATGCAGCGCCGTCCTCTGCTACGCTTCCCATTGATCTTTCCTTGAATGACAAGTTGAGGAATGCTGTATTTTTGTCCTCTCAAATGTTGCCGAGGTACTGTAGTTTCCTGGTTTTGATACTACGCAGAACTTCTTGGTCCTTCCCCATTCGATTGAGAACTTCAACACTATTGTCACCCGGTCAGTCCAAGGAATTTTGATGATGCGTCTATACAGCCACATCACGAAAGCTTCAAGTCTCCGTGACATCTCTTGGATCTAGAATACAATACCAGATTTATTTAATAATCAACATTTTGGTCTTTTATACCTTACACTCTTATACATAATATTATATTATTATAAATGAAATAAATATTATGATTATACACAAAATTAATATTTAAAAAAATACGTATTTTTTACCTATTTATTAATAATAATATTAAGAATTTTTTATTGCCGGTTTCTTGACACTTTCGATTTTTGAGAAAACCTAGCATTTATTTTTTCTGCCATTTAGTTTATTTTCTTACTCTAAATATTTTTGTAAATAACAGTTTGCAACATTGATTAATACAGGCAATTTTATTTGATGCTGGTGACGCAAAAGATTCGTCAGAAGATTTAAAAAGGGACCCCAAAACAGTTAAAACCAGTCATACCAGGATTTAATTATATAAAAAAGATGCTTATATAAAAAATGAGTATACAATATTACCCAAGGCATAACGAAATCCCTGTAATTAGAGGTCTTAAACATAATTACTCAAACAAATATATATTTGTACACATAAAATAAACCTCTAATATTATATAACAATAAAAAATATTTTAAATTAAATAATATGATTTAATGGTTTTATTTCCGGGTCTCAAAATCAGTAAGTTTGTCGGGCATTCACGTACCAATGATTATTAATAAAAATAGCTTTCCTCAGAATATGATTAGTATAACTATATTATGCGAATTTATCCGTGTTGGATACGACAATAAAAAAATGGTCAGGAGGTCATTATTATCAGATATTAACTGATTCTCGTTGATTCGTATGATCACCTACATTCTAACCTACTATTGAATCATTCAACATTTTATTCAAATAATATTATGCGAAATGGTTGTATTTCTAATTTAATTACATCTATTCTTTTCTGTTTTTCCCTTGGTTTTTATTACAAATTTTTATGTGTTTTATTCAGATTTGAATATAAATTAGATGGAACAGCTCACTGTAAACTATGGTTTGGCTAATTGAATAATTGATTTTCCGGATACGGGTACAATGTCCTAGTTATATATTTAGATGTATTTGAAGTCACCACTTTGGCAGTGGACGTGGATGATGGTTGAGGAGATGAGTGAACTGAGAGTCTGAGAATGATGTAAATTGCGAATTTATTTGCAATTTGACATAAGATAGCCCGAGGCAGAGTGACAGTTACACGATTGATATAAAATGAGGAGTGAAATAGTTTAGCCTTCGATACCATGATTCGGAGTGAGGTTTGTTCCATTGTGATGGCCTTTTTATTGAATCCATAACGATGGAAAATGCTTATACCGAGTATCTCAGGTCTCGGTGAGAAAATACATTTTTAATTTATAATAAACGTAAATAAAAGTTGCTGAGTGAAAAAGTGCTTATTACGTAGTAATTTGGTTGTAAAATTCACGTACTAAACAATATTTAAATAAATAATAATAATTTGAAAATGAGTCTGATATCATGGATTCTGCTACACTGCTTTGTTCTTACGGAACCATCACTTGCCACGTATATGACTTTGTAATTAATTACTTCATATTCTTGCATTTCAACGTCATTGTACACCTTATCGCATCAAAAAGAATCCTTGAGGAAGAGCGACAGTTATCGAGCCACATCACTCATTTTTCATGCTAGTAATATTCTCATGGAAATTTAATAATCCACGGAAGATTAATGTTACAGATGTATTACATAAGCCCGCAAACTCTATAGAACAAGCCGGCTTTGTCAGGGGCAAAGGTACGCGGGAACAGATTTTGAATATCCGTCAAATTATAGGAAAATGTCGCGAATTTAATGTTCCAGCGGGGCCTTTGTTTTGTTGATTACAGCAAAGCTTTCGACTGTGTAAAGTGGGACAAAATGTTTCAATTACAGAAATAAAACATGAAAAATAAAATAGGTAGAATTTTTTATTGTTTATTTTCGTTTAAAAATATTGTATGTTAGTGTAATAATTCCCTTCATTTAGTAACGATAAGGGCCAGATGCGTCAGATGACATGGATATTATTCTAATTAAAATTTTGTCTAATCGGCCTTAATTGCTAATTCAATGATGCATGCATATGTATACAGTAAAAATTTGGTAATATTTAATTTAATTAATATAAATCATGCTTCTTTAACTATAATTAAAATTTAACTAAATAATAACGAGACGTATATTAAATTTATTGTAATATCATTATAATAATATGTTAAAATAATAATGGGTATTTTCCAATATATTATTATGTTTATCTGTAATCATTCCAAATTCAAAACGCATTATTCTGATATTCACTCATTTTACACACGATTTAAAAAAAAAACAAAAGAATATACTTTCTACTGTCATTTGCATACAAACTATGTTTTTAAGCGTTTCAAAACGTTTTGTTTTATTAAATGTATTAATTTATATGCATTTTTATAATCAAAATTAAATATATAATAGCAAATAGCAAATGTCATATAAAACATCACAATTGCTCATATATGAAGTTGTCCCGGACCGCTAGTAGTTAAATTAAAAAGGTAACGGATATTTTGAGATATAATTTAATTATTTTCATTATGTAACATTTGCATCATGCTATATTTTAAAACTAATCATTGTAGCATTTATTTTCAAGTGGAGTGGGTAAACTGATTTAGAAGTTAGTTCTTCATAGTTGTCGTGGGTTTGCTGCCAAAAGTTGGTAAGTCGATAATTTAGATATTTAGAGTTAATAACGAACTATGTATAATATATAAGTATGCTAAAAAAAGTTCAAGGTCATCCGATTATAGAATTTGCGCATAAAACACAAAGAAATTATTAGCAGTATGCCTGATTTTAGAGGGCATGTTAACCTTTCAAACTGCAATCACTCCATAACAATATTATTTAGAGACTTACCAACTTTTGGCAGTAACCCTAACTGTAGATATAATATGATTCAATGTAATATTACATTTACTACAACATAATATTATTAAGTAGTACAGGGCAGAAAATAATAAATTTAAGTATTTAATTATTATTGGTTAAGAAAATAATGTTACATAAATATAAGATTGTTCTCATTATTAATTACTAGAAAATATTATTTAAAATGAAATAAGCCAAAATGTGTATATTTAAAATATCGTCTCTGTTCTGGCAGAACACACTAACTGGAGAATACTAGTTTTGAGTAATTTGATTTTGAAGTTGTTAGAATGTTTGAAATGGTCTATCATCTGAGTTAATTAAGTAATCGTAAAAAGGATAACTTTAAAATAAAGATAGTTTAATTATTAAGAAGGTTTCCAGACGGTAAAGTTTGAAATAAGGAACATTTTGGTATAACTAACTCAATAATATGTCATTTTTCGAATTAGTGTCTTCTGCCAGAACAGTGACGATATTATTTTACTTAAAATATTAATGCATAATATATATTTCAAATCATTTTGGAAAATGTTTTGTATGTAATTCGTAAAATAATATAATGGAGGTGGTAGTTGCAAAGTCATTTAACTCCATAAAGTCTTATTCCGAGATTTATATTTAAAAAAAACCGGATATCTTGCCAACGATGAAAAATATAATAAATGTGTTGACAAACATAGTATTAAATAATTATTTGAATAATTAATACATGCATATAAATATGACCTGAAACATATTATCGTTCACCTAACTATATTATAAACAATGGCTGATTCAAATCTCCAACATTGTAACTAATTTTATGCCAATCAATTTTATTTGATAGTTATTGAACTGATGCATGGAAAAGCACGACTTAAAAAACAAGAATCTATATTCTATGATATTATAAAGATGAATAAAATACAATATTATATAAAGTGGATGTAATTGACCATACAAAAAAAAACACCTAATTATTGATAATAATAATTGATTGTTGCAATAATTTACTTTTAAATAAATCGATTTCATTTATTGAATATTTTTATTCCTTATAAAATGATATTATTATACACGTGGTGTTATTTAAAATGTGGTTTTCAATACTATGCAATTTTTGTAAACATACAATAATTATAATTCTCCAAAATCCACGTTTACAGTGCATATTATTACTACAAAGTTTACGCTCATTAATTTACAATGTGAAGAGTTTACCAATTATACAAAATATTCATTAAAACTAAACCCATTTAATGATACCACTTGCTTAAAAACCATTTTGCTTGCAATATTAATTCACATTGAATCTCATTAAGCGTGTCCAATTAAAATAATAAGTAATACTCTTTATTAATTGCATATGAATAATAATCCATTTAAATTGAAAATATTGGTTATTTAAGTTAAAATTAATAACATGTTATATTAATTAAAATACACAAAATTACGAAGAAATTTAGTTGCTAAGTCAGCTACCCCAATTTTTTACTATTATTGATATTTATTATGATGATCTATCATGACTTTGTAGGTATTAGTTAGATAATTAAATTTCATACCAAGCGCATTTTCCTAGTATACTTAGGTGGCGGAGCATTTTACTGGACTATAGAAATGGGATGATTTGGATGCTAGGAGGAGAGGAGGGGGGGGGGTTTCAGGAATGCAATCCTGGCACTATCCTTTATTGAATAGAAGGTTGAATAATGAGTTTATGATCGTTTATGAATTACAGCGATTGACGCGGCATTGGGCAAACCAGAACTCCGAATTGAATTACTTCTTTGATGACGATAGGATCAAACTAGAGCACATCTTGACGCGTTTAGTGTCTGGAGGTGGTTAAATGGTTTATAACATGCCTGGATGCATTAACATTATTGTAGGAGGTAGATAATACATTTGTATGGGATTAGCGCTACTATAATTCACCTAAACATTAGGTAATCATTAGATCGTTGCAAAATTGGTATTAATTGGAAATGTTGATATTTTATTTGACTAATCAATATGATTTTATAATATAAAGAGATATCATATAGATCATATTTATCAATTCCTTTAGTTCAATCTCGGAATAAAGGTTTATAGAGGTAACTGGCTTTTAAACTATTTTTCTCGTATAATCCACTTAAATAAATAACCGTAATACTGTTATAATCAATCCTTAAGTTTGTGCATAAAATAATGTTAACACTTATTATTATTAATTGAATTATGAACCATTACGTTAATAATATATTATGTAACAAATTTTATCATTGGTAAATGTTTTCTGAAGTAAATCACTTTGTATCTTTTTAGACAGGGAAAATCTACTGAGATAAAATAATGTATACGGAGTTGATAAAAATCCATGCATACTGAATTGAGACCTTAACATTTTTTGCGCAGGCAACTTTCCCCAATCTGGAAGGCGCATCTCAGAGTCCGCCGGATAGCCGCGGGCTTACAACTAAGTCTCTAGGGCTAAGGCTAACGGCTGAGCGAAAGTTTTTCCAGGAAATGCCAGGCGGAAGTGGCCACGGTTTATCCGTGAGGCTTCGCTGCGTGTCTGCCATGCCGAAATGGCTTCCAGGGGGCCCTCATCGGAGGCAGTTCACCATCACGGCGGCGCTGAGGCCGTCATCGCCACTCAATAACCTGAAACTGGAGTGGCCAGGGAGTGGTGAGAGAATTAAATTATTTTATACATTTTAGTTGTCAATGTTATGTTAAAGATATTTTACTAGTCTTATCACCCGAAATTTTGTAATGTTTATTTATTTACACATAAAAGTATGTGACTATACAGGTTACCCAAAAACGATATATATTTTATAATAAAAATAGTATACATATTATATTACGTACATATACATGAATCATCATCAGACAGGGTCGATCCTCTGCTGCACGAAGACCCCATTTCACTGCCACGTACATTCGTCGAACTCGACGATTTTGTCAACTCAGCAGGTTTTATAGCACACCTTGCTTGGATACCATTGCTTGACTCTATTTGTGAAGAATACATTAAATTTTGGATATAAAAGAGGCTACATGTTTGAATACATACATAATTAATAAAAGTTATATAAAGGATATCTGAGTCGCCCAGAGCATGATTCACATTTTGCAATTTAGTAATTTTTGAATTTGAAATACAAAGTGATTCTAAAGGTATTAATCTATATTAATAAAAATAGTTGGGTATCAAAAGTCACTTTAAACCATGTAAAAATCATTGATAAAGTTGATTATTGGTGTCATAACTCACATTTTTCAGTGAATAATGTGAGTTCTGTCACCAAAGCCTTTCTAACTAATCAGGGAGCTTTATTTATCATAGTGTAATGTATCTTTGCAGCTTTAGGAGTATTATATATATTTAATAAAAATAATTTAAATCGAATCACTCACTCATAAATATTCAAGGGAGTTCAATATTTATCTTCTAATTAGAAAAAAACAGTGCTCTGGTATTTTTTTTTTGGATATGTGAGTTATGACTCTAGGCGACTCATAATATGGTTTACTGATTCGATTATCTAGAAATAACTTTGAATTGCAGGTTTATTTGAAGATAACTTCATGTGTTTTATGATTTTTCACTATAGTTTCAGATTCATTCGATTAGTTAATTATTAATGCCGTTAATGATAAGGCAAATCACTCAAAAATACGTACGTAGGTTATGTAACTAAAACAACAGACTTCAAACCAAAACGTAAGCCACCGTTTTATTTTTAGAGCTGCCAATAGAAGAAGAAAAATAATGAACATTACCAATACAACCATATTTTATGTATAATCATCGTTTGATTCGAAAATCAAACTGCCTTCAAAATTCTTAATATGGAATGCATATAAGACTTTTCCCATCTAGAGTCTAAAGTCTTTAGTTGATATCCTCCCGAGTGAGAATATTAATACAACATTGTGTTGTATTTATGTCTCATATAGAAACGGGATTGTTGTAAGACTATAATAATATACGAGGTATATTGTGATATCTGTAGATACCATAATTATAATAATATTCAGTAGGAAAATAATTCATGCTGATTTATGATGTGCAAACTTTCTCAGCAAATTGCACCAAGACAAAGCTCGCACGACCTAATACGGACTGGTCCAGAAGTCGCGCTCTATTTTTCAACCCATTAAAAACTACAAAGCTACTAATTTAAAATTAAAAACAAATGAAATGTGGAAAGTAATACACAATACTCTATTTTGAAACTAAAATATCCATTAAATTGGGATATTATATCGAGCGCATTTTATTATATTTTGCGTGTATAATATAACATTTTATTTACAAATGTTCCTTAATAATATATTCCCAAAAAATAACGAAGTCTGTCGCATTCAAGTCAAATAAACGTGGTGGATAAATTATTCATTCCATCTTATTGAAACTGAATTAAAACATTGCTTTTATTTTTTTTACCATTGGTTAGTATCGTTCACCTATTAATCTGTCACACGATATAACCACTAGCCGTTACGTTGGTCACGCTATATCTCTGGTAGGCGTAGCCCGTTGGTTGGTCCCTACTAGAGATTCCAATCCCGGGATCCCGAGCTATTTTCGATACCTATGAATCCCGGGATTAATAAACATAATCCCGGGATTTCGGGATTGATTTTTTTATCAATTTTTATGGAACATAAAATAAAAGCGAAAATATAACAGAAAAAATACTTTTAATAAAAAATAACTACATTAGAAATAAACTGAGTTTGAGTGAAGTTCGATTTATACCCATGTGTAAGTTGTCGATTCATTTTATTTTTTCACATAAATTATTAAAAATGAGAAAGATTGGAAAAAAGCAATGCTTCGCACTTTTAACAAAGTAATTCCACCGTGACCTCATACGTTTTACGGCAATTTCATATTTGGCTGACTAATTAGATTTATGAAGCGGAAAGGCCATAAGTACGCCATGCTTATTTGCTTTACTATTTTAAATCTCGCTAATCCATTCGTTTAGTCTTTACTATCAGAAACAGCAATCTCGTATTAAATTCACATTATTATTTATATATATATATATATATATTTAATATTATTTACTCCATTAAACTTATGTATTTCCAAGATTGAACGTAGATATACAATATTAACAATAAATGTCTTAAATATTATAAATTATACTAGATTTATTTTTGACCGATTTTATCAATGTTATGTGGAAATATAAAAATTGTTTATTAACAATGGAAAAAAATGCCAATCCCGGGATTGTCAAATTGTAATCCCGAAATCCCGGGATCAGAATTTCGGCTCGGGATTGGATTTCCTAGTCCCTACGTTCCCTATGGTGGAAGGGTCGATACGCGTGCGGCTGGGTGAAACGCAATGACTGGTGGTTTCTATTGGTGGATAGCATTACAGGAATAGTAATACGATGTTGGTTTATGGAAAAAAAGGACGCAATATTTTTTCAGAAAGTAATACTGCACCAAATTATACAGCGAAATGGATATATTTATTACTCATGAGAATCATGGAAAGTCAAATGCTGATTCCTGCTGAAAAAAATGCAATAGATATAAAAAATGTTAATCTTAATTAAAGTCATAATACAACTTAAAGATAATCGATATTATGCTAATGATTGAAACGATACGCCCTGTGTAACTTTGACCAAGTTGAGTCAATCGAATTTAGAGCTAAATATACTATTACAAAATATTATTGTGAATTTTTGTTTTTTAACTGTTATCAGTATTCTGTAAGTCATATACTATTTTCAAAATATTCATTATTACTATTCCAAGATAAAATATTACTTAATATTATTATTTTTTTTATTTTTTACAAATGTTTTTAGTGTTTTAAGAAAGAGAAATCAGGTAAAAATATTCAAATTAAAAACGTTGCTATGAAACTAATAACAATGTTTTATATACCATGGGATATAATCCGATGTTTATATTAAAATGCTCACTTATAATTTTAAATATCATTGAAATTGCATTTCACATATATATAATTATTATTATGTAATTATTAGGTGATTATTTTAAAACTGCTGTTAACTACGTTTTCTATATTGTCATTTTATCTTATAGACCTTGTATATTCAAAATATTTTTTATAGTGAAACAATATAACAGAACTAGTCTAAATTTACGTTTAACTAGATTTTCATTTTTTTAATAAAAAATAAATTAACAAACTTTCTTACAAAATGACAACGATTAGTATTTACGAGGTTTACACATTTCTTCGTTGCATCGATACGAAAGATGAATAGTGTGTGTTCGTGAATTTTTGAAATAATTATAATATTATTGTGGATGAAAAAATCTTACCCAAGATTTTATTATATTTGATAAAACTAGCGAATTTAATGACTTTTATTGTTTTTTCTACCAAAAATAAGATTTACGAGGTTTAAAAAATATACCAATTTAACCTCGTGTAATCGTCGGTATGTACCTCAATAATTACAAGAATAAAAATCAAAATAAAATGAAAATTGTATTAATATTGGGACGTGACTATGGGCCACTGTGTATAAGCGTCTCCCATTTCAACGCCAGAGTGCAGATGTAACAAACTTTGTCCGCCCAATTCGTTTTAGATGCAGTTGCCCGGGCACCCATTTATCCAACGCTACTACTGCTTACGGCTGCGGCGCTGACTATCCTGGGCTCGACGGGACGTTACATACCGCAACTGATGCTCTAGGACCCAGACGCTAAGCTCTTGGACATTGGAATCTATCGCAAAGGTATCTACTGACCACACAATGGATTCACGGAGTCGTGTTACACTTACTTTCGCCTGAATCGCAGCCAAGGGACCGAAAGTTCTTTCATACGGATGGTTCGGATAATTTTAAAGCGAACTCACTATACCTTTTAGAAGATTCTGTATTTACTTTGTGGATAATCAACCCACAGTCGCTAAAGTATAAATTATAATTTGGCCTTGTATTTTATCATACTATATAAAATAATTACCTGCATGAGTGGTCATTGTATTATAGTCATACAATATATATGAAGAATGATAAAATACGGACCCAAATTTACATTTATGTATTAAAAATGGCGTGTATAAAGTTAAAAAATAAACTAAAATATGTACCTAATTGAATTTATAGTTTAAAATAGTTTTATTTTATTTATAAAAGAGAGACGTACATATTTTATAAATACATATTTTATTTTAAATTTTCTAAGATAACATTTATATTAAAATTTAATTTATTTTAAATATATTATATAATCTAAAATCACGATTGACAGTACCTAATGTAGTTTTAAATGTTTCAATTTATTTGCTCTATGAAACTTTTTTTTTCTGTTATATGATAAAATATGTAATTTTGTTTTTATTTTTTTTATTAATTTCCTATATTAGAGAAGTAAATAACATTATGTTAAAACCTAAATGAAAGTATTTATTCAATCTATGTGTGATAGAATACTTCAACATTTCAAAATTCACTCAAATTAAATTCGATCTTTTGTAGCAATCATACCACTCAGCAATTCAAGGGTGAAACACTATTATATATGTTTTGTTGTAAAAACAAAACAACGAGCGGAAACAATTGTTAGCATTTCATCAATTATAACTAGATCAGTTGGGTATATTATGATTTGTTTAATTCTCACAATGTCTCTTGTAATGTATGAACTGTATTTTTCTAAATATCAAGGACAGTCCATAAATTCTCACTCCGGTCGAGTCCATCACTCGGAACACCACTCACATCGAGTCCGTCACTCGGCGCACTAGTCTCTTGGTTATATTAACATCTCGGTACATCGCCAGACTATTACAACATCAACTCTGTCATCTTTATAATTGTATTATACTTGTAACGACAAAAAATTCTCTTTTCGAAACCTTCAAGCAACAACGACTTATTCTCACCACATTTCATCATCCCCAAAATGGTGACCCCGAAGTGATCATCATCCTTAAATTTGCATAATTTTCCAAATATGAAGAACAGTGATAAAGTTCATTTTCTGCATGCAGATATGCCTGAATGTAGTATAAACTTATTTTATATTCAGCCATTTATCCCTATTAATTGATGGATACATATTTGGCTATTGTGTAAACAATGACGGAGACGTCCACGTACTGCACTTATTTTTTAATTATGACCATAGACTTACATAACACACAGTACTTATATACTATAAAAATTGTGAAACTAATTTTTGTCTCGTAGTATATAGTCTCGGGAATACCCTAAAACCATAAAGAAATATTATTGAAACTTGTATTCATTTACACGTCATTCAAAATTATAGATTGCCAACCCTATTCGTGCTGTTAAATGGGAAATACTTTGTTAAATCAAAATTATATATTATAAAAATTAAACTCATTTAATTGAAGTTCAATTTATTCTGAAAGTAAATCATTTTATCGTTGGAATATTAAATTTTTAATTTAGTTAATCTACCCACTGTAATGTTTACCGTATATGATTATATTAGCGTACAGGCAACTAGCTATAGTTAATGTGAGCAAACGGGGCAGGATTATGTATTCAATTCTCATCAAGTAACATCAACTCACTAGATTGAGTCTGCATAAATGAGTGTTATATTACTAAATCATCATAATTACACCCTCTAATAATAATGTATATATAGCCTGTCTATCGCATGTAGAAATGTTAAATCAAATATTACTTACAGTCGAGCATATAGAAAATTATTTAAGTCAAATGAAATTTAAATTAATACACGGATTATGATTTTACGTAACTACTCAATAAATCTACTGGTTATTGAATGTAATTAAAACGAAATAAATTACCATTATTAATTAAATAATTGGGATAGAATTTATTTCGTATAATTCTTTTGGCATCAGAATACTATTACTTATCTATGGTTTTGTTTCTATTATTGTTGGCAACTTGATCAATCATCATCATTGACACTACAACGCAATACAAGTCATGGCCGTCTCTAAGAAACGTATCTATCTCTTCGCTGCTTCGGTCTGAAGCCTAATCTATACCAATATTTCTTTTATTTTGTTAACTGTCAATTCATGGTGGAACTGCATTGTATTGTTGTTTAATTTAATAAAACGCATTTTTTGTAGTAATTATTCCACTTTTAATCAATAAATTAGGACCGGTTTAGTCCGCCTCAGAGAGACATTTTTAACTGAATACATTTTTTTTAAAACAATATTTATCAAACAATCTGTCGCTTTATAAAAAAAACTGTCGCTTTGGATTTTGTTTGATAAATATTGTTTAAAAAAATAAAAATGTATTCAGTTGAAAATGTCCATCTGAGGCGGACGAAACCGGTCCTAATTTATTGATTAAAAGTGGAATAAGTACTACAAAAAAATGCGTTTTATTAAATTAGACAACAATACTATACCAATGTATTAATTATTATATACAAATTCTGCCCGAAATAAATTATACGATCGTTTAAAAGCTGTAGCCGCTATGTAAATCCACTGTGTAAAAATTACGTTGCAAATCAACGGGAACATACCTGTAATATAGGTATTAAATTAAACATAGGTTGCATAGTAGGTACATATCGTCCAAATTTGCGCGTTTTAAGGCTATACCACAGTTGAGGCATGGTCTAAAAAGATCGTAGTTAGGCGATGCGCGAATTGTGCAAATGACGCGTGCCGAACGAAATATAATTTGTCATATAAATCCAACATGCGTCTATGTAATGTTCTATTAGTAACAATAATAATATATTCATTGACATGTTTTCTTTTTCAAAAAAATGGGTAAGGTTTTTTAGTCATATTTACACGATTTAATAATTAAAACCCCCGTCGCCATTACGAAACAAATTGACGTGTTCACAGCTCTACGTTCTCTCTCCGATTGCCAGCGAGTCCAAAATTTCGTCGCACCTATAGTTGAAAATTATTTTCCGTTTCACTGAAGTACCGTCTTAATACATGAGACAGCGCGTCGGTATTTGCTTTACCCTCTACCATCTGTTACTTACACCCATATGCAGGTGTATACCATGGCGTAACTAACGTTAGGCGCCCTTCAATGATGTGCTGAGAGTGTCTCAGGAGTAACTTATCACGATCTTGGTTGGTGTGCAATTTAGATATAATAAATTGCAGTCAATCCACGATGAGAAAGACCTTTTCGCCCGCCGTAAAATGCTACATACGTTTTGAAAGCTGAGAAATTCTCCCTCGTAGATACTAAGGCCTAGCAAGGCGTTGGTACTTCCGATGTGACCTTAAAAAATCCCACAAACATGGGCACATTTGGATATTAGTTATTGCATATGCAGAAGTTTTCTATACGTGACCGTATGCAAAATAAACATGGGGGGATGATATTATTTATACAATGTTTATTTTTTGACGGGCAGATGTATGTTTTTTTGACCTTCCAAAGATTGTATCATGGGTTACTGTGAAAAGTTCGTAAGTCTCGAAAACCTGTTATGAAATCATTTCAATTTGAAAGTTTGACATGTCGTCTAAAATCAGTTTATCTCTAATTTCGATGTGCTTTATGTGCATCTTCTAAATATCGGATGATCATGATTTTTACCCATAGCTTATAATATATGAACAGATAATAAGGTATCAACTCTGCTTCTTTTCGATTTTAGTCAAAAATGTTTTTTGTGTTTGTTATTTTTATTTAACATCTAAATGTTTTTATTTTTTTTAGATCGAATACAATTTTAACCAAATTAATTTTGGTGAGATTTTTTATTTGAACAAATGATATATTTATGAATTAATAAAATAGTTTTCCTTATTAAAATGTAATATTATAATGGTTTTAGTTTTAGTTAAACGTTATTGTAAGTCAATATTTGTTTGTGTAGAATTCAATATCCAACACAAAATCAGATGGATATAATATTTTTCTGGATTATAATTAATATTGTATAAGTAAGTAGGTAGGATATCATTAAAAATATTCAATTTATATTTAGTTTTTATTATGTTACGGTAATCAATTATTATTATTATAGATAGGTAAACAATGCTGCGTATACTGATTACTATATTATAATACCTAATATAAAATGAAAGTTGCCAATGAATAATGTTTATGGAGTGTTAGGAAAAGCAAATTGTAAACCTATAAATTGTATATTATGTGTATATAGATATATATCTTAGTTTTTATGATTCAGAAATTTGAAGGATATAGAAATGACACTGCATGGTTGTTCAGTTTAAAGAACCAGTTCACTATTTTCAATCAACATCAGCCAATAAAAGAAATTCAAGTATGTAAGTGATTTAGTTACATGTGGTATTCGTAATTTAATCCATGGTTACAAATAATATTGATGTACACCAGTAATGTGCGATGATCTTGCGTATAGGGATGCTTTTGATAAAAGTCAAATTACTGTCGAACAATAATTGTCTAGTGTTAAAATTATGAACTAACATGCCCCTCCTGTGCAGTTAATCGCACTTCCGTTTTCAAACGAGGAACGCCCCCAATTTTATCATTTCACTGTACGCATCCGTCCGATCTATAAATTTACATATTTTGATGCTTTTTTTAATCAGGAGTGATGTTAGAATTATTATTAGTAAAATTTTGGTTTATTACGAAGAAGAAAAGGAGTCCCATCTAAAAAGAGAGCCGATGGATTATTTAAACACGCGTTGCCGCCATGACAGGTACGTCACTGATAAGTCGTCTATATGCGACTACAGCGACTTCCTGTTATCGACGAGATCTTCTTGTCGGATAGTAGTATAATATTAGACTATATGTATTATGGTATATTATACCTACTATTTGTCATATATTATTCACATTTTTGAACTAATTGAATCTTGATAGGCGGCCAGTGAAATGGTACGGTGTATGGCGTTGCTGACTGATAGTTTTGAAATATTCCAAAATATTTACGTACTAATAATACATAGTTTTTAGCAATGCAGTTGTGTACAATTTTCAATAAAACTGCACAATAAATACGTAATAATTTTTATTACATCGTATTTTACCGTTTTTAGGGATGTTACTCGTCTACAAAATCTATGGACCGCACATTACTGGTACATAATATTGACTTACTAGTGAACATAATGAGTTATTAGTGGACGAATTATGATAACATAAAGAATAAGTGGTCATTATTGCTTGCGAATGTGTTCATTTCATTCTGTCATTAGAAGATAAATACAAAATTTTAATTATTAAGTTGAAAAATGAACTTAACCTCTTTATGTGTCAACCTTTTTATTGAAGTTTCCTATTATAGTATTTATAATATTATTATCCTGGTATGAGTCAATGAGCGTAAATAAGTAGTTTATTATGATTATATTTTGTTTGTTTTATTAAGTTTTTTTATCGATAAACTTAAATACATTTATTCACCGTTTATAACGGAATAATATTATTTGTTATTTACCAGAAAAATATAATGTTACGAAGCACTCAGTGATAATTGTGATATTATTCATAAAAGAGAAAAAAAAACAGTACCTTTTTATTATTTTCTATTGGTATAATGTAGTTTGTTTACTTTCTGGTTGATATTTTTTAGTACCTTATAATAAATATTGTATAACAAATAAAGCTTGGAAAATATAGACTGTAGTTATTTTTGATTTTCTTTTAGTTACCGCCAATTTTCATTGTGTATACTATTGTTTATTTCAATAAATTTAATAATGATAATATTGGCTTTCAGTAAAAAAATGATCAGAAAAAGTTATTTGAATTTTTTGATTGTACATATTATTATATTTGTTTTATGTAATAAAAATATTTATATTGTTAAGCATTACAAAAGTTTTGTTTTGAATAAATTAATTTAATTATGAACTATTGTAAAGATGTTAGATAAAATGACTGAGTTAGAAATTTTTTGTGCATTAGTTTTATAACCAGAAATTATAATGAATATCAATTTTAACAAGTAAGATAATTGTATTGGATGTTAAATAATATTACTTACACATACACTCACATACTTAACTAATTAGTTGACTAAATTTTTGTTATGAATGTTAATTTATACACTATAAACAAAACTGTATTTAAAATAAAACCATGCACAGTAAAAATACTTTGTAAGCACACTGTGGAATAATGATTGTTATAGAATTAAAGTTTTAATAAAAAAAACTGATGATATACGATTTGAGTTTAATTTATTGCTCCATTTAAAAAAACATTTTTTTTATTTATGAAATATACGTTTATATTAACGATCGATTTAGTAATATGCCTTTGAATTTTCTCGCCAGTATAAAATTACTCACTGTTATAACATTAATCTGAACTTACTTAAAATAATATGATATTACGTCATACACGACAATATTATTATTAAAAGTTTTTTAGTCAATACGTAGTTTTATATTAATTTAGTCATATTATTAGGTGTTGCGATCAAGTAATCTAGTCTCAAGAAATAATGTTAAAACTTGATTCTATTAACTCGTGATTATTTTTAGAAACTGCAGGAATTTAATTTTCATGATGAGATTCTCGTAAATTTGAGTATTTCACCACTCTGGATTCAATAAAAGAGAGCAAAAAAGTTTTCGGTTAAAATTCTGAACGTAAACATTTTTTTGGAACATTGATTTTTAAAAGAAAAAGTGAAAAAATGCCCTAACGGAATAAGACCTTGTGTCATAAATTACAAAAAAAAAATGTCGGTAATCTTGAGAAATCAATAATCGACGCGTTTAATAGATGGTATTTTTATTAACTGGTTGAGCCAAATTGTGGTTGCATTCATCTTTAGTCCCCCCTTACTCAAATTCCCTTATTTAGTATTGTTACAAGACCAGACGATGAGCAATTATGGGTCAAAGAAGACCGTAATTGCGAACAACATGCAGTTACTCCAAAACTGCCGAGAGCGTAAGGCTTGCTAAAGCTGTCGAGCTATATATGATACGATACGAACGAGGCCATATTATAGACATAGTGATTCAAGAGTTAACTCGAATGACATGCAGCAAGCGGACGTGAATGATAGTGCAACCAGACCACGGAGCCACTATAAGCCACTATAAATCATAAAGGTCAGTGTCTGGCATTCTGTTCAATCGCCCCCACCCCTAGATCCGGAATCCACCATCACCTTCAAACTATATAGTCCACTGCTAAAAGCGCCACCAAGAGGTGTGTTAAAAATAGTAGTGGTCATGTACAGTTTTATTTTTATTTTTATTAATTTGGTACCACAAAAATCGTTTTTTTATCAAGGTACTTTACAATGAGAGCTGACTATCTGAATGGGAAGGGCTGCAATAACATTTCACTATATGCGAAATGTCTGGATCTTACAACTGTACTTAGTTAAAATCAATGCCACATATTTGATGCTTTGTGCTGCTTTCTTACGAAGTGTTAGAACAACCATATACTGAAATTCGACAACAGATGTTTGCGGTGGATACTAAGCAAGCGGTAGTATACTTTTAGGACAAGAGCGGACTATGCAGTCTCTCATCACATTGAGAGTGAAGAAGCTACGTTGGGCCTGATTTTTGCTATAAACACAACGTAACTTCATTTTCTTTTCGTAATTTCCTTGTGGTTTTCTCTCCCTAGCACTTTGCATTTAAGTAAACTCATTAAACTCAGTCAGAGCTCAGCAACCTAAGTCTTGGGCATCTTCTCCCAGGACACTCCCAGTTCAATTGTTTCAGATGCTTCACATTACCAATAATTGTAGGGTCCCGCGATACGCTCGATTAAGACCGAGTGTGGTGCGGGGCGGGTTTTGGTGGAGGAAACTTAGTTTCAATTGTCCCGACTCGGCCACGTGCTACGGATACTTCAAGATAATTTAAAACCGAAATGTCTGTTCTTAAAGCCATAAAAAAATCTGTTAATACAAACATCCACTTTGTGGAGGCCCATAATAATATGATCCTATTAGGATCGTACATGGTCGAAAGAAAAAAGAAAAACAATGCAGGTGTATATAGTGGATACTGGCATGGCTTGGAAATATGGATTTTTACAGGCGCCGCGTAGTGTCTATACAATGGTGATTTTCTTTGACGCAGATGGCGCAAACGAATCGTTAGATGATTTAAAAAAGGGACCCTAAATCAGTCATACAATTAATATTAAATTATAACAAATTTCTCACAAAATGAGTATATTACAAAATTTTTAAAAGAGCTGTAACATATCTACGTAAACGAATACCTACTTGCTTATGGTTTATGACTTTCGTTTATATTTTTATCTAGCCTCAAAATCAGTCAGTATCTTGGGCCTCCACGTCCTTAAAATTCGAGTGGAAATGGTCAAAGATGATGAAATAAAATAACGTTTTTATAAAATATTTAATAAGTAACATATTGCGACCCCATGCGAGATGGCAAGACGACATCATAAAAACAGAGGGCCCAAATTGGCTACAAATAGCCAAAAACAGAGTCCAGTGGGACTCTTTGGAGGAGGCCTTCACCCGAAGAGGAGTTTTTACAAACTAAACAAACTAATTACATACCTCTGTCTAACTTATAAACATTATCTAATACTATTATATACCAAATAAAAAAAATCTTAATATAGGTATATATGTATTATACAAAAATAATAATAATTAATTTTATATAAACTAGAAAATAAGTAGTTAATACAATCATAGATAGATATATATATTCATATGTTATATATTATATATTCATTAGATAATAGTCAATTAACTGTCATTTACTTTTGTTTGTAAGAAATAAAAAGGCTTTTTTATTTTATTTATTTATTTATAACATATAGTTTTATTTATTAAACAATACATTTTTCTAAATGTAAAAGATTTACTCACTGCACATCGTACAATTAAATTAAACATAATTTTCTGTCTGACATTTTGTTTGTACACATTTACATTTGTAAATATTAGCATTGAACAAGTGTGCAGATATTACAAATTTCAATCAAGCGTTATAACGTGTACACTCAGCAGCCATAATATGTAATGCCTTATTATAGAGAACATAATACATGTACGAATACATACGGGGACAAACATTGCCGGAAGATAAAACCGCTTGTAGGTAAGTACAGCTCGGAAACTCTACTGAATTCACTTGTTTACCAACAAACTAGTAACGAGCGACAAGTAACGAACAAAACCAGGCGAGGCTGTAATTAAGATTTCTCACACGGGAGTTAGAAGACACGGTTTTGGAAAACTGCTTTAGTAAAAATTCGACTTAAATAATTTATTAAAAATTGTCTATTGTTGTCGATAGAACTGATTCACTAATGGTCATGTAAATATTTTTGAAGTTATACTTCTTTAGCCGCGTTTATAAAATCAGATCAGAGTCTATTTTTGGCGTGTGACATGTACACATAATTTATTTTTTCACACAAAAATAAACGCACTCGATCGGATTCGAACCACCGATTGTTTGGTTATCAGCCGAAAGCACTACCATTACGCCACAGTATGATACTCCAATTGTGACGATTATACAGTATAATATTATAGTTTAGAATTGTTCCGTTGCTTAGGCAGCGAATTTATTCTTATCTTAGAGGATGACTGTTTTTCAGTTAATAATAATTATGACGTATTTTTTTCAATTCAATTTTTTTAAACATATTGTGGACATTACAAATTCTAAGTTGAAGATGTTCACAACCTTACATGAAATATTATTATAAAAAAGAAAAAAACATAATAAAAGCGATAAAAATGAAAATATAAAAAGAGATTTAATAAATTAAACTAGCGCACTTTTTAATAGTTATAAGCAGATGGTTGGAGGTTGGAGCGGACCCTTTTTGAGTTGCTCCGCTCAGAGTCCGCTCCGGGACCTAATACTTGCTCCAGCTTTGCTCCAGGGTCAGCTCCACTTCGGGTAAAAAGTTTTAATAGGTATTATATGTATAAAAATGTTAAAAAATAAGTAGTTTTAAAACTTCGTCATTTTCATTATTAAATAGCGAGGTTATTAATAATTGTCATAATATAAACATACAAAAGCAGTGAAAATACAATTATACATCTATAGTAGTTCAAGGAAGTACACCGAGTTTGCTAGGGAGATCCTTTTTTAAGAATTTATAAAATAGCGTCCACCTAAACTCACCCTCACGCAAGTGGAATAACACCCGAAACAATTTGGTTGCACATAGTTATCACCCTCCCAATTGCCATTACCAGTGGCAGGTTGGTTCTGCACCTTGGGAGAATAAACAACTGATGCTCTCTATTTCTATGATAGTTCAGGGACACACAGGTCAGCACTGCTCAGTATGGCAGAGTTAAACATAATAATATGTAAACAACGTAGGTACTTTCAAGAATCTTGATATTCGCCAGTCTATGTATAATAATATATTATAAGTTGATGGAATTTTGAAAGTTGTAATATAAAAACAATCTGCTTAATAAAGTAAGATTTTCTAGTAAGTATACATAATCATACAATATATTAAAATCAT
This sequence comes from Rhyacophila brunnea, assembly GCF_057557595.1. Taxonomy (NCBI): domain Eukaryota; kingdom Metazoa; phylum Arthropoda; class Insecta; order Trichoptera; family Rhyacophilidae; genus Rhyacophila; species Rhyacophila brunnea. The sequence continues at coordinate 45,259,936 of NW_028233276.1, forward strand.
AAGGTTATTTAATTGTCTGATATACGAGTACGTTTAAATATAACCATTCCAAATTCAAAATTCCATATTTTATATCAACTCATTTTATACAAGGTTTTTAAAATGAAACAAATGAATATAATTACTTATGTCACCTGCATATAGAACTACAGACTTATCTGGAGAATGAGATGGCGGAGCCACTGTCGAAAACTACTCAATCACGACTCGTAACTGGCAAAATCTGACATTCGGATGACGTTTTTCAATATGGCGTCCTATGGTAGTTCGTAGTTCCATTTTTGGCCATTCTCCAGAGAAGTTTGTAGGCCTGTAATATCTACTCATTTTATACAAGATTAAGAAAAACAAAAGAAAATCTTATCTATACATACACAATACGTTTATTATAATTTGTTTATGTCTCTGATGTCTCTAATGTCAGAAAGTGTTTTATAAAACGTATATTTATTTATTGATAACTACGAATTTTAAAACATATCGAAACAACTTGAGTGCCCTGAGAATTTTCCATAGAGTGAGAAATATAAACATTATTACATATTATTTTATATAGGTACGTATTTTTTCACTTTTTTTTTAAAAATAAAATCAAACATCGATATTTCCACTACATCAATATTATTTTTCACTATCTAATAGCAAAACTGAAACCACACCACATTTGCTTATATCGGGAGTAATTCTGGGTAACTAGTTTATGATTATATAGACAGAAAAAACAAATATACAGGCAGTGTAAAAAATAAAAAATATTGGTTGTCGAAACAAGTTAATAATATACCTAATACTACTTTATTAATAAATGTAAATATTTTTACGATGAATTGATTCATTATTTCATAGATAAAATTATCATTATAAGTATAGCTTACCGGCCGCATTAAATTACATGACAGACCGTAATTTGCATAGGATTACTATAATATATAATAATATTTATCATGTACCGAAACTAGGTAAAACGATGTTGAAAATTAATCTTTCTTACGGATATGGTCACCACATGTACTTGCCTACTATCTAAGCCTATCTAAAACGTGGGTAAAGTTAAGAATCTATAATTATTAAGTCAGTTATATTATACTGTTAATACACTATAATATGGCATACTAGTTCGCAAAACATTATAATAATTTTAGAATAAATAATATCTTGGTCAGTATAATATAATGTCCTAAATTAGTTCAATTCAATATGAACAACTAATTGACATTATCAACCAAGACTGTCACTCAAAAAAATCAATAACTTGATAGAATAAATTTTCTATCCTCTTATGACAACACATACTTTCTCTAAAAGTTAGTGTATTAAGATTTGTGAACTGTTAACAGTACTTTTGTTTTAATTTCATGGATTGAAGTTATAATAAGAATTATAAGACTTGAACATAGACTATTCGCTTTGGTGTTTCAAAATATGCATTTAACTGCAGGTAATTGTGACTGTGACCACCAATAATTATTAAACAGACAAAAATAAAATATATTAAAGTATCAATAATTAAAAGGTATATCAGTGGCGTAATATTATACAATAATGACAGAAAGGCATATTAAAAAAATATAATATCGTCAACAAAAATTAAGTATCTTTTAACGAGCTTGTAAGTCTCTGCTACGAGACGGTGTAGTTCCACTCAAAAACTTATCAAATCTCACAAAGCAGCACACATAAGAGAAAAGGTTGCCGCAATCTGAAACAGACTAAGACTTATTCTCCAGTTGTCTTCAGAATACTGCATTTCCTCGCAGTGCATCCTCAGAGATAATAAAGACAATGGGCGTATCTAAGGTTGGGAACAATTCAGAATTCCCACAATCGAATAGAAAACGATTGTCAGCAATCGGAGTGTTCAATGGATTGATTTACAATATATATATATATAATTTTAAGAGTATTTTTTTAAACGTAAGATTTCAGTAATTTTTAAATTAGTAAAGATGACGCATTATAGATCTGAACAGAAACTTCCAGCATCTTGCAAATTCATGTCAAGCCGTTTTCGCTTAGTCAGCGGAAAGAAAAACAAATTCAATGCTCTCAATATTTTTTGTTTCTTTATTGTTTGGGAAGCATATCGACATAAACAAATTTTGTACATCAAAATTACTAGTGGTCATTTCTGGGCGCGGGGGGGGGTATCTGTAGACATCATACCACTCAGCACTTTAATATGTAGGGTTTGTTGTGATTTGTTAATTGCGACACTATCTCTTGTAATATAATATGTACTGCATTTATATAAATTAGAAGGAGAATCCATGAATCCTCACTAACTCATCGAGTCCGTCACCCGACACACTACTATCGTCACGAGTCCTTCACTTGACATAGTCAACTGTCATTCTACTCGAATCAAGTCTCTTAGTTCATTAATATCATCAATCTCTTGATTACATCGATCTCACCAGTACATCCATATCCGTGATTATAATCTCAAGCTGTTATCCTTATTATTGAATTTATTTATTCTCGTATCAATAAAATAAACTCTCTCCTCACAACATTCAAACAACAACGACTTTATCTTCACACACCTCATCAACCGCCACATAACCAAAAAACGTCACAAATTAAGATTGTTACGTAAAATGAGAATAATTTAAAGATATTTAAAGTATTTTTCTTCAATTTAAAACAGTCCACAAAAGTGTTTATGTGACGTTATTATTTAATATAGCCAACCGGATACCAGTGTCCTGAAAATCCGCTAAATATCTATATATTATATAGATATAGTATATACCGTCTCTGTTCTGGCAGAACACACTAACTGGAGAATACTAGTTTTGAGTAATTTGACTTTGAAGTTGTTAAAATGTTTGAAATGGTCTATCATGTGAGTTTATTAAGTAATCGTAAAAAGGATGACTTTAAAATAAAGACTGTTTATTTATTAAGAAGGTTTCCAGACGGTTAAGTTTGAAATAAGGAACATTTTGGTATAACTAACTCAATTTGTCATTTTTTTAGAATTAGTGTCTTCTGCCAGAACAGTGACGATTACATACGGTGAAGTTACTGGATGCTAGTATAACCTGGCATGATGCAAGAAGACTGGCAAGCGACAGGGATTCTTGGAGGCGTCGCGTAGTATCCATATGCTCCAACTAAGGGACGGATATGACTTAAGAAGAAGAAGATTATTTAATATACCTACTAAAACAATGAATTTATTAACAACTTTCATTATTCATTATTAACGTTTCTGATTTTAAAACATTTTCACATACTCATTTACCACAATAAAACTTACTTATGGAAAGATGCTAATAACAATGTACTTTAAAATGATACATTAATAAAGGAATTCGGAAATATATTTTAAATAAATTAAATTTACAATGTAAACGAAACTGTCTCTAGGTTATATTTGTTTTTAGTCTTTTTAATTGAACGCGTCTTTATTAAAATCGATAACTATTATTAATAATTTATTACAAGATAAAAAGAACTTTTTATATACAACGTTTTTAATTTTTATGTTGAATCATATAAACTTGACTTGACTAGCTTAAACGATCAAAAAAATGTGTACTTCACATGTCATATTGATTTCCATAGTATCGCACGTATATATTAATAATTTAGTTGCTCCCCTAGCAACCAATAATGGTGTCGAAATAACTTTTCATACAAAACAGAATTAACTGAAAATGAATTCAATTCTACTTAAAAAGTGGCTAAAAGTATTAAAAGAATGCATTGGCATCGTGTTCTGATATATTCTAAAAGTTTCAAATGTCTAGTTAGTCGGGAAGTTAGTTAAAAATTGATTGTAAGATTTGTACCGGACAAAGAACCACCGGACAAATAAGAATACGAGCTAAGAAAAACGTTGTAAAAGGCATCCGCCTAGTCAGATAAGGGTAGGTATTTCTCATAAAATTGTTAATGAAACAGACTGTTCTCGCAAAGATAAATATAACACACACACATTATGTATATAATTAAATTAATTCAATGAAAAAATAAGTGTGTCGTCTTCTACGCGCGGTAGAAGTAAAACTATTTATTTGACCATATCCGTTATAAAAAAGATCATGTGGGCATCCACAGAGTGGAGGTATTTATTAACAGATTTTTGTTTTTACGAGAAATGGATGTTAGCCACTTTCTCAACCTATTGGATCTATACTTTGGGTCCAAACACATATTGAAAAACTACATCTGATTTTTTTCCAGACCCGGGACCCTCGATATTATAAAATTGATGCGTAACTGTTTCAGTATCGTGCCTAATAATCTAGTTATAATGGAATAAATGCGCCATTAAATCGCAATTACAACGTAGTGTTAAAAAATTATGAAAGCATTTTCCTCTGACTAAATTCAAACTTATTTATTTTACATAATGAAAATAATGAAAAATTATATATTTAAAGCATTCACGGCGTGACATAAAAAAAATATTAAATAAAAAAACACCGAACCACGCATAGTGAACTAAGTATATCATATCTTAAAAAAACTTTTAAAATAACGTCCACCTAAACTCACCTTCACGTAAGTGGAATATATTAACTCATTTAACGCTAACACCGCAACTGGCGCGTTTGGAGTACTTGGCCATTAGATATAATTAGACGGCTCTCGTGGTGCAGTGGGTAAGGCGCTGGCCTTCCGCCCGAGAGTTCTGGGTTCGATTCCCCGTGAGGACACAATATTTATGTGTTTTTCTCAAAGGCTTGGTGTTTGTGATTGTCCAAAATTATTAACAACCACCATGTACGAAAAAGCAAGGACATGGTTATTAGTAATTCTAAAAAAAAATTAGATATAATTAACATATTATTTAAATATGGTAATTAATGATTAACAGTGATTGTGTATCCGATTGATTGAATATAGTTATTGCTCTCGCAATTGGCAGGTTAGTTATGCAGCTTGAAAGAACAATCAGCGGATGCTCTCGATTTGATCAATCCATATGACAAATGACATCAAAAAATATAAATATGAGCGTTATTGTCATACAATCAATTCATTCATTTGACAGTACATTTGAGTCGCTTGGAGTCATAACTCACATATTGCAATTTTGTCGATTTTTAGTTAAATATGCCAAGTGATTCTAAATGAATTAATCTATATACAGAAAAATAGTTGAGTATCAAAATTTAATTTAAACCATATAAAAATCGTTGACAAAGTTCATTGTTGGTGTAATAATTAGCATATTTCAAAGAATAGAGTTTTTTCACCAACGCCTTCCTAACCAATCTATTTCTCATAGTATGCTGTATGTCTGCAACGCTATGAGTATTAGGTATATATATTTAAAAAAAATTAAGTTATTCGACTCTCTCACTCATTATTATTCAAGAGAGTTCAATATTTTTCTTCTAATTACAAAAAAATAGTGCTCTGTTGGTTTTTTGCGATTATCTCAAAACTTGATTTTTGAAATATGTGAGCTATGACTCTAAGCGACTCATTTATTTCAGTTGTTTAAAATGTTTTATATCTTTTTTTAGGTCGATTCTGACTATTTAATTCTGATACGACGTTCACAATACTTTTTATTAAGTGAGAATCCTTGCAAGAAAATGCATCGGTGCGACTCCACGCCTCTGGATGTACTCCCCCTCTCCTGGACTTTTCGCTGAGTCGCGAGATTTAAATTTCACAGCTGCACATACAGAGATCGCGGTGAGCGGGACAAAGGAACACCAGCCAGAGCGGTGGGTAATTACTTGCAGCGCGCCACTGCGATATCTTGATTTGAGGAAATGCTCCTCGGTTTTGCAATTTCACGACGCGTCTATTTGGCTCAATTTGCGAGACTTATTTCAATAAACATGTTCGTGAACACTGGGAGCTTTTTGTCGTCACTTTTGCAAACGGTAAATTAAACTGTCTTTTATATATCTACGTAAATCATTATAGCGCCTGTATAGGTGCATGGATTTACTGTCGGAAATAGTGCTTATTTTAAACTATCGTGACAATAACTTTACTGTTTACACGTAAAAGTGCTGACTGTCTCTCCAATCTCAATTTTCAGGAGCAAGCGAGGCGCGATGTTGTCGTTTTTGGTACTATTTGACAGGACGTATTGAAAATCAGTTAACCTCAAAATGAGTAGTTCGTTTTTTTACCGGCAGGTTCGCCATTATTGTCTAGGTTTGTTTACCTTACGGACGTTTTGTACCTCTTGGATATCACTGGATGACTAATTTGTCAAACGATTGTCCTTTCTTCGAGCTATATGTCCAGCCTATTATAGCCGAGTGACTGAGTTTACTGAGACTTCATTTAATAAACTATTTCTTTTTTTCTTCAACAAATAAGACACTAGACTTTGAGAATGTAATATTCTATATATTGAATTCACAAAATTTGAAAATATCCCATGCATATTATACACACTAGAAAAAAATCATTTTGTATACAACATTATAACACAATGTGATAAGCATTTCATGTAACAACTACTAGTTTAAATCGTCGTAATTTAGTAATATGCCCGTAGCTTAAATGGAAAAGCATATTGGCGAGAATAGAGAAAAAAATTTATAACTCTTTTATTATTCATTTAATTCAATTAAATCCTCTAAATATTTGTAATAATTAGTCATTTCGAAAGTAATTATGCCATCACAGTTTTGTCGCCAATGCGCCATAAACTATTTTATGTAAAAAACCAAGTTATTAAGTTATAAAACATGGCCATAAAACAGATTGTATGTAGGCGTTATTATATAAGAACATTGAAATTCAATCATATCTTAAACAACTAAGCCTCTCCATCCTTCCCAGTCCTCTGTTTTCTCTCATGGCTTAATGAATTGCCTTACACTTCCATGTCCTCGGAATCCATGACTCAACATCATACAAATGTTTGCACAAGCATAATTTGTATAGAAATTGAAATTCCTCAATTCTTCCATGTAGTGGCAAAATATATGCCTTCTAATTTCTGCTTCACATCCGTTTTTTCTACTAATGGTCAATCACAGATATACTCATAAACTCAACTGTTTTTATATTTAAGAATAGACGTGCTGCCTGTAGAAGGCTAGTCCGATCGATAAACCTTGACTAAAGACACTTAAACAATAGAATTAATAATAAAAATATTCACACTAAAATGAGGCACAACCTCAGAGTATTGATATATAGAGAGCGCATATTGTTCGGCAAAATAGAGCAGTGTTTCTTGCGTATAACCCACGGTAGAACCTCGATTTTTTTATTAATAACTTAACTATGAAACGTTATACTATTGTGTTGTTTCTCAGTATGGCTACCAAATTTAAACGCAACATAGTTAACCATAATAATATTATGTTCTACTAAAATAACTATAAATAATTACTACTAACTTTAATATTTAACACAGTAAAACAATAAATTTCAGCAACAGGTGGTCGCTGTTTTTAAATTAATTTAATCATTTCTTTTATTTTGTTAACTGTCAATTCATAGTGGAACTGCATTGTATTGTTGTTTTAATTCAATAAAACGCATTTTTTTTTTGTAGTCCTTATTCCACTTTTAATCAATAGATTATGACCGGTTTCGTCCACCTCAGAAATGTCCCTCTGAGGCGGGCGAAACCGGTTCTAATCTATTGATTAAAAGTGGAATAAGTACTACAAAAAAATGCGTTTTATTAAATTAAAACAACAATGAATTTAATCAGTCAAATCCATATTTACGGTTGACGTTTCCAAAAAATATTTAATTCAGCCGTAGAAATTCTATCCTTCTCTAACGCATAGTGCGGAAAAATAAGCGGGCCGAATGCTTACTCACACGCAATCAAGTTTTTGTTCAGGTCTTAGGCACAACATAAGGATTATAAGCAAAACATAATCTAAATTCGAAAAAAGTACATTTATCTTAATAGTTACACAATGCTATATTATAATACTAATTTAATAATATCCATGTATATTAAAAACTTTAGAATTATGAACTATGTTGGAGGGAATGTTTTAATATAATTTTAAATTATTATCAATTTAGGGGACTGAAATACGTTGTATCGCAAATTGAAATAATCACACATTTTTTTTCATGAAAATACAAAAAGCTCGCACCTTACTTGTGTAAATATTATTTCGCTTATAGGTATGTGGGAGTGTTTGCCGTCAAATATGTATCTGAAAAAGCACCCAGAAATAGACAGGAATATAAATAAATACATTATACAAACAGACCTGAAACGAAAATATGGACCACATTAAATGCCTCGGATTCTGCGTGATAAATTCCTGAAGCATTTGCGACTAAAGCATTCATAATATTCATGTTTTGAAAAACAGCGTTATTTTTTTTTTTGACTGTGATGCTCATTTTTGTGCCAAAAAATATGGAAAAATCACGAGTGTACAAAAAAAATATATATACAAAAAACACATTATGAATGGAATCTATTCAGAAATAAACCAATTAAAACGGCATATTAAACTGAGTACGAGTACACGGTTCAAAGTTTAGAGTATTTATATATTTTCGTATGCAATTGATGAATCCGTCAATAATGTTATTTATAAATAAACATAATAATACTATTTTTAGTAAGCCCACAGTTAGAAACCCAGTTTTTTATAAAGAAAATGTACCTACTTATACTTAACTATAAAGTTAAATATTATAAGTATTTCATTTTTGTTTCACAATTTAAAAAAACAGTTTGTATGTTTCTTTAACTTTTAAGGTATGTTTATCAGGTGAAATATATAGCAACTGCAATTTTTGTGTCTTTAACCACAGTTAGTAGGAGTAACGTATTTTCCTTTCATCCGAGGGCTCTGGGTTTGTTTCCCAGTGACGTAAATTTATTACAGCCTGGGTGTTTATTGTTTAATTTCTACTACTAAATTACTGCTTTACTACACTACGGTCATTGGGATCTATGGTCTGTTATAGTGTTATAATGAATGTTAATATTCGATATTATTTTATTTTATAATTTTGGTGCAATATTATTGTTGATTTCACTTAAATACAGAAATCCAGTTAAATAATAAAAAAAACTGCAATAAAGAGTTCTCTTATTACAAAATATTAATATATTCATCATAGCATTTTAGTAAGGTACTGACCTTTCATCCAGGGGCTTTGAGTTCGAATCTGGTGGTTAGGTCACTTTTTCAAAGCCTGTCTTCTATTACTATATTACTATTTCACTACACTACTGTCATTTGGGCGTATGGCCTGTAAAATAGAATATATCGTCACTGTTCTGGCAGAAGACACTAATTCGAAAAAAATACATATTGAGTTAGTACCAAAATGTTCCTTATTTCAAACTTTACCGTCTGGAAACCTTCTTAATAAATAAACAGTCTTTATTTTAAAGTCACAGTTTTTACGATTACTTAATAAACTCACATGATAGATCATTATTTCAAACTTTTTAACAACTTCAAAGTCAAATTACTCAAAACTAGTATTCTCCAGTTAGTGTGTTCTGCCAGAACAGAGACGATATATGTATATATTGGAAAGAAAAGCTTTTTAAACGTTACGATGGAGTGTTTTCATTATTTAAGAGTGGTCGATAGTGTAGTAGATGAAAGAGGATCTTGGTAATTCGTGATGATGGAGAAGTGAGTTTTTATTTATGGTTAGATAAGTACATAAGTATAAGGGTACAATCAGTACATTATAACAGAGGTAGGTGATATTTTCCAAGGCACTAAGTTCTCTAGCAAGATACAAGTTTATTAAGTGAATATTACGTAGAGACTGACTTGTTTCCTCCTGATAGCCTCGTATTGAACCTGTCACGATAGAAAATGCTTACCTCAGTATCTCAGCCATTTGGTGTGAAAATATAATAAATGTTTAATGAACATCACGGAGGTAAACAAAGTGCTTACTGAATAGTAATTTGATTGTGTGAAAAACATAGAAAAAGAAATTACACATACTAAACAATAATTATTTTACCTAATTAATTATTTAACATTAATTTGAAAGCGATTCATATGCCATGGATTCTACTGACACTGCTTGGTTCTCACAGAACTATTGATAGACACAATTATTATGAACAGAATATTAATAAATACTTTCTAAAATAACTGGCCTTAGTAATCTCAGTATTTGTAAAAAAAATGAAGAATAAAATGAAAAAATACAAATTTAAGAAAGGATATAAACTCCGTTGAAAATAACTGCCTATAGAAATATTGTCAAATAATTACAAGATAAAAAGAACTTTTTATATGCAACGTTTTTAAATTTTCTGTTGAATCATATTATAAACTTGACTTGACTAGCTTAAACGATCAAAAAAAATTGTACTTGCTAGAAATAATACTGAAATGTCATATTGATTTCCATAGTAACGCAAGTATATATTAACAATTTAGTTTCTAGGACCCCAGACCCCTAGCAACCAATAATGGTGTCAAAATAACTTTTCATACAAAACAGAATTAATTGAAAATGAATACAATTCTACTTAAAGATGGCTAAAAGTATTTAAAAAAATGCATTGGCATCGTGTTCTGATATATTCTAAAAGTTTCAAATGTCTAGCTAGTCGGGAAGTTAGTTAAAAATCGATTACAAGATTTGTAACGGATAAATAAGAATACGAGCTAAGAAAAACGTCGTAAAATATATATTATTTTGTTTATATTATCATAAAAATAAAGTAAATATTTTTACTATTAAGATGAATAAAATGATAGATAAATGGCTAGCTGGTGTATTATTTATTAAGGCCTACAGTACTGCTGTAACCAAGAGGTTCACAAAAGAGGCAAATGCGTGCCATAAATTAGCAACACGGGGTTAGCTTTAAAACGCCCTCAGGTAGACTGAGTGAAAAAGTTTAATGGACCTGTTTACAGGTGGAGCTATGTAAGTATACATAACCCAAAGTTCGCTCCAATTTCACTAATAGAAATAAACAGAGTGTTAATATACGGATATTCTACAAGTTCTCAAGTTGAAATATATTTAAGTAGAAAAATAATGCAAGGTAAGCTTAAAAGTTTTGAAGAACGATAGAGCTTTTAAAAGATTAAATATTTTTGGTTTTAGATATGTTATCGATTCACTAACAGTTAAATAGTATACAAATGAATTTTTTTATTGTAAATAATATGATGCTACCTAAACATAATTTCCAACCATGTCCGATCCTAATAAGATCATATTATGGACCTCCACAGGATGGAGGTTTGTGTTAACAGAATTGGTATTTACGAGAAATGGATGTCAGCCACTTGCTCAACCTATTAGTTATATACTCTGACTCATACACAAATTGAAAAACAATATGTTTACCAACTTGCCAGAGCCAGGATTCGAACCTGCGACCCTCGACGTTATAGGCCGATGCTTAATTCAGTTATGCAGAGTAAAATTTAGAACTAGCCAAATTTATGTATTTAGAGCTATTAGTGGAAAGAAATGTAGGTACCTAAGTGTATGTTTTTCATATTTACAAATAAACTTTTTATTGTGAAGTTCAATTCTACAAAGTAATATGTTTATTAATCATTTGGGCTATCAGACAATTATCGAGCCGTATATAAAACTACAAGTCATATTTTGGTGAATAGATATGAAACTTGGCATACTTTTTTGTTTTTATCTATTTTTTATGTTTTTATTATGATTAATACTTATGTGTTTTTTTTTTTTTTTTTAACCATTTTCAATAAGTAACCAATGTATTATAATATGTACTTAATATTTGATCTAATTTAATATGATTTATTATGCTCCTTATATCCGCCTTTTATTGGAATAACATAATATATTCTTTTATTCTATATTATCACTATACTTATTCTTTGTATATAATCCTGTAATCCTGTTAGTTGATCTAAATAAATTATATAAAAAACCTGCTTAGTTTTTATATAAGATCTAAGATATTCCTACAGCTGACCTCCTAAAAAGTGAAAGGACATCTAATTCTCAACATTTCAAAAATCTAAATAAAACATACAGAATGGATTTTTATTCTATAATAATAAGAAGAAGAAAAAATATGCATCTGTTAAATAAAACTGCAATTATCTAAAAATACGCCCCCATAAAGTTTATATCGCGTTGTTAACCCTTACTTTAATGATTACATAATCAAAATAATGATTGTTAAACCATAATAGGCAGGTAACCAACCCCATAACGGTATCACGGAGCATTGTAGAGATATAAAACTATCCGGGTACACGAAAGGGGCAATTGCACGTACGGTAAATTGTCGTGTAACAAATTAGATGTCCTTTAAATCTTCACCTGAACCGGGATTCTACCAGATGATAGTATTATATGGAGAGAGAATAATAATTATTGTAACTTGTTACATGGTCAGTGATATTGTAAATTCGTACAATAATAAAATTATTATTTCATTAATTAGATTTGCCAGCATCTTTAAATATCATTTTTAACTGTCATTGTGTGTACTATTTTAGTGATTGAATAAAACTAGAAAATTATGATTAACTATTTCTGTAATTCAACGAATAATTCACAAGATTTAAGAATGTACCATTCTAATTATTGGACATACATAATTTTGAAAAACACTTCTGAGAAAATACATTATAACCAATAAAAAAATGTTCAATAATTAGAATGGTACATTCTTAAATCTTGTGAATTATTCGTTGAATAAAAGAAATAGTTAATTATAAATTATTTCCATGTTTAAGTAAGCTAGATCGTAAAACTATTGGAGAAATCCACAACGACGGTTAGTAATTGAAGAAGTAGGTATCTACTTTGATTTAATAAACAAAAACCGATTGCCAAATTAGCTTGATTTAGAAGAGGGTTGATGAGTAGGTATTAAAAAGGCCAATAGTTAAAATTTGTCGCAATTAGTATCTCACCTTGTAGCATATAGAATAATGCACGGACGGAGCGTAAACCCAGGAGATGCAGGGTTCGATACCCTGCCGGGGTCTTACTTTTTTCAAAAAGATTTTTTCTATTGGTTATAATATATTTTCTTAGAAGTGTTTTTCAAAATTATGTATGTTTAGGAAATTAGGTTTTTGATACCCTGCCGGGGTCTTACTTTTTTCAAAAAGATTTTTTCTATTGGTTATAATATATTTTCTTAGAAGTGTTTTTCAAAATTATGTATGTTTAGGAAATTAGGTTTTTGACAAAAAATGTACTTAACTATTTTTCTGCGACCATTATTTATGTGATTAAATTGTAAGCCCATCTGTGCTTTCAGTGCTCACATGCTTTAGGCTCTAGCAACGAGGCATGCACAAATTCTAGCACTTTTTTCTATTTAATTCTACGTCGAGCTTCTTTGCCATGTATCTGCCGTTGCAGGATGAGATAGGTACTCTATATGGCTATGTACGATGAGCACAGAGTGTCATACTTTCGAGCAATATTCAAACTACATACCCCAGGTACGTACGCTTTCAAAATGCGATTATCTTAAAACAAAATTGATAGATGCATAATATTTATGAAAACGCGTAGAGTAAAAAAATAAACCAATTATCAAAAAGCAAACAAAAAATATTAATTTTATTATTTATACTTTTAATTTCAAAAAAACATTGCTCTTGTGGTTTTTTGCGATTATCTCAAAACTCGATTTTTGGAATATGTGAGTTATGAATTTAGGCAACTCAATTTTATGCATACTGAAAACGAATACAGTCAATTCTCATTTATAAAACAAATTAATAAAATAAAAGAAGATAAAAACTTTATTCACTACTACGTAAATAATCGAGTATATTTTTTGATGTTGGATATTTGAAGTGTTTGTAAAAACCAGTTGATACATGATAAGTGATTAATACTCACTATTAATAGACTCAGTAGATTAAATTGTTATAACTCTTAAACAGTGGAACAAAGTAAAGCAGTAGTTTTAAAACTTTATGTTACTACGCCTCCCTTTCAAAAAAATCTAATCATGGCGCCTCCCCCCTTTATTTCATTAAATAATACAGAAACATGGCGAACTTATTTTTTTGTAATTTTGATTTCCAAAGCTACGTTTTTTTATGAATGCCTTCACTTTGTCTTTTTAAATCAGTAAATGAATTAGTGGTCCTTGCATGGATTTATTCAATCATACTTTTTTCATTTCAACCAAATAGACAAGTTTAACAGCAAAATTATCGTTCCTATACAAATTTGCCTAAAATTTTAACATTATGAATTTGACCCTATTATTTATTTTTTTCACGAGAAAGACAGCGCGTTTTACAATAGTATAGAAGTGAGGTATTATACAATTAGACTCCATATTTTCAAGAAGGTTTGAAAACAACCTTTAATAGGACTGCTTTTTAATGTAGTTTATGACTAGCGGCCTTTTTATAAACTATGCATTTGTAAACTGCAAACCGGTAGCTACATTAATTATGTTAAACTTTTAGCGCCTCCATTTGCAACACTCTGCGCCTCCCAGTTTCGAAATCGGTGAGGTAAAGTGTTGGGAATTTAATAAAATTATCTTTGAACAATCTCACTAAATGTACTTACCTACTAAGGAAATCTTTTATTAAGTATATATACCTAGATACTACTTTAAAATTATGTGATAAATATAAGTACCACTTGAGCCAATTTTATTTATAAAATATTTAATGATGAAACTCATTCTGACGTCAGTGACATATTATATTGATCTTCATATTCTTCTTCAAAAACGCTATAGCGCAAATATAATATTAAACTTTTCAAATTTCCCACTGCTCCACTGACATATCGCGCCCCGAGAACTACAAGGTTCTAAGTGTCGATTTTTGGCCAAACTAAAGTAATAATGAGGCAGTCTTCCAAGTCACATTATCTACATAATATATCAATATGAGGTCAATATTTCTTATATTTTTTCATTAAACCCCAATACTACCGAGTTCTATGTGCACTTTACAAAATATCTGTGGTACTACAGAGTTCTATCATAATCTAAAAAGATTCGTCGTTCTACAAAGTTCTATGTGCTTTGACATTTCGTGGTTGTGAATACATTTGAAGTTGTTAAAATGGTTTAAATTGCAATATGAAGAGTAAAATTTTGTTGTTTTGTATTTTTAATTTATTATTAAGATTTCATGCAGTGTATTTAACAATACACCACGAGTATTTACATAAACTACTATAGCTTCGAGATACATAACATAAAAAAAATGTTTCGTGATATTTGATATCAACAGTAAATTGTGAACTCACTAATAGATGAATTATACGAATTTTATGAAACGTAAGTATGATTTAATTATATTATCGTTATTTTTTAAAATTTCGTTACAAACGACGTTACAGTTACATATTCACAAACCGTTAATTTCAATACCTACATAATTGATTATTTTAATAATGTGAATGACGAACGAACATTGTACACTTTATTCTTTAACCTTTTGTTAATAATAATGTCTAAATATTGAGAGTATTTTAAGGCTATTTTATTCATTGATTTAATGTTTTAGGTTTAAAAGTCTTCCTGTAAGTGATATAAATGTTTGAGATGTTTCAAATCTCAGTAGATGAGGTGAAGAAATGGTTATGTTGTATTCTAAAATCCCCATTCCTGAGAATTCCCTCACTATAGAGTTTAAGTATGTTAATTATACAATATCATTATGATAGATCTGAAAGCTATGCCTCTTCCTCACTTGAAGTTTATTCTAAAACTGAGGCGAATAGTTTAATAGAAGATTTTTTACACAACATTCCCTCAGCCATTAGTAACAACAATCTTGTATACACAATTACAATAAATGTATTTGATGTAGATGAAGACAACAAGCCAGTTGAAATTGAACAATAAACATTGGGTTTGTTGCATCAACGATAGTTTTGTATTTTTATTAGATTATATTTTTAACATAATTTTCATTTTAAATGGTAGATATTAAACAAAAATTACAAAAAAATATTTAAGTTTTTCTGAATTTCCCATTTTCCCAACAATTTCCATACATTTTCTCCGGAAAAAATATTATATTATATAACTTTCAAGAATTTTATTTATTTTCACATGAAAAGTGAAACAATGTGTACTGAATCACCAGGATTTCCATACAAATTTCAGTTAGAACCTTGTAGTAAAGGTGATTTGTTTGAGTTTCAGGTGGACAAAGTTCTTACTGAATTTATGATATATAAAATTAACTATTAAAAACTAGTTTTAACGTAGTTTTATTGATAGTTACAACATAACAGTACCATCATTGATATATTCAATCAAAAAAATAATTGAAAATATTCACAATTAACAAAATACAAGCGTTCAAAACTTCAACAGCCCATAACTTTTTTGCTGCAGTTGTTCACTTAGAACCCTGTAGTTCTCGGGTCGCGATATATCGTTATACGTAGAAATTTAATTAAAAATTGTTAGATAAGTACCTATAAAGGTACCTTAGTTAATTTTATTTCTTCAATTTCTAAGAAATGTTTAATTCTATTAAACATAATGGGACAATACTGCAATAGAGAGGTATTATGAACCAACTACGTCTAAGAACAGTACAAGTTCATGAAAAGACACGATTGGGAATTTAGAGATATATTATACAGTATTGAACATACATAATTTTGAAAACACTTCAGAGAAAATAATATATAACCAATAGAAAAAATCTTTTTTGAAAAAAATACGAAACCTTGCAGGAATCGATCCTGCGTCTCTCAGGGTTTGTACCCACGTACATCGACCACAATGCTATAGGCGTCGTATCTAATTGCGACAATTTTTAACTAATATCTCTTACAATACTCTCTGAAGTGCTTTCCAAATTGAGTTACTATAGGCAATCCGCTTTTTTGTATTTTAAATCAAAGTAATTATCAATTACTTTAATAATAATTATTCACTGACGTTGCGGATCACACCAAGATTTTTTGTTGTAACTTACTTGAACTTGCTAATAATTTAATTAACTATTTTTTATTCACAAGATTAAAGAATGTACTTAACATTATTTTTATTGAATATACATAATTTCGAAAACACATCTAAGAAAATATGTAACCAACAGAAAAAATCTTTTTTGAATAAAATACAGTAATACCAGAGACCTACAGGCAGCTGGATTGATAAAGTACACACTGGGAAACTCCACGCTCAAGGCCGAAAGGAATAGAATCAGCTTAGGGAGGCCTTTATTCAGCAGTTATATTATCTAATCTGATAAATATGATGGAGTTTAACTATTTTACTATTATTAAGTTCTTTTGTTTTAGAATAAGTCTAATAAAATAGGTCATTGGAGTTTTTATTGGTTTAAAAAAAAATAAGGATTTAAATTATTTGAATAAAAATATCAGTTCTGAATAATATAATGTAAATTGAATAAATACTGTAGATAACAGAAATATATAAATGTATATATAAATAAGTTGTCCGATGTTGTCAATGCAGATAATACTAGCGCAGAATAAAAGAATTAAAGAGAAAAAATAATCCTGTCTAATACAGTTACGCCAACAATTACGACATTATTTTTATGTTTTGTATTAGAATACAGAAAACACGGCAGTTATGTTAAAACGAGTAATATATATGTTAAAACGTGCAATTAAAAAAATACTATTCACTTTGATATCGTCAGGCGTTATCGGGTCTCATAAAAAAGTTATCACCCCTTTGAGGCAAGTTATAGTTAATTAACTACGTACTTTCTCCTTTATAACGGTAATATTCGGGATTAAGCCAACTATAAAAATGATATTTAGTCGCGGTGATTTTTAAATGATAGAAAGTGGTGAATATTTAAAAGTATATCAGATATTTTTTCATCAAAACGATCCTTATAATATAATATTTTAAAATATATTAACATATTGATAAGCTTTGAAACAAGAAGCTAAGTGAAGAGAATTCTAATGAATAAGAGATATAACAGAAAACTGTATTAATTTGAAAATCAGATCGATTAGGCACTGACACGTCCAAGTGGCACAGTTTAGGTAACTGACCGAATCGAAGTGACGATGTGTTCTTCAGATTATATTAGCTATCCCCAGCATATATATGATAGCCTGCCTTCTCGAAATTGAGCAGCCTCTCGCTAGGCAAGTAATTTTTGTTACAATTTTAACTCTTTAGTGCCAGACCCAATTGCTCACGTTAGTGTCACCGGTGTCCATATGGACACGCAATTATTGTAGTAGATATAGTTTACTTTGCCTAATTGTTATTTTAAAATAATAATTTGGTTTATAAACGTTAGTCAGTTGAAATAAGTACACTGCTTCAATTGTTCGTCATTTGAATGATCTAGATGACATAATAAAATTAATATCAAGTGTCAAAGTGGCCATTCATTTTATAATCACAAAATGATGGACTTATGTTAAAGGTAACCGTGGTCTTCTGATTATATTGTTTCAAAGAATAATATTTCTATCATTGAATGCATTATAAACGTGTTCAGTTTCATGATATGTAATTACGAAATTGAATTATTTTTGTTTATGTGGTGTTATTGCATAATGAATTAATGCGTGTCCATATGGACACGCGTGCCACTTAACACTACAAATTTAAATTATGATTTGTTATCAGTGTTATCACTATATTTTTTATAAAGTATACTATTCTCATTTTGTCAAATTATTTCGTTTCTGGGATATGTCTAAGATTAAAGAAAGAGAAATGCTGGTAAATAATGCATTGAATGCACTTTATGAAGTTAGTGATGATGATAATGTCGTCGAATATATTATTATTTATTTCACCACCGACCAGATCCTGCAGTTTTAACAGGTGAGGATGGTGATGGAACAATCGATAATTTAAATCATAGACAATTAAAAGCAGATACACAAGTGAAATCTAGGAATGTAAGAACATAGATAGACCAATCTGATATTTTATACTGCAACTGGAGATTCTACACGCAATTACACCTAGCTGCACAAAATATTAATTTTACGGGAAAAATGTGGAAAATAAGAACGCTGATGTATCTTGATAGGATGGATATTCAAAACTATGTACATCAAAATCAATGGTTCTAGCAGATATACGATTTAATAGGTTAAATTATTTAATTCAAAAAAATAGAAAAAATCGACGCTGTGACTGATTTTTTGAAAGAAAAAGAAACATCTGAAATCAGAACGCAGTGAAGAAAATGCAATATTAGCTTGTGTGTACTGTATATTGAAAACTATCATACTTTATAATAATTCTACTGATAAACCATACAATCTAACAAAAAAAAATGATAACAAAAGTGTCACGCGTGTCCATATGGACACGGCTTTATCTCAAAACTTAAAAACGAGATGAAAATTTTATTTTCACTATTCATTTTCTGTTATACGAGGGTGGGTCAATAAGTCCTTAGAAAAGCCGACAGGTGGCGCGACTAGTACTGTAAGCGGTTTGTTTTCATGCAGCGGCACTACCGATTCAGTATGCTGCGAAGTTTCAATCAGATTGGTCGGGTTGTTGTGTGTTTCTCGTACATTCAAAAAAAAAATTTGCTTGTGGAAAATGGAAAAATGGAAAATTGAGTTTAGAGCTGTTATTAAACATTTTAATATAAAAGGGTTAACAGCAAAGGAAATAAAAAATGAGTTGGATTTAGTTCACGGCATATCTGCTCCTTCACTTGCAACTATTTATAACTGGTTAAATGAATTTAAACGTGGTCGTACATCAACAAAGGATGAACCACGCTCAGGACGTCCTGTAGAGGTGACTACACCAGAAATGATCAATAAAATCCACGATATGGTGTTAAGTGACCGAAGATTAAAGTTGAGTGAGATAATTGAGGTTACAGGGATCTCAAAAGGTAGCGTCATTTCTATTGTACATGACAAATTGGGCATGAAAAAAGTTTCTGCAAGATGGGTGCCGCGTTTGCTCACAGTCGACAATAAACGCAATAGGGTGGTGGCCTCTAAAGCCCTGTTGTCGCTCATGCAACGCAATCCGGATGAATTTTTTCTTCGCTTTGTGACTGTAGATGAAACATGGATACACCACTATACTCCCGAGACGAAAGAACAGTCAAAGCAGTGGATTGCGAAAGGCGAACCATGTCCAAAGAAGGCGAAAACCGTAAAATCAGCTGGTAAGGTTATGGCTACTGTATTTTGGGATGCACGTGGAATTATTTTCGTTGACTATTTGGAAAAAGGAAAAACAATAACAGGGGATTATTATGCATCTTTATTGGACCAGCTAAAAAACGAAATTGAAGAAAAACGGCCTCATTTAAACAGGAAAAAAATCCTCTTTCATCAGGACAATGCCCGTGTTCACACATGTTTACGATCAATGGCTAAAATTGAAGAATTGAAGTTCGAATTGGTCGACCACCCACCGTATTCGCCAGATTTAGCCCCCAGTGACTTTTTCCTTTTCCCAAACTTAAAAAAATGGCTAAGTGGACAACGTTTTTTTTCAAATGAAGAAGTCATCGATCGGACAAATGCTTATTTTGAGGACCTTCCGAAAACTTATTTTTCTGACGGTTTAAAAAAAATTGAGAAACGTCTAACCAAGTGTATTGAGCTCCAAGGAGATTATGTTGAGAAATAAAAAAAAATACAAAAATAAAAACTGTTTTAATGCTTTTTTCTAAGGAATTATTGACCCACCCTCGTATTACAGATACATAAAAAATGTAAATAAACAATTTTTAAAACAAATAAAAATTCATGTCTTACCATCAACAAAATTGATGTGTCCATGTGGACACCTATGCCACTAATGAGTTAAAAGGTAATTTCCACATTTAAACGTAAAACTTAATATGCGTAAACTTAAAAAAATAAAATTTTAAATTTCCAAAACACACCTAAACATATTTTACCCAGTGTGATTTGAACACATATCTCGCTTGATGGGAGAGTTATCTAATCATTAAGCTAACGATCCATGTTTTAGTTGCGGATAATTTCTAATACGAGCCTAATTAGTAAAATTAACCATTTTTTATATTTTACCAATAATTCACAAGATTTAAGAATGTACAATTCTTTTTTCGAACATACATAATTTTAAAAACACTATTGAGAAAATATATAAACCGATAGAAAAATTCTTTTGGAAAGCGCTTCAGACAGTATTTTAAGAAGCATTAGTTATTATAATTAGGTATGATACCTATAATAGCATTATGGTCAATGTGAGTGGTCGCGAAACCCGAGAGATGCAGGTTCTATTCCTGCTGGGTGTCGTATTTTTTTCAAAAATGATTAAGTATATATTTTTTATTTTATTTTAGATTTTATTTTATTAAAGACTAGCTGAAGTACCCGGCTTCGCACAGGGTCGCTTCGTGGTTATATTTATCTTAGATATTTAAAAAATAATAAGAGGCAACTATTTTTTTAATATCAAAATATCAGTGTAATACAATATGGCAATATGAAAATAATTCTAATAGGAGTAAAAGTCTAACAAAAGAACACTAAATTAAAATCCAATCCAAAATATGCAAACGTTATTAATGTTATTAATATGTAGAAAAAAAATCAAAATTGGATGGAAAAAATAAACAATAAACTTTGTATTTTATATACGTAATACTAATTTAGAAACCTTCGCAGGTGTGCGCACAACAACTGACAAAAGTTTCATCGCACTCGGATGAATGGTATAGGAACGCATACGAATAGAAGAAGCAGACGATTTTTTAATTCAGAAATCTTTGTGTGCATGCGCATGACAACTCACCAAAGTTTCATTGCAATCGGATGAATGGTATAGGAACGCATACGAATAGAACAAGAAAAGATGGTTGTACTAATTCAGAAACCTTTGCAGGTGTGTGCAGAACAACTGACAAAAGTTTCATCGCAATCGGATGAATTGTATAGGGACGCATATGAATAGAAGAAGAAGATGATTTTCTAATTCAGAAATCTTCGTGGGCATGCGCACGACAACTCACCAAAGTTTCATCGCAATCGGATGAATGGTATAGGAACGCATACAAATAGAAGAGGATAGAATTGAAGAAGAAGAAGAAGATGGTTGTACTAATTCAGAAACCTTCGCAGGTGTTGGCACAATTACTGACGAAAGTTTAATTGCAATCGGATGAATGGAATAGGAACGCATACGAATAGAAGAATATGGAATAGAAGAAGAAGATAGTTGTATAATTCATAAACCTTTGCGGGTGTTATGACGACAACTAACGAAGGTTTTATCGCAATCGGATGAATGGTATAGGAACCATACGAATAAAAGAAGATATAATGAAGAATAAGAAGAAGATGGTTGTACTAATTCAGAAACCTTTGCGGGTGTTGGCAAAACCACTGACGAAAGTTTCATCGCAATCGGATGAATGGTATAGGGACCATACAAATAAAAGAAGATAGAATGAAGAAAAAGAAGAAGAAGATGGTTGTACTAATTCAGAAACCTTTACGGGTGTTACCACAATAACTGGCGAAGGTTTCATCGCAATCGGATGTATGGTATAGGAACCATATGAATAAAAGAAGATATAATGAAGAAGAAGATAGTTTTTCTAATTTAGAAACCTTTGCGGGTGTGAGTACAATAACTGACGAAAGTTTCGTTGCAATCGGATGAATGGTATAGGAACAATACGAATAAAAGAAAACTGAATGAAGAAGAAGAAGAAGAAAGTGATGATTTTTCTAATTCAGAAACCTTCACGGGTGTGCATACAACCACTTACCAAAATTTCATCGCAATCGGATGAATGGTATAGAAACGCATACGAGACAGACAGACAGACATTCATTTTTATTATATAAGATACAGCCTATACTCTTCGCGCAAGTTCAAGCAATAAATTGATAAAGTTTTATCGCAATCGGATGAACGGTATGGCAGCGCATAAAACACGAACAAACAAACAAATATTGTTTTTTATATTATAGATTAGTTATATAATTTTTCAGGAGTGTTTTCAAAATTATGTATGTAATTATAAGAATTAAAATAGTTATACATTGGTTATAGTAGGTACTCGTCCGGTAATATATTAGAGTAAAACGATACCTATACATAGCCACTTTGTATTTTTTTACGGTGTTATAATGAATTGTAAATATCAATTGGAAGTTTAATGTTATATTGTATCACTAGATCAAAATTCCTTACCGTAATAATATAATAATTTTGATCAGTTACTTAAGGCTATACTTCAGTTGATGCATGGTCTAAAAAGATCGTGGCTAGGCGATGCGCGGATTGTGCAAATGACGTGTGCCGAACGAAATATAATTTGTCAAAAAATTCCAACATGCGTCCATTTAATGTTATGTTTATTGTTTTATTACTAATAATAATAGTATATTCATTGACATGTTTCATTTTTAAGTACATACGTTAAGTTTTTTAGTCATCTTTACATGATTTAAAAATATTTTCATCCAACGCCATTACAAAACAAATCGACGTGCGGACACGTCCCTGTCCGTCTCCGATTGGCGACTAGTGAAAAATTTCGTCGCACCTACTGTTGAAAATTATTTGCCGTTTTACTGAAGTACGCTCTTAATGCATTATTATGTGTGGTAACAGTGTCTATCATTATAATACAATACAAAATTAATTTTTCAAGTATTACATTAATTACTTCCTGAGATTACTACAATAATGTTTAAACATGTTATAAAATAAAGTTATACAATTGTCTCGTGTATAAGTATAATATTATGTCAAAGTATAATTATTTTAACCATTTAAAAATTAGCATTGTTTTTAAATTCTCTCAACAAAAATTATGGAAATAAAAAAGGTGCGTATATTTGAAGTTCTTTTCAGTAAAAGACAGGACATTTTTTTAATAATTCAGAACTGGTCATTAATTATAAGGAGATAAAGCAGTATCTGCGACTAAGACTCACGTAATATTGAAGATAAACGTTTATTCACGGGCGGGCAGGTACTTAAAACCTTTGAAATAGGCTTTCAAAAAAATCTAGAGCCTTTTATTATTTAAGCCGTTTGATAGAACACGTCGTACAAAAAATATTTTTAAACAATGACCGGCAAAAAAACGTGATACAAGATCTAATAAAAAGAAATACTTAACAAAACATCGATTATTATTATAAGCTTTTCGGTGATTAAAATCGGCTCCTTTTTTTGTTATGTTATTTTAACTATTATAATTATTGGATAGTAAATCCTAATATAATAAAACTAGTTAGTAGAAATGATTTTGTCAAGGGTGTTTTCTGCTAGTCGTATAATTCGACTGTAGTAGACATTGTATATAAGAGCCACGCTTTGATTTACAAAATAAGTGATTTAAAATCTATCATCCCTTTGTAGGTAGATTTAATATCAATGGATTTAGACTGACAGTTAATTAGATTACATCAAAATGATAACATCAATACGATTTCATTCTCACGTGACTCACGTGAAGGCAACATTATATTAATAAGATATACGTAAATATCGATAGAGACTATACTCCCAAATTGATCGTATTGAATTAATGAAATTAAAAATTTGAAATATTATATTTATCGGTGCAGTGTTATTAGATTATAATATTATTTTTTTTATTCAACGAATAATTCACAAGATTTAAGAATGTAACACTTTAATTATTGAACATATTTTGAAAACACTTCTGATAAAATTATATTATAACCAATAGAATAAATCTTTTTAAAAAAGTAAGACACCCCACCCCGCAGGAATCGAACCCGAATCTCTCGGGTATCGCGCCCACGCACATTGACCACAATGCTAAAGGAGTCATACTTAATTACGATAAATTTAAACTAATGGCTTTTAATACTCACTGAAGCGCTTTCTAAATTGAGCTACATTGGCGATCGGCTTTTGTCCATTTTTCTCAGAAGTGTTTTCAAAATTATGTATGTTCTATAATATTAATATTAGATAGTATAAAAATGTGCAAAAAATATATTGTGAGCTACTCTGGTATAAATAAATGGTTTTATTTTTTTGTGGAATGGTACAAAAAATTCAAAGTAATAAAATGTATCAAGGGACATTGAAATAATTTTTTTGACAGATGGCCATGAAGCTTCATATGCGCGTTGCATAAAAAGGTAACGATATCTATGGGTATGTTAATTTCTTTCAAATGTGTAAATGCGTTGTATAATATTTCGCGAATGTAAATAAATCAATGTGAAAATGTCAGACAATCACGCATATTATATGCGTGGGTTTGTCAATTTTTTTTATTTTTTTTCGACCATGTCCGATCCAAATAGGATCATATGGGCCTCCACAGAGTAGAGGTTTGTATTAACAGATTTTGTTTTTTATGAGAAATAGATGCCAGCCACTTGCTCAACCTATTAGGTCCATACCCTGACTCACACACAAATTGAAAAACAATATGTGTATTTGTCAGACCCAGGATTCGGATTCCCTGGGACCCAAAAAAGTCGAGTGTATTAATTCTAGCAAGGTAATCGACTAATAAAATAATTTCAAGAATTGTATAGTTATTATAATTTAAAATGTGCTAAATCTATTAATAGGAATATAATTTTTTTTTATTTATTTTTATTTATTCAACTAATAATTCACTAGAATTAAGAATGTAACCTTATTTTATTGAACATACATAATTTGAAAACACTTTGAGAAATATATTACCTCTAGAAAAAATTTATCCTACAGGGTGCAATTTTTTTTTCAAAAAGATTTTTTCTACTGGTTATATTACGAGTATTATATTATTTAACAGAAGTGTTTTCAAATTATGCATGCTCAATATGAACATATTAAAAAAAAGTTATCGCGAAAACACAAATACGCACACCTTTATAACAATTTAATATTGTCATGTAATCTCGCATGGCTGGGTTTTAAGTGGGCATCATTGCCTGGCAAAAAAAACAGAAAGATCCACTCATGTGTGTATCATATAATTATTATTTTTAATAATAAAAAAACAATAGGTACTAACAGATGAGAAAAAACGTAATAATTGTATTATACCAGTTACTGTCATGCGTTAAAATATTTATATATTTTTCGCATTAATATCTGTATAAAAAAAGAATCAAACTTGAGGATTACCTATTTATTGGCATAAGAAGCTTTAAAAAAATGGAAACTCATCCACTAAGATAATACAAGCTTAATATGAGCTTATTCAAGAAAAACGCTAGCAATTATTTTTTTATCGAAGCTTTCTGCCAATAATTCTTTTGCGGATTAAGGCTGAATCAATAACCGATTAAGGATTAAAAGGAAACAATTCTTTCTGGGAAATGTCACCATATATTTAACTGAATGTTTTTATTTTATTTTTGGTTGACATATAAATAAATGAAAAGATTTATTTAAGATAACCGATATACAGACATTAGAAAACTTTATATTTACAAAGCTTATATAATTTACTATTGTTAATAAATTTAATATTATTATAAGTTAGCTTTAAGATATAACTACATTATATAATATAATTTTTGAAAATTATTGTTTAATTTTTGGTTTTCATTAAAAAAATAATAGGTTTGATCAATTGATATTTTTATTGAGAAAAAAATAATAATTAATATGTTTTTGGTTTTGTTTAAAAATTATAAAACTTGTGATGCCAAAAAACGGCATCTGTATAGAATAAAGCGTGCGTTATTTTAACGCATGCGTGCTACTTGTGGTCCTTTATGGCTATGGCATCTTACTAAGCTTCAAAGGTCTCGGCTTTCGAGCTTTAAGAATCGATGTCTCCGCCGAATCTTAGGGGTACATTGGTACGACCGCGTTACAAACACTCGAGTTCATGAGCAGACACAGCAGCGTTCGGTGATTGAAGTAATCACGAAGAGACGCTTTACATGGTTGGGATATGTGTTCCGGATGCTGCTAGAGAGTACGACACTTCGTACCCTCGGCCCTCCATCACCCTGCTAAAAAAGCGATCTGCGCGCTATACGTCTGATATGGCGGGAGGCGCGAGAGTTAGTGATGGACAGAGGGAAGTAGCGTGAACTTGTGCTTGCCCTATGCCCTAATGCTGGTGACAGGGTGAAAGAAAGAAGAGGAGAAATTTATTTAAGATATACGGAAATAAATAGTACTAACACAGAAACAATACACAGAATCTAGAAAAGCCATTTACATTTTATGAAGATAAAAAAATCTCTATTGAGGACATAGATTAAAAAATAAATTTTATAGATCCCTTTTCTTTTTTTATAATAAGTGCTGAATGACGCGATCTGTACTGACTGCGAAAAGCAACGTCATGTCGATTATCCTGCTCCATTTCTTTCTACAATCCGCAACGCTGAAGACTATTTCTATATAAAGTCTATTGCAACTTTCACCTGAAGACTTAAGAGTATCACTCAGAGTCCGTCTTTTATCGTGACTATCCGTTTTTTTCCAGATAATTGTGATTTCTATCAGAAATATGGCTTACGGCTATATTGACTAGCTTACAATTTATGTTACGTTCTATGTTACAATTTGCCATGATATACGATAGACGAAACGTGTTAGTGATGATCGATTATAATAATATTATTGAATGATAAATTAAAATAAAACCCAATGATACATTTTCAGTTGATCCGTTCATCCGTTCATCAGTTCATCGTTCATCGTTTGGCGGGGATGAAACTAGTTTTAATCGTTATTGAATGATATAGACTAAGCCAACTGTAACGAACCTGCGGCCTTTTAGGGTATTAAGTGCGGCCTTTTGACTGAATCCAAATTGTACAAAATACATATTTTTATTCTTATATAACTTTTTATTTATAATTAACTATTTCTTGAATTCAACGAATAATTCACAAGATTTAAGAATGTACAATTCTGATTATTGAACATACATAATTTTGAAAAACACTTTCTGAGAAAATATATTATAACCAATAGAAAAAATCTTTTTTGAAAAAGTACGTCACCCCGGCCGGGAATCGAACCCTGCATCTCCTGGGTTTACGCCCCGTCCGTATTATTTACCTCCATGCTACGCAGTGACATACTAATTGCGACAAATTTTAACTATTGGCCTTTTTAATACCTACTCATCAGCGTTCTTCTCAATCAAGCCACTTTGGCCACCGGTTTTTGTTTTTATTAAATCAAAGTAGATACTTATTACTTCAATTACTAACCGACGTCGTGAATTTCTCCAATATTTTTTATGATGTGACTTACTTGAACTTGCTAATAATTTATAATTAACTATTTCTTTTATTCAACGAATAATTCACTTCGATTCCCGGCCGGGGTGGCGTACTTTTTTCAAAAAAGATTTTTTATCTATTGGTTATAATATATTTTCTCAGAAAGTGTTTTTCAAAATTATGTATGTTCAACTTTTTATTTATTAGGTATAAAAAAATGTTAGATTATGTCGTATCGTTTTAGTGCATTTTTACATATAAATTTTTAATATAATAAAATCCCGTGGATTATGAAAGGAGTGAATGCGCAAGCATCGGGGTAAAAAGCGTACTTTACACAACAAATATTCCAATACATTCCAAGATAAAGCAGACACAACCCAGTCATTAAAAGCTTTCAAATTAATAAATAGTTTTCATCTATTTTAATTATTATTTACTATATCCATGTAAATATATTATGTAGGTATATTATAATTTGTATGTATACACTTTAAAGGGTAAATAAATCCGTAAATAAATGAATTTCATTGTTCTCCTTAATTTTACAAAATAACATAACATTCCTTTCTTCCCACCACCCTCAAATCCCAGTATTATTGTCACAAGACTAAGTGACCGGCAGTGACGGGGCATGAATCGACCGTGATTGTTGAAGTTATCATGCTATATCTGATACGATACGAACAAGGCCCTCGTTAACTACCGAGTGACTCAAAACGCATATATTCGACCTTTGTTGCGCTAAATCTGGTACGGTTTGAGCGAACGTCGCGTCCAACTTTTACACGGCCGAGAAAAAAATTAAAAAACGCAAATTTTTTTTCATAAAAAAATCCTTTGGAACCCATCTACCACGTAAATTGAGGGATGCATGTACATGCATTTTATGTATGTTTCTTAAATGCGGCCTGATTTGATCTTAGATAAATGAATGCAGCCTTCCGACAGGAAAAGGTTCGTATCCCCTGGATTTTAAATAGTATGTATATGGTATTTATTTTAATTAATAAAATGTCTATTTATCAAAAAAAAATATACAATAAAATTAGATGCAAATTATGTGTAAATTTAGATACTTTTATGGATCATTGAAATGCCTTCTAAAATTCGCTGTTGAATTTAATAAAGGTCGTTGCTCATTTTAACACGCATATATGAAAAAAGAAAACTGTCAAAACTTTATTTTCCCCTGGGTAGCCAACCACCCCGCCGTCCGCTGCACTTAATATTGTTTATAGTGGTAACTTCCCGCCGTAACTCTTTGCGGGCAACATCCCTCGCCAGATATAATTTCACATTAAAATCTGAGAGCATTTCCGGGTAGTTTTGTCCCGGGCCGCCACTTCTGGCGGGTGCTTTGTAAAATTCAGAAATGTACTCGCTAAAAGTAGTTGTTACTATTAGCGCTCGTATCAGCGATGCCGCAGAATTAGTCCGAGCATAAACTGGGCGAGTGTGGGCCGGGCCTAGTTTAATACGCGAGAGGCAAAATGTGTACGTGAAAATTATTTTATCTCCTGGATTGTTATCATTTCTGTTTCATATATTAATGTAATGAATTAATGTGTAATGCTATCTATCGTGAATAGGTGTAAATTTTATATTATCCATTAAAGTTTTTCACAGACTAATATATTATTATTACACATCATTGTTGAGCTGTTAAACCATTCGATATGATAAAATTAAATTTAAAATAGAAACAAGAAATAATCAGGGCTCGAAAAGACCGGAGCGCCATTCCGGCTCGTGGAAAAAAATTTTTGGCCGTCTGAGCTAGATAGGCCATGGAATAGAAAGTCTAAAATACCCATAAAAATTGATAATTATGTAAATATTATGTAAACTTTTCCATTTCGACCGCTGGACATAATGATATTATATGTTATCAGTGGGCAATGCATTTAGACCCAAACGTAAAAGGTGTCCTAAATCTTATTCTGATAGCCCTTATTGAAACTGACTTATATTTTATAATATACTCGTACCATTCACAATAAAATATAGAAAAAAATACACGAAAATCTGCTTTTTTCCAATGAAAGCTTAAAATACTTTTAATACTGATTTTTAAAATAAAAAAAGTGAAAATTTACAAATTGGATTTTGGGCGGGTTTTCTTTAGAAACAATGAGTAGAAATAGGGGCACAATATTAACTTTATACCTACCACTTTTTTTATTTAACTGCATATAAAAACTTTTTTGAAATAACCTATTTCTTAAATTTTTTCTTTAAAAGCCTTTTATTGTAGTTGCTAATTTTTACGATAATTTTCCGGTAGATGTCATAATATTATAATATACAAAAAAATATACTATTAATACTTTCGACCGAAGGTACATGATGGAATTTGAATTAAAATTCTAATGGAATAGTACAAAACTTAAATCAATTAGAATTTAAAAAATATATACATTTAAGCATGGATTATTACATAGTTTAAACGCATGCGTATATAAAGTATTATATCTATCTGTAGGTAGATAAATTGCGACAACTAAGGGTTATCAACTTAAGTACTATGGAACATACATATTTTTGAAAAACACTTTCTGAGAGAATATATTATAACCAATAGAAAAAATCTTTTTTGAAAAAAGTAAGCTACCCCGGCAGGGAATCGAACCTTGCATCTCCCGGGTTCACGCCCCATCCGCAAGTTGAAGTAAGTTACATTATAAAAAATATTAGAGAAATCCACGACGTCGGTTAGTAATTGAAGTAATAGGTATCTACTTTGATTTAATAAACAAAAATCGATTGCCAAAGTAGCTTGATTTGGAAGAGCGCTGATGAGTGGGTATTAAAAGTGGCCAATAGTTAAAATTTGTCCCAATTAGTATGTCACTGCGTAGCATAGAGGTAATGCGCGGATGGGGCGTAAACCCGGGAGATGCAGGGTTGGATTCCCTGCCGGGGTGGCTTACTTTTTTCAAAAAAGATTTTTTCTATTGGTTATAATAATATATTCTCTCAGAAAGTGTTTTTAAAAATTATGTATGTTCAATAATTAGAATGGTACATTCTTAAATCTTGTTAATTATTCGTTGAATAAAAGAAATAGTTTTTTATAAGTACTATGGCTTTTTAAAACGTCATAGCAGCCAGCTTTATTTCTGATTCTCACGAACATTGAGATTTGTGTTCAGTATTGTTTGGCAAATCATCATGGCAACAGACACAGATATGTAGCATATACAAATTGTTTAAATTTATCAAAACAATAATGAATCTATTAGTTACGTTTTGGGTATTACGTAAAATGTATTGTCTAAATAATAGATCCACAAAGATTACTATTCGTAATTTAATAAGAAAGCTCAAGTTAAATCGGAATATCAATTACACGTTGTTATCGGGAACTTGGACTACATAGCTTATAGCACTGCACGGAACATTTTTTATAAAGATTTGTAGTGTTTGATGTGTGGGTTATCACTTTGGGAGTCGTCGATGTGTCGTAGGTTATGGTGTTGAGGATGATGATGAAGAAGTCGAAGATGTATGCAGGAGCAAATTTTATTAGTCGTAACGGTTGGTACAATAGTATGTTACAGTAGTCATGTTACAATACTAAACTTATGATAGGTACGGATCCAAGGTCCGCATCTTGGTACAATCAGATATTGGGCAAAGCGATATAGAAACTGCGATGGTAACAGACTGGAAACGTATATTCGAGTGACATTTTGATAAATCAGTATTCGTAATTTAAACAGTCGAAAGTAATACCCATACATTATATTCTAGTACATAATTATCTGAGTCAGCGGTTTAAATACGAGTAGCTGTGAATTTTATTTATTATTACAGTCATAATATAATATGATACTATGGGAATGGATATAAGACTAATTCGCCATTGCGATACCGTATTTAATATCGTCAATTAATCTGCTGACACAGGTAATAAGTTGTTTACCGGTATATGAGTCGCTAGGAATTTATAATTGCGGTCGAATAATTTTAAACATTAAAAATAGATATTTGATCAATAATATACTGACAGCTACAGATTTATATTTGAAGGCTTATAAAATATATTATGTAACATCAGAACTTAAACTGAATGACCATTTAAAACTTCATGTTGAAAAAATCATTTTCAGCAATGAAGCTCATTTTTTGTTAAATGGTTTCATTATAAAAGCGCAATTGTAGCATTTGGAGTAATGAAAACCCACATGCTATTCTTGAAACACCTTCATATCCAAAAAAATAAGTTTGCTGTGGTTGATGGTCTGGAGTAGGGAATCCAATCCCGAGCCAAAATTCTGATCCCGGGATTAAAATTTGACAATCCCCGGATCTCGGGACTGGTCCCGGGATTGGCATTTTTTCCGTTGTTAATATAATTTTTTTATATTTACAAATAATATTGATAAAATCGGTCAAAAATAAATCTAGTATAATTTTTACTATTTAAGACATTATTATTGTTAATATTGTATATCTACGTTCAATCTTGGAAATACATAGGTTTAATGGAGTAAATAATATTGTAATATAAATAATAATGTGAATTTAATATGAGATTGCTGTTTCTGATAGTAAAGACTGCCGTAAAACGTATGAGATCATGGTGGAATTAGTTTTTTAAAATTGCGAAGCATTGTTTTTTTCCAATCTTTCTTATTTTTATTAATTTATGTGAAAAAATAAAATGAATCGGCAACTTACACATGGGTATAAATCAAACTTCATTCAAACTCAGTTTATTTCTAATGTAGTTATTTGTTATTAAAAGTATTTTTTCTGTTATATTTTCGTTTTTGTTTTATTTTCCATAAAAATTGATAAAAAAATCAATCCCGAAAGATTAGGGATTATGTTTATCAATCCCGGGATTCATAGGTATCGAAAATAGCTCGAGATCCCGGGATTGGAATCTTTAGACTGGAGGTGTAAGTGCTGGGCCGTAGTGGTTTGGCGGGCGCGGCGCGGTGGCGTCTTGCAAAACTGAAACGTATAACCGTGTGTATTATGCCCCAAAAAAGATACTGTCTACGAACATTTCACACACAGTTATACGTTTGAGTTTCGCAAGACGCCGCCGCGCCGCGCCCGCCAAACCACTACGAACGGGCACTGATGGTACCGTATTATTTAAAAACGAAAATGGCAATGCTGTCAATGTCAACTGTCAATGGAGAACGCTATAGAAACAAGATTACTATTTTTTCTGGCTTGAATTAAATGATTTTGATCTGGACAATATGTGGTTCCAACAACATATCGTAACACAATTGACTTATTGATAGAAAAGTTCAGTATATATATATATATATCTCTTATTTAATAATCCTTTATTACTTTATTTTACATATCGATAGCTGTGTTACTCTGTTACTGATTAAAATATGTAATATAAGATAGGCTTTATATAATAATTGTTTTGTAAGAAGTCTCTTCCTCTGGATAATATTTATAATATTATGTTATGGATGTCTATAAAATACTCCGCCTAATGAGGAGAAAATAACAGATAAATATAATGAAAATGTTCTAGATTTCTTGCATATCAGTTACTGTATAGCGATCTGTTTATTGTATAATATTAATTATTATACACCTATAATGTACGATATTATTTTTTTTATTGAATTATTATCTTCCCTGAGATAATGCAAGCATAGATCCTTTGTTTTCCGACTGACTGCTTTCTTATATAATTATTTATTTCTGTATTCGATTCAGTGATCAGATATAATAATCAAATCATAGAAGAGAATTAGCATTACTATATACTAGATATCAGTATTTTATTGACGTAGAAAGGAAAAAATGACGTAACCCTTAGTCTTTCAAAATAAGTTTTTTTGGATAATAACGTTGTACATGACTAAATACACGATGTGTTCAAAGGATGTAAGCTGCAAATGCTGATTTATTATCATAATTTAACTGGCAAATTAAGAAAAAAAAGGAAGTGAATAATAAACGACTTAACCGATATTTATCTTAGTTTTTATTTAATGAATTCAATAATTAATAGGATATTAGGATTACAAAAACCAAATTATTAATTATCATGTACTTCACGATTATGTATATTTTGTTGTATTTTAATTTTTACCGAAAATCATAAAAAAACGTTTTTGTGCCTCTAGAAAAATAATGATTGTATGGATTATGTCGTTATGATAGAAATGACATAATTAATTAAATGAAAAGTCTTTTTTTTCTGTTGGTGCATCTGTTCATTTTTTTTATAGTTCAAATAGATTTGATAATCGAATAGATAAGTATTTTTTAATTTAGCGAAATTGTATTTAATGTTCAGAAATTAGTAAATTTGGTAAAAACTATAAAATAATTAAGTCACGTTAAAATATTTTTGAATGAATTTAAAACACGTTTTTAACGCGATTAATTGTTGCGAATTCATTCGGTTTTCACAAATGATTATTGCAAATAAAACGTTTTATACGAAACGTGTTTCACATTATGAATTTGGCAGATTTTGAAATCTTTTATGTCACCGGGATATATTTTTTAACATTGTAAAGAAAATTCCTTTAAAGTGTCTTCAAGACTAAAAATGGAAGTATGAAACCCTTTTGAAAAATCATTCTTTTATATTATAAACTTTTTATTCTCTTGAATTTCGTCTGTCATTCCTGCTCTTGAAACATTTTTGCCTGCTATCACGAGGGACGGTTTTCAATCCTGGCGTCCTAAATAATTAAAATTTATATGCGCCTGTCAATTACCTATGTGGTTGCAGCTCGCAGCCATGACCTATTCTGGGCCAGAATTGTTTCCTCGAGTCAAGCCTATCAGGCACCATAAGCGACAGGTGCAAGACTAGTAAACGCGCTCCTTAATAACATAGACATGTTCAATGATGTACTTTGCATTATGTTTTTGAAACTTTACTATATTGTATAAAATTGTTTAAGCATGTTTTTTTTTAAATATTTTTTTCTTCTTCTCTCTTGTGAGAGTAATAATAATTGTTATGATGTAAATCTCACGCTGTGAATGTCCTGAATTTTGATTTGTTATGTCCACGTTATTTTGTTTTCTTAATTTAATAAATAAAAGTCTTACAAACTAAAGGCTTATAATGGAGGTACTATCTTAGTATTTAGTTTTTTGTACATTTTATTTTTATCCATTTTTAGATCATGGGGACTGGGTCACTCACTTCAATCACCAAACACTTTTGGATTTAATGATTTTCCGTTTATTTAAAGTACAATATGGAATTATATACTTATTAATACTTTAAATATATAAATTATATAATACTTAGATAAATTTTGGTGTAATAATCTTAATTATTTTTAATAGAGGACTGAATTGAAATGAGTGAATACAATAAATCATGTTCTTACTAAGGTACTTTTATATATTAAATAAATATTTTTGAATATAATAATAATTGAAAAATATCTAAATATAAATTGTTTATACCAATTGGCATACTTTTACGCTCCAACATACACGCATAAGGTTGAGCTGCTTGTCGTATTGGACTTGCACAATGTACCTCTTAGGTCAGTCATAGCTATAGATTTCACAGATCTGTGCCAAAAAGACGCGGTATATACCTAGCACACTCAGTCGGCATCTGGCTCCTAGCTACATGGAGTACTTTTTTGTGATAGATCCGACGTGTTGATATGTATATACATATATCACAACATGATATATTCTGAAGATACAGGAGTCATCATAAATCGAAACACGAAATGTACTAGTTTCTCATATGAAGACTCCAGGTTCGATTCCCAGTAAGGTTACAATATATTATCTACTACTCTACTATATAAGGCAATGTGATTGCATCTCATGTCCTATATTTTCTTCTCTTTTCTTTCGACCATGTCCGATCCTACTAGGATGATATGGGCCTCCACAGAGTGGAGGTTTGTATTGACAGATTTTGTTTTTTTTTTTACGAGAAATGGATGTCAGCCACTTGCTCAAACTATTAGGTCCATACCCTGACACACACATATTGAAAAGTAATATGTGTACTTGCCAGACCCAGGATTCAAACCTGGGAGCCACGGCTTTATAGTCCAACGCTTAAGCCGCGCGGCCACCGTGGGTGTTATTATTTCATTATTATTACCTATATATTGTATTACCTATTGTTAGTATTTATAAAGTATATGAAATTATGACAAAAGATATTTTTTTTATACGCGTTAAAGCAAGGTATATATATATAAAAAAAAAAAGTGATGGCTGCGCGGCTTAAGCGTTGGACTATCACGCCGTGGGTCCCAGGTTCGAATTCTGGATCTGGCAAGTACACATATTGTTTTTAAATTTGTGTCTGTCAGGGTATGGACCTAATAGGTTGAGCAAGTGGCTGACATCCATTTCTCCTAAAAAACAAAATCTGTTAATAAAAACCTCTACTCTTTGGAGGCCCATATGATCCTATTAGGATCAGACATGGTCGAAAAAAAAAATATAATATAATAAATATACACGGTAAAATGTTATCTCGTTCCTTTACTTGTTACCAAGTTCTGTTGCTCAATTAGTGAGACGTTGGAAAAGTAAAGTAATGCACTCTAAAGAAACAACGAGTTACTTCTTGAATATTTGGATGCGTCCATATTCTTCAGTATGATAACAGTTTGTAGAGAATTATTGTTATGCAATGACGTCAAGGAATTGAGTGTGGTTTAGAGCAGGTGTGAGTTTGGTGATGTTACCGAACCCTGTTACTACAAAATATAACAACAAGTGCCTGTAACATGGTTAAGTATCAAATATGGACCGGCAATTAATGCTGATTAATATCACACCGTTCACTCAAAATTACATCAAATTACATTAAAACATAAATACTCCACCATCATGGCGTAAAACTAAAATTATATTAAAGTAAAACTATATAATGTGTACCAGTAAGAATAATAAATTATTAAGTTCTTAAATAATGATAAATTACTTCAGACTAATTTCAGCTGTGACAGCAACTAGAGCAATCAGTAAAATTACAAATTACTTTAAATTTGTTTCAAACATTTTGTAAAGTGATTGATCAAACTAAAATATACGAGGGCCACATGAAACTTACACGGTTGTTCTATATGAAATAAGCTCATTTGAATAATAACATATCAAAATGTGGTTACAATAAATCTTTGTTTTCATTATTAATACGTATAGATAGGTAACGAAATGCCGCCTATTCGACGCTTGCATTCTGACGGTGCTGCTTTACGGTGGCGAATCATGTCTTGTCGTTTGCGTCTTGTCTAATAGCACCTGTCATGATCCAGATTTCCCTCTGATTAGCGACGGACAAAACATCGAGAGCGTCGACAGTTTCAAGTACCTGGGGGTACACATCACGGGAGACGGCATTTTGCAGAAAGAGCTCACTCTCCGAATGGGAATGGCTGGAGCAACATTCAACCCGATGCGGAATGTTTGGGACTCACGATTGTACTCGGTCAAAACCAAGTGCCGCCTATTTGACGCTTGCATTCTGATGGTGCTGTTTTACGGTAGCGAATCATGGCACCTTATAAAGGCTCGGAGCAACCGTATACTGAGCTTCGAAAACAGATGTTTGTAACGAATACTGGGTGTGCGGTGGGGTGGTATGACTTTAGGAGCAACGAGGAGATAAGAGAACGCACCAAGCAGTCTCTCATCACGCTGAAAGTGAAGAGGCGACAATGGACCTGGTTCGGCCACGTGCTGTGGATACCAGAAGAGAACCTCAACCTGGCTTACCTGTTCTTCAAGCCGACCAGATTCCGGTGTCCTGGAAGGCCACTAAATACTATCTACAGAGTGTATACGGCGTAGCTACGGGATGCTGGTTTGACCTGGAACGAAGCAAGAAGACTTGCGAGCGACAGGGATTCTTGGAGGCGCCGCGTGGTGTCCATATGCCCCAATTAAGGGGCGGATATGACCAAAGAAGAAATACGAATAGATAGGTTACACTTTTTATTTATTTGTTGTTTTTCTTAGTTATAAATTGCTACACCACCTTTAGTTTTTTCTTAAACTTAGTCTATCTTTAAGATCATAGATTATTTTCTGCTTTCCCTTCTTCTATTTATTATATGTCGTCGACCACTGATGTCACAGGTTAAAGATAATTAAGGCATTGTCATTCAAATAAATGTCTTGAGTAAGCCTGCAGGGTAAGGAGTGACGATGCCACAAGGGTGCGAAGTGTTGCACTCTCATGCCACATATGGACTACATAATAATATAAGCTACGAGATGTACATCATCATGATTACATCCTTCTCAGTCACGTCAGTTCAAGAGCTCGAGTATTTTAATACGATCGTACTAGTACTTAATTATATAATACCAACAAAAATAACATGGGTTTCTTCTTCTGATCGTTCCGGATGCCATCAACGTGGATCATTCTTGTATCATTGCATCCGGGTAAAGGAGAGTTGATCACGATTACGAAATCCACTTAATCATGTGAACATTAATAAATTATTGAAGAATACTTTTTATTGGCCGGACCTAGTTTAAAAAAATTAACACGAAAGTGTTTTTTTTTTAATATCTATATACATATTTTATATATTATTTTAAGAAAACAAGTTGAAAACAAAACTTGGTGTAATAATAGGCACCAAACGACCTTTTATCCTCATCATCTATCTGTAGTATTCGCGTTTGTAAACCTATTAACGAAGAGCTCATGGCCCTTCGTCGTGGGACGAAGGGGAGAAAGAAAAAAAATAACAGGGAAAAATAAACAGTTGTTTCTTCTTCGAATTGACGTAGTTAGCACTGCAATATATATATATATATATTTATATTTATGCAGATGGAGAGAACTATATGGCTTCTCTTTTGTCTCCTACTGTAGGTGAAAAATATTAATAGACTAAGGATGCTTTAAGAGCAATATTGCACGTAGTCTCGAATACCCAAGACCAGCGGCGTTGTTAGTACTAGTACGGACGCAAACTAAAATATTTGTGAACATCATTTAGAAAAGACTTCTGAGAAAATATTATATTATTATAACCAAAACCTGCTTTTTGAACAACAATTATTAGTAAGTTCAAGTAAGTTACGACAAAAAATGTTGGAGTGATCCATGACGTCGGTTAGTAATTAAAGGGTACTGTTCGGTTATGAGGAATACAGCGGAAAACACATTTTGAAAATGCCCGATATTCTGGATTATTTGTTAGTTTGGGCTAGTTTTGGTTAGGTTAGGTTTGGTTAGGTTAACCTAACAAATAATCCAGTGTATCGGGTATTTTCAAAATGTGTTTTCCGCTGTATTCCTCATAACCGAACTGTACCATTTTTTCTTTTGGTTATAATATATTTTCTCGAAAGTGTTTTCAAAATTATGTATCTTCAATAGTTAGAATGTTACATTCTTAAATCATGTGAATTATAAAAAAACTTATAAAAACTAAACACGTATTCTACGCATGACGTTTTGGTGAAAATATATTATGTAAGTATTCTTATGCATATAGGTACCTACATCTTTTAATTATTTTGCATATTATGTACATTTACTTGTTTATTTATTTATTTCAGTGTGATGGTAGACAAGTAAAATAAAAATTCTGCCAGCGTCTCGAAAACAATGTGGAAATTTAAACGTTTCCTAAACACGTGATGGTCGTTTGAAGTAAAAGACGCATAAAGAGAAAAGCTCATAAACTAGGTTCGCTTATATAAATTCAACGTGCGACATTAAGAACTTTCTATTTGTCGTATAACATACGGCAATGTACGGCAGAAGGGTTTAAGTGCTTTATAACACAAGCCCAGGTCACATAAACTTAAAAACAACAGTTTTTTTCACGCCACCCTATTGAATTAAACGACAACATGACAGAATAGTTTTTACATCTACACATATTAGTTTCGGTACTTGCAATGTTTATTGTCTACCTTTTCAATTGACTCATGATTTTACCGTCTATATTATATACCAGTGGTTTTAAAACTTTATCATTTACGGTGCAGTAAAATAAATAAAGATTTTTTATGATACCCCTACGACACTGTTGCTGGCGACCTATCATGTGTGAATAATGCTTGTGTATGTGACATATTGTGACGGGCAGCGTTGAATGATAACACGAGTTGGTATTTGTATAGTTTATATTATTATTGTACGAATATATTAGTTGTTATTCCACATATAATGGATTCAAGCTCTGTACTATTCCATTTAAGTCGTTTTTTTCCACCCGGGTTTCGCCTTACGGCAACTTCAGGCATCATGTACACTCACCAAAGGCAAACACACACTGACAACGAACACTCTTAACTCTACCTTATATAGCAAATCAATACAATAAAGCAGGTAAAAACTCCATTACCTACCTATCTAGTCAGAGATCACAAAAAATACAATAAACAAATTATGAATAGTTGAGTGTCAGTAATAAACCTAATTAGTAAAAACTCTATGTTATTAATAACAATACACTCGATATCGTATTATTATTAAAATAAATCGTCAAAACCTAATAATAGATCATTATTCTTTATAAACAATAAAAATACTACACTCAAGAGGTGTAAATTGTCAATTCTAAGAAAAATAATTAATAGAGTTAGAAAGGCGAAACCCGGGTCGCAAAAAACGACTTAAATGGAATAGTACAGAACTTAAATCCATTAGAATTTAAATTCCATCAAGTACCTTCGGTCGATAGTATTAATATGACAGTATATTAACTTAAGTACTGAGGAAAGGTATATAATACTTGATATTGAAAGGAAACGGACGAGCTACTCGAGTCAACTACATTTTAGAAGCTCTCTATGACAACTGTGCCATTTCCGTTGCGTTATTGTCTATGTCTATAAATGAGCATATACAAGAACATGTTAGTTGTAGGGTTGTATAAAACCTTTACAGTATTAGTCTAAGACGTAGGTGAATATTTATGGAACAGTTAAGATATTATTAGGATATTCCACGTAGGAGAAAGCGAATAATGTCGTATGTCATCAAAAAAATAGCTTCTACATGGCGTGGCTGCGGCAAGGCCCATCATTATAGTTTGGCCATGATACGAAACTGTAAACTTCTTCTATGGTAGTGCTAGTTATTAGTTATACTTTGAATGTAATATGCTAAATTTTTTAAAGAAAATAATTATTGTTACATATTGAAAAAAATGCCAATACTTTGAAAGAAATAGTAATATGCAATCTCTTCTTAAAAAAAATCTTCATTTATTACGTACAGGTTATTGCATTGCATTTGAATATAACCAATAACCAGTACTACCATCATAATTTTGCAATTCAGTGACACGGCCTGAATATAGTCGGCTTTGTACTATAAGTAATAAATTCAAAATGGCCGTAAAGTTCTGCGTAGTATCAAAAACAATTACCTAACGTAACCTAACCAAACTTAACTCAGACTGACATAACTTAACCATTCCGTGGGATTTTGAATTGCTATATTCGTAATTCTCCGGATTTTAATATTATTTATTCATAGTGAATATTTAAAAATTATGTTTTTTATTTCGTGAAGACTTCATGACTGATTCTCCTCATGATTTTGCCGTCTAAAAGCTTTTTCTTTAGCCTTTCTCCATCCTAATCAGAATTCAGCGACACGCATGGCATTCGTAAATCTAAAATCTGTGGCACTTGGCTTAGTCTGTCTATTTGGAGGAAGCCCTTCCATGCCCGCTTAGATCTTCGACCCAACCCAACATCATGAGTTTTTCAAGAATGTCATATTTTCTAAATGCTGTATGACCAGCAAAGGCAAATCGAGGAAAGTCTGTCTTGAATCTGGAGTTTGCTGATGTTGGAATTGTTGGTACGTTTGACAATCCACAGGATTCTCAGCAACCGCCTACAGTACTAAATTTCAAAAGCGTTTAGCCTCTGATTTTCTTTTAATTTAACCACCTAAGTCTCAGATATATAATAATTATATACAAAAAAAAAATATGTACTGTAGTCTTAATCTATAGATTTATTAGGATTATTCTGAATATTTAAAATTAAGTTAAGTAGGTAGGTATTAATTTTAATTTCATTGTGAAATCTCCACTGATAACGATAGAATTTTGTAACCGAAAAGAGATATTTAATTTACACTTTGCGAAAAATAAACTTTTCAATCTGATACACCAATTTAAACAAAAAGCTTTTGTTATACGGCACGTCTTAGAATCACGATTGAACAGAACAACCAAATAAAACTTTTTAAGAGTTACCGGAACAGAAGTCCTTTGTAAAGGATTGGTAATGTTGTTAAAGTGAGGAAATGAATATTTCCAACAAATACAAACCGTCTCAAAGAGGCAGTTACATTATAAAATTGATAAGAAAATATTACATTTTTTAAAAATTACACACAAAGTAAACCTTTACAAAAAATAACGATTTTTTAAACCATAAAACTTCCTTTGAACAACCTCTATTTACAACTAATTATAAAATGCCTTTATTTTATCAAAATTGAACTATTTATTACAGTTTTTTTTATAATTTATTTAATATTACTTTACCTGTTTGCACTAAAGATAGAAAACAATAATATTATCAAATATAATGAATTACCTACATTATATCAATAGTCTCTAATCGGAACTGATCAATATTTATTTCGTCTAATCACATTTAATAAAATGATGTTTGCGAATAATTGTATTATAACTAAAGCTTGTTATTTTTTCACTTTTTTTGTTTATCGAGGTTTAAGAATTCTCATTAATTCAAAATTGATTACTCCGTAGGGTAAATTTCTTTCAAAATTTTATCTAGTAAATATTTTTATTAACGATTTACCATTTTTTGTCGATAGTTTTTTATCATTGATAATTTAAAAAAAAATGAAAATCTCGAAATTTGTAAGAAAAATATTTCTTATAAATTTTAATTCGATCACAACCTTTAATCATAACCTACCTGTTTTGTGTTATTTATTGTTTTATGGTAGTACGGCCCAGAGTGCTGAAATTTTTAAATAAAATTCATCGTAATATGAGTAAAAAAATACATGAGAGAACACCGAGAGAACTCTATTTTTTGAAAACATAAAAGACAGTTCACTTAAAATCTCTATATCCAAGAATACAGTTATTGCCCTCCTATTTATTGGAATTACCATTGGCAGTTTAGTTCTGTACCTTGAGTGGACAAACAATGAATATTATCGATTTTTAAAATAGTTATCCAGGACACACAAGATAATGCTGGAGATGTACTGTTAGGTTGTGATTAGGGAATCCAATCCCGGGATCCCGAATCCCGGGATCCCGGGATCCCGAGCTATTTTCGATACCTATGAATCCCGGGATTTCGGAATTGATTTTTATATCAATTTTTATGAAAAATATAACAGAAAAAAAACTTTTAATACAAAATAACTACATTAGAAATAAACTGAGTTTGAATGAAGTTTGATGTGTAGGTTGCCGATTCATTTTATTTTTTCACATAGATTATTAAAAATGAGAAAGATTGGTAAAAAAACAATGCTTCGCACTTTTAACAAAGTAATTCCACCATGATATCATACGTTTTACGGCAGTTTCATATTTGGCTGACTAATTAGATTTATGAAGCGGAAAGGCCATAAGTACGCCATGATTATTTGCTTTACTATTTTAAATCTCGCTGATCTATTCATTATGTCTTTACTATCAGAAATAGCAATCTCATA
This sequence comes from Rhyacophila brunnea, assembly GCF_057557595.1. Lineage (NCBI taxonomy): Eukaryota > Metazoa > Arthropoda > Insecta > Trichoptera > Rhyacophilidae > Rhyacophila > Rhyacophila brunnea. The sequence continues at coordinate 45,303,596 of NW_028233276.1, forward strand.
TTAAATTCACATTATTATTTATACTACAATATTATTTACTCCATTAAACTTGTGTATTTCCAAGATTTAACGTATACAATATTAACAATAAATGTCTTAAATAGTATAAATTATACTAGATTTATTTTTGACCGATTTTATCAATGTTATTTGTAAATATAAAAATTTTATATTAACAATGGAAAAAAATCCCAATCCCGGGACCAGTCCCGGGATCCCGGGATTGTCAAATTGTAATCCCGAAATCCCGGGATCAGAATTTTGGCTCGGGATTGGATTCCCTAGTTGTGATCAAATTGAGATGAATTTCGCGTATTGTCACGCTGTCACGGCGACAAATGTAGTCTATGGTATCGACATTTTGCAGAATATTTCACGATCTCTGTATTCAATGATAGACTAACCTAATAACGAGTCTATAAATTTAATAATATTTTTAACAGAACGCAACCCACAGACCATAGATAATAGATAATATTCTAATAGAAAATACATATTGGCGACCGCTAAAAACAAAAAAAACACGCGATTTTGACATGATTCGAAAATGTGTAGGCATGTGAAAGTCATAAAAAACGTTCATTGAGTCATGCAGTGCAATACAACGTGAGGTGACCTCATTGTTGTTCTGGTGATTTCGGCAGATTTTGCAAACTAACAATGTTTGTTAAAAGGTTCAAACTGTAGTACGGGATGAGAGCTTCAGTCTGGATAACATTTTAAACATCAATAAAACGACATTACACACTCTTTCCCCGTAGCGACAGCTTACTGTGATGTCACGTGATAGTCCGCGATATGCACCATAATACATTTCGCACTTTAATTGCATATGACTATTATGTCATTTACTGTGATTTATTATAGTACGAATAAGTAAATACAAGAAATAATGTAAAAATGTTTAAAAACGTTTTTCTCAAAACAATGGCTTAATATGTACGCCTCTTTTCTACATAGACCTCCAATTAATGGAATCATATTATAATGAAAGGAGTTTCGTGGTCATTTTCTACGTCTAAATAAGTTGATTCGTTTCTGTACAGTGTTTTTATGTTTAATACTTTTCCATGATAGGGTTTTCCCTTCACTCGGGTTTCGCGTAATCCCTATCGGTGAATGTAATCCCCTATGACATCCTGAGGATTATGGCACCGTTTCTTTTCCATCTTTCACAAAGTTTTATGAATTATATTTCTTAAAGCATCTCTGTTTTTTTTTACAAAGCATTACGGGCGAAGCCTTAATGAAAACAACGTTTTGCGTAGACATTTTTATTAAAAATATATGAAAGGATAATTTCCATTTGAAAGTTTAGGGAAAGTTTTAAACCGGTTTTGCGGGTAAGATTTTATCCGTCTTTTAATGGGAAAGTGTTCTTTTTTGTTTTCTGAACTTTTTTAGAAACCACATATCATTATTTTGATACGCAATTCTATGGTAATATTATGTTAATAATTTCTACGAATGAAAAGTGTTTAGACTATGACTAGAGAAATTCAGAAATAATACCTCAGTTAAAATTTTTGGAAACTTTAAATTCCGTTGGGGTTAATCAATAACGTCAGGCTTGCGACGATTGCAGGTTAACGTACAATATTTCAGATGTGTTTGAAATTATGATTGATCCAAATGACATATTGAAGTCTGCAATTTAGAAGGGATTTTTATTTAACTACGTATTTTTTTGACTAATACGAGGTATAAATAACAACTCTGCCATTCTGGGCAGTGTTGACCTGTATGTCCCTGATAACTATCTTAGAAATAGAGAGCATCACTTGTTTATTCTCCCAAGGTGCAGAACCAACCTGCCACTGGTAATGCCAATTGGGAGGGCGATAACTATGTTCAACCAAATTGCTTTGGGTGTTGATATATTCCACTTGCGTGAGGGTGAGTTTAGGTAGACGCTATTTTATAAATTCTTAAAATAAGGTCTCCTTAGCAAACTCGGTGTAATTCTTTGAACTTCCATAGATGTATAATTGTATTTAAACTGCTTTTGTATGTTTACATTATTATGTTCTCTTTTATATTTTCATTTTTATCGTTTTTATTACTTTTCTTCTTTATAATAATGTTTTATGCCATGTTATGAACGTCTTTAACTTATTACTTGCAATGTCAACAATATGTTAAAAACAATAATTAAAATTTATGTTGAACAAATGATGGCGGAATGGTTTACGCCTCGGCTTATAATGTCGTGGGTCCCAGGTTCGAATCTTTGCTCTGACAAATACACACATTGTTTTTCAATTTGTGTTTGGAGTCAAAGTCCATACTCCATATCTAATAGGCTGAGCAGGTGGTTAACATCAATAATTTCTCGTAAAAACAAAAATCTGTTATTATAGTCTTCCACTCTGTGGAGGTCCATATTATGATCTTATTAGAAGTTGAGTATCTTTTTTTCCCGACCATATCCGATCCTAATAGGATCATATGGGCCTCCACAGAGTAGAGGTTTCTATTGACAGATTTTGTTTTTACGAGAAATGTATGTCAGCCACTTGCTCAACCTATTAGGTCCATACTCTGACTACACAAATTTAAAAACAATATGTGCACTTCTCAGACCCAGGATTCGAACCCGAGACCCACGACGCAATATGCCAATGCTTAAGGGGGGATGTGCGCCGTGTAGGTCAAAATGGAGCTTTTATGGTATTTTCAAAGCATGATCCTGGACATTTCTTAAACGTTGTAGATAATTTATTTATATAATTTTGAAGCCTTATTATCCTTTATATTTATTTTAAACATTTTTTGATGACTGCATAAAGTATTTTTATTACATAAAATAGTATTCTTTTAAGTTTTTCAGTACATGCATGTGCAGTGGTGTTAAGATTTTTCACATTTATTAATTTTTAAACGCATTTATAAAACCATTGGTAAAACCTATGTTGATATTATTATAGTGAAATATTTACGATAAAAAATTATATTGTAATCTCTGTGATCCCAAATTTTACAAGAATTAGGCATTTTATTATTCAAAAAACGGGCAAGATTAACACATTTGAAGATAATTCTAAAGATACTAATTATAAGCTATGTTTTTGGCCATTCAAGTCTGATAAACATCCGACGAATAGTGATTGTTGTAGAATAATTATTAAACTAAGAATAAGGTAGTATTTTTTTGAAATACGCCATTTCTTTTGGCATTTCCCAGTGGTTAAGCTACAACATACGGCCGTACTCATAAATTGATAAACTATAACTAAAGTTGGGAGTAAGATCATGTTAACGCGCGTGTTTGAACATGTACCGTTAAAAAAAAAGGTTTTTTTTTTTCGGTTTAGAATGTCCACGATCATGCTTTGAAAATACCATAAAAGCTCCATTTGACCTACGCGGAGCACGTGGGCCGTTAAGCCGCGCAGCCTATCTAGTGTATAGTAGCCTATCTAGTGAATCTATTTATTCATCCGTAGTTTACGGAATCGATCCTGCGTCTGGGAAAGTAAAAGTAAAATACTGAAGAATAAAAATAATCAATTTCAATTCCCGTAAGTATGCGGACAGACACTTATTTTTTGTAGGTAGGTAACTTTGTGGGCTCTCGATGATAGAGCGGGTAAGAATCGGCCTGTAATGTTGTGGATTCCGGGCTTGAATCCCGAGCTTGGCAAAAAAACACATTTTGTTTTTCAACCCAACATTGAGTAAGTGGTTAACATCCATTTTTCGTGAAAATAAAAAACCTTTTAATAACTAACTATTTTTTTATTCAATGAATAATTCACAAGTTTGAAGAATGAAGCATTCTAATTATTGAACATACATAATTTTGAAAACACTTCTGAGAACACACACACAAGCCGATCGCCAATAGTTACTCAACTTGGAAAACGCTTCAGTGAGTATTAAAAGACAGTAGTTAAAATTTGTCCCAATTAAGTAAGACGCATATAATAGCATAGTGGTCTATGTAGGTACATGGGCGCGAAATCCGAGAGATGCAGGTTGTCTTACTTTTTTCAAACAAGATTTAAAAAAAAAAAAAAATCTATTGGTAATACCTATTATATTATTATTATTAAGTATTTTCTATTAGAATAAATTATGTAGTATGTTCAAAAATCTTTTAATACAATCTTTAGTCTGTGAAGGCCCTTATTATGATATTAGGATGGGACACGGTAAAAAAAGGTATTTATATTGCATGGCGATTGTTTTATTTGTCCGTAACATAATTACATTTTTATCCTATTAAAAATACAATTTTTTATCATAAAAATAGTTACTTTTCGACTGGAATCCTTGCATAATTTCAAAGCGACATAATTATGACATAAAAATAGAATTGCGCAATTTTGGTTTTATCTATACGCACTTGGAAAGATTTAAGGCGGATGTATAAAGAGCATTGACTGCGATACGATGCTATTTATACATGTCGTTGTTTAACTTTCTTTGACATACAGCTTCTATATCCCCTTTATTGTTTTTGTTGCGCAGTCTCATTCCGTGGGGCTTCGTAAATTCGCGAAGATCAAGATAAGGTCATTATTATCAAAATCTGGAAAAGTTAATACAATAATATAGTCTCTGTATTTTTTTGCAAACCAAAATAGCTAGATAGATACTTTTACTCTCGAAAAACGAATTTAAGATTGAGATATTGTTTGTTTTCTTTAGTTTTAAAATACTGATTATCGAAAAATACGAAACATACAATTTATTTATAAAGCTCGTTTTCACAATTAAAAAAACCAATTTGTAGACATTGCTCATCATTAATGTTCTTCTAATTGGATGAAATCGATTCCGATTACAAAAATAAATGTATATAAATTTATATTATCATTAAAAATGTTACTGAGATCGATCCATTATGTCCCTCAGGGAGGAAGGCAAAGGAAACAGGTAGCTTAGGTTGAAGGGAACATGATGTGGTTTGATGGTGTTATTCTTCCTTTGTCTCCTTACCAAAGATTTGACTTCTGTGAAACTTCCGAGTAGTATTAACAGCTGTTATGTTTAAAAACCGTCGTCTTGAAGGTAATTGTTAGGTGATTTATGTTCAAGGATGTATTTAAACTAGATGGCGGGAAGATGATCGGGAAAAAATAAGCCTTCACGAAAGTTAAAAAATTAAAGTTTATTCAACGGAAATGCGAGTACACTTATATAGCGGACAATATAATATATGCGTTACAATGATTTAAGACAATATATAACAGACAAGGGTGCGAGGTGCGAGGTGCGTGTCCCTTTTTATACATTTTTTGGTGATAACATTTTAATTAGTTTATTGACGTCTTATGTGTGATATCCGACGTAGCTCCAATGTCCAATGACCGTCTCTACCCTAAATTTGTCTGTAGGTACCGCATTATATTACTTGGCTATTGTTTATTAACCCTTATATATATGGTATAACCTACTCTGAAACTTGGGAGATTGTATAACGGATCGTCGCTTGATTGATAAAGAACCGAATAAACATAGAAATCCAAAGATTTAATGCAGTCTATGTTTTGCGTATGCAGAGGCATGAATGAAATATTTTATATACATGGGAAAACTAAAATATCAAAAGTTTATTGGATAAGTTTTATTATAATATGTACTTATTGGCGGCACTTTTTAGTGGATTTTTAGTGGACCTACATTGATTTAAAATACAAAAACCGATTTCTAATAGTATCTCAATTTAGAAAGCGCTTCAGAGAGTATTGTAAGAGACACTAGTTAAAATTTGTCGCAATTAGATACGATACCTATAGCATTGTGGTCGACGTGTGTGGGTGCGAATCCCAAGAGACGCAGTTTCGATCCCTGCTGGGTGTCGTATTTTTTTCAAAACAAGATTTTTTTCTATTGGTTATATATTATTTTCTCAGAAGTGTTTTCAAAATTATGTATGTTCAATAAAAAAAAGAATGTTACATTCTAAGATCTTATGAATCATTCGTTAAAGAAAAAAAAATACTTCTGTTCAGTTTTGTTTAATATTGTTATCTTCTTTAGATTATTTTTTTGATTTTATTTCTATTATAACTTGCTTAACTGTTAATTTTAATCAAAATGTTATAAGTACTGTCTTGTATAAATAACACAATATGATTGTTTAAACAAATCAACACTATTCATGCATTTCAATAGTCAATTAATATACACGAATTAAATGGTGACGTAAAAAATAGTCAATATTTTCACCAGCTGGGTGGTAACAGATTGTCCAATGTCCATGCTACGTCAGGCGGAAAATTAATGTACCCGCTAGTCAATAAATGAAATTCAAAACAAAACACAGCCTGGATTATTCCGTCCGCGAGTATAGCAGCTTTAGGGAGCTTTTATTTGAACATTTTAGGTACCTATCCGAACCTTTCCACGCGAAATAATTGCATTGTGGTTTTATTCTGCGCGCAATAATATTCATTTGCAAAATTAAGTACTTAATAGTAGACATTTTATCAAAATTATCCATAACACACTGCGGTAAGAATGTTTAATTTATTTTTAAAACATTCGAATTTCGATTCTACGCTATGAGGTTAATTATTTTTAAAATACAACATCGAAATTATAAAATTTTTCCAATATCATAGATATCCGATTCTATATGGCCGCATATTAACTTTGTCTAATAGATTTTGTTTTTAAAAGAAATTGATGTAAGCCACTTGCTTAACCTATTAGGTTTGTATTCTGAGTAAAACACAAATTGAAAAACAATATGTGTACTTGCCAGACAGGATTCGAACCTGGGATCAGCGTTGCCAATTGAGCATTTTTTTTGCTAGATCTAGTATTTTTAGTAGTGTGAGGAATATAACATATTTCGACACGTTGAAACAATAGTAACATTCATGGCCTGTGATATGATATAATGATATAAAACATACAAAACTAACTTCACACTACCGCAATAAATTCCAAAGCCTACTCCCACGCACTCTCACTCACATATATATACGCACGCAAACATCTACCTTATATTATATACTTATTTTAAGTTTTTAAGTTGTTTCTTCTCTCTCAATTTGTTTTAATTTAAAATAAATGTAATAATAAATGTGGAAACCCATTATTGGTCCTTGTATATTATGTAAAATGTTGTAATATGTACTTGCAATGTCGACTGTGAGGTTTCTCAAATAAAATAAAAATAAAAATTTCATATAATTTAATCTGTGCTTAGGTATATGACATCAGTTTGACGATTATCGAAATGACATGAAACGAAACGTTGACACAATATAGGCATTTGTTGTCAATTTTGAAATATATTTCTATTAAAATGTGTAGGTTTTACACGTTCATACATTTTTTAGAATTCTGCACTTTTTTTCGATATGCGAAAAGAAAGGTGTTGACTTCGTTCTTGGTAGAATAGGTAAATGTACTTGCAATTTTATTTTCACACCTTTCACATTTTCACATTTTTCCTACCAAATAGCTTGTTTTCGTAACCCGTCTGGCATGTTTTCGTCAATGATAGTTGACAACACTGCCTGGGACCCACGACGTTATAAGCCAACGCTTAAGCTGCGTGGCTATCGTGGGTGTAATATAATAGGTGCCAACTTCAATAAAATATGCGTGAATCAAGATATTAAATTAATGGTATTTCTATGAAAATTAATATGCACTTCGACGGGTAGGTTGATTAGGCGTGTTCTCTCTTTTCCACATATTTTTGGTTGGTCAATTTTATATTGTAGGGAGGACTTATTGACGTATTACATTTTTGCGCATCTTAGGCATAAAGTCCACTAAAGCAGGCTTGCGGGGCGCTCGCGCATTTTCTATGTGAATCATCGAAAATACAACGTAATCAAATACGCCAGCGCACACTGGATTTGACGACGCCTTGTGCCCGCCTGCCCCGTGAGTCACCGTTTATCGCTTCTCAGCGATACGAATTAATGAAAATACAACGTAGTCCATTCATTGAACATGGAAAGCAAAACGACGGGCGAGAAGCCATTATTTAAGAACAGTGACCTCTTTGTTTAGTTATTGCGTGTCCGATATTAATTACATGCCCCGAGAAATTTAAAAATATTTTTATTGCTTTGTTATGAGAGACGCTGATGATAATAATTATTTTGTGCTCCTTGAGCCCCTTATTACATAGGTGAAGAGTAATGCGCGGGTGGGAGGGGGCCTACTCAGTAGTGAGGGCACCGAACGCTTTTTTGGTGGGCTTTATGCCTTAGACTTTACGCACAACAACCCTGCTATCCATACTATTTACTTTCATATACGTAGTTCTAGCTTGTTTGGGCACACCATGGAGTAACTGGTAGACTATCTGCCTAGAAGCCCAATATATAATACTGTGTCTTGCAAAAATTTCATGTTGTTTTTTCCTATTTTTTTTTAAATTAATGTTTTTGAAGCTTTTCTATATTACATTTTTATTTTCAATAAAGAAAACTACATTTTACTACATTGAAATTTATTAATGATGAAGATATGAAGACCTCAAGAGGGTCTTAACCTAGTTGGTCTTTTTTTAAAGCCTATCGAAGGTAAAGAGACGACGTTGGCCCTGACTTGGCTACATGCTGAGGATGTTTCAAGATAGTTTAAATATGGCTATGCCATTTTTAAAACCTATATAATTTCGGCGTCACGAAAGACTGATAAATACCATCTATAGGATGTATTTATCGTATACGTCTGAACTACAAAATGCTGCCATAAACTGAGAAGACGTAATAATTAGGTTTGCAAGAGACATGAACTCTTGGAAGCGCTGTGTGCAGTGTTAATATGGTCTAACCAAGGGGTGTATATGAACTGAGAACTAAACCTACTTTTAAACATTAGACAACAACTGACTTTTGGAAGAATGTATGTCATAGGGATCTAAAGAATGTGTGAATGTAAGTCATATACTTAATTAGATATACTTAATGATAGCTATATAATTTATGAAAATGAAAGTTTAAAATTTCAGTGACGATATAATATGATTGTAATTAACTATTTCTTTTATTCAATGAATTATTCACAAGATTTAAGAATATATCATTCTGTATATTGAACATATATAATTTAGAAAAACACTTTCTGAGAGAGTATATTATAACCAATAAAAAAATCTTTTTGAAAAAAGTAAGCCACCCCGGCCGGGAATCGAACCCTGCATCTCCACGGGTTTACGCCCCATTCCGTCGCATTTAACCTATATGCTACGGCGTGGCACACTAATTGCGACAAATTTTAACTATTGGTCACTTTTTATACCTACTCATCAGCGCTCTTCCAAATCAAGCTACTTTGGCAATCGATTTTTGTTTCTTAAATCAAAGTAGGTAACTATTTACTATTACTTTTGATTATTACCCGACGTCGTGGAATTTCTCCAATATTTTTAAGATGTAACTACTTGCACTTGCTAATATTATATGATAAAAATTTCCTAAGTAAGCAAATTATTCAAAAAATATCAAGATTTTATAGGGTTAGATGGTTGTATGCAAAAATTACAAATGACTGACGATGCGTATTTGTTTTAATTAAACGTAGTATATGAATGGCAGAATGTGCAAGTTTAACATTAAAATTCAATTAAAACCCGGAAAAATAAATATTAATAATGTATAATTTATTTTAATGGTAAGTCATCATCATCACCAAGGGCGCGACAATCCGGTGTGGCTCCTGGCCTCCTCCAACAGCTCCCTCCACCTGTCCCTATCCAGTGTGGCCGTTTTCCAATTTGGTACCCCGGCATTCCAATTTGGATACGGCAGTCACTGGCAGATTTTAATGGTAAGTAGTACTTACTTAATATTTTTTAAAACTAGATAATAAATTAACAGTACGGATTATATAAGAGCCAAACAAATGTATTTGTATCAATTGGTCTACGTACCTATTACGGCAAATGTACAAGCGCTACATTGCGACAACGTTACTATTAAAATGTTGCATTATTACGTATATATTATATCTCTGTTTGCGTATTACTAAATGTAAAGTAAAATAATTTTTAATTCTCTTGCTAATTTAAATTTAGTTTTTACTTAAGTAGGCTTTAAGTAATCGCCCAGTAAGAAGTCTCTACCACTGCTGTATAAAATATTTTATGTACAGCTCAATAAAATTTCTCTTCAATAAATATGACTCGGGAAAAGCAGAAAGTTAGAAATCTATACTTTAAATAAAAATACATATATTTTGTCATATTCAGCTTAACTATGTTGTTAAAAAAAGTAGCTGTAATTCAAGACTAGCATAATCCGAAGGGTGTGTTGTCACAGTGAAAACATTGGCGTTGCTATATGTACACAAATATTGGTCTTGTAAATTAACCTCTGACTGATTACTGCGTAAGTGGTAGAGGTCACTTTGACCAGCCAAGCGAGATAAATCGTTGACTTTGAAAAGCTCGCGCAGGAGCTTTGGACGCCGCCTGGGGCCCCGACTAAGACCCCTGGACCCTTATTTGTTTGATGGTGTGAGCGGGTGGGTACGTGTGGGTACGTGTGAAAATATTTCGCTATTTTTGTTTGTTATTGCAGTATAGTTGGGGCCATTAAAGTACATTCATATGTGTTGCTGGCCAGACACAAAAACATTATCATGCTTTTATGAAAGCTTTAATCGTTACTTTTATTTTGTTTCGCGAAGGGTAATACGTTTAGTATTATTAAACATCTGGATATTTTCTCATAATAAAATAATTATGATGGTTTATTGTAGCTATTTGTTTATCTTTAAATGAAATTTAGGAGCTTTCGTATTAATATGAATAATACAACTATAATATTATTATGTACAGTAGTAGAGAAGCTTAGTTTCATCGTAAACATATTTAAAATGTATCTAATAATTTGATCTAACTGCGAATAATTGAACATTATTTCTTATTTTAAAATTGGATAATAACAATCCGATTTCTGATCGAATTTATTTAACCATAACTTATTATATTGAAATCATCATGCCATTGAGTCGTGATAATATACTACTTACATAAAATTAAAAAAAATACGAATTTTAACTACATTTTATCATGTAGATTTTGGCTACCTAAAAAAAAGTTTATTCATACTTAATTGTATCATGTTGTTCAACACGTGCGTGCTACCTGTGCTCCTGTATGGCTGTGAGATATGGCATCTTACTAAGATTCAAAGGTGTCGGCTTTTGAGCTTTGAGAATCGATGTCTCCGCCGAATCTTAGTGGTAGATTGTTACGACCACGTTACATACACCCGAGTTCGTGAGCAGACACAGCAGCCTTCGGTGATTGAGGTAATCACGAAAAGATGTTTTATGTGGCTGGGACATGACGTGTACGACACTTTGTACCTTTGTGGCACAGTCTCAAGGGTTCCGTCGTCGTGGCCAGCCCTCTCTTACCCTGCAGCGGTGCTATAAAAGCGATCTACGCGCTGCAGATCTGGGATGGCGGAAGGCGCAACAGTTGGCGATGGATAGAGGGAAGTGGCGAGAGCTTGTGCTTGCTCTATGCCCTAATGCTGGGTCGTGACAGGGTGAAAAAAGAAGAGTATCATGTTGCCTTTCAGCAACAAATTGTATTTTTTTGTGTGAATGACATTTTTTTTAAAAGCTTGGATAATATTTATACACCTATTGAATGTATAATTAGTAATTAGGTATCTAATGATCTATTAGGTAGGGTTTTTTATAATCATTTCAACTACTTATTTATAATTTGTTTGCTATATTTTTTATAATGATCCTTGTCTTAATACTTTGGACGCTGAAGACGCACCTGACGCGTAATGACCAGGCGGCCGATCGATGTAATTAACGCGCAATTAAATGGTAGTAATTAAATAATCATTATCTAGTCAGCAGCGAATGAGTTATTAATAGGCAATATATATTTTTTTTCCTACTTTATTGTATTAATTTATTATACAAGTTTAATTGTATTCGTTGACAGTGTGTATTTACCATTGATGAGTATGCATAGTGCCTATAGATGCCAAAAGGTTAAACCCAGGTCACAAAAACCGACTCAAATAGAATAGTATAAAAGTTGAATCCATAGAATTTAAATTACATGATGTGCCCTTGCTCGATGGTATTAATATTGTATTTATATTATAAATTGGATATTATATCACTATTTGAAGTCTATAGCTTGTATAAGTACCATAAAAATATGTTAATTCGGTACAAAGTTTGATTATGTACTATAATTTTCAGGATGTACCAAAAATAATATATCCCAGATACGTGAAATATGTATTCGCATAATGGAAATTTCCCGTAAGATAAACCAACAATATTTGCAAAGGAGCCTCGAAAATTTTCCTTGTATGCTTTCAAACCGCGTGAAAAGTGTACGCGATACATCTATGTATATTATTATGTAACCGTATGCAAATATATGTTATATCAGTGTTACTAAAACTTTATCGAGGAGCGGTCGGTATATACATTGTGATTTAACTTTATGCGGCGTTCCCAGTCCCCAAGTTGCCGGGTTTACAACGGGACCGTGAAATCAATCGCTCTGTATGAGAATAAAACCTTAAGCTTAACGGAGACACAAGAGAAGGCTATACAAAAATGAAATTCTTCGAAGAATACTTGGACCGTCTAAAGAAAACCAAAGGTGGCGCATCCGTATGAATGCTGAGCTCTGCGACCAATTTAAGCCGAAAATAGTCAATGTATTAAGGGCACGAAGACTCAGATGGGATGAATAAAGTTTATGATGGATCACCTGCAGCTCTAGGCCTTTGGAGGAGATGGGTAGATAACGTCAAGAGGGACGCAGAGAGGCTGAGTGTGACCGATTAGAGAGAGAACTCGGTATAGAGATAATTGGAGGACAGTAACTGCTGTGCAGTCGGCCATGGATGTTAATGGTATGTAGCGCCAGATTAAGTAAGTCCCCAAATGCGACTATATTAACATTATTATATATATGGGAAATTTCGAAAAGCCGAGCTCAGTATATTTTTAGCGATTTTATTGAAGCCGATATTTCAAATAAGTAGGTACTAGCAGTGACGTCCCTAGATAAAATGCCGCACCTAGGCAGCGCCAAAATGCCGCCCCATGTTTTTATACAGTATTTTCATTATCCTTCATGAGTCCAACATCTAAGAAATGTGTTGTATGGATATATTACTAACAAAATATCACACTGTAATTTTATTATTCGCAAATCTGCACGTGTCGTTTCTGGTCACCAAGGACGTCGGAGGGCACGGAAGGAAATCGCAAACCCGACAAAACCAGTGAGCTGATTTTTTTAATGGAAAGATACTTTTGTTATTACTAAGTTTAGATAGCTATTCCTAATATTACAAATTAATTAATTCTCCTCGATTTGCCGCCCTTCGAGTAACTGCCGCCCCCAAGCTACGCTAAATCTGCCTACCCCCACGGGACGTCACAGGTTACTAGTAAGTATTTTGGAACAAGTTTTGAAACTATGTATTTTTTATACTAGTAGTGAGTATACTTAGTCTTCAAAATATACCTGTTTTCCCACCTCTACATAACATGTGATGGTTTCGTGCATTTGAGCATAACTAAAATCTGGCAAAGGAAACTTTCTTTAACAATATTTTTATGTGAGGACTATGCGGGGAATTAAAACATGTGTGCGGACACATTTGCTGAGCGGTCCACGCACCATCATTTGAGACATTTCTGTTGCGTTGTGTTATACCTACTATGTTTTGCAAGAGAATACATCCGATGGAATCGTCTCTCTTTCTGCGTGTGGGGAGTTAATTATGCCGCCGAACTGCTTCGTTAAACTAAAACGATTAGCCAGAGAATACAAGTTGGGCAAATAATGTTTGAACGCCGCCATAAGAACCAGAAATCAGATTAACGGATTTTTGTATAATGCCCAATTACCATCAGTCGTACATATATAATAATATGTAGAAGTAACTATAGTTTATAGAGGAACAGAACTTAGATACTTATATAATATATATGTGGAAAGCGATTCAGTGAATATTAAAAGTCATTTGTTAAAATTTGTCACAATTAAGTATGGCACCTTTAATAAAGTGGTCTATGTGCGTGGGCGCGAAACCGATAGTTGCAGGTTCGATTCTTGCGGGGTGTCTTATGCGGGATGATTATGTATGTTCAATAATTAGAATGTTACATTCTTAAATTTTGTCAATTATTTGTTGAATTAAAAATAGTTTATTATATATATTATGTATTATGACACAACTTCAGAAATCTATACATTTGACAGAAAACTTAATAAAATTCAAATGGTATTTGAATATGATATAGTACTCTAGGCAAAAGCTTTACAAATTTAGCTAGGTACTGACTAAATGTTATTATTTATTTATTTATTTAAGAATACAAACATTGTGGACACAATAAATCTAAATTCAAGGCGTAAACAACATGAGATTTATATTATAATAAATATTACCCTCACAAGAGAGAAGAAGAGAATATAGAAAATAATAATAATAACAGAAAAAAATTTAAATCAAAACATACTTAAGTCATAATAATTATGTCGTACTTTGTGACAGTTTTTTTCAAGGATTTTATGATAATGTAAGTTTTGGATGCGTTGTTATAAATAATTATGTATTGTGACAAAATAGGCTGTGTTAGTTTACAGTGAATGGCTCGCAATGATTTCTAGTCGAGGGGTAGGACATTGATAATAGGTAGGTACTTCATTTATGGTCGGATTCGACCAAACACGTTTATTTCGGTACCAATTTACACATTCGACATGAAATTGATTTATATTTTTTTTATTGTAGTTTACGAATACAACATATTGTCCTCTCGCTCTGAAAAAAAACAAGCCCAAGGATTTTTTTAATGGAATTTATGATCATGGTAGTATAGGATAGGTATATTAATGATAACTGATTTGAAAGAATTTGAAAGCGCCTGTGCTATTCGATTTCACTGGAGTCCAGCGTGTCTTGCTGAAAGGAACGATTCTGAAATAAAAATCAAACTGATTCCAACAGGTTTTTTTTTCTAAAATCTTTATTGCAACAACACCACTTGTATATGTAGACGACAAAAAAACCTCACCCAGATCTCCTCAAGATCCGGATTAAAATCGTAAATTCTGCCAAAACTATACTAGATTAAGACCCAGAGATGAATGGGATAAGCGCGTAATGCAGGAAGCCCCACAACCTAGGAATATTCAAAGTCAAGACAGGTTTTTTTTAATGTTGTTGACGTCGCCTTTTTAATTTTAGCCTGACACTTGGGCTAATCTAGTCAATTTCAAAAGCTTCAAAAAGAATCAAAACTCTTACAATATATTCCAATATACCCGTATAGGCATTTAATAATTTGATTGACTTTTAGATAATTCATTGATGGGATGAATACATACTTAGATTCAGCGATTCTTTTTGCAGTTCTTTCTATAAATCTATCAAATAGCACTGTTATTAATAATGTTTCGAACATACATAACGTGAAATCACATTTGATAAAAATTCGATGCTCGACGGGATTTGAACCCGAAATGGTTTATTAAAATTGTTAGCAAGTTCAAGTAGACGCTATAACTAAATATTTGACGAGAGCCGGACGTCGGTTAGTAATTAAGATAATTAAGATTTCTTGATATACCTAAAGCACAAAAACCGATAGTCAATAATAACGTAATTTGATATGCATTTTGTGTAGGACCTACTAGTTTAAATTATCGCAATTAGGTAGGATTCTCGTAGCTTAATTGGTTAAAACATATTGGCGCGATACGGGTACAAATCCCATCGAGCATCGTATTTTTTTTAATGTTTTTTTTTTCTAGTGGGTATATATAGGTATATATATATCTGAGGTGTTTTTAAGTTATGTATGTTCAATATACGGAATATTACAGAATATCTCAAATATTGTGAATTATTCGTTGAATAAAAGAAATGGTTTATTAAAAATAATGTTTCACTTGAATCATAGATAGATCGATAGCTTAAAATATAATAACACTCATCCAAACAAATACGCCCTCACGCGGGTAAACTTTTTTATATGGTTTATTATAATATATTGTATTATGTATATATTTGAGGCTTTTCAAAATGAAGTTTTTCAAAAAACTTTGTTTCAAAACCATTAAACGACCTTGAAGATTAAATTAAAATATATATATGTAATATGGATGACGTAATTGGGACTGCAGAAGAGAGACCAAAACTATTTGTACACATTTTCCCTAGCAACAAGTCAACCATATGCCAATACGCCCACAGCCCTACACAATATGATAAATACATGTGAAAATAATATTAATATACAATAACCTTAGTAAAACCAATTAGTCAACATACACATTGTTCATGTAGCCTCGGTATTTATGTTTTAACAATATTTGGAATTTCAATTTAAGTCAAGGCCACTGGGATACGCATGTCAACGGTGGAAAGCACTAAGACAGAATATATTTACATAAGGCAGGTTGCTTATGTACTTCTTTTCTTTAATTTCGAATGAAATATTGATAAACTAATTGAGAAAGCCTTAACATCATTATCACCACCAGTATGATAGCTCCAGATGGGTCCTGGCTTCTTAAAGCATATTATTTTATCTGTCTCTATTCAGTGACCGCTTTCTAGTTCGGTGCCTGAACAATAATATGGTGATTATCGGTGGTATATCAACTGAGTAATTTTTTACAACCTCTTTGCACCTTATGAATCCATTTTTTTCTATTGAATTACAACCTTGTTCAATTCGATATCATCCATACGGTATAAGTCAAGTTTATATGATTCAACAGAAAATTTAAAAACGTATATAAAAAGTTCTTTTTATCTTGTTATTATTTGTAATAAGCTTCATAATTTTATTTCGCCACGATATTTTTAAGGATTTATTATTAAACAGTCTTATAGTATACAGTATTATAGTCAATTAAATCTATTATTGTGATATGGTTTAAGCCGCGTTGACACGGTCCAAGTACGATCCAAGTCTACTTGGATAGGAATAATTAGTATGAAGATGTCTCATCCAAGTGACAGCTTCATACTATTTATTCCTATCCAAGTGCACTCGTATGTGACATCTTCATACTAATTATTCCTATCCAAGCTACTTGGACCGCGTCCTACTCATCCAAGTTAACTTGGATAGGAATAAATAGTATGAAGCTGTCACTTGGATGAGACATCTTCATACTAATTATTCCTATCCAAGTCTACTTGGATCGTACTTGGACCGTGTCAACGCGGCTTTAGGCCATTTTGCGAATTAGTATATATTTAAAATAGATTGTACAATACGCGGCAAATATGTGTGAAAATTAAATGACATCGTTTATCATGAAAACATCATTTTTTAATATGGAGTTGAATCGTAATCACATAATTAGGCAAGTTCACAGATTCGTCAGAACTTAAGGCTATACCTCAGTTGAGGCATGGTCTAAAAAGACCGTGGCTAGCGATGCGCGGATTGTGCAAATGACGCGTGCTAAACGAAATATAATTTGTCATATAAATCCAACATGCGTCCATTTAATATTCTGTTTATTGTTCTATTAGTAAAAATAATAATATATTCATTGACATTTTTTCTTTTTCAAGTAAATGGGTAACGTTTTCAGTCATCTTAATCGTAATTTGTATAACAAGTGAAATAATTATATCGTCTAAAACCACATCTTGTTGTAATTAAATTTCAACCTGGCATCTTAAAAACCGTTATTTTGGCCTAGCTACCAAATCTACCATAAATGTCCCAGCGCATCTATTATACCCATAAGGCGGCTATCGACCGCAATCGGTGGTTATCGAGGATAGTTTATCATATTTATGTATCGAAGTATTATAATTGTTACAATAAGTTAGCCGTCTAAGCTGTCAAAACTGCCAATCTCGCTCTAAAAGTTAACACAACCAAGAGAGGTGCTGTTAAAACATAGCAGTTGTTGTTATAATTACAACTAATTTATTGTAACAATAATTATTCTACCAAAATACATATATAATATGATAAACTACCCTCGATAGCCATCAATAACGGCCGATAGGAACCTTGTGTATAGAATAGATGCGCAGAAATAAATAAATATTTTAATAGGAATTTTTTTATAATCAATCTTTTTTGTTGGTACGAATTTTATGAAGAATACTTGATTTATTAAAATTTTAGTTATTTCCATATCTATTTACTATTATATAATACTATTACATTGCCTTAAGTGAAGATAATAATATGTATTATTACTAAAAGATTTCAGATCAAAAATCAAATCCTAATTAAATTGTAAAATATACCTTAAAACTCTGGCATTATTATATCATAGATCACCGAATATAATATGTAGTTATAACTTATAACATACTATTATCTACACATATACATAAACGACTAAGCTTACATTCAAAGTGAATGAACCGCAAATCAAGCGAAGCCTTGTTTATCAAAGTTGTGGGAGTTGGAACGGAAAATTGATATGCTTAATTTTGTAATGTTAAATTTTATGGAGTTATACAGAACTTAAATACGTGCTTAGTCCACACTTACACCATAGTTTGTTAGAGAATTAATCATAACACCATTAATTAAAATTACCATATGCGTATCTATAGTTAATAAGACTAAACTATACCTACTAACTCTTATATATAGGCCTTCACATGGGATAGAACTATAGATCAAATTGATACAGGAAGAACGCGATTATTATGGCTGAAGATTTTAAGGATATAAATTCATAAGAGCATTCCCTCATTGTTGATGTCAGTGATGTTTCGTGGGTGAATGCGTTTTCATAGTTTTCAAGCTGACTCATTCAAACTGCAAATGGTTGTATATATTACGCCAAATGTGTGAAATTGACTATTACATGAAATGGGCAAAATTTTGCCTAAATCATGAAAAATGCAAGTCCGTTGCCTTATTCATGAATTAGGCAAATATCTGCCAAGTGCGTGAATTCGGCAGTTATTTTTCTGCCTAGTTCGTGCATTGGACAAATTATATAGTAGCGCTACGGTGGTATTTTTTGCAACTAAACCAAATGTGTCAAATGCTCATGCATTGGTCAAAATAGATGGTCGCGCTCCGGTGGTGTTTTTTGCAACTAATCAAACTAACCAAATGTCATTGATTATATAAAAATATAACAATCAATAACTATAATGACGTTAATATCCATTTACTATGCCCAAAAAAAACCAGAACTATAATATGATAACGGAAGAATTTTATTAAAAGGTATTTTCGCGATTTGATTCGTGCTTGGGTATCAATGAGTGCAATGGTCGAGTGTTTGTTTGTGATAGTATGATTTGATAGTTTGTTGACACTTGTTAGCTAACCTCAAAACGGACATTCAGTTGAATTGAGAATTACAAAACCTAACCTAACCTAACATACTAATAATATTATATTATGTCCAATTATAACTAATAAAACCATCCGTATTAAATTTACCTTTTCTACTGTCATGTTGAGAGTTTAAGAATTCCATACCCTGGCGAATTCACGCACTCGGCAGATAATTTACCTAATTCATGAAAGAGGCAACGGCCTTGACTATTACACGAATTAGGCAAAATTTTGCCCATTTCATGTAATAGTCAATTTCACACATTCGGCGTAACATATATAAGGAAACGTCCAATGCGTATTATGCCACTCGATACCGTTATAAAGACTTACCAGAAAAGATGGGATGCCTCCAGCAAGAGCAATCAAAAATATTCACCATACTGACCATTTATCGACTAATATTGGTGGCTTCACTAGCAAATCCCATGATCCATGCAAAAAACATCCACTTAAAACGTCTATGAAAAGGAAACAATTTTATTGTTCAAATTGGTTCAACCAGCTGTTGAATCCGTCAAACTGACCTAGTCGCTACAAAGAATAATTTTATTGTACATAAATAATTTACACCATCACACTTGGAGTATGAAAACCTCTTTATCTAATCTACTCGGCAGATTTGTATTAGCGTTTTGTATGATTTAAATGTATAATTATATTATTGTGATTGTTTTCCTATACTCACAATATTATATAGTTAGTTTAGAATTTAGTGCGTGGTGACCTCTATCTTAAAAAAATCTGCAATGCCTCACGTTACAACTGAAGTATCTCGCGACATGTCCGATTAAAACTGGGTATGCTACGGAGCTGGTGTGATTTGAAAATAATGTTTGCGTTGGTAATTTGTTTAGGGAAGATGGTGCTTTTATAGTAGATATTATATATAGATAAGATATAGATAGGTGTTCAAATATATAATATTTTTTATGAAGTTTTTGTACAGATACATCGATATTTTTTTCACGTATTTTAACATAATAATATGTGTACTGTTAATACCTCAGTGCCTTAATAAATGGTCTACATAAATAGTTGTGAGTAAAACTAGTAAAAATAACTGAGGGGACAAATTATTGTGCCAATAAAGAAGAAGAATAGAATTATTTCGTATAAATCATCATGTGTTTGTTCTCATTATGCGACATCTCTGTCAATAATTGGAGCTGTATTTGGAGATGGTACTTGGCGAAGAAAATACAACCGCAAACTCTATGCATTGTATAGTGATTGCTTTAATACCTCAATAGTAGGGAATCCAATCCCGAGCCAAAATTCTGATTCCGGGATTTCGGGATTACAATTTGACAATCCCGGGATCCCGGAACTGGTCCCGAGATTGGCATTTTTGTCCATTGTTAATATATTTTTTTTATATTTACAAATAACATTGATAAAATCGGTCATAAATAAATCTAGTATAATTTATACTATTTAGGACATTTATTGTTAATATTGTATACGTTCAATCTTGGAAATACACAAGTTTAATGGAGTAAATAATATTTTAATATAAATAATTATGTAAATTTAATATGAGATTGCTGTTTCTGATAGTAAAGACATAATGAATCGATTAGCGAGATTTAAAATAGTAAAGCAAATATCATGGCGTACTTATGGCCTTTCCGCTTCATAAATCTAATAATTAGTCAGCCAAATATGAAATTGCCGTAAAACGTATGATATCATGGTAGAATTACTTTGTTAAAAGTGCGAAGCATTATTTTTTTCCAATCTTTCTCATTTTTAATAATTCATGTGAAAAAATAAAATGAATTCGGAACCTACACATGGGTATAAATCAAACTTCATTCAAACTCAGTTTATATCTAATGTAGTTATTTTTTATTAAAAGTATTTTTTCTGTTTTATTTTCCATAAAAATTGATAAAAAAATCATTCCCGAAATCCCGGGATTATGTTTATCAATCCTGGGATTCATAGATATCGAAAATAGCTCGGGATCCCGGGATTGGAATCCCTACTCAATAGTAAACGTGTGGCTAATCTATTGGGAAGGCAAACCAAGAGACACCCAGAAAATCAAGAGTCCAGGGTACACAACAATAATGGGGATTGATTTAACCTACTAGGTGTGGTATAGAAGGGGAAGAGTAGGGAAAAATAATTCAATATTTGAGGAGAGTCAGCGCGCTTTGTGTCTATGGTGGTAAACAACTCAATCCGTGTCAGCATATTGATCGACGATATTAAATACCCATTTCCCGTACTGTCCAATTATGGCAAACTCAGTAGATAGCTGATTGCAATGATTGTTTCCGCGAAATCCATTTTTCCACATAGTCAGCTATATCCGATAACGCAAACTCCATAGAGTAGCTGACTCAATTACAATAATTATTTTCTATTTTATATTATTTTCATTGTGAGTACATCAATAAATAGCGGACCATAATTCATTGGACATGTCACTTGAATACAAGTTGCCGGTCTGTTAGAATCTCAGTCTCTATATCGCTCTGTACAACATCTCATCCTACCGAGATTCGATGACATATACAGAACTGTTGTAACATACTCTTATACTGACTGTTTACGCTGCAAATAAAACTCGCTCCTCCATCCATCGGAGCAACCACCAAATCTCGACTTCTCATCTCTCCTTCTGACGACCTCTTCATCCACAACACCATGAATACCCACAGCGATGACTCCCACTATGTCCCTTGGTTTTATTGCCTAAAGAAATAAAGCGAACCCTGGACCATAACTGATACAATACCTAGTAAGGTAAGCCAGTTTCTTTAATTTTGTGTTTCTTGCAAGAGACTCTGTTTCAATAAAGCAGAATGGAAAAAGGGTAGTTATAAAACCATGACTGACGTGGTTGAAATATATACAAAAAATATAAAATTAAACAGGGTCAGGGGCTTACAGCAGACAGAGAGGAGTGGAAATATTTTTTGACAATGGCCAAAATCTATATATTTTGTTCAAACAATTAGAATTCATCATATGTTTCAAAAACTTAATTTGCACACAAACTATGTGTTATCCAGCGTTTTGCCTATAAAATATACAACTAGGTAATTTGATTGGCTGTGAAATTTTGTCTTCTCTAAAATATTCATGCAATGGCACACAATTGGAAACTCTCAAAGGAATATAAATTTAGGTACATACTGTGTCATATAGTATTTTGGCCATTTGAATAGTTAATATTCGGAAAATTGTATAAAAAAGAATAAAAAATTAGCTTCATTTACAAGTAATTTTTTTGGTCATTTACCCATTAATTCTTATAGATAAAATGTTTTTGTTTTGTATAAATTCATAATTTACGATATATGAATCATCGAGTTTCAAAAACCATTCTGGACGATTTTTGACGAAAATGACCTTTGGATGCCATTTTATTCATTACCTTAAAATCTATCTAGTTTTCCGAGTGAGAGCTTCAAATTGCATTAAATCTCGTCAGGAAATCATTTAAAATATTTGGGTTACTTACAAAAACCACTCCGTATGCGAACTGAGTTTCAAAAAGCATTTAAAGTGATATCGGCTAATCAGGAGTCGCGATTCATACAAAAATGCAATATGGCCGCAGTACTGAATCTACACTCTGTGAGGTAATTCGCTCTAGTTTTCTGTTGATATTTTGTCGTTTTCAATCGTATATAATGGATGATTATTTCGATTACCTCGTGGAATAACACACTAACTCTAAATAATCAACTTTTCAGGAAAGCAAAAAAAACAAACAAAAAAATGTGAAGCAAAATCCGTTTATGTTATGCAAACATTATTTGAATTATAATTTATATCTTAAAAAATAATAACAATAACTTGTGATATCAACTGCAGGTGGATTATTATTCCATGTTATTTAAGATATTACAAAAAATGTTATATAATCATAACTCTACATACGAGTATTATTTATTATTATTAACAGTATTTTGGATGTTTTTCGAGAAAATGATCCAAAAAAAAAAATTGGCTGGTGTGGTATTTTTTTCTATGCAACAATAGCTTAAAAAACATAAAACACACTATTTTGAGTTGGTGTGTTATTCCATGAGGTAGTCGATTTGTTAGTGTTACGAATTCTCTTCCTGGAACCTCAAGGAAGCTTTCAAGGAACCCAGATGCATGGAAACGCAGCATGCAATGCAAAGAAAGGTAAACACAATTTGACACTTCAATCTGTCTTTTCGCGTAATTTTTGGTGAATAATCCATAGACGTCCTTGACCTTCTTCATTAAGTTTAGATACTTTGATTTTTCGTGTTATTTTCTGATCTACGAAAAGAAGCCCTTTTACTCCCGCCTGATTTAGCCTAGCATATGTGAAAACTCCCAAACGTTTTTTGCCAAAAAATCATCGATTTAGTTCTTTTAAATAAATAATTCTATACATAATGTTTTAAAAATTTGAAACTTATATGAAACGTATAATTAAATTAAATTTCAAATATTATTGGTGTTTAATTTCATAAAATGCATAAAAGTAGTCAAAATGAATTTATAATCTTTAAAACCACATGACGCGCCACTGGAATTCTAGCACTGTGTTATTTTAGCAAAGTGAGTAACAAAAACCACTCTGTTCTTAAAAGTGAGATGCAAAATCCAATCTATTCAACAATGAGTTTCAAAAACCATTCTGCACAGTAGGTATTTAAACGAATATATTTTATGTTACAAGTTATCTGCATACACATTAAAAAGTTTTATCACATTTAGTAACACATTTGAAGACAGTTACAAAAAAGAATACATTTTTAATGCTTCACGTGTTTGCACAACCGTTTTTCGTGATTTACTCGAAACTTGAAAACTTGTTTTTGAATCTCAATGATTCATATTATCATTCTTTTTTCAAAAAATAACATGTAACAACATAATTCTATCCTGTGTGTTTTAATTGGTACATATTAGTAAAATGCTGTGATCGAAATGAAAAATCTTCTCTAACCGCGGAATACAACTTGCGCTTTTGTGGACTGTATGAAGAGGGGTTGAGGATATGGATGTTGGTAAGGGACAGCAGAAACAAGAATGTGTCCAAGCACGAATTCTATTACATCGCAAACTCTTGTCGGTTGAATTTTCCAATCATTCCGCTTTTGTCCTTTTGCGTTATACCCAGCATGCACCTGGATTACAAAGTAATATACTTGGAGAATTAAGTGAGTATCAAAAAGCTCAACTAAGAAATCTTATAGCATTTAAGTAATATTATGTTTAAATTGTTTGCCTTCTTCTGTTGGTCTTACTGAATCTTTTATATTACATGAACAATTATTATTGAATAAGCTGCAATTTCGTTTAACGCCAGTGGGAAGAAAATATTTTTAAATCGTTATAACCATCATTAAGCGACGTGCAGGTACACGTGTCTAATCAAATATGAACACATTACGTTTAATATTTATTTAGGAGATTAATGGTCCCTTTTTGGGAAAATGTAATATGGCGCTGCTTAAAGAGTAATGCAACTCCTGAAAATATGTAAATTTATTATCAGTATATTATATTGCTTGTAAAAATATAGGAATATAGGTACCGTATAACGGGGTGAATAGGAACAGTTCCCGGTAAAAAGATTCAGAGTAGTGTAATTGCCAAAATGCTATTGTTTGCATTCCAATATGTATGTTATTTGACAGATAATTTATTTTTCTGCCTTTTGGAAACCCCGATAGGACAGGAAACTTGACCGTCTATTATTTATCAGACGTGAAAAAGTTTGTCGCGATTTGCATGTTTTGCAGGTCTATGCCTATGAAAGAACAGAATACAATTAAATAGGTACCTAATTTTGTTCCAGCTAATCCACTGATTAAAGAAATTATACAGTTTCTGTTTTCTAAATAAATATTTCTTCATTTAATCATGTGTTTTAATAAAATTTGCTGTTTTTCACTCCCCGTTCCTATTGATCAAAATTATGGTCTGTTCCTCTTCACCAGCACTGGTGAATAAGAACAGACCATAATTTTGGAAAAATATAGATGGCGAGTGAATATTGAGTGTTCCCATTCACCAAACCATACTGCTGAATCACAGACACAAGTTTTGATAAGCGAATATAACTTGTCAGTCATACAGCATAGGGTTTACACTGTTTTTGAAATCTGAAAACGTCCTTATTCACCCTGTTTTACGGTATCTAAACATATTATGAGTATAATAAGGCTAACTTAAGACAATATTATGGTAAAATGAGGATTCTCTGATGAATGAAAAATGAAAACTATGAAAGACTATTTTCACAGTCGATCCATGTCATTTGCAATTTCAAAAAGATCCTACAACCTGCGAAAAATTATTACCCATACTATTTTTTAAATTTAAAATTATTGATTTACATGAGATGAATAAGTATTAAAAATTAATTATAAATTACCAACAACATGGCAACGTATAGAAAATAAGTGACACCATTTAAAACAAATAAACAAATCTCAGCGAAATAATTTAAAATATAATATACAGAAATATCTGAAGGACATAGAGAAAGCTTATAAAAATTTATGAAACACTATCCAACTAAAGTCAAACACACGCAAGTGGAATATTATTATCAATATTCGAAACGATTTGGTGAACACCCAATTAATATGTTTGGTAGGTCACATTAGGAGAATTAACAACTGATTCTCCGGGTTTTTCAAAATAAACAAAACTTTTCATAACATTATTTAACCATTGAACATCAGATAAGATGAAGAATAAGTCTGTATTAATCAATTAGTAGAAATGGTCTTTTCAAACACACTATATTCCTTCCGGTTCTTTGAATTGTATGTCACTTAGAACTTTGTAGGTCTATGGTGTCGAGTCGATCTAAGGGCCACTAGGTCTACATTTTGGATGTTTTCTACATCTCAGGTATCTATAGATGATCAAATTTTTCACATATTTTTGTCCTTTGAGCTATGTGTGCTGGCAATTTATTTATTTAAGAAACTTATTTCGATTTTCCGAAGAAGAGTTTTATATACACCGTTACATATTATCATCTTATTCAATTATTTCGTTATTCTCCTTGCTCAATATGTCCAGCGCATCTATTGTATACACAAAACTGCTTTCGGCTGCTATCTAGGGAAGGTTTGTATCGAAGTATTAGCACATATTTCAACAATTACAATAAGATAGTTGTAATTTTATTGTTACAATAAGTGCTATGTTTTAACAGTACCTCTTTTGGCTGCGGTAAATTTAAGAGCGAGATAGACAGTTCTGAGTGTTTAGATGAATAACTTATTGTAATTGTTACAAAAAGTGTTAATACTTCGATACAAACATACCCTAGATAGTTGCCATAGCGGCCGAAAGTAGTCTTAAGTTTATAATAGATGCGCAGTAGGCACCTTTCCAATTAACACTGTGTTAATTTCAGTTTGTAGACCTCTATTATAATTAAAATATAGAATTCAGATTAAATAATGAAATTTTAAAAAATCCTCAATTAAAACTTTATTGAATATAGAATTGTTATCTTTTCAAAATCCGCTTAAAGTAAAAAATCAATGTTAAATTTATAGCCTAAAACTTATTTAAATCTATAGACGGAAATTTTAGAATTTATTGTTATATTTTCTTTTAATTTGTAACTGTCAATTCATGGTGGAACTGCATTGTATTGTTGTTTTAATTTTATAAAACGCATTTTTTTTGTAGTACTTATTCCACTTTTAATCAATAGATTAGGACCGGTTTCGTCCGCCACAGAGGGACATTTTCAACTGAATACATTTTTTTTAAAACAATATTTATCAAACAAAATCCAAAGCGACAGTATTGTTATATATTAAATTTCAATATTTAATCCTGTAATACATCAATTTAAAACCTAAAAAATATATTTACCACAATGAACATAGTAAAATTAAGTCTGAATAGATTCAATTTAACACGGAGGTTCAAAATAGTCTCATTACCTCTATTGATAATAATTAGCGGTATTAGTGAGAGTGACGTATTTGTTAGCTTACTGTTTAATCTAACCCTCAAAGGTGATCCGTGATGCAAAGTTGGAATCCAATGGCATGGTAGTTCATAAATCAATTCAATTATCTGACGAATACAATGTAATTAAATTATTTTAGTATTTAAGCGCACACCTATCGCATGCTATGTGAGCCATAGCCAGCGCCCGAAATGAACCGGAGCGCACTAGATATTATCGCTCTGTTTGGTACAAGTCGGTTATGTGGAATACAGCGGCAAACACATTTTGAAAATACCCGATATACTGGTTTATTTGTTAGTTTGAGTAAGGTTAGGTTAGGTTTGGTTAGGTTAACCTAACAAAGAATCCAGTATATCGGCTATTTAAAAAATGTGTATTCCACATAACTAGGGAATCCAATCCCGAGCCAAAATTCTGATCCCGGGTTTCGGGATTACAATTTGGCATTTTTTTCACCGTTAATATAAAATTTTTATATTTACAAATAACATTGATAAAATCGGTCAAAAATAAATCAAGTATAATTTATACTATTTAAGACATTTATTGTTAATATTGTATACGTTCAATCTTGGAAATACACAAGTTTAACGGAGTAAATAATATTGTAATTTAAATAATAATGGGAATTTAATATGAGATTGCTGTTTCTGATAGTAAAGACTTAATGAATGTATTAGCGAGCGAGATTTAAAATAGTAAAACAAATAATCATGGCGTACTTATGGCCTTTCCGCTTCATAAATCTAATTAGTCATACAAATATGAAACTGCCGTAAAACGTATGATAATATCATGGTGGAATTACTTTGTTAAAAGTGCAAAGTATTGTTTTTTTCCAATCTTTCCATTTTTAATAATTTATGTGAAAAAATAAAATGAATCGGCAACCTACACATGGGTATAAATCAAACTTCATTCAAACTCAGTTTATTTCTAATGTAGCTATTTTTTATTAAAGGAATTTTTTCTGTTATATTTTCGCTTTTATTTTATTTTCCATAAAAATTGATAAAAAAATCAATCCCGAAATCCCGGGATTATGTTAATCAATCCCGGGATTCATAGGTATCGAAAATAGCTACAGCTAAAAATAGAAAATACCCTCTGTTTTACCTAAATAGGCAATATAACAAAAAATCTAATACACGTCATATTTTTATAATATGTACATAAAATTAGACAAATACGTTAATATTTTTGGAAAATTATCAAGTGCTCCGGTTCGAAAATTTTTACAATTCGAACGCTGAGTTATGACTCAGCGTTTGAATTGTCAATAAAGCATGCGAAGGTATCAGAATAATGTATCTGAAAAAACGCATTTTTTTTAAATAATAATTATTTATTTTACATAGTTGCAACAGTACTGTTTCAGAGGTGCAATATTCGTATTCGTATCTGTCCCTAAAAAGACAAAAAAGGTTTAACCAGAAATATTACAAATTAATTTGGTATCTGGCTATTTTTTGTTATACGAGATCTTGTGTGGTATTAAAATCAATTTTGTCGAGAAATTTTTCAGTGTACCTACATAATATAGGTACTTAGTTAGGTATATAATATTATGTAGGTACTTAATTGATTTAGAATTGAAAAATAAATAACCACTTCACCATCAATCATTTTTCTCGCTAATTGTTTATAATTCTTCTTGATTTGTGGTGGTTAATTATTTATTCAATAATTGTATTGCCTTAATGATTTATTTACGAAGTAATGATACTGAATAACTGACAGGGTAGTTTTTTTGGAATCTGTAAGAGGCAAACCGTTCATAAAACACGTGGTTACATACTGCTGACTGCAATTCAAAAGAGATCTTTGTTTAGCTTCGTATTCTTTTCGACTTATACGAGGTATAAATGAAAACTCCGCTATTCTGTGCAGTATTAACCTGTGTGTCCCTGAAAACTATCTTAGGTATTATAGAGAGCATCGGTTGTTTATTCTCCCAAAGTGCGGAACCAACCTGTCACTGGTAATGCCAATTGGGAGAGCGATAACTATGTTGAAACAAATTGCTTCGTGTGTTGATATATTCCACTTGCGTGAGGTGAGTTTAGGTGGACGCTATTTAATAAATTCTTAATATAGGGTCTCCTTAGCAAACTCGGTGTACTTATTTGAACTTCTATATATTATTATGTACAATTCTATTTTCACTGCTTTTTTATATTTATATTATTATGTTCTCTTTTTTTATTTTCATTTTTATCGCTTTTATTACTTTTTTCCCCTTCGTTATAATAATGTTTTATGTCATGTTGTGAACGTCTTAAACTTATAATTTGTAATGTCCATAATATATTAAAAAAAAAAAATAATTGAATTGAATTGAATAAATTGAATTTTAGTAAGATATAGAGGCAGTCTCGGAAAGAGGTGGATTAACCAGGAAAGGCCGGATAACTGGAAAAGATTAGCGAAGGACAGGAGTTAGTGAACAAAAGTTGAGGAAGAGGCCATATGCTGTCCTGGGATGTAGCGCTGAGGAAGAAGAAGAATAATAAGATAAGACATGATTTACAAAATTATTCTGGAATGTAATCTACATACATTGCTTATGTTTAGAGTGGTGTCATAAGCTATAAGTGCCGGCTCGCAAGCGTTTCATCATACAGTTTATAATCTTCCCAACCTATTTAATGGAGAAATTCTATAAATATAGTTTTTCACAACAGTAATTTTATATTTGTGATTAAATATTACTGTCGTAGATAAAAATGGCATATGGAAAATGAGGACTCGAAGCTCTATCGTCATTTTGCGGAACCACGGAAACATAATTTGGAAAGTTTACGATTGGCGATTCGTTTTGAAAGGATAGAGGAAACGCTTCAGTCCTCAATAATAACATGAATAAATGCAAAGGGAAATATAATAAATTTATTTTCATTTATTTATTTGAAAACAAAACATTGTAGATATAATCTAAATTCAAGACACACACATGAGATTTGCATTATAACAAATATTACCGTCACAAGAAGGGAGAAGAGAATAATATATAAAATAATAATACAAAATAAAATTAAAATAAAAACATACTTAAGTACAATTTCTCTGTTGTCTATCTCCTTTCAACATTCTACGATACGCAAGGCCTATCTATGTCAGAGGAACTCATGAATTGGTGCAACCATATGAGGCGTCCAATGTTTGCTTTTATATTCTGACATAACATGTCTAGAAAAAACAGCGCGGATGACACAAACGGACACTAACAATTCTAGTTAAAATTATGACCTGGCACGACATTCGATAACCACTCATAGCTATAGCTCCAAGTCAGGTGTTCATAGCTAGACTAAAATAGCGGAGTATCTGAGTATGGTGAATGTATTAGGATAAGCGATGGGTCCATGGTTGAAGCAATGAGAAGTTATATTAGGCGCTGTACATGGCGTACGTTAGTGGCACCTGGTTACTTTTTTTAACCTCACTCCTTCTCGCCGTCTTAAAAAAAACAATAATAAATAAGTATAGATATTTTTTTTAAATGCACCGTGGGTCATAAAATTTTTCTGTGGCCGCACCTGTTTGGAAACAATAAATAAATATTAGCATATTAATTTGGCACACGTGAAATTTTGACACCGACACACAGCTTCAGAGACGATGCTTTTGCAACTTGTCGATGGAAAATCGATTACAAATAAAATGAAGATGAATCGTGAGACAATATTTTTTTATTTCGTTTTAGAGAGCCGTTTGATAAAAATGTGGGGGACTCAACTGGGGGTAAGTAGGTAGCCCTGCATAGCATCGGGCTGTAAAAGGCTGTAAGGCTGGCATTGTTGTACTCCCTACCCCCTCCTTGTAGAATCTAGAACAACGCAGGGGATGAAAATAGACATAAGGGATTATGATTTATTACATTATGTGAATGGGAAAGAGATGGGTAACTCACGGCAGGGTAAGAAGATAATAATAACACAATACCGGCAAGATATTATTTATTATTTGTGGCGAAATGCGTGCCAGCCATAACATACAACAGGTAGACATTTTACTTGAAAGGTGCTGTAATTTGTGAAAGCTTTATCCAACCATATGAATAATATATGAATCTCATTGAAATGGTTAGTAAATAGAATGTACTAGGGCTTCCAATTAACCGGGGTAAAATACTGACCGGTTAACGGTTAATTTATGATTAAGTTACCGGCTAACCAGTTATAACCGAAATATTTTTTTGTATGTGCGTAGTAAATGTAAATGAGTATCTACATCTTATGAAAACAATAATAAATTAGAAAGATAATAAAATTCATAAAAAAGGTCAAATTTGAATGTATTTTAAAATATTAGAATACAATATTCAAAACAGATTATATAGATACATAGAATAAAAAAAAACAATCATAAATACAATGGATTGTTAGAATACTCGCATAGGTATGTACACTTTAAAAATAATAAATGAATACGTGTATTAAATAAGGCTCTAAGTACCAAAAACTAGTATTGCCTGTATTTACAAAATACCGAGTCATTGCAGTAAAATTTCATGAAGCAGACCTTTTGAAAAATGTAGTTTTACAGTGTGAAGCAATCACGGCAGCTTCTATAATTTTAGGTATTAAGAACTCGCAAGTGTCAACACGTCATCGTCAGCTATTTTATATTGAATGCCGTTGACCACTGCAGTGCTACTTACACCATTATAAATAAAACACGCCAACGGACTTACAACGTCGACAGGTTTAATTATTTTGCTGTATTTTTTTGACTTGCTTGAGGCACTTAGACTATTATAGTTGAAGTTATTGGCATTGGTATGTAGGACATTTTTCTATAAAAATGTCAGTTTTTATTATTTTGGTACTTAGCGCCTTAATTAATACACGTATTCAAATGGCGAAGTCATAATGGGTATACAATTAATAGTGCATCTGCATTATGCTGTAAAAAACAAACATAGTCACAGTCACATAATAAATCAAACCAAGTCCTACTTATAAATGATTATCATATATGTTCGATATGTTAACTAATTTTTCTAAACGAACTATTCGTGGTTTATGGAACTTCGAATTTTTGTGCAAAAAATGTTTGCAACTGAAAACACTCGTTCACTAGCTGTTGATGTTGGTCGAACTGTCATCAATGAACTATAAGAAGATTTGACGTATATATTTGAACATACATAATTTTGAAAAACACTTTCTGAGAAAATATATTATACCAATAGAAAAAATCTTTTTTTGAAAAAAGTAACCTAACCGATTTTTTTTTAAACGGTACATGTCCAAACACGCGCGTTAATATGATCTTACTCCCTAATTCAGTTTAAGTTTGTCAATTTATGGCTACGGCCGTATGTTGCAGCTTAACCACTGGTAAATGCCAACAGAAATGGCGTATTTCAAAAAAACACTACCTCATTCTTAGGTCAATAATTATTATAAATCAATCATAATTCGTAGGGTGTTTATCACACTTGAATGGTCAAAGATATAGCTTAAAATTTTTTTTTTTTTTTTTTTTTCGACCATGTCCGATCCTGATAGGATCATATGGGCCTCCACAGAGTGGAGGTTTGTATTGACAGATTTTGTTTTTTACGAGAAATGGATGTCAGCCACTTGCTCAACCTATTAGGTCCATACCCTGACACACACAAATTGAAAAACAATTTTTGTACTTGCCAGACCCAGGATTCGAACCTGGGACCCACGGCTTTGTAGTCCAACGCTTATGCCGCGCGGCCACCGTATCTTTAGAATTATCTTCAAATGTGTTAATCTTGCCAACTTTTTGAATAATAAAATGCCTAATTTTTGTAAAATTTGGGATCACAGAGATTATTAATATAATTTTTTATTGTAAATATTTCACTGTAATAATGTCGACATAAATTATACTAATGGTTTTATAAATGTGTTCAAAAATTAATAAATGTAAAAAATCTTGACACCACTGCACATGTATGTACTGAAATATGACTATATTCTAAAACATTAGAACGAGAGGTTTGGAAGAATACTATTTTATGTAATAAAAATACTTTATGCAGTCATCAAATATTATCAATAGTCAGTATTAGTCAATAAATATAAAGGATAATAAGGCTTCAAAATAATATAAATATATTATCTACAAAGTTTAAGGAATGTCCAGGATCATGCTTTGAAAATACAATAAAAGCTCCATTTTGACCAACGCTGAGCATGTCCGCCCTTAACATTGGTAACGTTCCTGAAATAGATTTTACAAATATTTAGTTTATGTTTGTCTCTTTGGTTCATATAGTTATCTAGGTACTAAGAAGAGCGGTTAACCGTATGAAATTACCCGGTTAGCTGGTTTCGGTTATAACAGGTTTGGAAGCTCTAGAATGTACGTCCACATAGAGAGAGAGAGCCATTGAGAAAACGTAAGTGAGTAAATATGAAGAATTTAAATACGTTGAATAAACCTGATGTAATTATGTATTGATAGAAATAATTAAGCTAACGCAAATCAGAATTTACACTGAAATACTTAGTAATTATATTATCATGAACCACAAATAATCAAAGAACATATTATTATAATAAATGTTAAATGCAGTCAATTTTTTAGTGTTAGTTAAAAGCCTGATGCGATGAGTCTAGAAATCTCCATAATGTATATAAAGGGGTTACATGTAAATTGTACGTAAAAAATTTAACCGTGGCACAGTTTGCCGTGAGATTTCTATTGGAAAGAGACGACTTTATACTATACGGTCTCCAATTTTATTAGATTGAATATGAAAGTTAATTCAATTTTCATAGCTGATTTTGGCAAAATTCATGAATTCAAAAATGAAAACCTAACCTAACCTAACCTAAAAAATGATCCAGTATATCGGCTGTTTTCAAAATGTGTTTACTGCTGGCTTCCTGTAAAGTGTAAACCGACAAGAACTGTGTTTTATTTAAACATGAATTTTATGTCAGTACTGTATGACCCAAAGAGGTTGCACGGTTTTTAATATACGGTCATATTTTTCCGATACAACATTTCACGGTGAAGTGTGATACGGCGAACTGCATACGTACAGCAATAAAGGAACCTTGCCACTATGGGCCGCTCTCGGAGGAAATGTGCGGACAATATCAAGGTGGATAGAGAGAATCTGAATGTGGTCTGCTCGGGATAAAGATCCCGGATTTGATTGATTTGTGGTGGTAGCAAAAGTAAAACAGAGGAGGTTGAAAATCAAAATATCTATTCTTATGTGCCCAGTATTAACGTATGGATGAGGCTCTAAACCGGGGGTTCACAATGTGTGCCCCGCGAGATTTATGTTAAATCTGTATTATTTTTTATTCTTCATATCGAATATTAAAAATGACATTTAGAATTAAATATCGTCTTAAAAAATGAATGGTCAGACACTTTGATTATTTTTTGTGTATGAGGATATGCGTAGTGCTGTTCCTGTAAATATTATGCAGTTTGGATGAATAGATTTGCTAGAGAACGTGGAAGCAAAAACATCATATCGTGACAAGAATTCCATTGAATCATACAAAGAACTTTCACTTGAGGTATATCTAAATATAGTTATATATATATAAACATGGACTTAAATCTGTGAAAAAACATTTTCTGCAATAAGCATTAATAAATCAAACTAAAGATTAACATTAACAGACAACTATATCGTATTTACACCAGAAACTTTGAGCCTGGATTTCGGTTTATATTATTTTTGCATTTTGTGTCAAATGAAAAAATTGCATAAGTAATCACATGGTGAAAAACTTAATATTATTTTTTTACTACTTGTACCTATTTATAAGAATAATAATAATGTATATTCAGTGAAAAATATAGGTTTACACAATGAAATATTTTCTTTTGCTTTATGTTTTTTCGGAACATAGGTATTTACAAAAGAAAAGGCGGTCCGCCAAATAGTTTTGATTTCAAAATTGTCCCTTTGACGAAAAAATTTGTGAACCCCTGCTCTAAATGAACATGATGACTATTTTTGATACAGAGTGTACTCTGTCAATTATGCTATTCCGGCAATCGTGTGATAGATAATTTTTATCAATACCATTTTCATACGGATTTAACTTTCAAGACGGCAGATCAATACTTTATTTAGAATAAAAATATCAATTATATTATTAAAAATACTTTAAGTAGTTGATAATAAAATTGTTTGATAAATTCTAAACAAAATAAAAATATCACATTATTTTATAAAATTATTTTCCTTAAAAATTAACTTATTCACGTTACCGTTATGGACCGGAAATTATCCGCTTCTGAAGCCATGAATTTCCAGTTAGAATTCCGCAACTGTCATTATTTTTTATTGTGTGTTTGGATGCAGAGCATGGGTTGAGCAAATAACTACTAACTATTTCACATAAAAAAATTAAACATTAAGAAACCACTTTATATTTAAACTGGCGAATTCATTTGATGCAGATGACGCAATCTATACATCAGAAGATTCAAAGGGGGCCTCGAAACAGTTAAAACTGGTCATAAAACTATAAAATTATTTTTAAATCATTTTTTTTAATTCAGTATAAAAATTTACCTAGAGCTTAATAAAATTAAGTAACAAAATTAAAAAAAAAATGATAACAAAGAAGCCCGGCTAGACGCTCATGCTTTACCACAAGCTTACCTGCGCAAACTGGTTTATAGCGGGAAGCCCGTGTATATGGACGGGAAAACTGAAGCTCGCGCAAACTGAAAAACGCTATAACTAACTGTACCGCGCAGGCAAGTCGATGCCGTCTAGCCGGTGCAGATACGTATTTGTACACATAAAATAAATAAACCACTACATAAATAATACGTTTTAATTAAATTATTGTGATTTATGGTTTTTATTATATATTTAACGTAGGGAGCGTCAAACTCAGCCATTTCGTTAGTCATCAACGTCCCTAAGCCCGCTACTGAGTATTTACACAACAAAAAATGATGAATTGTAGAGCCAATAAAAAATACAATAATATTATGTTAGTGTGACGTCACAAAGAGAACGTAAATAATTGAACTCCGCTTGAATTCTATAATATATGAGATTTTGTTTATAACCAGTTGTTTGGTTAGCAGTATATTAACTCACAAATAATATTGTTTGTTTATCTGTTCGGTTGTCTTAAATTGATAAACACAGGGCTCTGGCATCTGCGATTTTATCTTGTTGGCAATTTTCTCTCTATGAGTTACGATATCTGTGACAATCACAAAACAAATAAAGAGAGGCTGAAATCAAAAACATCGCTCCCGCTGGCGCAGTGCCAAATAAGTTTTCCTAATACGGATTTACATTAAAAGGAAGCGCGGAAAACCAGAGAAAATATTTTTGAAAAATCACGTTGTGATAGATCATCGTGGAATAAAATATTTTTAACGAAAGTTTTAATGGGAAAGTGTGATACTGGCAGAGAGAATAAAATAGTGTATTACTACAAGCCGAAAGTTTACTCTCAAAAAATACAACACGTAATATCAATGCAGACCAGATTTATAAAATGTAAATATAGGACATTTTCAGTGGAAACCATTTTTAACATTATAATTAGGTAGCGAACGAATAGTCTTAAGATATCGGTTATTATCAAGCATCTTCGGCATTGGCGGGTAAACTGAAAGAGTTTGAGAAGAAAATAAGAAACGGAAAATAGGCATACACTATAATAATATGTCTACAATTCAGCGGCTAAGTTGAGGGTCTCGAAGATTGGGTAAATCCGGGTACCGTACATGGAAAGCCCTAAACAGACTGAGAACCATGGCACTCTAGATAACATGATGAAGTAGGGGTTCTCCGATGATCAGACCTTTGAGTGCAGTGAAATAAAAAGCATGGAGCACCTTTTTTCATGCAAGGCTTGCCCAGTAAACTGCAATTTCGACGAGATCCTACAAGCCGAGGAAAATGGTGTTGCGTTCACCAACTTCTAGAATGACATATTGTAGCTATTGAAGACCCGACACGACAAAGAAGAAGAAGTGGCTAAGTATTAAGAAAATAAATTTAAAGCCCACCTTCTAAAGAATTTTTTAATTGTCTATTAACGTATTTAAATAATAACTTGAATATTTTATATTCAACAAAATAATTTGCCAACGACATCTGTCGTATACATAGGAATGTATTATACATAGACTGCCGGTTAGGCGCACATGTATATACTCCAATTGAGCTAATAATTATTATTAATTAATAGTAATATGTAGCAGAAACCAACACAATTATACAGAGGCTTCAAATAATTTGCTACATTTCACGCACAGTGTCAAAGCCAGTGTCACACTATTAGGTGTTCTGAGATTTTTTTATATAAACACAAAGAGATCTTTTTATAGGTATGTATACATTCATTTCGATGCGATAGATTCGTCTGTCGTCGATAGGTCTGAGCGTCTGACTATCGTGATAGCACATTTTTAGCCCGAGTTGGAAGACGGTTAGGCATTACTTTTTTACATCTATTTCTAAGCATGTAAAGACTTTTTCATAAAAACTAAATAATTATTTTATATATAATATATTTTAAAACGACATGCCTTGAACCTTTATGATAGTCAGTGAAAAATATGCAAAAATACCCAGACTTTAAGAAAATGATAAATGTATTGCAACCTCACTCTGAATTGAACTAGGAGCCTCCGTATGAGAAATCGATGTTTTACGTATTGGTCTACGAGATCTGATGGATAACCATCACAGATAGACGCTTCACATGGTTTCACATGACATGTTGATGCCGTAAGAAAGTGCTACACTTCACCTTTGACAGCTGTATGGATGTCATCAACTTGCAGTGTTGCTTATAAAAACGTCTATGTAGTGAAAATCTCACATATATCTAATAACATGTTTTATTAAATAAAATAAATAAACATAATATACAAAAGCAGTTAGTTATTATATTATTTTATGACAAATACCTCAAGTAACTGAAGGATACACTACGGTTGAGAATAGCTGTTGTACTAGACATTGTGATTCTCGGTGAAAAATTCAGTGAAGCTTCGATAATATTATATTTTTTTTCTTTGTTAAGAGTTAATAATAAAATAAATCATGGAAATATTTGAGCGAAATTGAACATTTTTTTAACAAAGAATTTTTTATATCGTAAAAATATTTCGACAAAAAACTCTTTCGATAAAATAAATAGCATTGTTTTTGAATAATACTTTGATGTTATTATTAGTGAAAACTTTGTTATCAAAAGTTTTTTTGGTTCGACTTGTTGATCTGTTATATAAAAAAAACTACATTTAAACACACAGTAAAACTTACTACATTGTTATCAAAAATAACTATAACTTGTTTCAAAATATATTTTATATACTGTGTAGGTACAGTTTCGCATTGTATTTTGAAAATGAATATACACCAAAGTAGATGGCTCCTTTTATATTACATTTTACAAATAAAAGAGTGAATTTTATTTACTTTCTTTCGACCATGTCCGATCCTAATAGGATCATATGGGCCTCCACAGAGTAGAGGTTTGTATTAACAGATTTTGTTTTTTTACGAGAAATGGATGTCAGCCACTTGCTCAACCTAATAGGTTCATACCCTGACTCACACACAAATTGAAAAACAATATGTGTACTTGTCAGACCCAGGATTCGAACCTGAGACCCACGGCGTGATAGTCCAACGCTCAAGCCGCGCGGCCACCGTGGGCGTTTACTTACTTATATAAAATATAACATTGGTTACCACATCGCTTAGTGAAATGGAATACCTAATAAGTTACCTACGACCAAAAGCCGATCGCCAATATTATCCTAATTTGGGAAACGCTTCTGAGAGTATTAAAAACCATTAGTTAAAATTTGTCGCAAATAAGTATGGCTCCTTTAGGATAGTGGTCTATGTGCGTGGAAGCGATACCCGAGAGATGCAAGTTTGATTCCTGCGGAGTATCTTACTTTTTTCAAAAAGATTTTTTCTATTGGTTATAATATATTTTCTCAGAAGTATTTATGTATGTTCAAATTGTCTCATTGTTATTTGAAGATTGTTTTATAAGTCGAAACAACTTTCAACTCAAATATGGTAAAATTAATTAACAGGTTTGTTTTAAAACCACATATTATACGATTTTAAGTACGGGAAAACCATGAGTTGATATCAATCTACGTATTCACTATCCAAAATGAACACATTATTATAGCATCAGTGAGTATGCCTCACTTGGTAACCCCCAAAGTTTGTCTTTATCCACCACAAAGCTAAAGTCACAGATCACACATATTATTCAAAATTCATGCACTAATATTGTCAGGCTAATAATAATCGTGTTATCTGTACCTACTTCTAATACAACTATTCTCAACCTCTGTGTCGGGACATAGTGGTGTGTCACCGGCAATGTTTCTAGGTGTGTCGTAAGATATAATATGACATTACTAAAATACGTTTTACTAAACATATTATGTGACGCAGTTAAGAATAAATTAAGGTCATACTGTGAGAATTCGGTATCGATAGATAATCGAGTGTGTTTGGCCACATGAATATTGTCCTCAAAAATTACCTCACAGCGTGCGTAATGTGTCAATTACATTGAGCTACTTGTTTGTTGGCGAATTTAAAAGCGGGCAATTCAGCTACTACAATTGTGATGATGACACACAAAACTTTCCATTCGCTGAGAAGCCACAAGCCAGCAACTATTTTGACAGAACGTAGTTCGTTTTTTTACCGGGATGTTGCTACTGCGCTCTACTGCGCAGACGCAGTAGGCCCACACGCCGGCGTATAGCGTGTAAAGTTGACCGGCTTTCAACTTTTCTCGGTAGATTGTTTACAATCTGCTTGTTAGCTTGTTAAATGATGACACTGGGCGACTTTACAGGCGGATTGTAAATTCGCCAACAAGCAGCTGGTAAAGTAGCTCAATGTAATTGACGCATTAAACGCAAAATGATTTACTGGTGTGAAATTTTTGATTTTCACTTAGAGTAACATAGCGGGTGAATGCTTGGTAAAACGTGCAAGTAAAAAAATGTATGCGATGTATCCCCTTTAGAAACGGAGAAAATAGATACAAATTATTTAGGAAAATAGAATATTACTTCTTCTTCTTCTTCGCCAAGACCTCATGCCTCAGGATCGTGACTAATAATACTAATAAACTACTAATCGTGATAATTCGGCTGCCGAACAGTTTTCTCAACGGGTTGGTCTGTGACTACTGGAAGTTCCGTGGGACTCATAAATTGTTGTCACTATCCGGGGCTCATCATCATCTAATGTTTGTTTTAATATTCTGATGTGGCATATCTAAATTACAAGACAGCGCAGACGACACAAACGGTCACATACGATTCTAATAATTATCACTGTTAAGTCGTGCGTATTCAACAATGTCTTCTACCCGAGAGTTCATGGGTTCGATTCTCGGTCAGGACACACAATATTTATGTGTTTTTCTCAAAGCATGGGTGTTTGTGATTGTTCAAAATGACTAACAACCACCTTGTACGAAAAAGCAAGGACATGGTTATTAATAATTCAAAAATTTTTTTTTTTAGATATTTGTTAAATATACGAGTATTTTTGACTATTATCTGTTATGGCCTGGTTTTTGCAGGGGTTAATTGAATTTAAAAAAAATAACCAACACCATCTATTCTGTAAATAATTGTTGTTTTATTTCAATTAAAACAAATACGTATGACTGACAAAGTTTAATGTGCACTATTTACGGTGGATATTAACAGTCTACTTCTACCCTTCGCCAGCGCTTTAAGTAGGTCAATGCATTCCGTATTGTTCCGTAATCTCTATTTTATTTCAACGTGATATGACGTGGTGTGTCGCTTTTAGAAAAATGTCGAGAACCCCTGATCTAGTATATACACGAGACAGAATGTTATGCTACAGTGGAAGCTTGTGTAATATATTATAATGAGTAGACATTCACAGAATCAATAGTAGAAACCTCTGTCAGTTACAAATGCAAATATCGCTTCGTGACATATTTCCGATTGGAGCTGCATTGGCCCAAAATGTTTGACAAAACTGACGTCTTTTGTAATATTATTTGAGGTATGCTAACGGCAAAATGTATATATACCAATACTAATAGATTTAATAATCTAATAATATAACATTTCTCTTAGGTATGCTTACATACTGCAGTCTGCAATTCAGAAGTGATCTTTATTTAGCTATATATTTTTTTCGACTTAGTATAAATAATTAGAACTCTGCCTTTCTGGGCAGTGTTCACCTGTGTGTCCCTGATAACTATCTCAGAAATAAAGAGCATCAGTTGCTTATTCTCCCAAGGTGCAGAACCAACCTGCCACTGGTAATGCCAATTGGGAGGGCGATAATTATGTTCAACCAAATTGCTTCGGGTGTAGATATATTCCACTTGCGTGAGGGTGAGTTTAGGTGGACACTATTTAATGAATTCTTAAAATAGGGTCTTCTTAGGAAACTCGGTGTACTTCTTTGAACTTATATAGATGTATAATTGTATTTTCACTGCTTTTATGTTTATTTATTATGTTCTCTTTTTATATTTTCATTTTTATCGCTTTTATGACTTTTTTCGTCTTCTTTATAATAATGTTTCATGTCATGTTGTGAACGTCTTAAACTTATAATATGCAATGTCCACTATAATGTTAAAAAATAAATTGAATTAAAATTGAATTAAATTGAATTATATATATATTTGAACATACGTAACTTGAAAACACCTCATATATATTATACCCGCTAGAAAAAATCACATTTAAAAAAAATACAACGCCCGACGAGATTTGAACCCGTATCACGCCAATATGCCTTAACCAATTAAGTTACGGGCCTTCTACTTAATTACGATAATTTAAGTTAGTAGGTCCTATTTGAAAAGCTTATCAAATTGCGTTATTATTGACGTTAATCGGTTTTTTTTTAAATCAAGGAATATCTATTACCTTAATTACTAAACGACGCCTGGCTCTCACCACTTAGTTATAACGTCTACTTAAACAATTTTTATTAAACCATTTCTGTTATTTAACGAATAATTCACATGGTTTGAGAACGTAACATTCTATATATTGAACATACATAATTTGAAAACACCTCAGATATATTATATCCACTAGAAAAAATCAAGATTTTGAATGATTGGTGAAGAATGATTTTTTCTAGTGGGTATAAATTTAATATTTGAGGTGTTTTTATGTGATGTATGTTCAATATATAGAATAAAACATTCTAAAATATTGTGAATTATTCCTTGAATAAAAGAAATGGTTTATTTATGTTGTATATTAAATTATATATTATATAGGTATATAGATATTCGATGATGTACTTACAACGGGATCTTGTATGGTTTCTTGATCCCGAAATCGTGAGATTGAAAATCTTGGATAACCAAGATTTCGGGATTACTTTTCATAATGTCTGAAAAAAATACACGTTACTAAAGAAGTAGGTATACGCTAAAAAAGCGGTTGGTTTATAAATGAATAACAAAAATATGACATAAGTTTCACGGGTTTATGGGATCAGAAGTAAGGTGCATAATTATAATACTTTGTTTAAACTAAATCATTCGGTAATCAAAATACTGTTACTAATTTTATTAATGTGAAATATTTTATCGTATGTTTTTTTATTAATATAAAGTATTATTTGGTTGGTAAAAAAATAGTATTACACCGGTTACTAATTGAGTAGCATAGCGTATTGCCTGGTATGCGATGGAATCGTCGAGATATTTAGATTATGCTTGTTTCTAATTCTAATTAATTAATTCCACATTAATAAATTGTTAAACGTCATTAATTATTGCTTTAATTAAAAAAAAAATTCTTAGCTTTGTAAAGCTTTTTAAAGAGCTTTATTCCCTTGCTTTGGCATACTAAATAATATTTGATACTTTAATTGACACCGAGTACGTATGTAGTTACATATAAATTTACTAAATACCTGGGTACATTGTTCACTTTCTTGTATTACAGTAATTTTATCTTCAAAACATCCGAAAATATACAATACATTTTTTTCAGAGGGTAAACACTCGCTTGACAATCTGATGCGTGGTATGTATGTTTTTTTGGATGTTACAAATTAAGTATTAGCAAGTATATCAGAATTTTCACTTACATCACATCATTATAATGATTATCATCAGCCTGTTAAAATGTGTTGCTAGTCAGGGGTAGTCAATCTAGTCCCTACCAGCCACTAGTGGGCGTTCCAGCTTTCATGGTGGGTGGTAGGGGTTAATTTAATTAATTAAATGTAATTTAATCAGACTTTATGCTTCTATGTATGCAAAGTATAAATACAAAGATAGATTTAACTACAGTAAGTTGTTTTATAAAAATTTATTCTGCCAAACTTAGCGAAAGTCTGATATAAGGTATTTGGTAAGTAATTATTATTATATGCTTTAATATGCTGTAACTCTGCTTTATACATTTTATAAAGTTAAGTTACTTCCCTACTTTCAGCATTACTGTGGAACCGGTGGGCGGTTAGAAAAAAATACTACTAACAGAGATACAAAACTGGGCTGTGGGTTTAAAAAGGTTGACTACCCCTGTGCTAGATGAACGCCGCCTCAAAGTATTTCCACTTTTTTCAGTTCGTTATTCTTCGCTGTCACATATTTCCACTAAACATTAATAATTATACAATTTAGCATCCATTGAGTCGGATTTAATGTCATATTATCCACCAGGTATTGCTGTATTCGACCCATCTCCCCGTTTAATTGTTTTTTCCATATTTAATAACATCATATACTTTTGTTTATTCCACTATTCATTCTATATTTTTCTGTCTTTGCAGACTATGTTTTGGAACCCTTAATTTATGAATTTCTCTGTTACTAAGTACAGTGGTTTCCAAATTTTATGCCACTACTCCCCCTTTTAAAAAATCTAATCTTGGCGCCTCACTCCTTTTATTTCATAAAATAATACAGCACGTTTTTAAGCGGTAAAAAAATATTAATACAATAAAACATTAACATAATAATAACAAGGTATCACAAATATGTTTTAATTTTTAAATTAATTTATTTTTAATGCAATGGATATACTTGTTTATTGGCACAGAGTTTATCAAATTTAGGTATCGTTGAGGGGAGTTACGGAGAGTACTACTTGTAGCTCTTTTTATACTACATACTAAACGGGTTTGATATTTGGATTCCATTGGAGTTAATGCAGAAAATCTCGTTTTGCATAACTATGATGTTACAAATGACAGCAGTACTTGCATTGCCTTGCTTGGCAAATTATCATATTCTTCATTTCGATTCAACCAAAATTGAACTAGGGTTTCGCTCTGATATTTTAAGTTTAAAGTAAGTAAGTTTTAAGTTTAAATAACTATGCATTTGCAAAATGTAAACCAGTGGTTACATTTGTGTTAAAATCTTCGCGCCTCCTTTTACACTAGTCCGCGCCTCCCAGTTTGGAAATCGCTTTACTAAGACATACAATTTTACATGAATATGTGACGACTAGAAGCATACATTGATATAACATCCTGAAAATTATATAAATCAGAATAAATAAATTGACAAGTAAATTTCT
This sequence comes from Rhyacophila brunnea, assembly GCF_057557595.1. Taxonomy (NCBI): domain Eukaryota; kingdom Metazoa; phylum Arthropoda; class Insecta; order Trichoptera; family Rhyacophilidae; genus Rhyacophila; species Rhyacophila brunnea. The sequence goes on from NW_028233276.1 coordinate 45,348,369, forward strand.
TAGTTTAAATTAGAATAGACATTGTTTAAACTTTGTTGAAAACAACTTCTTTGAATTATACAGGCTGAAGTACATATTATACTTGTCTTGAAATATTTGCAGTACAAGAAGATCAACGCTGTTTACTGAAGCGCCTACTCCTTTGGAAATGTTCATTAGGGTGTGATTACACTGGAACATTACTCGTGGATAATTTATCCTCTTGTTATGTTTCATTTGCATGCACGGAGGCAATTACGAGCCACCCAGTACCGCACCTTTATTTGTTCAACAAAGCTTGACACCTGAGACTGATGTGGGAGGCGAACGCGAAATTGTATCGCAACGCCACCTACCCCTAGCACGGAAGGAAGACTCCGGCGTAGAAGGGGAGATTCCGGGAGATTTTTTATTATAAGGTTAAATTGGGCCGCCATTAATCTGGATTAGATTTTTTGGACCGTTTCACTTTTGTATGTAACCGATAACAGTAAACCATCCCATAAGCATTTACACTGGACACTCGAATATTCTTCATTTTATTTTTGACAACAAATATTAACAATTATAATACTATGCGTCTTCTCTTTTATAATATTGTAAGTAAAGATATTATCTTAATGCACTTCTGAGACAATATTATATTAATTGTAACCAATAGAAAAAAAATTGAAAAAAGTAAGACACCCCGCAGGAATTGAACCTGCATCTATCGGGTATCGCGCCCATGCACATATAACCACTATGCTAAAGAAGTCATATTTAATTGTGACAAATTTTAACTAATGAATATTAGGTTAATTATAGGTACTCACTGAAGTGCTTTCAAAATTGAGCTACTATTGGCGATCAGCTTTTATATTGTAAATCAAAGCAAGGTATTATTTTAATTACTAACCGACGTCAAGCTTTTTTGTTGTAACTTACTTGAACTTGCTAATAATTGTTAATTAATCATTTTTTTATATAATTCAAAAATTTTAAAATTATGTTAGTATGTTCAATAATTAGAATATTACATTCTTAAAAATTGTGAATTATTCGTTAAATAAAAAAATAGTTAATGTAAAATTAAGCTAAATAAATGTTTTTTAACAATATCGTGTAAGTATGAAGGCGTACTTGTCAAGTGAAATTCTTCTGAAAATATATATGTCGCTATGAATAATAATGATAACATATTCTCTAAAAGTCAAGTTCGTGTGCTGACACATCAGCCGTTAATGATTGACGTAATCACGAAGTGGCGTTTCACCTGGCTTAGTTGCCACTAGAGAGTACAATACTCTGTACCCTTGTGGTATGGCCTCAAGGTTTTCGTTACCTTCACCAACCCCCCTTACCCCGTAGCAGTGCTACAAACGCGATTTACGTGCTGCAAGTCTCACATAGAATGAAATAATGGAACGAGAGAAGAGAAGTGTGTCTTATTCTCACAGGTGATGGTGCGTTACAAAAAGCAGAGAGTAAATACCTAAGTTGATGTAAAGAAATTCAATGTTAGGATTAAAATGGATACCTATATCCTCTCATACAGAACAGTTTCATGTTTAAGACATTTTTATACGCAAATTATGACTGTGATTTTCGATTATTCTTAATTAAAATTGTTGTGGTCTTATGAAACCATTTCCATAATATTTAATGATTTAATTATAATAAAGCTTTCTGCCCAGACTTTTTTTCCTTGAATTTTGTATTGCAAAATTTTAACCAAGAATCATGTGTCCAAAATACTTACTCTAGTTTTGTGATATACCTAGAATTTATTATTTTAATTTCATCTTCTTTAGTATTTTCATCTAATATTGAATATTGACAGCGTCTGTATCAGCCAATACCATGTTACTTATCCTTGTTGATTATATTGTACTTTCCTTTACTTTCATTGTAGATCTTAGTCACCCCTCAAAAAAGTTTCTCAAAATTAAAAATAAGGTTGTAAATGAATAACTAAACCTATTAAGTCTAAGCCTTGGATGAAGTTAAACATACGTTAAATGTAAATAAAACGTGAATTTTCTAGACGGCTTTACAAACAGATATACTGTCACTCGACCAAGACGAGACACTATTTATTATTTGATGACTATTGATTCTACAGTGAGAAGTAAGTATTTCATTAAAACTACATACATACGTGTATTTATTTACTTATATTATTGTCGGTTAGTAATAAAGTAATTAATTGATACCTACCTTAATTTAATTTACTAAAACCGATAACTATCTTAGAAATCGGGAGCGTCGGTTGTTTGATCTCCCGAGGAGCAGAACTAACCTGACATTGGTGATGCCAATTGGGAGGGCAATAACTCTGTTCAACCAAATCGCTTCGGATGTTGATATATTCCATCTACGTGAGGATGAGTATAGGTGGACGTTTTTTATAAATTCTTAAAATAGGGTCTGCTTAACTCATCCGGTGTACTTCCTTGTACCTATATACTTTATATATATATATATATATATATTTTTGTATTTAAGTACATATTTCTACTGTATAATAAGTTAATACTGATCTATCTCTTTTTTTGTGTACCTAATACTGTTTTAATAATATTTCTTTGTTTCTAAATGTCATGTTGTAAACGTCTTAAACTTATAATTTGTAATGTCCACAATATGTAAAATAAATAAATTGAAATTGAAAATTAAATAAATTGAAATTGAAATAGCCAATATTATAACGCAATTCGATAAGCATTTCATGCAATAACTGCTAGTTAAAATTGTCGTGATTCAATAAGATCCACGTAGCTTAATTGAAAAAGCATACTGGCAAGAATCCATCAGATACAGGTTTAAGTCCCGTCGGGTGTTGTATTTTTTCTACAAAATGATTTTTTATAGTCTGAGTAGTTTTCAAATTATGTGTAGGCGTTCAGTACATATATAGAATGTTAAATTCTGAAATCGTGTATCTCATTCGTTGAATAAAAGTTTAATAAAAATATAATTTATTTTATTATAACAACATCTGACGGAGATAAAAGCTAATATTTTATTGCAAATGGCTAATTTAAAATCGCTCTACATTTTTTTCGTATTTAAAATAAATTTCATTTATAGCAGGGGCGTAATTTTTTTTATCACTAGAGGGAAAAACTTTTTTGTATAAAACACTTTTTCAATCTTCAAACGGGAACAGAGTAGTGGGTACTAATTGCAGGTTGGGGAATAATGTGCTGAAAAAAAAGAGTTTATCGAAAAGGAAAGTTGAGTGGGCCAACGTGATTTATCGTCCCTTATGAATTGAATAAAAATCCACTTTTCACAACTTTTTACTACTCATATTATATTATTTATTTTGGTTTTATGGGGAGCGATATTTCGTGAATTTATGTCACTCCTCGGTGTGTTATTTTTAGAAAAAAAATGTAACTAATTTTTCGTTATATATGTTTTTTATTCACAGCGTTCTACGGACTATAATAATCCATTTATTACCTAATCGTGGAAAATGATGATCTTTTTCTTATTGTGCCATCCCCTAGCGGAGGTCGGCCACCATCAAGGCGATCTTATCTCTGTCGTCTGCTACCCGGAACAGTTCGGTGGAGCTGCACTCGTACCAATCACGGAGGTTCTTAAGCCACGAAATGCGGCGCCGTCCTCTGCTACGCTTCCTATTGATCTTTCCTTGAATGACAAGCTGGGGAATGCTGTATTTTTGTCCTCTCATAATGTGGCCGAGGTATAAATTGTAGTTTCCTAGTTTTGATACTACGTAGAACTTCTCGGTCCTTCCCCATTCGGTTGAGAACTTCAACATTTGTCACCCAGTGAGTCCAAGGAATTTTGAGGATGCGTCTATACAGCCACATCTCGAAAGCTTCAAGTCTCCGTGACATCTCTTGGCTTAGCGTCCATACTTCCATGATGATATTATGTTATAAAAAAATATCTGTATTGTATTTCAATATAATATAAAACAGTGATTTCCAAACTCGGAAGCGCGGAGTGTTACAAAGAGAGATGCGAAAGGTTTAACAAAATTAATGTAGCCACAGATTTGCAGTTTGCAAAAGCATAGTTTATAAAACGGCATCTAGTTATAAACTACATAAAAACAGTCCTATAAAAGGTTGTATGCAAACCTGTCTGAAGATAATATGGAGACTAATTTTATTATACCTCACTTCTATACTATTGTGAAGCGCGCTGGCTATCTCGTAAAAAATGAAATAAAAGGGTCAATTCATAATATTAAAATTTGAGGCAAATTTGTTGAGGAACGATAATTTTGTTGTTAAACTTATTTGAAATTTAAAAAAAGTTGAGTGAATAAATCAATGCAAGGACCACTAATGCATTCACTAATTTAAAAAGACAAAGTTAAGGCATTCATAAAAAATTGGAGCCTTGGAAATAAAAATTACCAAAAAAATAATTTCGCCATGTTTCCACTTTTAAGTGATTTCTGCGCTAGATATATTGAAGCATACAAAAATCTATTTAATGAGTTCTTGGATAGTTTGCTAATGCACTTTTCACATTATTATATTAATAGTAAAAAAAGTCGCCTACGGCGCTGCTTTGTTCCAGGGCTATTAAATATTTTAAATATGTAGTTCTGTACCGATATGTGTCAAATATACCGTTTAGTAGAAAAAGAGCACTTTGTGCTAATAAATAAAACCATGCATGTTTTCATTTTTTTTTATTTTTGTATTGGTACATTTTTTGATATTTAAAAAGGTGTTATTTAATGAAATAAATGGGGGGGAGGCGCATAGATTTTTTTTTTTTAAAGGGAGGCGTAGTAACATAAAGTTTGGAAATCACTGATATAAGGTATTGATATCCTATCTAATAGTATTCGGCTCTACTTAAATCTATCCAAGGCCGCTTATCCCTAGTATCCCAGCATAGTTTTTAAATTCAACTCGACAGATGAAAAAATGTTAATAATTTGAAACCCTATAAATTTTATGTAATTTTAAATGTTTGTTTTAATATTATTAGTATTTATTTATTTATTAAAACTTTGGGTTACATGGAAAATAAAATTATTACATATATACATGATATATATTAAGAGCATACATAAGTGAAACGGCAAATAATTTTCAACAAAAGGTGGAACGAAATTTCGCAGTAGTCGCCAATCGGAGACTGACAGCAAAGTGTGAGCACGTCAATTTTTTTTAGATGGTGTTGGAGGAATATATTCTTAAATCGTGTAAAGATGACTAAAAAACGTTCCGCATGTACTTGAAAAAGAAAACATGTCAATGAATATACTATTATTATTACGAATATAATAATAAACATAACATTAAAAGGACGCATGTTAAATTTTTATGACAAATTATATTTCGTTCTGATCGCGTCATTTGCACAATCCGCGCATCGCCTAATCACGACCTTTTAAGACCATGCCTCAGCTGAAGTATAGCCATAATAAACGGAAAGTCCATATTAACAACCATAATAATATAGTATAATATAGGAGGGACGAATTACTGATTTTTCATACATTAAACGTCTGATATTTTTTACATCTATTTTATTGTAATATATATTCTTAGTTTTGAAATCTTTATAGTTTTTTTTAGTTTACAATTTTGTTGACGCCCAAAACGGGTGTCTTTGAGTTTACCTCCAAAGTTTTTTATACTTTTTTATTAAAGACGTCACGAGTTTCTACTATTTATCATGTTATAGACTTATAGAGGATTTTTTTATGATGATATATATACTGATTTATTTAGTACTTGAGATATGCGTTACTAATAATAATAATCTTCCAAGTAAGTACAGTCTTCCAATAAGTCTTACAAAATTCTTGAATTCAATTAAGTATTGCAATCTCTGTCGCCATCAGGGCTCGAAATGGACCGGAGCGCACCGGAGCGCCGTTCCTGTTCATGATATCGGTAAAATTATCGCTCCGTCTCGTGGAAAAAAATAATTGACCATCTGAGCTAGTAGGCCATTTAATAGAAAATTTAACACACTTATTTTTATGAAATACACATAAAATTTGATAAATATGTAAATATCTTCAGAAAACGGTCGAGCGCTCCGGTTCGTAAACTTTTCTATTTCGAGCGCTGGTCGCCATCAACCAAGGTTTTGATGCAGGATACTTTGTGATGGTTAAGCCATAAAACCCAAGTAAGAAAAAGCGACCCAACTGTCTGCAAATATTGAGAGCACGTAAGATTTACGTGACAAACTTTAATGTATAGTATTATCATACAGGTTGGAAGTGACCGTGAACAGGCTCGCCGCGAACTCGAAACGTGTGGGTCTTCATCTGAATGCGGCTAAGACCAAATCCATGTACAGTGCTGCATGCATCGACGCCGACACTCCTCTCCGGGTTTCCGGTCTGCCCGTCGAGCTGGTGTCCAAATTCAAATACTTGGGTGCCACGGTTGCCGATGATGGTGGTATTTCTGGTGAGGTTGGAAACCGCATGGGTGTGGCGGGATCTGCGTTCAACCAGCTTGAAGTCGCATGGAGGTCAAGGCTGTATTTTGTGAGGACCAAATATCGTTTGTTTAACGCATGCGTGCTACCTCTGCTCCTGTATGTCTGTGACACATGACATCTTACTAAGCTTCAAGAGTCTCGGCTTTTGAGCTTTCAGAATCGATGTCTCCGCCGAATCTTAGGGGTACATTGGTACGACCGCGTTACAAACACCCGAGTTCGTGAGCAGACACTACAGCCTTCGGTGATTGAAGTTATCACGAAGAGACGATTTACGTGGCAGGGACACGTATTCCGGATGCCGCCAAAGAGTGCGCATTTCGTACCCTTGTGGCACAGCCTCAAGGGTTCCGTCGCCGTGGCCGGCCCTCTGTCACCCTGCAGCGGTGCTACAAAAGCGACCTACGTGCTGCAGGTCTGACGAGATGGCGAGAGGCGCAGGAGTTGGCGATGGACCGAGCCCCAACGAGATATACCCCAATGTTGGAACGTGACAGGGTGGAAGAAGAAGAAGATTATCATACAGATGTAGGCATTGGTAAATAATATATTATTTAATACGTGTTTAGGTTTATCTTATACATTTATATACTAGAGATTCAAACTCTATATACCACAACCAGTAGTGTAAGCCAGTTCCCATTAATTTTGTGTTCCCTGGAAATATTATTACTGACATAACGTTAGTATCAAGTTTCTGCTGATGTTATAATATTATTGCTTCTAATAAAAAAACTAAATGACATAAAATAATATTTGTTATCGATATATTGTTATTATGATTTATTTATTATTAATTTATGGTTTTTATCGGATCGAAACTTCCACAGTGAAAATGAATTCTCACTGTTTTATATTAAAATTTAACCATCGGCTTCTAATAAATAATGCAATTGTAAATTGTATGACCCACAGCAAGACGTTTATTCAAAAATAAACAGGAATCATCATCATCAGCCTGAATCTATCCACTGCTGGATGATGGCCTCTTCAAGCTGCTTCCACTCCTCTTGGTCCTGTGAATTGCGTTGCCACGTACTTCCGCAGAACTTTATCATTTCATCGATCCAGCGGTCTCTAGGTCTACATTGCGGACGTTTTGTACTTCTTGAATACCACTGGATGACTAGATTTGTCCAACGATTGTCTCTTCTTCGAGCTATGTGTCCAGCCCATCTCCATTTAAGGCTTTTAATAAACTCTATTACATCGCAAACCCTTGTCTGCTTCCTTATCCACTCATTCCTCTTCTTGTCCTTTCGCATTATGCTCAGCATGCACCTCTCCATACCACGTTGTGCTACGACTAGTTTCTGGATCTCTCTTTTACTTAGGGTTCATGTTTCACACGCATATGTGATCACGGGAAGCACACACTGGTGAACAGAACTCAAACAGGTGAAAAGCTACATCTATATGGGACAACACGTGTCTATAGATGGATGTATGTTTGATGAAATTGTTCGCAGAGTAAAGCCAAGCTGGAGTGCTTTTGGCCGCCTGAATATTGTCTTCAAAAATGACCTTCCACTGTGCCTAAAGCGCAACTTGTTCAAACAGTAATATTCATAAATATTTTATATCATAGAATAACAATAATTTTAATTGTGGTAATTACAAAGTTTATTGAAATGGGGGAATCTTGTAACCAAAATATTCACTCACCTGAAATGCAAAAATAAAACAATTGTATTTTTGCGGAAGCACAATATCTTTTAAAATTATGAATAAATAAATTGACAGTACTTAAAAATATTACCAAAAAGCAGAAACGAAAAAGTAATTCTTCAAAACACAACAGAATTGCCATGCGAAAATATTTTTTCTCCCCTCAGATCATTAATACTTTATAAGCTTCGTAAATGATATTGATAAAATTTTGAAGGCATCCATTAGCGGAACAGATTTTTTACCCTCGCATCCAGGGGCGTCACATCCGTATGTACAGTGTGTGCGGCGAACACGAGTGGCCGAAACAGAATTAGGTCCATACGATTATCCTTGAAATAAAACTTACTAGTTTGGTGCCTTAAAATCACCTGAATAAAAAGAATACAATATAATATTATATTAATTACAAAATATCATACAGTATCATAGCAGTAATATAACTGAGGAAGTATTGGATTCCGATGCACACAAACTTAAAAAATGTGGACATATTCTAACGAAACAAGTAAAATGTTTACAGCCAGATTCATGAATATACCTATCATTAAAAGTTGGTAAGTCGATAATATAGGTGTTTTGAGTTAACAACGGATTATGTGTCTATATATTATATAAATATATATACTAGAAATAAGATTCAAGGTTATCCGATATATTATAGAACATGTAGGTACATAAAACATAAAGAAATAAGCATTATGCCTGATTTCAGAGGGCATTAAAAACTTTAAATTGCAATTACTACATAACATGATTTCTAGACTTACCATCTTTTGGCAGTAACACCGCGAAATATAATATATTTGTATTAAAATTATTATGATATGAAGCTTTTATCGCTATGGTAAGACGATTTTCTAGTGCAAATTTTGTTTATCTATAGTTTTCTTAAACTCGTAAGTTTTATAAATACTTTATGATTTTATTCGTATTTTAATATATTTAAAATGGTTAGTTTGTACTTGAATAGTTGAATGCTGTATTTAGAAAACGTTACAAAAAAAAGTTGCAAAAATCTTCTATTACCTAAATACACAAACGGCATTACGGTAACTTTTTTTGTGGACAACAGTTAACACAATATACTATAAAATAATATATTTTACATCAAATTTTTCACTATATTTTATATAACAGATTGTTTTCAATATTTTGACTATACTATTGTGACTTGTAACGTTTTCAAAATACAACATGCAGTTATTATTAAATTTTACATAAACTGCTTATCCAGATGCCCGCATGGGATTTTATAACTTTCTTTTTAGACCAAACCAAACCTAACCTAACATAACCAAAGATAACCTAACCAAACCTAACCTCCCCCAACCTAATACAAACTAATATATAATCTTAGTTTGTGATAATGATTCATCAAAATGTATGAAAAATTCAAATTTAAATTAACAATAAGTAATTATTATTATTATTATAATTATTATAATTATTATTGGATCTAAAAGCATCTGTGCCGTCAGAAAAAGATATTTAATATAATTGTCTTCATAAAATAAACTATTTTTGTTAAAAAAAAATCATTAAAGCTCATGCGGGCATCTGCGGCACAATTACCATATTTTTATAAGTAGACTACGTTTTTTAACATAAACCGACATTTTTTTCACACACAGGCTGCGTTACTCCTCGCGGCGGCCCTGCCGTTGTCATATCAAACAACCCACGTAGGGTCTATATTTAGACTTGTGATATTTTCGATTGATAATTGAATTTTAAATTTGATTCGCGACCCGATGGAAACGAAACCTTTGTGGTCAAATGGTAAAACGCCATTCCAAAGCGAGATCGTAAATCTTGCAGAAAGTGTGTTGCCAGTGCAAAGAAACGTGCTACTCTTTTTCATCTGGCACGTGTGTGCGGCACGTTTTATATTTTTCTTTGCTAACAGTATCTTAAAAAAGTTTACAAGAGACCAGATTATTTCGGCAGTTTGTGAAATGGTGTAATCATTGAAAATGGCAATGGATATCCACGCAAAAAATATTAAATTTATAATATAATATTTCAGTAAATAATAATACTGAGCAACAAAGTTCCTTATTTTTATTAGGTCGTATTCTTATTTGTCCGGTGGTTGTTTGTCCGGTACAAATCTTGCAATCGATGTTTAACTAACTTCCCGACTAGCTAGACATTTGAAACTTTTAGAATATGTCAGAACACGAAGCCAATGCATTTTTTAAAATACTTTTAGCCATTTTTAAGTAGAATTAAATTAATTTTCAATTAATTCTGTTTTGTATGAAAAGTTATTTCGGAAGAAATCCGTAATCCAATCCACTATTATTGGTTGCTATGGTCCTAACAACTAAATTATTAATATATACGTGCGTTACTATGGAAATCAATATGAGTGTCAAAATGACATTTCTGTATTATTTCTATCAAATACATTTTTTTTTGATCTTTTTAGCTAGTCAAGTCAAGTTAATATGATTCAACAGAAAATTTAAAAGCGTTGTATATAAAAAGTTCTTTTTATCTTGTAATTATTATTATATATTTTTAAAAGTTGAGTAGGTAATGACTGAATGTGTTGATGATAATTATGACAATGGAACAATATAACAGTTAATTAAACTTGCTATATCTTAGAGCTGAAAGTCTGGAAGTTACATATTAAATATTTTGCAGGAGATCCAGTATGATTTACGACATAACTGTGGTCGCTTGTTATCTCTCAGATATCACTATATGACGGCATTGCTGAGCGACATATCCAGCCCATTACAATTTAATCAGTTAGGCGATCTATATCAAATCGCGTTGTCTGCCGCATTATACATAGGTTATTTTGTGGTATTTTTGCGTTATGTCCAACATGCAGTTTTTCATGCAACGTTGCGCTTTTCATATTTCTTGGATTTCACTGGATTGGACTGAGGAAAATATTGTGACGTTATGCTGGTTCTTAAATTCTGTACCTTAGAGCTGAAAGTCTGGAAGTCACATATTCAATATTTTCTATAATCATTCTTCTTTCGACCATAGCCGATCCTAATAGGATCATATGGGCCTCCACAGAGTGGAGGTTTGTATTAACAGATTTTATTTTTACGATAAATGGATGTCAGCCACTTGCTCAACCTATTAGGTCCATACTCTGACTCTACACAAATTGAAAAACAATATGTGTACTTGCCAGACCCAGGATTCGAACCTGGGACCGTTGACACTATAGACCGGCACTTAAGCCATGCAGCCATCGTGGGTGGACTACCGTTGTTTTAGAAGTAAGTATTTTGAAAACCATGTGACATTGGATTCCCAAATTTGTGAATACACATTGAAATCTGCATACTTAACACAAAAATAATAAAACTGTGACTTCCACACTTTAAGCTCTAAGGTAGGTACTTAGCAAGCCATATGTATCATATCGTATAAATTTGGAGTAATTCACGCATACAAAATATACATACACATACGTTTTGTAAAAAAAAATCACGCACATGATGTCAAAATTAGCTTTATACTGTCATTTGCGAGGAGGCTGTCGTTATTTAAGCCTATAGTTTTTACTAGAAATATTGGACAGTGTATTCGAAAATAAATATAAATCATATCAATCTTACGATACGGTTATAACTTTGTGAATTTCAATCTTTTTACAACGATGCAATTTTCGTATAAATATTATTTTACGCGCGGTGATTTCTGTCTATTTTTTGCGTGTTATTATATACTTAGGCTCCATCTAATAGAAAAGATTTTCTACAATGGGTTTGATTGTAAGTATTTAAAGTTTAGAAAATACGTTAATAATTTTTCCATACTATTTGCAACATACTACATATATAAAACAACACCCACGATAGCCGCTCGGCTTAAGCGCCGTTCTATAGTGTCGAGGGTCCCAGGCTCAAATCCTGAGTCTGGCAAGTACACATATTGTTTTTCAATTTGTGTATGAGTCAGAGTATGGACCTAATAGGTTGAGCAAGTGGCTGACATCCATTTCTCATATAAATAAAATCTATTAATACAAACCTCCACTCTGTGGGGGTCCATATGATCATATTAGGGTCGGACATGGTCGAAAAAAGAAAGAATTTACAACATAACGATAATAATTTATAGATAGTTGTTTGTTATTCCAATTACATTAATATAGTTTGGAATTCCGTCCAACAACGAAGCTTAGTTTTTTGATATGGGTACGCAATTGATTAATAAACACAGAACTGTTTTTATGGCTGTTTATTGTTTCATATATATTTTAATGTTAGATGATAGGTGGGGTTTATTATTTTGGTTTTTTAATGTATATTGCGGACTAACATGGTATGTATACGAGCTACGATTATTTAATCAATAGTTTATTAATTGTGAACGGCTTGATTGAAAGGTCTAATACTGACTACTCATTATAATTATCTAATACAATATAATGATAAATTAACTATTTATTTTATTCAATGAATAATTCACAAGATTTAAGAATGTACCATTCTAATTATTGAGCATACATCATTTTTGAAAAACATTTTCTGAGAAAATATATTATAACCAATAGAAAAAATCTTTTTTGGAAAAAGTAAACCACCCCGGCAGGGAATCGAACCCTGCATCTCCCAGGTTTACGCCCCATCCGCGCATTACCACTATGCTACGCGGTGACATACTAATTGCGAGAGGCGCTGATGAGTGGGTATTGAAAGTGGCCAATAATTAAAATTTGTCGCAATATTATGTCACCGTGTAGCATAGAGGTAATGCGCGGATGGAGTGTAAACCCGGGAGATGCAGGGTTCGATTCCCTACCGTGGTGACTTACTTTTTGGTTATAATATATTTTCTCAGAAAGTGTTTTTATAAATTATGTATGTTATATAATGATAAGTTCGAGTAACGAGTACTTCAATATCGATTGAGATCGTTAGATTTATTTAATTTTCTTTTATTGTGTTAACTGTCAATAATTCATGGTGGAAATGCGTTATAATATTAATTTAATTTAATAAAATGCAGTTTTTTTTAGTACTTATTCCACTTTGAATAAATAAATCTGGACCGGTTTCATCAGCCTCAGAGGGACATTGTCAACAGAATAATTGTTATGAAACAGGCATTTATCAAAAATAATTCAAAAGCTGACATAAATAATCTTCCAATATATTGATTTATCAATCCATTTTATGTCGATATATGCTACCCACTATAAATTGACAAGATTTGAGAATGAAACATTATTTATTTTTTAAATAATATTGACGTGAATCCGGTGGTTATAGGCTCAAGTTCCATCAGGCGCCGTATTTTTTTACACTTGAGGTGTTTTCAAATTATGTGTATTGAATAACGATAATTTTTTTTAAATATTAATAACCATGCCCTTGCTTTTTCGTACAAGGTGGTTGGGTGGGTCAGTTGCATTGATATGGGGCTAGTTAGGTTCCTCCATTTATATCTTTAGTTTTCTTTATGACCAGGATTAAATATTATTTTGTGTAGTGTTCTTGTGTTGTACTATTGCTTAGTACTCCGTGAGGCTTTTGGGGGTCAATTTCATGATTATGCTGTCTACATCGAGTCCTGAGAGTTCATCGCTCCCTTTCTAGTATAGGGCAGTCATTGATGAGATACCACACAGTTTGAGATGTGTTGCCGTCACATGGACAACAGTCATCATCCCTCAATTTAAATCTTTTTAGATAAGCTCGCACCGCTCCGTTAGTATCTGTGTGAGTTCGTGTGATATTTGTATGTTCCTGGCAAAATTGTTTTTGTTTGGAAAAAAAAATCTGCGTTATTGATCATGCAAGCAATAAAATTATGTTTCATTTGATATGTTAATTAATATTAAAAAATCATGTACATATTTTGAAACCCGTTATGCAAACAAAAATAAATGCGGAAAAAGTGTGCTATGATTCTGTCATAAAATTTTGATTGCAGTTTTTGTCGTGTTGCCAAGTGTAATTATTATTTTGCAGCAGGAATTGTCGAGATAACAAATGTTTTGCCTTGTTGGATCATTAGACAAGAAACATTTCCGGCGCACAGTAGCAATTATTATTATTATATTTCTTCAAAGTTTTCTCATAATCGTACATACGAAAGCGGTGTGAACATTTTTGTTACTACATACTTTGTTTCATTTGACTGTTGTCACACATTTCTACAAAATGATATTCATCGAATATAAAAATAGTGTGGTATAACATGTTTGATTATTTTTAATTATAGATTATTATAACATTATGTAGACAATGAAAAATTGATACATTCAAAAATGTTCATCAGTATTTTTATAGTACGAAATAATGAGTTTATCCATTGCCCACTGAAGAAGAAAGCCGATACATTACACGACTGGTTCTACTTTTTGCCCCTCCCGTTGTCTATGGATGACCTGTCATTGTCTATAGAGTGCTCATACTGACGCGTCTGTCATGTTCACTTGTTGAAGTATTCTTTCAGATTGTTTTAACGTATCTTGGAGACCTTGGAGTTCATTTGATTTAGTGGTTCTGTGTTATTAATATTTAGAAGTGACGATCAAAGTAAGCCTTGACACAGGGAATGGTTTGATTTGGATAGATGAGTTAAATGATAAATAATACACTAGCACTAATACACTTTCTACAAATGTAATGCATAGATCAATGCTACATATTTTTTGGGAATCGATATTATCACCAGTTTTTATATGAAGGACTAGTCTGACTTTGACAGCTGATGAATAACATGAATGTATATTATTTATAAATAACACTGATAGTTAATATATTTGATTTGAGAATTTTTTATACTTAATTCAATTTGAAACGAGAAAGGGCGAATCAATATGTCAAGCAATCTGGGATCTGATTTTGATTCAGTTGAAAAGTGGACCACTCGTTGCTTGTGCAAAAAGTTATGCTCAGGCTATATTAATCTAAAGATGGCGGTGGTTTATCCCAAAGTGATGTTCCTAGGCAAATTGTTGCCCTTATGGAGACCTTAAATTCCGTTCTAATTCATTTTTAGTCACAAATTGGTTTTGTAGCTGTGTACTTACCTATTAAATTATTCATTTTTGGCTATATTACATATACAAAAAAATCTTAAAACGTACATAAGTACACACCAGGTGAATGTCCACAAAACCTTCTCTCAAACAGTGGTGGTTTTAGATGAGTGGAGATACGTATAAAAAAATCATGTATGATACACTAACATTATAATATATTATATTACAATATACCTAATAATTATTGTTATAGTTTCTGGATTCTTGTACTTTGATTATTTTTTAAACTAAAATGTAGATTCTTTCTACTGAAGTGACATCATTATCAGCTTTATGGAAAACTGCCACTGCTCTAAAAAATGTAATATTTATGTCCATTCCTGCATTTTCCACGCTTTAGAATGACCTGCCTGCCCCCATGGAACGTCATTGATCGAGATGGATATTGTTATGATGCAACATTTTCCGGACAAGGAGGTCCGTAAAGAAATAAAAACAATGGATAAACATTGTTTAAACCATTTTGCATAACATCATTTTAAATATTAATACAATCGACCGAAGGCACTTGATGGAATTTGAATTTAAATCCATTAGAATCACTTTTAATGTTCTTATTGGGAGATATGAATGAATCAATGAATGCAATGTATACGTATTAGATGCTTTTATAACAGTAAAGTTTATGGCTATCACTGATTTAATAAGGTAGATAAATAAATTAGATTCCCACGAAGGACGAGTGGCTTAAGCGTCGGCCTATAACGTCATGGGTCCCAGGCTCAAATCCTGGGTTTGGAAAATACACAATATATTGTTTTCAATTTGTGTTTGAGTCGGAGTATGGACCTAATAGGATGAGCAAGTGGCTGTCATCCATTTCTCGTAAAAAAAAACCTCCATAATGTGGATGCCCATATTATGATATTATTAGGAGCGAACGTGGTATAAAAATAAATAAATGATATTGATAATTTATTATTAAATTTCGTAAAAATTCTAGTAATAGGGTAGATAATAATATTATGATTAACAAACAAGTTTACCATGTTAATATTAGAAAAAAATAATAGAACTTATATGGTGAATTGTAATTTATATTTCTAATAATGTTATTATGAGAATGATAACTCAGAATGTGGTATATGAAAATGTAGAAACTGCGCTGGATCGGCCACATGCATACCGGTGATGCGGGCTATGTACGCAACCCCCGATGGCAAGACCTAGAAGGCCGAAACTGAGGTGGCTGGACTGCGCTACAGGAGATTTAAAAATTCTCGGTTTTTAAAGGAGGCTGATGATGATAAATGATAACTTAAAATGGGTACTAGGTTTCTACAACAACTCTCTATACTTGTTTTTGTCTACAGATCTTTAATCCGGAGTCTCAAGTATAAGGCAGACAGTGATAGATACACCTAGCCAGTAAAACTTAACGCCTCGATCATTAATAATTGATGGTCCACATGCTCAGTGTAGGTCAAAATGGAGCTTTTATGGTATTTTCAGAGCATAGCCCAGGACATCCCTTAAACGTTGTAGATAATATATTTACATCATTTTGAAGCCTTATTATCCTTTATATTTATTTTAAACATTTGATGACTGCATAAAGTATTTTTATTACATACAATAGTATTCTTTTAAACCTCTCGCTCTAATGTTTTAGAATATAGTCATATTTCAGTACATCCATGTGCAGTGGTGTTAAGATTCATTAATTTTAAAACGCATTTACAAAACCATCAGTAAAATTAATGTTAACATTATATAGTGACATATTTACGATAAAAAATTATATTTTATAACCTTTGTGATCCCAAATTTGACAAGAATTAGGCATTTTATTATTCAAAAATGGGCACGATTAACACATTTAAAGATAATTCTAAAGATACTGATTATAAGCTATGTCTTTGACCATTCAAATGTCATAAACGTCCAATAAATGTTGTTTGCTTTATAATAATTATTGACCTAAGAATAAGTTAGAATTTTTTTGAAATACGCCATTTTTATTGGCATTTCCCAGTGGCTAAGCTACAACATTCCTGCCATAGCCATAAATTAACAAACTATAAATGAAGTAGGGAGTAAAATCATGTTATCGCACGTGTTTGAACATGTACCTAACCGAAAAAAATATCATTTTGACCTACGCTAAGCATGTGGGCCGTTAAAGTTAAATTACGAATTACAACAGAAATATTCCGATCTGCTATATATTATATTAAACGTTATTTTCATTTAAATTTGCTGTATTGGATCTTAGTCATTTGATCAATCTAACAGGTTCTTGTGAATTTGACATGTCTATGACTCCGATTCAAAATTCATGACTTCAAAATCAGATATGCTACTACTCACCTATTGCATGGCAGTGGCAAAGGGTGGCGGTGGGCTGTAAAGATTCGACATAAATAGTGCACTTTAAACTTTGTCAGTCATATTTATTTGTTTTCGTCAGGGCTCCAAATGGAACGGAACGCACCGGAGCGCCGTTCCGGCTCGTGAAATTTGTAAAATTATCGCTCCGTCTCGTGGAAAAAATATGTTGATCGTCTGAGCTAGATAGGCCATAGAATAGAACATCTGACACACTCATTTTTATAATATACACATACGATTTGATGACTATGTAAATATCTTCAGAAAATTTGTCTAGCGTTCCGGTTCGTAAACTTTTCCATTTCGAGCGCTGGTTTTCGTTGAACTAAGAAGTGCTGGTTAGCTTTTAACATTCAGTTACCTAACCTAACCAGACCATAATAGTTTAGGTATGCTAAAAATAGCCCACACTTTTTCAGTCATACTTATTTGTTTTTGTTGAATAAAGAATACTCATATAACAGTTGTTATTGGTTAGTTTTTTAAAATTCATTAAGCCCTGCCTATGCCAAACCATAATCGACAAAATATATTCTTCTATCTATAAAATATCTAAAATTATGTAAGTTTTAATGGCATAATTTTAGATATTTTATAGATAAGCGAACATTTTATTACTAGTAGGTATCTACTGTGGTTTGGATTAGGCAGGATTTGATTGAATTTTAAAAACTAGCAAACACTATATATACATTGTTGTCTTAGTTCAATGAACAGAAATACATATGACTAACAATATGTCGGATTCTAACAGCCAACCTCCACCGTTCGCCACTGCTACATGGCTACGTGAAAAAATGGCAATATCATATTTTTTTAAAACCCTCTGTTACTATGTAATCAATACGTAAATGGAGCTTTTTGCTCGTTATAATATTATATTTGGATATTTTTATAAACATTATACAACATGACCGAAATTTCGGGTAAACTGGAGACAAAATATAATTTCGATGTGTGTAATTTATTTTAATAACCCCAGGGAAAAACACTGACGTGTCAAAACAGTATCATACAAAGTGAATGATTAGTCTCCTCAAATATTATTACATTATTAAAATTTGAGATGGATCCATTAGAGGCACCAAAAATTTTAATACGTTTTAGTTGCTATTTATTTTTTATATTATAATTATTATCATTTTAAATATACCTACGTGAACGTGTATTAAAACCACTCATACCTCGTACTATTATATTTGTAATTATTGTTATTAAAAAATATACCATATTAATGGAATTAGCGTCTACGATATTATAACGTCATTATAATGGTTTTAATTATATGATAGTTGACTTATTTATATTCACAACGATTTTGGCGGGCTATTTTTTATATTATTTTATTTTATTTATTAAGGAAACAAACAGTTACATTTTGATTACAACATGATTTTTTGTTAGTAAATAGGATATCTATATTGTTGTGTGCTATGGTCTTTATTTTATTTAGTTTATCAGAATCTCTATTGGCATATATTGACCAACAGATAGAATTTGTAAGTATGTCATTTCATTTTTTTTAATTTTATTTATTAAAAAAACAAACAGTTACATATTAATTAGAAAAAATTAAAATATCATAATGAAAAGTTATTGCAACCAGCAAAGTTTCCATGTATACATTATAATATAGTTAAGCCTAACAAGATAGAGATTAAGAATAACATAAATATAAAGAAATTACATAAGAAAATTACATGAGAAAAATGAGGAAGAATAATTAATAATTAAATTATATACTTACAAAAAAAGTAACATAAAAAATATATATATAAGTATATATATCTATTTATACAAAATTTTGGAGATAGCGCATTTAAATGAAACAGGTGAATTATTAAAAGGATCAACGGTGGAGAAATACATATTATAATTTAAACAAGAGCGCCGAATAAAAATGTTTTGTGCATAATTAGAACCGCTACGACTGATATGGTACAAAGTTTGGTTTCGCGTGAACCTTGATGGAAAATGGAAACCCACCCTTTCGAGTAGGTTTGGCGAGTCAACAAAACCATTGATAATTTTAAAAAGAAAATATTGATCAGATATAGAATGTTGACTTTCTAAAGATGGTACCATAAAAGTTGGTCGAAATAGAATTAGATAAATCATAGCATAAGATTATAATTAGAAATTTCTACTAATCTAGCAAAATGATAACATAAATCAATTTGTATATTAAAAGCAACTTGATTGATTTAATCAAAGGATATAAATTCACTGTTCTTAATGGTTTCAAGCTAGAGCCCTATGTTCAGATTTTTTTAAAACCTTAGTTCCAAGTTATACTAATAATATTTGATTAAACTTTTTGTTTCAATGAATAGTATATAAGATTTGTGAAAGCAGTATTAGTTATTAAATAAATATAATTTGATACTAAGTTATGTGTGTTTACATTATGTACCTTTCTATTAAATATATATATTTCAACATGCCATAACGCGTAGATGCAAACCGCGTATCTACGTTATGCAGTAATGCAATGTGAGGCTTCAAGATGTATCACATACACGGTGTGCAGTTTGCGGTGGTAGCCAGGCTAGCAAACAGTTTCTGCGGTTCGTTAAACCGACCAACTCATGACGTGTCCCAAACATAAACCGACGTAACCGGAAGTGCGGAAATGGATATCTACTTTGGGAATGGGGTGAGCTTTGATGTTGTATAAAAGCTCATTAATACTCGAAAAACTTTAAAGCGGTTTATTTCATATTACATTATTATTTACTTATTTTCAGCAGTACGGAAAATAATATATTCTAAACAAGTAAAGTACGTGTTTGTAAATATATTGTTCTTTACCAATTAAGTTATACGTTATAATATAAAATCGTTCATTATGAAGTCTTTGCCATTGAAGTATACGTACCTACACCTGTATAATAATAATAATTTCGCTGACCAAAGAGAATATCAGTTATTTCTTATTTAATACCTTTCTTCTTGTTCATTATAGCCTATTGTGTATTGGTCGAACCATGGCCCCCACATCTTGAAGCGGCCCCCCAGGCTAGAATATTTGGCGGACCCCCCTACCTATCGCTAAAGGTAAAGCCAGCGTGACTATCTACAGTTGTGTATTCCAAATAGTGTTCTAGGTAAAAATTAGGGTATGTTTAGCGATTTTTTTGTATTTCTTATACACCCACTATGGAGTTATCAAATATTGACAGACAATAATCTAAAATTGCATCGCCCAACCATATGCTTTTAATTTTGCATTAAGTGAAATAGCGACGCAAGCAACATTTTTTACCATTAGTGCAATTTTGTGATGTGTGTTTATCTCACTTGGCTGGTCAATTTGCCAGGGCGGGCCCCCAGACTGGAGCCCTGTCAGCCCCCCTTGTTAGGGCCATGGATCGAACTACCGATGCAGATTCTTCTGCACAGGCATAAATAACTCTTGTAGTCTAGTGAGTAATCTAGTGAGTAAATTCATCCGGTGGTTCCGGGTTCGATCCTGGTAAGTCCGAAATATATGTATATAATTGTATTAAAGCCTGGGTATTTGTGATTAGTTCACTACATTACCATGATTGGGCTTCAAGGTCAATTGTAGAGCTAAAAAAATAAAGAAAAAATTAGGGCTAATGTTCAACACGCAGGGTTTTATAACACACCCGATTAAGATAGTGTAAGGTGCGTGGTAGGATTTGGAAGGATCTATATTAATTTTGTGTTGCCAAAATTCATGGTTTTATTTTGCTCTCTATCTTCCCCGGATGATCAACTCGCACCGTGAGTGTAAAACCAAGGCATCTGAAAAAGACATATTTTGGATATATTAGGGTTTGAAGTCTTCGTTTTGTTAGGACAAATAGAGTTTCTAAAAAAAACTATAATATTTGGTTTATATCTACATTATATTGCATATTCTTTCAGTTACTTCACTTTTACATTATCAAGTTCACGACTTTTGTAGTTGTTTTGCATTTAATCTCGAAATTGAAATATTTGCAGATGCCTTTGTTTTATACTCACGGTGCGAAGTGAAACCATGAATATTTATTATTTCTCTATCATTTTAAAGCTTTTGGTTATGTTTCTCAAATTCTTTCTAGATTTTGTAGTTGTTACAATATATCTCTTTTTTTTCTCTTCGACCATGTTCGATTATAATAGAATCATATGGGCCTCCACAGGGTAGAGGTTTGTATTAACAGATTTTGTTTTTTTACGAGAAATGGACGTCAGCCACTTTCTCAACCTATTAGGTCCATACCCTGAATCACACACAAATACAATAATACATACAATATATCTACCGTATTGCAATCGATTTTATGTGGTTTATATAAAAAAAAGATTACTTTTAAAATTCAATAAGACAAAGTTTAGTGACAACAAATTAGTGTAATATCGACGTATTTATAGATTTTAAAGCAGCATACTATATCGTCAATAGAAATAAGCTATATTATGAGACTATAGAAAAGTTTGACATATAAAAAAATTCACAAATTTTAATAATAGTTTCACTAAACTTCAAATAAAAATGGTTCAATGCAGGCAAAATAGACTGTGAATTATACATTTTGTGAGCTAGAAAGAAAATTGAATATAGAAAGATCACGATGTCGATAGTTTAATGGCTAAAAAAGAGACTTGAAAACGTTGAGAGTAATCAACTGAATAAAGAGAGTGGAGGACAGAGAGAAATGATCGAGTCTGTTTGAGGTAGCTACTGTTGACTCCGGATTGTAGTACCAGAAAAGTGTAACAACATTACAAGGAGTATTTTACATTATGAAACTGAAGTTTTCTTGGTTTATTTATTACAGAATAATATATTGTAATGGCTAAAAACCGAGAAGGTTGCAAGCTTCCAGCGCTCGGATATGCGATTATGCAAAGTTAATATGCCGGATCGTTGATCTTCGGCTGTGGGAGCGTACCAAAGAGTAATTCACTTATCCTTGCCACGCGAGGGTCAAACAAAGGTGAAGCACACAAGTGAAAACTAAGACTAACAACTACCGTAGGGTTGATTTGGTTCGTCAGAAGTTACTTTTGAAATTGTGAGGTTCATACCCATAACTGAAGGTCCACCAATTTCCACTATTTCTGAAGTCTATATTTTGTATTAAACGCTGTTTAAATCACTATAATATTAAATTTCAATATTAGAACATATAAAAAGCGCCTAGTTTAAAATCCCCCTAAAACGGTTTTGGAAAATTTTTGAGTTAGATAATATGTAGGTATTTAGTTAGATGGATATTTTTGTTACCTTGAAAGATTGAAGTTTAAAAAACGCCAAAAACCATACCTAGGTATGATCTAAAGTTAAGGTGACTTTCAAAACCAGTTAAAATGGTTGGGTGTGCTTTTCAAATAACCCTAAAATGTATAAGCAAAATAGAATGTATGAATTAAAAAATAAATTCATAAAGTTCACAGATTTAATTGATATGAGTTTTATCTCATTTTTCTCAAAACTATCTCAGAACTACCTAAAATCATTTTAGAGGCCTTTGAAACTAGGCGCTTCATATTATTATCATTAATATTTTACCTACTTTACTTTCATTCAATTCAAATTATTCGTCTATTGACATGATCAATACTTACATTCAAACAACTAAGCAGTGTAGCAGATTTTTTTATAGATTACAAAACTTGTATTTTCTTATTAATCTCGTTATAATATAAATTTTATCTAATTGTAATTAATTACTATGTTTAACTATATATTTTGTTATGTATAGCTGCAAGGTGGTGCAGGATCAGCCACGGAGATGGAATTTGGGAGGCTATATACACAAGATTGCGGAGTGTCGCATCCTCTGCATACTCACGTAGATTATATACTAGTTTTTTGTTGTAATAAAATAATTAAGGTGCAAACAACAAAACTCACCTTTGCTTCTTCGGGTTTTGGTGCTGATTTTTATCGAAGGGCGACTAATTGAGACTATTAGTTTCAATGTCGGTAACCTCCATTTTTATTGTTATTTTTTTATATTTTTCTTGATTCTGAATCTGTAAGTATTTTTTCCCTTGTTGTACTTGTTAGTTAAGTAGGATTAAGCCGGAGATTGATTGCAAATTGTTTAAAAAAAATAGCCAATATACTTGATTATCAATTATTAGGTTAGGTAAGGTTAGGTTTTCATTCTTTAAATTGATGAATTTTGCCAATATCAGATATGAAAAAATTTTCATATTGAATCTAGTAAAATTTGAGACCGTATAGTTTAAGGTCATTTTCCGATAAGAAAGCTCACGGCAAACTGTGCTACGATGAAATGTTTTAGTATTGGCTGCTTTAATAAAACGTCATCATTTGTAATATGATTAGCATAATATTATTATGATATTATTATCTTCATATTACACCAATACAGCCGTATCTCATTTTGGTTAAAACTGAGTAATTCGGTCGATTGGTATACGAATTTGTATAATATCATCTAATTTTCGTGAATTTTGGAGATAGACAGTATTGGAATAGAACCCCACAATTACTTACCAAAATGTAACTATTTCTATTAATAATTCAACGAACGGTGTAATTGCCAGACTCTAGAGTTGATTATTCATTCTATATATTGTAATCGAATAAAATTGTAACTGGAATTGTAACATATTCGCTAAAAATATTGTTAATATTTTTAGTAATCTACGCTGAAATATTATTCGCTCAATTTTGATATTTGCTCACAATGTTTTATTTTGGATGCATTTATTAAGGTTTCTTTAAAGCTCTTTTATTATTTGGTTCTAAATTTTAAAAGATTTAAGTTTTCTACTATTCCATTTGAGTCGTTTTTTACGACCTGGGTTTCGCCTTCCAGCACTATGCGCACTAATGGTAAACGCACACTGAGAATGAACACAATTAATTCTCGGTTATATAATAAATAAATACACCATTAGTACCTACTAAATAAAGGATTATATTGTATAAAAGCCAAATAAATATTCTGAATACTTGAAGTGTTTGTAAAAACCCGTACCTAATAGATAATAAGATACACTTATCACTATTAATACATTCAGTAGATGTAGCAGATAATTGTCATTACTGGGAAACAATGGAACTAGGTAACCTACTGACAACAATTAATAGCAATGGATATACTCCATAATTGATAAATTGAATGCATCAATCGCGGTACCAAAATGTCACGATTTAAAAAAGATATATTAGTTAAATACGTACTTAGAAGCTTAGTTTCTTTCCTTCCATCTTAAAATGTTTATTTTATTATTAATATATTTTTGCCCATGCGAGATGGCAAGACGACATCATAAAGACAGCGGACCCAAATTGGCTACAAATAGCCAAAAACCAGTCCAGTGGGACTCTTTGGAGGAGGCCTTTACCCGAAGAGGGGTTCTTATAAACCAAACAACTAATTACATATCACTGTTTAATTTATAAACATTATCGAATAGTATTATGTATATACAAAATAAAAAAAATCTTAATATATACCTATTAATGTATTACACGAAAATATAAAAAAAATTATAATTATTGATACTATATAAACTAGAAAATAAGTAGATAATACAATCATGGATAGATATATATACATAATAGTTATATTCATAGGTTATATATATATATATTCATTAGATATAGTCAATTAACTGTCATTTACTTTTGTTTGTAAGAAATAAAAAGGCTTTTTTATTTTTTTTTTATTATAGTTTTATAATATTATTTAAATACTACATACCATACCATATAGGTAAATACACATACATACATTTACCCATGTTTTATATTATAATAACTATATCATCATCATCATCAGCCTGAATCTATCCACTGCTGGATGAAGGCCTCTTCGAGCTGCTTCCACTTCTCTCAGTCCTGTGCATTGCGTTGCCACGTACTTCCGCAGAACTTCTACCTTGCGGACGTTTTGTACTTCTTGCATATCACTGGATGACTATATTTTTCCAACAATTGTCTCTTCTTCGAGCTATGTGTCCATCCCATCTCCATTTAAGGCTTTTAATAAAACTCTATAACATTGTTACTATTACATATAAACCCTTGTCTGCTTCCTTAGCCGCTCATTCCTCTTTCGCGTTATGCCCAGCATGCACCTCTCCATACCACGTTGTGCTACTATAAGTTTCTGGATCTCTCTTTTACTTAGGGTTCATTTTTCACACGCATATGTGATCACGGGAAGCACACACTGGTTGAACACTTTGCGCTTTAGGCACAGTGGAAGGTCCGTTTTGAAGACATTATTCAGGTGGCCAAAAGCATTCCAGCCTATACACCAAAATTATGGTCTCGCATGTAGCAATTATAGGCTATTAGGGATGGTCAGCTGGTCATTAAGGATATATTATGTAACGCTTAAAGTCCTCGTTGAAAATTTGTTTGTTTTTTTATACTTTATCATTTATTTAGTATGCAATACGATTTACACTTGTAATAATTTGTTATATAAGCAAGAATTAACTGTACCTATTCATTGTCCGTGTTCATTTTCTATTGGTTAGTGGGCATAGTGCCTGAAGACGCCAAAAAGCGGGTCACAAAAAAATACTCAAATGGAATAGTATAAGACTAAAATCCATTATAAATTAAATTCAAATTACATCAAATAACACCCTCGGCCGATAGTATTAACATTATTCTTGTAGTAAAAACTGTTATATTCAGCTCCATTACCTACAGTAAGTTTTGTTCATATTGATTTATTATAAAAAGTTAAACTATTATTTTTAATTCCTACGCAAAATACATTATACCTAATTATTATGGTTCATTCGGTCTATTAGTGTTTTCCTTATAAATAATATTATGTTTATGTTATTTAAGGGGGGACATGCTCAGCGTACGTCATAATGGAGCTTTTATGCTATTTTCAAAACATGATCCTTGAAATTCGTTAAACGTTGTAGATAATCTATTTACATAATTTTGAAGCCTTATTATCCTTTATATTTATTTTAAACATTTGATGACTGCATAAAGTATTTTTATTACATAAAATAGTATTATAATATATTTTATGTAATAAAAATATTTACAATATACCTATAGTAAAATATTTAAAATAAAAAAATATATTGACTATCTCTGTGATCCCAAATTTGACAAGAATTAGGCATTTCATTATTCAAAAAATGCCTAATTCTTGTCAAATTCGGGATCACAGAGATTATCAATATATTTTTTTATTGTAAATATTTCACTATAATAATGTCGACATAAATTTTACTAATGGTTTTATAAATGCTTTTAAAAACTAATAAATATAAAAAATCGTAACACCACTTCACACGGACGTACTGAAATATGACTATATTCTAAAACATTAGAGCGAGAGGTTTAAAAGAATACTATTTTATGTAATAAAAATACTTTATGCAGTCATCAAATATTTAAAACAAATATAAAGGATAAAAAGTCTTTAAAATTATGTAAATAGATTATCTACAACGTTTAAGGAATGTCCAGGATCATACTTTGAAAATAGCATAAAAGCTCCATTTTGACGTACGCTGAGCATGTGGGTCGTTAATAATAATCACTTACGTTTTATACATTTTTTTAAAACAGTTAAAGGTGATAATAATTATTACCACTTACTTTTAATTACTTACCACTTAATTTACACATATTTTCCAGAAAATAAAGGCAAAAGTGTATTCTTTATT
The DNA here is from genome assembly GCF_057557595.1 of Rhyacophila brunnea. Classification (NCBI taxonomy): domain Eukaryota; kingdom Metazoa; phylum Arthropoda; class Insecta; order Trichoptera; family Rhyacophilidae; genus Rhyacophila; species Rhyacophila brunnea. The sequence goes on from NW_028233276.1 coordinate 45,375,475, forward strand.
TAAATAATTGTACCCATATACAAATAGGCTCTAATTTTAGTTTCAAATGACACACTTTCCCTAAAATAAGCGACGATCTCAATTATTTAGTAATTATTCCTACTTTGAATAATTTAAATCTAAATTTCCTTGGGATTGATGAATAATTAACATCGGATGGCGAAATTTACGATCTGGAAGGTCGCCTTTAGGAGACCGAGTCTGAAATTTTAACGAAGTTTGGATTCACCTCTCGCCATAGTAATTATGGTTCAAATTATATTCTTTAAGTATATGCCTAGTTAAAATCAGCTCAATCAAAAAAATTAAAATAATTTAAATGCCAAACATTTAGATAGTATATCAACCATTGGCGAAAGGTAGGGATAGGCTGTTAAAATCCGCCATAAATAGTGCATACTAAACTTTGTTAGTCATAATTCATTGAAATAAGACTACAATTTACAGATGGTGTTGGTTAGTTTTTAAAATTCAATTAGACCCTGCGGAAACCAAGCCATAATAGATAACAGTCAAAAAATACTCGTCTATCTATAAAATATCTAAAATTATGCAATTAAATCATATGTAACTTTGAATATTTTATAGATAGAATAATATTTTTTATCCATTATAGTTTGGTTTAGGCAGGGCTTAATAATTTAAAAAAAAAAGGCCGACAATAATATTATGTGTTATAATATGTATTCTTAATTCCACGAAAACAAATAAGTATGAATGAAAAAGTGTGCACAATTTTGTCGTATCGCCCAAAATATACCAAAACTATTATGGTTTGGTTTAGACAGGGTTTAATTGATTTTTAAAAATTAACCGATACCATCTGTAAATTGTAGTCTTAGTTCAATAAAAACAAGTACATGTGACTAACAAAGTTTAATATACACTATTTATGGTGGATCTTAACAGCCTACATCTACCCTTCGCTACTGAATCAACGTATGTACGTACGTATGTATTACACACAGAACAGATAATAAATAAAATTCCGATAGGCAAAAACAAATACACTACATTTTGATGCAGGGTTTTGAATGTGTGAGTTTCCTACGAAAATGAAACACGCGTTATGAAGGTGCAATAGTGTGTGTAATACACCAATATTAAATGAGCGTTAATGCATAAACCAAGGGCAGTTGTCAGTATTCGACGTATGGCGTATTCTTGACACGCGTTTAAGTTTATCCAGGATTATTCCTTATTCGAGGTCAGTTACCTGCTACTCATTACCCATTAGGTATTTCAGTTCCCATTATTTCTGAGTTCCTTGTCTTTACCTGTATTTATTGGTATCCTCCGAAAATAAGCTTAAACAAGTATTGGACATCGTAAATTTGCCGACTTACGTATTATTTAAGTATTTTGTTTTAAAGTTTATAACATACATTTTTTTTTATGTTTGATCTGGACAAATTCCGAGAAGTCAGTCTGCATCTTAGTAGTTGTGCTCATCACTACTTACTTATATTTTAATTGCCGATCTCATTTTGTGTTGTACGACAATCCAAGGTGGATCATCGTTGCTTCAAGTAGACTCCATTTTGGTCACTTTGATTGTCTAGAGTCCAGATCATGACTTACAGAGCTTGTGAGCTTTTTCTGTTTACCATTAAGCCACTGACCTTGTAGTATTTCTGTACTCTGTTTTCCATACAGATCATTATAAATATACATGTAACTTGGCCTGATCATTAGGTGTTAGATTTTGACCAATCTGATGACGTTCATTAAAGACAAGGTCATAAAGACTGTAGCGACGTCGCCAAATGCCATCTTGCAACAGCAGTTATATTTTCTCCCAATGTCAGATTGAACCTGTTATTAGTAATTTAAATTGGGAGTGTAATAACTGTGGAAAATCATACAAATCGTCTTGAATAGGATTATAATATATTATATTTTACTTGCGTTCTGGTGAGTTGCATACAATTATGAATTTTGTATGTAATTTTCTTATTACGCTGTTTTTTGTTATGAAATAAAACACAATGTGTAATACGTATTATGCTGGTATTGTTAATTATTAAATTATGACGTGTAATACGTACTACATATTGATGTACATTATTTTAAATATAACTGATTGGGCCGATTGCGGTGGTCCTCATTCCTTTCTTCCCACCTCCCTCAATTCCCAGTATTATTGTCACAAGACCAAGTGACCGACATTGAAGTTAATCCCTCCAAACCATAACCCGACATGCACCACACCCAGTCTTAATCGGGCGTATCACGTGGCACTACATTGGCGATGTGAAGCATCTAGTTAAGTTTTAGGCCGGGAATGCCCTAGGAGGAGATACCCAGGACTAAGGTTGCTACGCTCAGAGTGAGCTCTGACTGAGTTTAAAGTTACTTTCTAATGCAAAATGCCGGGAGAGAAGAGCACAGGGAAATTATGAAGTGACCGACAGTTACGGGTCATGAATCGACCGTGATTGCAAATAATATTTAGTTAATCCAAGACAGCTGTGCGCGTGGGCTTGTTGAATTTATCGCGCTCTATCTGATACGATACGAACGAGGCCGTTGTTAACTACTGAGTGACTCAAAACACATATGTTCGACCTTCGTTGCGCTAAATTTGATACGGTTTGAGCGAACATCGCGTCTATCATCCATCCTGAACTTATCATCATCATTCATCAACCTCATATATAATCCATCAAAAGTGTACTGTCCGCTTACCAATGCGTGAGTGCATGGACACCGAACCAACCCCAGCGTGCGCCAGCCCACTCAACATGCATCCTGTAGGTAAACCCCCTTCTCCTAGATTCATAATCCACCAATCCAGCATCACCCTCAAATTGAAGTCTACTACTCAGTTCTCGAAATGGAACGGAACGCACTGGAGCACCGTTACGGCTCGTGAAATTTGTAAAATTATCGCTCCGTCTCGTGGAAAAAATATGTTGACCGTCTGAGTTAGATAGGCCATAGAATAGAAAATCTGACACACTTATTTTCATAAAATACGCATACGATTTGATGACTATGTAAATATCTTCAGAAAATTTGTCGAGCGCTCCGGTTCGTAAACTTTTCCATTTCGAGCGCTGCTACTACTAAAAGCGTAACCAATAACAATGTTTAAGTTCACTAAATATTAAGTCGGAATCACACGAAGTAATCTTTTACTTATATACGTAGTTCTACCAGTGCACACTATTTGAATAATAATGATAATTAACAATCCTTACGACTGATATATTGTTTGGTAAATATTAATGCTCAAGGTCATCGTGTGAATATTTACCGATAGCTAGCGGAAAAATAATTCTTATGTACACCAGTCGTGGAAATCCTCTTTTAGTTGCGACGTTATTCGTGAATCTCATTAGTAGTTGATACTATATTATATTCTTAGGAAAATTTAAAGTGATTTCAAAAAATATTAAAAATACATCTTGAAAAATTAGGAAATCTTGAAAATCAATGTATGTCGTAAAACATTCCTGGCTTTTTAGGATTTACTTTTTAACAACGTTTTTATTAGCTCGTATTCTTATTTGTACGGTGGTTGTTTATCCGGTACAAATCTTGCAATCGATTTTTAACTAGCTTCTCGACTAGCTAGACATTTGAAACTTTTAGAATATATCAGAACACGATGCCAATGCATTAAGACTTTTAGCCATTTTTAAGTACAATAATTGAATTAATTTTCAGTTAATTCTGTTTTGTATGAAAAGTTATTTCGGAAGAAATCCGTAATCTAATCCACTATTATTGGTTGCTAACGGGGTCGTCCTAGCAACTTAATTATTAATATATACGTGCGTTACTATGGAAATCAAAATGACATTTCAGTATTCAGTATTTCTATATTTGTTTGTTTTTTATTTCATATCAAGTACAAGTTTGAGCGTATTGAGCATAATAATTCAACAGAAAATTTAAAAAGGTTGTACCTATATAAAAAGTTCTTTTTATCTTGTAATTATTTTAAAATATTTAATTAAATAAAACACATTATAATACAATAAAAACAAATTTATTCATTCATAGTGCTTACAAAATTCTTTACAGAGTGCTATTTCATTTTTAAATGTATTTACATTTTGCGTTTTAATTTTTATAATATTCGATAGGTAATAATATTTCATTGTTAACATTAATTTTCATTTTTAACCACATATATTTGATTTTTATATTTATAATATGTACACTGAACAGATAAATTGTTTAAATTTTATTATTATTACGTTTTATTACTTGATAAATTTTATTCCTAAATAATTCATGACTTCACGAAAAAATCTTAATAAACTTTTAATTATGAAACCTGAGATAAAACATTTAATAATACCGAGAAACCATAACTAGTAAAATTATTTAAATTTATACAATATAATATTTTACAATAATGAAACAATTTTTGTGGGAATATAATTAAAATATTACTAATAAAAATGGATTCGACATTAGTCTAAAAAGAAAGTTTAACATTAAATTCAATTTTAAACTGATGGTTTTATAATTAACTGATTGTGGGTATAATTAATTTATAAAAAAGTCATTGTTATTGAAGAAAAAAATCTGTAAGTAAGCTATCTAACTCAATTATTGAGATATATTTATAGTCGTAGATTTACTGTACTTCCATTTTGCAACGAAATATCTACATATAACTTCTCTGTTAAAATACAAACCAAGTTACGAACTCTTTACCTTATTCTAAAGGGTTAATAACACCGGCAGACTCGCAGACCCTACCAGATTTAACGATCGTCGTGAGAAATCTTTGATTTTAAAATAGCATTTACACGGAACGATTCAGCTTTCTCTCAGTGTTGACGCTTGATTTGATTGGTTAGTTTAACAGCAACATTAAACAGTATTCTCTCATTATGTTGTTACTTTGAATACTAACTGGAGAAAACGTTTAGACAAGTAATGAGTTGAAGATTATATTTACTAGGATATTATTTTTGTTTTGTATTATTATTGTCAATTAAAATAATGAATACAATCAGGCACGCTTCCTTTCAATATGTAAACGTGAAATTATTTATGGTATGTCAAGACACACACGTGCGGCGAGACTTGGAAGCTCGAGGTTATTTTCGTATGTTCTCTGCAATCTTCGACACAATTATGCCCAAAAATAGGAATTATTCCAATTCGCTCACGACTTCAACATACTCCAGGGAGCGATCGAGGAAGATGGTCGGGCTAGAGAATCTGCCAATGTAATATGAGCGTAACAGATAATCTTCACCACTGTCATAATATATTGTGTAATAATGAAAAATTGTAATCGTATAGAATAGAGACTCGACAAATTACCAAACTGGTTATAACTAACGGATTTCATATCAACAGAGTTTATTTGAAATTATTAAAATAATCTAAATTGCAAGGGGTAATATTTGTTTTTAATTTAGAAAAATAAAAAGTAATAATTTAAATAATCATTTGTAGACAGACCTTGGCAGTAATATCACAGACCGCTATCTTTTAAACTGATTTTTTTAAATTAATTTATTTTTTAATAATTATTTAAAATAATAAAAAAAACCTTATGTCCCGATAAAATAAGACATACTCATAAAAATATATCAAAATCATGACAATATGTAAGTATAGTATTTTTACCTAAACACACTTGAATTTTTTATTTTTCCACAAAAATATTATAAAATTAATGTATGTAGGTACAAAGGTTTTATTCTTACAATATAATAATATCATAAAAATGCTCAATAAAATATTTGTATAACATTTATTTTACATAAGCTGTGAGAAATATAGTCTTTTTAAAATTTAATGTTATTTTTTTTTTTTGATGATTGGTGTCCACTTTGATATATAATTTAATATACATGTGTATTATAGTAGTGCTTATTTTGAAGATGTGACGATATTGTATATATTTACTCCACAAAAATGGTGTCAGCTGATGTATGTATAGCTAGAAGATGATTTTATGAGATATTTTAACAGTATTTTGAAGCAGTAGTTTCTTAGAAAATTAATTGTTTGTACAGAAATATTAATAAACTAGATAGTAAAAATGGCAGCACACAAGTTTGCGATCTGGATGCGTCACCTGCAAAAAAAAAGTTTTAGCATTATTGATTGATAGTAGAAAATAATTTTTAAAGGGTAAATCAATTTCCAAACGCATTCGGGGTGGGGTCTAGGACAATCTGGCGCCGGACAACTGGACGATACGCAATCGAGTTAGATTAAAAAATAAATAGACGTTTGTGAATTATACGTAATTTAAAAATATATATTATTTATTAATATTCATATTGAAACTATTATATTATAATTAATTAATACTTGATGAGAATTTAAATAATATGCACATGTAAATAATGATTAAAATTATGTATTTGTTTACGTTCCAACGAGGGAGGAGAGAGTTATTATAAACTGCCAGGAATAATAATTCTCAATCCGCAATAAAAAAACTTTATGCTAAAAGCGTCTACTTTCTGTATAAAATCGTAACACAGTCTATTCATTCAACAGTGCGGTTCCCAATTGTCCTGACGTCCAGTTGTTCCAGTCCCGAAAATTTTATGTACATACACATATAACTTTTATAATTATCTCTCATATAAAATATTGTTATGCAATATATTATTTGTATGCTGTGTATTACGTTATATATGTACCTACCAGGATATATGAGATTTTAACATAATAATACATAAATTTCACCGAAATTGAACGTAGGTATCTTAGTTTATCTCTGCCATAGAGATATTATTTTTTTATTCATTGTGGTTACTTGGAACGTGGTTACGTGGAATCAATTGTTATATATGAAATAATTTACACTGAATTATGTTAGATTAATTTATTTAAATTAGATATTTGTAAGTAAATGTGTAAAACCTACATACAATTACTAATCTAAAGTAGTTAAATGTTTATTATTTCTGCTGTGTATGTTATAATGAAACAGTTTATCGATACTGCGGGAACTTTGTATCAGGGAAAGACTATACAAATTTTAACAGCGTTGTATTATGTAATTGTTCCAGAATACTTTTTGCTGTGGTTTAGAAAGTCTCAAAAGGTTTATTTTATTGTTTTAGATAGAATGTCATATATTAGGAGCAGAGAGCGAGGCAAGAGCTGATAAGGTGGAGTGACCAGATGAAAGAATTCAGTGGAAAGCTCGTGTAATCTGCCACAAGGCTTTCTGGGAGAGACGGAGAAGGCTTGGGCAGAAGTATGTAGTATTCTAAAATGATCATAATCTTTTGTTGAAGAAATTAACTAAAACTATTTTTTTAATTGTAACTTAATTGTATACAAATTATTTTGAAATGAAAATGTCAGTAAATTCCGTAATTTTATCATTAAGTGACCGTGGTGGAGTTATATATTTATAATAAAAAAATAAGATAAACTATTTTTTCAATATATAAAAATCTTTGCCCTGAATCAAAGCACACAAATAATATTCTGATTGCAAAACTATGCTTTGAACTTGCATTTTTTTCTTATTATCCAGCGCTTTTACATTGGGAGAAAAGCATAATTTAAAACCAAGAACTGTTCATTATATAAAAAAAGTAATTTTATTATTAGTTTTTAATACTGAAGACATATGCCTACTGGTCAAATTCGAAAAATATCTTTTGCCATGCTAATCAATCACATTATCTGGAAACGACTGTCAATTAAAATTAAAATGAAAATTTTCTCAAGACAGTTCTAACAAAGGAATCCAATAATTCGTATTGATTTAGTTTTCACAGCCAATTATTTATCGCTAAAAATAAACATGAATATTTTGAAATTGGAATCTTTCATAACGTTAGTGTATAATGTTCAATCAATGTATACTTTCAGTATTGACATATTATGCTTATAAAATATGGACCCCAAGCGTGAAATATAAAAGTGTATGTTGGGTATGATGTGTAAGAACTCGAAAAGAAATCATTTGATGAGCAATAGTCATTGTGCTGTGATAAAACCACATAAATTAAATACTGGGCCGAGTATATCACTTGAAGGTGAGCTAATCGCTGGAAAAATTAAGTAATCAAGTAGTATCGTAGAGATGCAAAATAACAGGAACTTATTTTATCGGGGATACACGTCAATAATGAGATGAATAAAGAAAAAATGAGAAAATACTCATCCTCGAAAGGGCATACATATTTCACAAATGTACAGTATGACAAATATAAATTTGAGAAAATCAAATTACCCGAATAAAATATTTTAATAAAGATTTAAATCGATTTAAAATCATGGATCAAGCATGTATATTACCAGGTGGCAATGTCACTTGTCAATAATCTTAACGATTTGCTCAATGTTGCTATTTAGCTGACAATAATACTATTTTTTTAATCATAAGCAATGCAATATAAGATGGTTACAATTTATTTAGTAATTGCTGTATCTTATTTTTAATTAAATTGTTACTAAGTTATAATTAACGTCTGTTGAACAAAAATGATTACATTTAGTAAACATGAGACTTAAGCGCGAATTATATTATGATGCATGTCGCTGTCTATCACGTGACTTCACAAGCTACCGCTACGGGAAAAAGTGTATAATGTCGTTTTTCTTGATGTTCAAAATGTTATCAGACTGATGCTCCCATACAGTAGCATATTTTGAACCTTTAAACTAACATTGTCAGTTTGAAAAATCTGCCGAAATCACCAGGTCTCCTTACATTGAACTGCACTGCATCGACACCTGCATGACTCAATGAACGTTTTTATCATCTTCTTCTACATGCCTACACTTTTCGACTGTCATGTCAAAATCACGTTTTTTTGTCTTTAGCCGTTGGCACTATGTATTTTCAATAAGAATGTTGTCTATTATCTATGGTCTGCAGGTTGGGTTCAGTTCAAAATATTATCTATGGATGTCATGTCGCAAGTAATTTGAACGCACGCACACGTAGAAACTGTTTAAATTAACTGAAATTAGCATGGATAATCAATAATAATTCAAATTACTAATACATTATAGTTGGCACTCTTCATCAGTGTCAATCTTCGGTGAATTTACGGAGACGGTGATCGTTCAAAGTATTCTCCAAAATGACGAAACTATAGACTAAATTTGTCGCCGCGACAGCGTGACACTAGAAGACATGCACTTCAATTTGATTCGCGCCTTAATCCCCAAATTTTGGGGTTATAACTTTTTTGTATTCTGAAATTTCAATTTTAATTATTAATATATCGAGTTTCTTGTGTGTCGTAGAATAAGGGATTAATTGGGTGCAATGTGGACTGGATTATATTATATGAAAAAATATTCAAATATCAGAGTATGAAATAAAATAAAACTATACTTACTTCCCGGCCATGCCAGTTTCTCATTGGTGAGGAGCCCTTGCATCGCCAGCGTAGTCGTGCCGGTCGACTGCTTCACATCCGAGACTCCGGGAATGCGCGTAGAGAGTGTTGATTTGCATCTGAGTACCAAAGCGCCTGATATGAAGAGAGGACGCTCGGCGCGAAGGCGTAACCCAAGCTTCTGGCTCGTGAGCCCGAGACTATCTTCTGGACTCGTCCACGGGCCTTCTAGGTTTAGGAAGGACGCCTGTTGATTTAAAAAATACCGCGTCAATAATATGTTTATATTAATTAACTATTTATTTTAATCAACGAATAATTCACAAGATTTTAAGAATGTACCATTCTAATTATTTTCAGAGAGCGCTTATGAGCAGGTATTAAAAAGGCCAATACTTAAAATTTGTCGCAATTAAGCATGGCAGTCGTTGCATAGTGGTAATGCACAGGGCGCGATACCCAAGAGACGTAGGTTCGATCCTGCCGGGTGTCTTACTTTTTATAAAAAAAAAAATTTCTATTGGCTATAATAATGTCTCGTGAGTGTTTTCAAAATTATGTATGTTCAATATATTTATTATATATTTAGTGCTAGAAGATATCAATATTTGGCAACGTATTTTTTCGACTAATTCGTGGTGTAAATGAGAACTATGCCATTCTTGGTAGCATTGACTTGTGTATCCCTGATAACTGTCTTAGAAATTGAGAGCATCGGTTGTTTGTTCTCTCAAGGAACAGAACTAACCTGCCATTCCCTGCAATTGGGAGGGCAATAACTCTGTTCAACCAAATCGATTCGGATGTTGATATATTCCATCTATGTGAGGATGAGTATAGGTGGACGTTGTTCTATAAATTCTTAAAATAGGGTCCACTTAGCTCATTCGGTGTACTTCCAAGCTTTATCATTTATATTTGTAATAATTTTTGTTCTTTTTACTTTACGTCTTTTCATACTGTTTTTGTGATACAGCATAATATATTTATTTCTTCTTTACACTGTTTCTTTGTTTATAAATGTCATGTTGTGTACGTCTTATATCAAAAATTTGTAATGTTCACGATATGCAAAATAAATAAATTTTAATTGAATTAAATTAAATATTATAATCTGGGAAATATGATAAAAAAAGCTTCATAGATGATTCAGCAATGATATTACAGTAACGCAAAGAGATTGGAAATTATCAAATAAGGAAATTAAAAGCACCTACACTTTTATTCTGTTATTCAATCAACTTTATAAGCACGTGCTTATGACGTGCTGAGTACAAATTCTCATTTTTAGATCAAAGTATACGTTATATTATATTCCAGCTTTCTAAATTCTTTTCTGACGTTAAGTACAACGTTATGTTATATTACGTTTATATAGTATATATGCCATCATCCCTATTATATTGGCAGTGTAAAATGTTTCAGTGAATAAAGGTCATAAATTGAACAGATATATGAAATATAAATATTAATCATATACATGTATACACCTGCCACTTATAATTAAATGAAGAATGATACATTATAAAATATTGTGAATTATTCGTAAAATAAAATAAATAGTTTTTAAATCATTAGCAAGTGCAAGTACGTTATCACTAAAATTTGGAGACATCCTGAGATCGGTTAGTAATTGAGATAATATTAATACTTTGATTTAAAATACAATAATAGTAACGTAATTTAGAAAGCGCTTCAGGAGTAGGTATTGTAAACCACTTATGATTAACTTCACCGCAATTAGATAGGACGTACGTGACTTGGTTAGCAGAATACAATTGTTTGAGTCCAGTGGGTGCGGGTTCGAATACCGCTAGGCGTTGTTATATTATATTTTTCAAGTATTTTCATAATTTTAAAATAAAAGATCATACAGCTTAAACATACTAAATATCCATACTCTGAATACTTTGATCTAAACCTATACAATATCATCTTTTATGTACTTACAGCATTTCAGTTCGTCAGCTGAATGCAGAACTATTCTAACTTACATTTGAAATTTTTGAGGAGAGAGTTTTTTGAAAAAACTTACTGAAATTATTTATTATCTTTATGGATAAATGGATGCATCATATTTTAGTAGGATTGAAGCAGGCTGTTTCAAAAAACTCTTCTGCAAAATATTTCAAATGTGAGTTAGAATAGTTCTGCATTCAGTTGACGAATTATTCTACGACTACTAAATGAACCACACTAAAATCTTTGATAAAACTTAAGTATTAAAATACGATACGTACAGAACAAACCTAAACTTTTTGATTAAGAATATATTATATATTTTAAATAATTATTATGAAATAAGGCATTTATTTCCAAACACTGACTTTTTACTTATGCACGATTCAATATTTTTAGTATTATGTATGATTTATGCGTAAACGATTGGTTTTAAATAACACGCCCATTTTAATTAGCTGATAAAACCTTAATTACAATAAATATAAGTAACGTATAATTGGGCATATCGGCGTTGGATTATGTCTTTGATTAATAAATATTACAAAAAAACTATTATGTAGTCATCATCATCATCAGCCTGAATCTATCCACTGCTGAATGAAGGCCTCTTCAAGCTGCTTCCACTTCTATCGGTCCTGTGCATTACGTTGCCACGTACTTCCGCAGAACTTCATATCTATCGCTATCATTTCATCGATCCAGCGGCCTCTAGGTCTACCTTGCGGACGTTTTGTACTTCTTGGATACCACTGGATGACTAGATTTGTCCAACGATTGTCTCTTCTTCAAGCTATGTGTCCAGACTATCTCAATTTAAGGCTTTTAATAAACTCTATTACATTGCAAACCCTTGTCTGCTTCCTTATCCACTCATTCCTCTTTTTGTCCTTTCGCGTTATGCCCAGCATGCACCTCTCCATACTACGTTGTGCTACCCTAAGTTCATTAAAAACACATTGCGCTTTAGGCACAGTGTACGTCACTTTAGAAGACATTATTCAAGCGGCCAAAAGCACTCCAGCCTAGTTTTACTCTGCGAACAATTTCATCAAATATACATCCATATATAGACATTTATTTAGTACTTATTCCATAATAGTTATAGTTTATTGTTATTTTGACAGTATTCCATTAAAGAGGACAAAATCGATCCTGAATTATTATTAAACTCTTTTGAATAAGAACTACATATTATTATGTTTTATTTTCTTTAATACGATGTCTTTTCCACCAATTCTTGACAGTTAACTCTATTAGAAAAAAAATATTTATTTATCGATTTCTGTACATTTTACATTGTATGCTTTTGACGGGTTTTATAAATTATAGATAATTCCGACCATGTCCGATCCTAATATGATCATATGGGCCTCCACAGAGTAGACGTTTGTATTAACAGATTTTGTTTTTTACGAGAAATGGATGTCAGCCAGTTGCTCAACCTAATAGGTCCATACCCTGACACACACAATTTGAAAAACAATATGTGTACTTGCCAGACCCAGGATTCGAACCTGAGACCCACGGCATGATAGTCCAACGTTTAAGCCACGCGGCCATCGTGGGTGTATAGATAATAGGTGATAGATAATTACATATGTATTATACGCTGTTTGATCTTGACTGTATGTGGTTTTATCGGTTTTTAAATAAACGTTTCATAGTATATATAATATTATATATAAACCTTACGGTCGTTCATAAGCCATGTCTTGGAAAGTTTTCTTGTACATACTGACCTCCTTTTCGTTCACGTGCCAGGATAGTTCTGAGACTGGCATCGAAGAATCTGACGTGCAGTTTACCCTTATTTCATCCCCCAAGGAGTAACGGGGGGAAAGTCCTTCCAGCTTGGGCTCCTTTTTGGGCAAGGCTGTAAGAAAAATAACAAATCAGTAAGATAAGAAAACATATGACACGAGGAAATTTGAAAGGGACTGGAAATGGTTGGTAATGATACCCGAGACACGTGACATGTTACACGTTACAATGCGTTGTCCTTTTCTCTAAATTCAATGTTACTTTGTCATGTATTTCTTTCAAAAAAAAATATATAAATTTATTATTACCGACTTAAGTGAATTTACGTATTCTAAGTAGGTAATTGTTATTTATCATACTGTTATACGAGTAATATATACACGCGGTTTAAGCGTCAGTTTAGAGCGTCGTGAGTCCCAGGTTCAAATCCTGGGTCTGGCAAGAACACACATTGTTTATCAATTTGTGTATGAGTCAGAAAATGGACCTAATAGGTTGAGCAAGTGGCTGATATTCATTTCTCATAAAAAAAATCTGTTAATTGAAAACCTCCACTCTGTAGAGGCCCATATGATCCTATTAGGATCGGACATGGTCGGAACTATACGACCCAAAGAGGTTGGACTGACTTTAATATACGGCCATATATTTCCAATACAACGGTGAAGTGTGATACGCGAACTGCATACATACAAGTTTCCAGACACGAAATTTTCTTACGTAAAATGAGCAGTCACATGAAATCAAACCTTCTAAATGTGTGTGTATTCTGTCAATGGTGGATACTCGACACAGGATGTTACGTCAAGATACACAAAATGATGCAGCATTATTTTAATCTACCTGTGCAGGTAGATATTTCATTCATCCAATCGCAAAACACTGGTATAATTTTATTATTGCAAACTGAACGAGACCGCGGACATGGTCTATATAATACTGAGAGCGAAGTGCAAAAGTATCAACACTTGCATAGTTGGAAGTTTAATATTGTGTTTATAGTAGGTAGTATTTTTATTTATTGTTGAAGTGGCAATACGTTATCTACTCGTGTTCATTATTCAAATATTATACGTACGTACTAAATGGATCACATTTTTAATTGTATTTGTATTTTAGGTTTATTTTTGCGTAGACAATTAGTAGATAGTTGACATAATTTTGATTTGTTCGAAAATAGAAAAGAACATTTCATAATTTTGTGTTAAATACTTGATTTATATTTACTAAACGTAATTAGTTGACTTAATATTTGTCCGAAAATTAGTTACATAGCACACAAATATGTATATTATGCTTAGAGCACTAATGGCAAAGCTAATAAAATACAAAAAAGTTTTATTTATTTTTTAAGACGTACCTAATCAACATTTATTCAAATAGGATTAAGAGTAATATTTTTAGATTGTATTTTTGTTTGGTGTCTATATTATATATTAACCACATTATTAGGTTTTTAAACAGGCCTCATCATAAGTAGACAACTGCGCCAACGTCATAGACGTGGGAGAAATAGTCACAAGTTTTAACAACTAAATTGCAATTGTTGGTGGCGTCTTTGCTTATGCTGATGCCAAAACACTTATTTACAATACACATTAGAGCTTTTCTTCACTACTAAATAATTGCTGAAGAAACAGTCTATGCAAATATATCATTTGATTAGTAAGTTCATCAACTAATTGAAGTAGGGTTTACTGATTCTGTTACAATTTTAGAATAGTCAATCACAGATTAATTAATTAAACTCACGAATTCTCAAAAACACGATTATCATTATTATTCATTACCACTTTTCCAATGTCGGTAGGTATATTCAGTTAGCAAGATAAATGTAATTATAATTAAACTATTATGCATTATTTAACATACATAACTTGAAAACACACCAGATATATTATTTCCTCTAGAAAAAAATATATTTGAAAAAAAAATACGAAACTCGACAGGATTTGAACCTGTATAACCATTGGTGTCGCGCCAATCCGTGCATTAACGAATAATTATGCTACAAGCCTCTACGCTAAATTAGTACGTCATACATGACATGCTTATCAAATTGCGTTATTATTGACTATCGATTTTTATATATTAAATCATTCGCTGCTGACTCTATAATGATTTTTTAATTAGCACCTTTAAAATGCACGTTAATTACATCGATCGGCCGCCTGGTCATTACGCGCATGTGCGTCTTCAGCGTCCAAAGTATTAAATCAAGCAATATTAATTACATTAATTACTAACTGACGCCCGGCTCCCGCAAAATATTTTTAGTTATAATGTCTACTTGAATTTGCTAACAATTTTTAATAAACCATTGAGGGGCTTGGTGTAGAAAGTTGGTAACCCTCATTGAGACTATTCTGTAATAATCGCAGTTAAAGTTTTTTTTCGAATTTAAAAATAAACTAAAAAAGCTGTCGAAGTTTTTGTTACCTACTGATTTATGGGATTTTCGAGGTTCTGTATGTTGTATTAAATCTATTTTATGAGAATATATTTATTTATCAATTTAGGTGGTTTACCAAGTTTTTACATAGTCATAAATAGAGTTGGGTATTTCCCGAGAAAATCTCAATCTCGAGATTCGGGATTTCCCGAAATGATGAAATTTTAAATTCTCGAGATTCGGGATTTCTAGAAAAGAATTCTCGAGATGTCGGGAAATTTAAAAAAAAAACTGCCAAAAATACATGATTTTTTTATGTAAGAAAACAAAAAAATAGAAGTAGGAAAACAAAATTCAAAACATTATTTATTAAAATAGAATTTCAAAAAACACAGACTGTCAATCGCTGCGTCTGACAATCGCATACGTTTTTGAGACACAAACTTCCCTGACGTTGAAAAATTGCGCTCATTTTGAGTCGAAGTTGGCTTAATTGTGTTAAATGCCCCGATTAGTCTGTGAACCTTTTATGTTTTCTGTCTCCTTTTTCATATAGAAAAATTGTTTTTCAATTAATTTTTGATAATAAAGAAATCCCAATTCCCGAAAAAAGATTCTCGACATCCGGGATTTCCATAAACGTTAAAAATTTTAATTCTCGAGATTCGAGATTGAAAATCTCGAAAATTTCTCGAGAATTCCCGTCGGGAAATTCCCGAAACCCAACTCTAGTAATAAAGTAAAACACTGAGGGTTGACAAAAATTATTATTTTTGATAGACATACATTAATTAACCAATAAAACACTGTAAAATATAAAAATAAGAAAATTATTACATAATTTATAAAAAAACACAGGAATTATAAGTTTACTCGTCGTCTTGTTCGTATTGAGCATCATCAAGAAGAGGAAGTAGCCTTTGTGTACTTTTGTTTGATTTTATTCAAACGAATAATACACAAGATTTTGAGAATGTAATATTCTATATATTGAACATACATAACTTGAAAACATATCAGATATATACCTACCCGCTAGAAAAAAATATATTTAAAAAATATATTTTTTTTACAAATATTTCAATATATGGAATATTACATTCTCAAAATCTTGTGAATTATTCATTTTAATGAATGAAATGGTTTATTAAATATTGTGCATTATGATTTCCTATTTAAAAATGCAAGTATTTACTATAATATGCACATGTCCGAAAATACGTATCAAAACCACGTATAAATAAGCTTTCCTGCATCTTTCCATAAGCTTTAGTTATGAGAAAATTCACAAAAGATTTCACACCGCATCATGTGTTTCATATGGCATAAACGTTCGCGTTAAATGGATACCCGTTCAAATAAAGTGCCGTCGGAGTTGCCCGCCGTTCCGCGCAATGTTCCACAATACCCCGCAACGTCCCACATAGCAGTGGCCGAAACGTATAACGGATTTATTCAGCCACGAAACACCTTTATTCCGATGCAATATTTAAGGCCCCTTTGGAAACAAAGCGAGTGCACTTCATGCTGATGCTTTTCACGGAGCACTGCCCGTTAACGTATCGGCTGATTGCATAACTACCCACCTACTTCAGTGTTACGGCCAATGTGTGAAAAAAATCGCAATAAAATATTTACACAGTATTGCATTGTAGATAGTTTAATATATCGTCACTGTTCTGGCAGAAGATACTAATACGAAAAAATGACATATTGAGTTAGTTATACCAAAATGTTCCTTATTTCAAACTTTACCGTCTGAAAACTTTTTTAATAAGTAAACAGTCTTTATTTTAAAGTCATCCTTTTTATGATTACTTGCGATAAACTCACATGATAGACCGTTTCAAATATTTTAACAACTTCAAAGTCAAATTACTCAAAACTAGTATTCTCCAGTTAGTGTGTTCTGCCAGAACAGAGACGATATTTTCTCTTCGGTTACGTTACATAATGAAGATAATGCTAGAAACACGTTACCACAACGTCACGTGAGTGCACGTGCAACAAAATCAGAGCATAAGATAATTTTATTGAAACTGCGCATCTATTCTGTACAACACAAGACTGCTTTCGGCCACTAAGGCAGCTTTCGAGGGTAGGTTTGTATCGAAGTGCACTTATTGTAACAATTACAATGAGCCGTCAAAACAGTCTATCTCGCTCTAAAATTTACCATAGCCAAAAGAGGTGCTATTAAAATATAGCACTTATTGTAATAATTACAAATAATTTATTGTAATTGTTACAATAAGTGCTAATACTTCGATACGAACCGAATATATGCGCTGATAACCTACAAAAATACTGTGATTTGAAACCTGTAATTTGAAGCTTCCTTTCATATGACTAAAATCAAAGTTACGTGAGAACACAAAAAAGCGTTCCATTACGCGTGAAGTGTCCAATGTGGTTTTGAAAATTTTTAAGATTTTTCTAACTAACACTGGTTTGATGACAGTAGGCTACAAGATCTCTCTGATAATATTTTAAATCTGCCAAGTAAAACATTGCACACTTTTTTTCCGTGGCGTGAGCTCTCGTGCGCTCACGTGACGTGATCGTAAAGTGTTTCTAGCATAAGCGAGCCACTAGATATTTATTTCAACTTTGAATAGAGATAACCAATATTTTCTATATATGTGGGTCACACCCATAGGAAATGTTTGATTAGTACTATCGCTCTCCGATTGGCAGCGAGTCCGAAATTTCATTGCAACTATAGTTGACAATTATTAGCCGTTTCACTGAAGTATGCTCTTAATAGAAATAGGCATGTTATTCTAATTTTAAATCTATTGTTAAATAAAGTATACAACATTTTGGGTTTATGGGGTTATGAAAATAAACACTTCATATTATTATTATGTATGTTATACAACAGCATTTTATGTAACTTTTCACACTTTGACTGTAGCAAACTCACTGTAGGTTAGTGCAAAAATGTTGATTATTCGCATTCGGTTGCAGTTTGGATTGATTTAACAATGAGAACTCGCTTACAATGTAGTTTGTCTGTAAACATTCTCTTTGACGATGAAATACTTATTTAAAATGCAAGAGTTTTATTTAAATGCTTTTACCCTTTTCTCTACTCAGCAATTATAATTGGATATCGATTGTGAATAATTCATGCATTTCGGAGACTCATGAACGAAATTTACACTTTAACGCGTAATCGTAAATGCCATATGGTAATAAACATTTATTGACACCGGTATTGGTTTAATATAAATTAAACTGAAGATAAAAACAGGGTAAAAATAAAATTTATTATTAAATATGATTAATTTATTTGTATTAAACCTACACACGTTTGTTTTGAGATTTATTTATTACAAACACAAAATATCCAATAATAAGAATAATTATACCAATTAATCGTAAAGGATGTGTAATAAACTAAATATATGACTGAAATTAAAATTATAAAAAAATAAATAATACTTTAGCAATTGCAAGCAATTAGCAAACTAGAAATTCAACACTAAACACAAAAACAAATTAATATGCTTAAGTTATTAGACACGTCAACAAAAATAAATAATTAAAAAATATATATATTTCAACATATTGACAGATTTGATTATAAAACACCAAATCCTTTTATTACGGACTACCAATAATGTTTTCCATGATATTATCGTGTTACATTATTACCTATGAAATAAATACTTGTGCTAATTTATACTGGGACAGTGCTAAGGTAGGAGAGGATTTAAGCACCCAGAGGCCCATTTACAGCACAAAATAGTCTCATAGAAAAAAATTAGCTTCCCATTATAAAATAAAAAATATATTTCATAATTGAAGACCTGAGAATGAAAACTGGGCAAAGACCAATATTCATTTACATAGTATTTAAAAAAAAAAAAAATGATATTGAAAACAGAATAAAGCCCAAACACAATTTATTTGATAAAATGATATGTATCTGCAAATATTTAATTATTTTGATTATAACATGTGCAAAACCACTTCAACTTCAATCACACAATATATTTTACAACGTTTTTATTAGCTCGTATTCTTGTTTGTCCGGTGGTTATTTATCCAGTACAAATCTTGCAATCGTTTTTAACTAACTTCCCGATTAGCTAGACATTTGAAACTTTTAGAATATATCAGAACACGATGCCAATGCATTCTTTTATTACTTTTAGCCATCTTTAAGTAGAATTGAATTCATTTTCAGTTAATTCTGTTTTGTATGGAAAGTAATTTCAAAATGTAATGTCAAAATGACATTTCAGTATTCTAAATTTGTTTTTTTATTATTATTGTATTTGTTTGTTTGTTTTTTATTCACTTCATAATCAAGTACAAGTTTGAGCATATTGAACATAATAATTCAACAGAAAATTTCTTTTTATCTTGTAATTATTTTAAATCACTTTATAGACTCTCCTGCAAAATTCACTATTTGGTCTTTGTCCAGTTTTCATTCTCAGGTCTTCAATTGTTTAATTCCAAAAATTGACGAAATAAATATCTACCAAGTACTCATTAATTTTCATTGCTCCCATTCGTCTTTATCGTTACACACAAATCCTGTTTTTCTTTTAAATGTTTTCTTTTTAAAATGGTTCTAAAGTTTTGCATTTCTCTTATGGGTACCAAGATAATAATTTAGCAGTCAATAGTGGATACTTATTTTGTGACTGAATACATTAATTAGTAATTATTAGTTCAATATTATTATTGGATTCGTATTTTTATATTTTTCAAAGGTTTATGAATTTGGAGTCTAATACCAGCTCGAGGCAATACTCTTGAGTGCATTCGGAGTATCAGTAAATATACCCTGGACTTTGGATAGGGATTATAAATACTGCAAGTAAATTTCGTCTAAATTAGAACAAGAAGAAAGCTCTCTACTTAATTTAATATAGTACCCTAGTACACTTCTTAAATACCCTAATAATTCAAATAATAGATTCTATTGTTCTAGAAGTTATACGTGGTGAGAGATTTGATTCAATGTACTGTAAAATACTTCCTGCCGCACATTCCATTTAAAAGTAAATAAAAGGTTGGAGCGAGATTTGAAAGAAGTCTTAGATTGATGATGCAGTAGTAGGAAAAATTAAACGAAAAAACCGAGAAAGAAGAAGAAGGGGGAGAGAAGGCATTAGTGGAGAGATCTGTCTGCAATAGAGCCCCGAAAATGGGTGGGCACCCTACCAAATCTGACTGTAATGGTTCAAGAGTGGTTCGTGTTAAAACTATAACTTAATTTGACATGAAACTGAAATTTATAAAAATTATTTATAATTATCAAATATAATGTATAAAATGTAAATAAAATTATTAAATATCACGTATACAATTAAAAATTAATAATATCTTAAGAGTGTACTCAATGGAATTTGAATTTAAATTATAATTGATTTAAGTTTTGCACTATTCCATTTTAGTCTGTTTTTGTGACCCGGGTTTCGCTTTTCTGCATCTTCAGGCACTATGCTCACTCACTAATGGTAGATGCATACTGATAACGATTACAGATAATTCCCGCGTATACTAGTGGCGAAGGGTGGAGGTAGGCTATTAAGATCTGACATAAATAGTGCACACTAAATTTTGCCAGTCAAACGCTTTTATTTTTATTCAACAAAGACTACATTTTACAGATGGTGTTGGTTAGTTTTTAAAAATCAATTAAACCGTGTCTAAACCAAACCATAATAATTAGGTATGCTATGGGCGATCCGACAAAATAGTGCACACTTTTTTTACAAATAAGTATTCTTTTATTTTTGTTGAATTAAGAATACATATTATTACACACGGTGTTGGTTAGTTTTCAAAATTTTGTGTTAACAATGTATGTCGAATCTTAACTCATTCGACGCGGATGACACGGCTGCCGTGTCCCCGTTAAGCGGCCGATCGATCCAATTAACATGTTATTTAAATGCGGTAATTAAAAAGTAATTAAAAGGTACGCAGCGATTGTGTTAACAGCCCACCTTCACGCTTCTCTACTGGCGTATATAATAAATTAATACAATAAAATAAGTTAAAAACCGTATTAGATATTTAAAGGTAAAAGTAAAAACAAATTTTAAACAAATTATTGAAATACCCGTAATAGATACATTAGATACCTACTCATTTTGACATTAAGTAAGCGTATTAAATTGTCATTTATCATAAAGAATGAAACTAGGTGATGTATTGGAAATTTATTCAAATGTTCAAAATCATTATAATCGAGTTCTACCACGTAAAGATTTCTTATTTTTGTGCCATATCCGTAATAGGATGTCAATAAGTTCGACCATTTTCTTTCTGTCCATCACTGTTTTATATACAGATAGATCGCAGTGCTTAAATTTCTGAGGTAAAGCTAACGTAAAGCTCAGAAGCAAAAGTTGTATCTTTTTCAGATTAGGTATATATCCAGTACCTTTGTGGAATTTAAAAAAATAGGAACCTAATAAGATAAATTGCTCGGTTTTACATTTAGTAGGCATTATTTTATGACGTGTGTTTAATTTTATCTAAAAAGTTTATGTTAATTAGGTATTAATTTAAAATAAACGCAATTATTAAAGTATTGAACTTGATTCACCCTGTAATTCTTAGGGAAACAACAGTCTTGAAGAGTGTTTTTTATTTGGTCGATCTTCGCCGTGACTATTTCCCGATTGTTTGATGAATTGAAAAAAAACGATTCATTTCACTTTACTCCAAAGAATTCAATATTTCCTTTTAAACGGATACACACGATTACAAGAGAAAGAAAAAGGTGATGTTTTAAATATTTCGAACTATCAATACACTATCAAAATGTATTATCCGTTTACATCAACGTAGATAATATCTAAAGTAAGCGATATATTATTTGAAAATAATCTAATTTAATCTTTTTGATGTATTAGATAAGTTATTAAGTTAGTATTAAAAAACGTGATAGGTACCTAAAGGACATAAGTCAAAACAATATGAATTGAGTTTTGTATGTTAACTATAATTTGACAGATAGATCATAATTAGTAATATTTTTCTGTTTCATAAAATATTACAAGAAAAACAATAGTGTTCTGGCTTATTTCTTCATAACTTTTAACATTGTCATTGAAATATGGATGAGTTATTTCCTTTTTCCTCGACAACATAAATTTTATATTTTCTTTTGTATCTCACAGTCACACATATGGGGCTATTCTATTATGATACGTCGAAAAAATGATAAAACATGGTAACGATAAAATATTATATTGAATATTTTCTTTGATATTATATTTAAAATGTTTAATGTTTTCTCTAAAATTGGAATTTTATATTTATTATTTTACATAAAACTGGGATTAATTCTGAATATTTAGAAGATATTAAATTTAATAATATCAAATTGATGATTGTGACATATGAAAATATTAATATCGAATATCAAAGCAAATTGGTAATTCAGTTAATGTTTAGTGGAAATCTTACTATTCTTTATAAAGTAATTGAGCAGATTATTCGTCATTTAAAACTGAATAGCTATCAATTATTTTACATAAAATAGGATTAGTTAATACAACTTCCACACTGCAGACGCTGATATTAATAATAAGTTCTGCCTATAAGTGAAACGGTGATTTATTTTATACCTAATGATATATAACCTCCTTACCTATACTATATGATGATTTATATGCGAGACTATAAATGAGGTAATGGTATAATATACATCATTTATATGTATGTATGTGGATTTTTTATATTTAAAAAATAAGATAAATAATTTAAGAATATTAGTGAATATATATTAACTAATGACGAGTAATAACTTTTAAAGACTGATATCATAGATATATCTCATTTGTTAACTCCATTAATTCCCAATACGTTATCATTGTTCTCAAAATGGACGATTTTACACCTTTAGAGTGTAGTATTTTTATTGTTTATAGTTACTAATGATCTAATATTAGGTTTGACGATTGATATACGCTTATCGAGTGTATATTATTGATAAGGTAGGGGGTGTTTTACAAACACTTCAACTATTCATAATTTGTTTGTTATATATGTTTTTATTTAATTTTTTTTTATCATATTGTGGATATTACAAATTATAAGTTTAAGACGTTCACAACATGACATTTAGAAACAAAGATATATAAATATAACAGTATTACATAAAAAAAGAGATAGATCAGTAGATAAATTAGATAGGTACAAGGAAGTACACCGGATGAGTTGAGCAGACCCTATTTTAAGAATTTATAAAACAACGTCCACCTAAACTCATTCTCACGTAGGCGGAATATATCAATACCCGAAGCAATTTCGTTGAACCTCTTCTCGTTCTCCCAATTGGCATTACCAGTGGCAGGTTGGTTCTGCACCTTGGGAGAATAAACAACTGACGGTCTCTATTTTTAATATAGTTATCAGGGACACACAGGTCAACACTGCCCAGAATGGCAGAGTTCTCATTTATACCTCGTATAAGTCGAAAAAAATACGTAGCTAAATAAATATTTCTTCTAAATTGCAGACTGCAGTATGTATTTATTGTGATCCTTGACTAGATAGGTGATAAAGTTTGTACCTACTTTATTGCATTGATTTTTTATATAAGTTAGAGTTAACTGTGTTTATTGTCAGTGTATATTTGCTTTTTGGTGAGTGTTCTTTTTGCATGAAGATGCTGAAAGGCGTAACCTGTGTCGAAAATAACGACTTAAATGGAATAGTACAAAACTTAAATCCATTAGAATTTAAATTCAAATTCCATCCAGTACCTTCGGTGGATGGTACTATTATGATATTATATAACGTGATAGGAAGGTGCGTCGAATTATTACTAGGTTTCAATAAATAACCAAGTACAGGTAGACCAAGTAATTACATAGAGTAACATACTCGGACACATAACACAGAAAGTGTTAGATTTGAATTGGAAATAATGGCAAACACCTCTATAGATTTTTGTTAGATACCTTACTCCTTCTCACAAATGAAGATAAAGGTCCAACACGTGAAAAGGTTGTCACGCCAGTGTGACACATGGACCTTTTTACTACAGTCACATAGTTAAAAGTTGGTAAGTATATATTATAATATATAACCTAAGGAAATTATTATATTTAATATTTTAATTTATCATTCGTACAAAATGTACGCGTAATATAAAGTTGCGGGTAGGTTTAACCAAAGTGACACCTGATAATTAGAATTATCAGTTTTTAATTGGCGACAACGATATTTTGATCTATTATCATATCCTACTTACTTAATATTATTATGTAACACGGTGCACTAAATATCTAGTTATTAGATATACCACTCAGCTATGCCGCATGTCGTATGATATAGAGGAGGAAATCAAGTGATATCGGTACTGTTTCAAGCAGTAGCGAAGAGTGGAGGTAGGCTATT
Source organism: Rhyacophila brunnea (assembly GCF_057557595.1). Lineage (NCBI taxonomy): Eukaryota > Metazoa > Arthropoda > Insecta > Trichoptera > Rhyacophilidae > Rhyacophila > Rhyacophila brunnea. The sequence goes on from NW_028233276.1 coordinate 45,400,273, forward strand.
AAGATCCGCTATAAATAGTGCACACTAAACTTTGTCAGTCATACGTATTTGTTTTCTTTTAAATAAGATTACAATAATTTACAGATGGTGTTGGTTAGTTTTTAAAATCCAATTAAACCCTGTGAAGACTAAGCCATAATAGATAATAGTCCAAAAATACTCGTCTATCTATATTTAGTTATTAGATATATCACTCAGCTATGCCGTATGTCATTGGACATCGAAGAGGATATCGAGTACTATCAGTATTGTTTAAAGGCATGTGATAATATATGACAGCAGATGGGCGTATTACTTGTAAATAATCAAGGAGAATGGTGAAATGATATGATGACCTTAACTTATTCTAGAGTCTAGGAAGGAGGTAGTTTTTGAAAAATATTTTTCTTCCGGTCAGGTGAGATATGGTTTAAAATAAGCGTTGAAAATATTCGTACACTTTTCTATTTTTACGATTTTACCTAGGCTTTGACTGCGACTTGCTGTCATATCGCCTTTTCTCATCTAGAAGGGGATTCGTCGATCAGATCCTCACTCCAATTTTGTTAAAGAACTTTACAATTTTGTTAAGTTCTTCCATCTTGCCCACCGCCTGGGCACCTTTCAATTCTTCGACATTCACAAAGTTATCCGCAATTTGTAGTTGTACTCTGTGTCGTTCATATTTCGGGCATTGTACTGCTATAATATTATGTACAATGTCCTCCAAAAGATCACATTCATCGCAGAGCTGCAAATCGCTTCTTCGCATGAAGACATCACATCTTTTACCCATTGTGTGACATATTCTTAGACTCACTATCAGCTTAGAAATTTTACATTATACAAAAAATCATAAAATTAAAAAAATCATGGATTATTTATTATAACTCTGATGTAATATTCTGTAAAATCTGGAGTAATCTATGTACCATTTATGTGTCTGTATCGATAAACATATTATTATAATATACTAACTGAAGTACCCGGCTTCGCACAGGGTCGCTTCGTGGGTATATTTATCTTAGGTATTAAAAAAATAATAAGAGGTAATTGTTTTTTTGATATTAAAATATCTGTGTCAGTTGTTCCGTGTGCTCGGCGACCGTCGCACGTCACCAAACGAGAGAGCGAGTGTTTACAAATTAATAATAACCAGTTGTGCGCGCGGCGTAACAATAAATTATTGTTACAAAGTTGTTTACATTTAAGTGTCTCTGACTACAGGGGCGCTTATTAAAAATCAAAAATACAACGTTGCCAGCAATGGATCACCAAAAAGAAACCCAACAAACAATGTCTTATGCATCAGTTGCTCAAAAAATGCAATTTCCGAAGAAGGAGCAAGCCATCGTTTTAGATGCTATCGAGGGCATCTCTATACGAGAATATACACTGTCAATCGGGAATAAGGTAGGTCCATGTCATATAAGATATGTATCTAGGATTTCCCAGGGAAGAATATGTATATACTTGAGTAGTGAAGAACAAGCAGATAAATTAACAGTAAATAAAGAAACAGTTAAAATTGGAAACCACGTACTAGAAATCAGGCCGCTGATCACCAAATCAAAGAGGATAATAATATCAAACGTGTGTCCTATAATCCCACACAGCGTTCTGGAATCAAAACTCAACGAATTAAACATAAAAACTACTTCACGTATTACAAGCATCAGAGCTGGTATTAACGAACCGGGCTATGCACATATTTTAAGTTTCCGGAGACAGGTTTATGTAAACCCAGAAGACACTATTAAACTGCCAGAGTCAATACAAATAAATTTTGATAATACCCTGTACTGGATTTACTTCTCCACCGAAAAACTGACATGCTTTATATGCAAAGAAGAGGGCCATCTGGCCAAATATTGTAAAACAACTGGAAATAATGAACCTCACACTGTACAATTGCCTGACTCTCTCAATGTACCAAAAGTGTTAACCTCTCTTTCGTTAGAGAGAAAAAATACACTCCAGGAGGATGAACTAGCCGCAGATATAGAGTCGGACAACTCTATTATCAACAAGGATACGCCAATCGGTTCAAAAAGGCCGTTGACCAGTCCAACTGATATCAGCAGCGTAGAATTTGAATTTGAAGATACAGTGAAAAATAATGCAATCTCACGCATTCCTGCACTCCAACAGACACCAAAAAAATCAAAAAAAGAAAGAAAAAAAGTATCCACTGAAGATACAAATGAACTTTTGTTACCTGCCAAGGAACATGTTGAAAGTAATCGTCATAGATTTCCAATCGATTATGAAACATTGCTCAGTTTCCTTGTGAAAACACATGGAAATCCCAATACCGAAATGATTGCTAATGAATTTACTACTGATATAGAAGCTCTTAATAACATGCTAACAGAAATCTATAGTCATTTAAAAGAACGCAGCATTAAAAGTCGCATAACAAAGATCAAGAAAAGACTCAGTAATCCACAATTAAAAGTTTCCAGTGAAGATATTAGTTCGTTGGAAGGACAAGAGGAACAATAACATAATGCATAATTCCAGCAACAAAGTTAACCAATTTATTCAATCTGATATACGTATTGTTTTCTGGAATACAAGAAGCATTCTTAATAGACTAGAGGAGCTTAGAGTGATGCTAGATGAAATTGATATTTTTATAGGCGTGGAAACATGGTTAAACGACACCATTCCTCACATAGTTATTAGCTTCCCAGGTTTTATGGTGCTTCGGCGAGACAGGACGTACGCCAGAGGAGGAGGTATAATTTTCATTATTAGAAATACTATAGCTTACAAAGCTATTAACAACCTCATCATTCCGAACATATCCACTGAAGTTTTGGGCATTACACTGACTAACCTTAAAGATAAAATTAATATCATTGCAGTTTATAGGCCCCCGAGCAATAGCGGAAATAATACAAATCTGTCGCTTCAGGAATGGGACCAAGTTTTTAGTAATACTCTATTAGATGATAAAACCATATTGGTGGGAGACTTCAATGCCCACAATGTCGCGTGGAATTGCAATAGAAATGATATAAATGGTTCTAGAATCATCTATACTTTAGCTGATTACGACTTAATTTTAATAAACAATAATACTAAAACCCGTATTGATCTGCGACGAGGTACAAAATCAAATATTGATTTAGTTTTTTCTTCTCCTAATCTTCTACAACAGATTGTATTAAATATAGATGAAGACCCCCGGGGATCGGATCACTATCCAGTGCGTATTAATTTATCTGTACAAAAAGCAATTTATTTCAAAAAGACTTTCAAGTTGCAGACCAAAAAAACCAATTGGGTTAAATTTAAAAATACAATGGCTGAAAATATTAATGAATTCAAAACAGATTCTTTTCTCAGTTTAAGTTCAGTCTCGCAGTATAAATTCCTCATTAAAAAAATCACACAAGCAATCATAGATTGCACCCCAAAAAAAGGGAATAATCCCCAATTTCGCCATAGCAATCCAGTAGAATGGTGGGATTCAGAGTGTGATAAGGTAAAGAGAAAAAGAAAAGCTGCCTTAAAAAAATGGGAATTTACCTTAGATTTTAAAGACTTAATTGAATACAAAAAGAATGCTGCCATAGCTAAAAAAACTTTTATAAAGAAAAAGAGTGACTGCTTTCGAAAATTTGCAGAGACCATCAATTTTAGCACAGACCTTAAGTATACATGGGAAAAAGCAAAAATTTTTAAAAACAAATGGATAAAAATTAGACCCGATAGTATTGAACAAAATATGCAAAATAAAGAGAAAATTGAAGCTGCTCTTGAAAGACTATGCCCACCGTGGGTTCCAAGTAACCCTAACATTTTCCCTGTTACCAAAAATAACACGCTATTCGACACTCACTTTAGTTTCATAGAATTCAGCATAGCATTAAATTCTCGTCAACATAATTCCGCACCTGGAACGGACGGGATAACGTATGAAGTCATTAATATGCTTCCCACTCCAATAAAACATATATTCCTTGACATTTTTAACCTCATGTTTCATAGCATGGAATTCCCTGACGAATGGAAAAGCATATTTATACATTTTATTAATAAACCTAATTCGGATAGCTTAAGACCTATTGCACTGACCTCATGTGTCTGCAAAATCTTAGAAATCATGGTCGCAAATAGATTTCGCTGGTGGCTGGAAAGAGAAAAAATTATCCCAGATACACAAACCGGATTCAGGAAAGGTTTTTCCTGTGCGGATAACCTAACAAATGTTGCAATGTATATTGAAGAATCTTTTAATGAAAAAAAACATACGCTAGGTATTTTTTTGGACGTGATTGGAGCCTTCAATAACGTTCAATCAGATATTCTCGTTGAAATATTGGCACAAATAGGGTGCCCCTTTAAACTCGTTAAATTCTGTTTTTTTCTTGTCTACGAGAGATTAATCTATACTAATTCAAACATAGATCTCCCGAGAACACTGTATAAAGGCGTTCCTCAAGGAGGAATTTTAAGTCCGCTGTTTTACATTATATACGTTAGCCACATTGTTCGCAATATACCGAAAGCTATAACAGTCTCCCAATTTGCAGACGATATATCTTTGTTCCTTAAAACTAAAGACCCCAATCAGGATAAAAATATAATGGAATGTGCACTAGAAACAATTAGAAATAATCTATTCAAACTGGGTTTGGATCTATCTCCGGAGAAAACGGTATTCGTACATTTCAACAAAAACAAAATACTGCCGGGAGAATTTCAAATTAAATTGAATGATATGATGATTAAATCAACTGAATCAGCCAAATTTCTAGGTATTTATTTTGACTTCAAGCTTTCTTTTGATAAACATGTCAATTACATTGCCCAGAAAGTCAATAGAGCCACCAACATTATAAAGTTCCTCAGAGGTACTTGGTGGGGATCACACCCTTCCACTCTAATAACTTTCTATAAAAGCTACATCAGATCCATAATGGACTATGGAAGCTATATTTACTTCCCAAAAAATAAAGGAGCAAAGCTACAGTTAGAACGACTACAGAACCAAGCTATCAGATTGGCTCTTGGCCTAAGAAAAAGTACACCTACTAACATACTACTTGCCGAAGCCAAGATAACATTACTAGAAGAAAGATCTAAATTTCTATGTAAAAACTTCTTGATAAAATGTATGTCAAACCGTACTTCTAATACGAGATACAATGTCAACAGATTTCTACAAACAACTATAACGCGAGATCGTACTCCGAAGAGATTTCAAATTTTAAAAGAAAGTATCCAAGCTGTAAATTGTATTGATCATCTGATTTTAAAAAGAGACTTCTACAACTTTTTTAATTATACATATGAGGATATTATATATAACGTTTTAACTAATACAAAAATAGGAATGGAGCTATCGCACTCCGACTCTCCCGACTTATTATTCAAGTCCAAATTTAGCAATCAAAATGTAGTCCAAATTTTTACGGATGGAAGCAAAATTCCCGATTCACCTTCAGTAGGTGTAGCAGTGTTCTTCCCCCAATCCAACACGTCGGTTGCCAAAAGTGTCCACAGATTCACTTCCATCTATACAGCAGAGTGCTTAGCCTTATACGAAGCCACTCAAATTGCACTTAATTACAAAAATAAAAATATCAACATTTTCACTGACTCCTTAAGTCTGATTCACTCGCTCGAAAATCCAAATTTCAGCATCAAAACTAATGACTACATTCTTAATATTAGAACCAACATTTCCAAATTTAGCAATAGTAACGAACACGGTACAAATATACAGATATACTGGATTCCAGCACATAAAGGAATTAATGGCAATGAAATTGCGGATCAATTGGCAAAAAAATCTGTAAAATACCCATCAGAAAATATAAGAATTCCATACACAGATTTTAAAGCCCAGTTTAAACAAACAATGAGCGAAAATAACGGTAAATATTTAGAAAATCTTGGGAAAGAAAAGGGAATATACTACTATCAAAACTTTTATAGTAGATCTCCTAAAACTTGGTTTAGTAAACATTGTAAAATAAAGCGAGATGTAATAGTGACAATAGCTAGAAGCAGGTCAGGGCATTACAGTCTCAACGAATCATTGTACAAAATTAAAGTGGTAGATAGCCCTCAGTGTCAGTGTGGACATCCCACTCAAGATCTTAACCACATTGTCTGGCAATGTGATGCCTATGACCAGGAGAGAGAAGTGTTATTGAATAAGTTGGGGAAATGCAGGTTATACCCTCCTTTTACGATTAATTCGTTCCTGGCAAAACCAAATATTTCAGTTATGAAAATTGTACATGAATTTCTCCAAAAATGTAACGTAAATGTCTAGTGTATAGTGTAACAAAAATGTAATTCTGTATCATTAACAATGTAACTATTTATGCCTGTCGTTAAAAAAAAAAAATGTATGTATACTTTTGTAAACCATTGTAAAGCAGAATAGCCTTCCATTCAGAGAAGAGCTCAATTGCTTCCAAATAAAGAAAAAAAAAAAAAAAAAAAAAATATCTGTGTTATACAATATGGCAATATGAAAATAATTCTAATAGGAGTAAATGTCAAACAAAAGACCACTAAATTAAAATCGAATCCAAAATATGCAAACGTTATTAATATGTTGTAAAAAAATCAAAATTGCATTGAACAAACAAACAATAAACGTTGTATTTTATATAATACTAATTAAGAAACCTTTGCGGGCGTGCGCACAACAACTGGTCAAAATTTCATCGCAATCGGATAAATGGTATAAGAACGCATACAAATAGAAGAAGAAAAAGATGGTTGTACTAATTCAAAAACCTTTGCGGGCGTGCGCACAACAACTGGTCAAAATGTCATCACAATCGGATGAATGGCATAAGAACGCATACAAATAGAAGAAGAAAAAGATGATTGTACTAATTGAGAAACCTTTGCGGGCAAGGGCACAACACTTGATCAAATTTTCATTGCAATCGGATGAATGGTATAGGAACGCATACGAATAGAAGGAGAAGAAGATGGTTGTACGAATTCAGAACCCTTTGCGGGCGTGCTTACAACAACTAGTCAAAATTTCATCATCGGATCGGATAAATGGTATAGGAACGCATACAAATAGAAGAAGATAGAATAGAAGAAAAAGAAAATAGTTGTTTCAATTCAGAAACCTTTGCGGCGTGAGCACAACACTTGATCAAAATTTCATTGCAATCGGATGAATGGTATAGGAACGCATAGAAATAGAAGAAGATAGAACAGAAGAAGAAGATGGTTGTACTAATTCAGAAACCTTCGCGGGTGTTGGCACAATTACTGACAAAAATAGGAACGCATACGAATAGAAGAATATAGAATAGAAGAAGAAGAAGAAGAAGAAATTGGTTGTACTAATTCAAAAACCTTTGCGGGTGTTACCACAACAACTGACGAAGGTTTCATTGCAATCGGATGAATGGTATAAGGACCATACGAATAAAAGAAGATAGAATGATGAAGAAAAAGAAGATGGTTGTACTATTTCAGAAACCTTTGCGGGTGTTAACACAACAACTGACGAAGGTTTCATCGCAATCGGATGACTGGTATAGGAACCATACGAATAAAAGAAGATAGAATAAAGAAGAAGAAGAAAATGATAATTTTTATAATTTAAAAACCTTTACGGGTGTGCATACAACCATTTACCAAAATTTCATTGCAATCGAATGAATGGTATAGGAACCATACGAATAAAAGAAAATAGAATGAAGAAGAAGAAGAAAAAGAAGGTGATGATTTTTCTAATTCGGAAACCTTCATGGGTGTGCATGCAACCACTTACCAAAATTTCATCGCAATCGGATGAATGGTATAGGAAGGCATACGGGACAGACAGACAGACAGACAGACAGACAGACATACAGACATTCATTTTTTATATATTAGTATAGCCTATACTCTTTGCGCAAGTGCAAGCAATAAGTTGACAAAGTTTTATTGCAATCGGACGAACGGTATGGTTGCGCATTAAATACGAACAAACAAACACACAAATACTATTTTTCATATATTAGAAGATATTAATATGTACATTGGTATTAAAGACATATTTAGGTACATATTATTATTTTTTTAGCACTACAACAGGCCATGAGGCCCAGTGACAGTAAAATAGTAGTGTAGTAATAAATGAAACAATCACAAACACCCAAGCTTTGAGAAAATCACATAAATATATTGTGATATCACAAGTAATCTAATACGGAGCTGCCGGATGAAAGGCCTTGCGCACTGGACTACAAAAGCCATAATATACATAATAATATGACATAATAATTTGCCTTGATACATATACATAACAAAGTTGTTAGTAATTATTGATAAGATTTTAAAACACGTCTTTCAAAATCTGTAATGTCAATATTTTGGTTAGCAACTTATTGGTGAAATATACGAAAAACGTATTTATTTTCAACGATGTATTAAAATATTCTATATAATATCTTGAATAAAAGATAATCAATTATTCTGATTACATAATACTACGAAACAGTTTTAGATATTAATATTATTTTCATTGAAATATTATGTTGGCCGTGAAAATATGGCTCCGGACAGTATGTTATGTATCTAAAATTGGCATTTTTAACGATGTGTTCTGGTTTCATTTCAGCAGGGTACCTTAAGCCAACGGCATGTCAGCAAGGCAAGGTAATAAAGACGGACGAGGGTTACCTACACTTGGCAGATTCCTTCCATACCGACCGTGACCCCTCTTTTCATTTGTTGCCTTCGAGTCGTATCGAAGTAAATTGACCGTGTGCAAAGTACGTTATGGATATACTAGACGTGTAGTGGCAGACATTACAGATCTTCGCATGGTGAGTTTTCAAATAAAGAACAATTTAATCTGTCGGTATTGCCAGCATGCGAAAATATTTCCGTACAAATGTAGCCAAGATAAAAAACTACATTCCTCATTTTTTTTAATAAATAATTTATTTTCCGTTGTAATAAACAGTAAGTGCCGAATATTATTCTCTGTGCTATTAGCTCTAAATATAGTTATTTACAAATAAATCATTGCTTTTAAATAGCTACCAATTTTAAGAAGTTCTGGAATCCTAATGAAGTGTGTAATAAAAAAAATTGGAATCATATTTCACAAATTTCAAAATGACGTTAGGAAGACTAAATGTTTGTTTAATGTTTGAGACTTTCGCGGTTGTTTTTTATCGTAATAGATTCATGGGTTTTCACTGCGTGTACTTCTTTCCTTGACGTTTCGGGCTCGTTGCTGAGGCCATTATCAATAGGTATCGAGGTATTTCTCTTACCTTACACATTTTAATACATCTTCTCCCTATCTCCCTCTTTCTCCTACGTTAACGTGTATGTTCTGTCTTAGTTTACCATTATATCAATCTATTTTTCCTCTCATACATACATTTACGTGAGTTTTCTATCACCTTACCCCTTTTAATATTTCTTTTCTTTCTCGCTTTCTCCTGTACAGTGTCGTATTTGATTTTTTTCTCGCTCCGCATTACAGATACCAAGACATGATAAAAGACAAATAATATTACATGTTTATAAATATATGTACCTTTATAATTTGTAAAGCAAATAAAGATAAAAATGAGCATTTGAATGCAATTCACGTAGAAAAATATCGAGTAGAATTTTTATAAAAAAAAACTTAACTTAATTTACTCTCAACGTTGTAGAATTTACAATGTTTTCTTTCATTGAAGGGTGCAGTAGTAGGTATGTACCCAAGTCCAGCATGAATTGCTGCCGACGTCGCATTATTCGGACACAACTTCCGGTGGTTTTAAACAATGTCTCTTCGCTTGTTTGAGAGTTAAACAAATTATAGCCACTTACTTTCTATTGGAGAATACTCACCCTCTGCTGGGGTGGGTTAAGACAGTCATTTAAACAGACGGCGTTTAAGTTGAATAATAATTTATTGGTTTATGTTGGACAGAACAATGCAGTTGTTTTATTTATTCACCACTGATAAGAAGCATGCTCGTAATTGACTTACACCACAGTGCTAATGCGTTTAGCTGTATTTAATATAACACGAATTAGTGTCAGTCTCATAAAAGAATAATATTTGAAAAAATATCTAAATTCTTATTATTTATTGGGAACTTTTATCACTTACACATTGAGGGGAATGGGACAACTGGTCGCCATGACAATTGGACGCCGTACTGTCGTAGACACGTATACAGAGCGTAGACGAGGAATTTTAATCAGTTTATATGTACTACTTAGTAGTTATAATTCATTTTACTCTTAACATAATGTTTTTTTATTGTGAATTGAGAATAACCATGTCTAAGGCCTTATATAAAAATTAAAAACTCTTTTTTCGTTGGAAATTAAACATAATATGCACGATTAAATCATTATTTACGTATGCATATTTAAATTCTCACCAACTATTAAATCATAATATAATAATCTAAATATAAATAATAATATTAAACATATTTTTTAAAAGTATCTATAAGTACATAACGTCTATTTATTTTCGAAATGCGTGGTGTCCAGTTGTCCAGGCGCCAAATCGTCCTAGACTCCACATTGAGATATGCGCATAAAAATAATAAGACAATTTTGAGGAAGTTTAAGTTTTACTATATATTTATTGTCGTAATAGAGTATACTGAGCTACTTTGACCATTGTTTAAATTGAAAATATTAAAATTATTTGGTCTAATTTGAATATTATTAAAGAGTAATTGTTATGCATTTAACAAAAATGTAAAGATGCCATTTTTCTTTGAATCTAGTCAACCTAGGAACGTGTATCATTTAAAATATCAAAAAAGATTGCATGAAGTAAGTACCTTTTTATGTGATTTTACCGAGGCTTGGACTGCAACTCGCTGTCATACCGCCTCTTCTCTTCTAGAAGGGGATCCGTCGATCAGGTCCTCACTCCTATTCTGTTAAATAACTTTACAATTTTGCCTAGCTCTTCCGTCTTACCCACCGCCAGGACACCTTTCAATTCGTCGACATTCTCATAGATATCCGCAATTCGCAACTGTACTCTGTGAAGTTCATATTTAGGGCATTGTAGTGCTATATATACAATGTCCTCTAAAACATGACATTCATCGCAGAGTTGCGATTCGCTTCTTCCCATGAGGACATCAAATCTTTTGCCCATTGTGTGCCCTGTTCTCAGCCTCAGTATTAAAGTAAGTACCTTATCCCATCATTGTTTCTTTGATCACTGCCAAGGAAAATGTATTATTTATATATGTAAAAGTTTTATTGTTACACTTACGTATTATTGTTTAATTAAATCAACCAAATGGCTCGAAAGTCTCATATAATTCAACGTTTTCATAGAAAATCAGGTATTATAGTGGAAAATAAAATTTGTATTTATTACCCAGTGGATATTAAAATTTTTAGTTTTAAGAAAACGTTAAAGGGAAATATTATATCTTCATTTTTACTATTTTGTTAATAATATGACTTTCACACTCTATACAAATGCGTAATAAGAATGAGATTAAATGCTACATTTATGTATTTACAAAATATTGTAAAAAATTATTATCGAAATAATTGATTTCAAAATTGATAAAAATAGTTTCAACACACAGATATAGAAAAAATGCTGACTCGTCGAGAATCAAATTGTTGAAGTACTTTTTTTTTCGGTCACTAAAATTTATTATTATCTTATATTGTATTATATTTGTTTTAAATTAAAAAAAAATATAAAGCATGAGAAAAAACGTAATAAAAATATGTAATAAACATACAACGTGACGTATAAACACAAATTCTAAATTTGAAAAACTTGAGAAATCTTTTATTTTAATCAAGTTTTGAAAAAAAACAAATGATACTCTGACAATAGTTTGACAGATACATGCAGTGCGGTAATAGCAGATAAAGTAATTTGTGTATCGATAAAATTAAATGTCCAAGAGAATTAAGGATAATTATAATAAGGATTTGGTATTGTAACCTACTGTAACATTAGACGATATACACGATAAATTAAAAAAATAGAAACATTATGGGTGAAGAAGAACCATCAGATAATGGTCGCCGTTTGAACGTGTTCAGCGATGGCGTGCTTCGCAAAGTCAGGAGACTACTAGACTCTGTCAAATTGACGCGGTAGCTCACAGACAAATGATTAAGTCTAACACCGGAACACAACAATTAAAAGACAACTTAGAGAGAGGAAACCGGGAGAAAGCGTATTTTGACGAATGGTACTGAGAGACATGGTAATATTTATGAATATTTTTATCTATATATAGTGTTCACACTTGGCCTAGTCTACCTTATCATGTAAGAATATTATTGAATATTAATTGTTTAATGAATAACTTTTAAAGACTGATATCATAGACATATCTCATTAGTCAACTCCATTAATTCCCAATACGTTACCATTGTTCCCAGAATGGACGATTTTACACCTCTTGAGTGTAGTATTTTTATTGTTTATAATTACTAAATGATCTATTATTAGGTTTTGACGACTTATTAAACCGTTATCGTGTGTATTAGTATTAATAGGATATGGGTTTTTTATAAACACTACAACTATTCTTAATATTTGTTTGTTATATGTTTTTATTGTGACCCAATTGACTTGATAGGTAGCTAATGGAGTTTTTACCTACTTTATTGTATTGATTGGTTGCATAAGTTAGAGTTAATAGTATTCGTTGTGAGTGTTTATTTGCCTTTTGGTGAGTTACACAGTGCCTGAAGATGCCGAAAGGCGAAACCTAGGTCGCAAAAAACGGCTCAAATGGAATAGTACTAAACTTAAATCCATTAGATTTTGTTAATGTCAAAAAGATGAATATCGTTTTCAGTGACCTTGTTAGCTTTATTTCACCATCCAAAATAAATTAATAACCCGTGTCGCAGACAGACTACTTAAATCATTGACATGTTCTTCCAAAGTTTAATTATTTTGTTTCTCAATATTAAAATTATTAGTTGAAATTACATTTTGCTGTTTATTATAATTTTTGCTGAAGGGTATCCGAATAAGCACAGTGTGATTTGATTTAATACTTGTGTAATTATTTCGACTAGATAACTATAATAGTTGAAAACTTGTTTTACACCCAATTTATTTTGATTATTTTTCCTATGAATAGTTTATTTAATTCCACACGAATACGAGCAGTGCATGTCGAGGTCCGAGTTTTAATTTAAAATTTACAATGGTTTATTATACAAAGTAGTTTTATCCCTTGCGAAACAATATACACGAATAAAGCTTGGTTTGCGTTAAGACTCTCATAAATAAGGCTGCGGCTAGTAACATAGGTAGTGCCTAGTTGTGTGGAGAGGAGAAGAATACATTTAGGGTTTTAGGATATCGTGACCGTGTACTTGACAGGTATGTAGTCTTCCCAACTTGCATTATTTATACCGCAGACCAAATTGTTGAATAATTTGTCAAAGGGAAAACTAAAATAAGCCAGGAAGAGTATCATATTCAAAAGACGGTAATTTAATCTTTGCAGCTTTATACTGTATATGGTCATGATACTTGGGTATTTTTTAAATATATTTTTATATTGTAAGTACCAGTTGCGAAGGGTGGAAGTAGGGCTGTTAGTATTCGCCATAAATAGTGCACATAAACCTTTGTCAGTCGTAAGCATTTGTTTTCATTTCAATAAGACTACAATTTACAGATGGTATTTGTTAGTTTTTAAAATTCAATTAAACCCTGCGAAAACCAAGCCATAATAGCTGATAATAGTCAAAAAATACTCGTCTATCTATAAAATATCTAAAATTATGTAATTAAATCATACATAACTTTGGATATTTTATGGATAGAATACTATTTTTTAACTATTATAATAATCGGTTTAGTTTTGGCATGGCTAAATGAATTTTAAGAAATGGACCAACAATAATATGTGTGATATTATGTATTCTAAATCTAACGAAAACAAATAAGTATGAATGAAAAAGTATCCACAACTTTGTAGTATCGCCCAAAATATACCAGAACTATTATGGCTTGTTTTGGGTAGGGCTTAATTGATTTTTAAAAACTAACCAACATCATCTGTAAAGCATAATCTTAGTTCAACAAAAATAAATACATATGACTAACAAAGTTGAATGTGCACTATTTATGGCGGATCTTTACAGCCCACCTCCACCTTTTGCTACTAGTAGGTACATATTATATCAAAACCACTATACCTCATTATAAAACTCTCCTTCGGCTGCCAACAGTATTAATTCGTGTATGGCAGACATGTCCAACTTTAAAAATAAACTGTGATCTACTATGCAGAATTAAAAGTCTTAATATCATTATTGAAAAAACGAACTACACCGATGCGTTTCAAATTAAATGATAGATGTCTTTAATTTTCACAAAAACATACTCAATTTCCCATTCGTCATAAAAATTATAGGTTTTGATATTCTTTTGGGCAGTCATCAAACTATAATCCTACTGTGCAATGAGCCTACTCCGCGTTTGTTTAAAGCGCATGGGTTTTATCTTCTCTTACTCTAACTTCTGCGGCTGGCCATGAGTGATGCAATATGAATAAAGTAATACGACGAGGGCACGCAGGCTTCTTCATGGTTGATTTCAAAACGACTCTCCCGTAAGCTGGCTAAGGAAATAGTGCTTAATGTTTGACCTTAAAAATCTCATAAAATCATTTTGTTGTATTGGTATGTGCACGCTTTTGAATTTTTATGACTCAATCCATATAGGCGTATTTTGTTGCGAGCGGCAAAAATACTTCCCGCGATCGACCGTCCGATCTTGATCAACGCGATTTACATGCGTACGGCGCTCAGAAAATAGCTCTATCTGATTTGCTTTTGAATTTGGTTTATCCTGAAGTTGTATTTTTAAACTTTTTCTTCCATTATTTATCTCTTGTCACCATAAATAATAAGTATATAATCCCTGGACTATGTATAGCGGAGTCTGAACGATACGAAGATATTTGAAAATATTCGGCCAACATAATTGGATAGCTGCAGCATCGCCAGGGATGGATAAAATTTGGGAGAAGGCCAAAACCCGGGGAGGAAAATGGTGAAGTACCTTCATATTGTTTTTAAATGTATGCAAAGAAAGTTAGTTACTTCTATCTGTCGAAGAAATCAAAACCCATATAGGATTAATGTTAGTTGGTACATCAAACGTTTTTTTTTTCCAAATTTACTGAAGGACGAATGATTCAATTATTCCGTTTTTAATTTATTTTATGCGTAGTTATACTTGTAATGTATATGAGTAATTTAGAAGGCCACATAAAGCTATTAAGCTTTATGTGACTTTATGTAAATTTTGGCGTTCAACTTATTTTACCTGTCATTGAAAATAATCAAAATGTTGGCAATTGATATTATATTTTTTTCAAGTGTGTTTTTGTTATTTATTATTTTATTACACATATATTAATTTCACTTAGATAACAATATTACGACGGGTGATAGAAATATTTTTGTGTTAATATATTTTTTTTTATACCAATTATAAAGTGTTTCAATCAATAACCATCTCGCAAATATAAATGGGAATCTTTTATTTCGGATAGAGGTCAAGTGGAAAACCTTATAAATATTTTTTTATTTAATTGTGTAAGCAAATGGGAAAAGTTACACTTGCTTGCATCCATCCATTTCCTCTATTTTATTGTTCTTAATATTTCTTCTCTGTTCTGGCAGAACACACTAACTGGAGAATAGTAGTTTTGAGTAATTTGACTTTGAAGTTGTTAAAATGTTTGAAATGGTCTATCATGTGAGTTTATTAAGTAATCTTAAAAAGGATGACTTTAAAATAAAGACTGTTTATTTATTAAGATGGTTTCCAGACGGTAAAGTTTGAAATAAGGAACATTTTGGTATAACTAACTCAATATGTAATTTTTTCGAATTAGTGTCTTCTGCCAGAACAGTGCTACAGTTACTACTATATACGGTTCACAGACCAGAGAAAATCTCGCAACACACTACCAACGTAAAGATCTATTCACGTAGATTGTTTTGCAGTTTTGTATTAGCGTTTGCCTCTACATCTAAATGCTTCTCTCTCTGATGGGTTCTCTTAACATACAGTTATGTAAATTCAGTAAATTCACATTTCAGTGCACGGCGATTACAGTCTTGGGTAACTGCTCCTCAAACATTCTCAGTTATAAAAATAAATGGTGTTCCACACCAAACGTAGTATCCTCTGATACGGCCGATTAAAACCGGGTATGGTGCGGGGTGGATGTGGTTTGGTGGGGCCAATAATTATTTTAAAGCGAAAGAGCTGAGGCGTTCATCTGAGATGCCGTAAGATAGATGATAGAGTCTGTCATATGATAATGTGTACCAATTCATTGAGTGTGGTGGTACCTAAGAAGTCACAAAGTCGGCGTAAAACCGTTGGGTCGAAGACACAATTGAGTTTAGAAAAAATAGCTGAGAGATTTTGAGTCACATTTTTCTCATATCCGTGTAAGATTCGTATATTTTTTGCGGTCCATGCGTTGGCATCTGTCATAGCTGTGATATTAACTTTCAATATGTCAGCCATGGCGCAACTGGATGCGGCAAATGGATAAACCATCATGTGCCCAGTAGTTTCCTCGATGTAACCGTTTGTGGAATCACCAAAGTACCATCATTTTCATATAATACGTCTTATTATATCGGCATAGCGTTCTTCAAGCAGCGACGGTATAAGGAGACGTAAAATAAATCAGAGGTACGTATATTATATGTTACATGTAGGTTTAAATTACAACAGTAAGAAATATTTATTAGATCAGCGGTTCTCAACCAATAGGTAACACCTCACATAGGATTCACTTCAGACTGAATAATTGTGATAGTGAAATACTACATTTTATACTAACATTTTAACTTAAATCACTTAAAAAGGCACACTGAATACTAAAATTAATATAACTCATTTATTATTCATTTAATTCAACTAAATATTTTAAATATTTATAAATATTGAATTCTTTTAATATTTATTTAATTAGATTAATTTTGTGTATCAGTAAGATTGTGAAAATATGTCAAATAAGTATAGTTTTTATGTTTTTTAGCCTTTTTTAATACAACATGACATAATCACCTATATAAAAAGTCCATGATAGAAGTAGGTAAATGATAAAAGAAATATATACTAAATTAAATGTTTTTTACTGTCTCAAACATCTCATACTTACCAAGTTGATCATTATTTTGACATATTTAAATAAAAATAGATTTTATTAATCAAATAATTCTTAAAAAAAATATATCGGAATCTATAATACTAACATCATGATATGATAGCTACATAAATTATTAAGTATTTTAAACTTTAAAAAAAATCAAAATATGATTATTGATGAAATTGTTTGATTTCCACCATGTCCTGCATCCTTTAACAGCGGCACCAAATTGACGCTATGATCTTTATATTACAACATTTAAAAATATAAAATTATTATTGTGGAAAATTTGAGCATCTCTGTTATTAGTTAAGTAGGTACGGTGGAAGTACGTGGCAATGCAACGTAGTGAAAGTAGTTTTGAGAAACCTTCATTCAGCAGTAGATAGATTTAGTTTTAGACTGTAGTTGATATGGGATTACTTTATTTTAATATCAGTCATTATATGAATGATATACTTAATTTACAATATGTATATTTATGTAGAAATTGAAAACGTGATCGAAATTGTATTTCTTGACAATTATTAATAATCACAATTTTAGTCGACGAGTCACAAATCCGATCTGCCGACTTTTTCTATCTTAAAAAATGACAACAACGGTTTTTATTTCACACTTATTATTAGATTAATATAATATATAATTTTGTTTTCTCAATATATTAGTTAACTGACATACCGTGACTTGAAAAAGCAAGTACCTCAATTTGTAAAGAAATGTCATGCAACTTCGCAAAAATTCTAAAGCGCATTTTGCAACTCATTAAATATCCGCGAGTGACGGAGCGCACTGCATGTAATAAGTGCATGAAAAAACGAGTGTGTTTAAAATTTACCACAACATGCATTTGATTGGTACTACATTGCGTCGCCACACTGCAAATGTATTGTTTGATTTTTACCGCAGTCATTTAATTGTTGCGGTGAAATTGTAGTACCTTTGTAGTACTGAAATCATTATTAAGATCTTCACCAATTAATTCTTCGTGGTAAGTTTTCTATTATCATGTGTGTTGTCAATTTATTTTATTAGATAATTGACATAAACGTCAAAAAATAAATTATTACCGTAGTTTATAAGAATACGTCCGGATTTCTATAAATATCTGCAGTGCGCATCTGGAAAACGAGATTTTTTTTAAATCAAACAAAATTTCGATACCTACCAAAAATGTTGGAGTTCACTGTTTGTATTAGATAATTTATTCAAGGTGTGCGCATTGCTCAAATTTGGTGGCTTACTTTATCGTACTACAATCAGTTTGAGATCTTCACCAATTGATTCTTTGTCTTCGATTTTATATTATCTTGGGTGTTGTCGATTTATTTTATTAGATAATTGACATCAACGTAAAAAAATAAATTATTGCAGTATTTTTTAAGAATACATTCGGATTTCTGTAAATATATGCAGTGAGCATCCGGATTTAGGCTGGGATGAAATTGGTCACACGAGATTTTTTTTAGACCATGTCCGATCTAATAAGATCATATTATGGGCCTCCACAGAATGAAGGTTTGTATTAACAGATTTTGTTTTCACGAGAAATGGACATTTACTCAACCTATTAGGTCCATACCCTGACACAAACTCAAATTGAAAAACAATATGTGTATTTATTTTGTCAGAACCAGGATTCGAACCTCGGACCCACGGCGCTATAGGCCGATGCTTAAGCCATGCGGCTACCGTGGGTAAGTTACCAAGAATTGACAAGATTGCGATACCAAAAATGTTGAGGTTCACTGTATTAGATAAATTATTCAAGGTGTGCGCCATTGCTCAAATTTGGTGGATTACTTTATAGCTCTGTTTACAACTATGTAACATCCCCCAGTTCGTTTTGCGGCGTCTCGGGAATAAGCAATCGGAATCGCGGTGACGTATGCTTTTCTGCTGTCCGCCCTGAATACAAACCAGGATAATCTAAAGAACTTTTTCTCACACAAATCATATTATTTGTGTCGCAAAGTTAGCCGCGTGCCACAGTTTGCGAACATCTTTTTTGTCTCGAATTAAGTGCGTACGGAAAGATAATGTATCTGCATACTTACTTAATATATATATTATGTACCAGTAGCAACGGGTGGAGGTAGGCTATTAAGATCAGCCATAAATAGTGCACACTAAACTTTGTCAGTCATAAGTATTTGTTTTTGTTGAACTAAGGCTACAATTTATTTACAGATGGTATTCGTTAGTTTTTAAAAATCAAATAAACCCTGCCTAAATCAAACCATAAAGGTTTTGGTATACTTTGGGGGATACGACAAAATTTGGACACTTTTTCATTCATACTTATTTTTTTTGGTGAATTAAGAATGCATATTGTATTGGTAGTGGTTCATTTTTTTTTAAATCCATTAAGCCCTGCCTAAATTAAACTATAGTACCTGTATAAAATATATTATTCTATCTATGAATATATATTTAAAGTTATGTATGATTTAATTGCATAATTTTAGATAGGTAGTTTATAGATAGATGAGTATATTTTGTCTATTATATATTATGGCTTGTATTCCCAGGGCTTGAATTTTAAAAACTAACCAACACCGTCTGTAAATAATTGGAGACTGATTTCAATGAAAACAAATATGAAGGACTGACAACGTTTAGTGTGCACTATTTATGGCTGATCTTAACAGCCTACCTCCAACCCTTCGCCACTGATATGTGCTATTAGAAATAACAAATATTTCAAAACGTATACATACTTATAATTTTATTAGTAGGTACTTATTTCACTTCTTATATTATAATATTATACTACACTTAAAACAGGTTTCATCTTAATAGATGTTTTCAATTAGTATAGTTTTACAACACAATATTAAATTTATAAACTCTCTTTTGACACACACAACTCCATAATATTATATTCTCAACATTGCAGAATAACATGTCGTTCTATCAAGAATTAACACTTAGGAATATTAATATGCATACCTACTAATTATACAGTTGGGTATTTCCGAGAAAATCTCAATCTCGAGATTCAGGATTTCCCGAAATTATGAAATTTTGAATTCTCGAGATTCGGGATTTCCAGATAAGAATTCTCGAGAATTCTCGAGAAAATTAAAAAAATACCTGTAAAAATCCTAAAATCAGTGTAAAAACAGACGAAATATTCCAAAAAATATGATTTTTAAGTAAGAAGTATAGTAAGAAGAGAAACAAAATAGAAGTAGGAAAACTAAAATAATTCAAAACATTCTTTATCAAAATAGGATTTCTAAAAACACAGACTGTCAATGGCTGCATCTGACAATCGCGTACGCTTTTGAGACACAAAATTCCCTGATTTTAAAAAATTGCGCTCATTTTGAGTCGACGTTGGCTTAATTGTGTTAAATGCCCCGATCAGTCTTTGAATGTTTTGTATTTTCTGTCCACTTTTTTGATATAGAAAAATCGTTTTTTCAATTAATATTTTTTAATAAAGAAATCCCGAATCCCGAGAAAAAATTCTCGAGATTCGGGATGGATAATCTCGAGAATTGTCGTCGGAAATTCCCGAAACCCAACTCTACCTACATACATGCACCCTAACAACATTTTTTTGTCTAAGCTGACTGAGTGTCTTGGCATCCACGAAATAGAGTTTTTAATGAAATACTTAATTTTTTTGAGAAATATAACCAAATGGATTCGTTTCCTGGATAAAAGACAATGAAAATATAAATATTTTTTAGATATTATGTGATTTGAAGCCTATAAATGCTTTGAGCATATTCCCTCGTCAGTTAGTGCATATGGACGCCGCAGTGCATACCCAAGAATCCCTGTGGTTTGCATCTTCCAATTGGATATAATAATAATTGGTCAATTGTTGTACCTTGGGGTAACAAGCTTAATTTACTTAACTTACTTACTTAACACAAAGTTATCAAATATAATTACAAGATAAAAAGAACTTTTTATATACAACGTTTTTAAATTTCCTGTTGAATTGACCGGCTTAAACGATCAGAAAAATGTGTACTTGATAGAAATAATACTGAAATGTCATATTGATTTCCATAGTAACTCACGTATATATTAATAATTTAGTTGCTAGGACCCACTTAGCAACCAATAATAGTTTTACTTTTTACGGATTTCTTCCGAAATAACTTTTCATACAAAACAGAATTAACTGAAAATGAAATCAATTCTACTTAAAGATGGCTAAAAGTATTGAAAAAATGCATTGGCATCGTGTTCTGATATATTCTAAAAATTTAAAATGTAAAGCTAGTCGGAAAGTTAGTTAAAAATCGATTGCAAGATTTCTACCGGACAAACAACCACAAACTAAAACGTTGTAATAAATACATATTATTCAAAAAGCAGTTAAATTTTTTTTTAATTTAATGGTAGAAAGATGCATTTACATGAGTTTCTTTCGATGATCATCACGAATGAATCATTAATCAGAAATTATTTTATTGCTTAAACGTTGCATTGAAAATAAGATTGAGTACCTACTCAACTCTGCGGTCAACTTAAATTGAAATACAGGTTGGAATTCACTTGTTATTTGAAAGCAATATTTTCATCAAGAAAAACAGGAATTGGAAAAAAGAGTGGATACAACTATTGGAATTTTGATTTAATTATTATAGGAGTATTAAATGAATGGACTGCATAGTGCATATCCATATAAGACTTCCAAAATATCAATTTGATTAGCTTCTTATTGAAGGAGCACCGTTATTTACAAAAGAAAATAGTGTAACTATAAGAGAATTTATTATTGACCTAACCTAACCTAACCTAACCTAAACTAACCCAAACTAATAAATAATCCAGTATATCGGGTATTTTCAAAATGCGTTGTCCGCTGTATTCCGTATAACCGAACAGTACCCTAAAATCTTTTCATTAAGAACTGCATTTATATGACCAATAATTGTATAAGGTCACTTTACCTTAACGAAGATTATAATATTAAACCTAACATCTGCTATGAGAGGACGTAACAAAATATCTTACTGAAAGCAGAATATGAACCAAAACTTTTCTCATTTCATTTTATGTTCATATTGAGTCAAGATTTTTTGCCTTCCACATATTAATCTTACAAATTAAGATCTAAATCCGGGTTTTTATTCCGAGTTGTAAACAGTTATGCAAACATTTAAGAGACAAGGTACATAGTTTCCACCATCACTAACATCCTATATGATAATGAGGTGCGAAATATTTATAAAAAATTGTAATAACTACAATTAAAATATCTTTGAGATTTAATCCAATCTTAATTGAGGCTGTGTTGTAGCAAAATGATTTGCCATTCGAAAAAATTAGTACTGGACGAACAAGAATACGAGCTAATAAAAACGTGGTAAAAATAATGAAATCGTATTAAAACCGCGTTTAAAAATTGAAGCAATATTAGTAAAAATGTAAATACAAAAAATACGAACTACATACATGTAAGTACGCTGAATGAGCTGAAAAGACCGTATTTTTAAATGTATTAAACAATGTCCATCTAAACTCATCCTCACGTATGTAGAATGCATCAATATCCGAAACGATTTGGTTAAACACAGTTATTGCCCGCCCAATTGGCATTATCAACGGCAAGTTAGTTCTGCACCTTGGGAGAGCAAATAATTGATGTTCCCGATTTATAAGATTAATGACACAAAGGTCGACACTGAAAAAGTCGTCGGAAAAAGTACGTAGCCTAATATAGATTATATATTATATGGAAATAGTACCCACAGGTGTAATAATAATTTATGTATCACATTGACTTATAAAAAATTGTTATATAATTAGTTACCTACATAGTACTTAAATGTTATTATTACGCTACTATAGGTAGGTTTAAAAACGTACGATTGCCGTATTATTTATCCAATATTTCGACGCAAAATTTTCATATTTCGTTTGAAGGATTTCAAATGAAAAAATAATTCGAAAAAATATTTAGGTACTATTCACAGTAATTCACAGTAATTCACAGTAGGTATTCACTTTCTTTCAACATAATTCGAATTATTTTTGTTTTAGTCATTATGCAAAAAAAAATTTTTTAGCGTTTCACCCATGTCTTAATAATTAATGCCAAATTTATTGAAATGATAATATTATATTTCATAATTAATTAGTAGTAAGTGTCGTTATGTACTGCCGCGTGTTTAAATATTTATTTGGACCCTTTTAAACAAATTTTAAAGCAGTGGAAACAGATTAAGCTTTTTTGCTTTTAAAATCAGAAAGAACTAATAATATGTTGTAATATCTTTCAATTAAAATTGTAAATTTTATTTATACAGTTACCGAGGTACTAAAAAAAAATCACAAATAAAATGGTCTTTGACAAAAAATCTTCTTTGAAGATTTATTTTATCGAGATTGTAAAATACCTTTATCACAGACCAATAAATTATGATTAAAATATATACTAAGTAATTTTATTTTAAGAAAATATTTCAATCAAATTGTGTTCAAAATAGGAATGTCAAACATGTTTTTTTTGTACTGAGGCATGGTTTTGTCGATCATTTTATTTATTCCTCTCCTGGATACAAATAGATATTTTCTTTATAAAATGCTAAAAATTGTTATCAGAAGCATAATATGTATCAAATTGTATTATACTTTTAATAATTATTATAATTCCATACAAAAATAAGAATGAATGTACCATTTACTTGTTATTTTATAATTTGGGATTTAATATGCCTACATACATAAACATTTATATAACCGGTGCTATAAAATAATATCGAATGTAATTATTAATTGATTGTGTAATATGTTTTCTTAAATTAGAAACAGTGGACGAGTTTGTATATCTTGGATCAACCGTTAGTGGAAAAGGTGGATGTGAAGCGGAAATAAGAATGCGCACACAGATTGAAAAAAATGCGATGACAGGTCTTACCACTATATGGAAGGATCGGGGAATTTCGTTAGCCACAAAAATTATGTTTTTGCAAACATTAGTGTTCTCTATATTTATGTGGAGTCGAGTCATGGACCTTGAGGACAATTGATGACTTTGAGATGTGGTATTTGCGCCGAATGCTTCGTATTTCTTAGACAGAATACAGGACAAACCAGTCAATCATCCAAAGACTGCAGATAAAGGAATGGCTCTCGACAATATGTTTGAGACGGTTTCTGCAGTTTTTTGGACATATTGTCCGGCGCGGACCGGGCAACCTTGAGAGACTGGTGGTTTTGGGTAGCCTCCAAGGAAGGAAAAGCAGAGTAAGTGCGTACGCGTGCTGGAAAGAACTGACTGGGGGCACCATTCATTCTGCCCTGAGAGAAGCGGAAGATCGAGAAGGATTGAACGTCTTGGTCGCTCAAAAGATGCCAAAATTAAAAGTGGTCACGATCCTCAGCCACGAGTGTACGACCAAGAAGAAAAAAATAATATAATATAATTATTATAATATAGGTACTAGTCGTCCATAAATGATGTCATGCTTTAAGGAGGGAATAGGTCTGATATAATTCTAATGACATGTCATAATAGGGATAGGAAGGCTGTAAAGATTGTGATCCTACAAAACCAACAAAAATTAAACTATTAAATATTCCGTGAGAACACAATACTAATTTATTTTGATCTATAAAACAGACTTTCCTAACTGGTGAGCCGCAAGCGGTTTGCAATTTACCGCAAGATAATAATTTATTATTGTGTATAATAAAATTCATTTGAAGAACTTTTGCAGACTCTGCTTGAAACAAATGCGGCAATTTGTGGCTAAGCTTTGAAAAGTTAAATATTAAAACTCATATTAAATTACGGTCACATTGACTTTTGCACAGAAAGCTGTCATAACAAAGAATTTGGCATAAGATTCAATGTTCACATTAAATTACATCGTAAATGTGATACAACACCATTGCAGTACTTGAGCTTTTAGAGCTTTCTATGTAGAAAGGGGCTCAGAACAGCACACCATTAATTTATATATTCTTTTCAACACTATAACAGACTATGAACATAAAAATAGTGTAGTGAAACAGTAATGCAGTACGTAGTAGAAGTGAAACAATCAAGCTTTTAGAAAATTACATAATTTTAACCGTTAATTAATGCATGATGATCTACTTTTTAATAAAAAAATATATACTCATAAAAATATTATGTAAAACGAATATGTGTGATTACGGAAAAATAATAAAAAATATTTAATAGTTTTTTTTATATATTTTCATCAAAAAATACTTCGTACCTAATATAAAAATGCTATATTATATTTTTGGCCGCGCGGTTTTAGCGTCGTGGATCTTAGGTTCGAATCCTGGGTCTGGCAAGTTTACATATTATTATTTTTCAATTTGTGCATGAGTCAGAGTATGCACCTAATAGGTCGAGCAAGTGGCTGATATCCATTTCTCGTGAAAACTAAATCTGTTAATACAAACCTCCACTCTGTGGAGGCCCATTTCATCTTATTAGATCGGACATGGTCAAAGAAGAAGATTTTTTTAATAATGAAATTATGTTTAACAATTATTATAATATCATAAATAATCAATCAATCCACCTTATAGAATCTAGTAATATTTTCCCCCCACAAAATCTAATATGTTTATGGTTAAAACCGACTTTGAATATAATCGTTGAAAAATAACTCCCAAAATCCGGTCAAAACATAATTTCTCCGGCTCGCGTCGTTTGATACAAATTATATCCAACAACCACAACTTTACTAACAATGACATATTATATCGGCAAATTTGAAATAATAATTTCTATTTTACCATTGGATATAAAACTATTTATGATAAAATCGATTTCTGTTTTGCTTAAAAAACCGAAACTAAATTTTGTACTGCACGTAGTATGCATTTAAGGGTTAAATCATAATACAAAATACTAGTGAGTGCCCACTACTATAGAATGATTCAATTTTTTTCCCCAAATCAATGAGATAACCATTGGGTCTATGTATGCGACCCGCTACTTTTACCTCACCTTACCACCCCACCGCTGATATTTAATATTTTTACCTACTCGTAATCAATTATTATAAGTGCATTATATTATGTTCAGAATATTTTGAGATATCAAAATTGAACTACTGGTAGGTACCATTATTGCTTTATCAAGTATATATTCATTATAGCACTACAATAATTAATTAGGCTCAATGGCAGTAGTGTAGTAAAACATTCGTTTAATAATAGAAGTGGAATATTGCAAACACCCTGGCTTTAAGAAAATCACATACTTAAATAATATATTGTCATTTCATCGAAAATCGAACCTGGAGCCTACAGATGACAGACAAGCAGTTTACGCAATTGCACAAGTTGTAAGGCTCATTAATTTGAATTTTGTAGTTTTTGGTTATAACGGAACAAACAGACAAGGCACTAGAATTGTATTATTAATATTACCACAACATACTTAGGTATATTATATATATTTTTAATTAAGTAGGTATGTAAAATATAATACTACTTTTCGAAGAAATGTAATTTTAGTAATAATAGTAACAGCGTGGTGTGACGCAAAAACGATTTTGAAGCACTGTACCAAAATACTCAATTACAACAATATTTGTTAAAGTAAAATATTGTGTATTGAATACTAAAACAAGTTAAGTAACATTGTTGTCGAATCAGATGATATAAGATGTATCTGGTGGCACATGACATTTTTTGCCGATGTTGACTTACCGGGTAAATTACCGCAGATATACGGGGAACTATTCCCGACACGTATCGCGCCCTATCTGTCTGGAATCCCTAATTGTTATAAGATTCATGCCTAATAATTAGGTACAACTGTAATGGCTCAAAATCAATGGAGATTTATGGTAATTGAGACCTTGCTATCGCGAATGAAGTGATTTGGATCACGTATGAAATAATCATAACAATTAGGGAATACACTGTAATGTGGAGATACGTGTAATTGAATTTGCGTAACGATTCAGAGTAACATTATATATAAATTTAGGTACACAATATTATATACTACATAAATAACATTAATTTGTCATATTATTAAAATAAGTAATATACTAACCAATGACATTATTAATAGACACGCACTCAATACAGTAGTAAGCAAGTAAATTCGCGCATAGCGACATTCGCACATGTATAGGTAGACGTCACGCAATTTCCATTATACGATATCACGCATCGGGAATTTATAGCAATATCACCTTTATTGTAATGGCGTTAGAACAGTGCTTCTAGTGTCAATGTTCATTTGAGCGTAGGAGGTTCGTTCGAATCGAACCATTCGGCAGACCCGACAAAATGCATTGGGAATTTATAGCAATATCACCGTATTGTAATGGTGTTAGAACAGATTATGCCATTCGGCAGACCCGACAAAAAAGTGAGTGTCATTTTTTTTCTAGATGCTTCGTCCATATTGATGTCATTGAGTAGAACACATAAAAGAGTTTCGTCGATATTAATAATTATAATACACCTTCAAGAGAATTATTTCAACATAAGTACTAAAAAGAGACATACAAAATATTTAATAATAAACTGAAACCATTCAACACTCTTTTTTAATAATTCAAAGTTTATCTTTGAACGAATTAAAATAATATTAATTGATCTTCTTAGAGTAAGTAGTAGATTCGTACCGGAGCATATAAAACAACGTTAACCTCTGGCTTTTTTATATCGATCTACGTTTTGTAGACAAGGCTTACTATAAATAGACAGACCATGACAATAAACTGTAGTGCTAGTTATTTTGGCCACACTTACAATGATTTGCGAATGCATTAATAAGGTAAACTGTTTATAGAAAATGATAATTGATGCATAATGAAATAAATGGTCGAAAATCTTCATTTATTGCATTGCATTCGAGAATAATCAATATCTACCACTAACATCGTAATTCTCATTTCAGTGCTGCGGCGCTGTATGTCTCACAAGGTGGAAGGCGCGGAACGTGGCGATGGACCGAGGAAAGTGGCACGTCTATGTTCCAATGCTGGAGTGTGTTAGTACGAAGTAAAACGTAGCAGTGTCACCATCATGGCCCCCACAAAGGGGGGGGGGCTGACAGGGTTCTAGCCTGGGGGCCCGGGCTTAAAGGGGGCCCAGCGTGGTGATTCTACCAGTTAAGTAAGATAACCATACACCACAGATTTGCTGTAATATTGAAAAAAGTCGCCTGCGGCGCCATGTTACATAAAGAATAGTACCATTTAAAATGACTGCAACACAATTAAGTGTAATATTATGATGATTGATATAATTAAATGATAATTGAAGTGTACAATTATATTTTATAAGTAGTTATTTTTAGTGTATTTCTTGACTAATTAATGACAATGACTATTTTTCCAATATGATGAAGGTTTGCAAGTTACTTGACTACAAGAAAAGAGGGTCGTGATCAGTGCTTCATAATTTATGATGCCAAGTGCCGACAACATAATAATTCTAGATTTATTTAAAAATACAAAGTATCGCTAAAAATAGACGAAACACCCCTAATTTTACCTCGTAGAACCTTGGTGTTCCACGGAATACCAGTTGGGGAACACTACTATAGAACATCACACTGCCCTTAACCTTTGCGATAGGTAGAAGGCCCGCCAAACATCTTGACCTGGGGGCCAGCTTCAGGATGTGGGGCCATGGCCACCATAATCATCATCAGATGGCGTCAATCCATTGCTGCATAGAAACATATTAACTGCCACATATATCCATAAATTTTATGAGTTCCTCGATCCAGTGGGTTTAAGGATATCTCTGTAGTCGCTTACTGTCTCAAATAACACTAGACTAGTGACATAACCAGCCCATTACCATTTAATCAGTTGGGCGATCTACATCAAATCGCGTACTGTTATCTGCCTCATTATATATTGGTTATTTTGTGGTATTTCCGCGTTATGTCCAACGTGTACCTTTTGATGCCACGGTGCGCTTTTCATATATTTTGCATTTTACTGGATTGAACTGAGGAAAATATTGTGACGTTATGCTTGTTCTTAAATTCTGTACCATATAGCTGAAAGTCTGGAAGTCACATTTTCAATATTTTCTATAATCAAATCTTCATCCAAATCACTTGCGTTCGGACTAAAACTCCATCTGTTGGACTACCGCACTTTTGCAAATAATATTTTAGCTATAGATTAATGCAAAAATGACTAAAATTAGACATCAACTCTTTCAGTTCTAAAGTGTAATAATTATTGGACTACCATCGTTTTGTAAGTAAGTATTTTGAAAATCATGTGACATTGGATTCCCAAATTTTAAGCATTAAGAGGATAAGTTTATTAGTTTATAATGGAAGTGCGGTTAAAAATGGGCGGAGCATGTTAGTTCACAGTTTTAATACGTAGCCATGAAGATGTTGCTGATGAGTACTTTGATGTTGGAACGTGATTGGGTGAAGTAAGTAATGAGTTTTAAATCTATTGGTTTATTGTCTGACAGTTTCTCTCATATATTATATTATTTATTTTATTAATAATTTAATAAAACAAACTCTTTTGATTGATAGTATACGACGAACGACATTTCTATTATTTTCCATAACGAAGTAATCAAATGACAAAGCAAACATTCTGCAACTGTCGGCGCTGATTCGTCCGGGAAAAATCCGTAGCCAGAGAAATCTTTTGAGTTTGGTTTGAACCGTCTTGACAAGCGAAATGTTATGGAATTAGGTTCAGATAAAAGGCGTCCTCTTTTCGCACGGACGTCACTTTTGGTGGGGCGGGTGATTTATCTTTTGGTGACGCACTGGTCAGACATACAATTTCGAGAAGTTTTCCGACGGACCTGATCCTTCACGATTTTGTTGTAGAATTTTTACAAAATATGTTTTGAAAATTATTTTGGTAAGTACTGTTTCTATTTTTTGTCATCATTTTCGTTATAAGCGTTGTAGCATTTGTAAAAATGAAAACAAAATTTATTTTTCGAATTATAATAATATAAGTTATGGAAACAGGTAGCCACTTAAAATTGAAGGGCACATGGCAAAAACAGACTCATCGACAAAATGATAATAACTGTGCATGAGATCAAAAAGAAGAATCGTTAGTGGTTGGAAAATTGGTTTAATATTAAGATAAAGAATTTATATATTGGTTTCTCATTTATTTTGAAATATAGTAACAGTGAAAAAAGTAATAAAAACTTATCCACAATGAGCTGATTTTTGCCTTGACCACACTTTCTTCTCCCTTTATTTATGAAGCAATGAAATCGATTTTGGTAGTTTTAATGATACCATTATTGAGAAATAAAATTCCTCTGAAAAAATTAGCATTTAAGTCTCAAAAACTCAAAAATGCGATGAGCCTGTTTTTGCCGTGTATTCTTCAATTATTAAAATAACTAACAAAATTCGTCTTTGTTAATTTCAATATCATGTGTTTGCACCAAGAAATATAAAAAAATAGACGAGTTCATAATTTCTTTGATGGATTTTTTATAATACAATAGCATTATCAAGTTTGTAATAATGGATATTATAATACACATGATTAAAAAAATGAAAAACAGGGAAGGGTTTGGTGACTATAAATCCTATAAATCTATAACCACAGTATTAAGAAGCTATTTTAAAGACTTCCCAATACGCCCGTAAAAGAGTGAAGATAGTAAAAATTAAATCTTTTTTTTTTTTTTTTAATGTTTTGGGTCTACAAATACAGAAAAATACGAATATGCATTACAAAGCAACGCATTTTACCACGTTTTTCTTATCTCGTATTCTTGTTTGTCCGGTGGTTGTTTATCCAGTACAAATCTTGCAATCGATTTTTAACTAGCCTCCCGACTAGCTAGACATTTGAAACTTTTAGAATATATCAGAACACGATGCTAATGCATTCTTTTAATACTTTTAGTCATCTTTAAGTAGAGTTGAATTAATTTTCAGTTAATTCTGTTTTGTATGAAAAGTTATTTCGGAAGAAATCCGTAATCCAATCACTATTATTGGATACTAAGGGGGTGGACCTAGCAACTAAATTATTGATATATGCGTGCGTTACTATGGAAATCAAAATGACATTTCAGTATTCTATATTTGTTTGTTTGTTTGTTTCAAAATAGCAAAAAAATGATTTGTTGACAATTGCCTTATTTGTCCTAAATTATTAATACATAGAATTGTCAATTTTTTATGATTCAACAGAAATTTTAAAAATGTGGTATTTAAAAAGTTCTTTTTATCTTGTAATTATTTAGTATTTTTCTAGAAGTCGAATTGAAATTGACTTTGAGCAAAGCCAAAACAATATTCATATTATTAATTGTCAAATTTACAACGAGTAAATTATTGGATTCCATTAGAAATTTTTCATTTTTTTTATTTAACTAACAAATAAGTCTTCACACATAATTTGAACACATCTCATGCGTATTAAAACCCACTCATTGGGTGAAAATCCATTTTAGAAAAAAGTACGACACCCAACGGGACTTGAACCTGTAACCGCTGGACTCGCGAGAGTGTGATTTTCCAATTAAACTACGGGCATATTAATTATTTACGATGATTTTAATTTGTAGACTTCAGATGAAATGCTTATCATAATTGCGTTATTAAAGTTGGCTAAGGGTTTTTGTATATTAAATGAAGGTAGGTATCAATTAAATGCCTTAATTACTAACCGAAGTCACAGATTAATTTTAAGTATTTATTTTGTAAAGCGTACTTGCACTTGTTAATATATTTTATATTACAGGTTAAAATCTCGTTGGGTGTCGAATTTTTTCTAAAATGCATTTTTTCTAGTGGGTATATACTATGAGATGTTTTCAAATTATGTACGTTTAATATTTATAATTATAATGTTACATTCTCAAAACATAATTGAGTTATTCGTTGAATAAAAAATATGGTTTATAAAATATGTCGTCGTTTTGATAATCATTAAACCTATTCTTAAAAGTAGGCAAATACTTTTTATCACATATTCTGATTGAAACACCACCTGTATTGTTTACAGCATTGTAGCCTATGTATTGATTTCAAGGAGGGAAATGAAATGTATGGTTCTATGACTTCTGAAATGTGGGATGCTCTTCAAAATAAGGGATTTAATTTATGTAAACAGCTTATACCCAACAAGAGAATTACTTATAAATATATAATATATATGCGCTGCATCCAGAGCATTTATAGACCGCATGATACCGGTAAATCCCTATTATTGGTACCTACCTCCGTTTAAACTACAAAAGCCAGATATATTAACCAAATTTGATAAATGGTTCAGTCGTATAACTATTATTGAACATACATAATTTTGAACACAATTATGAGAAAATAATATATAGCCAATAGAAAAAATCTTTTTTGAAAAAGTAAGACACACCACAGGAATCGAACCTGCATCTTTCGGGTTTCAACCCATGCACATATACCACTATGCTAAAGGTCCAACTAATTGCTTTTAATACTCTCTGAAGCGCTTTCCAAATTGAGCTACTATTGGAGATCGGCTTTCGTATTTTAAATCAATGTCGGTATTAATTTAATTACTATTAGTTAGTTTTGTCAGTTTGTTTAGTTAATATGGTACAGGTGGCTAAATTTATAAAGCACATCATTGACCGCAATCCGATGGATGCGGGTTTGAGTCCCGCCCAATACCATATTTTTTCAAGATTTTTTGTAATAGTTTAATTTTAAAAGTATGTACGTTGAATAAATTATGATACATTATTCTTGGCAATTATTATTTGAATAGAAAATAAAGCACTTAAGTATATAACTTATACCTACCAACAATTCCCAAATGTTCTATAAATAATAAACCGCGTTGAATAAGATCCTAAAGAAAATCCGACACGAGTCACGAGATTGGCGTATTCTTCTTGACAAAGAAAGTTTGTCACGTCGCACATGCACAAATCATAATACGGCACGTCCCATCACAAGGCGTGAGGCCCGCGTGAGGCCTCCTAGTTTGAGAAGCCCTGACAAACTTGGCATAATACAAATAATAAAATACCCCTGGTACTGTGCGCGAAATTTTATTAAACTTTTGCAAGATAAATATATCACACTCAACGTACTTTTGTGTAGATAGTATTATGGAAAGAAACGCGCGATTTCTTTAAGTGAATTTATAACAGTGTCTAGAGAATATCTATAGGCACCGTGAATTTTAATACTATCTAATTGATGGACGGTTTAATTATTTCATATCAATTGGTTTCAGCCATCACAAACATGGACCCCTCCAAACCAACCCGTCTCGCACCACACTCGGTATTAATCGAGCGTAAAACGATGTCCTACATTTGGATGTAAAGCATCAGCAGTTGTTTATGCCTGGGAATGTCTCAGGAGCAGATACCCAAGACTGAGATGGCCATACTCCCGACTGAGCTTTGACTGAGTTTACTGAAAGACGTAATTTAATAAAAAAAGTGCCATGGGAGAGAAACCCACGGAGACTTAACAGAAATAAATGCATATCATCATATAAATCATCAGCCGGGGTCAATCCACTGCTGAATGAAGGCCTCCTAAAGCTTCTTCCTACTCTCTCGGTCCTGTGTCATTTGCTGCCACGTATTTCCGCCAAACTTTACCAGTTCTTCAATCCAGCGGCTTTTAGGACTACCCTGTGGCCGTTTCGTGCTCCTTGGGTACCATTGGATAATAGCATTTGTCCAGCGGTCGTTCTTTCGGCAAGCAATGTGCTCCGCCCATCTCCATTTATAAGATACAAAAAAAATATAGCAAAAACAATACGGACAAACAAAACTATGTGAGGAGATCTTAATGTCTGCAATGAGACGCCGCAATTTTTTTTGAATACAATATAATTATTGGCCTTTGTGGCGACCAGGTCAGACGGCCTGATGGGCTCATCAGCTGGTTGGACCTTCTTAAGCATCTCTTCTCTCTCGTAGCACATTCGCGAACATTTTCACATTATATGGTTTGCATCATGTAGTTCTCCGCCACATGGACATGTTGGCCGGTTAATAAGTCCGAGTTCGTAGAGTTTGGCAAGAATCCATCATGGCCTGTCAAAAACTGACTGATGTAGTGGTCAGGAGTCAGTTTGGTTTCAGCCGGCTAATTTAGAAGATATAGATCTTCATAATATTATTCTCTGATGCTATAACTTGGAATGAACCTTGGCTTCAATTTATTATTGTCGGCAATTTGCAATTCCTTACGTAAACAAACTATTAAACATCATAGTGACAGTTGTTACTTTAAACATAAAAAAACGATAAATAATTATATAATTTAGTAATATAAGTTAAAGTGTATAGAAATAAACCAACGGCGTTCCAATAAGCGGTCCTTTTTCTTGAGTGTGTAATTTAATAAGATAATTAAGAGCTAGTCGAAGAATCTATGTTATCACAAGTTTTGTTTTTGTTTTCTTACGCCAAAGAAGTATAACTTCTAACGCGCGTACAAGTACACACACCGTTTTTTTTAAATACGTACTAATCACCTCACGGTGAAATTCTCTACGACCAACGCATAATTTAGTCATAATATGATATGTCTACGGCAAACTGCATATGTAAAATTTACATATTATTGTAACCCTTAAACATACTAACAGGAAAATATCATGGCGTTTTTATTGGTTAAGTCTTAGCGTTGTTTCAACTATTGAGCTAAATATTCTCACCTGCTATCGTCATATTGGAGCTTTTACTGACAATCCTGAAGGTGGGAGCCTCCGTGGAAATCTCGCAACGGTAGAGGCCCTCGGAAACCACCGTCAAGTTGGTGAGCTCCAGGTCGCAGGCGAATGCTGAGCAGTCAGGAGATCGAGCTAAGTTTACTCCAATCACTGGGAATGGTAACCCCGAAGGCTGCAAGAAATAATAATACATCAATTATAATGGATTTTGATATATAACTGAAAAATATACTTTACTAAAAAATTAAGCATTTAAAAGTTTTTAATTTTCTTCTTGAATAGATATGTATTTATTAATATTAAGTAATATCGTAAAGTTATGAAAGACATAGATAATATTTTTTGCTCATTACATCCGTATCAAGTAATCATGGTACAGATTTGTGGCATATAATATGGGTATACAATACTGATAGACATTCCAAAAAAAAAGGTGGACCGAGTGGGACTTGAACTCTTATTTTTCCCTTTCCGGATGAATGATAATATAGCCATTTACTGATCGTCTATGATTCATGAAAAATTATTTCTAATAACTACCTTTTATCTGAGGTGCTTTAAGTATCACCAATAGAAGGCGATTGGCTTTATAATCAACTAAGGAACTAACTTTTTTGTAATCGACATCTGGTTCTAGCCATTTTATTATCGACGTTCTTTTCATTGTGAGTAGGCAATGAACTTATACCGTAATAATTTCATTATTAGCCCACTTGGTCCTATGTTTTATTCAAATATATATAAAGGTTTTTTTAAGAATGTGATCTGTATGTTATGGGCCATGGCTAGGCTTACCATAATTATGAAACTCTAAGCTGGGACAAGAATGGAAGATAGGTCAAAGAAACAAATTTAACCACTAAAAATTGTTGTATTATTAAAAGAAGAATTTTGCTGCAGCATAAATTTTAGTTATTTTATTTACCTATTTATTGTACTAGTCGTACTTCTCGTTGGAATGACCTTTTTTATCATTTACTCATAAAAAAAGTTGCACGTAATGCCAAAATGGCCTATTGAGTTACTCGAACTATGTAGATATGAACATATTTATATATTAAACATACATAATTTTGAAAAACACTTTCTGAGAAAATATATTATAACCAATAGAATAAGTCTTTTTGAAAAAAGTAAGCCTCCCCGGCAGGGAATCGAACCACGCATCTCCCGGGTTTACGCCCCATCCGTTGCATTACCTCTATGCTACAAGGCGACGTACTAATTGCGACAAATTTTAACTATTGGCCTTTTTAATACCCACTCATCAGCGTTCTTCCAAATCAAGCTATTTTTTTTAGCTTTATCTTTTTAAGCTTAATTATATATTATCAAAACAATAGCTTCAATTTCAATTGGCAGACCAACCACAGCAGATTGAAGTGTATTGTGCACAATATGTGCTCCACATCCAATGCCGACGATATTAACTTCAAGTACTTATTTGAGTCATCTGTAAACGTTATTTTGCCATCTTCTATGTACGCCTCCAAAATTTGTGTTACAATTGTCACTACAAAATGCAATATTTTTATCAATCTCATGACGACGTACTATTCAAATTATGTTTTCAGTCAACATTTCCAATGTCTTGCCGTGAGCAGACTCAAAATGCAGCAGTTTTACGTGCATATCTAACTTCCAATGGTAAAAAGTATATAACAACGACAGGCGCTAGTTTTACTTCTTTTCTATTTGAAGTGTTGTTACTAACACTTACAAAATGCGTCTTCTGTCTACGGCAAATCATAATAATGTATTGTTGCCAATCATTCATACGCAGAATAACAGCCGGGACAAATTCCAAACCAGCCGGGACCAATGTGTGAAACCGGGACAATCCCGGTCAAACCTGGACGTATGGTAAGCCTAGCCAAGGCTAATGGGCCGTGATAACGAATGATTAAAGTGAAATAATATGCATGTTGCTCACAATACAGCAAGTCATATAATTTTTATACGCACCCTATTGCTTTTTTAATATTATTATGTTAAATTTTCTGGACAATGTTATAAAACAAAGTTTATTTAGGTTTTTAAATCAATCAATCCACCTTAGTGAGTCAATTTATCATTATGGGTTTCATTATAAGCTTGTGTTTGTGTCTTCGCGGGCACACGAGATAACTGGTCTCATGCAATAAAAGATGCTATTTCGTTTATATTGGAAATATAGACTCTATATTTTAATTTTAAAACTTTGTGAAGTATGGTCTATCGTACTGCGTTATCATGTATTGCTTATTTGTTATGTAGCTGTACGATGGGACCTCAATCAGTTTGTGCTTAGGAATTCCGAGTTAAGGCCGAGCCACACACGATAGAAGAACAACAGACAGATAGAGAAGCGACTGCATGGAAGCTCACAGTTTTGCACTATCAACAAAAATCTAAATTTTAAGCAATGTACGAAATAGCGTATTTTACGAAAGTAGAACGTACGAAAGTCGAGGTCCGCCTGTATATTTTAATATAATATGTTTTTCTTCTCGTTCACGATAGTCCTCACTGTAGCGTTTGATGTGTGGTTTATCGCTTTGGGCTTCGTCTGTGTGTCGTAGGTTATGGTGTTGAGGATGATGATGAAGAAGTCGAAGATGTAAATGTAGGAGCGAATTTTATTCGGCGTAACGGTCGGTACGATAGTATAAATACAGTGACAGTACATACTATTACGTACTGAGATAGTTACGGGCCAGGTACTTAGATTCGAGTGACATTTTGATAAATCAGTATTCGTATTTTATATTTCTTCTTTCTTTGGACATATCCGCCCCTTAACTGAAGCATATGGATACCACGCGGCGCCTTCAAGAATCCCTGTCGCTCGCCAGTCTTCATGCTTCATTCCAGATCAAACCAGCATCCCGTATCTCCGCCGTATACACTCTGTAGATTGTATTTAGCGGCCTTCCAGGACGCCGGAATCCGGTCGGCTTGAAGAACAGGCAAGCCAAGTTAAAGTTCTCTTCTGGCATCCGCAGCACGTAGCCGAGCCAGATCCAACGCTGTCTCTTCACTTTCAGCGTGATGAGAGGCTGCTTGGTGCGTTCTCTTATCTCCTCGTTGATCCTAAAGTCATACCACCGCACACCCAGTATTCGTCGCAAACATCTGTTTTCGAAACTCAGTATACGGTTGCTCTGAGCCTTCGTAAGGTGCCATGATTCGCTGCCGTAAAGCAGCACCGTCAGAATGCAAGCGTCGAATAGGTGGCATTTGGTTTTGATCGAATACATTCGTGAGTCCCGCATTTCGCATCGAGTTGAATGTTGCTCCAGCCATTCCCATTCGGATAGCGAGCTCTTTCTGCAAAATGCCATCTCCCGTGACGTGTACCCCCAGGTACTTGAAGCTGTCGACGCTCTCGATGTTTTGTCAGAGCGAAATCTGGATCAGGACAGGTGCTATTGCACAAGACGTTGGTTTTCTTGGCGTTGATTTTCAAACCAACGCGAGAGGAGTTGTTATGCAACCTGTCGATTGTCTCTTAAGAAGAAGTACACGCAGTGGAAACCCAAGAATCTATTATGATAAAAATAACTGCGAAAGTCTCAAACATTAAATAAACATTTAGTCTTCCAAACGTCATTTTGAAATTTGTGAAATATGATTTTACGATGAACGCGAGAGGAATTGTTATGCAACCTGTCAATTGTCTCTTGAATGCCCTCGATTGAGTTGTCAAATATGACAGCATCATCGGCGTATTCCAGGTCCATGGCTTCACCATGGGGGTAACAGGTGTGCCTCGGTCGGGTGGTATTTACTTCCGCAGTATGAAGTCAAAGAGAATGATAAAGTGAAACGGTGCAATGACACAACTCTGCCTGACTCCGGTCGTGACCCCGAACCATTCCGTGACAGTGTCTCCAATTCTGACACCAAATTCGCTATTCTTGTGCAGGCTTTTGATTATGGCAATGATCTTGGGAGGGATCCCGTATGCTCCCAGTATCATCCAGAGGGAGGGGCGGTGCGGACTGTCGAAAGCCTTCTCATAATCCACAAAGCAGCAAGCCATCGGACTGTTCAGCTCATGGATATGCTATATAATTTATACAGTCGAAAGTAATACCTAAACATTATATTCCAGTACATAATTATATTGAACGTGTCAGCGGTTTAAATACAAGTAGCTGTGAATTTTATTTATTATTACAATCATAATATAATATGATACTATGGGAATGGATTATTAGACAAATTTTCCATTGCGATACCGTGTTTTATATCGCCAATCAATTTGGTGATCCAGCTAAACAGTAAACTTGTTTACCGTTATATGAGTCGCTGGGAAATTATTATTATTGCGGTCAAATAATTTGATACATTAAAGATAGATATTTGATCAATATTATACTGACAGCTACATTTTTAATTAATTTTAATGAAGTTAAAAATATTTTTTTCACTATTATAATTATAATTTAAAATTATTTAAAAAATATTCCATTATTACAGTCTTAAATGTGATTGACGGTTTTTGCAATTATCTCAAGACCTCGAAATATGGCGGTTACCGACTTTTAACTAACAACATCAATAAAATTATAGCTCTAACAAACCGTCGCCATAGTACTTGTTTTCCGAATAGACCAATTGTCGATTGTTCAGGAAACGAAAAACAAAGTTCCCTGTCTTATATTTAAATATCAGTACATATATCAAGCACTCTGTCTCCTTTTTATGATTGCCACATTATCCAAGAAGAGATATGATGAATAATATTTTAGTATAATTCATTAAACTAAGAGAAAATACGTTTTATTGACAAGTACGCAATGTGGATATACGGATCATTCTCAGCGCTGGCTCCGAAAAGTGGATATTCGGAACAAAACAAGGACATTCGGAATGTAAGACCGTAGCGTATCGTTGCATGGACCACGGTATACCGTGTGGTCAAAAAGTACAAACTTAAAAACTTAATATATATTTACGTAAATTTTAATAAATTTACTGATAGGTACATGATTTTTTGTAAATAGGTGATCAAGTTGTATCAATGATCGTTTTTATCTAATTTCATAGGTAATTATAAAATATGCCATTCACCATTTTCTGTTTACAAAATTGGGAATCAACATAAAATTATATATCTAATTATAGTTATAAAAAAACTGTATCCATAGATTTACGTAATAATAATGTAGGTAGTAAAATTTTCCTAATTTCTATATTAAAACGGTGGCAATGATATTTTTATTGTTCACAAATAATGCTTCATTATGGATTTTAATCGAACTTGATACAATTAAACTTATTACAAACCATATATTGCATATTAGGTATTATGTTTTATTGGCATGGAACAAAAAATAGGGGCATCTGTTATTTAATAACCATTGATTGAGAATATTCTATCCTGAGTATAATATTATTATATAAAATAGTTCACTCACGAAACCAGAATTAACCTTAATATATCGTACATTAACTAAAATATCTATTGGATAGCCAATAGTATTATAATTATACTTAATGAAAATACAATCAAATGTACTGTAATTCAATGGAAATCCACCAAAAAAAAAATAGGTATAAACATACATCTTATT
This sequence comes from Rhyacophila brunnea, assembly GCF_057557595.1. NCBI lineage: Eukaryota > Metazoa > Arthropoda > Insecta > Trichoptera > Rhyacophilidae > Rhyacophila > Rhyacophila brunnea. The sequence goes on from NW_028233276.1 coordinate 45,440,575, forward strand.
AATAAATGAGATTAAATATTCGCGTACATTTTAGCATGAATAGATAAAAAGTAAATTAAAAACAGAAAAAGTTTTGATTATAGACATTCATAATAATTATTTTTTAAGACCGTAGTTACCGAGTCACACTGTACAATTCGTATGACCGTTGGGATATTATCTCTGTTTCTCAGTACAAAATACAGTAATTTAGGTTAAAATACTTACTTCCATAACTCTGCTGTAAGTTCAGAGCGAACTGGTGATGTACCAGCCAAGATTGATAACTTTAAATTTGATAAATTCACTATTTAAACGATAGAAACTTAAAATAACACAATAGTAGTCAAAATCGCGCGCTTTGAAAGACGAAAAACAGACATCAGTCACATATGAAGTGAGCAACATTAGAAGTAGACAGCGCTATATGACAGCGATATGCGAGAGTGAGACCGAGCTATTCTATTTGACATTCGGAAAATAAGCACAAAGCAATCGTTGCGAAACATGGCGTATTCGGAGTTTTTAAAAAAATATCACTGTTTCTACATGAAAATATACAATTTTTATAAATGATTTCGGTGTAGTTAGACAAAATAAATATAACTGCATTAAAATGTCGATTTTGACAAAAATAGATATTCGGAAAACAAGTACTATAGCGACGAAACGTTAAAGATCTATGAAACGTCTTGTTTTTACGGAATGTGAGCAGAGAAGAACTAGTTTACCATTTTATTACTGGCCATCATAATAATATATTATTCACGCTGCATACTGACATCTATGAATATGTCAAAACTATTTCCCACCACAATTAATAGATACTGGTGCGTCATTATGTTAGTGATAATATAGTAAGTTATGTTAACAATACATTGTGGGTACTTACGCTCATTCCAGGCATGTATCTAAATATTTCTCTATCGCCCTTGAACCACTTTGCTGAATACAGCTGATCGTTCCCCATTCTGTATTGGCAAGAAAGTGTTGCATTTTCCCTAGGATCCGCTAGCACTGGTACGACTAGATTTACTATTTCATGTCCCCCACTCGATTCTGAAACAAGCAGAATAAAACACATTAAAAAAATATAACATTGAACAAATTGAAAAAAGTCGCAAGTCAAACAATATTAATAATGATATGAGATAAACTCTCTGGTAAAAATGTAATTCTTTCGAATTAAATCATCTATAAAATATCTATTTTCGTCGTGTCAAGTTTTAGCAAACTCGGTAAGGAGCTGACGGCAATAATAAATTCCGCATATCCGTTTATCATTTAGTCAGTCAGCCATTGACGCAAATGCCAGATAATAAATAGCTGACTCAATTATTTCAATAAAAAGAATATTATTTTGATTGTATAAATAGCGAATTCATCGGAAATGTCACTCGAATATAATATGTTTCCGGTCTTTATCCTTGTCTACTATCTCAATTTCCGTATCGTCCCGCACAACATCTCATTATACCAAGATGCGAACCTCGGATCCGTATCATAAGATTAGTATTGTAACATAACTACTGTAACATACTACTGTACCGACCGTTATGCCGCAAATAAAACTTGGTCCGGCATTCATCTTCGACTTTTTCATCATCATCCTCAACACATGACCTACGACACGTCGACGACTTCCACACATAATTTTAAGGTACAGAAAATAGTGTTGACGCTAGTCTACATGTCTTTAATAACAGATCTAAATACAGTCTTCTGATATTATTTGAAATATATATTATGATAGGGATAGTTGACGTCAATAATGGTTATGGAATTTAGTGCATACGTCACAACCGCGAAGCCTAAAGGAAATTTTGGATACCTAAGATAATCCTAAGATAAGTATCACAATTTTTTGACTGGAATGTGTTGGTGATATTCAACTAATAAACTTCAATCAGCTTCCTGGATAATAGAGTTTAAGTTTTTGATGCGAAGAGTTTTGGGAGTACCAAATTACTGCGATTAGGTAGTGTGAGTCAGGATACACTGGCGATCAAAATCCTAAGTTTGAACAGGGTATTGAATGACACACACCAACAGTCATTACACTACGGTTGATATGATAACAATTATTCCAGGAATGATAATGATAATTTAGAGAGAATTATGCTAGAAACACATTACGATTACGTCATGTGAGCTCACGAAAGCTCGCGCCATGGGCAAAATTTGTGCAGTGTTATTTGGTATTTATGTTATCAGACAGATGCTCCCATCCTGTAGCACATTTTAATTTAAGCCGATATTGTTTAATAGTAGTAGAACAAAATCTGCCAAAATTTATCAGAACCACACAAAGGTCATCTCACGAGTATAATGCCACACCACGTGGTATAAAGTTTATTTTTATTTTCTGAAATACAAATTTTTAAGTCACGTGATCTTATGTATTTTTTTTATTTTGTGGCTTAGAAGTGAGCTACAAACGCCAGGTAATTGACACAATATTTTTGCAGGTTGTCGGTTTTTATTATTGAATATTTTGGTGGTTCTAGCATGTGTGCTCACGTGATGTAATTTCAATATATTTCTAAAATTATTGTCAATGAAAATATCAATTCAATTCAATTCATTTATTTTACATATTGTGGACATTATAAATTATAAGTTTAAGACGCTCACAACATGACATTTAGAAACAACGAAATATTATTAAAACAATATTAGGTACATAACAAAACAGATAGATCAGTATTAAGTTATTCTACAGTATAAATGTGTAAATACAAAAAATTATATAGGTACAAGGAAGTACACCGGATGAGTTAAGCAGACCCTATTTTAATAATTTATAAAATAACGTCCACCTATACTCATCCTCACGTAGATGGAATATATCAACATCCGAACGATTTGGTTGAACAGAGTTATTGCCCTCCCAATCGGCATCACCAATGGCAGGTTAGTTCTGCTCCTCGGGAGAACAAACAACTGATGCTCCCGATTTCTAAGATAGTTATCAAAGACACACAAGTCAATACTACCAAGAATGTCAGAGTTCTCATTCACACCACGTATAAGTCGAAAAAAATACGTGGCCAAATATTGATATATTCTAGCACTTAAGTCTTAAACTACAGCATGCAAGCATACCTAAGAGAAAGTCAGTTGGATAAAGCCACGGATAGTATCCATATAACCTCAAATAAAGGAGTCTCAAAAATTTCTTTTGAACTCGCTCCATCATAAGGTCATATTTCAACTTATGCGGGGCCCAAACAATCGACCCACTCTCAAGCCGGCTTCTCACTAAGGAATTATAAAGAATTTTTAATACAGTAACATCTGAAAAGACCCGGGAAGTACGCAAGACGAAGCCCAACATTTTTGTAGCGCCTTTTTACAAATGATAGCAATATGACCACTAAATGACAGCCTACTGTCAAACGTAATGCCAAGATCCCTTACAGATGGTATTCGCGAAAGAACTCTGCCATGCATCGAATATTGGAAAAATAATACTCGCGAGGCTCTGGTAAATGATAGAATATTGCATTTTTCAATATTGAAGTCCAGTTTGTTACGCCTGCCCCAATCTAATATATTATCTATATCAAGTTGGAGTTGACGACAATTGTCCAAGGTGACAACTTCCATGAAGAGTTTCAGGTCATCAGCAAACAACAAAAACGTAGCAAACATATCGAAAAAAATGCAGAATTGGAAGGTTCTTTTTAGATACCCCATTGTTCCCCCTATTCCAGAAGCAGCGTCACTACGAATAATTTATACAAATAAAAAAAAATGTAGTCAAAAAAGTTAATAAAACGAAAATACATATTTATAACTCGCACACAGTCATTTAAGCCCAATTAGAGTAAAACCACCCAAACAACTATACATACGTCTCGATTTGGTTAGAACGTTTGACAAATGGATGACTTAGTCATGGTCAGCCAACAGAATTATGTAATCTGGCAAGCATACAGTGTATAGACGTCCCGATACCACTAGAGAGGTATATCGCAGGGGAAGCAAACTGCAGATCTTCAAAAATATTGAAAGTGAAAATAAAAATTGTCAAAATAATGCCTCTATTAACGTATATTATTTCAGGACAGCTTGTGTAAGCATGAAGGAATGTTTTCTGTGTCGAAGAATTTTTTCAACATGTCAGTTTTCTTCTTCTTTTATAGTTAACGCTAGCAGCACATAAAAAAATATTTACCAATTATGGCTATTGAAAAAAAACTTAATCGTTGTTATATTCAGAGCGTTGGAGCGGAGCTCGAAACAGGAGCATAGAGCAATGGGCATTTTACCCGAAGCAGGTGCGAAGCCGGAGCACCGAAAATTTGTAGTGCCCCACTGCTTTTGATGTTTTTCTTATTATTAAATTTTCGTCCTAAAATCCTATAAAAATAGTATATTTTGACACTTTGCAACACTGGAATTATTATTTGAAATACGGCAATACTTCTGAGTGATAAATAACCTCATTTTTTTTTTACAGAAGAGGTAAATAATAAGAGACGGATTTGCTGTCAGCAATTTTGTTTAACTCATTTAGTGCTAACACCGCGACTGGCGCGGTTTGGAACAGTTGGCAATTCGATATAATTAACATGTTATTTCAATATGGTAATTAAAATGTAATAAAAACTTCGTCAGTGATTGTGTTAATAGAATTATGAAAAATGACGATTATTTTATTTTTTAACATTTGTATACATATAATACTTATTAAAACTTGGTACTGTTCGGTTATAAGGAATACAGCGGAAAACACATTTTTAAAATACCCGATATACTGGATTAATAATTTGTTAGATTGTGTTAGTTTAGGTTAGTTTAGGTTAGGTTAGGTTAACCTAACAAATAATCCAGTATATCGGGTATTTTAAAAATGTGTTTTCCGCTGTATTCCTCATAACTGAACAGTACCTAAAACTTTTTACCCGGAGCGGAGCAGATCATGAAGCAGAGCTGGAGCAAGTATTAGGTCCCTGAGCGGAGCAACTCAAAAAGGGTCCGCTCCAACCATCTGGTTATATTCTTATCCTTATTCTTCAATTTAAGAAAACGATTTTTTGTTAGGTACATGTTCAAATTCGCGCTTTACATGCTCTTACTCCCTACTTATTGAAGTAAATGTATCGTTTGTCAATTTAAGGCTACGGCCGTATGTTGTAGCTTAACGACTGGGAAATGCCAATAGAAATGGCGTATTTCAAAAAAATACTTCCTTATTCTTAGGACAATAATTATTATAAAGCAATCATTATTCGTAGGATGTTTATCTCACTCGAATAGTCAAAGACATAGTTTATAATGAGTATATTTAGAATTATCTTCAAATGTGTTAAGTTTGCCCATTTTCGTAATAATAAAATGCCTAATTCTTGTCAAATTTGGGATCACAGAGATTATCAATATAATTTTTTATCGTAAATATTTCACTATTATAATGTCGACATAAATTATACTGATAAATTTATAAATGCGTTTTAAAATTAATAAACGTAAAAAATCTTAAAACCACTGCACATTTATGTAGGTACTGAAATATGATTATATTCTAAAACATTAGAGCGAGAGGTTTAAAAGAATACTATTTTATGTTATAAAAATACTTTATGCAGTCATCAAATGTTTAAAATAAATATAAAGGATAATAAAGCTTCTAAATTATATAAATAAATTGTCTACAACGTTTAAGGAATGTCCTGGATCATGCTTTAAAAATAGAAAAAAAGCTCCATTTTGACCCACGCTGAGCACGTCCACCCTTAAAATTCTCGTAAAATAATTAACTCTTTGGTGTCTATAATATTAACACGACTTGCAACTAAGCTTATATGAAATTAATCATCAACTCATAACACCGGGTTACTTGTACATATCGCTTCAATTATCTGAATGGCAATTGTAGCAATCTGTGTGAGGTAGTGAGCACTCAGCGTCCTTTGATGCTTTCAATCTAATAGTTAGCGGTTGCTTTTGGGTTCGGCTTTTATCCCTAAATAGCTTGAGTAGGTATTATGCAAACTGCTAAAACATATTATTGTACCTTTATGCGGAAACCCACTTACTCACTAACATTCTATGTCAAAGGTACGTGGAAATGTGTAACCTTGCTGATACGTAGTTCAACAGGTTATATTTAGAATTTGTGATTAACTATTAACGCTATTTAAGTGAATCAGTTTAATTGCCTGCGATTTTTTGTTGTTTGCTATTCATACACACCTTCAATACGATTATATTGTCTCTGTTCTGGCAGAATACACTAACTGGAGAATACAAGTTTTGAGTAATTTGACTTTGAAGTTGTTAAAATGTTTGAAATGGTCTATCATGTGAGTTTATTAAGTAATCGTAAAAAGGATGACTTTAAAATAAAGACTGTTTAATTATTAAGAAGGTTTCCAGACGGTTAAGTTTTAAATAAGGAACGTTTTGGTATAACTAACTCAATATGTCATTTTTTCAAATTAGTGTTTTCTGCTAGAACAGTGACGAATTATTATGTTACTGTAGTTTCTCATAAGGTATAGGGTACAAAACCATTTTCATTCCTTACCAAAGCATAATATGTTGTATTATGGTACGGCGGAGTATAGGTATTACAGATGAAAGACTGTAGTACTACAATGTTGCCAACTGTCATTGACAAAAACATGCCAGAAGTGGTACAACAGCACGCTACTCAGCAATATAAACGCCAGATTTTCTGAAAACAATATTTCAAAACCCTTTTTTTTGGTGAAAAAAGTGCAAAAAAATCACACCACATTTTCACAAAAATAATTATTTAATCTAAAAACCTACGATACGTAATAATTAGGTAATACTAGAGAGTGGAATACCTGATATTCAGCAATGCGATGGCATATGTCTAAGCACACATTAAATTATAATATCTGATGCAGTTATAATATCACTATAATGCCAAGAATGCTCCTGTTGTTTCATTATGTTGTTTTATTTCTCAAGTACTGACCTACCTTCATTAAATATCTGAATAAATAAACTAAATATCTAGGTTGATTTCAGCACATTTAAAGTTGTTGAAGTCATCAAAGACATTAATAAAAACGCCATAAGTTAGATGCATTTGTTTGCAAGCTAGATTTCTATAAAAAAATGCTAGATTTGGCAAGAAAAACGCTGGGTGGTAGTTGTTCGTGGTGATGGAGGAGGCGAGAATTTATTTACTGTTTCATATAACTACTAGGGTAGAATCGATGCAATATAATATATATATCGCCATTTCGATGCGATGTGTCTTTGACGGAAACTTGTAATCGAGTGACATGTCCAATCGATTCATTGACCGGCGCACTATGGAATAATAAGTTGAAAATTATTGTGAAACTGCGGATCCGCTATCTCATAACATTTTGAAATCGTATTATAATAATATATAGGTACTGACTGATTGCACGTGAAAATGAATATTTATTAAATAATATTATAATTATTGAGATCTGGGTCGCAGGAATCCGATGACAGCCACACATATTATGAGTTTTCACAGAGTGTATAATTATTATTATTTTGACATCAAGATTATTAATTGACAATTTCAGAAACAGATTTTCTTTTTCGGCTGTTATGATATAAAACAGATGAAGTGAAGTCAACGTTCCCTCTAATGTTTCTATTGTATGTGCGGATCATCAACGCATCTGAGCAGTGGCGTAACTAGGGTTGGTGTCACCCGGTGCGGTGAATTTACACCCCCCCCCCCTCCAAAAACACAAACACACACATAAAATTTTTCATTAAAACTTATATTTTTAAGGTATTTATTCAATTCAGTGATTTTATATAATAATAACACTAACAACGATATTTTTGAAGTAAATAAAAAAAATCGAACGCAATAATTTTTACTACGCCAGCTTTTGGTAATATCTGTGTATTTAGATAGCAACCAGATCGCTCAGCGATCTCAACCCTGTTCTTTCTTTCTTCGGGTGTTTCCGTCATTATTTTCAAAAGTCCACCTCTTTTCAAATTTTTCAATTTCGTAACTACATCCCGGTGTACTTTTTGACATAAATGCCTTTTTAAAAGATACAACCTGCATTCAATCCACCTGTTTCCAGATGCAAATTTCCCTTGCATATTTGCTGCAAAGCATATTATGATGCATTTGACAAAATTATCTGTTTCCGAACAAACAAATATATCACCAATTCTTAATTTTTGTGAATGCATTGAAGATGGCATTTCTGTTTCAACGATTTCCATTTTAGCCAGCCATTCCAATTTAAATAAAATTTATCGCAGGATTTCTTCTTATTGATGAATGTGTGAGGACTTATCTTGGCAGGTGTTGGTGAGATCATGTATTGGTATATGAAGTATCACGCTATCGTCTCAGTTTTTCCTCTGTTCTCTCATTTTCCACTGCACCACCTACTGCATAATATATTATTAAAAGTGTAGACGTTTAGTCCATAGCATCAGTCAATCACTGCCTCGCTTACAGATCGAATCAGCCACGCTACACGTATTACGAAATTCAAAAGGAATATAATTATTATGTCTAATTAAATATAATTTTTGTGTAGTATTTCAACAGGGCAATTTATTCCATTGGATTTTTTAGCTTCATATTTTTTTGCATATTAACAGACATAACATGGCATTATTTACGGTTTCTCTGATTTTGATTTGGGTCAGTAACTATCATGTTACTAGCTAATATACTGAGGGTAATTTTTGACATAGAAAATCATACAGAAAGCTACAAACTATTAGATATTATGCTGTGATTATAATTATGACATCCTATCTACTATTTATTTTGGCGAAAGAAATCGTAGTTGTATATTTGGTTTAATGACACAACTCTTATTAAGAAATAAAATATTAACAAAATATGCTACCATACATAATTTTGAAAACACTTATGAGAAAATAATATGTGTCTTATATTTAAAAAAATATATATAAGACACCGATCAGGAATCGTACCTGCATCTCTCGGGTATCGCGCCCATGCAAATATACCACTATGCTATAGGCGCCATACTTAATTGCGACAAATTATAACTAACGGCTCTTAATACTCTCTGAAGCGCTTTCCAAATGTATGTTCGTATGTTTGTATGTTCAATAATTAGAATGTTACATTCTTAAATCTTGTGAATTATCTGTTGAATAAAAAAATAGTTGAGTATGCAAACATTTACTCTAATTTATCAATGGTATTCGAAATGTGCGCCGCGAGCCGTTTGAAAAATGTAATAATTGCAGTCAATCTTAATACAATACGCTAATTAAAAATAATATTGATAATTCCTCCATTGCTGTACCAGTTTGTGATCTCCAATGCCTTCTTCTCACGAAATAAAATAATATTTGATCAGCAAGAAAATGTGAATAACACAAATTTTGATAGTAGATTCTGTGAGATCGAAAAAAATCGTGTATGGCATCTACAATCTGTCTATGTATTCTTACCTAGGTATTATCAGAATTAAAAAAATACTTTACTTAAAACTAGCAAAATAATTTTATAGAAGTAAGTAATTATTATATTATTTTTTTGCGTTCTGGGTCTATTTATTAAGTGCATCACTTTACCGCCGAGGTATGTTACTTGAGTAACTGCGCCTAGTTTGATTCTAAGCTTTGAGAACAGTAGGTTTGCCTATTCTACTAATTCGTATTTTTTAGAGAAGGTACTATCACTTCCCTCCATTTTCGAATGTGAATAGCAAGCTGTCACTTTTATTTTTAGTATGGTTTTTCGTCTGGATTTTAGGATGTGGAGGTGGACAATTAACACACCGGAATTGTTTTGGAAACGGCAAGGTATATTTACGTTAATATATTTTCTAAATGGTTACATTTTTATACAAATTCTTTTCAATTTAATTTTGACGGATAGCGAGGTTAACACTGCTTACTGAGTTGCTGTCAAAAACGCTTCTCCCACTAAAACAAACGGTCACATGTGAGCCGTAAAAAATGCGGCGCTGCCATTCGTATTTTTTAACGGCATTCAGATATTGTTGCCGGTCAGATATTTAACAATATTTAATAATTTTCGTAATCAGCCATTACTATTTGTTGATTTGATATCGATTTGGGCCTCTCCAGATTCACAGAGACATCCCCAAATGGGGGCCATTTGGGAATGTAACAGTACCTTGAAAATTTTTTAAGGCGCCACAAGACGAAAAGTTTGAAGACCACTGAGTCATATATTTTTATTTCTCGGAAGAAATATATATTTTAAATATTTCATGACTTTGCAATCCATCCGCCAATAAGTAATTGATTTTTACGATAGTTTTTTATTGCCATTCCTCCCAGCAAGTATTACTTTATTTTCATGGTGTAAGCTTAGTTGAATTTTGACACATAGGCCTATCCTAAAATACCACTTTGACACTTATGAACTTGAGTACGCTATGCTATACTTTATTGCCATGTGTATACGGCTCAGTTTCGTAAGCGCGGAATGTATTTTTTATGCAATGAATAATAGTTTGGGCCCTTTGCGAATTTGAATATAGAAGGTAACATACCTAAATATCGGACGCAAGGAAGTTGACAGGGTATATCAGATGCATTAAAACTTTCATGGTCGGGGGTTTTTCATGAATAATTGAATACGCTCAGCGGTTGACGCAGTAATGATATTGGCAATGTCACCTTGCGTGATAAATCGCGTTTACATTACGCAATGTTAAAGTTTAGCCGACGACAGGCCCACATTGCGTTCGGGTAAATATTAATAAAAGTTTGAGAAACTTTATATTTTTCTATCTGAAATTTGAGGAAGATTTTTTTGTTTAATGTTTTTTATCTACAAGACATACTTTTTTAATATCTAAATATATATTTCTTATTTATTGCTATATTATTACATTCCTATTTCAAAAACTAATACGTATTTTCTTCTTCCGTGGAAAATAATAAATATCATAAAAATAGTAATAATATCAATATAATAATAATATCATAGTATGATAAAAAATAAAATAAAAAAGAAAGTACCTAAGTCGTAGAAAGACATAATTTTTGAATGGATATTTAGTAATAATGAAAATATATGAGAAAGTTTTTTTTGATAAAAATATATTAAGTATCTTATTATCAAAAAAGATAATATTATAGATATTCGTAATTCAAAAACTAATAACTTCTTATTTTGTGAAAAATAATAATTGGTTAGGCCAATTATAGTCGCTTTCATTCCCATATTTACCTCCTACCTCAATTTCCCAGTTATTGTCGCAAGTCCAGGCGACCAGCAGTTACGGGTGATTAGTCGACTGTGATTGAATAATATTCAGTTACCTCAACACAACTGGCGCGTCTAGGCTTGTTAAAGCTAAACCGTTGATTGACGAGTAAATTCAAGCGCATATAGACTGATTCAAAAAGTGAAAAGTACGAGCGTGTACAGTGCAATCTCCGTTAATCAAACCACATGTGTCCGAGTTATCGACACAGGCTGTCTCCTCATTTATATTATCATTCATCAAAAGTATACCGTGCGAGTACCTACTAGGACATGAGGGCATGCACCAGGTACCAGCTTCAGCCAGACAGCTGAACATCAATATGGTCAGTGTCAGGACTAACTCCCGTGTAACCGCCCGCCCAGCATCCACATCCATCATCACAATCATTCCACCAACCAATTACAGTCCACTATGAAAAGCGCAACCAATAAATAATTAATTTCAAAAAAATTAGATCAGTATGATAAAGTTACCTGTAATAATAAATTATTGTTATACAAGATTTATCAGCTAATAAAAATAGGCATATTATTCTTCAAATAACATAGATAATTTACGATTTAAATATAACTTGTTTTATATCGTTATTATTTAAATAAAATTTCAGGGATTTCTGTCAATTTAGGAATTTAAAAAAATACATAAATCCTGCCGATGCGTAATTGACCGTAAACCACATTTAAATGTCGATTCTATTAGCCAAATTTTGTCTCATTTACACAAAAACTTTTTTTTATGTTGTGGCTGTCTAAATAATGCATTTATTTCGTGCTTTTAGGTTCAATTTATTACGTGAAATTGAATTATGAATCCATTAGCCGGAAAAAACCGGTCGCCTTTTTATAATAAAAGTGCGGCACGGCACAAATTAAGTTATATTTCGATGGCTTTATCTGTCCACTCACTGGCCACAAATGCAATTTAAAAATACATATATAAATCATATACGCTTTTAGTGATGAAATATTCAATTAGGTATTGTCAATTGAGTAAAAATAATTGTTTGATAGAAAAGAATCATTATAGATTCATATATACCCACTCATGTACATATGTATATAATTATAACAGCATGTTCCCAACATCCGGAAGCGGGCACCCAGGCTAGAATCTTTAGCGAGTCCCCTTACCTATCGCAAAGATTAAATACAGTGTAAAACAGTAAGTTGCGTTTTCCAAAAAATAGTGTTTGAGGTAAAATTAAGGGTATTAAGTATATTTTTAGCGGTTATTGAATACAATATCTACTCGAATTATAGAGTTGTCGAATATCAATACAAAGCAATCAAAAATTGTATCGCACAACCAAATAAGTATTTAAAACTGTTAATATACTTGACGTGATAAATTGGAAGACATTTATTTTGTGATGTGCGTTTATCTCATTTATTAGGTTGATCCCCCACGCTGGGCCCCTTTTAAACCTGGGCTCCCAGATTAGAGCCCTGTCAGCTCCCCCTTTGTGGAGTCATATATAGCAGTGGCGAAGGGTGGAGGTAGGCTGTTAAGAACCGACATAAATTTTAATAGTGCACGCTAAGCTCCAATTCAACTCACATTTTATTATTACGAAAAAAGACAAGAAAACCACTGTGGCTACTTTGTAATCAACAAAACAAAAAAATGCTATAGTTTTAGCTACGTGTTTTAAAGTCGGTAACCTCCATTTTTTAAAAATATGTTTTTCTTGGAAGTGATTCTGTAAGTTTTTTTTCCATCGTATCATAAAAAATCAAATCCAGTTGTTTAGATAAATATAATTAAACAGGAGGTTGATTGCAAAGACATTTATATTAAACAGCCGCTATGTTTTTTTTTATTTTACGATAGACATTTTTGAAATGTTCAAATTGGACTCAATTACTTATTATTTTAAATATAAACAATGCAATAGACTTTATTAAAATAACAATACATAATAGAACTTATCTTAAGTGATAGGGAGAGGCCCTCTTGTTTTTGACTAACTCCATTTTAATGACGTTAATGACATTTTTTTTTTGACATTTGTTTATTCCAATTATTTACTAATATGCTTGCGAATAAACTAAAAAAATATTCCATTTGCAGTCCTAATTTATGTGCTTGACGGGTTTTTGCAATTATCTCAATATTTGAAACAAATATTCTCAATTTATTGAAAGATAGTTCATTTAAAAAAATATTATATAAAATATGACATCTAATAATAGGAAATTATTCAAATTATTGGACAACATTCAAAAAGCGTAGCTACCGCATCGCAAAAGCATTACGTCCCTATCAGACAAGAAGCTTCAAATATTAGGCCAATAGTTGTAACTATGAATGAATGTTCTATTTTGTAATATTGTACCGTTCACGAAAAACTAAATCGCACATTTAGAAATACTGAGGGGGCCATTGTGTGATGTTTGCATATGGGGCCAAATATTTCTAGCTACGCCACTGTTGGAAGTTGATATAATTTGAAACAAACTGTTGGAATGTCACACATAAATGTACCGAGGAAACTCAGGTCACGTGACAAAGTACATACATTATTTATTGTCATTGTATTTTGTGAGAGTGGAGGTACGTTTTCTGTTTTAAACTCATAGGCTATTCTTTGTCTAATAATTTTAAAGCCAAACGCGTTTTTTTATAACAAAAATATACAAACTGTAATTTATAACTCAATTCACAACAACAGTGGAGTTAACAACTTTTGAAACTAAACAATTCATTTGACAGAAGTGTAAAGCCCCCCTCCCCTATTCATTATCTAAAAGGGTAACGCAACATTTGGAGGCTTAAGAATCTCTGTGATTGGAAGAGTGTAGTAGAACCGAATAGTTTGGACGGCTGTCAATGATGTAAAGACGATGATGGGCGATGAGAAAGAAACGAAGAAGGAAAACGTTTTAATTACGTGAGTATTGAATTTGACTGGATAACAGGCACGTGTTTTTTTACTAATCTTAACTGAACTTTTCTTGGTCGTAAACTTTATACTTTATCGTAAGTATTATTAGTAAGGTATATTTTAATCTGAGATATTTATATATATTTTCTATGTTTTAATTATCAAATGGGCTTTATTGTCTATTTCGGACTGTAGAGGCTTGTTAGTAGAGGCAATTCAAGAATATATAATATATTTGGATTTACAGTATATAGGTACATAACGAGTTGAGCGAATGGACAAAACTAAAAGCAATCATAGAGTATAAGATATAATACATTTATATGAAAAACTGTTATATATTTATATAAAAAGCAGTGTTTATTTATTTTTATAACATATTTAATAAAAAGTATTTCATACTAGGAAAAGCCTTTGATTGAGTATACTGACAGCTCAAGAAAAAGTCAAAACCCACAGACGCAAAAGAAAATATGAAATACTTAAAAAGCCCCTACTTATTGTATTTATTATACTGAAAGAAAAAGTCTTTATTCTTTCATGTATCACAAATTGTCTCCCTAACTTTTCTTTATTGTCTAAAGGCAGTTCGGTAACTTTTTTTTAACTTGACGTGGATCGTTCTCTTTTATCTTTCCGCTTATCGCATAGGTATTCATACCAAAAAACCAATTACTTAATGTAAAACGTCTTGACTTTTGCTTCATTGGCTGTTTTGACAAATTTTTGTTGCTGCCGAAATTTTCTTTTCCTTTATTATTCGTTTTGTATAAAAAATATACTTGCGAAAAAAATGGTGCGGAAGCAAAACAAAAACTTTTCTTTCCATCTTAAAAAAAAACAACAAAAACAGAAATGCAGTTTTATTAAATTGATTTATTATTTATCAATATGGGTCATTACCATCAGAATTCTATATAATACTAGAGATTGGCAAAATGAATTTTCCGACTAGTTTTCTTCTGGTTATGCTATCAATCAGTAGCGAAGGCTGGATATAGGCCATAAATAATGCACATTAAACTTTGTTAGTCAAACGTATTTGTTTTTATTGAACTAAGACTACAATTATTTACTGAAGGTGTTGGTTAGTTTTTAAAATATAAATAAACCCTGCCTAAACCAAACCTTAATAGTTTTGGTATATTTTGGGACACGACAAAACTGTGCACACTTTTTCATTCATACTTATTTGTTTTTGTTGGATTAAGAATACATATTACACATATTGTTGGTTATTTTTTTAAATTAATTAAGCCCTGCCTTACCAAACTATAATAGATAAATAATATTATTATATCCATAAAATTTCCAAATTTCTGTATGATTTAATTGCATAATTTTAGATATTTTATAGATATACATACTAGTATTTATTGACTATTATCTGTTATGGCTTGGTTTTCGCAGGGTTTAATTGAATTAAAAAAAAAAATGAACCAATACCATCTGTATAAATTGTAGTCTTATTTCAATGAAAACGTATGACTGACAAAGCTTAGTGTAGGTATCTACACAATTTATGTCGAATCTTAACAGCCTACCTCCACCCTTCGCCACCGCTATCAATGCAATCCTTGTCCATCCAGAAAGTGACTGCTCTTCTAAAGCATTTATTTTTACTTCTTCGTGGGCTCGTTTACAATTCGTATAATATACTAGCAAATATTAGTTCCCACCAATATCACTCGTAACTCTACGGTACCCCGTCGCAGGACGGATGTGATGCTTTATGATGCTGTGTATCGTGCGATCAACTTATTTGATGGCACCATAAAAGTTGATTTATGTTTTAATTAACTACCTATATCATGTTTGTTGGCGTGTTACAAAGATTAAATTTATAATTATTGTATTTATCATTTTACTTTAATACATACATAAGCACATACTTTCTTTTCTACTTTCTTGTTATATTTGTTGTTATTTTTGTAATTAAGTCATTTTTATAATTTGTATTTATTATGGCACATTGGCCAATCTCTGTGATACCATAATACTCTTTTCTAAATAAATAAATACAACATTTGAACATCACCAACAGCAAATAAATAAATTAATAATAATTAAAAACTTAAAATTAATACTATGTAGTTTTGTGCATGAATATAATATATATTTTCAAATGTTATGCATTACTCAATATGGGTTTTAAATAAATAAATAATTCATTAATATTAATGCATGCAGGGTGGAAAACTAATTTATTCATTAAATCCATAAAATATTTAATTACCTAATGGTAAGGGTAACGTTTTTAACAAAATCTGAAATTTAACACTTAAGTATATTTGACTGATAATTTTCATTTAAAATAATCCATAGGTACACGTATCTAAAAATAGTATTTTTTTAATTCATTTATAAACTTATCATTAAATAATACGATGTAAATTAATAATATGTGTTCATTTAGTATCAGATTTTCATTATAGTCTATTTTATAAACATTTTTATTATGTCGTATTCTTATTTGTCCGGTGATTGTTTATCCAGTACAAATCTTGCATACGATTTTTAACTAACTTCCCGACTAGCTAGACATTTGAAACTTTTAGATTATATTACAGCACGATGCCAATGCATTCTTTTAATACTTTTAGCCATCTTCAAGTAGAATTGAATTAATTTTCAGTCAATTATGTTTTGTATGAAAAGTTATTTCGGAAGAAATCCGTAATCCAATCCACTATTATTGGTTGCTAAGGGGTCTGGAGTCCTAGCAACTAAATTGTTAATATATAAATGCGTTACTTTGGAAATCAATATGAAATGGCAAAATCAAATGTGAGTATTACTTCTATCAAGTACAAATTTTTTTGATCGTTTAAGCTAGTCAAGTCAAATTTATATGATTCAACAGAAAAATTAAAAACGTTGTATATAAAAAGTTATTTTTATCTTGTTATTATATTGATAAGTTCTCTCGTGGTACCATAAATAATTTTGAATAAAACAGTTTTAGTTTTCCTGTTTCTATTTCGTTTGTCTTCTTACATAAATTTAAAAAAAATGATATTTTTGGAATTTATCTGTTTTTATAATGATTTTTGGATTTTTTCAGGTTTTTTTAAATTTCCCGATATCTCAAGAATTCAAAATTTCATCATTTCGGGAAATACCCAACTCTAGTTACGTCTACATCTAGCACGAATTGTATCGCGGGCTGCGAACTCGCAGTAGGTTGGAATAAGGCTGCAGATAATCTTAACGATTATTTGCACATATATTCTTCACTCGTGCTAACTGTTCCTTAGCATTTTGTATACTTTTTTCACATACAGAGATATGCTGTGCTTTAGAGCATACATAAGTGAAACGGCAAATAATTTTCAACAATAGGTGGGACGAAATTTCGCATTAGTCGCCAATCGCCGAGCAGCATTCGAGGTAGGAGCACGTCGATTTCTTTTGTGATGGCGTCGTAAGAATATATTCTTATATCGTGTAAAAATGACTGAAAAACGTTATGCCTGTACTTGAAAAAGAAAACATGTCAATGAATATATTATTATTATTATTAGATACTAATATAACAATAAACATAACATTAAATTGACGTATGTTGAATTTTTATGACAAATTATGTTCCGTTCGGCACGCGTCATTAGCATAGTCCGCGTGTCGCATAGACCGTGCCTTAGCTGAGGTATAGCCTTAATAAGCAGCATATATTTGGGACATGCGCAAGCAGTAATAAGAATCACAGGTGGAATAAATGTGAGCCGACACAAGTTACAGATTTTCAGCACGACGTCTCGCCTCGTGTCCGGAAAATTATTCATATGCAGCTCACCGTATACATTTCCACCACGAGCTTTTGTACATATGGCAGTATAGTATTGAGACCAAATCATGCGTTATTCTTTATTCACTGAGTCAATTTCTACATATTTTATAAAATCTGGTGCCTGTTACAAAAGTTCATGGCAAAGTACATGTAACCGTATTTATTATACTGCGCTTATATGTATGTATGTACTGATAATGGCGAAATAACAATAATTCTTGACTGGACATGGTGACCGCGCGGTTTAAGCGTTTGACGATAACGTCGTGGGTCCCAGGTTCGAATCCTGGGTCTGGAAAGTACACATTGTCACTATTCTGGCAGAAGACACTAATTTGAAAAAAATACATATTGAGTTAGTTATGCCAAAATGTTCCTTACTTTACCGTCTGGAAACCTTCTTAATAAATCAACAGTCTTTATTTTAAAGTCATCCTTTTTACGATTACTTAATAAACTCACATGATAGACCATTTCAAACATTTTAACAACTTCAAAGTCAAATTACTCAAAACTAGTATTCTCCAGTTAATGTGTTCTGCCAGAACAGAGACGACATATTGTTTTTCAATTTGTGTGTGTCAGGGTATGGATCTAATAGGTTGAGCAAGTGGCTGATATCCATTTCTCGTAAAAAACAAAATCTATAAATACAATCCTCTACTCTGTGGAGGCCCATATGATCCTATGAGGATCGAACATGGTCGGAAAAAAGGACATGGTGGCTTCACTGGCAGATTCTATGAACATGGTTACCCGTTAAACATGTCCATCTGGCGGAGAAATACAGGATGAAAACCACATCTTCTAGAAATGTCCTACAATGTGTACGGAAAGCGAAAAGCTGATTAAGTTGGTTTAACTAGAAAATTTGCGGCGTCATACTGTTCATATGAACATCTTTTTATTTGAATTGTTCGGTAGTTTGCAGTAGGTTTAGTTAGTTACTACAGTTTTTAATGTTGCTTTTATGGGCTCCTTTTACCCATGGCACTCTTAACTTAAAGTCATGTAAATTCAGTTACAGCACATAATTGAGTGCATCGTGACCACAGTCTTAGGTAACTACTCCCGGGACATTTTAAGTCATAAAAAAATACTAGCACCTCAATATTAACTTCAATACCAACTATTTGTTAATATATTATATCATAATGATAATATTATTGTTTAGTTATTTGAACGGTATTCTCTAAAATTATGTATAATATTTTATCTTATGGATATTTTAGTATTATTTAGGAATCCGCCACATTCACAAAATATAGATACCGCACGCCACTGGTACCTATCAACCTTTGAAAATATTTTACGAACAATTTTTGGCTTGACTTATAAACTGTTTGGATCGACTTGATAAACGTGGTGTGTAAACTTTATCACTATACGGCACACTAACGCTACAAAATCTTTTCAGTACAGCGTGTACTAGAGCAGCGGTATCCAAACCATTTCTGCTTACGGCCCGCTTTGATTAAAACACAAGTCAGAATGGTTACCTATTTTATGTAACTTATTTTGTACTTAATTAATCGCAACGTAACACAAGATAAAGATAGACTGCCAAACCAACCGTTCCACGCCAGACTCGGTCTTACATTTCTGTGTGAAAAATTAAGCCTGGGAATGTCTCAGTAGTAGTTACCGAAGACTGAGGTCGCAATGCGCTTAAGTGTGCTTTGTTTGAATTTAAAATGACTTCTTTGAAAAGAGTATAATTAGGTACAACTGGAAATGAACAGAGCTGCTTCTACCATTTAAAAAAAAATGTAAACATATTAAAATCCAATATATTGATTCCCTTCTATGGAAACTGGAACCAACTTCTAGTGATCTTATAACTGAGAGGTTTCTATGTTACCATAAGTCTTAAATAGTAAGAATACATAAATATCGGGAAATATTATATTATACAATACTATAAAATATCAAATTATACTATAAAAATACAGGGTGGCAATACCACCTATCAACGTTCTTGTCAATGCACTGAAAAATATTATTAAGCCAACAAAAATACTATTTTTTATATCATAAGCAAAGCAACACAGGGTAACAATATTTGAGTTTTGAGTTTGAGATTTGAATACCAATATAGATTAGTGGGTAACAATTTTGATAAAGCCGGTGTATTTGACATGATTTTCATTGGTATTATCTTAAAATAGTTTTTTTTTTAATTTATAAGGGTTCAGAAGCGTGTGAGCAAAATGCGACTAAACGATCAAGTGCATACGAGGTGCAACGTCGGTGTTCTGTTTATGCGATTGTGCAACAAATACACAAACGCTTTCGCATGCAGCTTATTATCAGCTGTGCGTACATTTG
Organism: Rhyacophila brunnea; assembly: GCF_057557595.1. Classification (NCBI taxonomy): domain Eukaryota; kingdom Metazoa; phylum Arthropoda; class Insecta; order Trichoptera; family Rhyacophilidae; genus Rhyacophila; species Rhyacophila brunnea. Next base: position 45,460,781 of record NW_028233276.1, read on the forward strand.
GCTGAAGGTTTGCTATGCTATGTAGTACATCGCTGCTTTACAGACAGATAAATTTAGACAGATGTATAATGTAATTTAAAATTTTGGCAATGTGAATCATTTAAAACACCGGCAGTAGTGGGGTGGTAGACAAAGTGGCCGCGACTAATTTCGTGAATCTCTGAAACCGCGGACCGTACCTTGAAAAACCATATTATATACAAGATGAACGTGACAACGGTTTTACGGTTAGCATAAAAGCTCAGGATGTGTGCCTTGCAACTTTAGTGTGCTTGCACATATATTTTTGAGGACGTGTTCGGCCGAGAGGAAATTTTATAAATAACCATAACGTAGGTACCGGTATCCTTTACTTGGTTTTGAAACAAAATTTTTGGTGATCCTAAATTATTTTTAGTTATTTATGTTTACTGCTGTTATTAGCTATACAACCTTGTAGTTGGATTATTATAAAGATGGATTTATAGCCCTAAATAGAATTCTGATGTCAATGGAATTTAACCACGTAAATTCCTATTCATTGATCAATATTATAAGTAATAACTAGGTACCATTATCTTTTTAGGTGGTTGAGTATAATGAAATATAAATAGACTATGATAATTATAAATAAAAAATATATTTTTAAAAAGCTGTTAGTTTTTCTATGACGATTAAACTTGAATGATGTCGAACATACATTATTTATTTGAAACACTTGAAAAATATTCGTATAACAGAAATATATTTGTACCAAACGGGACTCTGTCGGATTCCGTTCAATGTGTTTTACCAGGAGCAATCTATATAATACTTTGATCATGCCAACTATACATCCGTGGTTTTATCTCAAGTTTCGTTGATATTTCAGTATGAATAACTTAGTAAATATTTTCATGTTATTTACGTAGTTTTAATGTATATTTAATCAAAAAGCTTTGTCTGTTCGGTTCTCTTCTAAGAAATTGGAGGCGTAAGACCATCGCAAATACCACGTTAAAACTTGAAGTTGTTGAATAATTATTGTAAGTCTACCTACAGATACACGCTTCGCTGGGATGACAAAATCACTAATACGCTAAGTATGATCTCAAAAGTGTATTCTCCGTTTCCATACAAATTTTCTGCGGATATATTTTTAGATCTGAAATTTATATGTATATACTATATTTCAAAAATCATTTGCTATTTAATTATTGACGATCTTCAACTTCTGATTTTCAAAAAGGATAATTCAAGAGATGAATCTAACATAATTTTGTTAATATCTTCCAAGCACTGACTTGTCATGTGTGATACTATGTAAGCTCGAGGATTCATCTTTATTTATTATCATTTTTTAATTTATATTTTGATAGTAAATTTTAGAAGGAGAAGTAAATTTAAACCATTTCAAAAATCAATTCAATTTTTCTCAGCAATTAAGGCGTATTTAAAAAAAATATATACGTAGTCCAATATTAGTAACTTACATTTTCAATAAACTTATAAAAAATCATTTTTTTCTTGTTCTTTTAATAATATGCATATGGATATCATTTAGTGTGCTTCTTGGCCGGTAGAGTTCAAAACGTTTAGTATTATATTCTTTCCAAAAAAATTGCCGATCTTAGTTCTAGAAAGATATGGAAAAAAATTAACTTAATAAAATAAATTGGGTGATAAAGATCTTCTTCTTCTTTCTGTTACTTAGTTAGAGCATATAGATACCACACAGTGTCTCCAAAAATAATTCCTGTCGCTCGCCGGTTTTTTTTACACTTTTCCAAGTCATGCCAGCATTCCGTAGTTCCACGGTATATACTCTCTCGATGGTATTTAACGACTTTCCAAGATTCAGTTGGCTTGAAAGACAGAGAAACCAGGTCGAAATTTTATTGAGGCATCCGCAGCATGTGGTCGAGTCACATTCAACGTCACCTCATCTCTCTCAGCATGATAAAACGCTGCTTGGTCTGTCTCGCGTTACTCCCAAAAGTATAATACCGCACAGATACAATCCACTGTGGACATATTAATAATATTATATTCTCGAAGCTCAGAATACGGTTGGTCTGAGCCTTCGTACTGTACCATGACATGCTAGCGTAAATCAATACCTTCGAATTGAAAACATTGAATCGGCGTCATTTGGTTTTAACTAATTACAATATTGAGTCCCAGACTTCGCACTGAGTTAAATGTTACTGCAGCCTTTCCCACGGGAATGGGACGACTGGCCTCCGGACAATTGGACGCCGCACTGTCATAGACACGTGTACAGAACGTAGACGAAGTATTTTAATCAGTTTCTATCTACTACTTAGTAGTTTGAATTCATTTTACTCTTAACATAACATAATAAAAAACTCTTTCTTCGTTAGAACTTAAACATATGCACGATTAAATCATTGTTTACGTCTGCATATTTACATTCTCAACAACTCTATTTAATCATAATATAATCATTTAAATATAAATAATAATATTGAATATTTTTTTTAAATTACCTATAAATACCTAACGTCTATTTATTTTAGAATTCCGTGGCGTCCAGCTGTCCGGTGCCAAATCGTCTTAGACTCTTTCCCACTTGTATAGCGAGTTTTTTCTGCACAGTGCCATCTTCCGTGATGTGGATCATTACTCAGGTATTTAAGCCTGTCGACATTCGATGTCTTGCCCTTTACCATTTAGGGTGAAATTTGGATCAGGATACGTGCTATTGACTATTGCACAAAAAGTTGTTTTTTGTCGCGTTGATAAAATGTGTGGTAGATTAATTGCATCCTGGCTCAAAAAACTTAGATAATGGTCAAAGATTAGCACTCCATCATTCCTCAGAGCAGTGGTTGTAGATAAAAGACTATTAATATCATGACCGACGTCCGGTAGCAAAATATTAATAAATTATATGATGATAACTAACCCGTGACCTACGGCTTTAGACGCGGACGCAGCACCACTACTCCACTGCGAGCACAGAGCGACTGTGTACTTAAATATTATTATTTGCATGTCGCGTAAAGTGGCGTCGCATTTGGAGGTAGACGCTGCCACATCATGCGGCGTGGTTATATTTCAAAAGGACCATAATACTTAATTTGAAAGGGGCGTGCCCGGCGGGGGTAGCGCGTCTTTTTTATCGTCTGCTGGTCGTAAAAAACTCGCTCGGGTGCTCCGCGCCACTGTTGTGAGAAAATAAAATCGCGAAAATCGTACAAGTAAAAGCGAAACATGCCGTTTTCATTATCACGTCTCGGTAGGTATACAATTTCGTTATTAATAGAATAATCTTTCAGTGGGTTATTTTAAATTAATCCTCCCTCTTAAAGTATTTTTTTTTTTAAATATTCACAACGGATAAAACTTGGTTTAGCACGCCGAATATTATTATATCATTGACATTACGTTTCAGGATGCTGTCTATTAATTATATTCGATATATACGGTTGACATCCTGAAGTTAGAGCGGCAAGGATCATGGCGAAGTGGCTATCCCAACGGAAGAGACCCAGAGGCCGTCCAAGAAGGAGATGAGCTGACGCCGTAGAAGTGGACTGGCTTCATATAGGAAGACCCGGTAACTGGAGAAGTGTGGCGAGAGACCGGAGTGAGTGGAGAGCGGTTGTGGAGGAGGCTAAATCCCACCCGGGATGTAGCGCCGTGGAAGAAGAAGAAGATATACGGTTGATATATTTGATGACAGCTTTAAGATTGATCAATACGTATTTTTAAATGATTCAATTATTGTTATTATTGTATCAAATGGTTACATGTAAATTGTGCGTAAAACATTTAACCGTGGCACAGTTTGCCATTAGTTTTCTATCGGAAAGAGATGACCGTCTACTATACGATATCCAATTTTATTAGATTCAATATGAACATTAATTCACTTTTCATAGCTGATTTTGGCAAAATTCATGAATTTAAGAATGAAAACCTAACAAATAATCCAGTATATCGGCTATTTTAAAATTTGTTTGCTGCAGGTTTCCTGTAAAGTGTAAACTGACAAGAACCGTGTTTTATTTAAACATCAATTTTATGTCAGTACTGTACTACCCAAAGAGGTTGGACGGTCTTTAATATACGGGCATATATTTCCGATACAACATTTAACGGTGAAGTGTGCTACGACGAACTGCATACGTAAAAGTTTCCGGACATGGTATGAAATGCCTATGTTAAGTTTATATTACTTATAATAAGATAACTGTATCTATCTTTTATTCGCTGTATCTATATACCTACTACCTGACATTTTGGGACTCCAGTATTTCGTGATTAGACTAGATTAGATTTTAAAAAGGCGCTAAAAATGTTGGGCTTTATCTTGCGTACTTCCCGGGTCTTCTCGGATGTTACGGTACTAAAAATTCTCTTCAACTCCTTAATTAGAAGCAGACTTGAGAGTGAGTTTATCGTTTGGGTCCCGCATCAGTTGAAGTACGGCCTTATGGTGGATAGAGACTAAAAGAAATTTTTGAGACTCCTTTACTTTCGGCTGTATGGATATTTTTTATCCGTGGCTCTATCCGACTGACTTTCTCTTAAGTATGCTTACATACTGTAGCTTAAAATTTAGAAGGGATATTTATTTAGCTACATATTTTTTCAGACCTAGGACGTAAATGTGAACTTTTCCATTCTCGGTGGTGTTGGCTTGTGTGTCTCTGATAATTACCTTAAGAATCGAGGGCATCCGTTGTTTGTTCTCCCAAGGTTCAGAACTAACCTGCCACTAGTGATGCCAATTGGGAGGGCAATAACCATGTTTAATGAAATCGCTTAGGATATTGATATATTCTACTTAACTACGTGACGGTGAATTTAGATGGACATTGTTTTATAAGTTTTTAAGATAGAGTCTATCGATAGTTCACCTTGTGTGCTTCCATCTACCTCGTACCTTTATTTTTTGTTGCTTTATTTTATTTCTTTTCTTATTTTGTTTCTTATTTTATTACTTATTGTATTATTAAGTCACATCTCTCTGTATTTTTATTTTAAAAATTGTTAACACTTATTTTCTGTCATGTCGTGAACGCTTTGAATTTGTAATTTGTTATGTTCATTATAATTATGTAAAATGAATTAATTTGAATTTGGAATTTAGACAAAATCAAGTGAAATATTCGCTTACAATTGTATTTGGTATTAATTATTGGTTGAGTATTTAAATTAATTAGTAATGCTTGCGATGTCACGATGTCATTTCAGTGGGTGACATTCTTGACAAACATTGTGACAAAAATATGATTACGGTAATATAACCACGCTTGCAGAACTTACTGAAATTACCTCACAATCGCTACGACTAAATGTAGCTACTCTACCAAAATAATAACGATTTATACCAGTTTAAGTTATGTACATAAAAGATATTCATATTTACATAAATATGGTAGGCCAATGTATCCTCTATTATTAATTGAGCGTAGTTATACACAGAGCAGCCAGGCCACAATTTTGAAAAAAAAAATGAGTTATTGTGATTGTGTAAACACGTTTGTTTTACATTCTGCACATATAAGTCAAGGTGCTGTCATACAAAAATCTCATATAAATGCGTTTTAAAGATTTTGCAAATCGCATAATATGTCATACAAAAATGTCATATAGATGCGTTCTAAAAATATGCCATATTCGATCTGCAATTAATAAGCAACCAAATGATAATAGTATTTACTTACCTATTTATTAAAATCCTGACTGTAAGCTGTGTTTTTCTATATTCAATTTATAAACATTATTTTCTCAATTACATTATATGTTTTTCATTTTATTATAATATGTAATATAATATATACATTTTTCATGTAAAAATTAGTGTCAAGCACCTAAATAGTAATGTATAATTTACGAGTTTTTCGAATTATTTTCAGAACTTTGAAATTCCCATCATACTTGAATAACTTAGAAGTTTTTTTTAAGAAAATAGATGCAAAAATTACGATTTTTTTTTACAAAAATAAGAGTTAGATGCATTCAAGAATTAACATTTTAAAAAACCCGTTTTGCACGAAACAGCCTGAACTGCTAAAACACCAAAATTTCATAGATTTTATGCTTTTATCTCTTTATAAGTTACACAAAATCATATATATATATATAATATCTATCATTCAAAAGGTATAAACAGTATACAGAGGCTTTGTGGATTTAAAGAAACATACTTTACATAAAAGTGCTTCGATCTCTGTTTGAGGTTTGCGTGGGCTGGTTGCTTTGCGTATAACTACGCTCAATTATTACCATCTATCAGCGTATTAACTTTTGGCGCACAGGTAACTGTTTGTAGGTAAGACATGTTTCAGTTCATTTTAAGTAAAGACACCCACCAGTGTTCTCCAATAAGTCGAAGCATACAACGCTATCGTCAGACTGTGGAATGCTTATTAAAGATGTAGGTATGCACGTGGGGTATTTGTATGATAATATTGACCAGTGGGTCTATTCTATACTTATCGAACACTAAATTGATAAATAGTATCAAACTTAGGGTAGGTTTGTATCAAAATATTAGCACTTATTGTAACAATTACACGAAGCCGGTTTTTATTGTTGCAATAAGTGCGATATTTTAACAGCAGCAAGATAGGTGCTGTTAAAATATAGCACTTATTGCAACAATAAAAACCGGCTTCGTGTAATTGTTACAATAAGTGCTAATATTTTGATACAAACCTACCCTAAGTTTGATAATATTTTTCACTTTATCACTTTAGCGGTCGATAAGCATAGAATAGACCCACAGCTGTGAAAGCCACAAGGTGCGGTAAAGTAGAATGCAGTATAAAAACGGAGGTTCCAATGAGCTACCAGGCCATCCGCACTGACAGCGAGTTGCATACGTTCGACGTAGGTTACGCAGCATCTTAAAACATCGCATAATATTATAGTGTGTATGTGAAAAGTATTGGTTACTACCGGTCGCGTTTGCGGTAGATCTTAGATTAAATGATATCAATGGATAGTTTTAATAATCTACGTACAACGTTCGCCACCTTTGCTAATCGACTAATTGCTGCTTTTCAATAATTTACGTACAACCTTGACAACCTCTGTATCAGACACGAAGCGTAACGCATCAGTAGTAGCGTTTTGCAGTGCGGAGCGTGCAGCGTGCATATTGTGTTCACTTGTTTAACATGCACGCCGCATGAACGTTTGAGAGATCTTAAATAGCGTTTTCTCGAAAATATTTTTTACCTTAGTAGGTACAACACAAACATGGACCCACGAAACCAATCCACCCCATACAACACTCAGTTACCACAGACCACGGAATCACATACTCGAGTGTGATTCGATTAAGCTTAAATTGATATTTTTAATAAAAAAAATCCCAAGAGAAAGAGGAACACGGAGAACTAAAAATAATAATATAAATAATTACAAGTTAAAAAGAACTTTTTATATACAAGGTTTTTAAATTTTCTGTTGATGCTCAAACTTGTACTTTTGTCATTTTGATATTTCATTTTGATTTCCATAGTAACGCACGTATATATTAATAATTTACTTGCTAGGACCACCCCCTTAGCAACGAATAATAGTCTTTTACTTTTTACGGATTTTTCTGAAATAACTTTCCATACAAAACAGAATTAACTGAAAATTAATTTAATTCTGCTAAAAGATGGCTAATAGTATTAAAAGAATGCATTGGCATCGTGTTATGATATATTCGCAAAGCTTAAAATGTCTAGTTAGTCGGGAAGTTAGTTAAAAATCGATTGCAAGATTTGTACTGGACAAACAACCACCGGACAAACAAGAATACGAGCTAATAAAAACGTTGTAAAATAATACAAAAAAAAAGTTTCAAATAGTAGAGTTAATTTTACTTTAAAATATTAATATAAATGAGAACTCTGCCATTCTGGGTAGTGTTGATCTATGTGTCCATGATCCCTGATGAACTATCTTAGAAAAAGGGAGTATCAGTTGTTTATTCTCCCAAGATGCAGAACCAACCTGCCACTGGTAATGCCAATTGGGAGGGCGATAACTATGTTCAACCAAATTGCTTCGGATGTTGATATATTCCACTTGCGTGAAAGTGAGTTTAGGTGGACATTATTTTATATATTTTTCTCTGTCTCCTTAGCAAACTCGGTGTAGGTATTTCTTTGAACTTCTATATTTAGGTATTAATTGTATTTGCATTGCTTTTGCTCTTGCTATTGTATGTTTTTATTATAGTCTCTTTTAATATTTTCATTTTTACCCCCTTTTACTACTTTTCTTTTGTTTATTTCTTCTTAATAATAATGTTTCATGTCATTTTGTGAACGTCTTAAACTTATAAGTTGTAATATCCACTCCTTTTCCATTAATATTTATATTCCTTTTAAAAATTCACCTGTTTCATTTAAACGCGCTATCTCCAAAATTTTGTATAAATATATATATATATATACCTATATAGGTATATTTATATATATATTTTTATGTTACTTTTTTTTGTATATAATTTAATTATTCATTATTCTTCCTCATTTTTCTCATGTAATTTTCTTATATAATTTCTTTGTATTTATGTTATTCTTAATCTCTATCTTGTTAGGTTTAACTATATTATAATGTATATATGGAAACTTTGCTGGTTGCAATAACTTTTCATTATTATATTTTAAATTTTTGTAATCAATATGTAACTGTTTGTTTCCTTAATAAATAAAATAAATAAATACATATGTTAAAAAATAAATAAATTGAATGAATAAATAAATTGAATATATTGCGTGTGGTGTTTGAATTCATACTTTTGCCGCCATCCCTGTTCCATATCCGGCAAAACTGAAGCGACACAAATTTCCGACAATTCACAATCTTTTGCCATCACTGACTGTATCAAGCGACACAATAATGGCAAATGTAAAGTAGGCGGATGCAATGAATGTTCAGATAGCGTAATTTGAAAACGCTCGAAATAAAATATGTGTCGTTGACGGTCGTTACCGGAGTACGCCACTGTGATAACGAACAAAGAGATGTTTAGTAATTGGCGAGAATCTACTGTGGATTTTTTTATTTATATAAAATAAAAAAGACGTTAATCTTAAAAAAACACATGCTGTGTTCAATGATTTGAACATACATAATTCTGAAAATACTCATGAGAAAATATAGCCAATAGAAGAAATCTTTTTCGAAAAAAGTAAGACACCCGGCTGGAATCGAGCCCTGTGTATTACCACTATGCTACAACTGCCATGCTTAATTGCGACAAACTTTAACTATGGCTTTTTATTGTTTTTGTATAAGAGTATAAGTGTTAATTAATAATAGATTAAGACGATACATCAGTGAAACGGCAAATAATTTACAACTATAGGCGCAACAAAATTTTGGACTCGCTGGCATTCGGAGAAAGAACGTCGAGCTGGGAACACGTCAATTTGTTTCATGGTGGCGACGGGGGTATTAATTCTTAATTCGTGTAAAAATGACTAAAAAACGTTTACATTTACATTTACTTGAAAAAGAAAACATGTGAAGGAATATATTATTATTGTTACTAATAGAACATACGTTCAAGTGCCCACCACCACCCGTCATATATGCACAGCCGTGGATATGCACGGCCGCTTTCTATGACGCTTTAAACGTGTCTGAAAGAAGTGATTTTAAGTGCTCATTCCGTCCCGAGACGGAGCCGCACGGGACTGATGCTGCAACCATGCACCATAGTGCTTAAAGAATAAAGTTAAGAAAGATTTTTTTTTGTTTTTTGGACTAGCTCTGCTGTCCGCTGACGTTAAGCGCGTTGTGTACCCGCATACTGAAACATTAAATGGACGCATGTTGGATTTATATGACAAATTATATTTCGTTTGGCATGCGTCATTTGCACTCGCGACCTGCAATCCGCGCATCGCCTAGCCACGATCTTTTTAGACCATGCCTCAACTGAGGTATAGTCTTAATACCTGCTCATTAGTACTCTCCAAATTGAGTTACGGTAGGCGATCGATTTTTGTATTCTAAATTAAAGTATTTTTTTACCTACTTTAATTACTAATATACGTTACGGATCTCTCGAATATTTTCTATTGCAACTTACTTGAACTTGCTAATATTTTTTAATTAACTATTTATTTTATTCAATGAATAATTCACAAGATTTAAGAATGTACCATTCTAATTATTGAACATACATTATTCTGAAAAGACTCATGAGAAAATATAGCTAATAGAAAAAATCTTTTATCGAAAAAAGTAAGACACTCGGCTGGAATCGAACCAGCGTCTCTTGGGTTTTGTGCCTCTGCAGGTTTAACAAAAAATCACTACATACACTCGACAATTAATGTACACTCAGTAATATCCAAGGGTCAAGATAGTTAAATACGTCAAAGCTTAACTATATTAAAAATTTACTGGCATGGAACGTAGTTTAATACGAATATCCGGTACTATAATTAATAAGGGTACAATAAACGCAACGAAGTACATTGCTATCACGGATCACCCTTTTTCTGTGAACAAGCAAACATGAAATAATAATATACACTATTTATTTATAAAGATGTTTAAATATACTCTTTTATCAGAAAGGTTTTGAATTCTAATGGATTAGTTTTATACTATTCTATTCGGGTCATGTTTTTGCGATCCGGATGTCGCCTTTCGACATCTTCATACATTCTATACACTCACAAAAAGGCAAATAAACACTGACCACGAGTACTATTAACTCTAACTTATATAACCAATCAATACATTAAATAGGTAAAAACTCCATTACCTTCCTATCAAGTCAAGGGCCACAATAAAAAATATAACAAACAAATTATGAATAGTTGAAGTAATAGTAAAAAAATAATATTAATTGTTTAACTAATAACTTTTAAAGACTGATATCATAAATATAATATCTCATTAGTTAACTCCATTAATTTCCAATACGTTACCATTGTTCCTAGAATGGATGATTTTACACCTATGGGGTGTAGTATTTTTATTGTTTATAAGTTCCTATTCCTGATCTATTATTAGGTTTTGACAATTTATTATAATAAGCTTATCGAGTGTATTATTATTAAGAAGATAGAGGTTTTTTTTACTAACACTTCAACTATTCATAATTTTTTTGTTATATTTTTAATTGTGACCCTTGACTCGATAGGTAGGTATTGGAGTTTTTACCAACTTTACTGCATTGCATGGTTATATAAGTTAGGGTTAATAGTATTCCTGGCACAGAGGGCCTTAAGATGCCGAAAGGCAAAACTCGGGTCGCAAAAAACGACTCAAATGGAATAGGTAGTACAAAATTTAAATCCACAAGAGTTTAAATTCAAATTCCATCAAGTACCATCAGTCGATAGTATTAATATTAGAAATGTTTACATCAAGAAGTAATTATTCACTCTCTAACTTTTGTTACTGGTTAGAATTTTCGATGGTGAATGTTATAAACACAACATTTTGCAACAATTAATCACTATATTTAATTTACACCTAATAAAATATTAATGAGCAATAAAGAAGTTCATTTAATCATGAACTTTGCATTATTTGCTCTCACGAGCTTTTTCGGCGTCTGAAAGCTTCCTCGTTTGCTAAACAAAAGCTATATGTAGCGACGCTAACGCCGCGGCGCCCAACGTCGATGTCTTCAATTAAGGTAACTGGCACGTAATGAAATTTCATCTAAATTTTGTAAAGCGCAATATACGTGTAGACTTTGGGTGCTAAATGCTTGACGTTGTTTTTGGCGTCAAGCCATAGTTATTGGATTCGTGAATTTAATAAAGAGCAGACAGTCTCTTCAACATTCAATATAAATACAGACATCATTTTCCCCATAGCTCATTTTTGTTTTTATATAATAATACTTTGGACATCTTACAAGAATATTATTATGAAAATACTCTATTTTTATTAACCCATTAAGGGCCCACATGCCCAACGTAGGTAAGAATGGAGCTTTTATGGTATTTTCAGAGCATAACCCTGGACATTCCTTAAACGTTGTAGATAATCTATTTATATAATTTTGATGCCTTATTATCCTTTATATTTATTTTAAACATTTGATGACTGCATAAAATATTTTTATCACATAAAATAGTATACTTTTATACCTCTCGATCCAATTTAAGAAAACGATATTTTGTTACGTACATGTTCAAATTCGCGCTTTAACATGCTCTTACTCCCTACTTAATGAAGTAAATGTATCGTTTGTCAATTTAAGGCTACGGCCGTATGTTGTAGCTGAACCACTGGGAAATGCCAATAGAAATGGCGTATTTCAAAAAAATACTACCTTATTCTTAGGACAATAATTATTATAAATCAATCATTATTCGTAAAATGTTTATCACATTTGAATGGTCAAAAACATAGCTTATAATCAATATTTTTAGAATTATCCTCAAAAGTGTTAGTCGTGCCCATTTTTTGAATAATAAAATGCCTAATTCTTGTCAAATTTGGGATCACAGAGAATATAAAATATATTTTTTATCGTAAATATTTCACAATATAATGTTGACATAAATTTTACTAATGGTTTTGTAAATGCGTTTAAAAATTAATAAACCTAAAAAATCTTAACACTTGCACATGGATGTACTGAAATATGACTATATTCCAAAACATTAGATCGAGCGGTTTAAAATAATACTACGAGTATTTTATGTAATAAAAATAATTTATGCAGTCATTAAATGTCTAAAATAAATATAAAGGATAGTAAGGCTTCAAAATTATATAAATCGATTATCTACAACGTTTAAGAAATGTTCAGGCTAATGCTTCGAAAACACCATAAAATCTCCATTTTGGCCTACGTTGGGCATGTGGGCCGTTAAATGATAGGAGTAATTAACATGGCCGTACTCAGTTCGCCGCGAATTTCTATGAAAAAAGACATTTTTTTTTTAGAAATATAAATAGCCATAAATAGTTCATACTAAACTTTGTCAACCATACGTCTCTGTTTTCATTGAAATAAGACTACAATTTTCAAATGATGTTGGTTATTTTTTAAATTCAATTAAGCTCTGAGAAAACAAATCCATAATAGATAATAGTCAAAAAATACTCTTCTATCTATAAATACCTAAAATTATTTAATTAAATCATACATAACTTTGGATTTTTTTATAAATAGAATAACATTTTTATCTATTATACTTTAGTTTAGGGGAGACTTAATGAATCTAAAAATAAATGAACCGACAATATAATATTATGTATAATATTTATTCTTAATCCAACGAAAACAATTAAGTATGAATGATAAAGTGTGCATAATTTTGTCGTGTCGCCCAGAGTATACCAAAACTATTATGGTTTGGTTTAGCCAGGGTTCAGATGATTTTTAAAATTAATACTATCTGTAAATTGCAGTTCAATAAAAAAACTAATACGTATGACTAACAAAGTTTAATGTGGACTATTCATGGTGGATATTAATGGCCTACCTTCACCCTTCGCTACTGGTCTGTACAGTATATTAAATTATTTAAAACAATCGAATGGGACTGTATAATGAGCATAAAGTATGTTATGTGCTAATTTTTGTTACTATTTTCTTCTAACATGAATAATATAGAGTATGCTGCCGTTAAGAGAAGATTATAGAACATAGCTAATTTATTTTATTTATTTTTGATTAATCGAAATCTGTTTTTTTATGACTGGACTTACTACGGATTAAGTATATTTGACTATAAATTGTATAAAATTAAATATTGTTACTTAATTAGCATTTATTTGGTAGCATTACATTTCGTTGGCTGATACCAATAGGCCGACCAATGAATGGCCCCGATTTCATTACAAACTTTACGAAAAACTTATCCTCTTTGGGACAATAATGGTTTATTGACAGCTTCAATATTCAGACACTCAAGCTTTGTAATCAATATATATTTTTGCCTTGCCTCATTTATTTATAATTGCATATTTTATCATTTCTTTGAAACATCTGAAACTGCTATAGTTATATAATATTATGGGACCATAAACCCAGTCGTGCTTGATAATAATTTGTTAGATAACTAAACAATATTATTGCAGTATTTATGAATGTTAGCACCGTATAAATCTCTCTAAGTCTACATTAAACTGGGGTTTAAATTATAATTATATGTATTTTATTGCACAATTTATAGTAATTTTACTCAACTATATTACTTCGACTGGTTCTATAATTTATGCATTGCTTGTGACTTTCGTGATCGATTGTTATTATTGACATTCTGTATTATTAATCGCGTACTCCTGTCTGCTTATTAACCCATTCGTTTCTCTTACGGTCCTTTCTCGTGATGCCCAACATACACCTCCCCATGCTGTGCGATTCTTAGCCTTTGAACATCTCTCGTGTTCAGGGTCCACGTCTCGCAGTCATACGTGAGCACGGGTAGCACACATTGGTTGAACACCCTACGCTTAAGACATAATGGTAGGTCACTCTTGAAGATACTATTCAGACGTCCGAAAGCACTCCATCCTAGCATTGTTCTTCGAGCAATTTCATCATGCATGCTTCCGTCTATGGACACCTGCTGTCGTTTCCAAACAGCTGAAATGGAGATGGGCGGGGCGCACATTGCTTGCCGAAAGAACGGCCGCTAGATAAATGCCGTCATCCAGTGGTACCCAAGGGGCACGAAACGGCCACAGGGTGGCCCTTAAAGCCGCAGGCTTACCCGTTGGAAATGCCGGGTTCGATTCCCGACCGGTTGGCTTACTTTTTTCAAAAAAAGTTTTTTCTATTGGTTGTGATATACTCTCTCAGTTAGTGTTTTTCTAAATTATATAATGTTCAATAATCAGAATGATATATTCTTAAATCTTGTGAATTATTCGTTGGAATAAAAAAAATGCATAGTGATTTATTGATACAGTAGATATCACAAAGATGGTATAGAATATTGTGTTTGCACAATGCATATGCGGAAAGAAGTATTAGTTAAAAACTCGTCTTCTTGGTTCGAAAAGTTGGCCTAAACTTATTTAGAATGGATCTAAATATTGCTTGTCTGTTTGTACAGCGCTTGTACAGGAGAATAGTAGAAATCAAAAGCGCGTTTTTATAGCGCTTCGGGAAGGCACATAATAATTGTCTGCACAACGCGTGTGCGAAGGTGTCTTGCAGAACATATTATTTAGAACGCGTCTAACTATAATTTCTCTTCTTGTACAGCGTGTGCACAGGAGAAGAGTATTGTGTTAATAATGCGTCTTATCCTCACGCCAGTCAAGCAGGTACATCAAAAAAGTATCGAATTGACTGATACGTTGATACTTTCTTTCGATATGATACGAATGTCAAGTATCGCTGCTTTATCTTTCGATATGACGTCCCAAACTAAACCGTCAAATGCGTCTGGGGTAAGCGTCAACCAAATGCGAGGAAAATCGGTTTTATGAGCACGTGTAGGCCAGAAGGCACATAGATGTAGGGAATCCAATCCCGAGCCAAAATTTTGATCCCGGGATTTTGGGATTACAATTTGACGATCCCGGGACTGGTCCCGGGATTGGAATTTTTTTGATATTTTATATTTATAATATTATTATTATATTTATTCATATTAAAATAAAAAATAACATATTGTGTTTGACAATAAATACAATACGTCATATTATATTATAATAAAAAAATAAGAAAATTAAGCAGTTAAACAATTAAAACATAATAGTGTTACTGAATAGGCAAATTTCAAGGAGACCACTATGTTGTGACTAAACATGTAGACCATTTACAATATTTACATCTATATTTTTGGGAAAATTTTACGAAAAAAATTGAATGAATCCCTACCTATGGTGATATAATCAAAATATTTTGTGTGTGTGTGTATCTGCATTGAAAAATACTGTTTTGCATGCTTATCACTCATACAAGATTATGTCTGCAATACCAATTGATTATGATTGATAAAAAAATCAATCTCGAAACATTAAGGGATTATCTTTACTGATCCCGGAATTAATATGTATCGAAAATTGTCCGGGATCCCGGGATTGGATTCCCTACCCAGATGGGTACCGTCACAAAAAGGCGATGTCAGTACCTATACGCCGTGATGAAGGTCACAATATGAGCAAAACACGTGTCGTAAAATAATTTTTATATGTGAAGAGTACCAAGTGACAAATTTATATTATCGACCACAGAAATATGCTTATAAATAAAAAAGCGTTACGAGCTGATTATTCCCAGACATAAATTTAATAATAACATAAGAAAAGTGATGCCATCTCTGGATGACATGTCCAAACATGAATTAGATATAGCCCTGGCATTGCTCCTCTCGGTGGACCCATCAATTTTACTGGATACTTACAGACACCGACGTATATCCTTAACCAGACTATATCTCCATCGTTTTATATCTCCCTAGTATCTGCATTCGCGCGTTTCACTGGGTAAGGTACTTACTCTCTTTCTTATGCGTACTAAATTTTGATATGCGGCCGTTTTATGAATAAGTATATTGACACCAATTTATTCCGCACATAAAATTTTATTTACGTTCGGTTTTTTGAGACAAGCGCGCACGTATGTATGCTGAAGTTGACGGTAAATATTTGTCCACTGTAACGAATTCGTATTATAGTAGACGAAGGGTAGAGTTTATACGTATGAGATTTATTCAATTTATTATAATACCATTAAAGGCACCTTTCAAATGTATCATCCAATTTTACATCGTATAATATACATAATAAAAATGATTCATTTTTTTATTATAGATAAATCGTCACCCCAGGCTATACTGGAAAGCTTTATTTAAGGGTGTAGTGGTCATACCTTAGACCAGGGGTTCCCAACCCCGTGCCCGCGGGCACCATGGCGCCCGCGGAACGATTCGTATGTGCCCGTCACTATTTGACAGGGACAGAATTTTCACGCTAGCCTGACACACGCAGAAAACCCGAAGTAAACGAACGCCACGAACTGAGCCGATGAACGCCGAAGCACATGACAGTAGTCACGTGCTCGTACCGTCCTGATTGCTTCGGCGATCATCGGCTTAGTTTGGGTTTTCGGCGTGTACAAGGATTGATGTGCAAATAGCATTCCCCGCCTGGAACCGCGTTGTTGTCATTATGATTGCGATTGCTGCCCCGTTTGGGTCGCGACAGTTAGCTAGGAGACATCTTCGTCTGACGAAACACGAATTAGGAGTTTTGATATTCGTTCTATATAGTTCTAAAATGAGTGGACCTTTTTGAGATTTTTTTTTTGGAAATTTTGGAGCTTAAGAATGATATTTTGCTTAAATCCTTAATATCAGAGGACTTTTGGAATACAGTGGACAGAGAAAAGTTCCCATTTTTGAAAAAAGCTCCATATAAAACTGAATCATTTTTCGGTTCGACATATTTATGCGAATCATTGTTTTCAAACATGAACTTAAAAAAATCAAGATATAGATCCCGACTCACCGATGAGCATCTTTATGATTGTTTGCTAACAGGATTATCGTCATACTTTCCTAATTATGAGACACTGGCCAATGATATGCAATGCCAAAGATCACATTGACATATTGATATTCTATTTTTTTATAAAATGTTTTATTTATATTTGTATTTTTTGTTTACTTTGTTTACGTTTTGTAAATACATTTCTATGTGTGTATGCAATTTGAATAATATTTTTATTATTTTGAAACATTTTTGTTTATTATTTATTAATAAATTATGAATACAAGAAAATAAATTATGGGAAAATGAGTAGTTATGGAAGGAGTTTGTCGATTAAAAATAGGTGGTGCCCGCCACCCTACCGATATTTTATAATGTGCTCTAGAGTACAAAAAGGTTCGGAACCCCTGCCTTAGACTATGGGTAGTCAACCTGGTCCCTATCGCCCACTAGTAGGCGTTCCAGCTTCCATGGTGGGCGATAGAGGCATCAGCCTCAGGGATCTTATTAATAATTTAATTAAGTATATATAATTTTATCAGACTTCATGTGTCTATGTATGCAAAGTATAAATTTAATAAAAATATAGATTTAACTACAGTAAGTTGCTTCATAAAGATTTATTCTGCCAAACTTAGCGAAAGTCTGACATATAAATTATTTGGTAAGTAATTATTATTATATGCTTTAACTTACTGCTTTACTTACTTACTCGTACGGTACTTACTGAATCGGTGGGCGGTTAGAAAATTTTACTACTAACAGAGAAACAAAAGTGGGCGGTAGGTATAAAAAGGTTGACTACTCCTGCCTTAGACATACGATTCATTAAACCTTTTTCTATTAATTGATTAATGATTGGAAGTATCTACATATTCGATTATTCTTCTTCTTCTTTCACACTGTCATGACCCAGTATTGGGGAGTAGAGCAAGTAAAAGTTCGCGCCACTTCCCTCGGTCCATCGGCAACCTCCTGCCATGCCAAACCTGCAGCGCGCAGAGTGCTGAACCCTTGAGGCTGTGCACACAGGGGTACGAGGTGTGGCACTATCTGGCGGCATCCGGAACACATGTCCCAACCACGTAAAGCGTCTCTTCGTCATTACTGATCACGAAATCGAGTATTTGTAACGCGGTCGTACCAATGTACCCCTAAGATTCGGCGGAGACATCGATTCTTAGGGGTACATTCGAAGCCGAAGCCTTTTAAGCTTAATAAGATGCCATATCTCACAGCCCAAAGGAGCACAGATAGCACACATTTGGTCCTCACAGAATACAGCATTGACCTCCATGTGACTCCAAGTTGGCTGAATGCAGACCCCGCCAAATTACTATATAAGTATCATTTTCATTGATCGGTTTTAACTTTCATTAAGCTCGTAGTCAAGTTTTACTCTTACTAACAAATTTTATTGAACATACATAATTCTGAAAACACCCATGAGAAAATATAGCCAATAGACAAAATATTTTTGAAAAAAGTAAGACTCCGGCAGTAATCGAACCTGCGTCTTTTTGGTATTGCGCCCTGTGCATTGAATGCATCTTACTTTGTTTAAAAAAGATTTTTTCTATTGGCTATATTTTGTTTTGTTATGAGTGTTTTCAGAATTAAGTATGTTCAATAATTAGAATGGTACATTCTTAAATCTTGTGAATTATTCGTTGAATAAAAGAAATAGTTAACAAAGCTTAACTGTTTATCCATCTCTCAACTACTTCCAGTTACTTTCAGAGATCCAGTCATTCTCTTTTTTTCATGATAAAAGATGTGTCATCATTTCAAGATAGCTAGCACTTCGAGAGTAATCAATGCACTAACAAAGACGTAAACATTTTTGATGTAGTGCTGTGCAGATATCTATTTTAGTTTTTTTTTCTTTTATGCTGTTAACTGTCAAATGGTAACAATTCCACTTAGCTTAATAATAATTATCCGCTTCAAAGAAACATTATCACATGGTATAGAATAGTCAATAATACAGATATTTTGTATCAGTTGGAAATGTCTCTTTGAAGCGTACCAAAACCGCTCCTAATTATTATTAAACTAAGACATGTAATTGATACTACATAATATTATTATGTTTTAATTTAATTACTAATTAAAAAAATATGTTTTACGATTTTTTTTCTCGGAATAATGTTTGCTTTGTATTTAAATTTCAATTATTTTTTAAAAATATCATTCTGTGATTGTATTGAATAAACAACTACATAGATTACCACCGGCCTAGTAAATAAATTCATAATATTATAATAACGAAAAATGGAACGATCGAAGTTTAAATAATCGTTGATAGATAGAAGCATACATTTTCTTAGATAGCGTTCAAAAGAAATTTTTGAGACTCTTTTACTTAATGTTATATGGATACTATTCGTGACTTTATCTAACAGGCTTTCTCTTAGGTATGCTTAGATACTATAGTTTAAATGACAGAAGATATCTATATTTGGCCTATGTGTCCCTGATAACTATCTTAGAAATCGGGAACATCAGTTGTTTGTTCTCCCAAGATTGCAGAACTAGTCTGCCATTGGTAATGCCAATAATTGGGAGGGCAATAACACTGTTCAACCAAATCGCTTAGCTCATTCGGTGCACGCACTTCCATGTATCTACTTTATATTTTTGGTACACTCTTCATACTGTTTTAATGCTATTTAATATTAAATTTATAATTTGTAAATTTCACTATAATTTTTGTCAAAATGAATAAGTTTGAATTTAAATTTGAATAAATGAAGATACGAGTAAACCCATCGTCGAACTAAACTCATAGTTATCGTCCATAATGCTCCAGTGTCGGAAAGGATTCCATGGTAGTAGATCAGCCATCCGACCAGGAAGAAAGATTCTAGTATGGAAGCCTTGGACAGGACCTCGAAGCATTATAAGTCCCTCTACGTCTACTATATCCACTGGGTTGAATTTGATGTGGAAGGAACAGAATCAGACGCAGCTAATGAAAGTTAATGAAAGAGTATTATAAACAGTGGCGGCTCGGTCATATGCACTGCGGAACTGCAGCACCCCCAAGCAAATTGAGAAAATTGAATATTATAATATACATAATTTTTTTTTTTTTTTTTTTGATTTTACCGAGGCTTTGACTGCGACTCGCTGTCATATCGCCTCTTCTCTTCTAGAAGGGGATCCGTCGATCAGGTCCTCACTCCTATTCTGTTAAATAACTTTACAATTTTGCCTAGCTCTTCCGTCTTACCCACCGCCAGGACACCCTTCAATTCGTCGACATTCTCATAGATATCTGCAATTCGCAGCTGTACTCTGTGAATTTCATATTTGGGGCATTGCAGTGCTATATGTACAATGTCCTCTAAAACATGACATTCATCGCAGAGCTGCGATTCGCTTCTTCCCATGAGGACATCAAATCTTTTGCCCATGGTGTGCCCTGTTCTTAGCCTCAGAATTAACTTAAGCTCATTCCTCGTCAAAGAAGACTCTACAAACCAGGGCACCTCTCGTGGTGATGGTAGAATTGACTTACTCCATTTCCCCTTTTCTAATGATGCCCTATGGTGAAAATCTATCCACATACTATGGCACATTTTTTTTATAGCCTCATTCCAGTCCAGGTTTTCTGGTATCCACTGATGTGGTACCCCTGAATGGCCGGCTTCCTTTGCCAGATCATCTGCCCTTTCATTTCCCTCAATGCCCATGTGCGATGGGATCTATTGAAGGCATAGATCTCCTCCTCTATTTTTCTTGGCGTCGATCTGGTCAAGGATGTGGTATGCTATGGTTTTACTGTTATGTGAGCGAGTTGCTGCGGCAAGATGTTGTAAAGCGCTTTTGGAGTCTGTTAAAATGACAGCGGATTGCGCCGAGAAATCATCGCTTAAAGTGTATTTAATTGCTTCGTTTATCGCGATGAGTTCCGCCGTCATTATTGGTATCGCTGGGTTTAGCTTATAGCTCTTGTTTATACCTACTTCTGGTATCACAAGAGCTGCTCCTGCTCTATTCTGATCTTTGGATCCATCTGTATAAAGGTGGCTCCATCCTGCGTACCTCTCTGTCAGCATTTTTTCGACACGCTCTCTTGCTTTATCGGATACTATGCTCCGTTTTGGTTTGTCTATTCCTTTGACCTCTAGTTGGATAACAGAGCTGAGGTCGTAGGTACCAACTGGCCTCCTCAGCGAATACATACCTAGGCATTTTGTATTTAATACCTCCCAACTTTCTGTGGCTTTAAGGATTCCTACCAGTAGTGGGAGCTTTCTTTTCTCATAGTATGTATTGCTTTCAACGAGCTCGTATAGGAGTTTCACCTTTGCCAATATGGGGTTATCTATTATAGATTTCCACTTCATCCATGTCTTGGTAGCCAGTGCCCATCTCCTGACATTCAGTGGAGGTACGCTGAGTTCCGCTTGTAGCACATGAATGGGCGTTGTCCTGATAAATCCTCCACATATTCTTAATGCTTTGGACTGGATGCGATCTAGCCTCACCGAATTAGTTTCTGCAGCGGAGTGGTAAAACATGCTCCCGTAATCTAATCGGCTTCTAATGAGTGCCGTGTATAACCTTCTCATATGAATGGGGTGTACGCCCCACCCACCTCCCGCCAGTACTTTGAGTATGTTCAGAGGTTGTGTCAGGCTATTCGCGCAATGACTAATATGATGCTTCCACGTTAGTCTATAGTCCAGGTTCATACCTAAAAATTTATAAGTGTCTACTCTTTCTATTATAGTGCCGTCGATTTTTAAGTTAAGCTGGTTTTGTCTCTTGCCTCTGGCAAAAAGTACCACCTTAGTTTTGCTGGGAGCTACTTTGAGGCCTCGCGTTTCCAATAATAATTTTATTTCGTCAAGACTCTTCTGCATTAACCTTTGACATTCATCTACTCTTTTTCCCGAACAAAAAAGTGCAAAATCATCTGCATATTGTACAATGTTGACCCTTGTTATTAACTTTAATATGTCAGTTGTAAGAATGTTGAATAGTAATGGGGATAGGGGGTCTCCTTGCGGAAGGCCTCTAGAGCATACCGTACTCTTCTTTACATTATTAATGCACATGGTGATTTTTCTTTCATTTAAATACTGCTTAAGATATTTAGTGATCTTCCCACCGATTCCCCATTCATTCAACACCCTTGACACTTCTTTCACATGCACATTATTATACGCATCCTGGATGTCCAGGAATGTTGTCAGAGTTACTTCGTTTTTGACCTGTGCTGCATTGATGTCTAGTACTAGGTTGCCTATGTTCTCCAGAGTCGACTTTTGCCTTCTGAATCCCGTAGTATTGTGATGAAATAGTTGTTTTTTCTCTGCAAACCATTCGATTCTTCTTGCAATCATCTGGTTGAACGTTTTGCACATGCATGATATGAGTGCAATTGGTCTGACTGACGACACTAGGGTAGGGTCTCGCCCTGGTTTTAAGATTGGGATAATCATCGTTTCCTTCCATTGCCTAGGGACTTTTCCGGTTTCCATGATTAAGTTGAATATCTCCACTAGTTTATTTTTTCCGGTCTCTGGCAGCTGAGCGATCATGGAATATGAAACTTCGTCCATGCCGGGGGCAGTGTCTTTATTTTTGGTTACTGATCTTAGTTCCGCCACTGTAAGAATTTCATTCATTGTATCATTAGGATTATATGTTTCCTGTTCTGCAATTTCTTCCTTCGTTTCGTCACTTTTACTTGCTAGTTGTTCAAGGAGGAGTGACGCCATGCTTTCATCCAGTTGATTTTTGAATTTGTTTCCCGATTTGCCCTTCATCCAACTCATTTTTCTCCACATTTCTGAGTAGGAAGTCTCCGAGTTGACGGAGTCACAAAATGCTTTCCAACTTTCTCTTTTGGCTTTTAGGATTACTTTTCGAGTTGTGGCTTGCTTTTTCTTTAGTTCTAGGTAGTTTTCTGTTGAACTGATTTTTTTGAAGCGAGTATAGGCAAGCCTTCTCTCAGCGATTGCCTTTGATACTTCGGAGTTCCACCATGGTTTTGGTCTAAAGTTTGGGTGACTGCATACTTTGAGTCTCGGAATGCTTGAATTTGCCCCATTATTCAATATTGCCTCCAATTTATCATACTCTACTTGTACATCTCTGGTAGGTTCTGTAAGTCTGTCTATGTCATTTGAGATGATTTCTCGATATTGTTCCCAGTTTGCTTTAGGGTAATTTCTTCTTGGGATCATTTCTGTTTGGCATTGATTTTCCACAAACTCGATGATAATGGGTAAATGGTCACTGCCCATAGTATCGGAGTCTATTTTCCAATCGGTTTCCAGTACCAGCTCATTGGAGATAAATGTTATATCCGGTGCCGCTCCTCTCTGATTTGGAGGGGCGACCCTGGTACTTTGTCCATTGTTAATCGCTACTAAGTCAGAGTCAAGACATACGTCAGCGACATCCTCTCCTCTTGCGTCTCGAAGTATATGATCCCACATTGGGTGGTGTGCATTGAAATCCCCACCCATAATTGATCCCTCTCCCATTTGATCGAAGAGCCTGCTCCATGCGTTTTTCCGAATGGTAACATTGGGTTTACAATATATTGCTGTCACTGATTTTAGTTTTTGTGTCCCTCTGATTTCGACTTGACATGCCTCCAGTTCAGTTGGAAGGCCTTGTAGGGTCTTTTCTTTAGACGCCAGTGTTTTATGCACCAGTATCGCTATTCCTCCGTAACCATCCCCTCTGTCTTTTCTATACATCGTGTAATCATTGAATTTCAGATAGTCTAATTCAGACCTCAGCCAAGTCTCTGAGATTAATGCTATTGAAATTTTTTGTCTTATTAAGTAGAGTTCTATATCATCCTTCTTTTGCTTCATACTTCTGGCATTCCATTGTAAAATCCTAATTTGTTTTTTACTATCCATTTTGCTGCAGAACCTCCCCTAGAATTTCCCCTAAGTTTCCTTCTTTGAAGTGTTTGCATACCCAGTCCACTGCTTTAATTATTAGTTGTTAAATGATCTGCTGCCAATCTCCCCCTTTCAGCAAGACTTTCATAATTTCTCCCATCGCGTTAACCTCTGTCTTCCCTTTTGAATTTTTCTTATTTTTTGTAGGCTTTACGCTACTACCTGTAGCTATTATTGTTGAGCCTGAAGCTTCTACCACCGCTTCTTCTTTCTTTTTGATTTCCTTAGTTTTTTGAATTGTTTCGCTTTCATCTCTTCCTACGATTTTTTTTTGTTTTAATATGTCAGCATAGCTATTATTTAACATATTTTTTTTTGCTTCCTTGAAAGGTATGTTCATTTTTTTCATTGCTTCTTTGCAATTCTTTTCCTCTTGCCACTTTGGGCATTTTTGGCTATTTGCCGCGTGGTTGCCTTTGCAATTGATGCACGTAATTTCCTCATTTTTTTCGCAGGTTTTGTGGTTTTCACCACACTTAGGGCACGTTTCTACTGTACGTCCGCAATTGTTCGCGATATGACCATATCGCCAGCATTTGTAGCATTGCATAACCCTGAATACATACGGTTCTACAGCAAAAGAGACTCCATATATGTAAATTGTTCTCGGCAATATTTTCTCCCCAAATTTAATACTGACTGACGAGGTCTTTGTCAGCTCTCCTGTATCACCTTTTCTTGTCAACCTCTTAAGGTTGATTACTTTTGCATCACTTTTGATTTCCATTTGCAGTTCTTGGAGGTCCATATCAATGTCGACTTTTCTTATTACTCCATAAGAGCAGGAGTCATTCTCTTTGGTCACAAAACCGAGATCTTTGAGTTCTCCAGCTTGTTTCACTTTATCTGCTTCTTTTTCGTCTTCTACTTGGATGTACGTCTTTAAATTTTTATTGTAAATTTTCTGTACTTTTACTCCTGCCTTATGCAGCATCTGCGCTATTTTCAGCTTTAATGGAATTTTACTTCCCGTCGCTATCATGACGATGTTTTGGTTTCCCTTTGGAGTGACCCCAGAGTCTCTTCTGGGTTTTTTTCCAGAGGTCACCGTCTGCCATTCTTCTTCTTTTTCTCCAACCACTTCCTCTTCATCATCGTTTCTTTTCTTCTTCGTTTTTTTCGTTTCATTCACTTCCATTGTGGTGTTTTCCATTTTATTGTTTTTGCCGTTCACGCGGTCTTGGAATTCGCGCAACAGTGTGAACAAAAAACAGTGTGGACAACCCCTCGCTTCACAGCGTTTGACGCACTCCCCGCACAAAGTGCACTATCCGTGCAACAATAAATATTTTTCACTTTTTCTCAAGCACTGGCACTGATTGTCAAAATCACATGGGACCACACATGTTGAGTTTATTGTCAAATTCATTTACAAACAATATTATTTTTGTTGTATCACGTATTTATAAACGTTCGCGAGTAACCAGGCGAATGCGACACGAATACGCAAGCGAAGTTGTACAACCTCACTCCACCGCTGTTGGCTTCCGACTGATACATAAATTTAAGTATTTATATGAAAATATCAATATTATTTAAGCGTGAATTAAGCTCGCCCGCGCACCGATATATCCAATAATTATCATACACCGCGGTACTGCAGTACCATTTTCAAACGAATATGCTCGAATAGGCGCAGGAGAGGTGCGGAAAGCGGGGCACGCAGGTGGGAGCTTGATTGGTACTGCAGGCCCGGCAGTGTATCGCCGTTTCTGCGTTTCTACGGGAGCACGCGCGCGACAGCGGAGGAAAGAAACATAGCTTTAATGATTTATTAACATTGTTAAAATTTATTTCTGCAAGCAATTTATGCAATGTTCCTTATTTAAATTACTTAATAATATAATTAATAATTTTTATATTAATAGTAAAATATAACCCAAATAAACATTTTTTTATTTTTTTTAATCATCCGCAGTACCCCCGGATATCTTATCCACGAGCCGCCACTGGTTATAAATTATTTAAATATGGTTTGGTCAGTTTTTTCGCTGGGTACTTCCTTGTGCTTTGTATCATATTATACACAAACATTTCTTTTGATTATTTATTATTCTTGTTATATATTATATTTTATATATTATTACTCACTGTTTCTACATTGTATAGTTGTACCTATCCAACGGATACTCTATGACAGGCATGTCCGACGCGTCAATTGCTGGATGATTTTTGGTCGATCAGGCTCTACGCCCATACGAATCAAGTCGTGAAAATGTTAATATCGTGTTAGTTATAAATTATAACATAATATATTTTCATTGTGATTTGGAAGTGAAAGCATTAGCCATTCATATTTATATGTCTTTAACTTCAACCTATAATCACGAGGAAGCCTGCGTGTCACTTGATTTATATTGCATCATTCACGGCTTACAACTTACAGGAGTGCGAGAAAGAGAATATTGTAACTAACTACGGCCAAGAGTTGGTAAGTCTCGAAATCATGTTAAGGAGCAATTTCAATTTGAATATTTGACATGTCCTCAAAATCTGGCAACATCCTAATTTATTTGTGATTGATATGCATATTCTATAACATATCGAATGACCTTGTATTTTTATAGCATACATATTTTTTATAATATTATATAGACACTTACCCTATTAAATATCGACTTCATAACTTTTGGCAGCACCCATGATAATATGTAAATATCCACTCTTTGAAGACGTGGTTTTATCAATCATTACGTATTAGGCTTTTTAACAGTAAGATAATAGCTTTACAATGAATGTAATGAGTGCCCAAAATATAATTTTCACAACTGATGGGAAATTGAGTATTTATTTTGTTATGGGAGAATGTGGTAAGTCACTGCCAATTTTGATATTTAATAGTAGATCACAGCCTAATTGAAACTGGGCATGCCTTTTCTATGACATGCATAGGTATATTCATAGTTATAATTTGTGATCATTTAATTAAAAATAAACTCGAGCTTTACAAAATATATAATTATTAAACGAAAACGAATTAAGTGTGTATCATTTTATATTTTTTCAACAAGACGATTTTTTCTTTTTGTCTAATAATGTCCAGTGACTTTATAGTATATATTTACGGAGGTAAGCATTGGAAACTTGATAAGTCAGATCTTTTGTGAAGTATTTTTACGACTTCAAACAAACCTTGGAATGTCATTTAAAGCTTTGAAATGCTATACTATGAAAGAATTTAAGTTCACAGGAGAAATTTAACGTCAACTACTTTGCTGTCCGTGTCGATAAATGAAATTCGTAGAACGTACCACCTATTGATTAAAGAAAATTAAGCGACAGAGTATTTTTACAAAACATTTGAGCTTTTTTAATTAGTACCTATGTAAAGCTTTTGTGGATTTTTGTTTTTTCTTGATACATTAAATTTGATGCGAATTTTAATTAAATGTTAATAGGGAAATTAATTTGTGTTTCGAATTTCTGTTTTTTTATTATTAATTATTCTCTCAGATTATCAAAGCTGTTGTTTTATTATTTAACAAAAATAAATTATCCAAAGAAAACTTGCTAAATTAGCTAATGCTGGCATTGTTAAACGAATGGTAAAAGAGTTAAAGGACCAAAAAGTTTTGCATAGCATAAAAACTATAAATTGGTATCAATTGCTGAATAATTTGTTAAAAAACAATTAAAATAGTATGTACTTATATACTTATTCAAATATGTCAAAAATATGTCAGGATTTTATTTTTCTATTACTGAAGTATATTTTATTTTTATTAAAGCTTAGGTTTTTTTGAAAAAAAATATGTTAATCGTAAATGAAATTTAATAAAAAATGTACCTTAATATTGGATAATATTCAGTATTAAAGTAACAGCCAATAAAATATTTTTTGAATGATTTTTTTCGTTAAAATATTTATACTTGCACAGTATTTATTTATCGGAAAAATATACAGTATAATATAAAATATGTCGCGTCCTGGCCTGGCACTATTTGTCATAGCAGTACTTATATATTATATATATTATAATCTTTTAGCTAAGTAATACCGCTTTCTCAAAAAAAAAAATGAATTTGATTAAGGCACCAACGGATAACGATTTGCATTAAAATGTTAAAATGGTCGATATGTACTTACAGTATGTGGGGTTGCTGCCAAAATTTGGTAAGTCGATAATTTAGGTATTTAGAGTTAAAAACAGATTACGTGTCAACTTATAAAAATGTATGCTGTAAGAAAATCCAAGGATATAATATAGAACATGCACATAAATCATTAAAATAAATTAGCATTATGATTGATTTTAGAAGGCATCTCAAACTTTCACATTGCAATTACTCGATAACATGATTTCGAGACTTACCAACTTTTAGCAGTATGATATTATGTATCATGAAGAATCTATATATTTTTGTACGATTAAAGATTTATTTTTACCTATTTTCAGTTATTTTATAGCTACAAAAGACAGTTTTAGAAAATCTAGGCAAAAAATTGCCAGCATACTTGGTTTATGAGATAACCTTTGAAAACTATAGCGTTTCAATTTCATCCAAAATGAGCAGTGAGATTGTGTCACAGATAATCCATTATTTTAGTTATTAATGGTATGATAAATAAAAATTAAATACTAATAAAATTAAAGCCAAAAGACTGATAAAATAATTTTAGTTATTGAACATAGGTACATAACTTAAAATACCTCAGATATACTCACTAGCAAAAATCATATTTGAAAAGAATACGATGCTCGACGGGATTTGAACCCGTATAACAACTGGTATTGTGCCAACTGTGGATTAACCAATTATGCTCTAAGAGTATCCTATCTAATTACGGCAATTTAAACTAGTAGGTCTTACATGAAATGCTTATCGAATTGCGTTATTATTGACTATCAGTTTCTGTGTATTAAATCAATAACGCAATTTGATAAGCATTTTATGAAGGACCTACTGGTTTTAATAATTAATTGTCGCAATTAGATGGGAGACTCGTAGCATAATTGTACAGACGGGGCGATACCAGTGGTTATACGGGTTCAAATCCTGTCGAGCATCGTATTTTTTTCAAATATATTTTTTTCTTGTGTTTTTAAGTTATGTATGTTCAATATATGGAATGTTACATTCTCAAAATCATGTGAATTATTCGTTGAATAAAAGAAGTGGTGCATTAAAAATTTTAATTATTCTTTTTGCTTAAACTAACTCCGTTTGTTCACAATATTAAAAGAAACACTTGATAATGCTGCCGCATTTGACCCCAATTTATAGTAAGTATGTTACATTTGGGATTCAGTAAGTAAAGTCTTGAAAATCACTATATTTTTTATAGTAAAAGCGTAATTTGAAGTTACGGAGGCATTTTTAAAACATTATTATAAAGGTGGTGATTTACGTAAGCTCGGCATGAAAAAAAGTGGATATACTGTCGAAATAGTCCGTAAAATTTCGGCTATAACGTAAAACAAATATGGTAAAAGAGTAATGCGACATAAAAGGGGTATCTCTTTATAAAATTTTCCCTCGCAATGGCTGCTAATAAGTCCCGCTATGCAAATTTTAAACAGAAATGAAATTGTTTGAACAGTGATAAGCTCATTACACGGCTCGGAACAAACGCACCTGCTTGTGATTAAATATCCTTCAGATTAATCCGACAAATACTAATGAAATGAAAACATACAATTTTTTACGTACCGGGAGGAGGGAGACTTAAATACTTTGTGTAATTATATCATCTGCTTTGAATGTAAATATCAAACGAAGACAGCATTAATGCTCTGTAAACACATTATAACTCCAGACTATACACACATTGTAGCCAGAAATTATCTGTTATTCAAATTATTCAATTTTATAATTACCCATATTGATAGAGTTATTGGCAGTGTGTTTAGTTTGATTTCAATTTCTATGAAGATCAATCGATGACCCTATAGCTGATACGATGTTTTTCAAATTCTCAATGAGAAATGATACCATTTATAATATATTTATAAATACTAAGGTATACTAAAGATAAGTCTTTTTATTAATTATGTGACAAATATATTTTTTTTACATCAAAATTTTCCGAATAATACATAAAGCGGTCAAAAAAAATCAATTCTGACAATTTAAGTCCAATATTAGTCAATGTCTTGAGGCGTTCACGTTATTAGATGCACTGGATCAACAGCTCTCTATTATATTAAGGAACCCCTATAAGAACTCGTCATTTGTGCCATCCCCAGAAGAAATAGGCTGACAACGTCAACAGAGACGTACAGAGGCTGAGTGTGACCGACTGGAGAGAGAGCTTGGGATAAAGATTCCTGTAGGCCATGGATTTGAATAGTCTGTAACGCCAGCTTAAGTAAGTAAGTAAAGGATGTCGTTTCGATATATCTATTCATTTTAATAGTTCAAACCGAGATACACATGGCCTTAAAAAAATAATGAAAATTGTATACATATCATACATAAATACATTTAAATGTTTTTATACAAATGAATGATGTGTTTCTGTTAGTATTTACTAGCAATTGCGTGCGACACTATTTTCGTGAAATATATACACAGTAAAGAAATAGACTGATTAAATTTTAAAGCAACGACGGTTGTATCTAACAACTTGTTTAATCTCTATAAATATGGTGTCAGAATTATTAGGTAATCTCGTCGGTATCAAACATGACTAGAGTTGGGTATTTACCGAGAAAATCTCAATCTCGAAATTCGGGATTTCCCGAAATGATGAAATTTTGAATTATCGAGATTTGGGATTTCCAGAGAAGACTTCTCGAGAAATCGGTAAATTAAAAAAAAAACCTGTAAAAATCCTAAAATCAGTGTAAAAACATACAAATTCCAAAAAAATATAATTTTTTTTAAATTTATGTAAGAACACACAGAACAAAATAGAAGTACGAAAACAAAAATAATTTAAAACATTACTTAATAAAATAGATTTTCAAAAAACACAGACTGTCAATCGCGTACGCTTTTCAGATACAAAATTCCTTGATATTGCAAAAATTGCGCTCTTGAGTCAACGTTGGCTTAATTGTGTTAAATGCCCCGATCGGTCCTTGAACGTTTTGTGTTTTCTGTCTACTTTTTTCATTTAGAACATCGTTTTTTCAATTAATATTTGATAATAAAGAAATCCCGAATCCCGAGAAAAGATTCTCGAGATCCGGGATTCCCCGAAATGTTCAAAATTTCAATTCTCGATATTCGGGATGGAAAATCTGGAAAATTTCTCCAGAATTCCCGTCGGGAAATTCCCGAAACCCAACTCTAAATTTGACTGACTGCTCGACAAAGTCTATGCGATCGACAAAAATTGGATGTAGGTACCTATGCACACATTTGCATGTACCTCACGTATCACTCAGGTGCTACAATATAACCACTTTATTAACTCGTATTACACATTCTAATACACTGTTCTAAGTACGTTATTTAGAAAAAAAATGTTTCTTTAAATTTGGTTGGTACCTTGGGTTATAATGAAACTAATACGAGAAGATCGATAATAATAATAAAAAAAAGTATGAAGTAAGCATTTAAAGTCACAAACTGATATAATAATTATTATTGTGATCGTGTATCAGTACGTTGGATAAAAAAAATGTCTGGAGTTATTTATTTGTCTAAATAGCCTGGATGCCTACGGTTTGATTATTGTTGTAAAGAAATTATATTTCCAAGTATCGATAAACATTGACTTCAAACAAATGTTTGCGAAGCACGACAAAATATACTCCAAAAACATTTAAGCAGTGCATTTTATGGTAATTTCTGTTGACACAGATGTTTACACAGTTTTGCATAATTAATTTACGGACAGATGTATCGTGGTATGAGGACTAGGTATTATATTAAATCATGCGTAATTATTAAATTAACTCGTTTAGGTTGTGTGCTTAATAATTTATAAAACGAGGTCATGCGGAGTAACAAAACAAAATATTGTAGAAGACAGTGGGCGAGTGGAATCATCCATCATTTAAAGGAGACAGGAAAGAATTACCTCAAACAAAACACACCGAGTGTAGCATGAGTGTCATATACTGACTGGATATACTCATCTAATTATAATTGGATCCACGAAACACTATGAGACATCATGTTAAGATATTTTATTTGGAAACAGTCTTGAGTCACAATGAGTAAGAAGATCTCTTAGGCATAAAGCCCACCAAGACGGACAAGCGGGCGCAGTCGGCGTGAGAAGCGTATATTCATAACCATAATCACACGCCTCTTGCCGCGCATTACCCTTCACCTATGTAATAAGCGGCCCAAGAAGCACAAAATAATTATTATTACAGCGTCTCTCATAACAAAGCAATAAAAATATTATATTATTTCGGGGCTTGTAATTAATATTCACGACGACATTATTCTACCAGCGAAATATAAGACGCGCAATAAAATTAAACAATGAGTTCTGTGTTATTAAGTAATGGCTTCTCGCCCGTCGATCGACGACGCTTCCAGAGCGTGATTTTGCTCGCCGCGTTCAATGAATGGACTATGTTGTATTTTCGTTCATTCATATCGCCGAGAAGCCAAAAAACGATGACTCATGGGGCGGGCGCGCATAATGCGTCGTCAAATCCAGTGTGCGCTGGCGTATTTGATTACGTTGTATTTTCGATGATTCACATAGAATATGCGCTTCTCACGCCGACTGCGCACGCTCGTCCGTCTTGGTGGGCTGTATGCCTTACAATCAATAAATTGCCCAAAATAAATTCAATAACAAGGCTTATAAAATTCACAAACAATATAATGACAATCTTTTGCGTTTACTTGGTGGTGATATTCATGATAATGTATATACTGTAACTAACAAAGGTTCAAATATTAGGATGCCACGGTTGCCGAAGATGATGATGGTATTTATAGTGAACTTGGAATATGCATGGGTATGGCTCGTCTACATTCAGCCAACTTGGAGTCGAATAGAGGTCAATGCTGTATTCTGTAAGGACCAAATGTCGTTTGTTCAACGCGTTACCTGTACTCTTGTATGGCTGTGAGACATGGCATCTTACTAAGCTTCAAAGGTTTCGGCTTTTGAGCTTTGAGAATCGATGTCTCCGTCGAGTCTTAGGGGTACATTGGTATGACCGCGTTACAAACACCCGAGTTCGTGAGCGGACACAGCAGCCTTCGGCGATTGAAGTAATTGCGAAGAGATGTTTTACGTGGCTGGGACACGTGTTCCGGATTCCGCCAAAGAGTTAGACACTTCGAACCCTTGGGGGCAGCCTAACTGCATTTGTCCAGCGATTATCCGCTTACCATCTATCACATTGAATACTGCCTATCAATCAATTGATTTCATATTTAATATTTTTGCATTATACCAAACATTTACTTTTTCATAACAGGTAAATTGTATTTTTTGGATTTCTTTCGGAGTCCATGTTTCACGAAGCATTCGTGTTCGATATAATGCCAATTATTTCCTGTTTTTTTAGATATATTCTAAGGTAGGTTACAAAATTTGTAAATTATATAATGTCTTATTGAAATGGATGAAACAAAATCCAGATAGTCGTTATATTATGTGGAATAAATATTGTATATTGTTCAATTAAATTGATAAAATATCCGCCTACCAAAAATTTACAGTTAACACAATTGAAGTAATCGAAAGTTCAAACAATTACGATGAGATTTTCTAAATATCTTCTGTTCTTTCCCTTCATACATAATTGTTATTTCAGCTAATGTACCAACTCTCATAAAACAGTCTGTCAAAAGTCGACCTTTTGCTTTGGATTCATTATAATATTATTTTGGTAAATATACAGTTTACCTGATAATTGTTTTGTTCATAGTCGCACAATTATTATGTAGAATGTATCGTAAGTTAAGAAACTGGTAGTACCGAACAATTTTTCAAGTTTTTTTTTTCCATGTACTTTCTGATAAAAAAGGTTAGCCACTTTGTAACTTCTAAATGAAACTTATTACTTTTCAGAATAATATATTACAACATATAATTACACACGTCGTTCTGTTTAAAAACAATTGTCTAACAATAGCTCACTTACTAAATAGTTTTTTTAAAGAAAATATGAATAATTTTCAAAGTAAAAAAGTTGAAAATTTCTATGCCATATAGATTCTTGTAATAGCATCTTATTCGCCAGTTTTCGTTTCTATAGTCGAAAATTTTCTTCGAATTTAGTGTTGCAAGAAAAAAATAATATCGGAGAGCGTATCCGTGTAAGAAATTTTATAGAAAATCGATTCCGCTTCTATACTTTTATATCCTTCCATAATGCAGGAGACATAAAAATATCATTGCCACGTGAGAGTGCTTGATGAGATTTTATTTTTATTTCCAAATATTAAGTAAGATTCAGAAAATTCAATTTCAATATATTGTTATAACTTTGACTAAAAGTAAAATGCTGAATTTGTCGAAGACTAGCGACGGCTCGCAACGCCGGGTAAACTATGAAAATAAATACTTAAACCCTGACGCCTGCAATTAATAAACATGGAAACATGCTTTTCCTACTGATTCTCGGAATGCTGGTAGTCCAAATTTGAATTAAAATTAATTGCGGGGCGCAGGTTTATACGTCATTCCCGAAGTCTCTCGCAGCCGCGCTACTTTTGTGACTTTATTTTTCGACTTTTCGTAACGAATCCGTTTGGGAGGTCAAGACAAAAGCATGTATCCATGCCAAAAGTAGATAGTCATACATACAGCCATATCACTGAGATAAACAACGGTTACAGAAGAAATTTCTTCGACGTCTTTATTTTAATGTATATAATTATTTTCCTTTTGACAGTTTCTCAAACGAGTATTTTCCGACTAATGATATTCACGGTATGCTCGCCTTTCATTTTCTCGAAGCTCGTAGGTCACGTCTACTCTTAAAGCATTTCCCCTGCTCTCACGTGGTACAGTTTCCAATCCCGATATTCTGGAAAATTTGAATTTGTATGCACCCGTCAATTATATGCCTGGACCTATTTTGGGTGAAAGCTGTTACCTCTTGTCAGGCTCACCAGGCATCAATAGCGAGGGCTGTCCGGCTGGCCAATGCACTTCCTAGAGATGTAGACATCTGTAGCGATGCATTATGTATTTTGTTTTTAAAATTATGTTATATTCTTTAATTTGTATTATTTTTTTTTGAATTATTGTCGTTTTTGTTTTGTTTTTTTCTCTACTAATTTGATTTAAGTACCTGTACTTTTTAATCTAAATGTTATATTGTGAATGTCTTGAATTGATAATTTGTTATGTGCTCAATGTGTCTTTTTAAAATAAATAATATGCAATCTGCGTCTTTAGACATATACTTCAGTATCACACTCGACTGAGAGCTAAAGTTTAAGCATCATAATCTTCAATGGTAAGTGCAGGCGTGCAACCCTATTCTTGTATCCTCTATATTATCTCATAAGTTAAGTCCTAGTAGGTAGGTATTGATGATTTTAGACCTCTTGAATGTATTATTTATTGATCTAACATTAGGGTTTGACGACGTATACGCCGATTGATTGTATTATTAGTGATAGGGGATTTTTACAAACACCAATTATTCATAATTTGTTAACTTAATAAGTGGGTGATAAAGTTTTTACCTACTTTATTGTATTAATTCATTATATAAGTTAGAATTAATTATATTCGTTGTCAATGTATATTTACCTTTTGATGAGTGTACATAGTACCTGAAGATGCCAAAAGGCGAAACCCGAGTCGCAAAAAACGTCTCAAATGGAATAGTATAAAACTTAAATCTATTAGAATTTTAATATATTGTAGTCTTTTCTTGACCATGTCCAATCTTAAGAAGATCATTATAGACCTCCACAAAGTAGAAGTGGAGGTTTGAATTAACAGATATTTTTTTTGTTTTAACTAGAAATGGATGTAGGCCACTTGCTCATCCTATTCCAACTTCTGAATCCAAACAAACATTGATATATAATATGTGTATTTCTCAGACCCAGGATTCGAACCTGGAACCCACGATATTACAAACCAATGCGTTAACCGCTCGACATGGGGTCGGTCATTGAATTATAGCTATAAAAGTTTCAGCAATATTCATGGTCCAGTATTTTTTGAGTTATAGCCACTTATAGCAGAACAAACGGACAGAAAATAAAATATTTTGCGCTTATGTATCAATTGAATAGTCAAAATGCTGATTAAAGGCAGATAAAACTTCCGACAGATTCTTCAATTCTGTTATAAGTATAGAGTTAGGTACTTTTGTTTTATCATTTTTATTATAGAAAATTTACTTTTGCATGTCAAAAAACTTTACTACCTACATACCTACGCGTTTCTTCTTTTGTAATAAACTTTTTATAATTAAAATAAGTTTTCTTATTAACGTGTAGATGAAGATAATAATGCGTCATTCACAATTAAATGATAACACAATTTCTCGTATTTCTTCTGCAGATATTATTTTTTCTCGAGACTCGTTTTGTCAGTGTACTGTGAAGAATAATATATTACATAGCAATGTCTTTCAGAAAACTTACACTAACAGATGGGTATTATATTGTACGATTATCGAACGACATTTTTGTCAACTTGTTAGGCATAGATGAACGATATAAAATAATTATATGGCTCGTTCTTAGCCAAAACCTCTGCCCGAGATATATTAAATGTTGAGGTTAGGTTAAAACGAAATCATGTTAATATTACAACCACCAAAATTTCTGCTTAAATCCAGTTAGATTAGCTTTTATTACTTATTTTAAACCAAATGCCGCCTATTCAACGCTTGCATTCTGCTGGTGCTGCTTTACGGCGGAGCTACGGGATGCTGGTTTGACCTGGAACGGAGGACTGGGGATTCTTGGAGGCACCTCGTGGTTTCCTTATGCTCCATCTAAGGGGTGGTTATGGCCAAAGAAAAAGAAAACATTTTGAAATGTTTTCCTCTACGAGCTGCTCTCTCCTATAGACATTTGATTAAAATTCTTGCCAGTCTTGGGTTACTCACCCTGAGATATATATTCACAGTTATAAGAAATACTAATCATTTACAAAGAAACATAATAAAGTCACATAATGTGGAGCGGTTTGTTGGGTCTATTTTGAAAAAAATATTCATAATATTATTTTATTGATTTTTAAAACGGTGGAAGAGGGTGGGTCTAAGAAAATCTGCTAGGTGCCACTAACTGATACATATTCTTATCACTTTAACCGTAGAATACCGCATTTTGATACGTTCCCCATACCCAGACACTCCGCTTTTTCAGTTTAGCGATAAATACTTGGCCTGTAGATATAACAAAGAGTGTTTACATATGAGCTGTCGCATTCACAAGTGGTTATCGAATGCCCGTGGCTTAACGGTCATAGATACCTACTTATTATCAGAATCGTTAGCGTCCGTTTGTATCATGCGTGTTGTCTTGTCTGTTAGACATACCGCATCGAAATATTAAAGTAAACATTGGATGCCCCAGATAGTTGCACCGATTTATGAGTGGAATGAACCTTCCAATGGCCACAGATTTTGCGTGCTATATAATACTGAGAGAAGTGGGGACACCCCGTTTGTAGGATGTTTGGCAGGCAAATCGTCCAGGTTACGATCCTCAGTCATGGTCCTGACGAAGAATAAGAAGAAATATTCCACTTAACTAAAAAATGTATTTTTTTCCGTTTCCATAATATGTGCTCATCTGATTTTAAACGTTCAAAATGTTTGACAACTTGATTTTAGTTTTCTACCACTTATGTATTTGACGTTCTTTATATAAAATATACACATATTGTCTAAAAGCTTTCATTCATTTCGTAAATTGTATTCATCAAGGAATTATTAATTTATGTATTTTTTTATTTACACTTACACACTATATAAAAATATTTACTATCAACATCAAACCTCTCTCTAAAAGTGATTCTTCGACCATGTCCGATCTTAATAATATGGGCCTCGACAGAGTGAATGTTTGTATTAAGAAATTTTGTTTTTACCAGAAATGGTTTTCAGCCACTTGCTCAACCTATTAGGTCCATATTCTGACGCATACATAAATTAAAAAACAATATGTGTACTTTCCTGACCCAGGATTCGAACATGAGACTCACGACGCTATAAGCCGACGCTTAAGCCGCACTGCCATCGTGAGTGTTTATTCAGCATGATAAATAATTAGTAACCTGTATTGATCACTGAAAATGATTCTAATATTATATTAATTTAGTAGGTAAAAATAGAATTGAATGAATGAAAAGTGATTACCATTACATTAATT
Organism: Rhyacophila brunnea; assembly: GCF_057557595.1. Taxonomy (NCBI): domain Eukaryota; kingdom Metazoa; phylum Arthropoda; class Insecta; order Trichoptera; family Rhyacophilidae; genus Rhyacophila; species Rhyacophila brunnea. The sequence continues at coordinate 45,499,312 of NW_028233276.1, forward strand.
CATAGATTTATCTATTCATTGATTATAAAATCTGTATAGTTCTTTGATCCCGATCGTATTAAACTGCGATCAGATTTTTATGTACTAAATACTTAATCTTCTCAAAAAGTGACAAAACTTGAAAACCCTGTTATATATTTTCATTCGGTAGATTCGAAAAGTATAAAATAGGAATCTACGTGGGTAGGTACATAAAAGTCTTAAATCTGAATCTCTTAATATAGTAAGAAATGGTTATCGGTATGAATTATATTCCGTCTTGGTGAGTTATTGCATAAAGAGTCGTTTTCCCGAAAATCGTTGCCTTAGTTACATGAATAATCTCGTATTCATCGTACAGACTTCGCTAAGCACATAAACGAGAGCAAACGGGATAAAGGACGGCCATTTTTATTCTAACAGAACTGTGACGCTATTTATCAAAATCATCCAAGTCAAAATTGGATAATGCGAAGTATTATATCACTAGGACTTACACATTTAATGAAAATGATTATTTAACTGGTATTAACAGGGATTATTTTTGATAATTGAAATGCGCTATTGACAATGAAAAGTGGATAGAACTAGTTTTCATAGGTGTTGATATAGCGTATATACAGGAGTAAAGTCCAACCAGGGAACACAAAATAAATGGTAGTTTTATTATTACTAGTTGTGGTATAATTATAAAAAAGTCGAGTGTGAAAAAATATGAGATAAACTTAAACACGATGTATTAAAGAATACATTGTTATTCTACAACGTTTTTATTGGCTCGTATTCTTGTTTTGTCCGGTGGTTGTTTATCCAGTACAACTCTTGCAATCGATTTTTAACTAACCGACTAGCTGGACATTTGAAACTTTTAGAATATATCAGAACACGATGCTAATGCATTCTTTTAATACATTTAGCCATCTTTAAGTAGATTTGAATTCATTTTCAGTTAATTCTGTTTTGTATGAAAAGTTATTTCGGAAGAAATCCGTAATCCAATCCACTATTATTGGTTGCTAAGAGGGTGGTCCTAGAAACAAAATGAATTATATATACGTGCGTTACTATGGAAATCATAATGACATTTCAGTATTCTATATTTGTTTGTTTGTTGCAAAATAGCAAAAAAAAAAAAGATTTGTTGACAATTGCCTTATTTGTCCTAAATTATTTATACATAGAATTGTCAAGATTATATAATTCAACAGAAAATTTAAAAACGTGGTATATAAAAAGTTCTTTTTATCTTGTTATTATTTATTTTTGCTTCTACAATACTATGGTCTTCTAAAATAGTGTGGGAGTTTTTGTTGATCTCCGGTATACTGCATATAAAATAGAATAACAATTTAAGACGAATGGACTTAGTCGATTTTGAAATCTATCGCCACAATTCTCAAAAAAAAAACTGATACAGGGTGTACCAAAAGTAGAACGAAGCGGACTTCGACAGGGGGCTGAGCGACCATGTAATTGCGTATCAGTTCCCTGGAGGCGAATTTTATTGCATCAGCTTTGTACGCACGTTTGAAACTTTCCGGGAGCGCCTGTATGCGTGTCACAGTAGCCTGTGTAAGTGGGTTTTTATATTTTTCACTTGAGTTATCCAGGCAGTCTCTACTCCTCGTAAATTCGATGAAAAATCGGGAGGAACATTTTTATCGGCTGATCCCCGAGGAACCATTTTACCTTGCAAGTTTGGGCGGGAGGCTGTTTTGGTAAGAAATACATACGCTGATAATTTCAGATGAAAACATCTCTCAAAATGTGTTCACTTTTAAACAAGGTGACTAGCACTTTATATGCCACCCTGGATAAAGTGAGATATCCAATGAAAACATTGGCAAGAGAATTTAGATCGTTGTTTGAAAACGTTATCAAATTCACATTTTTTCTGCAAGTATCTTATAAACTAGGTACCTAAAATCATATTGAATAGCTACAAACAATATAAACATTTTTTTTTCAACATACATAATTTTGAAAAAACTTATGAGAAAATATAGCCAATAGAAAAAAAATTAAGACACCTCGCAGGAATCAAACCTGCGTCTCTTAGGTATCATGCCCTGTGCATTATCACTATGCTACGACTGCCATGATTAATTGCAACAAATTTTAACTATTGGTCTTTACTCATTTAGTGCTAACACCGCGACTGGAGCGTTTGGAGCAGTTGGCCATTAGATATAATTAACACCCTCAGTGTTTAGTAATTTTTCATTATAGCATACTAACATACCATTGACTTTCATTAAAAAACGTTACATCAATTCACTGATACCTGTATATATTTTACCTTCTTTAAAATTCGTAAATTTTGCAATTAAACTATACAAATTGATTTTGTAGGTTCTCAATGAAAAATATTTCATAACCTGTAATTTTAAATATGAAGGTAGTGTGATAAGTCTGGTAAAAATGAAATAATGAATGTTGTTTAAAGCAAAAAATCAGTCTTTTAGCTCGATACAATTTTTTCCTTTCAAAGCGTTGTTGAAACGGTCCAATAAATTGCAATAATATTCCCCAGTAATCGTTTTTCCGATTTTAAGGTTGTCAATGTGCATCCCTAAAAACTGTCGCCATAATCTCTCCAGCCGATGTAAACATCTTTGCCTTCTTCGGTGCCGATTCACCAGTAGAAACCCACTGTTATTTAAATGTGTAACGAAAGGGTCACCAGTGATTGTGTTAAGGTGACGCATCAGTGAAACGCCAAATAATTTTCAACTGTACGCGCGACGAAATTTCGGACTCGCTGCCATTCACTGAGAGAATGTTGACCCAGGAACACGTCACTTTGCTGCGTGATGGCGACGGGTCAATTAATTCTAAAACCGTGTAAAGATGACTAAAAACGTTACCCATTTACTTTAAAAAGAAAACATGTCAATGAATATATTATTATTGTTACTAATAGAACAATAAACAGAACATAAAATGGACGTATGTTGGATTTATATGACAATTAATATTTCGTTTGACAGGCGTCATTTTCACCCGCCACCCGCAATCCGCGCATCGCCTAGCGACGATCTTTTTAGACCGTGCCTCAACTAATGCATGGCCTTCTCATAAGCGCTCTCCAAAATGAGTTACGGCAGGCGTTCGATTTTTGTATTCTAAATTAAAGTATTTATTACTTTAATTACTCACCGACGTAACGGATCACTCCAATACTGTTGTAAGTGTTTTCAAAATTATGTATGTACAATAATTAGAATGGTACATTATTGAAATCTTGTGAATAATTCGATGAATAAAAGAAATAGTTATTTTTTTTACAATTTATAATTCAGATGGATTGAGCATGTAACATTCTTTATTGAACATCCATCGAATTCGCGCACTGTTAAATCACATTGGTGTGCATTAATTGTGAGGTAAGTACATTAAAACCAAAGTTTGGAGAGATCCTGACATCTGCTTGTAATCAAGATAAGTATATATTATTGGTACTTAACATAATCCCAACCACAAAAGCCAATTGCCAAAATTAACGCAATTTGTGTGGTGCTACAAATGTATATATATTAGCTATAAGCTATAAGTAGGACGCAGATAGCTCAATGAGTAAAGCATATATGTGAGAATCCAATGAATGCGGGTTTGAGTCCCATGTTGTCAAGTGTTTTCAAAAAGTTACCTTAGTACCTTATTATTTGTTGAAAAACAATTTTTTACATCAAACTCTGTATTATAATATCAGCCAAGCTAAAGCTGATTTCATCGGAAATACCTTTATTTAACGCTCTTTTAATAATCATAATAAAATATATTTCTCCACAATGGATCCATTTAATTGATCATCTACTTCCTTTAAGTTTAAGCGCGCCATTTCAAATATATTGTAAAATCAACTTCGGTTGAAAATAATATATACTACCTACGTTCTATTTCATTATTATGATAATCCATTCAACTTGTTTTTAATTAGATTTTATCTTTCGGTATCTTCATTTTAAATCTTTTACAATTAAATACCCAATAATCACAATTTAAACATTAAATTTTCTTAAAATAATATTACTCATGTATCCTTTGAAATATAAATTGAACTCATGGACACAAAACAATTAGAATTAAAATCTCATTGTATCATCAGTCAATGAAATTATTTTTGAAATATAAATGTATATTTCTCTCTTATACTCGTACCATTTTATTTATCTTTTATATATCTTTTAATACTCAAATATCGATATATTTCAATGCTATCAGTGTGTTATATAAGTATATTAATGTAATATAATAATTTGTCCGTTTATAACATCTCATTTTATTTTATGTTATCATAATTCTTAATATACCTGCTTTTTTATTGTTAATTATATTATATTACTATAGTACATAGATGTACTATCCTGTTATAACTCTACTGTTTGTATTTCCAACACAGTGACTAATTGTTTTTATCAGTAAAATAACAAATAAGTATTAGTACATACATTAAAAAACATCAAAATAATGAAAAATAAGGTCATATTAGTGTTCTTTAATGCAGCGGTCCCCAACCGGTGGTCCGTGAGAGAATTTTGGTCGTCCGGAGAGTAATTTGAATATTCTTATTTGCAATTTTTGTATTTATTAAAAAGTTTCAGTATATTCATATAATATTTTTTTTGCAATTGTAGCCTTAACGCTAGCACTGTGCAATGCAGAATTATTGAAGACATGGTTGAAGATATTGAAAATCAAGTGATCGCACTTCTGAAAAATTCTACGTTTTATTCGATTCAACTTGACGAAACAACAGATATAACTAACAAGGCATATGCACAGATGGCGCCGCAATCATGACTGGACATCATTCAGGAGCTGTTGCAAAAGTGAAAGACGTTGGACGTTACCCATCGCATTTTACATCGTGAGCAAATATTACAAGATGTCATTTTTGGCTTTCTGTTAAAAATGAGTACCGAGTGTTAGTTAAAAGGTCTTAAAAATCATTATATTGACATATAGAATTTTTAATGTGGAAAAAATACGTGGTAGTGGTCCGCGAGATTCAAGATTTTGAGTTTAGTGGTCCGCGAGGTCCAAAAGGTTTGGGACCGCTGCTTTAATGCACAGATAAATACATGCAATTCCTGATAATAATACTTGCCGTTGAAATATTAATTATGAAAATAATAAATTATCAGATTTTGGAAGCCAGTCTATCAAGGTATGTTAAAATAAGTGTGAATCAAATTTGTTTTAGCAGCAGTTAAAAAGGGGTAAATATTATATTATACGGGCATACAAAATAATACCCCAATGTCCTAATGTATAATGATACAATTTGATTGTTTTGCCCGCATCGTTACAAGTGTAGAGTACTTTTGACAATTGATTTAATCATTAAATTAATATTCAGTACCTATATAAAAATATTATTAAATATGTCATTACGCCCATAACACTCGTGTTGAATTAAAAAAAATATTTTAATTACCGTTTGGTGGCGCCATCCGAGTTAATTTGTCGTTAATACAAAGAAATCATTAGCCTAGATATGACTACGATAAGAATAGATTATCTTCTTTAAATTTCTGTTAGTGCAAGTAATTAAAAAAATATTTATTGATTTATACATTTATTTTCAGTGCATTTAAGGGGCAATATTATTATTAATAAATTCACGTATTTTTTAAAATAACATTAAGCAAACTTTTCAATGCATTTTTCAACACTAAGGATTTATTTTCTTCCAAACATTTCATGTATTGGCTTTTCAATACTTTCATTCATGTTGAGTGCCTGAATGAAGGTATTGAACAATGCATCAAACGATTTTGTTTAGTTACGTACCTACTCAAATTGCATTACTTATATCTTTTTTTGCAAAAGTACCACTATTTGTGAGTGAGAAAAATGTATTAATAATAATATTTTACATCGTTTTAGAAAGTTTAATAAGCATTTTGATCTTGAATGCACCAACAATAAATAACTATGATAATTAAATACTTTTGAAGTTAAATATCAATGATGTACCTAATATTATATTAATACTATCGACCGATGGTACTTAATGGAATTTGAATTTAAATTCTAATGGCTAATACCATTAGGATGTAATATTAAGCTAAAGCTGGTAAAAGAAGTTATATGGAACCATAAAAATGTAAAAACTTTCTACTAGCAAAGCAAGTCGGAAAGGACGTTTTTGGATGTAGATCTACGATTGCCAGTGAGGCCGGCGGTTCAGAGAAATATTAACAAAATAAATTGTTCTGGGGTTCATAAAATGCCTGATAGAACGCAGTTATTGAGATACATTTTTCCTCACCCGTCTCGCTGACTTATGGATAATATCGGGTTAAAGCTGATATTATGTAACGCCGGAGGATTCTTTTTTCTACGCAATGTAATGTTTGTTTCGGTATTTGTACCTATTACTTCAAAAGTTATAAGCAATTCTAATGAAATACGTTTGTTCGACATTATTACCATACGGTTGGTGACCTAGCTGCCGAATACAGTAGGTAGGTATAAAACGTATGTAGTTTTACGTCAAAAACGTTTTTTTATAATATCGTAGGTATAGATATTATTTATCAGATTAGGTGTTACATGATTTTTGTAGTGGGGAAGATGGACTACTACTAAAGGCTTAAATTAAAACTTTTGTTTAATTCTTTAGTTCAAAGCAAGCTTGAGGGTGGGTCTATTGTTTGGGCACCGCATCAGTGGCCACCAAGTATGGCCTTATGGTGGAGAGGGTTCAGAAGAAATTCTTGAGGTCGCATGGATACTATCTGTGGCTTTATCCAACTTACTTTCTCTTAGGTATCCTTACATACTGCAGTCTGCAATTAAGGAGAGTTTTGTATTGATTTATCTACCTATTTTTTCGACTTATACGAGGTATAAATGAGAACTTCGCCATTCTGAGCAGTGTTGACCTGTGTGTCCCTGATAACTATCTTAGAAATAGAGAGCATCAGTTGTTTATTCTCCCAAGGTGCAGAAACAACCTGCGGCTGGTAATGCCAATTGGATGGGCGATAACTATATTAAACCAAATTGCTTCATGTGTTGATATATTCCACTTTCGTGAGGGTGAGTTTAGGTGGACGCTATTTTAGAAATTCTAAAAATAGGGCCCCTTACCAAACTCGGTGTACTTTGAACTTCTATTGACGTATAATTGTATTTTCGCTGCTTTTATTTTAAACTTACTTACAAAATATTATAAACATTGTATGTTTATAATAAATGTTCTCTTTTTATATTTTCATTTTTATCGATTTTATTACTTTTTTCTTCTTCTTTATAATAATGTGTCATGTCATGTTGTGAACGTTTTAAACTTATAATTAGTAATGTCCACAATATGTTTAAAAAAAATTGAAAAAATACGAGAAATTAATTAAAATTTATTTAATTAGCCAAATATTTTATAATATTTATGTTAAAATACCTCTACTTCGTGAAGCAACATTAATATGCTGAGTTAAAATGAGTTGTTGGGTTTGTAACGATTATATCAAATTTTATGTTTCTTCAGGCGACAAATTAAATTATTATTACGCAAGTGTTGTTTATCTGGCTGGTGCATAATCTTAAGCAAGCCACTGCCTTGTACACTTGTCCTAGTACGCTCTGTTCTCTTTCCCCCATAGCAAATACAGTAGCAGATCAATTGACCTCATCATTAAAGTTGATTGGTGGAAAGCTGCTGGTACAATACTAGCATGATCTTAAAACGCAACAAGAATTAATCAAACAGTCTGTCAAGCAATTAAGCCAACTGAATATTCAAAGAATACAATATATGAGCGGCGGTTATTGCTCTCGAGAAAGTTTTTTTTTTCTCTTTATTGGCTTTAATGAGACTCGCTTTGTTGTGGAGACAATTTAAAAAGATATTTTGCTGTCGAATTTTAAAGTTACTCTTTGCGTGCATAGTTGCAGCGATATATTATTACGTTATAATATATGAGGCGTCTACTTTCAAAAGCCGATATGTCCATAATTCAATAATTATTTTTGTAACCAGATATATTGATTTCCACGTATGAGTAGTTATTATTAAAATTATAACAATATGCCCAATGATTTTTTTACATTAAAATAAGCAAAATAAAACTTGATTATATTTCTTTCTTGTATGCATTTATATGATATTTAAGAAGATGTAGATTAAAAGATGTTATGTTAAATTATAAGAAGAATAGGTATGTAGTTTTTTTTTACCTTAAGTGAGATTATGGCCCCCACATTCTGAAGCGGGCCTCCTTACTTATCGCTAATGTTACAGCCAGTATGACGCTCTACAGTAGCATTTTCCAAATGGCGTTCGAGGTAATGTTAAGGGTGTATTTTTAGCATTTTTTTTTGTATTTTTAAATACCGATGTCTACTCCAATTATGCAGTTGTCAAATATCGACATATTATTCCAAAATTGCATCGCACAACCATTTATTTTAAAATGATAATATACTCGAAGTGAAATACCGCCCCAGGCGACTTTTTTCATATTTGAGCAAATATTATGTGATATGTATTTATACGTCAGCCCACCCCCTTATGGGGGCAATGAGTGAGATACTTTTTACTCTTGTGATACAGCATTTAAGATTCTGTCCCGATCATTCCTTACCTTGTAGGGATGCTACAATACAGATCTACACGCTGCATATAATATAAAATGGTGGAAGGTATGGCGATGGTGCGATGGAATTAGCATGACGTTGTGCATCTTCAATACTTTATACATCGATAATCAACGATTCACTTATTCACGTACCATTCCTTATTGGGCTACAAAAGACCTACGCAACAAAAGCTACGTACTATATTATATTATATTATATTATACGCACGTCCGGAGTCAGAAGTCAGGTTCGGCGGTAGAGTGTACGTTTTATAACTTTGCACTTTTTACTACACCGATATGCCTCTGCCTGATTACCTCGTATGAAATTAGATCAAATGATATTCACTTGTACTAATATAATAAATAATAAAAATGCCTTTTTATTTCTTACAAACAAAAGTAAATGACAATTATTTGACTATAATATCTAATGAATATATATATAATCTATGAATATATCTATTATGTATATATATGTATATCTATCTTTGATTGTATTATCTACTTATTTTCTAGATTATGTAATATCAATTATTATTATTTTTTATATTTTTGTATAATACATATTATATATATTAAGATTTTTTATTTTGTATATAATACTATTAGATAATGTTTATAAATTAAACAGTGATATGTAATTAGTTTGTTTGGTTTGTAAGAAGCCCTCTTCGGGCGAAGGCCTCCTCCAAAGAGTCCCACTGGACTCTGTTTTTGGCTATTTGTAGCCAATTTGGAGCCACTATCTTTATGATGTCGTCTTGCCATCTCGCATGGGGTCTTCCTCTATAGCGTTTCCCTTTTGGGCCGTTCCATGAAGTAATTATTTTTGTCCATCTTTCATCTTATAGTTGCACTACATGACCCGCCCATTTCCATTTAAGTCTTTGAGCATGGATTCGAGCGTCTGTGGCTTTTGAAATATTTATTATTTTTGTGTGTACTAATATATCTAATATATATATGTAAAAAACTATTTTTAGAATATATTACATCATTTTTATTCTAGAGCCGGAGTACAAAGTTATGAAACATATACTCTAATAGCGAAAAGATTACCGGCTCACCAGTATCATAGCAGCGAGTAACGTATTATATTTCGTGACGAATTTTAATCTTAAATTAATCCATTTCAAGATATTTTACGCTATGTCAAAAAAAAAGATCACTTCATAACTCTGGTAATAATATTTAACAAGCTTACTTTGGTCAGTCAACAGAAATATTCACATAAACAACCAATAAAGATTGGAAGCCTTTGATATTATGTGGTTTTATATGAGACTGCTAAAGCCTTTTTGTATCACAAATGTATGTTATAAATATAAATAAACGTATGCTAAACCCATCAAAGAAAAGAGAACTTTTTTATGTAATACAGGATCGACGGTACTAGGATTAAGGTACGGTTACATAAAAGGACAGGTCTAGTAACCCATCATTGGGTGAAGAAAGAAAGAAAAATTATAAAGTTCTATTATATTAGTTTTCAAAAAAAAATGGTAAATACCCTTTTTAGTAAAATCCGAAAACAGGTTTGCTGTATAAATAACTGTAAAATTTTACCATGTATAAAGTTTAATATAATTTATAATGTGTTAATTAGTTTTAAACACCTCTGAAGGATTACTTTTTCTTTAAATTTAATGAAGAATCGTACCTTATATTAATTAGTGTTGATAAAAAAATATTATCAACTCTAAAAACTTCTGAGGTAATTCATACTACTATACTACGGTACTAGAATGGTACCTAATATCATGGCGTTTGTTTTGAATTAATTATAAAGTAAGTAGGCCGAATTGAAAGATTTCAAAACAACTTAGATAGTTTAAAAAATAATTGTCATTTAAAAAAAGTGAAATATTGTGTGACTTAAAATTCTGTTTTGTCGATTTTTTCAGCAGTTTATCCAATAATTAAGAGATAATAAAATTATATATTTTTATTTATTGCAGACCTGATGGAAGCCTGGTGGTCAAGCCAAAGGTCGTAGAGCGTGAAGAAGAGCCTTCGCCAGATATATGGATGGAATCAAGAGTTCCTCGCAGACTCATCCAAGTCACAATCTTGATTAATTTTCGTCGTCAATCATTTCGTGAAGTTTTGTTGAATTGAACGGTCTTAGAATTAAAGCTTTATGTAGTTAGGTACCTACGAACAATAAAATTATGATTTAAGTTTTGTACCATTCCATTTAATAGTACAAAACTTAATGCTATTATAATTAAAATTAAAATTCTATCACGTACCCTCGGTCCGGAAGATAGTATTAATATAATTACTTACCTGTTGAATCGTTTGTTATTTATAATAGGTTCTAGATAAATTGTTTTTTCACCCGGAATAATTCATGCGACGAATAATGAACATGAATCTCTAAAGGTTAGTCCAGGGGTCGGCAGTTTGTTAACTGAGAAGAGCCAAATTGTCGAGGAAATAGGATTATAAAGGTACCAGAGAGCCGCATAAATGTAATATACTTTTCTTTTTCTTTTTTTTTCGACAATGTCCGATCCTAATAGGATCATATGGGCCTCTACAGAGTAGAGGTTTGTATTAACATATTTTGTTTTTTACGAGAAATGGGTGTCAGCCACTTGCTCAACCTATTAGATCCATACCCTGACAGACACAAATTGAAAAATGTGTGTACTTGCCAGACCCAGGATTCGAACCTGGGACCCACGGCGTGATAGTCCAACGCTTAAACCGCGCGGCCACCGTGGGTGTCTAATAATATGCATATGTATAATAATTATGGATATGGATTTTTAGGGGGAAAAGAATGGCGTCTAAGCATCACTTTTGATAGGTTTTCTATATCTGGCAATTAGCTACTTATTCTTTAATTGAATACATGATTGTTTATTATCATATATTATTCTGCTCCTAAGTTTATTTTTTATTTGGTTCATAGATGACAATGTTTATTATGTAGAGCCAAAGATTGTGAGAATACCAAAAGCTAGTTTTTTTGAATGCTTCATCTTAGATTATGGGTCTAGGACGATTTGGCACCGGACAACTGGACACCACGGAGTTCGAAAATAAATAGACGTTAGGTACTTATATGTACTTTAAAAAAAATATTCAATACTATTATTTATATTTCAATGATTATATTACGATTTAATAGTTCGTGAGAATGTAAATATGCAGACGTAAATAATGATTTAATCGTTCATATGTTTAAGTTTCAACGAAAAAGGAGTTTTTATTTTATATAAAGCCTTAGGCATGGTAATTCTCAATCCGCGATAAAGAATACATTATGTTAAGAGTAAAATGAATTCAAACTACTAAGTAGTAGATATAAACTGATTAAACTACTTCGTCTACACGTGTCTAGGACAGTGCGGCGTCCAATTGTCCGGAGGCCAATCGTCCCATTCCCTAGATTATCGCTTCATATTATGATTTAGGCAAACTATTCCTTGTATCAAATATTATTATTTCTATTTTAAGCAGTTGTTTTATAGCTGTCCACTTGTAACAAACTCATAAGTTACAAGGCTGCTTGAGATGAGGTAAAATTGGAGTTTATATTTGAAGAGCCGAAAACGTATATGCAAAGAGCCACATTCGGCTCGCGAGCCGTTTATGCCATCCGCTGGGTTAGTCGAAACTATAGAATCAAATTTAATTGAAATTCACGTAAATATTAAATTTACATTCAGTGTAATAACATAATACCTATCAACTGCTGTAGTGAGTTAAGTTGCCAAAGCCTATTCGTTATGAAATCCGTAATGCTAGTGATGGCTCTGTGTTTCAAAGGCGTTATTCTAATGAATTTCTAAGCCTATTGACGTTTGAATAATGCCTATCATATCTTGGGGCCATGCGAAGTAGTACGTTACTCCATCACTATCACGCACATGTGTGCCTCCTTCGTAAGGGAGAAGGGAACAGCGAAAAATAATATATTCGCCTGATCGATTGATGCTTTATAACAGTCATGACGGTGCTTATTGTTAAAATATTTTCTACTATTTTTGAATTATTGATAAGCACTATTTTCCACGCAGTAGCATAAAATGTCTTTGAATTGAAAATTTTCATTAAAAATAATCAATACATATCTAAAAACAATAAAAAACAAATTATGAATAGTTGAAGTGTTTGTAAAAAAACCCCTATCACTAATAACATAATCAATAGGTGTATACATCGTCAAGACCCTAATTTATAATATATCATTAAATCATCACCAGCTGAGGTCAATCCACTGCTGGATGGAGACATCCCCAAGTTTCTTCCAACTCTTTCGGTCCTGTGTCGTTCGTTGCCATGTATTTCCGCCGAACTTTATCAGTTGGTGAATCCAGCGGATTTTAGGGTGACCCTGTGGCCGTCTCGTGCCCCTTGGGTACCATTTGAAGACGGCATTTGTCCAGCGGCCGTCCTTTCGGTGAGCAATGTGCCCCGCCCATCTCAACGGCAACGTCTATTACATCGCGTATTCCTGTCTGCTTCCTAACCAATTCGTTTCTCTTACGGTCCTTTCGCATAATGCCCAACACACACCTCTCCATGCCCCGCTGTGCGACTTTTATAATATATATATAAGAGTCGCACTGATACATACTGACCACAATGATATATCATTAAATAATAATCAGTATATACTACATTCAAGAGGATTAAAATCGTCAATACTGCAAATTTAATGGAGTTAACTAATAAGATATATCAATTAATAATACATATCATTTTTTAAAAAGTTACATTAGTTCAAATATTCTTACATGGGGTATTTTTACAAACTTTTACAGGATGCTGAAAGGTGAAACCCGGGTCGCAAAAAACGACTCAAATGGTATAGTGCAAAACTTAAATCCATTAGAATTGTATGATAAATTTTTTTCGAAGATGACAAAACAATTTTTGAAAAATTCCTTGTTTTAACGAACCTACCTACATTGTTTCTAACTTTAAAAATCGAGATAACATAAATAAAAATATAATTGAAAACCTTTCTATTTATTTTGATCTGAGCTTTGGTATTATGACCGGATCACTGCTATATTTGATATATATATATAAAAAAATCAAGTTATACACAATTTTTATAAAAATCGATAAGTAGGTATTTTGACACAATGAATTTTTCAAAAATAGTTTTGTCCAGACATAAAAAATCCAGACAATATTATTAATACTGTATTGTAACATCCATTGTAATACATATTGTAATGTCGGTTTATAATTCAGGCAAAATTTTTATAAAGGTGTCTTTAATCTTATAGCACCACATACCTCCAAGTACCTAACAACACTACTGTTTAAGAGTAGGTTTTGTGTTAATGCTCGTATTCTCAGCATGGGGTGTGTATGTCAATTTAATTTTTTTTTATTATTTTTTAATTATTTGTCTGTTTAACAAAGTCAAAAGTAAATAATAGCTTAAGGGCGGCACTTTACCCAGGAACGTAACAGGACACGTTCTTAAATAAAATTATAGACGTCAGCATACATTTTTAATAAGAAAAAAGGGTACAAGTCGGTTATGGGGAAACCAGGCGGGAAACGCGCTAATTGTCATAGCCGATTTTGGCAAAATTCATAAATTTCAAGAATGAAAACCTAACCTAATCTTACCTAACCTAAACTAATCCAACCTAATAAATAATCCAGTATATAAGCTATTTTCAAAATATGTTTTGAAAATAGCCGCTGGCTTCCCCATAACCGACTTGTACCGAAACAAGAACTTAGATATTATTTTGTACATCCTTTGATGATTTCCAACTAGTTATTTTAATACAGGTAATAAATTAGAGAAACTGGCTATAATTTAATTTTATTTTTCCGCCTTTTGACGTGTAGTCAATTTCAAATCTGTAATTACATATAACGTAAAATAAGTTTTTCCTCTTAAAAATTTCGCGCACAAGACCGTCGCTATTTGGGTATTTTTTTTTTGCAACATAAAAAAACTCGTGATAAACGGCTGAAAAGTTTCCATACATTATCGTTCCACCCTAATATCCGATGTGCCTATACACATGTTCCGCCTATGCGTGAAGCTTTGGGGTGCCTCCCCCGCCCCGCAAACCCCGTCCGCGGAATCACTGGAACATTATATAAATCATTTACCACTCGCTTCATATTTTGGCTGGAATATTTGATCACGCGCAACGGTTTTATGTTCCACGTATTTTATGTCACCTTTTAAATTCTAATACAAGCAGCAAGAAGAAGAATGTTATCGGTAGCTTTTTAAATGTGGGCCGACTGTGCATTGAAAAAACTTCCTTTGACAATTCGAAATAGTTTAAATAACGGATACGGTGTATTTAGATGTTATTTTTAGAAAAATGCTTATACCAAACCGAATCCGATGTTAATCAAGCATAACATAATTATTTTCCATGATCTTATTTGCATTTTGTTTTTGAAACTTTATTTTATTGTATACAATTGAGTCGCTTAGAATCATAACTCACATATTGCAATTTTGTCGTTTTTTAGTTAAATATGCCAAGTGATTCTAAATGAATTAATCTATTTACCGAAAAATAGTTGAGTATTAAAAGTCAATTTAAACCATGTGAAAATCGTTGACAAAGTTCATTGTTGGTGTTATATGTCGTATATTTCAAAGAATAGAGTTTTGTCACCAACGCCTTCCTAACCAATCGGGGAGCTCTATTTCTCATAGTATGCTGTATGTCTGCAACGTTAGGAGTATTAGGTATATATATTTAAAAAAAAAAGTTATTCGACTCTCTCACTCATTAATATTCTAGGGAGTTCAATACTGTTCTTCTAATTACAAAAAATAGTGCTCTGTTGGTTTTTAGCGATTATCTCAAAACTTGATTTTTGGAATATGTGAGTTATGATTCTAAGCGACTCAATTGTTAATGTTTTTTGTTTTATTATTATTATTATTATTCTTTTTCTTCTTCTCTCTTGTGAGAGTGATATTTGTTATAATGTAAATGTTGTGAACGTCCTGATTTACGATTTGTTATGTCCACAATGTTATGTTTTCTTAAATAAATATCGTTTGGATATAAATCACCACTATTTTTTATGACTGAAAATGTCGCAGGAGCAGTTACTCAAGACCAAGGTCGTCATACACTCAAGTGTCGTTTAACCAAATTTCTTCTTCTTTTTTTAACATGTCCGATCATAAGCAGATCATAATAATATGGGCCTCCAAGGGTTAAAGTTTAACGGATTTTTGTTTTTCGAGAAATTTATATTCGTTACTTGCTCAATACGCATTGAAAAACAACATGTGAATTTTTGTTGACAGCTCCCGAGATTCGAACCCAAGACCGACGACATTAATGGCTGATAAGTTATCCTGTCACTACAATTACTACCAAAGTATTGTTGAAATAAGTGCTAATGGTTTGATACAAACCTACCCTAAGCTCGATAATATCTATCACTTTATCACTTTAGCGGTCGATAAGTATAGAATAGACTCACAGGTCGAACGTTCCCAACCGCTGGTGGCACCGACTTGAGCCCCCATACACTTTACTCCGTACAAACGTACTCAATATATAAGATTTAAACAAACACATGTAAAAAAAAAACAAACCGGGAATTTGTTGATTCAAACTGTCACTAGGGCCGTTAAAAAAGTAGCGAGGCGATAATTGTTTTTTTTATTATGCCCTATCTTTAACTACTCTGTTGATTTATTCACTTGTATGGCGACATATAAATATGCACAGAAACCATACCATAGTATCTAGGAAAGAAATATCGGTATTAGGAATATCAAAAGAAACTATTGATGGTTACTAGTGTCGAACTCGGTAGAAAGGTACCATTACCGAAGTATCAAAGTATTTTTAAATACGTAATGATACTTGAAAGTATTGCTATCAAATGATCCTAGTCTCCGAGAACTATATACGATAGGAATCGGACAAAAACAAGTATCGATACCTGTATGGTATCGAAAGAGAAGTATCAATTTTTTGACATCACTAATAGCGCCTGTACACGTGCATGGATTTACTTGCACCAATAGTGTGTATTTTAAACTATCACGATAATAACTGTTCACATGTAAAAGTGCTGACTATCTCTCCAATCTCATTCTTCAAGAGTAAGCGAGACGCGGTGTTATAATTATTGTTTGCTACTATCTGACAGGTCGTGAAAATCGGTTAACTCATTTAGTGCTAACACCGCGACTGGCGCGTTTGGAGTCGTTGGCCATTAGATATAATTAACGTGTTATTTAGATGTGGTAATTAAAAGGTTAGCAGTGGTTGTGTTAACCTCAAAATGAGAGTCTGTATATAAATATGTATGCTAGAATACACAATTAATTTCATTCGATATATTATTGAAAATACACATAAAGCACAATGAAATTAGAATTATGCCTGATTTTAGAGGGTATGTCAAACTAAAGAAACGTATCAATTTTTTGACATCACTAATTGCGCCTATACACGTGCATGGATTTACTTACACAGTGTCTATTTTAAACTATCACGATAATAACTATTTACACGTAGACTAACCTCCACGTAACCTTGCCATTGTACACAGTGACAAGGATTTGTGTATATACGCAACCGTATAAATGTATTAGTAAAAGCCGGGCACTCGATTGGTTTACACTCGTACGCCGTATAATTGTATTAGTAAATTTCAAGCACTCGATTGGTTTATTCACGTTTTTATTCAAAAACATCTATTCCAAATGGCAAGGTTAGGTGACGGAGATTCTAAAAGTGCTGACTGTCTCACCAATCTAATTCTTGTCATTTTATTGAACTATGTGATAGGTCGTGAAAATGGGTTAACCTAAAAATGAGTCCTTGCGCGGTGAAGTTCGTTTTTTAATGTTTACTACTATTGTTCTACTGCACACTACTGCACAGGCGCGAATATCGCACAGTCCAATTGTCGCGTGAAAATTCAGAAGCTTGTGAACTTTTTTGACTCATTCATGCAATCTTGCAACTTGCACGATAATAGGTATTTATACGGGAATTTTATGTTATGACCGTGATAATACGCACTGTCAGCAGTAAATCCATGCACGTATAAACGGGCTATTATAATATGCTAATATGTCCCTAGATTATTCAGACTTAACTTACAAAAGTAAATTATTCTAAAATCTTAATGTTCGACCTTTACAACCCCTTATCATAAATTAAGTAAACACACATAAAATAAATATACTTAGCAGTACGTATTATTTACTGACTTTTAATTGCATCATTTTTTACCTTCGCTTGTAATACGATAAGCATAAAATAATAATAATGGTTTTAAAATATTTCAACAAATGGCGTAATTAATTCTGATAGCTCTACGTCAATGTATGCGAGCACATGTTTATAATACCTGCGAGTATAGAGTAAATTCGCATTTATATTTTCGCGAAAAAAATGAGAGATAATTTCGGGAACGCGTTTCAAACGTTGCGAAAATTTACATTTAAAATACATAAAAGAAAACCGCCCTCGTAAAATGGTAAAACAATCGATTAAACTCTGTTTGAATACGTTTTTTTAACACACTAAATCGATGTTTTTTGTCAATAAATTGCTATTATGCTGCGCGAAAATTCAAAAAATGTATGTGCAAACAATAATAAGATAATGAGGAAATTCTTTTTATGGTACAAGTAAGCTGATACATTTAAATGGATAAAGACTCAACAAAAAACGCATTTTTAAAATACAACTTTATTTTTATTAGCATGGTCAAACTAGACTATAACTTAATAGCGCCTGTAAACCTGCATGGACTTACTGGCAGCAATACCGCTTATTTTAAACTATTGTGACATTGTCACTGCTGTTTACACGTAAAAGTGTTGATTGTTTCTACAATCTCATTCTTCATGAGTAATGTATCAATTACATTGAGCTACTTTACGAGCTGCTTGTTGGCGAATTTACAATCTGCCTGTAAAGTCACCCAGTGTCATCATCGAACAAGCTAACAAGCAGATTGTAAACACTCTACCGATAAAAGTTGAAAGCCGGTCGACTTTACACGCTACACGCCGGCGTGTGGGCCTACTGCGTCTGCGCAAACTACGTTCTGTCAAAATAGTCGCTGGCTTGTGGATTCTCAGCGAATGGAAAGTTTTGTGTGTCATCATCACAATCGCAGTAGCTGAATCGCCCGCTATTAAATTTGCCAACAAACAGCTCGTAAAGTAGCTCAATGTAATTGACGCATAAGCGAGACGCGATGTTGTCATTTTATGGTACTATTTGAGAGGTCGTAAAAATCGGTTGACATCAAAATGAGTCTTTTCGCGATGTAGTTCTTTTTTTTGCCTGCAGGTTCGCCACTATCGTTTTACTACGCAGGCGCAGATCGAAAAAATCTCATCTATCGCATGAAAACTCATAAGCTGCATGCAACCTTGCAACTGCAAGATAATAAATGTTTACACGTATATTTTTTTGTTATGGCTGCGATAATACCGTCAGCAGTAAATCCATGCACGTGTAAACGTGGTATAAGATCATTTCGACTAATTGTCACGAAACACAGTAATATAAAGAAACATAAGAAATACAATAAAAACAATTAAACAATACAATATTAAGTATGTATGACCTATTTTAAGAATTTATTAAACATCGCTCACTTAACATCACTGACGTAGATGTAATAATAAGGCGTGCATTTTTGAAGCAAGTATTATTAGACAATTTTGAAAAGTTTTTAAATAACAACTGTCAGAATTTTAAATGAATGGTAAGTATTTATTTCAAAGTATCGGTATAAGCCCGCCAGTTTTAGTGTTGAATGTAAAATATTGGTATAGCAAGAAATAATATTCAAAAATCAGTAGTAAAAATAAATAATCATTATTTAAATGACATGGGCCAATAGATAAAATCAATATCCATTATTATTTTGATAGTATGAAAAGTAAAAAAACATTCAATGGGGCGCACGGCATTTTAGGGTTACCATTATCGCATTTTCCAAAATCTCTTAGGATAATAATATATAGGAGATTCCCGCGTAATATTAGAGAAAAGTTTGAAAACATTTTTAACCCGGGCTTTGAACCTTTGTGTCAAATTGTTAGTTTTATTAATGGGACGGGTGAACTTTTACCAGAAACAATAAGTGCAAACAAAGCACCCAAATTCAAATACTGCTCAGTTACCTCAGTGGATGTGGAACGGTCGTTTTCCACTTTTAAAAATATTTTGAGTGATAGAACACACACACAATCTTACGTTAAATCGTTTATGTGGCTGTATAGATAGACGAATATTCAAAATTCATTTGTCTGATCAGTTGTTAATTGTAGATGTTCTCAATCGAATGGAAACCGAAAAGTTCTACGTAGTATCAAAACCAGTTAACTACAGTACCTAGCCAACATAATGAGAGGACAAAAGTACAGCATTCCCTTACTTAATCAAGAAAAAATCAATACTTAACTCAGCCGAGGACGAAGCTTAAAAACTTTTGTGTTTGGCATGACTGTCTCAGATGATAGCGTAAAAATTGCTCAAATGGTGATCTCCAGTAGAGGATGACACGATAAGAAGTATGGGGATAAACAACTCAATCCGTGTCAGCATATTGATTGGCGATATTAAATAACTGACCGCGATTATAAATTCGTTAATATCCATTTCCCGTAGTGTCCAATTATGTAAAACTCAGTAAATAGCTTAATGCAATTATAATTTCCGCAATATTCATTTTTTAACATAGTCAGCCATATCCAATGACGTAAACTCTATTATATGGAGTAGCTGATTCAATTATAATAATTATATCCTAAATATTCTTTTAAATATATTATTTTGATTGTGCGTACCTACGCCAATAAATAGCGGATGATCATAATTCATTGGACATTTAATCCAGACATTTCAGTCTCTGTATCGCTCCGCACAACATCTCATTTTACTGAGACTTGGACCTCGGAACAGTATCATAAGTATTGTAACATAACTACTGTAGCAACATAGTCTTGTACCGACTGTACGCTGCAAATAAAACTCGCTCCTCCATCCATTGGAGCAACCACCAAATCTCGACCTCTTCATCCACAACACTATGACTCCCATAGAAAAATCTTTAAAAGATGTATCGGAAGTGAAATGGAATAGGGAACCGGAGGGTATGTTGACTCTAATGAATAACTCAGAATTTGGTGCGTGAAAGAAATGAACCCTGGTTTTATTATCTCTTTCCAAATAAATATCAATTTAATTATTACAGGTAAGTTTACAGATTATAATTCAGATGAGTGAAATCACGAGTATGCATTCTGATGAATTGCGAATTCGATGGGGCGAAGCGCAACGATAAACTTACAGCTAAATCTTTGATAACTGAATGACGATATTGCTTTCTTCTACTGAGTGTTGTATACTGATTCGATACAATAGAAAATGCTGCTATCAACTACTTGAATATTTTTGATAATCATGCTTATGAGGTTTATTGTGTAATGCATGATTCGTTTCGTAAATTATAAACAATTGATTTTAATTTGAACAATTATGCAGTTTTAATAATTGAACAAGATTGATTTTTATACAAACAACTTTTGTGCATATCATGGTAAACTTATATAGCATTATTTATTAATTTGCGATATTATTGAATAATTGAATTATTATATTATTTTGCTATTGATTCAAATAAATCACTTGTTTTGCAATTTTAACAATATTGTGTTGCAAGATGTAGTTATAAATTAATGGTTTCCTGCCAAGTCATGCTGGATGGTAGGGTATTCACTCTACAGGTGTAAAATTTAAATATTTTCAATATTTAAAAAAACTATTGAAAAACATATATAAGAAAATTATATTTGATTGATACCAAGAATGGATGAGAAATCAAATAAAAAGCTTTGTGTTTACAAACAAGAAATGTATTCACTGCGGTGTCGATGCAAAAATCATAAATAAACTTGATAAAAATGTGTTTTGATAAATAACACAATTACTACAATATAAAAAACATCCATTGAAATGTTATAATGAAATAAAGGAGCTTTTTTCGTCTTGCGCCACATCCGCCCCGAGCATTTTCTTTTGTTTCAAAATCTTTTCAGCATTTTGTTTTATTCTTAGGAGACAGACAGGCATGTTCTGTTTTATCCACTTGGAGAGAAATTCCATCGTCTCTTTGCGAACAAACGTGCAGCCATGTATTCAGATACTCCCAATATAATATATATTATTGTCGAATATACTCATTTAATTAAATTTAAACGATCGGGTTATATATTATTTTATTTGTTTTGAAACAACGCAGACTAATAAACATAAGAATTATAAGTGTATAAATGTTTTTTTTATACAGATGCATAATATTATCTACAAACATTAATTTATAAACGAACGGAAAAGAACATGTTGAACATACAAAAAAGCAATGAAAAATGTATATTATTATGATTAAATAATACCAAAATACAAGCTTTCATGGTTACATGTAAATTGTACTTAAACATTTCACCGTGACACAGTTTGACGTGAGCTTTTTTATAGGAAAGAGATGACCGTATATCTATTATAATAATATGCCATACGGTCTCCAATTTTATTAGATTCAATATGAACATTAATTCAATTTGATTGTAATTGACAAAATTTATGAATTCAATAATGAAAACCTAATCTAACCTAACCTAAGCTAAGAAATAATCCAGTATTTTCATAGCTGATTTTTGGAAAAATTCATGAATTCAAGAATGAAAACCTAACCTAACCTAACAAAGAATCCAGTATATCGGCAATTTTAAAAAATTATTTGCTTCTCGCTTCCTGTGTAAGTGTAAACCGACAAGAACCGTGTTTTATTTAGACATGAATTTTAGTCAGCACTATACGACCCATAGAGTTTGGACGGTTTTTAATATACGGCCATATATTTCCGATACAATATTTCAAGATGAAGTGTGATACGGCAAACTGCATACGTACAAGTTTCCGGACACGAGCTTTTGTAATATCTATTTAGTACAGGAAGTTCACAGATTGTACAACTTATGGAGGTAGGTATTGAATATTTCAATGAACGTACTGAGCGAACGGAAAATTTATTGGAGACATAAACTTATATATAGCAAAAAAGGTTTTATTTCAATATTAAATTTAATAAATTATTAAAATCATCAAGAAACAAATCATCCCCATGAGCTTGATCTTATCTAATAATAAGATTTATAACACAAAAACTGTAGATTGAAACTTCAATTTATTTGCTAATTCAACCAATATCAAATTTAACAGATTCACTATCATCAGGATAGACTAAAATATATTGGAATTGGATTGGGTGAAAAAAATAAAGTGAAATGTTCAGAGAATGTCATGTTATGTCAGTTATATTGTCCTCTCGAGATCTTCACTCTTATCATTGCAGTCTTCGTCAGGGGACTTTCGAGGGCAAGATGGTAAACTGTCTTTTTTATATATCATTTGACCGATTACTATTCTTAATTGATTTAGGGGTAATGATTTCTATTTATCTGAGAACGTACCTGTCAGATATACCAAATTTTTCCCGTTTTCTTGTGTTTTAGTATGTCTACTCGTTTGTATCTCTTTACAATTTGATAATAGAGATGTTTTTTATATAAAGCTCATGGTATGCACCATTGTAATTTAATACATAATTAATATCTATACATATTTTTTTAAATTTACGTTCAATTTTGAAATAATAATAATACTAATGCTAATATAATATAAACAAACTGATGAAGATATTGGTCGCCTTACAAAGAGGTTTCAGTTGAATGCTTCCCTTTAAATATATTATTATATTAATTACTAGGCACATAAATTATTAATAAGTATATAGACTAAAATAAAAATACAATGTTCATGTTTATAATATGAATGACAAGAATGGAAAACACTCGACTGTTAATTGACAGTGTTGAAATAAAAATAATGGGAAAAAGTTAAATGAGATGATCAAAATCCCGACGGTCAGATTAATATGAGTCAGAAATAAATGAGTTGAATGGAACAATTTTGAAGGATTTTAAAATCACTCCTAAAATCCAGGAATGAGTCTAAATTAAGCAAACGCGAATAGTAAAATGTTGGATTATGTCAATATTTTTATATGGAGTAAGAATTTATGTCAGTGATATCGAAAGTGGATGCCCGCATGGGGTGGTTCTAGAAGACTTAAAGAGGGAAAATAATGCAAATCGATAACTTTCATCCACCTTCACATATATGACTCATTTTGACATAGATGTTTTATACATTAAAATAATAAACATTGCTTACCATGTTGTCATATGTAGGGATTTCAATACCGAACGAAAATACTAATACAGACATTTCCTATTGAATACCGGTATTAATACCGATATTCGTAAAATATATGAAAAAAACAGAAGTATCATCCAATATTATATAATATAAATTTCTTTAACATGTTAATATTTTATAACACGTGCCATTGCTGGTCTACAAGGGCGTTGAAGGGCAACGGAAGTTAGCCAAACATCGCTTAATCCGACTAAAAAAACTACAGCTATGTTAATAGTTTTACATTAATTTTTATTACACTTTGTTTCCACTTTCAATGGCGAATACATCGGTATTATCTAATTTTTAAAACCGGCATTTCGGTATCGAAAAAAACTAAGATATCAGTATTGCAATCCCTAGTTATGTTATGTTCTTTAAGTAGTCCTACTAGAATTGCATGATAAAATTATATTCATTGTATATTTTTCCGAAGTAGTGACAAGTTCTGATTATAATTTAAATAGACAAAAAATGACCAATTCAAATCGCCTTTCGCCCCATATGTATCAATAAGGTTACATCTGTGTTTTTCAGTGATGATACGTACTGCTTTGGTGAGGACAAAAATCATATTTTAAATCAACAATCAACTCAACAATGTAGTAATGTGACTGCATTGAAGATAGTCCGGACGTTTGTCAAAATTTCCAGGATTTTAGAAAGTTAAGGCTATACCTCAGCTGAGGCATGGTCTAAAAACATCGTAACTATGCGACGCGCGGATTTTGCTAATGATGCGTGCCGAACGGAACATAATTTGACATAAAAAATCAACATGCGTCCATTTAGTGCAGTGGTTCTTAACCGATGCAGCGCGAAAAAAATGAGAAAAGCATAAAAATCCGCGAAATAGTGAAAACCGAAAATGTCCTTCGAGAAATTATGAAAACCGACGTAAGATCTAATGTGATTTCGATTTTGCCGAATCGATCGCACGCATCTTCCGTTGACCTCACACGCGCCACTTGCAGGTATCAGGTATATAGATTTTCACATCAAATAAATTCCATTTTATTAATTGTAATTTTAGTTTTCCATATTATGTATATAAATCATCTTTTTTTTAATATTTTTTTTCTTTGATTATTTTGTAATCTGTTTAATTTGTAATAAAAGTTATGTCTCCATATTTTTCTTTGTTTTCTGACCGTTTGATTTTGGTGCACCGCAATTTTTTCTTATGAGTAAAAGTGCACCGTGACTTCGAAAACGTTAAGAACCACTGATTTAAATATATTTTTACGACGCCATCACAAAAAAAATCGTTGTGCTCCCACCTCAAATGCCGCTCGGGGAATGGCGACAAATGCGAAATTTCGTCCCATTTATTGTTGAAAATTATTTGCCGTTTCACTGATGTATGCTCTTAAGCATGTGACTAGAAAATGTTACTAATTCATTGTTGGTCACAAATCTTAGATAGATCACAGCACCCCGCAGAGAATTAAAATGAGAGGCGTAAATATTCTCAGGTCTGGTCCTGGCAAAGCAAATTCAATATATTTAATGTGATACAGAGCTAGCTTTTATCGTGTATGTTATAAATACATACGAATGCTGTAGGTACAGAAAACCTTCGTTCAATCATTGACAATTTTACAGCAGTGAGAAATTCTCAATTTAAACTTCTTTGATACGACACAAAGAGCATTGATTAACTAAAGAAGAAAAAGACCTTCAATAGGCTATCGGAAATAATGATACTTTAGAACAGAATTTTAGATAAAGTTAAATAAATGTAGGTAGGTACCTAATATCAACACAATCATCAGTCAAGTTAATTACTATTTAAAATACAAACGATACAATACTTCTTAAAATTCTGTAAAGGCATTACCTAATGCCGGGTCCACATTGGCAACATGTCGCCGGCAACCTCGTTAAATTTTACGATAAGTATGATAATTATCATAAAATTTAACGAGGTTTCCCGCGACATGTTGCCAGTGTGGACCCGGCAAAATAATTACAAGAATGATAAGAAGAACGTTTTTAAATTAAACTTGACTTGACTAGCTTAAATGATCAAAAAATTTTGTACTTGACATATGAGGCGTCTAATTACAAAAAGCGACAAGTCCACAATTCAATATTATCGGGAAACAACGTTTTTATGTTTCTAGCTTCAATTATTTGTTTTAACATGAGATTTTTTTCCCGTTGTTGTATTCTATGTCATATTGTGTTTATTGTGTTGAACCAAATGGCAATTTGTTTCAGCCGATAAACTCTTAAATGTAATAAATATAGGCAAAATAAAATTTGACTTAGCGCTACTTGTACTTCATTTTTTAATTTATCCCGCATAAGGCACATATTTCCGTGGCACTGTCATAAGTTTACCAGATGCTACAGCATGGGAGACGCCCTTTTCAATTTTTCACGTTCCCTTATTGGTTGACTTAAACACGCGCGAAATCAACCAAGCTTTAAATAATATGAAACACGGACTTGGCGCTTTTTGTAATAAATCGAGACTTGAAATATTTTTTTTCGTAGGGTTATGTCGCGTTTTGAAATTTATAGATCAATACATATTGTGTAAAATTATACAAAGAATACGTGCGTATTTTTTTCTCGATTTTGACCAAATGTGGACTTATCGCTTTTTCAAATTGGACATCTCATATCATATTGATTTCCATAGTAACGCATGTATATATTAATAATTTAGTTTCTAGGACCCCAGACCTCTAGCAACCAATAATGGTGTCGAAATAACTTTTCATACAAAACAGAATTAACTGAAAATGAATTCAATTCTACTTAAAGATGGCTAAAAATATTTAAAAAATGCATTGGCATAGTGTTCTGATATATTCTAAAAGTTTCAAATATCTAGCTAGTCGGGAAATTAGTTAAAAATCGATTGCAAGATTTGTACCGGACAAAGAACCACCGGACAAATAAGAATACGAGCTAAGAAAAACGTTGTAAAAAGAACGAAAGTTCTTTTATCACCGATAAAATTTATCAAAAATATTCTTTATGAAAACACCTCACCCACTAGAAAAAATCATATTTGAATACAACGAATATAATATTGCAACGAATAATTCACAAGATTTTGATAATGTAACTTTCTATAATATTAATGAACATACATAACTTGAACACACCTCAGAACCCCACACACCTCAGACCCTCACCCCTCATTATTCGTTGAATAAAAGAAATGGTCTATTAAAAATTGTTAGCAAGTTTAAGTAGACGTTATAACTAAAATATTTGGCGAGAGCTAGGCGTCGGTTAGTAATTAAGGTAATTAATATTATTTGATTTAATATATAAAAAACCGATAGGTAGTCAATAATAACGCAATTTGACATATAATATTCACGTATGACCTATTAGTTTAAATAATTATCGTAATTAGATAGGAGGCTCGTAGTATTGGTGAATGCACAGTTGGCGCGATATCAGTGGTTCTTCTTCTTCGATGGCGCAACAGCTCAAGTCGAGCCCTGGCTTCCTCCACCGCCGTCCTCCAGCCGGAACGGTCCTCCGCACGTTTTTTCTTCCAGTTCCTGATGTTTAGCAGCTGGTTGGCATCTTTTGTAATGTTATCACCCCATCGTGTGCTTGGCTTTCCCAACGGCCTTTTCCCCCTGGGTTTCCTTCAAGGATCTTCTTCGGTATTCGTGACTCAGGCATGCGCTGGACATGGCTTGCCCAGTTTAGCCTCTGAAGTTTTATGAAGGTGGACAGTTTTGAATCTTGGTATAAGCGGTACAGTTCCGTGTTGTACCTAATTCTCCACTCCCCACCATCATTCATGGATGATATCAGTGGTTATATAGGTTCAAATCCCGTCGAGAATCGTATTTTTTTTCAAATATGATTTTCTCTAGTAGGTTTCTTAGGTGTTTTCAAGTTATGTATGTTCAATACATGGAATGTTACATTCTCAAAATTTCTAAAAATTCTTGTGAATAATTGTTCGTTGAATAATAAAAATGGTTTATTAAATATTCTATATTAATTGTTTATTAACGGCACACGCAGCGTAGAATAAAACTGTATATAGTTAATAAATGAGAATGACATAATCACCAGACTATAATATGGTTATCCCAAAAAAATGGACTATAAACAGAAAGAGCCTTACACGTTATTTCTGTTATGATATTTTAAATTATTTAGCAAATGCGTGAAGCTTAATTAAGTTGGTATACTACAAAAAATAATTAACATTGCACAGTTGGTATTCCGATTTCCTGACACACGCAATGGATGCCATTTTTTTTATGTTCATTGTGATTAACTGATTACTTACTCGATTGCAGTTATAAACGATTGTTAAATTGGTAAATAAATAATGTCACAGCAGTAGAGTAGCGTAGAGTAGAGAGCAGTAGAGTAGAGAGTAGTAGAGTAGAGTAGAGTGAAGTTATCTGGAAATGAAAATGAAATGCAAAGATATTTGTAACTAGCTCAATCAATGAACGAGTGTGCCTTTTTTTTGCTTCAATGGTGTACATTTAGGTCCATCTCTATAATAGAAGAAAGTTTTTTCAACATCTAAGCGCTATCCCTTGGATTTTGATACATTTTACCCTTTGTTTTAAGGACAATGGTTGATATCAGTAGTCGCTTACTCACTAAAACGGGTTAGTATCGCTCAAGTAAGTACCTGAAACAGCGATGCTTGTGCAATCGGTTAACGATTTTTCCTTTTTTTGCTTCAATTCCATACATTTAGGCTCCATTTCTATTTATAGAAGAAAGTTTTTTCAGCATCTAAGCACTATACATTGGGTTTTCGATACATTTACATTCTCTGCTTTAATGACGATGCCTGACATCGGTAGTCAATTAGTTACTAAAACAGGTGAGTGTCGCTCAAGTAAGAACCAGAAACAGCGAATAAACATAGACATCCAAAGACGTAATGCGGCCGCTGTTTTGAATAGCTTTGATGTATCCCGGAGACTGCAGAAGAAATTATAATAATATACTAGTTACTAGACGACACCTCGAATGCTTAGTGTACGGCCTGAGTGGACAGCGTTCGGCGGAGCGTTGAGCGGCGTGCGCACCTCAAATGTATAATCGTGTGTGAAAATGTTCGTAGACAATGTCTTTTTTTGGAGTTTTGTGAAAAATTATTACTTAATTATATTTATATTTAACACGGTGACTCATAATTATTTTGTTTTATTATACATATATTTGTATCGTGTAAATGTATGTTATTTTCCTGTGTATGTACTCGTATTATCAGTGATTTATAATACACTAATAAATAATGGTTTTATAAGAAGGAAGAAGGTTAAATTAGCTGAAAATTAAATTTAATAGTAGGTATAAAAAACAAATACAAATTTACCACTCAACAGAAAAAATGTAAAACTTGAACACAATATATTATTAAATATACAAAAGTACTTGTCATTACATTAAATTTTGACCTTGTTCTTTTTCATACTAGTTACTGCTAACCTATTATTAGGTGTAATAATTTAACTATCTCCCTTGACTTTCAACCCTAAGGTAACAATTTCCTGAAGTAGGTTAGGGTTGAAGGGTGCGCCGTTGGAAAATAAATCGTCGTCCTCATCACAAATGGGCGTAACCAGGCATGACAGCGTTCAAGGAGAAAATTATTTCAAAATCAAACAACAATTTATTATCAAAATAATATAATAATTATTATTTACAAACTAAAACGACACATTTTGATATCTTATTACTATGTTTAGGAATTTTAGTTACTAAAAAATAATTAATATGTACCTAAAATACGTAGATTAAAATTTCATAATTATTTGCCAAAAAATAAAAATAGGTGCTAAAAGTTAAGTAAGTATTACAATAAATAATATATATTTCAACAGTTTAATTTATTATTTATTCACAAATAGAAAGCGCTTTAAGTATACCAATTAATATTAAAATAATGCTTCAAATTTTCGAAAGTGAATCTTTGACGATTTGACACTAGAAAAATTTTATACGTGGAAAAACTTCTTTCTACTTGATTCTACAAATGTTATTATTGCAATAATGTAAATTAAACTATTTATGAACTAGGATGGCATCTGATGGATTTTCCAAAACGGTTTTGATATTCTGCAACGTTTGAAGTCCAATATTTTTATTTAAAATACTATTTAATTTTGTACTTATTTTTAATCCAATTGGTACAGGAACATTTTCTTCTTTTAGCAACAGTATTGTTTAAAATATTAATTTACTCCACTACTTAGTGACTTCTACTAGATTAGATGATTTTAACATTTCAATTGTGTTTATTAGTGTTATTGTTATTTTGTGTTTATGTGAAAATATGTGTTTAAACCTTAAGTATGTTAAAATATGTAATTATCCAAAATATACAAAAATATGTAACAAAGGTTGGATAGGTAATAAATAGGGCTTAAATTTCTCAAAATTGTCTGAGAGAATTGATATTTTGTTGTGGGGCCACTCAAAAAAAATTAAATACCTAAGAATCCTATGCCTACATAAGGCTCTCAAAGCCTAATGTGCAATGTATGACGTTTAATCCCATGGATTATAGATTCGATTCCCAGTGAGGTCACAATGTGGTTTTATAAATATTGGATATTTCTTACAACTGTAATACAATTGGAAAACATGGCCTATTGTAGTATAAAGATTGGAAACTCACAATAATTTATTAAAGCCATAAAAGTAATGGCAATCGATTCGTAAAATATGTAAAAAAAAATTTCGATCTAAAACCAGCCTGATCTTACCAAAATAATATTATATATATATATATATATATAAGTAGAATTCTATAAAAAAAAATTAACAATGATTCAATCTGTTATATTGAATTATGCCTAGTTTACTAGTAGAAATTCCATTTCAAAATTGTCTAGACTCCAGATTAGAGGTCGCCAATATAAGTGATATTTGTTGCGCCCCCGTTGGACTCTAAAATTTTGTTCTTAGGTGAGGCATTTATAAAAAATAATCCTCATTGAAATTCAATATTTTTTATCTTACAAATATTGTTAAGCCTGTTTGATAAAAAATTCTGCTTTTTTTCTCTTATAACGGCAGGTTGAAGAATAAAAAACATAAAAAAACCTATCGTAATAGATTCTTGGGTTTCCACTGCGTGTACTTCTCTCCTTCTTTCCTCGACATTTCGGGCTCGCCATCGAAATCCGTAGAAACCCTGAAAATATTAATAGGGATGATGGGTTACGGTTAAAAACGTCATGGCTTCCGACATTGTCAATAAAATCCAATATTCGAGCCGGTATCGCTGGTCGTAACGATTGACACATTACTCTGAGCAACGTTTGCTCTCTGCTAATCGCATTCCTTTTCCTATTCACAGAGTGACGTTTGCATTCATACACCTACACTACACATATCTCTTGATAATGGCGTCTGTAACGAGCCCAAAACGTCAAGAAAATAAGGAAGAAGTACATGCGGTGGGAACCCAAGAATATATTACGATAAAAAAACAACCCTGAAAGTTCAAAAAACATTATAGAAATAAAACTAAATACTAACACAGCCAAACCTGTCATCTCCTAGGTTTCCCGAGGCTTAGAAAAATCTCTTCTAAAATCCTAAAGATACTGTAATCGATTTTAAGCTGACTCATAAAGATATGAGTAGAGTTAAATACGAGACAAAGCAATTTTATAGGACTTGCAACACCAAACGTTGGTTTTTTCATATATACTGATTCTAGAACCAAACCTGATAAAACGTAGCATCATTATAACTTATATAATTCAATCAGCATAAAATCATGCCGTGATATTAAAGTAAATAAATATCAGCTAATGATTAGTTTTATATAACTTAAAGCAAATAAATATCTGCATAAAGCCACTAAACAATTATTAGCCTTCAGCATATTTTGATCAGTGTTAAAAACCTGGTATACAAACTCTACTTACAGAAACAAATTTAATTCATGCCATAAAATGTATTATTTAAGGTTTTTTAATAAAATTTGTTGATTTGGGTTGTAGATTATGGAATAATAATATCGTCTAACAAATAAAAATCCATGGACGCATGAAATCAGTAGAACGGGTTGAGGCATCCCCAGACATAGATTAGACAAAGATGAGAGATTTTCCGAATTCAGCAGCGGAAATCGCATTTATTACTTTATATTTCGCTCTTAGATCGATCTATTCATTATCTAGATCGATAACTATCAATAATTGGCTCATGTCCATCGACACAGCGTCTCAATCTTCCACGTACCTGGGCGTAATAATTGATCATAGCAACGCCATGTTGCCTCCGTGCTGCGATTTTGTGGCATGTTCATACACAAATAAAAAGAATACAATAAAAAGTTCAGTATCTGCGTGGTAGAGAAAATAAAACATTTATTATGAAATGTCGTGTTTGTATTTTTTTTTATTTACACCCCCTTTGTTGACTTAACGCTGTGCTGCACTAATTTGACAGCTATTTGACACCACATGCAATATGACATGCGACAGTGGCAGATCTTTATCCGCAGTCAGGAAGCTAACTTTGTATATTATATTAAATTTAAAGTAAATCTTAAATATTTTATAATTTTCGTATGTAACAGTAATGAGATTAAAATCATAAGCCTCGACAGTATGAAGGTATCCTAACATTTTTTTTATAATACGTAGTTTTATGTGAGTTAATAATTATTTGCGTATATTATTCCGTCTGATCCCACGGTGGCCGCGTAGTTTAAGCGTCGGCCTATAGCGTAATGGTGACCAGGTTCGAATCCTAGGCTGGCAAGTACTTGGGCATTTTCGCCAAAGTTTGTACATGTTTGAAATTTGGGTAATATTATTTTTTCACTCAAATTAACCATTTTTATATAGCTAGCAGATTCCTTGTTCTATTGCTGAATTGGTGATAGCAATTTTTCAGCAAAATATTGATTAATACAATATTTATATCATTTTTATTATGAAATTGGGCATAATAAGTTTCCGTTCCGTGACTACGAAACTTAGCTTTTAAAACATGAATGAAACACTTTTTATCACTTAAAAGAGCTCTATTAGATTAAAAAAACCATACACTTCAAAATAAAACTACAAATAGTCAAAAAATATTATTGAATTTTAATTCTTGGGCACATTTCGTTCCCCTCCGTTACCCTATGTCTATAATGGCAGAGCATTTTTCCTTTAGTATTTGAAAAAACCAATCAATGTTCGTTCTGCTATTTTTTTAAAGACAATAATCACTTTTACTAAATTTTATTGGAAAAATAAATAAGTTTCGTTATTTAATAATCAAATGAAAAATAGTTAACGTTCAACTTTTTTGGGGACATTTTCGGAATGGAACGAAATGGTAACGGAGTGTAATTTGTAAAGCTTAAGTTACATGTTACCATAAAAACAAATTTTTGTTTTATGAAATTTATTTGAATTTTTTGATAGACAGATAAATATTCAACGTGCGTCAAAATAACAAAACAAATCAAACTTAATCACTAAAATAGACATATTTTATAATAAATTTCACAATACTTGTAAAATAAGGTAGGTAATAATTTTGACACACTATACATTACCATAACTTTATTTGGCATTTATATTATTTGTAACTCAGATAAAAAATATTTTTAAGCAAATTAACAATATATGAAAAAAAAAATCAGCAAGGGATTCAGACGCGAGTTCCTAGCGCGGCACGGAGTATATAACTTTTACGAAAATAATTATAGTCAAACTCGGTTATTACGATCTCTGACATAGCGAGATCTCGGATGTAATAACGAAACATTTGTTGACAATTGGTTTATGATTTTCGCCATACATTTAATTCTTTCACTGTTATAACGAGCAACTTATCGGATATACCGAGCTAAAATACTGTTAATGTGTCGACCGTTTTAAAACATTTCGACCCTAAGCAATAAAATCCGATTGGACAGGATGCCGCCGGGGTCGGATTACGTTTATGACACTAGTAAAGTGTCTAAGTACCTACCTTATTGGTGTTTCACCGACAATAATAAAAAAGTATCCACGCATATGGTTGAAAAATCCAAGGTTTGTGAAGTCCGTAGGTACCTACCAGCGTTAATTACAATAAACAACTTCTTTTGTAGTTTATGAATGCCATGCTCGTTTCGGGGATTTTTACGATGGTTTCCAAATTTTTTATTTTCGGCTTTTTGTGTAATGTGACATGCTCATTTAAAAATACCTATTCTCTGATATAACGAGTAACGCTTATAACAAGCAAATTCAGTCGGTCCCATCTTCCTCGTAATAACCAAGTTCGACTTTATGTTGTCTTGAAATTTAATTGTATTCATCAACATAAAATGTAGCTATACAGGTTGATTGTAATCAAGACGTACTTTTCTGACATTTCGTGAATACCTACAGTTCTAGGTATTAAATCTAATCGAGTACACATTTCTGTTAAACGTGACAAAAAAATACTTTTTCATACATTTTTATAAATTTCTATGCCTAAAATGTATGGAGAAGTTTTAAAATTTTGGTGGCGTATAACAGAAAGAGTATGACAGAGCCAGTGCCTGTCTCGCAATTATTTCAGTCTGGTGTTTTTTCTTTTCCTTCTGTTGTTTTTTTTTATCTCCATACTTTTATGTGCGCTATTTTTGCGTATTCAGACATATCACATACTTTTTTAATCTTTATTATATTATTATATTATAGTCAGGTTATTTTTTATATTTTTTAATGAAAATATTTTTGTTTTTCATACGAACAGACAAAATAATTTTTTTTATAATCTATGAAGAACTAAACACACACTGTAAACCCAACTTTATGCATGCCATTTCGTTACTTTTACATTCCACATATACGTTACCACCAATATAGTTTCGGAGTGGAAGTAACGGATTCTGTTTCAGAAGTGTTTGAAGCCAAAATTTAGCTTAGTTTTATTGTTAAACCTGCGATATGTTTTATTATATCTGTAGTATGAAAGATAAGCTCCATATGTGTAGTATGTGAAATAGAAATATGTGTTTTCTTACCTTATAAATCGTGGTAACAGTAGTGGAACTTCTTAAATGACCAACCCAGAAAGCAACCTGTTCCGATAGCGATACCGACACACACCAACAATTTAAAGTGTACATGGCGATCAGTGTTATACAAAAATGTTGCTACATTAAAAAAAAACATATTTATAGTGAAAATTTTTCGCCTTCATGCTAAAATCGTGGTAACGGAATGTGGAGTTCCACTTTTTCAAATATCCTGGGACACACTTTAAACGTGATTTTTTTTCAATATTGGTACAAATTTACGAAAAAACTATATATTTTCCAAAAATATATAATGTAAGCTGTTGAAAACACTACGAATTTAATTTTACACACTCAAAATTAATGACGAAATCAGACTTTGTTTATTTGAATTTATGGGTGGGACATGGTAAAAACGCACTACCTTTCGATCTAAATAATCAATTAAAAATATATACAGGTCAGATAGTTGTATTTAACTGATTGAATAGAGTAAATTAATAAATTTGCATGTTAAAAGTACATAACTTTCCAACATTTTATAATATAATAACTATGAAAAAATCAATCAAAGTCATGGGACATGCCAAAAACGCAATGTACAAACTTTGGCGAAAATGCCCACTTACACAATGTGTAAGTACTTGCCAGCCTAGGAGTCATATTGATTTTCAATTTGTTTATGAGTCAGAGTATGGACCTAATAGGTTGATAAAGTGGCTGACATTCATAACTCGTAAAAACTTAATCTGTTCATACACACCTACACTCCGTGAAGGCCAATATGATCTTATTAGGATCGGTCATGGTCGGAAATTCTGTCCGATTCAGTGATAATATCTCCTTACTAGGCGATTACACTATTATAAGTAAAGAAGTATCGATAAGTAATTGTAATTTAATACTTTTAGCAATATATCTACCAGATCTATATACCATCTACAGCAGCCCAATTTCCTAACTATCGTCTCGTGTGGCACCAGACGATAGTTAGGAAATCGGGCTGCAGATACGCTGCATCGTATATTTAGCAACAAAAGTTGTGCGTTCAAAAGCTGTAATAATCATAACGTAAATATTTTTTTTATTACTGTGACATCTACCGACAAATTATTGTAACATATCATCATATAATCAGACTCAAGTTGAAGGCTTTTCATTATCAGCCTTAAACAAATAATTAAAAATTAAATCATTTCAAAAAAAGTTTACATTAATAATATAAATACATTAAATATCATTTAATGTTAGATATTTTTAAAAATAAAATTGCAATTCTTTTATGACTTTTTTGTGGAGGATTAAATTTAACTAACACCATATTATATTTTTATAATTTCATATTATCTACTTCCAAAACAAAAGTCACTCTTCGCCACTTGTATCCTTGCTCTGGTTCGTAAAAACATGACCACTGATGAAAACCAAGTTATACTTTATATAGTATTTCGTACTACTTCTTTGATTAGTTTGTGATTCTTGCATTGTAACCAATTTGATTGGCGGTTAACTGACCACGATGGGTTAGTTATGGCATCCAGCTGAGCTGCTGTAGGTCGCGGGGCTCGCTCCAACAGCTGTTAAAAGTGGATTTTGTTTTTCAGCGTGTGTTTGATATAGTGATATAGTGGAAGGCATAAATGCGTTGGACAAATGAACTGTCTATCAATAATTTTTCGTACAAGAAATAAGTATGTAAATATATATCTCCATTCTGGACTCTCAAATTATTATATATAATATTCAAAATTGGATTGAACCTGGTTACTTTTTAAATTGTATTCAAAATATTCTAGCAAATAATATATGTATTTATTGGGATAAATAACTCAATCCGTGTCACCATGATCAGCGATATTAAATAACTGACCACAATTATAAATTCCTTAATATCCATTTCCCGTAGTGTCCAATTATGACAAACGCAGTAAATAGCTTACTGCAATTATTATTTCCGCAATATTCATTTTTCCACATAGTCAGACGTATCCAATGACGTAAACTCCATATAGAGTAGCTGAATCAATTATAATAATTATTTCCTAAATATTATATACAAGATTATATTTTGATTGTGAGTACGTCAATAAATAGCGGATGATAATTTATTGGACATGTCACTCGAATATAAGTTCTCGGTTCGTTTGCATCTCAGTCTCTGTATCGCTCCGCACAACATCTCATTCTACCGAGATTCGGACCTCGGTACAGTATCATAAGTATTGTAATATAACTACTGTAACATACTCCTTTACCGACTGTTTACGCTGAAAATAAAACTCGCTACTCTATCCATCGAAGAAGCCACCAAATCTCGACTTCTTCATCCACAACACCATGACTCCCACATATTCAATATTTATTTATAGGTAATATAGGTTGATTAAGCTTGTGAATCCATACACGAGTACAATAACAAATGTTATAGAGTGCTGCGCGCTGTATCCAAAATACATGTAAAATTTACTGAAAACGTCAGGTCCGATACATACGATATGAGGCGAGCATTTAGCTTCTACTCCAGAGCTGTCGTATTATTATAATATTAAAACTTATAAATTAATAATGTTTATATTATATACGTGTGTATGTAAGTATAACTAAAATTAAATTGGTATTATGGTGGTTTACAAAAATCTTTATTCTAGCAATAATGTGGTTGAAAAAGACATTTGTTTTTTACCTTTTTACGAATACTGAAGTTATGCCTCAAAAATGCCAGGTGAAAAAATATTTTTAATAAGAACGAAAGCTACATTTTTAAAATAACTCTTAATTTAATTACAAATAATAAGCGAACTCAAAGACTAACACAAACATTTGAAGTCAGTTTTCTGACGTCATCTATGTTGCACTGGGCTCTCGCCCGGGGAATCTGGGTTTAATTTCCGGTGAGGTCATGGGTAGTTTTCTCAAAGCCTGTGCGTTTATTTGGTTGTTTTGATTTTACTACTGCGCTACTGTTTCACCACATTTCGGTCATTGAGCCCCGTGGTTTGATGTGGTGTTTAATAAGAGATGGATTTTTCTAATGGTTTATTTCCCAAATGCTACATTTTAAAACTTATGTGAATAAAATATGATCTCACCAAACCACATTCAGTATTTATCGAGCGTACCATGGATCCCTAAGTTTGATATGTAAAGCATCAATTGTTTTATGGCTGGGAATAATTCAAGATCAGTTTCTCCAATACTGAAATTTATATAAAGTATGTTTTGACTGAGTTTACACAGTTTAAGTTAACGGTGCCCAGCCCATGGGGATGGAGCATGTAGAGGCAAAATTAAATTAAAAATTGTAAATTATATTTAAAATTATTCAATTGTGAAATGACGTCACAACTACGTCTGACTTATACGTGGTGTAAATGAGAATTTTGCCATTCTTAGTGACCCTTAAAAATATCTTAGAAAATGTCTCATTTTGAAAGTTGTTTGTTTTAAGTACAGAACTAGCCAGCCAATGGTAATTTGAATTGGGAGAGCAGTAATAATTGTGTTTAAATAAATCACTTTGGATACAGATTTCCACTTGCGTGAGAACGAGTTGAGGTAGATGTTATAAATTCTTAAAATAGGGTTTTTGAGATTTGGGTCATACTTTTTTTAAATTTTTATTTATTAAGGACACAAACTATTACAGTTTGATTACAGAAATATGTTTAAAAATAGAATTGTGAAAAGTTATTGCAACCATCAAAGTTTCCATTATAATATAGTTAAGCCTAATAAAACAGAAAGTAAGAAGTAAATATGTACCTATAAAGATATTATCTAAG
Organism: Rhyacophila brunnea; assembly: GCF_057557595.1. Lineage (NCBI taxonomy): Eukaryota > Metazoa > Arthropoda > Insecta > Trichoptera > Rhyacophilidae > Rhyacophila > Rhyacophila brunnea. The sequence continues at coordinate 45,537,908 of NW_028233276.1, forward strand.
AAAAATGAGGAAGACTATTGAATAATTATAGTAATATAATATAGTATAATTATAATTAAGTAACATTGTTTTTTAAATATATAAGTAGGTATATAATACATATTAATAATATTGTATGTGTTAAGAATTATTGAAATTTATACATAATTTAAGTGATCTAAGATAGAACTGAAAAAGAAAATAATAAAAAAGGAAAAAAAAACATACGTTTAAAATTCGATTAATGTCCATTATACATAATTTTGGAGATAACGCGTTTAAACGAAACAGGTGAATTATTGAAAGGATCAACGGTGAAGAAATACATATTGTAATTTAAACAAGAGCGCCGAATAAAAGAGTTTTGTACATAATTACAATCACTACGACTGACATTGTAGGTACAAAGCTTGGTTTCGCATAATACTTGATGGAAATGGAAACCCACTCTTTCGAGTAGGGTTGGCGAGTCAACAAAACCATTGATAATTTTGAAAAGAAAGTACTGATCAAATTGGGAACATCGACTTTCTAAAGATGGTATCATAAAAGATGCAGTGGCGAAATAGAATTACCTAATAATTATATAAATTTTAATCATAACAGTAAGCTTTAAAATTGACGTGCTCACGAAATCGCTTTCATATACTTTTTGTTTGATGTTTCTATCTTCTATTATTGTTAATAATACTGTTACATAATTTTTATTTTGTCTTTTGTTTCATATTGTGAACGTCTTGTAACAAAATTGTGTAGTCCTGAGTCCACTTATTGAATACTTATTTTTTTAACAGGATATGCCTGAGGCTTTTCAAATTTAGAATTTTCATTTATTATGTAGTAAAATACAACGGCGGGAAAAATAATTCAAATTTATCGAGCATGACGTCTAAGTACGTGAATTCTGAAAAGTGATAACAGTGGTAATACTCGTACGTTTCATCAAAGTGAAGGTATCACTCTTCCAAGCGATAAACATCGCCGGTCTTTTCGTTCTATGGAGCGGTGCGAAAGTATCCGGAAGCCGAAATAAAAAATACCCTGGGTCTGATGTACTAAAGGGAGGAAATATGAAAAGAAAAAAAAAACATTATTTTTAGAAGCGATAAAGTGATGTATAGCGGTAGAAGGAATATGTTTGCCGCACTGAAGAGAGGAAAAAGTACAAAAAAAAAACTTTTTTTTTTTATTCGAGTTATATTATTTTTGTGAGTTAATTTATTGGGTCCATACAGTGTTGCTTTGGTAAAAATAACAAACGGTGCTTGAAATTAAATAATTTGCCAGAATAATAATTGAAATATGATTTCCCGGAAACGGCACAAGAAAACCTTTTTAATCTGCTTATATAAGCATTCCGGTCACTCGTAATCCTACTCCGTAATTGGTTTATATAACATTTAAATGATGATAAAGATAAACGGAAAATTCTTTCTCATTTTTATATATTTAAACGAGAAACTTGTGTAAGAGTACCATTTTTTTTATAAAATATTAGGTAATTGAAATCCTGTGCGACGTTATTTTTCAAAATCATTTTTTGTTATTTATAAAAAACATTAATTTTGTTGGAAAAATGTTTTATGTTTGATCGTTTATATTAGTTATTGGTTTAGATTTTGATAATTAAAAAAAAATAACAATACGATTGGTTAAAACCATACCATCGATTATAATGTTTAACATTCATTGTATTACACTTTTAGGACTTATCAACATGGCCCCCAAAAGGGGGGATAACAGGGCTCTAGCCTGGGGGCCTGGCGTGGCGGGTTGACTTGATAAGTGAGATAAACGCATATCACAAATGTGTCTTAATCGGGGAAAAAGTCGCCTGCGGCGCTATTTCTTTAAGAAGTATTAACATTTTGAAATATCTAATTGTGAGATGCTGTTTTTGATTATTGTGTGTCAATATTTGACAACTCTACCATAGAAGTGGATTTATTCAACAATACAAAAATAATCGCTAAAAATACAACGAATACCCTTAATTTTACTTGAAAAACCAATTAGAAAACGTTTCTGTAGAGCGTACCCACTACCTTTAATAAAATCGATAGGTAGGGGGGCCTCTAAAAATCTTAGTCTGGGGGCCCGCTTCAGGATATGGGGGCCATGCTTAACAGGTTAGGTTGGTTTTATAAATTGACATTAATTTCCCGAATAACATGTGACGTTATTAATTTAATAACACATACCTACGTTAAATATATTTAACCAAACCTAACATTTATCTACAATTTTTAGAAGCGATTTATTACTTTTTAGATAATCTATATAGTTAAAAGATTGAATTCAACTATATACGATAGTTTTAGATCGTATTTGTCAGAGAAGAATAATTTTATACGTAGCAAAAACTGACAAAGTATGGCATACTGAATAAAGGCTAACAATACACTCATTACTTTTATTGTAGTAACCTGTGGCTATTCAAAAAGTCATTTCCTTTACAACCAGTTAAAAACAGTGTTGCCAACTGTCAATCACAAAAATATGCCCAAATAAGGTAAGAAAATAATGCTAGATTTTTTCAAAAATAGAAACTAGCAGTTAAGAAAATATTTCAAAATTATTAACATTGTTTTTACAAGATGAAAATATCTTAGAAAAATTTTATATATTAAAGTCATTGATAAATTAAGTCATATAATTAATATTAGTGTGTGTTTACCTTTGGTGAGTGTACACGGCGCCTGAAGATGCCGAAAGGCAAAGCCCGGGTCGCAAAAAAACGACTTAAATGAACTAGTACAGAGCTTGAATCCATTATAATTTAAATTCAAATTCCATCAAGTACCTTCAGTCGATAGTATTAATATTAATATATAATTAATAAATGGACGCTGGTAAGTAATTAAGTCATCATTATGTATGTAGATAACATTAATTTTCTTTTATTGTGTTAACCTGTCAATTCATGGTGGAAATGTATTGTTTTGTTAATTTTAATAAGAACGAAAATTTTACAGTACTAATTCCAATTATTTAATAAAAAATTGAATTAGTACTAGTAGTATATTTGCGTTTTTATAAAATATTAATTTTATTTATGAGATATGTTAATTTTCAAAAAAATATATTTAATTTAAGCTGTTATTAGTTTAAAAACACTAAATATACCACCATACTCCAGATGAATACTTTGCAAGCAAAATTATGACTATTCGAAAATAATGAATCTGGCAAGAAAATTGCCATATATCTGCATATACGTACATCAGAAGTTATACAACGACCTACATAAATAAACCTTGTACTGCAATCCTTTCATGCCGTTAACAATGAAATTTATAACAGTAACAAATTACAATAAATATAATTAACAATGTAACGATTTAGTATAAAATACATACCTAGCTCAAACAAAAGTGTCAGCATCATAATAATCCAACCGGAAACAACTGACGGCATTGTTAATCTAGGCGACATGTTTTTGTTATAATATATGTAAAACAATTGTTTGGTTAATAAATTAATTCACTATCTAAGCACTTGGAACAATAAGTGGTCCTCGAGTGGCATCTCACTCAGTCGGGATCATTGTCTCCGTCACAATATCCTTTGTATTAAAAAACACAAATGTTACAGCAATTAATTATTTAAAAAATCTACACAATTTTATTGTCATTAAGCATAACAACACAGTTATTATTATTATTAATTTCAATCGACACAATTTTTTTTTATAATAATAATTATTGTAAGTAACAAAAGTGTCTTGTTAATTCATATTATTTATGGCTACATAATTTCATTAGCACACAATTTAAACATGTAAATATATTTAAAATAAATTGCAATGTTTACTATTAGTTTTCACTCAATTAACTCTAAGTAGGTATATTATGATTTTCATCGCCCACTTTCTCTGCGTGTTGTTATAAAATTCTGTGAATTTATTTTTTATTTTTATACTGGTAATCAGTTTTTAGTTGTATAGTATTATTGTGTATGGAAAATAGAATTGGTGGGCGTGACTAGGGCACAATTATGGTACATCCAGCTCGGTGCAAGGGCGCTAAGCGACTGTTCGGATGGTGCTTGTCGGGCAACGTTGGAGCAGCATCTCTGGTACTCGGCGCACGCGTATTGGACAGGACGTCGTTGTCAAAGTTATTTAATATACAACAACTCTTGGTTTTTCCGACAGACTTTTCACTGGATTTATAATATATTTTCAACTAGACACACCATTTTCCGATTTATTTTATCGAACATTTCAAAAATAAACATAAATCTTATCAGACACGTATATGACATCTTTTAAATTAGTTTTGTAAAGTCTTTTTTACTGTTATGTCAATACAAAAGATATGCCTAAACATGGTCAACATTATGACGGAGTAATTTACTTTCAACATCTCTTCAATACGTCAGCTGTATACAGCTGGCTATAACTTCTTCTTTGGTTTCCTAAACGCCGGATTAACAGTCCCAAGATGGCCGCGCGGCTGAAACGTCGGCCTATAGCGTCGTGGGTTTGAATCCTGGGTCTAGAAAGTAAACATCATATCGTCTCTGTTCTGGCAGAACACACTAACTGGAGAATACTAGTTTTGAGTAATTTGACTTTGAAGTTGTTAAATTGTTTGAAATGGTCTATCATGTGAGTTTATTAAGTAATCGTAAAAAGGATGACTTTAAAATAAAGACTGTTTATTTGTTAAGAAGGTTTCCAGACCGTAAAGTTTGAAATAAGGAACATTTTGGTATAACTAACTCAATATGTAATTTTTTCGAATTAGTGTCTTCTGCCAGAACAGTGACGATATTGTTTTTCAATTTTTGTATGAGTCAGAGTGTGGACATAATAAATTAAGTAAGGGGCTGACATCCATCTCTCGTAAAAATAAAAATCTGTTAATACAAACCCATATGATCCTATTAGAAGCGGACATGGTCGAAAACAAAAATATCGGGTTATCCACACATCGAATATCATCCTTGATCCTGGTTATTCCATTCAGTATTTATTTTATCGTTTCACAAAGTTCTACATATTTCCAGGTAGGAGTTCTTCATCTGGCACTATTGGAAGGATATCCGATGGCATATTTCGCACCATATTTATATTTTTTGATTCTACTCTTAAATACTGTTGGTCACCTAAGCGTATAAAAATTGGTATGGATAAAATAGTACAGAACATTTAGATACTACATTATTACTCAAACTTTATATAATTATTTTAAATACATACCTAAACTTATATATTAACAAGTCAGTGCAACTGTTTTCAGTATATACGTATTAAACCATCGTCTATTAGCTGTTGAAATTATATATTTTTCATCCATTACTATGGTAACTCAAATTCGCTAACTTGGGGTTTTTGGCAAAAGATGGTAAGTTGATAATTTAGGTATTTATAGTTACCAGTGGATTATATGTCTATATTATTATAAATATGTATGCTAGATAATAAAATTCAAGATTATAGGATGTATAGAACATGCACATAAAGCACATTATATAGCATTCTGTCTGATTTTAGAGGGTATGTCAAGCTTTCAAAATTGCAATTACTCCATAACATAATTTCGAGACTTAATAACTTTTAACAGTAACCCCGCGATATGTTCCTTCAATCATATGAATGGGCTAACTTTATGTTATATAAACTAAATCGTAAAAAGTAAAATAGTACTTACTTAGTATTGAAGTAAGGACCTGATCGGCAGATCCCCTTGTAGAAGTGATGACAGTGAAACGCTGTCAAAGCCTCAGTAAAATCTTAAAAAAATACTATATAAAAGAAACATGGGTCATAATAAATATATTTTTATCAAATAGAAGAATAAAATGTAGCGATAAATAAATTTTATAAAATATATTACATACAATAATTGTATTGTATAAAATGGGCAATGATTTATATTGAAAAATTTTCTTATCTACCTTTTTAGTCAGACTATAAATCATATTATATTTTTTATTAAGTGAAAAAATATTTTCCACTATAGTTCAACTCGTGTCAAAATCATTTTCAAACTTTGAAGATTATTACCAAAAAATATAAAAATATATATATTCAAAATAAAACCTGTTAAACCGTCACATCAATCATCTGGCTGCTAACTTCAAGGGTCATACTCCTTGCCTCTCCGTCTGAGATGGAAAACTCGTCTTAAAAAATACTCCCCTCTTCTCTATGGAGAAATGTTAGCATAACGTATCATTACTATAATATGGACGTAGATTATTTATGGCGACAGCAGAAGTGAGAAATGGAAAGAAAATAAAAATAAATCTTTTAAAAAAATTCTGTGGAACATCAGTGTAAAATTTCTACTAGGATTTATCATGTAATAAAACTAACTTTAAACGTATTTGATATCATAAATAATAATATTTATAACATACCTAATCTATGGGTTAAGGAACAAAGTTAAATTGTGGTAAAATGTCTTAAAAATTACAAGGAATGGGAATGGTATGATTGTTAAAAATTTAATATAAGGCATTAATAATAACGGTTGTGAACACCAATAACACCGTTACTTTTTACAATAAATTATTGTTGTAAAAACGGATTTTCTACACTAATTGTAAAATTAAAATCTGAAGAGACTAAAGCGTGACCCTAATTATTGATGTGCATGTCTGCATGGTTCATGGTGCACAAGACTGCTATCGGCCGCTACCGGCAGCTATCGAGGATAGTTTTAGCACTTATTGTAACTGTTTGTAATTGTTTGTTTTAATTGCATCTCTCTTCGCTGTGATAAATTTTAACGCAAAATAGACAGTTTTGACTGCTTAGACGGCTTACTTATTGTAACAATTATCATGAAAAACTACCCTCGACTAGCTGCCGATAGTAGTCTTGTGTGTGAAATAGATGCGCAGGAAGGCGAAGCAGAAAAATAGCGTCAGCGCGTTGGTGTCACCAAGTGAAGAATCTTACTTGGGTTAACCTTCGCGCTGCAAGAAATAAAGAGCTATGAGGATTGGGAAGTTTTACAAACACATTACATTCACGTCATGTGAGCGTATGTAAGCTCACGATAAGCTCGCACCTCGATCAGTTGTTTTACTTAAACGAATAAGTGTCAGTTAGCATAATCAGCCAAATTGTATCAAAACAACACGAAGGTCACCTCACACGTATAATGCTATACTACCGTTTTAAAAATTGTATATTTCTTTTGTTTTTTGTAGTTAATGTTCTGATGGTTATAGTATATGAGCCCACGTCGCGTAATGGTAATGTGTTTCAATTGTTAATCATTCAGAAGCTGGCCGCATTTCAGGATTATTGCCATTCTAACCCATGGAAGATCGACTATGAAGAGAAAACTAAAAATAATAAAAATAATTATCTTGAAATACACATACGAAGACAGTATTTATATTGCAATGACGTATAAAAGTCCTGATATCAATGTTTATCAAAAATTAAACATCATAAAAAGAGTGTAGATATTTTAAAGGACTTTCTTTAATAGTTATTAATAATATTATATGTGTGCTATAATAATTCTTACTATGTGGTTTTTTATTTTATCTACTTTTGACTTTGAGAGAAGTCTGAAGGAGGAATGGGTAAAGTCATTATATTAAATTCATCATCATCATCAGCTTGAATCTATCCACTGCTGGATAAAAGCCTCTTCAAGCTTCTTCCACTTCTCTCAATCCTGTGCGTTGCGTTGCCACGTACTTCCACAGAACTTTATCATTTCATCGATCCAGCATCCTCTAGGTCTACCTTGCGGACGTTTTGTACCTCTTGGATACCACTGGATGACTAAATTCGTCCAACGATTGTCTCTTCTTGTAGCAATGTGTCCAGCCCATCTCTAGTTGAGGCTTTTAATGAACTCTATCCCGATGTGATATATTATATTATTTTAATGTAAAGTTATCAACAAAATAGTGAATAGAATTTAAACATAAATAGCACAATGACAAATAATATAAAAATTAAATAAATATTTTAAAATTTAAGGTGAAACTATAAGGCAATAACATAATTATAATATTATTTTGGATACTACAATAATATGTCGAGATTGGCTTTTTAAGTTTCCTCCGCTGGCTCTCGTTTCTCGCTAATCTTTTATGCCTTTTAGTTCTTCCAAACAAACTCAATCTGCCTCTAGGTCGCTTCCGTTGGGGATCCCGACGATCAGGGTCTTTGACATCCTGTCGTCTGGAATTCTTTCAATAAGACACACATATTGCAGTCAGGTGATCTTATATAATCTACTAACGGTTTAGTATTCATTCAGCTCATTCATTCTGTAAGCCTCATTTTCATGGTGATATTATGAGCTTATCTTTGAGTAGGCAACATTATGGCATTATCACACGAATAATAATATATATATATATATGACAAGAGATGAATCTAATATTATACACATAATATTGTATAAATTATAATATATGCGAGCTATTTTCATTATATATTAGATAATATATAATATACATCATAGATTTCGCTGTCGCTAGTATCTAAATATCAGGATTAAAACTTACACTCTCAAGGCCGTGTGAATAAATAGGATATTTGTTTGTCATAATTTAGTTTATACTAAAACTACCCCATGTACGAGTTAGGGTTGCCAACTATTTTACTTATATTTTCGGGATACGTAGTCAAAAACAGAAATTTAAATAAAATATAAATTTTCATCGTGAATATCAGTGTTCATGCTATTATAATGCATATGGAATGCATCTTGTATAATATGTATTTTTACTATTTTTTTTTTACTATTTATTTCTACGTATTTTTTTCGACTTATACGAGGTAAAAATGAGAACTCTGCCATTCTGGGCAGTGTTGACCTGTGTGTCCCTGATAACTATCTTAGAAATAGAGAACATCAGTTGTTTATTCTCCCAAGGTGCAGAACCAACCTGCCACTGGCAATGCCAATTGGGAGGGCGATAACTATGTTCAACGAAATTGCTTCGGGTGTTGATATATTCCACCTACGTGAGGATGAGTATAGGTGGACGTTATTTTATAAATTTTTAAAATAGGGTCTGCTTAACTCATCCGGTGTATTTCCATGTACCTATATAATTTATAGTTTTGTATGTACATATTTCTACTGTTTAATGACATACTATCTATCTCTTTTTTTATGTCATGTTGTAAACGTCTTAAACTTATAATTTGTAAAGTCCACAATATGTAAAAATAAATAAATTGAATTGAATTGAATTGAAATTGAATTGAATATAAACAATAATTGACACCTCGAAAGTAATCTTTAATAATATAATATCTTCATTAAAAAAATACCGTAAGCATTAAAATATTTAATATAAAACATTGTAATTCTTACACATAAATTATATGCAATACGTACTTACTACACATTATATTTTATTTTAATTATTGCAATGTCTTTCTACCAATAATTATTGACAGTTAACAGCATTAAAACGATCTCGTGTTACTCTCAAAGCATCAATCTGCGACTTTATATTATAATGCTTATGTTATTCAATGCATTTTATTTATATATTTACACACATAGGTACGTATTATAAATTCACATTAGTTTAAAACGTTCAAAATATATATACTTGAATAAAGGAAAATAAGTTTAACAATTAAAACAGTAAAATAATTGGTACAGCCATACTTATATACTTATTTGTTAAAATTAAGTGTGATATAAACATAATATTAATTGCACACATGATATTATATAAGTACAAAAAATAATGAAATTGGTCCGATTTAGGAATACATAAAACCACCTCCACTTTTGACTACTAAACTCTCGCACAAGTGATTTCGTTAAAGTTATTGTTCTCCCAATTGGCATCACCAATAAGAGGTTAGTCCTACACATTGGAAGAACAAACGACTGATGCTACCAATTTATTATAATATAGTTATCAGAAATACATAGATTAATACTAGCTAAAATGATACGCCCATAATGGCTGAGCAGTAACGTGTCGGGTAATAATGTCATAAGTCCCAAGTTCGAATCCAGGGTCTGGCAATAATTCACATGTTGCTTTTTTCTGTATGTTTTGACCCAGAGTATGGACTTAACCGGTTTAGTAAGAGGTTGACATACTTACATTACTTTCTCGCAAAAAAATTTAAATCTGTTAATACAACCTTCACCCTGTAAAGGCCCATATTATGATCTTCTTAGGATCGGTAACCCCCCCCCCCCCCCCCCAATTTTAATATACTCAAATTATTTATTTAATAAAGACATTACGATTCAACATAATATATATTTTAATTGGCTATATCAGGGTTTCCCAAACTATGCAACGCAACACATTTAAAGATCTTATACTAAGTAGAAGTAAAATAAGTAAAACTAAAATTATTAAAGAATCCACTTCATATTGAAAGGCGATTGATGATCAATCTCCACTGATGTTTATGACGTCAATTATCTAGATAGGTTATGGCTCCAACAAGGGGGGGGGGGGGTGACAGGCTTCTAGCCTGGGGGCCTGGGCTTACGGGGTGCCCGGCGTGAGAGATCTACCAGCCAAGTGACATAAACACACATCACATACATGCACTAATAGTAAAACAATTTCGCCTGCGGCGTTGTTTCACTTCAAGCAAACTAACATTTAATAATATTATGTGGTTTTGCCATACTTACAATTTTTAACTAATATCAATATCTGACATGTCCATAATTGCGCATATCAACATAAAAGTCGGTGTATTAAAAATACAAAAAATCGCAAAAATACCCTTAATTTTACCTCAAACACCATTTGGAATATGCAACTGTAGATCATCACATTGCCTTTAACATTATCGATAAGTAGTGGGCCCGCCAAAGATCCTAGCTTGGGGGCCCGCTTCGGGATGTGGGGACCATGATCTAGGTATAGACGGAGGACCATCTTTTCTCACAGCGTGCGCATGAAAAAGATGGGATATATTATTTTTAACTGGCCGGCTGACAAGTCTTATCAGTTTAACGACAGTTGCCAAAATTGGCAGAACCTACAAAATAAACTAAGTGTTCCGTTAAAATTTCCTGGTTTGCGAAGTGTTCCATTACAGAAAAAGTTTGGGAAACCCTGGGCTATATAATCTGACGTGGATTTTGGCCGACTTACGAAGAGGCTACAAACATTGTAAATGATTGAGCTCTCATTTACATCATGTTGAAAATAATACATACTTAGCCAAATAAATATAATATCTTCTGCAGTTTAAACATAAGTTTAGTATGTTTTTATAATATCAAAAAGAAATTCAGTTAAATATCTAAAGAATGAATAATTATTCTTCAATTCATAAACACCCTATAATTAGGATAGTTATGCTGAAACAATGTAGCTAGAGTAAGCTTTTAAATATCTAATAATATTTCACTCCGGATGTGATCCAATCGGGATCCTGTACAAAGATATCAATATTTGGCTACGTATTTTTTTACGTACGTATATACGTGGTTTAAACGATAACTTTGCCATTCTTGGTAGTATTGACTTGCGTGTCCCTGATAACTATCTTAGAATTCGGAAGCATTAGTTATTTGTTCTCCCAAGGAGCAGAACTAACCTGCCATTGGTGATGCCAATTGCTCCCAATTGCAATTGCAAACGGCAATAACTCTGTTTAACCAAATCGCTTCGGATGTTGATATATTCCACCTACGTGAAGATGGGTATAGGTGGACGTTGTTTTATAAATTCATAAAATAGGTTTCACTTAATTCATTCGGTGTGCTTCCATGATTTATAATTAAATTAATTTTTTTTATAACTTTTGTTCCTTTTACTTTACCTTTAATACTGCATATTATGCATATATTTTGTAATACTGCATATGATATTTATTTCTTCTTTACACTCTTTCTTCGTTTTTAAATATCATGTTGTGAACGTCTTAAATTTATAATTTGTAATGTTCACGGCTCAGAGTAATGATATATAGAGGGGGCCTATTTTTCGGCAAAATAAAGCCGTGTTTCTAACGTATAACGCACAGTAGAACAACAATTTTATTATTATCAACTTAACTATGAAACGTTATACCATCGTGTTGCTTATCAGTACGACTACCAAATTTAAAAACAACATAGTTAACCATACTATGTTCTATTAAAATAACTAAAAATAATTACCAGTAACTATAATATGTTTAACACAAAAACAATATTTTTTTGCAACACGTGTTCGCAATTTTTAAATGAATGTAATCAGCCAAATCAATTTATTCCAGCGACGTTTTCATTTTTTTTAAAATTCAGCCGTAGAAATTCTATCTTACTCTAACGCAGTGATTTCCAAACTGGGAGGCGTGGAGTGTTGCGAAGGGAGGCGCGAAAAGTTTCACACAATTAATGTAGCCACAGGTTTGCAGTTTGCAAATGCTTATTTTATAAAACGGCCGCTAGATTGAAACTACATAAAACAGTCGTATAAAAGGTTGTTTGCAAACCTGTCTGAAAATATAGAGACTAATTTTATAATACCTCACTTATACAGTACATTGTGAAGCGCGCTGGCTATCTCGTGAAAAAATTAAATAAAAGGGTCAAATAATCATAATGTTGAAATTTGAGGAAAACTTGTTTAGGAACGATAATTTTGTTCTTAAACTTGTCTATTTGGTTGAAATTTAAAGAAAAAAAATGAGTGAATAAATCAATGCGAGGACCACTAATGCATTCACTGATTTAAAAAGACGAAGTGAAGGCATTCATAAAATATTGGAGCTTTGGAAATCAAAATTACAAAAAAAAATAAGTTCGCTTTGTTTCCACTTTTAAATGATTTGTACGAAACACTACTATTTTTGCTGAGTTCTCGGTTAGTTTGCTAATGCACTTTTCACGTTATTTTAATTTTTATTTTAATAGTAAAAAAAATTCGGCTTTGCTTTATTTCGAGGCTGTTAGATATTTAAAATATGTGGTTATGCGTTGCAATTTGATCTGATACCTATATGATGATTGATATACTTGAATGTTATTTTTTTATATTATTTAAAAATATGTCTGTATTATTTAATAAAATAAAGGGGGGTGGTGCCAAGATTAGACTTTTTTTTAAAGGGAGGCGTAGTAACATAAACAACTGCTCTTACGCATAGAGTTGAGATATTATAAGCGTGCCGAATGCTTACTCACTCGCACTTATGGTTCGTTTTTGTTCAGGCCTTGGTTCACGGCATGTAAAAAATAAATAAATTTTAATTTGAAAGAATTCCATTCCGGGATGGTTCTGGCTAGTCCGAGACGGTTGGTAGCCCTGCATACGACTTGTGTTCATTATCGTTGTAAATATAAAGTTAGCTCATCTCTTCTCGTCGTCATTAGTGTAAGGGGCGGGGGCAGATAGGTGACGACGTATCGGGTGTAATATAACCAAAAAGTTTACAAACACTTTGCACGTAACTCAAAGCAGAATCGCTCCCCTGTTGGCAATTCACGTTCTGTCGTGTGATTCATCGAACTATGAGACATTAAAAGTGGATAAGTAAAAGCCACTAGAAGGCGCTTTTGGTGCTAGTCAGCACATATAAAGACGTTATAACTGCGCGGAAAAGGTCGAAAACTACCGCTACATTATATAAAATGTATCACTTTGCGACACACCCTTTTCCAGGAAAGCTTTTTTTATTTTCTTAGTGTAAAACTAGCCGTAACTAACTAAGTTATAGGTTTTTGAACTAGCAATCTAATATACGAAAGTTTCTCAATTTAAATTCGAGTCGAATCAAATATTTTACTTACTTCATGAATAAATAAATATTGTAGCTCGCTCTCTCTCAAAATCTTCTCCTATATCTAATGAAGTAATTTAAAAAAAAAACGAAAAGCTCAACGATAATATCGCGTTGAAATGTTTTAAAAATAGATAAAAAGAACTTTTTACATACAACGTTTTTAAGTTTTCTGTTGAATCATATTAACTTGACTTGACTAGCGTTTATATCAATAATTTAGTTGCTAGGACCACAGACCCCTAGCAACCAATAATGATGTCGAAATAACTTTTCATACAAAACAGAATTAACTGAAAATGAATTCAATTCTACTTAAAGATGGCTAAAAGTATTTAAAAAATGCATTGGCATCGTGTTCTGATATATTCTAAAAGTTTCAAACGTCTAGCTAGTCGGGAAGTTAGTTAAAAATCGATTGCAAGATATGTACCGGATAAACAACCACCGGACAAATAAGAATACGACCTAATAAAAACGTTGTAATAAATTAAAAACTCTATATTTTCTTTCGAGACTAATTGTACATAAGGTATATAAATATATACAGTTTCATGTTACGAGATATCTAAAAATTAAAATTAGAGCAACGTTGCACAGAAAGGTGGATGTTGGGCAAACCATGGAAAGACAATTGGTTGGGCCAAATATGCTAGCCCTCATTCCTTTCTTCCCACCTACTTCCAAATCCCTTATTTATTATTGTCACAAAACCAGACGACGAGTAATTACGGGTCATCAGGCGACCGTGATTGAATAACATTCAGTTTGCTCAAGACAACTGGTGCGTGTAGGTCTTTTACCGCTTAGCCACAGTTTATTGATTAATTCAATTAAACTGACTGCTTCTAAAGATAGTTCGAGTGACATCAAGAAGGCGGCCGCGCTGCGAGCTTGTGATAGCATTGCCGTCGTTAACTACTGAGTGACTCAGAACGCATAATATGTTTGACCTTCGCTGCACTAAATCTGATACAGTTTGAGCAAACGTCTCATCTATCATCCATCCTGAACTTGTCATCATACCAGTGCGTGAGTGCGTGAACACCAAACCAGCCCCAGCGCGTGCCAACCCTCTCAACATAAAGGTCAGTGTCTGGCATCCTTTATAACCCCCCCTAGATCCACCAATCCATCATCACATTTAAATTACAGTCCACTGCAAAAGCGCCACCAACCATAAAATAGGCCAAACACATAAAGAGGCAGACGATAGAATAGTATAATATGATATACGACAACAAGCAAATGAAATATACAATGATTTCGATATGTCGTTCGCTGTTTGGATGTGATAACCCTTAGATGAATGCAGTGATAATCAATGGCTACAAAACGACCACTGATTTTAAACTCAGTAGATCAACGGACTCCTTGAGTCTTGACTTAGATTACTGTAGTCAAAAAATTAGAAGACATCTTTATTTAGCCACACATTTTCCCCGACTAATCCAAGACCTTGCCATTCTTGTAAGTATCAGAAGCATCATTTTTGCTTTTTTCTTCTCCCAACATTTCGAACTAGCTCAATATTAGCAATGTCAATTGGGAGAGTATTAACTATGTTCAACTACATAGTTTTGGTTTTTCCAGTTATAATATATCAGCTCAGTCATCAAAGTAGCTCAGAACACTCTATTAATATAATAATAAATTACGAATTGTAATGTACCATAAACCCACAATGGCCGAGCGGCTTGCGCGTCAAGGTCATCATGTCGTAGGTCCCAAGTTCGAATCATTAGTATGGCATATACACATTGTTTTTCAATGTGTGTTTGGAAGTTGAGTAAGGACATTCGAGACCTTCCGGGGACCATGGCAAACGAAGCCGGAAGAGATGCACTTTTTAATTTCTGTATTGATGTAATAAAAAGAATAAAAATAATAAATGGTGACATGTAATAATGATTCATGCCTTTCAGACCCAGTGACTGCAGTCATATAAGATAGGATAAGTATATGCTCAGAATATCAGTCCTATGTGACATTTCTTTTACCACGGGAAAAAAACTCGGCTACAAATCGCAGTCCTCAGTTCCCGATGAATACGACAAAATATTCATCAGAATCACCACCGCCAAAAATAAATTTTAATTTTAATATAAACTAATATAAAACCTATATAAGTAGGTAGTATTGTGGTTTACCCTGAATATTTTTTTCTGTGTACACTTAATTGCCAGCCTATGTCTTTGCATGTAAGCTAATAAAAGGATAAGCTTAATTAATTTCGGTTGGCTTGCGGGCATCCAGCCGTAGTTCGTGCCAAAACTTTTCTGAGCTTTCCACGGTACCTCAGCGAGATACGCACTACCCAATTGTTAGACGCTTGGTACTTCTTACGTGTTACTTCCCCTGCAACCCTTTGTCACATCCTCTAATCGACTTGAGATTAGCCAATTAATAAATTAACAGACTGAAGTATCTTGCTAGTAAACAAATTTATTCGTCAAGTTAAGGGATGTGTATTTAAAATTAAATATTCGATCAAGAGATTCAGTGTTTACTTTGTATAAATTTAGCACAAATTTAACGAGTTTGAAAATTATCTATGTTCTATAAGAAAGAATCTAATATTAAATAAAAATAATATTTTCAATATTCGAAAGTACTTACAAAAATTGTGATAATAAACTTGTACAGTATCGGAACTCAGTTAGTAATATCAGTTACCATAATTGGTTACAAAACCAATAACTTTCGATTGGTGGAATTTGTTGTAGTACCTCAGATAAAACGGGACTTGGATAACTGGACGCCAGAACAATTTGGCGTCACACCGTCGAATGAAATAAATAGATTTTATAAAGCAAGTAGATTAGGGATATATCCAATACTGAAAGTTTTAATTTATTTTGCTCTTAAAATAATGTTTTTTCTTGCGGATTAAGAATTATTATGCCTGATTGTATAAAAATAGAAGAAGTCTCTTCTCGTTGGTACTTAAACATAATATGCACAATTAAATCATTATTTA
Source organism: Rhyacophila brunnea (assembly GCF_057557595.1). Classification (NCBI taxonomy): domain Eukaryota; kingdom Metazoa; phylum Arthropoda; class Insecta; order Trichoptera; family Rhyacophilidae; genus Rhyacophila; species Rhyacophila brunnea. The sequence goes on from NW_028233276.1 coordinate 45,554,563, forward strand.
CGTGTGCATATTTAAATTATCATCAAAAGTATTAAATAATAATAGAATAATTTAAATATACCAAATAATATTAAATATATTGTATTTTATAAGACAAGTATCTACAATTAATTCAAGAACATCTTTATTTTCGAATTTCATTCGATTGCGTGGCCCAATAATTATTATCCTAGACCCGATGAAACGTATGTGGTTATTTGAAATAATTCTGATGAATCATAGGCAGATCGATAGCTTAAATGCTATAATTCTTATCCGAATATGAGATATGAGTTCGAGTCCCACACGGTTTTTTTCTGGTTTTCGAAGACCTTTTCTAATATGCACATTTCTAAGATTATTTAAAATTACGTATTTTCTATAATAAAAATCTAACATTCCTAAATTTTCTGTGTTGAATAGTAAAAATTAATTACAATCGAGTTTATCAAATAAACAAATAGCATTTAGAAAATAAAAACTATCGAGAGAGGGTACTTAATGAAATTGTACCTAAATGAAATTCTAATTGACGTAAGTTTTCTATTTATATATTGTTTGTTACCCTGGTTTCGTCCTTATTTATATGATATTTTCATGTACTATGCACACTCACGAATGATTTAGTGGATGAGGATAAAAACAGAAGAAATAATAATAATTATATTTCATTTGAAATATTCTTATTTATTTTCATCGTATTATTTTTTGCTTATTTTTATTTCTCAAATAGATTATCATTTTTAATATTCTTATATTGTTTTTATCTGTTTGTCTTATTTTAAGCACTACTTACCTATTTGTATTATTAAATTATATTCAATAAAATACATTTTGTAATAAAACTCAATTAGTGTAGGTGTTAATACTTATTATGATTTTTTTTAAATCATCCGATAATTGTTATTAATCACACAAGTCAGTACTTTTCAAACTTATCAAACCTTTGTAAATACACACAGGTCAGCATTTTTCTTTAGTCTTGATATTTCATACTTTCTTGTTAATGCATTATTATATTAATATTATATAAAACTAGCTTCAGTACCCAGCTTCGCACGAGCTCACTTAGTTGATCTATACATATATATTTTGCTTATGTACTTAAATAATATATAATAATACTTATTTTTTTTAATATCAAAATAACTGCAATTAGGCATACAATAATAAATTTAAAATGAAAATAATTATTTTTAAATTTCCTGTTGAATTATTATGCTCAATATGCTCAAACTTGACCGTGATATGAAGTAAATAAAAAACAAACAAATATATAATACTGAAATATTTTGATTTCCATAGTAACGCACTTATTTATTAATAATTTAGTTGCTAGGACCACCTCCTTAGCAACCAATAATAATCTTTTACTTTTTACGGATTTTTCTAAAATAACTTTCCATACAAAAGAGAATTAACTGAAAATGAATTCAATTCTGCTTAAAGATGGCTAAAAGTATTAAAAAATGCATTGGCATCGTGTTCTGATATATTCTAAAAGTTTCAAATGCATAGCTAGTCGGGAAGTTAGTTAAAAATCGATTGAAAGATTTATACTGGACAAGCAACCACCGGACAAACAAGAAGACGAGCTAATAAAAACGTTGTAAATAAATGCGATTGCAGTAAAAGTCAAACAAAAGAACACCACACATCGAATGATATATGACAAAACTATCTTAATTTTTGGTTATAGTTCAAAATTGGAAGAAACACACACACAAACAAAAAAAAATGTGTTCTATACCTGTGTATATAATATAATATCAAACTATAAACTGCAAATATATAAAGTGATTAAATAGTAAAGTGTTAATTTAAAAAAAATCATCCTAATAAACATATTGGTTTTGACATAGGTGATATAATATAATGTGGTACTCGATTCAAGTAGATGCTAATTTATGTATTCTTGAAATATTTTCGATACGTTAAGTTATTCTCTTTTCGAAGCATAATATTATATTATTTTATCAGGGTTTATTGAAATACTTTTCATAATACTGGAAAATGTAAGCTTGAAAAACCATCCGATAAGAAATGTAACACAAAAGGAAAGATTACCCTAATGAAGGCGTATTACGAAAATAATATTGTAAGAAAAGAAAACTTTTTCTTCGTGAAAACTCGATTTGTTTCAAATAAAGTTACGCGACTTTTCATTATTATATACACGATATGCCATCGCGCACCCTAAAGTGACATCAAGAAATCCCATATAAGCGAGCAGGTTCACGTCAGGATATTTTAAAATTACACATCTAAACTTTCTACTTATAACAAACTTTGCCTCAGAAGGTTACATGCTATGTACATTTCGGGGAGCTTTGCCCGGTTTACTAATACCATTTACCGGATGCGAATACTTTCGTATGACTTCATATAAGGCTTTGCAATCCCTTTCATAAAGTTCAGACGACGGTCTTGCGAGATGTCAGCTGAATGGGACTATGTCACAATACTCGGTTGTTGGGCAAATTGTTTCGATTGTGGTCTTCAATACAATATTATGTGACACGTTTCAAACAGAACAAATAGGCAAACATTAGAATATTGTTGCTGTGTGTACACCGCCAGGTATCATCATATATATTATATTAAACTTGTAAAGGGTATTTTACGATATGTGTTTTTTTATGTATTAGCTCGTATTCTTGTCTCTCCGGTGGTTGTTTGTCAGGTACAAATCTTGCAATCAATTTTTAACTAACTTCCCAACTAGCTAGACATTTGAAACTTTTAGAATATATCAGAACACGATGGAAATGCATTTTTTTTAATACTTTAAGCCATCATTAAGCAGAATTGAATTCATTTTCAATTAATTATCTTTTGTATGGAAAGTTATTTCAGAAAAATCCGTAAAAAGTAAGACTAGTATTAGTTGCTAAGAGGGTGGTCCTAGCAACTAAATTATTAATATATACGTGCGTTACTATGAAAATCGAAATGAAATTTGAGTATTCTATATTAAATTTATTTGTTTGTTTGTTTTATTTACTTCATATCAAGTACAAGTTTGAGCATATTGACCATAATAATTCAACAGAAAATATTATAAAAACGTTGTATTTAAAAAGCTCTTTTTATCTATTAAGTAATTATATGTAATCATTTCAAGTTTAAAACATACTATACTGATGTTTACTCATTTAATGTAAGATTTTAAATTGTCACTTGCATACAAACTACGTTTATATGATAATAATTTAAACTATAGTGTCAGAAAGTGTCATTTTTAAAACGTATATTAATTTGAACATACATAATTTTGAAAAGACTTCTGAGAAAATATATTATAACCAATAGAAAAAATCTTTTTGAAAAAAGTAAGGAAACGAACCTGCATCTCTCGAGTATTTATACCGCCCATGCACATAATATAACCACTATGCTGAAAAAGTCATACTTAATTTGGACAAATTTTAACTAATGGCTTTTAATACTCTCTGAAGCGTTTTTCAAATTGAGGTACTATTGGCGATCGTCTTTTGTATTTTAAATCAAAATATGTATTACTTTAATTACTAACGGACGTCACGGATCACTCCAAGATTTTTTGTTGTAACTTACTTGAACTTGCTAATAGTTTTTAAGTAAATATTTTTTATTCAACGAATAATTCACAAGATTTAAGAATGTAACAATCTAATTATTCAACACACATAATTTTGAAAACAAATTGAAAGATTTTTTTGCTATTGGTTATAAATTATAATATATTTTCTCAGAAGTGTTTTTAAAATTATGTATGTATATTGTATTGAGTTGTGTGTATTAAAGTTAATGTTTTTACATAGTATTATTGTGAATACGCAGTGGCAGATAAGTAACAGTATAAATGTGATTGTATATACATATATCATAGGCAGATCGATAGCTTAAATGCTATAATTCTCACCCGATTATGAGATATGAGTTCGAGTCAAAACACGGTTTTTTCTGGTTTTCGAAGACCTTATCGAATATGCACATTTCTATCTGATGTTAATGTTTTTACATAGTATTATTGTGAATACTTTAATGCAATGGCAGATAAGTAACAGAATCAAGAATGGGATTGTGTATACATACTGTATAGTTTACTGTATACAGACAAACAATGCAGTCCGCTCCTCTTCCTTTCCCTTTCCTCGTTTCCAATGGACGGTTACGATTTGGTGCTTTTGTAGTCTCAGGCCTGCTGTCAAACTTAAGTTCGTTTTACTTTCCGTTAGTATCGATCATCGAGCGAAGACTTCGTTAGGCTCCAAGTTCTTTCTCTCGCCCGTACTTTCGAGATCTCGCGTCGGAAAGTTTCCCGTCCGAAATTGTTCAATAAACGTGACTGAACGTCAAAAGAGGTTATCAAGTCCGCAAATAAAGACGTACGTATAAAGTTAGTGTATATTATATATATATCGGAGAGAAATCACCATATTATATACCATTATTAAGTAGTGTGAGATGATTATTTTTTATTTTATTTATTAAGGAAAACAAACAGTTACGTATTGATTACAGAAATTTTAAATATAATAATAAAAAGTTATTGCAACCAGCAAAGTTTCCATATATACATTATAATATAGTTAGGCCTAACAAGATAGAGAGTACGAATAACATAAATATAAATAAATTACATAAGAAGATTACATGAGAAAAATGAGGAAGAATAATGAATAATTAAATGATAAACATAAGAAAAAAAGAGAAATAAAAAAGTAACATAAAAAAATAAACAAAAGAATATATATATCTATATATATATGTATAAGTAAATACATTATATTATATCTATTTGTACAAAATTTTGGAGAAATACTATTTCACTTATATGATTAATTCATAATATACATTTATTTTAATATTATAAAGACCATGGCCCCCACAAGGGGGTGGCTGACAGGGCTCTGGGGGACCCGGCGTGGCTGGTCGATCTGATAAATGAGAAAAACACACATCATAAATTTTCCCTAATGGAGAAAAAAGTCGCCTGCGGCGCTATTTTATATGTAGAGTCTGCTATGTCTGGTTTTGTGATGTAATATTTGATTACTGTGTGTCGATATTCGACAACGCCATAATTCAAATGGATTTATTCAACAATACAAAAAAATCGCTAAAAATACAGAGAATACCCGTAGTTTTTACCAGTAACAACATTTAGAAAACGATTCTGTAATAAGTCCCACTGCCTTTAACCCTAGCGATGGGTAGGGGGGCCTGCTTCAAGATGTGGGGGCCATGATATAGACCCACTCGGTTCAAGTTGCTTGTATGATAAATTTCAAAGAATCGAACTTGCATCTCTCGGGTATCGCGCCCACGCACATTGACCACAATGCTAAAGGACTCATAATTAATTACGAAAAATTTTAGCGAATGGCTTTTAATACTCACTGAAGCGCTTTCTAAATTGAGCTACATTGACGATCGGCTTTTGTATTTTAAATCACAGTAGGTATTACTTTAATTATTAACCGATGTCACGGATCACTGCGGAGATTTTTTGTTATAACTTACTTGAAATTGAAAGATTTTTTCTATTGGTGATACTATATTTTCTCAGAAGTGTTTTAAAAATTATGTATGTTCAATAATTAGAATGTTATATTCTTAAATATTGTGAATTAATGGTAGAATAAAAAAAAATAGTTAATTAAGAATACAATATAATAATTATGTTAAATAAATACCTGTTTCATATTATTTAGTCAACACTGATGCAATGAGAAAATATAACAGTTCTATGAACCTCACGTTTCTACTTACAGTGAGTTAATAATTCGTCTTCGTAGTTTTACTAAATATAAGGTTTAGGTTTATTAGCTTTCAATTAATGAGATTCAAGATTGAAATCAAATTTAGACAGATAAATGCTTACTAAAGAGAAACTCTAACTACAGAAATTAATTGTGAGATAACTTACTCATGAAATTTATAAAAGAAGTTGTTTTATTATTTTTTTAATTAAGTAAGTGAGAATTTCTTGGTGAGAAGGTATTGTATTATTTTTAATATGAATAAAAAATATTAAACTCATTCCATATTATTAAATTTAATACTTTTATTAATGTGTGCCATTATCAGATGTTGACAATGCTTTCGACGATTTTTTCTTTTATTTTAATGCTATGAACGTGGGTGAAGAGTTGAACGTTTTTCTTCTACCAGGATCTCGTTAGGTGAAAATATTTCTTTGATTCTCATATATTATCCTACTTAAGGGATGAAACATATTATATGAGTAGTTATATAATGTTGAATACGTATATAGTTTGTTTTATTTTATTTGTGATTACTAGTGAAAGATTTTACAGTTTATCTATACAATATACGGTATGAGCTTATATTAGTAAGTGGGCTCATTACTATTATAATTTCTTCTTTATTTATTTTGACCAAATCTGATCCTAATAGGATCATAATATGGGCATCCACAAAGTGGATACGAGAAATGGATCTTAGCCACTTGCTCAACCTTGAAACTCAGGTTCATACTTTGACTCAAAACATAAATTGAAAAACAATATGTGTATTTGCCAGACCCATGATTTGAACCTTAGACTCACGGCATTATAAGCCGACTCTTAATGCGTTCGACCATCGTAGGCGTTATAATTTATCATTATAAAAAATAAACCATGAGATGTCACGGAGACTTAATGCTTTCTAGATGTGGCTGTATAGACGCATCCTCAAAATTCCTTGGACTAACCAGGTGACAAATGTTGTAGTTTTTAATCGATTGGGAAGTTCTGTGTAGTTTCAAAACCAGGAAACCACAGTACCTCGGCCACAAAGTACTGCATTCAACAACTTGTTATTCAATGAAAGATCAATGGTAAGCGTAGCAGAGGACGACGCCGCATTGCATGGCTTAAGAACCTCCGTGATTAGTGCAGCTCCACTGAACTGTTCCGGGTAGCAGATAATAAAGCTAAGAACGCCATGATGGTGGCAGACCTCCGCTAGGGGATGGGAAAATAAGAAGAAAATAAAAATGGGATCAATCATTATTATGTTTACAAATATTCCACAATCCTATATAGACCTTCGCTACATTTTCAGGATTTCTTTTATGGTTATTGATTGTGGACTATTAGTTGAATCTATAAGAATGTTACTCTAGTTCCAGATATAGTCCGAAAAATTTAATAATATGTAAAATTGCACGGCGTGGGTTTCGAGTCCTTGACCCACTACTACACCACTGGACGATCATTCATGGTGACTAGAGTTTGTGCATCTGTGGTCGAAACGTTTTGCCCACTTCGCGGGCATAGTGTATTCGTAAATTCTGGCGACATTCCAAATAACTGTCCGACATAAATGTTATCGGAAAACAAAGGCCATAAACGATAGATTGGAGTAATATGAAAAGCAAAACGGCTAACGGACGTCTTTCAACAAGGTTTATTATTGTCTGATGCTTTTGTTTTATGTAAAGAGTTTGTCTCGTCGGTCGATAAACCGTCATATCAACACATCGGTATTTATTGTTAACACATTGACTGCTGACTAGATAATTACTTTTTAATTACCATATTTAAATAGCATGTTAATTATATCGAATGGCCACCTTAATCGTTACGCGCCCAGTCCAATGTATTAATCTTGTCTAAAATACCATTGACTTGACTTATTTCATATTGTTATTAGCTTGGATTTTATTATTGTATATGTAGAAAATTTGCGGCGTCATACTGCCAACGTGAAGATCTCTTCACTTAGAATGTTCGACAGTTTTGCTACACCTTTGCCTCCACGTGGTCAGCTCTCCCATGGGTACGTTAACATAATGTCATGTGAATTGAGTGCATGGCGATCTTAGTCTTGGGTAACTGCTCCCGAGACCATCCCAGTCATTAAAAAAGATTTGATGGGGCCATTAACTTCAATATCCTGGTTGCATATGCACGGTAAAATCTCGTGCCACTTCCCTCGGTCCATTGCCACATCTTATGCCTCTGGCCATGATAACCTCATTACACGTAGGTATATCTTTATTGTAGCATCACAGCATTTTTTTTTTTAATTTATTGATTTCAAACAGGTTCGCCAAATTGTGTAACGATTTTAGACAACACTCAAATACCAATACCAGTGGCGTGTACTTCATAGATGCTGTAGTTGCAGAGAATCTCCAGAAGAATTAACTCAATATAGTTATATTGGTTAGGCCAATTATGGTGGCCCTCATTCCTTTTTTTCTACCTATTAAAAATCGCAGTTATTGTCGCAAGACCAGGTGACTAGCAGTCACAGGTCATGAGTCGACCGTTATTTTAAGTTACATCCAGTTACTTCAAGACAGCGGACGCTGCTTGGCTTGTTAAAGCTATACCATCGTAATCTATCTGACACGATTTGAGCGAACGTCCTCTCTATCATCCGTCTTGAACTTGTCATCATCATTTATCCCAAAATCCAAGTGAAATGGTGAGAGTGAGATTCCAAACTGTCCGTTTCCCAGTGTGTGAGTGCGTGAACACCGAACCAGCTCCAGTACGTGCCAGCCCTCTCAACATCAAAGGTCAGTGCCTTGTATTCTCGTGTAAATCCCCCCTCTTATATCCGTAATCCACCATCAACTTCAAATTATACAATCCACTGCTAAAAGTGCCACCAGACCCTATTTCCTAAGTTGTCACTAAGGAAACATATCAATATATTCTGTAGAATGGGAAAGTTTTCATGTATACTACATATAAGTCGGAAAAAAATACGTAAGATACCTATCTAAGTAGAATCTATTCTCATATTCTACTTTACCGTTAGTGTCATTACCATAAAATAGTATCTCATTGCTAAATGCACTACGCGTTACAATCTCTATAGATTTCACAAAGTAACTTGCATCATAATCCGACCGGCAGACCTAACAATGTCCTATCTGCCACAAAAAAGACTTCAGTATTAAGGCGACAAAAATAAGGGAAATTCCCGAAGGTGTGTCTCAGGATAGCTCGTCGACGAGAAAGCTATAATAGTTACATAAATATTTTTACGACGAGTAGTGATATCTCTGTTTTAATTCAGAAGTATTGTAACTATTTTTCTTCATTGAAGAAATATCACACAGTTAATTTATCAACTACTGTTATTATAGGTACTGCTATTTTCAAATATCAAAATAAAGAAACAAAATAAAGCGTTACGTAGTTATTTTTTTTAATATCGTATTTTTCCAACACGAAATAGAAATTCTAATGGATTCAAGCTCTGTACTATTCCATTTAAGTCGTTTTTTGCGACCCGGGTTTCGCCTTCCGGCATCTTCATGCGTCGTGTACACTCACCAAAGGTAAACACACACTGACAACGAACACTCCTAACTCTACCTTACATAGTAAATCAATACAATAAAGTCGGTAAAAACTCCATTACCTACCTATCAAGTCAAAGGTCACAAAAAATACAACAAAAAAAAAAAACCCCGATCTTATTAATAACATATACAATACACTCGATAGCATATTATTATAATAAATCGTCAAAACCTAATAATAAATCATTATTCTTTATAAACAATAAAAATACTACACTCAAGAGCTGTAAATCGTCAATTCTAAGAAAAACAATTAATGGAGTTAACTAATGAGATATTAGTCTTTAATAATACTCTTACATGGTACCTACTTTTATAACATTATTTAAAAAAAAACTATACATATAAACACGCTAAATATAATATATATAACTCACCTAATATAATATATATTTATATAAACACCTATAAATACCTAAATCCTCATCTATACGATCTCATACATACATATAAAAATTTTGTGTCAATAACATTGACCATAATTATAGTCTCATATTTAAACATCATAAAGGATATAACAAAGGGCTACTAGGAAAGCTAAGTTGATCATTCAAGATAGGTAAGCTCTGTAACTGTGCTCTTTTTATTTCTAATATTTCTTGGTAGAATAATTGATAATCACCCGTATGACAAATGGAATAGTACAGAGCTTGAATCCATTAAAATTTAAATTCAAATTCCATCAAGTACCTTCGTCGATAATATTAATAATACGAAATAAAAATATTATACAATATATTACATTTTTATTTAGTTAACTCAGTGACAATCTGATAATTGTATGGTCACCACAGGCATGCGGTGACTATTTTGTAGTAGAGATGCTGTTGAAAAAATAATTATTTACCCACCATTTGCCACATTTATTATCAACTTACGGTTTTGTAACTAATACAATTTTGGCGGGTAATAAGATAGGTAGTACAGCGGAGTAGTAGTTTTGCAGTATTTTAAACCTATTTACGTAATATTCATAATATAAAACGTGAACAATAACAATAAACCGCAAAAGTCTCAAGTAATATAATATAATAAGCACATAAACGCATATGACTAAATGCTTTCTGCCAGAATAGAAAAATAATAATATGGCTTATTAATATTTTTATTTTCAAAACTATACACCATATGACTTAGTGCGTTTTACCAGGACGTAGTGCGTAAAATTGTATACATGTTGGCATTTAAAACAGAAAAACATCAAAACTGACTTAATGCGTTCTGTCAGTAAACCCTCGATATATTGTATAACGTTTAGAAAAGATCTCATTAAGTCAAATTTACAATACTAGTGCCCAATAGATACATTATATTATTCTATATAAATCTAATTTAGATTTAATTACAGAGAATCATTACTTAAATTAATCATTTCATACAACCTTTAATACTTACCTATATTTTATTTTAATACAATCTGTGGAGCTAAATAAATTCAATTGATTTTTTTGAACGAAGAATATTCATTAAATTATTGTTTTTAATAAACTTTTTTTATTTTTAAATTATATCCATATTATATTTTTTGCATCAATCGAGAGTGTTTTATGGAAGCAGACGAAACTGGTTTTCACCATTATTAATATAATATCGATGGTCTAAAATGTTAATACCCCGTATCTGAGCTATATGACGAAAATTACCTGTTGACGTACAAAAAACAACCCCGTATTTCCCGTATCTGTAGTTATTTTAACAAAAATGATACAGCCGTTTTAATAATTTCCTGTATCTGAACACTGCAGGAATAAACCTGTAATAGCCTGTATCTTGACTCTAAGCTGTCAAGCGTGTTGCATGACGTGTGTTCAATTCAGCTTCAAAATCTCACTTTCAAATGATTTAAAAGTTAAAACACTAAGTAGATACCTAATTAATATAACAAATTTGGATGCTTATCTTTATATATATTTATATCACATTTTATTGGATGTTATCATTATATTAGGCGTTATGTGTTTTTTACGTTACGAGTTATTGACATGGTATGTGGTTACAACATGCGTGAACTAAAGAGGCAGATACGGGAAATTAAATGTTTAGTTTCTTAAGCTTCCTGCTCAATTTGAAAAAAGCCATTTACGGGATGTTAACATTAGGCCATCGATATAATATTATTGTGTTTTATTTTAATTATCTCTTAAATATCTTCTGTCTCCCGGATTTTGAGATATTGTACTCTGAGAACATTGAGGACTGACGCTGGAAGACATTGGTTGTTGATCGACTCACAGATCAAAATGATAGCTGCTGATTTGAGTAACTGAGATCTTGAGAACTCAAAAAAGGTAGGTCGGTTGCTGGTTTCACTCGAGATACACGTCCTAGAATAGCTGCCTATTTATTTTTACACTTTTTTCTTTGTTATAATTATGAATCTATTAATTCTCATTGGTATAATGAATCATGCAAAATCTATTACTGAATACAATATAAATACAATATAAACAAGCCAAAAATAAAAATAAGTATGATCATTAATCACGCCATAATCTGCATTTTTATTATGAAAACGTAATAAACTCCAAATGATGAATTTGAGATATAATGCCGAAAGCCAAGAAATATAACTGTAATTATATATATAATATTCGTGTGTTATACGTACATAGCCTAGTAATGCAGTAAATTTAATATCGTATAATATATAACAAATTAATTCTATAAAATATGTAACGTGATAGACATATTATTACTAAATAAAAGAGCAAGTAAAAAAATAATACTAGAAACATACATAATTTTGAAAACACTGAGAAAATATATTATAACTAATAGAAAAAATCTTTTTGAAAAATGTAAGACACCCCACCCCGCAGGAATCGAACCTGCATCTCTCGGGCATCGCTCCCATGCACATATACCTCTATGCTAAAGAAGTCATACTTAATTGCGACAAATTTTAACAAATGGATTTTAATACTCTCTGAAACTCTTTCCAAATTGAGCTACTATTGGTGATCGGTTGTTGTATTTTAAATCAAAGTAGGCATGACTTTAATAACTAACCGACATCATAGATCACTCCAAGATTTTTTGTTGTAACTTACTTGAACTTGATAATAATTTTCCTCCCCTTATTCTTACCACAATATTTTCATTTTAATTTCATTCCGACCATGTACGATCCTAATAGGATCATATGGGACTCCACAGAGTGTAGGTTGTATTAACAGATTTTGTTTTTACAATAAATGGATATCAGCCACTTGCTCAACCTATTAGGTCCATACTCAAATTGAAAAACAATATGTGTAGGTACTTGCCAGACGCAGGATTCGAACCTGGAACCCACGACTTTATAGGGTGACGCTTAATATAATATAAAATGGTAAGGATATGGGACAACATACATAAATATATAAAGGTCTATTTAAATATTTTGTGATGTTTACATTTAAGATATTATTAAATTGTTATATTTCATGGGTAAATTAAGATTTTAGCCAAATTGTTGCGGCACAAATAAGCCATGTAAGTAGCCATGGACGGCCAAAGCAATAAAATAAATCCCGCAGAAACATATTTAAGACCAGGCAAAGGCGTCGTAAAGCCACCTTCCCGCGCAACTGGCCGCCCAAATTCCGCTCCGGCCCTGTCTTCTTGCCTAACTGCTGATAAACCCTGACCCCTGGAAAGTATTTCAGAGTCTTAGGTGGGGATTTTTAAAAGCCGTGGATTCTATGAGTTAGGTGCGCGCCTACGTTTATGTACGCTTGGGTTCGATTTATTTAATCTCAGGTTTATGCGATATGGCCGGCTTTAATCAACCACTCATATAAGAAGTAGGCACCCGAGTACAGGATATTTTAAAATACTTTTATCGTATCTATTGACCTAGATTTATTTATAAAAGAGTATTATGGCATTACATCGATTGACCAATGCAATACATAATAAATACAAATAATTATAAAAATGACTTAATGATTAGTAATTAATAATGTATGTGCTTATGTAGATATTAAAGTAAAATGATAAATACAAATATAAATTTAACCTATTTAACACGTCCACAAACATCATGATATAGTTAATTAAAAATAATTACATGATAAAAAGAACTTTTTATATACAACGTTTTTAAATTTTCTGTTGAATTATTTATTATGCTCAATATGCTCAAACTTAAACTTAAAAAACTTAAAATGTCGTTTTCTCATTTCATTTTGATTTCTATAGTAACGCACGTATATATTAATAATTTAGTTGCTAGGACCACCCCATTAGCAACCAAGAATAGTCTTTTACTTTTTACGGATTTTTCTGAAATAACTTTTCATACAAAACAGAATTAACTGAAAATGAATTCAATTCTGCTTAAAGATGGCTAAAAATATTAAAAGAATGCATTGGCATCGTGTTCTGATATATTCTAAAAGTTTCAAATATCTAGCTAGTCGGGAAGTTAGTTAAAAATCTATTGCAAGATTTGTACTGGACAAACAACCACCGGACAAACAAGAATACGAGTTAACAAAAACGTTGTAAAAACGACTTAATTAATTAATAATTAATAATGTATGTGCTTATGTAGATATTAAAGTAAAATGATAAATACAATTATAAATTTAACCTATTTAACACGTCCACAAACATGTTCTCAATAGCAAAGGGTGGAGGTAGTCTGTTAAGATCCGCCATAAATAGTGCACACTAAACTTTGTTGGTCATACGTATTTGTTTTCATTGAAATAAGACTACAATTTATAGATAGTGTTGGTTAGTTTTTAAAATTTAATTAAACCATGCAAAAACCAAGCCATAATAGATAATAGTCAAAAAATACTCGTTCATCTATAAAATATCTAAAATTATGCAATTAAATCATATATAACTTTGAATATTTCATAGATGGAATAATATTTTTATCTATTATAGTTTGGTTCAGGCAGGGCTTAATGAATTTAAAAAAATGAAACAACAACATGTGTAATATGTATTTTTAATCCAACGAAAATAAATAAGTATGACACAATTTTTTCGTATCGCCCAAAATATACCAAAACTATTATGGTTCGGTTAGGCAGGGTTTAATTGATTTTTAAAAACTTACCAATACCATCTGTAAATTGTACTATTAGTTCAATAAAAACGAATACATATGAATAACAAAGTTTAATGTGCACTATTTATAGGGGATCTTAATAGCCTACCTCCACCCTTCGCCATTGCATGATATAGTTAATTAAAAAAATAAATCAACCTCTATGGTGCCATCAAATAAGTTAATCACACGATAGACAGGATCATGGAACATCACATCAATCCTGTGACGGGGTATCATGAAGACCGTAGAGTTACGAGTGATATTGGTGGGAACATGAGAGTTAATATTTGCCAGTATATACGGATTGTAAATTAACCCACGAAGAAGTAAAAAGAAATGTTTTAAAAGACAATAATTGCATTGACAGCATGCCCAGAAGAAAACTAGTCGTAAAATTCATTTAATTATGATTATCGTAAGGAAAGAATCTGTATGTCCTTAAGTAGAGAAATCTAAGAAATCTATTGTGGACTCGATCCAACTTAATTGCGTGGATGGACCTGTTAGGACTATGTTACTCCAATGAAAATGGAAGTTTTTTTTTTTTTTAATTTGAAACGTTGATTAATGCTCAGACATCACCTGGAAAAGTTTTAGATTGGGTTATTATACCGATAAAGCTACATTAAATGTGTCCACACCCCTCTGTATGTAGCAACCCCCATTCACTGCCGTAGCCACGGGGATGATTTGTCTCTTCCTACACAGTCCAAGCACTACATTCTAGTAATTTGTATCGAGATATCTCGTCTCGAATATCCTCGAGAAATAATTTGAATAGACCAATCTGGAGAAATAAAGTTTCTGAACTTTCGAGAATTCTCAATACTCAAGAAATTATCAACGGTATTCTTGAGCAATCGAAAAATTACAGTATTGGATGTAGGTATCAAATAGAGTTAGTTAAAACCTGAAATCGAAATTGAAAATATACATAACTGGAAGAAGAGACGATTCCTGGATAAATTTAGTCGTATATCAGAAACAAGAGGTAGACCTAAAGACATAATTAAATTCTACATTCGAAGCAATGCACATGATACAGGAAAATACAATCAGCTTGGAGAGGTCTTCATCCAGCATTACAAGTTTCTATTTTGATAATGAATAAAGATTAACAAGGTACCTACGCATTATAAATATTATACTTATTATATATTGTACTGAATATGTTCATAGCATTTAAAGTAAAGGTTCTAACACAACTTTTGAGTTAATCCTTAAATATCCTGATGTATTACGGTAATCTTTTTATCCACTCAGTACATATGCTTTGGATATGTCCAAAGAGGTTCACTGAATATCCCATTTAACTCCATTGTCCCTGTTTATTGTGCTAAGTAACATAGTTGTTCAATGAACCAATACAATTGTTCAATAAAATTTTACCCCGACGTTATCCCTGTTATAATGTTAATCGTAAAAGGGTTTCTGTAAACTAAAATGCGACAATAACACTATACTACGCGTGCCTGAATATCCGCCTTGCTAAGACACAAAATTATGGCCGGTATTCACAAAACATGTTGTACGGGACTAGTGCTGTCGAATCTTGTTAGTATAACAGGAATTTTTGATGAAACTCTACGTCTTTGTATTTAACAAGGTAGGTGGCCAAATGGCGATGAAGGTCACAGATTAGGTAAACGGTTTGATAACTGTATTCCGACAGTCCTTTTATGTGCATAACTTCGTGAGATTTCAACCGATCAGAACGTTTAAATTGTACTTTGTAAACCATTAGATGCTACTTTCTTTATTTCCATCGTTGATAAAAGTAGTTCTTCGTCCATAATTCTCCGATTCATTTCCACCACTGAAACATTTTTTATTTTGATGGCTGATTGGCATCGTCTTGATGCACTCGAGTAGATTCACTGATATAAACAAACTAAATATATGTAAAAAATATTAGTCAATAAAAATAAATAAAACACCTACCTACTATATCAGATTTCTGTCGTAAACCACGCTGACGGGAATTTAATGGATGTGGGTTCAAGTCCTGCCCGTACCATTATTTTTTTCAAAAAAAATATTTTTTAAATAATATGTGTGTTTTTGAGGTATTCGGGCCCACCATACGTCAAAATGGAGATTATCATATTTTCAGAGCATAAGCCTGGACATTCCTTAAACGTTATGGATAATATATTTATATACTTTTGAAGCCTTATTATCCTTTATATTTATTTTAAACATTTGATGACTGCATAAGGTATTTTTATAACATAAAATAGTATTCTTTTAAACCTCTCGATCTAACGTTTTAGAATATAGTCATATTTCAGTACATCCATGTGCAGTGGTGTTTATAAAACTATTAGTAAAATTAGTGTTAACATTATATAGTTAAATATTTACGTTAATGTCTGTGGCTCCAAATTTGACAAGAATTAGGAATTTTATTATTCAAAAAATGGGCACGCTTAACACGTTTGAAGATAATTCTAAAGATACTAATTATAAGCTATGTCTTTGACCATTCCACGAATAATGATTGTTTTATAATAATTATTGACTTACGAATTAGGTAGTATTTTTTTGAAATACGCCATTTCTATTGGCATTTTCCAGTGGTTAAGCTACAACATACGGCCGTAGCCATAAATTGACAAACGATAAATGAAGTAGGGAGTAAGATAATGTTAACGCGTGTATTTAAACATGTACCGTTTAAAAAAACGATTTTTTTTTCGGTTAAGTAGGTACCTACATTTCTTTTTTAATTTGTGTGTTTAACATTGATATGTGTTTGAAGTATTTCAAATTGTATATGTATAATAACGAATGCTATATGTTTTATTCTTGCACTTTGCACTTGCAAACGAACATACGACTAGTTTTAATTAATCACTTTGTTTTTATTTCATACATTCACTGCGTTGTAGAATTTATTATTTTCATATCTAGGATATAAACTTATTTCGATCTTAATAAAATGTTATTACAATATTTAATATACTCATAAGATTGTACTAAGGCTCTGGCATTATAATATTTACACGTTAAACGGAAAATAAGGGTAAATGTTAACATGACTAGTTAACGCAAGATTTCACCTGATAATATCCCAACTTCACGATGCATTTTCTCTACCCTCATAACTGCCAAGGCGTCCTTAATCGTGACATGTAGGAACCCTAACGATAAGTATTATCTCAGCATGATAGGTGGATAATATATATAAACGTGTTTTCGAAGAATCAAATCATCACGTGGGCATGATTTGCGAGAAAACTTTCCCATGAATAATTTATAAGATTCGCTCCCGATACTTAAAACTGACGGCACGCGTCTCACACTGGCAAATCGAGCAAAATGTCCGAATACTACTCAATCATGAGCTTTCGCAAGCTTGGTTGACGGAAATTTCAGCGGAGAAGTAATAAAAAACGATGTTTTTGACTTTTTAGCGGTGGAATTCGGACAGAATGTTCACTAGGCCAAACATTTTCCAAAACAGATGTTATACAATTGAAGAATGTTGAGCTTCGTATGTATTTAAATTTATTTGTTTCCTGGATAATATGTCAAATACATATGTCGTTTTTTAAACATGTGTTTGGAGTCAGAGTATGAACCTAATAGATTGAGCAAGTAGCTAACATCCATTTCTCGTAAAAACAAAAGCCTGTTAATACAACAAGCACATATTTTGATCTTCTTAAGATTGAACATAGTAAGTAGTTTAAAAATGGGGTGTTTCCATAGATCAGGCCATGTTTCAAGGATAGAAGACACCGAGGTTGCGGACGATAGATGAAAGTAAAGACATAAACTGAAGATTATGATTGAAAATGTGTTCATCAAGAACTATTCAGGGAAGAGATTTTTTTAATATAAAAACCACCTTTTTCGGTGGCCATTTTGAACTTTATAACGGCCATTTTGAAATCACCAATATCCTGGCTTCGAAAGCACTTAGGATCACAATCTTATTGGTTAAAACTTTCAATTAACAAAAACTAAAAATTATAATCATGGACATGCCTGAAACACTTTTATTATCTTGGGTTAGATTATCAGGAGCCTATAACCATATTATTGTAACACGAATAAAATACACATTAATAAAATCAATAACAATAAAAAAAAACTGAGTAGGTACCTACATACCTGAATTCGAATAATCTTTCTATCAACCACGATATTGACATAGTCGGTTAGATTAAAATATATAATAATATAAAACTGTTAATAAAGGTAAGTATATAATAATATACATAAATTTACGAATGATAAATTCCTTATTATTGCAATTACATATTTATAAAAAATCTCAGAAATATGGAACTGGAGTGAAATCAACCTTACATCTTTAATTTCCCGAGTGAGTGTTCTTATACATTGAGCTATCGATCCGCCTATTATTTGTGTGAATTATTACTAATCACTATGCTCTTTGTAGTACTTCAAAGTTCGCCAGATGAAAAACGAACAGGCGATGAAACACGCCTCATCTATAATAGAGATACTGCATTTAGGTTTGTTATTGTTTTTGATATAATAAAATATATTGATTTTTAGATATTTTTTTAAACGAATAATTCAAAATAATATTTTGAGATCTTAAACAAGCTTTTCGATTCAATTAGTTTCCTGGTTTATTAATTAAGTCATAATATCGTCACAGTTCAGGCAGAAGACACTAATTCGAAAAACTTACATATTGAGTTAGTTATTCCAAAATGCTCTTTATTTCAAACTTTATCGTCTGGAAACCTTCTTAATAAATAAACAGTCTTTATTTTAAAGTCATCCTTTTCACGATTACTTAATAAACTCATATGATAGACAATTTCAAACATTTTAACAACTTCAAAGTCAAATTACTCGAAACTAGTATTCTCCAGTAAGTGTGTTCTGCCAGAACAGAGACAATATTATAATGTAATGCGTATAATGCTATAATTTGACGCCCACGTTGGCAGAACGGTTACGCGGTAAGCTTAAATTCACATGTTACTTTTTCAATGTGTATTGGACCCAGAGTATGAACCTTAGATGTTGACCAAGTGGGTAACATCCATTTCTGGTAAAAAAAAAAAACATAAATATGGTAATACAACGTCCATTCTGGAAAGGCCCATTCCAATGTAGAAAGGTAAAATAACGTAATCCACATGCATCAAATTTTACAGGAGGCACAATTTTTTTGTGGTTTTCAGTCAAAGGTTAAATATATATAACCGTGAAGGGCATGATAATAATTAATAATTTGGTTTTTATATCCCTAATCTAATATTAATTAATAAGTTGATAAAAAAAACTAATAAAAATGATGGTTAAGTCGTTTTTCCCATTTTTTTTTTTAAATTGGCAGTTAAATTTAGACAATAAATCGGCATTTGCAGTTTACATCTTTTGGAAACAACGTGTATTTAGTCGTGTACAACGTTATAATCCAATAAAACCTGTTTTAAAAAAAAATTGAGGGTTACGCCCTTTTTCCTTTCTAAAGTCAATGTGATATGACATGGTTTAAAAAATGAAAACTAATGTTTATTATTATAATGTTTTTTTTTTATAGATACATAAAAAATGTGACGTTAAGCCACATTCTTGTAGCACTATTACTGTAATACCTAAGTACATAAAGGTTAATAAAATTTAAAGGTTTAAAGGTTGTATTTATGTTTTACAGCTCATTAGTCGTTGAGCGAGCTAAAATTATATCGCAAATGCCATTCACGTAGGTTGGAATTTAAATAAAGCTCGCCCCGTAGTCAACTTCAGTACCTACTATCAATATCACGGGTTTTTTTGAAATCTAAAAGGATACGATACCAGAAAACATTTCAGTATCAATACAACAATGTTAAAGCTTTTTCCACATTGAGCTTTCTTAAAATTTCAGTTTGACGTTAGCATCACAAATATTTTGTTTATTATATTTTTAATTTTTATACTTGATCATTCACTTAATATGTTGATAATAAGGTTTTTACCTATTTTATTGTATTAATTTGTTATAAGTATAAGTAAGGATTAATTGTATTCGTTGTCGGTGTGTGTTTACCATTGATCAGTGCGCATAATGTCTGATGATTTATTTAAAGATTTATTGAACAGGTATTTTTTTCCGACGTGTACGCAGTGAAAATGAGAATTCTGCCATTATTGGTTGTATTGACCTGTGTATCCGTGATAACTCTCTTAGTAATCGAGAGTTTCAGGCATCAGTTGTTTGTTCTCCAAACCAGCCATTGGTAATGCCAATTGGGAAGGCAGTAACTTTGTTCAACCAAATTACTTGACATATTCATATAATATATGTAATATATAACCGGAATTGATAGTGTTACAATAGTTTATGTAAATTAAATACTGTAGGTATATTATTGTTTTATCTTAATTATTAACATATTGTACCACCTGAATGATGGTTGAGAAGGTGATTGACATAAGAAAATCTGTTAAATTCACTCTAAAATTGTGAGATAATAATCATAATAATTATTCATATAAAAACAACAAAGCTGACTTAAACCTTCTTATCTGTTTATCCTACGTTGACATTCTGGCCTTTCATTCGACTCCTCAGCTAATCAAATACCAAAGATAAAGAAGAGATTCTGAGTGAATTTTCTCGATTCGTTTCATTTGACTTTAATAAAATTAACTAGTTACCGAACAAATCAGAGCCGTGGGAGGTGAGGTGACCCTTAAACCCGTTTAAATACTCAATGCTTCCCATAACGGTTTTCGTTAATCAATTTAAAAATTTACTTAGAGCCTTTAAATGTCTTTAAGAACCTTAAGAATTCCAAGGATCATAGTAATTAAATTGATCGTAATTTAAACTCGGTAAATTTAAATTCTATATTTTTGAAAATTATGTCAAGTGCTTCAACCATTTTATTAACTAATTAAATTGATTAATTGGACAGGCTATCATTGTAGAATTCTAATTTATTAACTATAAATACACATCAGTAAAAGACTACAGGCATTTTAAATATGGTGATGTGATAGGACGCTCGGACTCTCGTATAAATGATCCCATAATCAGCGAGCTCAAAATTCTAAACTTTTACGAGTTACCTGTGAGGGCGACAATTTGGTACTTACTTGGTAAAAACTTGTACAATTCAGTCAGGTCAAAAATCGATTAGCTTAGGCTTAGTAAAATAAATTAGAAATTGATGACAACATAATTGAATTATCATTGCTTAGATGTAGTAAAGTGTAAGAATAATATATTTATAGATGTCACAAGACCATCTCGTAGTTTTCAGACAATGTTAGACGAAACTTTTGGTGGCGCTTTTTGCAGTGGACTGTATAATTTGAAGGTGATGTGGATTCCGAATATAGGGGTAGGGGAGATTTAATAGAATGCCAGACACTGACCTTTATGATGATTTATAATGGATCCGTGGTCTGGTTACACTATAACTCGCGCGGCATTGTTCGTCGGGTTACCCGGTGCGCGGCACTTGACAGTACACTGTTAAAGGATGCTAGGTGAAGTTAATAAATGATTATCATAGGTCGTACGAATGATGAGATCCGGTATCACGGCTTGCCAGGTATTCAGAAATATCACTTGCACGACGGTCACACCATACCAAGTTGACCTGGCCGTGACCCACGAATAACTTCTGAATCAGTATGTATAAGGCAATGCGGTAACACGCACTCGTTTATTTGGCTATCTTGAAGTCACTGAATGTACATTGCAGTCACGGTCTATTGTGACTCGTAATTGCTCATTGTCTGGTCTTGTGACAATAATAATGGGATTTGAGGGAGGTGGGAAGTAAGGATTACGGCAACCACAATTTGGCGCAACCATCATCTGTCTGAGTGTCTTGAGAACTTGTACTATTCAGTCAGGTCAAAAATCGATGACGAAAAGAAAAACCTAACCTAACCTAACATACCGCTAAATTCTGGGAGAAACGAAGACACCTGTTAGATGGTTAATCATCTGGAGAACGATTTTCAGTCATCAGAACCTATAGACGCCTTAGCTGAGTGAAATAAATTAGGAATTGATGATATTATCAAATATAAATGAATTATCATTGCTTAGATGTAATAAATTGTAAGAATAATATATTATGTACAACAGTGATGTCACAAGATTTTATCGTCTCATAGTTTTCAGACAGTGTTAGACGAAACTTGTTCTGATCCTTACATCAAAATCGCTCATATCAGACGTTGTAGATGCGAATTTGACAACGTTTGGTAAAAATTACATATTAATATTTTCGATGTGTGTGGGCAGAGATTGTTTTATAGAATGGCTTACAAACATTCCTCATAAACAGTAAGTATTGAAACAAAGTATTTTGGATGGGTACTTGGATGGCGACCTGGGTTTCACCTTTCCGCATCTTCAGGCACTATACGAACTCACTAATGACAAATAAACAATGATATTAATATAATACGAGTATATTAGTATTTCTTTCTCTTCTTGTTAACAATATTGGCATATTCCACTATACTTAATATTTTATTTTATTATTGATATTTTTATGCAGTGTTAAATATTATATAATTTAACGAGAAGACCATTGAATATATTAACAAATATGTACATCAATAAGGTCATTTACGGACTTGAAAACATAATAAAGTTAAATTTTGAACAAAAAAGCAAAAAAAGAATATTTTGGTGTGGTCTAAGTTATATACCGAACTGTTTTCAATGATATATCCGAGGACACTCGATATGAATACAAAAATAATACTTTTATCACGTGGCACAGTAAAAACCTTGTTAACATAACGAATGAAATCGTCAAGTTTTATCTTTCTCTGTTATAATATTAGAATATTAAAATTGTTTTAATATAATAATTGTTAAAAATACCGAAAGGGGTCATGGTCCAAACAAAAAGTACAAGCAAAAAGTACACACGATGAACATCATAGGTCAACAGAATGTTCGCAGAAGTATCTCTTTGCATGGCCCCTGTAATTTTATTGTACTCGAGCCCCGTTTTGTGGTGGAAACTGGACAAAAATAAATATTATGACTCAATTTAATGTGAAATTTGTTAACAGACAATATAACTATAGCAATATAAAGGCGGTTCAATGTTTTAAATGTTAAACTCATTACCATAGTTCTCTTTAAGTTGAAATATTCCCAAGTATTCACAAAGAATTCTCCACGCAACATTTATTTTTAAGCCAGCAACTCAGTGAATAAATTATCGGTGGCGCTTTTAGCAGTGGACTGTATAATTTGAAGGTGATGGTGGATGCTGGATTACGGATCTAGGGGGGGGAGGGGTTACACAGTATGCCAGACACTGACCTTTGATGTTGAGAGAGCTGGCGAATAGCTGGGACTTGGACGATACACTTTTGGATAGATGATATGAGTGGTTCACAAGCATAGTGAAGCAAGCCCAATCTGGTTATTTTTGAGTAAGCTAGGTTAAAACATAATAATTTCAGTATTTCTAATTCTCAAAGGGAATGATTGCAATTCTGAAAAGTTATTTTAAGAACATTTAAGTTATTATATAAGGGAAACTATTATACCCTTACACAATAAGAAATACTAAAATATTATGTTTGAACTTAGCTTACTCAAAAATAACCGGAATGGACTTGGTTCACTATGCTTGTGAACCACTCATATTATATGAGGTTGATGAATGATGAGGATAAGTTCAGGATGGATGATATAGACGCGACTTTCACTCAAACCGTAACAGACTTAGTGCAACAAAGGTCGAACAGATATGTTTTAAGGCGAAGTCTTCATTGAGCCTTTTTTAAAGAGGCACCTAGCGGAAAAATACGAAGCTTGCAATTTGAGACATTTTTTTGATAATTTACAATTTCAACTGTAATAATGTATAAATATGTATTTTAAAACATTAAAAATAAAAATATTTTTTATTTTAAGTCAAAGACAAACTTACAATTGTAAAAAATGTAATAAAATGTGAATTTGTTCTATCGATCCGCACCCTATTATTACATGTATTTTATGGTCATATTTATTATTAAAATTAAGTTTATTAAGTTTTCTAAGCATCACCCAAGCGATTTTTGACAAATTCATAGTTTTAATATTTTTTATATCTATTTTAAAAAACTTCGATTTTTATAAAAAATATAAATGTGTATAACTTGAAATCCTTTTTATTTATATAAATATAAATATTTTATTTATATTTATAAAAATAATTGATTTGATATAAATAAAAAGGATTTCAAGTTATACACATTTATATTTTTTATAAAAATCGATGTTTTTTAAAATAGCTATAAAAAATATTAAAACTATGAATTTATCAAAAATCGCTTAGGTGATGCTTAGAAAACTTAATAAACTAAATTTTAATAATAAATATGACCATAAAATACATGTAATAATAGGGTGCGGATCGATAGAACAAATTCACATTTTATTACATTTTTTACAATTGTAAGTTTGTCTTTGACTTAAAATAAAAAATATTTTTATTTTTAATGTTTTCAGATACATATTTATTCATTAATACAGTTGAAATTGTAAATTATCAAAAAAATGTCTCAAATTGCAAGCTTCGTATTTTTCCGCTAGGTGCCTCTTTAAAAAAGGCTCAGTGAAGACTTCGCCTTAAATCACTCGGTAGTTAACGCGGCGCAGTAACACGCACCCGTTCGGTCTGCTGATTTTATTTTATTCGCAATCACGGTTGTTTTATGACCCGTAATTGCTCATCGTCTGGTCTTGTGACAAAAATAAATTAGGGGATTTGAGTAGGTGGGGACTAAGGATGACTGCGACCACAATTTGGCCCAACCAATCATTTTAAAATAAAACTTAATGTTAGTAGCTATGTTGGCATCCGTCACGTATAAGCCACATTAACCGTCTCATAGTGACTATTTTAATAACAGAAGGCTGTCCACTCACGACCTCGAGTATTTTTGGTTGTACCATAGTGTTGTACCAGGGAACTTATACAAGTCGGTGGAGACTCAGAGGATTCCGTTGCCGTGGCCGACCTTGCAGCGGTGTGCACCACGTGGCGAAAGGCTCGAGACGTGGAATTGCACCGAGTCGTTTGTTGGCTCGGTATGTTGGCTTTGCTGGCAGGCTATATAAGCTTGGTTTTATTATCGTGGCGGAGTATAACAGAATGCTAGATGCGTTACAGAATTAGAACTATTCAAATATTATGTTTAAACCTGCTTTACTCAAAACTAACTAGAATGGACTTGGTTCACTTGGGTTATGCACCACTCAAATGATAACTGACTTCCTGTAGCCAATATTTCATATAGAGAAGGAGAAGAAAAGATCATGAAAATCTTAATTTTTAACGACGTTAAGGTTATTTTATATTTTTTTTCTAAAAAAATCTCAAAATATAAATAATACATAGGTATTTTTATTAATAATTTCTATTATCATTTTGTAAAATAGAGTTCTACCAATTAAATGCTAACATATTTAATAATCGTAAAAACTATACGGAAACTACTATCGCGCTGTACCTACTTCAATCCAGTGGGTCTATTCTATACCTACTACTTATCGACCTCTAACGTGATAAAGTGATAAATACGACGGCTAACTAGGGTAGGTTTGTATCAAAGTATTAGCACTTATTGTAATAATTATCATAAGTTGGTTGTAATTGTTGCAATGAGTTCTATATTTTAACAGCACCTCTCTTGGGTCTGATAAAATTTAGAGCGAGATAGACAGTTTTGACTGTTTAGACGGCTAAATTATTATAACAATTATAATACTTCAATACAAATATGTAATAAATACTATCACTTTATTTCACTATATACATAAATTGAGAATACCTGAGTTATCTGCGCTTTGCCGATGACATAGTAATTTTCTCGCAAGACTCAGAAGACCTCCAAAGCAGAATGCAGGAACTCGCTGAAGTACACAACAAAGTAGGATTGAAAATAAATGTAACAAAGACGAAAGTCATGGTCGACTGCTTTGCGAGCCAAATAGAGATCTTCATCAATGGCACTCAGTTCGAACAGGTGAAAAGCTACATCTATCTGGGACAACAAGTGTCTATAGATAGATGTATATTTGATGAAATTGTTCGCAGAGTAAAGCTAGGCTGGAGTGCTTTTGGCCGCCTGAATAATGTCGTCAAAAGCGACCTTCCATTGTGCCTAAAGCGCAAAGTGTTCAACCAGTGTGTGCTTCCCGTATTCACATATGCGTGTTAAACATGGACTGTAAGTAAAAGTGAGATCCAGAAACTTAGAGTAGCACAACGTGGTATGGAGAGGTGTATGCTGGGCATAACGCGAATGGACAAAAAGAGGAATGAGTGGATAAGAAAGCAGACAAGTGTTTGCAATATAATAGAGTTTATTAAAAGCCTTAAATGGAGATGGGCTGGACACATAGCTCGAAGAAAAGACAATCATTGGACAAATCTAGTCATCCAGTGGTATCCAAGAAGTACAAAACGTCTGCAAGTAGACAAAAAGGCCGCTGGATCGATGAAATGATAACGTTCTGCGAAAGTACGTGGCAACGCAATGCACAGAAGAGGCCTTGATCCAGCGGTGGATAGATTCAGGCTGATGATGATGATGATGACGATGTCGATAGTCGCCTTGTGTATAGAATAGCCCGCGGGTGTCGGAGAATGGAAAGAAAAATATAAAATTTTACTTCTGTCGCGTGTGCTCGACACACATACTTTTTTTTTTGTTTTTTTGACGTTATTTTGTGACATGAACAGATTATTCGAGATTTCCCACGCGGATGGACATGGACACGTTTTATTTCAGCGTCACGTTAGCGAAAAAAGCTTGCACAGAGAGATACTTGGAATTAGTAGTTGTTGTGAATATCGCTTCCCGCAAAAGTGGTTTATTGCACATGAGCCGCTGTCGGCACTCTACTAAAGTGCTCCGGAGCGAGATGAAAATTATTGGCTTTATACTGATTTATGATAATGTAAAAGGTGTGACTGGGATATGAATCAGAATATGAAAACAAATTGTTTGATTCGGCTTAAAAATAAACAAAATCAAAACAACTTAATTTTTACCGATATTTGAAATTAGATTTATAACAAAAACGCAATATAACGCAGTGGAAATGACTCCATACTAGGCAATTATATAAAGCCTACCTTCTTAAGAAAAATATGTTTAATTGCATATTAACATATTTAGATAATAACATATACGTGATTATTTTGCCAATGACAGATTTCTTATATATGTAGGAATGTATTAAACAGATAACAAAACAATCTGCAAAGGTTTAAAAAAAAGTATACCACAGCTCGCCTATTGCCGGGCCATCTGTCTTGATGCAAATAAAGGTCGGATTATGTGTGAAGGAATTGTGAATTTGTTTCGTATGGATTTTACGTCACGTAACCTCAGTCAGTCTATCGAATCGTATTATAATGAGGTAGGCTCCTATCGCAGAGCCTAAAACCTTCGCGCAGAGTATTGTTATCATGACTATACTTTGTCAAAAATAATTAATAATTAAATGATAAAAAATATATATTTCTATGACATTTAATCGCATGTTATAATAATATTTAGATTGTTTTTAAAAATAAAAATAAATTTTATTTACTGATCTGTGATGTGTATAAATATTTTGAAAAATACGTAATTTAAATTCATCGCCTACTTTTATGTCGTCAGTGAGTTTTTGATGTTTCATTGAATTAGTGTGTACATATTCATTAGTAGTAATATTCTTATTTCTCGTAAATATACCTGACAAGTGTGCTCTTTTATCTCAGATCTCCATAACCTACCATTTTCCAAAAGTCACCCTTCGCCACTGAATTATATCGATACCTCAGTTCCAAGTCAAAAATTTGCAGTTTTGAGTGAAGTATGAGAAAATGCTTAGAATACCGATATCTACCAGTTCCAAAATGTAACAAGTGATAGGTAATTTGTGATTATTTTAGAATGACAGTGGTTATTATTCTTTAGAATTATACGTTAATCCCGTGGAAACTCCCTATTTTATTAATATTAAAAAAACATAAAATTATGTTTATACCGACTATTTGTGATTTGATTCATCGTAGGTACCACTAAGAATAGCGATTGCTAGGATTTCTCCAAATTTTATAAACATAATAGTTTGGTTTTGAAATATTATGTTTTGAGATATTTTTAATTATTCTACGACATTTGACTTATTTTTGTTGACAGCTGTTTTGGGCTATGGATTCATCCTCAGACCGGTTTACGAAAACATATATTATTAAAGAATCAGATAATAAAAAATAATCCTGAGCTAATCAAATTAATAATTTAATATTTTATAATGATATTGGGAATAGTGGATTGTTTTGTGGATCGTAAATAAGCAACGTAGTTTTAATATACGATTAACTTTATTTATATTCAACTGCATGAATATTATTATACAGAATGATTACATTTTATATGAGCGCGTTACAATTAACCGAAGAGAACCAACTGGTATCACGCCGACACACACAGATGCGGCGTAATAATGGGAAGTTGAATCTGTCTCCCTCTTACAAACAATAGTCGGTATCTAGCATCGGCGCAGCGAGTGCTAGGTCTCAACACGTACTTCTTTATTCTTATATTATTAATAATATAATTTATTTATATTGTTATATTATTCTATTAGATCTCTCAACAAATGACATAGTAATTTTCTTGTCAGACTCAGAAGACCTCCAAAGCAGAATGCAGGAACTCGCTGAAGTAAGCAACAAAGTAGGCTTGAAAATAAATGTAACAAAGACGAAAGTCATATTCAACTGCCTCATCAATGGCACTCAGCTGGAACATGTGAAAAACTACATCAATCTGAGACAACAAAATGTCTATAGATAGATTTATATTTGATGAAATTGTTCGCAAACTAGGCTGCTAGGCTAGTGCTTTTGGCCGCCTAATAATGTCTTCAAAAGTGACCTCCCAATGTGC
This sequence comes from Rhyacophila brunnea, assembly GCF_057557595.1. Lineage (NCBI taxonomy): Eukaryota > Metazoa > Arthropoda > Insecta > Trichoptera > Rhyacophilidae > Rhyacophila > Rhyacophila brunnea. The sequence goes on from NW_028233276.1 coordinate 45,583,812, forward strand.
CTAAAGCGCAAAGTGTTCAACCACTGTGTGTTTCCCGTAATCACATATGCGTGTTAAGCATGGACTGTTAGTAAAAGTGAGATCCAGAAACTGAGAGTAGCACAACGTGGTATGGAGAGGTGCATAACGCGAAAGGACAAAAAGAGAAATGAGTGGATAATGAAACAGACAAGGATTTGCGATGTAATAGAGTTCGCTAAAAACTTCAAATGTGCTGGACACATAGCTCGAAGAAAGGACAATCTTTGGACAAATTTAGTCATCCAGTGGTACCTAAGAGGTACAAAACGTCCCCAAGGTAGACCTAGAGGCCGCCGGATCTATGAAATGATAAAGTTCTGTGGAATTACGTGGCAACGCAACGCACAGTACCGAGAGATGTGGAATCAGCTTGGAGAGGCCTTCAGCAGTGGATAGATTCAGGCTGATGATGAATAACCTGCCTAAAATAAAATAGTGCCACAATCGTCAAGATGTCTTAAAATTATATCAACAACTTTGAATCACTTACTTGTCTCATTCTCTGATTATTCCGAGACATCAATATTACATTTAGTATATTATGTTAAATTAGTAGATTGAATATTAAAGTCGTGTAGCTTTTAATTGAATCACCCTCTAGCCCTTTCTAAGCGTTACGAATCCCGACTTAGTACAACAGTGCGCGTTGTTATTTCAAGCATCAATAAATCGTAATAAATGTCAGTCAAACATACACAAATAGAGTAGTAAAAAATCGGAGTCAAGTTCAAAAATGATTATGACAGAACCTAATATTTTATGTGACTCTAAAAATAAACATTCGTCGCCTAAAACTGATAAGAAATCACGAACAAGATTTCTTCATTGAAAAAATGCCGGCTTACTCGAGCGGCGCCATGACACTTACGAAATGGTGCTGGACTAATGCGTCGATGACAGATTAACAAGTGTAAGAACAGTTCAGTATTATAGTCTACGGCTACGATTTCGACAAATATGTCATACACATAATGAATAATAATATGGTTTATGACTTTTATGAGCATTTTTGTTGAGTGTGTTAAAAAAATATCAGTCATAAATAGCTCATTTTTATAGCATCCAGGACATCTCAAACTGTGTAACTTTTATTTGAACTCCCATACACATTGCAGCACTGCAGGTCGAGTATAAATAAATCATCCTTGAGAACTACTGGCTATTTGAGAGTAATGTACTTACCACCAGTGCCTGGTTTGTACCTACCATTGACTCCGAACTGAATGGAATCGAATGACACATAGTTTATAACAAAACGGTTTATTTTTCGAATACCTATTAGGCTATTACAATTCGTAAAATATTAAATTTCAAACACTTTTTGCACTTCTAAATGCTTTATAGTCACCACAATTTTATTTTCAAGTTCATTTGTTTTTTTTTTTTATTATATTACTTCAATAACCTGTGGGTCTATTCTATACTTATCGAACACTAAAGTGATAAATAGTATCAAACTTAGGGTAGGTTTGTATCAAAATATTAGCACTTATTGTAACAATTACACGAAGTTGGTTTTTATTGTTGCAATAAGTGCGATATTTCAACAGCAGCAAGATAGGTGCTGTTAAAATATAGCACTTATTGCAACAATAAAAACCAACTTCGTGTAATTGTTACAATAAGTGCTAACATTTTGATACAAACCTACCCTAAGTATGATAATATTTATTACTTTATCACTTTAGCGGTCGATAAGTATAGAATAGACCCACTGGTACTAGAATAGGTAATCTCTTATTTTATTATAATGACATGATAGTAAGTAACTCGAGTTATTTTCGACTATAAATATAAGAAGAATTCTCCATAAAAAAAAATAGTAGTCATGAATCAAACCCTTTTGAATAGTGTTACGAAAAAAATAATTCTCAAGTGTCTGTCTCACACCAGCAGACGATGATTTGCCGCGCAGTGTATAAAAATTCAGTAGCGCGGGACCTGGTGTAGCGTAATACGACAATTTCCGCATTTATGCGGGAACGGGCATCTGATTGTTCGTGTCTTTTCTTTATAAATGGCTGATAACTAGGGTAAATAAATAATTTTTGTCTGTTTCACCTAATTCTATAACCAGAAAATAGTATTTAAAAATGTTAATCAATGATAAACAAAGAGACATATTGAATCGCGGACTCCTAGGTATATTTAAATGACACCTTGTTCAAATTATTTTCCGAAACTATTTACTCGCGGATAATATAATAGCAGATAGGCGAATGAATGCAATCTCCAAAAGCATTCCTTTTGTAAAAATATTTTGTAAATTCACTTTGATCAATGTAAATTTCGAATATTCTATTTAACAGTTTACGCACCAAATAGTTTTTCAATCATTAAAAAACAATATAACTTATTATATCGCAAACTCGTATCGTTACAAACACGTCAGTCAAATGTCTTCGACGCACATGCACTAAGAAGCGATAAGACACTATATACGCGGCAAATTTGAATTGGCCCGATGACTGATATTTTTTTATTCAAGACACGCTCCCGAAAAATATTTATTTAAATTAGATAGAACAAAAGTTTAGGCTATCCATTGACAGATGTCAAGAGAAGGATGATTTCTGAATAAATTAAATCAATGTTCGAATTATTCGCGCCTGGCCGAAAGGAGTACTAGGCAAACGAAAATCGAAATGACTTTAGTCAGCTGACGCGCGGATGACTCGCGCGTATAGGCTGACTAAAGTCAGTTGCCGCGTTAGAAAGGCTAGAGAGGTTTTCGAGGCACTTCCAATATTGACCCTGCAGCGCGCGTCCGACCATACTAGACCGCCGTTAATTTTAATGCCTTTTATCCTTTTGGATGACTAAATTCAATGTGGGCGCCTTTAATCTTTGCATGTCGTGATATACCTACAATAACGATGCTTGGTTAAACTTCATTTCCATAATATTAGTCGCAATTCGCAATTTATGCGAACATAATAATACGGTTATAAATATTATTAGATGACTTTATTAGAACATTATCGTCATTGGCAGTATGGCACTAACCTAATCTAACTTAACTTATATGCGTATTGTATACAGCATGGTTTCCCAAACTTTTTCTGCAATGGAACACTTCGCAAACCCGGAAATTTTAACGGAACACTTAGTTTATTTTGTAGGTTATTTATTAGCGCAGCTAACCATTCTGCCAATGTTGGCAACTGTCGTTAAACTTACAAGACTTGTCAGCCAGTCAGTTAAAAAACAATATACCCCATCATTTTCATGCGCACGGTGTGAGAAAAGATGGTCCTCCGTCTGTATCTAGATTGTGGCCCCCACATCCCGAAGTGGGCCCCCAGGTTAGAATCTTTGGTGGGCCCCCTTCTTCCCGCATAGGTTAAAGGCAATGTGACGATATACAGATGCATATTCCAAATGGTGTTCGAAGTAAAATTAAGTGTATATTTAGCGATTTTTTGTATTTTTAATACACCCACTTTTATGTTGATATGCACAATTATGGACGTGTCAAATATCGACAATAATCAAAAATTGTAAGTATGGTAAAACCACATATTATTAAATGTCAGTACCTATGCTTGAAGTGAAACTGTGAGTGAGTTTGTGATGTGTGTTTATCTCACTTGGCTGGTCGATCTCTCACGCCGGGCCCCCGTAAGTCCAGGCCCCCAGGCTAGAGGCCTGTCAGCCCCCCCCGTTTGGGACCCATGACCTATCTAGATACTTGACGTCATAAACATCAGTGGAGATTTATCATCATTCGCCTTTCAATATGAAGTAGATTTTTTAATTATTTTAGTTTTACTTATTTTGCTTCTACTTAGTGGAAGATCTTTAAATGTGTTGCAGTATATAAAACCTTTGCAAATTGTCGCGGGACACCTATTCAGGATTTTGGGAAACCCTGGTATACAGCATTTACGGAAGTTTGTACGTCAGTGGTGAAGGGTGGATGTAGGCTGTTATGATCCGAAATAAATGGTGCTCACTAAAGTTTATCAGTCAAACATATTTGTTTTCATTGAACTAAGACTAGTTGATAATACTTAAAATAATATATTCTTTTATCTATCAAATATCTATAATTATACCATTAAACAATACAAAAATTTACATAATTTATTGATAGAAGAATATTTTTTATCGATTATGGATTGGTTTAGGCAGGGCTCAATGGATTTAAAATAAACTAACCATCGCCATCAGCGATATTATGTATTCTTAATTCAACGAAAACAAATAAGTAAGTACCTGCCTATGACTTAAAAAGTGTGAACTATTTTTGTCGAATCGCTCACATCATACCTAAACTATTATGGGTTGGCTTAGGCAGGGTATAATTTAATTTAAAAAATAACCAGCACCATCTGCAAATTATATTTTAAGTTCAATGAAAACAAATAAGTTAGACTGACGAAGTTTAATATGCACTATTTACGTCGAATCTTAACAGCCTACCTCCACCTCTCCCCACCGGTCGTGAAATCGTGTATCAACAATAGATGGACGTATAATATTAAGATCAAATACATCTCTAAATACCTAATAAAAACCATCGGAATACAAGGGAAAGAAAGAAGAAAATAGGAATGTAAATGCAAGTTAATAATACAAACGTGTGATTTTCTGTTACAAATCATTGACATCCTTCAACATCATTGATATTTATATTAATATCAATATAACAGAACACAGTCCACCGTGTTCACTTAATTTGAGGTTAGGTAATTTTATAACTAGAAAGTTAGCATACTACCAGTAACAGCAGCGCCATAATGCCGCCCCATTTTTGTATACAATATTTTTCATCATCCGTGTTCGTGTCTTTTTTGGTCACCAATGACGTCAAAGTGCAACGGAAGTAAACTAGACATCGCGAACCCGACAAAAAATACAGTCCTGTTAAACCTTTTAGGTTAATTAATACATTTTGTTTCCAACCAGTGAGCTGATTTTTTTTAAAGGAAAGATATTTTTGTTATTCAGTTAAGGTAGCTATTTCTATATATACCAAATATGATTTGCCGCCCTTTGAGTAACTGCCGCCCCCAAGCGACGCTCAATCTGCCTACCCCCACGGGACGTCACTGCATACGACATCCCGAAAGATAGCAACTTTTACATCTTATCATTGAAGGGAAGATTTTATTTAAGCGAAACCCTGGTAGAAGAAGAAAGTCCTGGCTCAAGAACCTCAAAGACTGGTTTGAGCTCAGCACTTCATCCCTAATTAGAGCAGCGATGAGAAAATGGCCAAATTCATCGCTGATCTTCAATAACGGATATCGCATGAAAAGAAGAAGGTTATAAAATCTTTTTTAAGGTAGAATTATATTTAAAAAAAAAAATTTTACGTGTGGCTTCAATAATATTTTTTTATCTATAATAATGTAACATAATTTATATAGATAATTGACGTTGAATAAATAGTTCATTTTAATTAATATAATATACTCACTTATTAATATACGAGTAATATGGATAATATAAAATAATGAAAAGCTGTGTGCGATTATTAATTAATAATACCCACGTGATATAATAATAATATTTGGTAGCTTTCGTTTATTTGTATCGTCTAAACTAATTAATCGGTCATCAAATATTGAATATTTGGTTGTGACAGAGCCAACGAGCATTCGATAATTTGTTTACTGCTATTAATCATATTATCAAACTTAGTTCGTTTACAAGGCTATGTGGATAGCGTTTTAGTCCTTCTTGATTTATTAGTGTATATAATTCCGTATTGTGCTGAAAATTATGCGAAAACCACTAAACCTAATTCAGTGTTGTAAGACCTGGGTCCCAAGATGAGTACAAATAATTATTACAAGATAAAAATAACTTTTTATATACCAAGTTTCTAAATTTTCTGTTGTCAAATTATGCAATTGTCAATAAATCATTGTTTTTACAACAAACAAACAAATATAGAATACTGAAATGTCATTTTGATTTCCATAGTAACGCACGTATATATTAATAATTTTGTTGCTAGGACCACCCACTTACCAACCAATAATAGTGGATTAGATTACAGATTCTTCCGAAATAACTTTTCATACAAAACAGAATTAATTGAAAATGAATTCAATTCTGCTTAAAGTATTAAAATAATGCATTGGCATCGTGTTCTGATATATTCTAAAAGTTTCAAATATCTAACAAGTCGGGAAGTTAGTCAAAAATCGATTGCAAGATTTGTACTGGACAAACAACCACCGGAAAAACAAGAATACGAGCTAATAAAAACGTTGTAAAATGTATTAAGCTAACTAAATATCATCATCATCATCAGCCTGAATCTAACCACTGCTGGATGAAGGCCTCTTCAAGCTGCTTCCACTTCTCTCGGTCCTGTGCATTGCGTTGCCACGTACTTTCGCAGAACGTTATCATTTCATCGATCCAGCGGCCTTTTTGTCTACTTGCAGACGTTTTGTACTTCTTGGATACCACTGGATGACTAGATTTGTCCAATGATTGTCTTTTCTTCGAGCTATGTGTCCAGCCCATCTCCATTTAAGGCTTTTAAAAAACTCTATTATATTGCAAACACTTGTCTGCTTTCTTATCCACTCATTCCTCTTTTTGTCCTTTCGCGTTATGCCCAGCATACACCTCTCCATACCACGTTGTGCTACTCTAAGTTTCTGGATCTCTCTTTTACTTAGGGTCCATGTTTCACACGCATATGTCATCACGGGAAGCACACACTGGTTGAACACTTTGCGCTTTAGGCACAGTGGAAGGTCACTTTTGAAGACATTATTCAGGCGGCCAAAAGCACTCCAGCCTAGCTTTACTCTGCGAACAATTTCATCAAATATACATCTATCTATAGACACTTGTTGTCCCAGATAGATGTAGCTTTTCACCTGTTCGAGCTGAGTGCCATTGATGAGGATCTCTTTTTGGCCTGCAAAGCAGTTGAACATGAGTTTCGTCTTTGTTACATTTATTTTCAGACCTACTTTGTTGCTTACTTCAGCGAGTTCCTGCATTCTGCTTTGGAGGTTTTCTGAGTCTTGCGAGAAAATTACTATGTCATCGGCAATGCGCAGATGACTCAGGTATTCTCCATTTATGTGGATCCCTTTGTCATTCCAGTCAAGTTGCCTGAATAAGTCTTCAAGGGTAGCTGTAAATAGTTTAGGTGAGATTGTATCACCTTGTCGGACTCCTTTGCTGATAGGAAATATGCGTGATGGTTTATGGAGATTTACAGATGCTGTTGCGCTACTGTATATATTATTGAAAATATTTATATAGCGCCCAGGGATTCCTTGTTTTCTGAGTGCGTCGAGTATTGAACATTTCTTTATCGAACCAAACGCCTTCTCATAGTCTCTAAAACCAATGCATAGTGGCAGTTTGTATTCTTGGTACCGCTCTATGATTTCTCTGACGACTTGGATATGGTCCATAGTGCTGTATCCTCCTCTAAATCCGGCTTGTTCTCTCGGTTGGTTCTCGTCTAGTACATTTTGCAGACGGTTTGAGAGAATTTTTGTGAACGTCTTGTAGAGAATAGGGAGTAGACTTATTGGACGATAATTTGCTAGGTCTTCTCTGTCACCTTTTTTGTGAAGAATGACAATGCTGGCATTTTTCCATACCTCTGGGACATCCTCTTTGCATATGCAGGCTGTGAACAATTGTGCAAGTACTTTATTTGCATCCTTTCCCGCTTTTTTGAGGATATCTATCGTTAAACCGTCTTCCCCGGGGGCTTTCCCACTTTTCATGTAATTTAAAGCATGGGTTACTTCCCAGGATGTGATTTCGGGAGTATGGTCTTCCGAATTTTCATTTCTCTGAAGATCTAAGTCTATAGTCGTATTGTCAGTGTCATCACTGTAGAGATCGCTGTAGAACTCTTCAACTCGGCTTAACAAGTGTTCCCAATTTCTGACGATAGAACCATCTTTTGCTTTTAGTGCTGTGATTTGACGTTTTCCTATCGACAAGCATTGCTTGTTTTTGTTTAAACTTCTGCCTGCTTTCACAATTGCTTGTATGAGGTTTACATTGAATTTATGAAGGTCTTCTCTTATCTTCCTTCGGAGGGTTTTGCAAAGTGATGAAAACTCTATATCGTTTTGTGCCTGTCTATCGCTCTTGGTTTTTCTTCTCTGCTCCATAAGATTCAATGTTGCCTTCGAAATCTTGGTGGAAGGTGTAACTTCTGAGCTTTTTACGCCTGTTTTTTCTGCACATTGTAGAATAATACTCGTTATACCCTCCGCGTTGGATAGGGAAACGGTTTCGTTCTCATCTAAGAAAGCCGATAGTGCATTTTTGAGTTCATTTTGGAATTCAGTATTGTTCTGCAGGTATACGCGAGCATTTGACTTCTTCTGCAGTTTGAATCTTTCTGATTTGACGTTCAATCTTATCTTACATCTCACCATCCGGTGATTACTGCCGGTGTTAAACTGATTGATCACCTTACAGTTTAAAAATGTATATTTTCTGTCAGTGAGGATGTAATCGATTTTGCTGGTTCTTCCTGACGGGCTTCTCCACGTCCATTTACGTGTAGGTTTATGTTGAAAAAAGGAATTCATGATGTGAAGATTGTTGGATTCTGCAAACTCCACAAGCATGACCCCTCTACCATCCCTTGAGCCATGTCCGAAATTTCCGACCGCTACGTCATCTCTTTGGTATGATCCAATACGTGCATTGAAATCTCCCATTATGATGTTGAAGTGGCATTTACTTTTATTTTTCAAGGATGTTATTTCCTCGTAAAACTCTTCCACTTTTTGATCAGGATAGCTCTGTGTCGGAGCATATACTTGCAAAATCTGAATCCGGTACCTAGCATTGATTTTAAGTATCACGCTTGCGACCCTGTCAGAAATGCAGTTGAACTCAACTATGCGGTCCCTCCAGGCTTTGTTGACAACAAATCCAACACCGCTCGTGCATCCTTCATCGGTCCGACAACATCCCAGTGGATATTCCGGAGCTCTTCTTGAAACTCTATAAGTTTGGCATCGCTGGACAATGTTCTTGCGTTATATGTAGCAATGGTCATCTGTTGGCAGCCTTTTCCGGGTCTCCGGGGATTGTTAGCACCCTCTGCCTTCCTTCGCTGATCGCTGCCGTGATCAGTATCAGATTGGCCGCCGGAGAATGAGGGCCGAGTTTTAGAAGTTTTTGTTTTCATATGAAGGTTTTGGACATAACACACCACGCTGTCTAGACGGGTTGGTGTGTGGTTTTTCTGTCTGGGTGATCCTTCCCGTAGCCAAAGGTCTCTCGTTTTAAGGTGCCAGAGTTTCGGCTTGCAACCTTCTCTATTAGCTACAGATATGTTGCCTTATACAGCACATTATCTGTATTGCCCGAGGGACGCCACGCGGAGGCTAGAGATAGGATTTGCTGACTTTCTTGGACAGTGGCGTCTCAACATTTTTTAGAAGTATACCTATTGGCATCAGTATACATCATTGAGGCCATAGTCAGCCTTTGCCCTCCTAGATATACTATAACTATTGTCATCATTATGACGTATAATATACAGAGAATAAATAAATTAAGATTCGGAAATGATACCACGCTAATCGCTACTGACGAAAGAGAACTCATAGAGCTGCTACACCGGGTAGAGGAAGACAGTCACAAATACGGTCTCCGTATTAACTATAATAAGACGATATTAAGAGAGATATCGATCAGGCTAACGTTCTACCTGCAGCAAGTACACTCAAAAACCTAGAAACATTGAAGTTGTGTTTATATCTGGTAGACCGTTAGTGAAAAAATCAGATATGAAGCAGAGTTAAGAAGACGTAACTCAGATTGCGAAAAATGCGATGACACGTCTCACCACTTCACAGAAAGAACGGCGAATTTAAATTGCTACGAAAATTATGCTTGTGAAAAAATGAGTGTTCCTCATATTGTTGTACGGTGTCCAGTCACGGGCCCTGAGGGCAAAGACGAATCGGCCAATCACTCAGAGACTACATAATATAAAGAAATGACTTTTGACAATATATGTTGGACATATTTTTAGCGCTGATCGGATGGAGGACTGCTGATTTTGGGTTGCCACGGCTAATATTTTAAAATGTTAATCTATATTTTTGAAAGGCCTCGGAAATATGTCTTGGACCGATTTGAATTCCGACACATACCTTTTGTGTTTTGAGATGACTCAGATTCTTAGAGGTCACGGAGTCATGCGAGCATACCTGCACCGGTTTAAAATAACATCTGATGGAAAGTGTCCATGGGACGACGGAAGCGACCAAGACGTCCTACATTTACTCCTAGATTGTCAAATCTTTAGCAAGGAGTAGCACAACCTGAACTTTTTATTACAGTTGGCAGATGCGGACATTCGAGACCTTCCGGGGACTATGGCAAATGGGACCGGAAGAGATGCAATTTCTATATTGATGTAATAAAAAGAATACAAATAATAAATGGTGACATGTAATGATAATTCATGCCTTTCAGATCCAGTGACCGCAGTCATATAAGATAGGATAAGTATATGCTCAGAATATCAGTCCTATGCGACATTTCTTTTACCACGGGAAAAAACTCGGCTACAAATCGCAGTCCTCAGTTCCCAATGAATACGACAAAATATTCATCAGAATTACCACCGCCTTGCGCTAGAAAGAATTTTCCAGGGTTTTTGCAAGGCGGTTTCATAGGCCCTGGCCGAATTCAAATTAGCAATACAAGATGCGGGTAGAAGAATAGTTTTTAATAAGGCATATTCTCTCAGCCGGTACAATTTTCATTTGACTAGAATCAAGTAGAGTAGTTTGCATGCCAAAGTCGTTCGTCTTCAAATCGATAGTAAATGCGAGGTACCCATAAAGGCATCTAGAAAAAAAAATACCCTTTGTTATTTTTGAATTGATTCGTCTAGATAAAAAAGGTAGATAATATGTTTAAAACATGTACATCAGGATATGCAAATATTCTGAGTATTATACTATATTACCATCATTAAAAAATGAATGTAGTGAAGTTGTCTAAAAAATGTACTAGGACAAAGTAATTTGAATTCGCAGTCTTTAATCTCTCATGTACATTTCGGAAAAAAATGTATTTATCTACATAGATAAATGCAAGTGCAATCGCAGTGTACAGAATGGTTACTGATATTTAATTTGTAGTATGTGTATAAGCATGGCCTCTACTAGGGGAGGGGCTGACAAGGCTCTAGCCCGAGGGCCCAAAGTTATGAAGGGGTAGGGGGAGGGGGCGTAACGCATATGCTAGTTAAATGAGATGAATAGAAGACAAAAGCGATTTAATAAAGCATCGATTTTTGTTTTGCTTATTTACATATTATGTTACATGCACTTTTCGTACAGATTTGGTCCATGGATGGTAAAAAATTTCGCATACAGCGCTGTTTTACCTTATGTAATATATTAATAACATTTTAATAATTACAAGATAAAAAGAACTTTTTATATACCACGTTTTTAAATTTTCTGTTGAATCATATAAACTTGACAATCATTAATAATTTAGGACAAATAAGGCAATTGTCAACAAATCATTTTTTTGCCATTTTGCAACAAACAAACAAATATAGAATACTGAAATGTTATTTTGATTTCCATAGTAACGCACGTATAATATATTAATAATTTAGTTGCTAGGACCACCCCCTTAGCAACCAATAATAGTGGATTGGATTACGGATTTCTTCTGAAATAATTTTTCATACAAGTAACTGAAAATGAATTCAATTCTACTTAAAGATGGCTAAAAGTATTAAAAGAATGCATTGGCATCGTGTTCTGATATATTCTAAAAGTTTCAAATGTCTAGCTAGTCGGGAAGTTAGTTAAAAATCGATTTCAAGATATTTACTGGATAAACAGCTACCGGACAAACAAAAATATGAGCTAAGAAAAACGTGGTAAAAATGTGTAGTTGTTAGACTCGAATGTACTATTTTTTATGTTTTTATTATTGTGAGGCGATCATTAACTACTTTTTATAATTTAATTAAAATAAAACACAAAATAATATTATGTATAGTACTTTTCCACTTAGTTCAATAATAATCAAAACCGGTTAAATCTGCTTCAGAAAGACATCGTCAACTGGTTCCGTAGACCACACCTTGATGGTACCATAGAACATTACTTTCACCTAACCGTCCTAACCTAAAGATAAAAAATTTGAAAGATAAACATCTCGCGTATATAATAAAATTAAAAATGTTGTCGACTAATATCTTGGGTACTTGTATCAATGTTGTCATATCTCAAATCAGACATGGCAACAAGTACAAGTCGACGAGATAGATTAAATTATTTTCAATTATGAGACAAAATAAATAGATCAATATGGCCCTGAATAAACATGTCTCTATTTTTAATCATTCGATTGAGTGGACAGAAAAATGGAGCTAAGCCGAATTATACACGCTTAATTGTGTAATAATAATAATCATATAATATAACATTGCTTATTGATAATAATACTAGTTTTCTATTTGATATCTCATAATTTAATACTAGGCCAATTAATAGTTTGGTTTTGGAAATATATATTTATTTTCCTAAGTTAATATTAACACAGACAGATTACCGAGAAGACGACCGAATTCAATGACAAAAGTGTCAACACATGTTACCTACTTATCGACATACTTAGGAAATAATGATTTTAATAATTTTGACCAAAAATCATAAAATTTGAAGATATTATGATACTGACAGCGGTATAATACTGGGTGAAACTGCTGCCAGGAATATTAGATCCATTTATAACATTGAATAGTCTTCAGGTAAGGTGACGTTCTTGCATGCTCTTTAATATTAGACTGGAAAAGGAATGAAAAAAGTATTCCCAGCGCTAGAAGCCTCCTGTAATAAAATAAACCTACAGATAAATGATACAATATATTATATATACTCGTATCATATACTCGTACCTATCTTTTTCACATCACGAGAAACGTCGTATTATTGGACAGCTGTACGTACCTACAAACCATGAAAATTGTACAATCAACAGTTTAGTGAATTTTATATATATAATGTATAATGTAGCAGCGAAAGGTGGAGGTAGGCTGTTAAGATCTGAGATACATAGTATACGCAACACTTTGTCAGTCAAACGTTTTTGTTTTCATTGAACTAAGACTATAATGACGTGTAGATAGTGTTTTTTAGTTTTTAAAATTCATTTAAAACCCGACTAATCCAAGCCATAATAGATAATAGTAAAAAAATATTCGTTTATCTATAAAGTATGTATCTAAAATTATGGCATTAAAACTGATATAATTTTAGATAGTTTAGAAATAGAAGAATATTTTTGATCGATTATAGTTTGGATTAGGCAGGGCTTAATGAACTAAAAATCTAACCAAAACCATATGTAATAAATGTACCTACTTATTATTTTATTAATTTAACGAAAACCACTAAGTATCACTGAAAAAGTGTGCACACTTTTTTTTCTTATTATATCAAATCGTAAACTATTATGGTTTAGGCAGGGTTTAATTGGATTTTAAAAACTAACCAGCACCATCTGCAATTTGTATTCTTAGTTCAATGAAAACACTATTGCTCTATTTATGTTGAGTTTTAGCAGCCTACCTACACCCCTTGCCACTGGTATAATGTATAATGATTATTATCACGAAGAATTTTAATAATACTGTAGTTCCTACACAAAACATTTTTCGTTTTGAATCGATCAATTTGTATTATTTTTTACTTATTTGGTACCTATATTATTATTATTAAAGACCATGTCCGATCCTAATAGGATCATAAATGGGCATCCACAGAGTAGAGGTTTGTATTAACAGATTTTATTTCTTACGAGAAATGGATATCAGCCACTTGCTCAACCTATTAGGTCCATACTCTGACTCACACACAAATTGAAAAACAATATGTGTACTTGCCAGACCCACGATTCAAACCTGGGACCTACGGCGTGATAGTCCAACGCTTAAGCCGCGCGGCCACCGTGGGGGTACCTATATAATTATAGTATAATAATTTAGGATTATAAGTTTTTCGTTGAATTATTCAGTTGGCAATATTGACGTGATGTCCATCGATCAGAAATCCATCGTTGATGGAGCTACGTGCCGCTAGCAATTTCATCATGAAAAACGGCCATTTTGAAACCAGTTTGAGGCAGACTACGCATGCACTATTATGATTTCATCTAGCAAACGAGTGTAAACAGAGCTTTTTAGGTACAAGGAAGACATTCATTGATACACAAGCTCTTTTATAATACGTATATACATTTGTGCGCATGGCCTTCTAAGTAATTATCATCATCAGCCTAAATCCACCACTGCTGGATGAAGGCCCCTTCAAGCTGCTTCCAATTCTCTCGGTCCTGTGCATTGTGTTGCCACGTGATTCCGCAGAACTTTATCATTTCATCGATCCAGCGGCCTCTAGGTGTACCTTGCGTACGTTTTGGATAACACTGGATGACTAAATTCGTTCAACGAATATCTCTTCTTCTAGCTATGTGTCCAGCCCATCTCCATTTGAGGTATTTGAGGCTTCCAAGTAATACTGATATTCAACCTTCAGTACTACATCTCGTTCGCGATAGGAAATAATATTAGTATTTTTTTCTTGGCCTTTTTTAGTTTTTCTAAAAGTGAGATTATTCCATTCCTCAGTAAGGCAACTCATGGCATTCTTGAACATAATTCAATGCAATAATTTTCCTCTCATAGCTACCGGAGTTATTGAAGTTTGAGTCAAGATAATAATATGATTTGATACTAAAACTTTTTTCAAAATATTCTCATTCTATGATTTTCTCTTTCAACTCTGTATAATATAATATAATATTATGACAAAATTATTCTTACTAATTTTCCACCAATTATAAATTTACCAAAAACCACAGATATTCGTTGTACCGCTATATTGTCAGAATAACTCTACAAACATAATATTTTACATCCAAACCTTAGTATAAAAGAAGTCATCCGAAAACTTGTGTATGGATAGATACCCTGTGCGAGGTTCTCCCTGAAGTAGACAATTAGTCAGCCAAAAACTTTTAACGAGTTGGAATGCGGGGAAAATTTGAATCCTATAATTTTAGGCCGAGTGGAAATCATATAAAGGTAAATCCTCTTAACACGCGCATAGCAGAAGTGTCGTTATGGCTGGGGCTTTACGGGTCCCGTGCATTGCGTTATCAAAACGTATTACGCCCTTCTGTTCGCAGGGGCTAAAATCATTAATTTAAAATGTTTATACGGCGTGATTGTGTGAAAGGACATTTTTAATGAAAGGATCACTTACGCGTAGATACTATTTATAGGATACGTTTTCATTTTATCATTTAAAATATGAAACATATTACGTAAGTACATAATCAAAATATATAGTGACATACATATTATTATTGGCATGTAAAAAATACCGCCATTTTATGCGGTATTAAAACTTTTGTTTAATTCTTTAGTTCGAAGAAGGCTTGAGAGTGGGTCTATTGTTTGGGAACCGCATCAGTTGAAGTATGGCCTTATGGTCGAGAGGGTTCAGAAGAAATTCTTGAGACGCCTATACTTGAGGTTGTATGGATACTATCCGTAGCTTTATCCAACTGACTTTCTCTTAGGCATGCTTACATACTGCAATTTAGAAGAAATCTTTATTTAGCTACGTATTTTTTTCGACTTTTACGAGGTATAAAATAAATGAGAACTCTGCCGTTCTGGGCAGTGTTGACCTGTGTAACTATCTTAGAAATAGGGAACATCAGTTGTTTATTCTCCCAAGGTGCAGAACCAACCTGCCACTGGTAATGCCAATTGGGAGGGCGATAACTATGTTCAAACAAATTACTTCTGGTATTGATATATTCCACTTGCGTGAGGTGAGATTAGGTGGACGCTATTTTATAAATTTTTAAAATAGGGTCTCCCTAGCAAACTTGGTGTTCTTCTTTGAATTTCTATATGTGTGTAATTGTATTTTCACTGCTATTGCTTTTGCATGTTTATATTATGTTCTCTCTTAATATTTTCATTTTTATTCCTTGTATTACTTTTCTTTTTTTCCTTTATTCTTTACAATAATATTTCATGTCATGTTGTAAACGTCTGAAACTTATAATTTGTAATGTCCACAATATGATAAAAAATAGATAAATTGAATTGAATTATCTCATTTTGTGAGCAAAGGAAAAAATAGCTAGTATTATATTATTATAACATTACTTTTCGAGAGAACAAAATATATGAGATTGATTTTTAGACAACTTGTGAATTTTTATCTCAGTGTAAAAATTATTTAATGGGCCAATAAATTCTTTATTATCCAGAATAGAGACGATGAACAGAAGAGACCAGGGGCCATTCGTAGCTGTGGCACCACTAGTATATATTATATTTATTTCATCACTCTATAAATAATGGATTTTCAGAATTATGGGTTTTTTTATTACTAAAGTAATTTATAATCACTAAATATTGAATTATGTATGTAACGTTAATAATTTATATTAAGATAATTCGTAGTATTATAGTCGTTTTGTGCATAATGTGGGGTAAATATTAGTATACTTACCCTCTATTGTTCGATGGGTCACGGTTTTACATCCCATGATAAGGAAAAAATTATATTTTTTATTTTACCCGTGTTTAGATCCAGCGCATGAAATCTAGCGAGTTGGGTGAATAACCAATAAATACCCTAGGAAATGGTCTGTTGAAATGCATCTACAATGTTGAAGTATATATTGTATATTTTCCATTATAAAGTAAAAATGGTAATTATATAATACCAATATTATACCTGATACTTGGGCTTAGGGTGCTTTGCGGTGAATGATAGGAAACTGAACATAATCTCGAATCACAGGATAGGTAACTGACAACCAGCACTTTATTTTCAAACACATTACTAACTATACAATATTCGTGGTTATGTAATTGATTTTGTCGTTGTAAAAGCATGCCAATTTCAAATAAAATCAAATCGGCTCTGATTTCGTCAATCAATCACAACTGCAATAATACACAAATTCACACGTATCATCGATTTATTATTACGATAATAACAATATATATAGTATTTTAATATCTTTAATGATACATGACTTCACTATACAATTCATCATCATCATCAGGGACGCGACAACCCGGTATGGGTCTTGGCCTCCTCCAACAGTTCCCTCCACCTGCTCTTATCCAGCGTGGCTGCTTTCCAATTCGGTACCCCCAGAACACGGCAGTATTCTGCCAGTGACTGCCGTATTCCGTATTCACTATACAATTAGAATATAATAATTAGTTTTAATGTACGAGAGTGTATACACTTCTATTAAATTGGTTTATCAACCTGGGTCTTTCGCTTTTAAACATCTTTAGATTGTTGTATACAACTTTATGGTCAAATATACAATTGAAAAATATTGCAATTACTTAGGTGCCTATTATATGACTAAGTACACCTTACAAATAAGTACAAAAGAATAACTTAAGAAAACAACGACCCATACCGACAGGCTACAAGAATAAAAAAAATGTGCTTACATACCATGAGCTATAAAATGTATCAAGTATCGAACAGTTATAATCTTCCTATTTGCCTTTTCACAACCAGCCAAGTTTTACTAGATGGTGTAGTAGGCCAGGTATTTTTGGAATAAAATAAATCACATAAAAACTTATGAATCCTTACCAAAATTACTCATTTCCCTATTTTTTCGTTATTATCATACTAAAATAATAAATATGTGTTTGAAAATATACATGAACTAGGTACTACTAATCTTGGTATAACGTCGAAACGATCATGCAAGTTAATTTGCTTATTGCCTTACAGTACATAACAAACTTCGTAAATAAACTCTCTCGTGACACTTAAAGGATTAATAAGATAATTTCCATACTAAAACCGATTTTAATGGAAAGTCGCAAAACCGTTATAAAATCTATGTACATGAACTAACATATCGAAACTATTAATAATACGTTATCGATACGGTGATATTGAAAATTCTTATTTGTTCCTATTGTTGGAACAGTGGTAGTTTTCCTTGAACCAAATGGGGTAGTTGGCTGCCAAAAGTATGAAAATTCTAATTTTTTGTATATTATTATTGTAGTGTGAATATCAAGCTAGTGTAAGTATGGCATTTATTTATGATTTTATTTTCTAATGACCTCTTTTTTCTTTTTGAACATTTTTTTCTCTCTTTACGATCGTCTTATGATTTTATATAATAATTAATAATATAATATAATCGAAGGTTGTTTATCACCTTGGCAAATTTTTCAGAAGGAAGCTATACGAGAAGCTTCATAACCAATAATAACCAACCAATATATAACCAACACTGCGTTAGACAATATGAAATAAAGTCAGCCTTGAATGTTGACACAATTAGTAATATTTTCATATTAATATGCTAACTTTTGTTACTTAGTCTGCGAACCATGTATGGCACTTGCAAGTTTTGCTGGTTCATTAACGTTTTAGTGGCAAAGTTTTCTTTTAAGTAAATATCATAAACCTTTGTTTGCGCGTCCCCTTAAGTAAGTATATAATATGATAGTATACCCATGGGTCTGTACGCCATCCATTAGTGATGTCCCACTGAGAGACACCTGCACCAGGTGCTTACGATTATTAGATTATGTAATTTGTCCTTAAAAGCATTTTACGCCAAAGGTGTGAACAACATCTTTAAATATCAGGAGTATTGAAACAAGAAATTTAATGAATATTGCACGATTTTTTTAATATTAATAATAAATTATTACATACAATAAAATTGACTATAAATTTTTTAATAGCAATCCAAAGAACACTTTTACGTTTATATTTATTAAATAAATCATTCAAATTCAAATTTTATTTATTTTTACATATATTGAACATTACAAATTATTAACTTGTTCACCGTGGAGCATTTGATTACTTTTTAATTACCGCATAATTATATCGACTGGCCAATTACTTAGTGTACAACAGCTGGTGTACCGTCCGTGTGGAAAGGATTAATTTAAGACGTTCACAACATATTAATAAAACAGTATTATTAAAAAAAGAAATAGCATTAAACAGTAGAAAAGTGTAAATACAAAAAAATATTAATTAGATACAATGAAGTACACCGAATGAATAAACAGACCCTATTTTAAGAATTTATAAAACAATGCCCACCTATAATACGCATCCTCACGTAGGTGGAATATGATCATCAGACATTTAAGGTAGCTGATATTGAAGTATAATTTTTTTGTCATTTTTACTCCTGGCGGAGTATTTAGATTTTAGGCTGACGTAATACATTTTTCCTGTGATTGGTTTTTAACTATTGATTTAATTACTCACTTAACCCTTATTGAGAGAGTAGAAATGGTGGTCTATAAATGTACAGCGTTGAATATATCCATGAATTCGATTATGACACAATTTTTACAATTAAAAAAGTCCATTCATGGGGATAAACAACTCAGAAAATTGATAGGTGATATTAAGCCGACTGTTTACGCTGCAAATAAAACTCGCTCCTCGATCCATCGGACCAACCACCAAAATATCTCGACTTCTTCATCCACAACACTTCCACTCTCATCCACACTCATCCACACACACATCGAATTACATACCAACATTCATTATCACGGAATTTCAATAGCAATATTGATACCATAATTTTCTCATTATTGACATTTTTTTGCAACTTGTGAGAACATACAACTTGCCAGTTAATAAGTTATCGGAGCAAACACTTTTATATTTGCAAGAAAGACAGAGTGTTTGTTTATCTACTAGATGTGTAATTAGTAATGGTAATAATACTTTGAAAATGCACCCAGGACGGGTCTAGGACGATTTGGCACCGGACAACTGGACGCTACGGAATTCGAAAATAAATAGACGTTAGGTACTTATAGGTACTTAAAAAAATATTTAGTATTTATATTTAAATGATTATATTATGATTTAATAGTTGGTGAGAATGTAAATATGCAGACGTAAATACTAATTTAATCGTGCATATGTTTAAGTTCCAACAATAAAAGAGTTTTTTATTTTATATAAAGCCTTAGGCATGGTCATTCTCAATCCGCAATAAAGAATACATTATGTTAAATTAAAACTACTAAGTAGTAGATAGAAACTGATTAAAATACGTCGTCTACGTTCTGTATACGTGTCTATGACAGTGCGGCGTCCAATTGTCCGGAGTCCAGTTGTCCCATTCCCACCCAGGACAGTATTCATTTATGATCGATCGATATGAGGATCGTCTATGAAGTTGTGGGTCGAGGTTTCTATTCCATGACTGGTCATAAAAACATGTCGTTTTTTTGAGTAGGTATTTGATCTTGTGGGTTGGATATAAGGATATTTAACATTCTTTTTTTTTTAATATAACCCCACTGGTGGCTCTCATGGTGCAGTGGGTAAGGCGCTGAACTTCCACCCGAGTGTTCTGCGTTCGATTCCCGGTGAGGGCACAATATTTATATGATTTTCTAAAAGCCTGGGTATTTGACAAAATTAGTAATAACCACCTTGTACGAAAATCAAGTAAGAACATGTTTATTATTAATTCTAAAAAACTATATAACCCCACTCTATAGACTCGTGTGAAATTGGTAATTTGTTTTTCAATTTGTACAATTTTAATTGAAAATTTAAATTTAAATCTGTAATATTGTTTAATACATTTACCAACTGAAAATCTACTGAGTAATATTTATATAAGTTGCATGTTATTATATTATATATAATATAATATCACACAATAGATTATTCATGAATTATTTATAGATTACAATTGTTTCTATCGGTATCGAGTAGACAGCGCTGAAATGCTTTCGTCAAGTTCAAAGAAGTCACATTAATAATATATAGATAAGAGTGCTTGAGGATAAAACTATAAACATTATTTCCAGTAAATTAGCAATATTATTATGTAAAACTTTGCTTTGACTTACCAATCCGCTGGCATTCTGATTGAAACAAGATTTTCAGCTACGCAGAAAATTTCTAAGAAGTAACTATCACTAATTCACAATAAATGAGCGATAGGCTTTGTTTGTTTAAATACTTTTCAATTCAATTCAATTCAATTGATTTATTTTACATATTGTAGACATTACAAATTATAAGTATAATACGTTCACAACATGACATAAAACAGTATTATAAAGAAGAAAGAAAAAACAAACGCAGTGAAAATACAATTAAACATCGTAGTTCAAAGAAGTACACCGAGTTTGCTAATGAGACCCTATTTTAATAATCTATAAAATAGCGTTTATCACTCTCACGCAAGTGGAATATGTCAACACCCGAAGCAATTTCGTTGAACATAGTTATCGCCCTCCCAATTGGCATTACCAGTGGCAGGTTGGTTCTGCACCTTGGGAGAATAAAAAACTGCTGTTCCCTATTTCTAAGATCGTTATCAGGGACACACAGGTCAACACTGACCAGAATGGTAGAGTTCTTATTTATACCTCGAATAAATCAAAAACAATACGTAGCTTAATAAAAATCTCTTCTAAATTGCACACTGCAGTATGTAAGCACCTAAGAGAAAGTCAGTTGGATAAAGCCACGGATAGTATCCATACAATCTCAAAGGAGTCTCAAGATTTTCTTCAGAATCCTCTCCACCATAAGGTCATTAAATAATTAAATAAAAGTTTTAATACCGTAACATCCGAAAAGACCCGGGAAGTACGCATGACGAAGCGCAACATTTTAAGCGCAAATAACCAATTTCAAATAACAACTTTTACCTCAGTAATATTATTAATATTTATTATGTCAAAATTCATTTCTCACCGAAGGAATAAGATACCTTGTGTAAGCATTATTAAATCACATGTAGTTCAATAATTAATATGCTATCACGATTGAATGAAGATCTCACTCACCATTTTATCTTGGTAGAGAACTGTCACTCTGTATCATCGTGCCTCGACCAAAAATATCTACCTAACTGTTATTTTTTATCACTGTCTCTATGTAAACTGTACATGTCATCCGATAAATAAACACGCAACCGTTCTCAACAATCGTACTTCAGTTCTTCACTTATTTTCTCATCACACTATCACCCGCTCATGCCAAAATTGTATTTAAATTATTTGAATATTAAAAGGTACTGACTAGTATTTTTATCAGCGTGTTAGTGGCTAACAGATCAGAGTGAGCTTTCAACAATATTATTGTCTCATTGATTTGTTTAATATAAAAGTTATTGTTTAACTTTCTTTTCTTTGTCTATAATGTATAAGCTTTGTCGGTTTACGCAACATTTGAAATACACAAGTCTTGTATACGCTCCAACAATACAAATAATGAAATAACATTACTTCAAATGAGATTGGTTTGTCTCTCGAATGTTTTTGTAAGATGAATTAAATAACATTATGTATATTACACTCTATGGTTTCGAGTAAACACAATATATGCGTATTATGCTTTATGGTTTGAAGTTTGTAAATCAAAACAACTTCTTAAACATGTATAATTTCATCACGGGAATGTTTGCATAGTTTGTGTGAGTGGTGCGGGTAATGGCTGGTGGAAATATGGCCTTAGGGTGACCTTGTGTAAAGTCACATCTTGAGTGAACGTTGTAGTAATATTTTAATTTAAACCATGAAATGTCTTTATAACTAACGAAACCGTATATTTTGTAAAGCCCCCCGTTAATCCAAGCGTCGTAACTACTCTCAGATAATATACTCCTTCGCCGTACTACATTCTTCAAACAATATTTTCTTGCCACAAAATGTAAAGTATGCACAATGGCATTATACTAAGTAACATTAACTTGCATAAGTACCTACCTACCAACTATTCACGTGATCGATGTTATAACCGTTTTTATTTTCAACTATTCTTTCACACCTGGTATATAAAACGATTGGTTGGTCCGATTGTGATGACTGTCATCCTCAGTCCCCGCCTACTCAAATACCCTTATTTATTATTGTCGCAAGACCAGACGACGAGTAATTACGGGCCAAGAATCGACCGTAATTGGTAAGAACATTCAGTCAGCTCAAGAAAACGAACGAGTTTGTGTTGCCGCGCTGCGTTAACTACTGAGTGATTCAAAACATATCTGTTCGATCTTCGTTGCACTAAGTCTGTTACGGTTTAAATGAACGTCGCGTCCATCATTCATACAACCTATCATCATCATTCATCAACTTCATATATCATCCATCAACAGTGTACCGTCAACTGCCGCGCACCGGATGACCCGAACAAACAATACCGCCCGAGTGATAGTACAACCAGACCACGGAGCATTCATCAACATCATAAAAGATCAGTATCTGGCATCCTGTTTGATCGCCCCCCCTCCTACCATCCACCATCACCTTACAATTATACAGTCCACTGCTAAAAACGCCACCAACGATACATGAAAACGCTTTATGACTCATCAAAGCATGGTTTACTGATAAGTATATAATATAATATTGTGTGATAACTTAGTGAATTACTCTAGAATAGGCTGCGTGGCGAGTCGATCCTGCACTGCTCATTCTATTATCAGAGTAGTGAAATGTTTGCCTGTCAGTATCTCTGAAATTAAATCGATATACTATTTTCGATTACACTACTAACAAAAAAAGATAATTAAGTATCCTGGGTATCATGGCCTGTTAATCAAGCCTCTAGTGGCGTAAACTGATCAACCAATGTGTCCCGCCCGCCTCGCCACTTCCAGTGTGCAATATAATAGTACATTGTATTAAAGTTGAGTAGTATATTGCATAAGTAAATATGTTAATAATAATAAAACAAATCATTAGGGGATGCTATAACCAATAAGACAGGCCACATAATGAGTCATGTTGGTAAATCTAAATGCTTTTTGGCACGTTGTATGTAGAGAAATAATGGTTAACTTTGAGTAAAATTAGTACGTAGTATAGTCTGAATAACTCTGTGTAATAATCCTAAGTTCTAAGAGAGAGTCTTCTTAAAAAGTTTACGGATATAAGTAAACTGTTTTCCTGGAGAGTAAACAAAAAAACAGACAGCATCTCGTTAATATCTGTAAAGAGTCAACAACAGAACTCTTACCACTAAATACTATTCTCGGTTGTTTCCTCGTGGCTAAGGATCATGACTATGTTAAAATTTCGTCATCTATTTAGCGATCAAGACTTTACACTCCTCTCAATCTTTTATTTGCAGGGCAGAGTGAAGGCTGATCCAGTAAACTCCTTCAATTGGTCGCTCCAGCACACCAACGTTATGTCTTTGCTTGGAGGCTACCCAAAACCACCAGTCTCTCCAGGTTATCCGGTCTACATCAAACAATATGTCCATAAATCTGCAGAATGCGTCTCAACCATATTGTTGAAAGCCGTTTGTTTATATGTGGTATCTCGATGATGAATTGGTTTGTCTTATGCTCTGTCCAAGAAATACAAAACGTCAAAAATTAACACTTCAATATGTCGAAGGTATCAATTATTGTCTTTCGCTCCCATTCCCTCAGGGTCCACGACTCGGTACCGTACAAAATATGGAGAATACTTGTATATTCACAAATATCATTTTCGTGAAAATTGCAATTTCCCTATTCTTCCATAATATGATCCTTCCGTAAGACATGAAAACGTATCTACAAAAAATGCGTTTTTTAGTTGAATATGCAAAATTGTTCGTATATTATTATACTATGAGTAAGAAAATAACCTTAAACGTATCTCATAATTTAAACACAAAAACATAGCTGAGACATTTTTGTGTTTATAGATTCATTTTGAAGTCATTTTATAATACTACATAAAAATAAAAAGACAATATTTAGTAACTGAAAAACATAGGATGATATCCCATTTTTTTTATAAATAATGAACATCATCACTGTGTCAAATGGGAAAAAAATCATTCCGATGCTTAAAAAAAACTTTATTATTCATACTAGTTTTGCTAAAAAGTTTAATCTTGAAAAAAAATTATTTTCAAATTTATTGGTAACACAAAAACGTAAGTAAAACATTTTTTAAAACAGTATTTTTTATATAGATCATCAAAATTACATTTTGTTTTTTAACTTATTTAGAAGAGAATTGATGATTATACTCGTACTTTAAAAAGTTGAAAATTTCATCTTTCTATCATTTTTTGTTTTGTTAAAAAAAACCTCTTGATACAAAAAATAATTACAAGATAAAAAGAACTTTTTATATACTTGCCACGTTTTTAAATTTTCTGTTGAATCACATAAATTTGACAATTCTATGTATTAATAATTTAGGACACATAAGGCAATTGTCAACAAATAATTTTTTGTGCTATTTTACAACAAACAAATATAGAATACTGAAATGTTATTTTGATTTCTATAGTGACGCACGTATATATTAATAATTTAGTTGCTAGGACCACCCCCTTAGAAACCAATAATAGTGGATTGGATTACGCATTTCTTCCGAAATAACTTTTCATAAAAAACAGAATCAACTGAAAATGAATTCAATTCTGCTTAAAGATGGCTAAAATTATTAAAAGAATGCATTGGCATCGTGTTCCGATATATTATAAAAGTTTCAAATGTCTAGCTAGTAGGGAAGTTAGTTAAAAATCAATTGAAAGATTTGTACTGGACAAACAACCACCGGACAAACAAGAATACGAGCTTATAAAAACGTTGTAAAATAATAATACAATGCTATTATGTTTTTCTTTAGTACTAAATACACAATATTAAAGTTAGTAATATCATTTACCTTAATATTTATTTAAAAAAACTATTTGCAAGAATCATATATTATACGGATACGGTAAAGAAGAAAAAAATGTTAAAATAATGTCAGTCTTAAACCATCATTTTATTAATAATATATTATAGTCTTTATGTTGTAAATGTATAAATTTATTCAATGTTTCTTCGCGTGTTCTATCTATTCTATTTTATTTCGTTACGCGGAGACGTACACTTAACGTCTATATAAGTTTTACGTGGTTAAACTTTCCTTATTAAGTTAATCGTTAAAGCATGAACGGTGAATGCACGGTTATATCACATTTTCAACGTGGGTACGCCACAAATATTACCGTTGGAGCGGGTCGGAGCGTCTGAAATAAGAAATGATTTCCTTCTTATAATGTCAAATCTTTTTTACGCTAAGAAAATTATCAACTCGACTTCGATATCTCAAAAGTTTCTTTCATAATTCATTTTATATAATATTAATATGAAATTCAACGAGTTTATAAAACTATTCGTGGCGTTACAGCCAAAAGATTGTAAGTCTCAAAAACATGTTATGAAGTTATGGCCATTTTAAAGCTTCAAATGTTCTATAAAATCGGTGTATGACAAACCTAATTGAATTTAGGTTTTTTAAATGATATATTTCCACAGTGTTAATTAATAACCCATATTATCTAAGATTTATATACAACATTTTTTGTATTTATTAATAGACGGTAATACTTATCAACTTTTGGCAGACAAGATATTACTATTGAAATCACAAAAGAACATCGTCGAAAGTCTTATAGTTGTGGTCCCATTGTGAAAATAGCGATTTTAGAAGCGTTAGATCAATAATTAATTATTTTGTCCATAATACGTCAATTTACACACTATTATGGAACAATTAATTTATCCCTTCCATGGATGGCAACATAGAATGAAAAATAACATTTATTACACAATATACATAATTTTTAAAACATTTCTGACAAAATATATTATAATCAATAAAAAAAATCTTTTTTTTTGAAAAAAGTTAGACACCCAGTAGAAATCAAACCTGCATCTATCGGGTTTTGCGCCCATGCACATAGACCACTATGCAATAGGCGTCATACTTAATTGCGACAAATTTTAACTAATGGCTGTTAATATTAATATTTTCTCAGAAGTGTTTTCAAATTTATGTTTGTTCAATAGATAGAATTTTGCATTCTTAAATTTTGTGAATTATTCGTTGAATAAAAACAAATAGTTAGTTACAAATTTAATACATTGAGAACACTTTTTACTTATTGTTACAAAGTTTTGGCATAACATTTTTGAATCAGCATACTATATTTTGACATCAAGTTTTATTTAATAATACCGTACGTGGTCTTAATAGCCATTTTCTACAACAGATTATATTTGATAAAGGTTTAACTATTAAACCTAAATAAATTCGTTAGTGTCGACTTACAAACTTTTACCTGATCACATTGAACAATTATCAAACTTTTATCAATAATATGACCACATGTAAAAGTACCTCCCTGTGGTCTTATCAGATCCAATTTTTTAAGATGGGTATAGCTATCTGATTGAATACAAATATTTAATTATTAACCCTAGATATCTAAAATTTCGACTTACCAACATTTAGCAGCAATCCTACGGTATATAACCGACATAAATTATGAATTAACTATATATTAAAATTAATAATTCAGATCTTATTTGTTACTCTTTTCTTGACCTCTTTAAAATATTAATTCAGATCTTATTTGTTACTCTTTTCTTGACCTCTTTAAAATATTAATTCTCGCGAATGAAGAGACAGTCATTTAACATCAGTCAATGTAACAGTCTATGTAAAAGGTTTTAGTCAATATAAAAGGCAGAAAACAAATTTTTCAACCAGTCTATACTCCTCGCATTCAAACCATGGAACATTAGGCTCAAAAAACATATAATATAATGTAGTTATAAGGAAAGGTGGCCATACGAGTTAAGAAGAAATTTCTTCGATGTCTTTATTTTAAGATATTTAACTATTTTCCTTTCGATAATTCGTCAGATGACTATTTTCCGACTGCCTTTCTACAAGGCATGCTTAATTTTCACCCTCTTGAATCTCGTCGGTCTCTTCTGCTCTTGAAACACTTTTGCCTCTTATCGCGAGGGATAGTTTCCAATCCTGGTGTCCTAATGAATTTGAATTTACATGCACATGTCAATTACCTATGTAGTCGCAGCCATGATTTATTCTGGATTGGAACCGTTTCTTCGTGTCAAGCCTATCAGGTACCATTAGCGAGGGGTGCAAGATTATTAAATACGCTCCCTAAAGACATATAAATTTTCAATAAAGTACTTGCATTTTGTTTTTGAAACAGTATTTTTCTGTTTATAATTGTATGTTTTTTGTTTTTAAAAATTTTATTTTTCTGTATTAAATTGTATTTAAGTATGTTTTGTTTTTTTTTGTTTTTATTATTATTATTATTTATGCTATATACATTTTTATTCTATATTCTCTTGTGAGGGTAATGTTTGACTTATAATGTAAATCTCATGTTGTGTACGTCTTAAATTTAGATTTTGTACATAATATTTTGTATTCTTAAATAAATAAATTAATAAAGATATAAGCCGAAAGAATTAGTTAAGTAAGAAAATAAGAATAATATACATTGTGATCGATGAAAGAGAATCACTAATTGTGAATCAGTAGTGTGATGAGGTAGTATAACACCTGTTCAATCGACGAGATAGGTAATATTTTCTATTAAAGTACGTGGTAAAACAACGTATATGAGCAAAAGGAATAAAATCCGTTCGGAGAGGCATTCATTCAGCAGCGGATTAGCGCATTAGCGCATTAGCGTCATTAATGTACTAGTTTATAAATGTATGGAATCATGTAGTGAGTTAAACAATATGTTTTCTAATCAGAGTTTCTTATCATTATTTTGTTCTGAGACAAACAATATTCACTGTTATTGGAAATATATTAATGTTTTCTGAAAATCTAGGTAAATTTAATTAAGTATTTGACAGAGAATTTCTTAGAGTTTTATTTAATTATTGATTAAATTTCCTCTAAAATTTATTAAATAGTACAACAATATTATGTATCTATATTGTTGTATATTATTCTGTACACCTCGAGGACGTCTTACGAAACAGGTCCTGATTATTATTAAACTAAGTAGAATAGCTATTATAAACACATAGTATGTTTTATTTTAATTAATAAAATGTATTTTCATCAAAAAATGACAGTTAACACATAAAAGAATGTATATTAATGTGCTTGATAGAAATAAATTATATAGCTTAAACACAGTTCACTCAAACTATGTAATTGAATGTAAATAAGTTGTTGTCAATTTTTAGTATGTCACTCCAAGCGTCTAAATGCTTGATTCAATTTGAAGTGCCAAGCACTTATGAGCTTTGCGCATTCAATTATTATTTAATTAAGCCGAGCAGCCAAGATTACTACTGAATATTTCTATGTTTTAAGACATTATGCGAATGAGCTTTGAATATTTTATGTCGTTAAAAACTTCATACACGAAGCGTAGTCTCACTTATTGTGTTTTATGCAAATTTGACTGCGCGTGGTTATGTCCTGGAAAGAGAAAGACTGAGATCTACACACATATTATATTATATACTACCTACTACCTCCTCCAAGGCTGCTACACCGCGAGTCAAAGCTTCGCGAAAGCTCAACTAATTATCATTCTAAGTGACAAAACTTTTACATCACGTAATAAAGTTTCCATATGATACTTTAATAAGAAAAAAATGTATTATATATGTTAACTATCGTTTTTTTATTCAACAGCTACCCAGGACGGCTAATAAATAAAAGAGTCCATAATCAGAAAACTTCACATTCGACTTGATTTTCCTGAGCCGGACTCTACAGTCTGCCTGTTTGTCTGAATATCTTTTTGATCATATTTTTTGCTGATACACTAATTATTATTTGAGCACCGCATCATTGAAGTTAATTCCTCCAAAATAAAAAAAAAAACCCCGCCACTCACCACACTCGGTCTTAATCGAGCGTATCACATGGCCCTACATTGGCGATGTAAAGCATCTCATCAGTTGAAGTTTGGCCTTGTGGTCGGGAGGCTTCAGAAGAAATTCTTGAGACTCCTTTACTTAAGGTTGTATGTATACTATCCGTGGCCTTATACACAAACTTTCTCTTATGTATGCTCGCATGCTGCAGTCTGTAATTTAGAAGAGATCTTTGTTTAGCTACGTATTTTTTCGACTTATACGAGGTATAAAATAAATGAGAACTCTGCCATTCTGGGCAGTTTTGACTTGTATGTCCCTGATAACCCAAGATGCAGAAACAACCTGCCATTGGTATTGCCAATTGGGAGGGCGATAACTATGTTCAACCAAATTACTTCGGGTGTTGATATATATTCCACTTACTTGAGGGTGAGTTTAGGTGAACGCTATTTAATATAAATTCTTAAAATAGGGTCGCCTTAGCAAAATCGGTATACATCTTTGAAGTTCTATAGATGTATAATTGTATTTTCACTGCTTTTGTACGAGTATGTTTATATTATGTTATCTTTTTATATTTTCATTTTTATCCGTTTTATTACTTTTCTTTTTCTTTCTTATTAATAATAATGTTTCATGTCATGTTGGGAACGTCTTAAACTAATAATTTGTAATATTCACTATATGTTTAAAAATAAATAAATCGAAACCCGAGTCGCAAAAAACGACTCAAATGGAATAGTACAACACTTAAATCCATTAGAATTTTTACTTAATAATTGGGAAAATAAATTATATATTACTAACTGATTATCGTTACATGTGAGTAAAATATGAGTATTCCATTTAGAAAATTAGAAAAGAATTTAATATAATATAAAATATAGTCATCAGATAAATGATAATATAGACGTATTTTTCTTGTTATCTTTATTCATTTGTATCTAGCCGAAAAGCTTTATCTGTTATATTATTGTCGTCGCTTGATACAACAGCCTGAAAAAAGCTCCTGAAAGCAATCTCGGCGAACAAAAACCTGAAAGAGGCAAACACCGTTGACGTAACAAATGACACAGAGTGATATTGGTAACGCCCTTTCATTAAAAAAAACTCATTAGTTCTCCGGCGGGCGCAACAGCGGGGGTCCGTTTTGACCCCATCTGATCACTTGTTACGTTCTTGTTTGTCGGACAAAATGGGTTAACTCGCATCACGTTAACGATGTATTTTGATTATGCAAAAAAGGAATTATAACACATATAATAGGCAATATATACAGGCGCGCAAACAAGGACGGAGTTTCGGATCCGGACCTCCCCAAATAAAGTATATTAAGATAATATAATTTATTATTACTTCGCCTTCTGTTTCTTCGTTTATTTTTACACATTCATACATATAAAATAAACAGTGGCGGCTAGAAGACTTTCTAAGTGGAGGGGTTTTGCCATTAATTATACCAACTTTAATAATGAAGAAATGGGTGATTTTTCAGAATATGTAATATGATTATCTGAGTCGTTATATTTTTATTATTATAGACTTACCATTATCATACAGCGAACGTTTTTACTCACCTAGGGTTATTGGAGTCAGTCCCCAGTATGCCTATACTAACGTCAATGCATTCACATCTTTACAGCGTAGACAGCATTGGACTGAGTGACTCCCGGTCAACTAAAAATAGACGCCATAGCTTTCTTACATTAATTTGTACATAGGCGTCACCATGCGGGAGTATTTAATTGAATTAATTATTTTAATATCTCTATAAAATCGTAGCGGATTTAGATGGATAAAATAAATTAAATAGTTCATTTAATCATTTAATTAAGTAGGTATATTATGACATAATGATAAAAATATTGGACGTGTATTATTGACATGATAGCGATGTGGGGATGATCCCTACGAACCCTTAAGGTAGAACCACCACTGCATATAAAACCAATTTAGGTTACAAGAATTGTCTGGTGGCTCAACTCTGCAGAACCTTGAATCTTCACAGTGATCTAGTGGATATGTTTTGTTCTCTTGCTTTTTTCAAATTAAGTTGCTAATCCACGACTAATTGTATCTGGACGACTGTTTATTTTTATTGTATTTTTTTTAAATTGTATTTTTCTTTTCTTGCATCTGTCTTATCTATCTTATATGTTTTTTTTCTGTTTTTCTCTCTCTCTCTATTTTTTTATAATTTTCAATAACTCTCTAATTATATTTATTACAGCTATACATAATATTTGATCTAATTTATTTTGATTTATTATGCTTTTTGAGTTCACCTGTTATTAGGACCATCACATATTATTTTTTCTATATTATATTCATATTTTTATCCTTTGTGATTGATCCTGTTAGTTGACCTAAATAAATAAAAAAAAATGATCTTAAAATAATTGAGGATCGTGACCCGGATGATTTGGCTGTCGAATAACCTTCTCATCAGGTTCATCCCTCTCCTCTTGGCATTATAATATAATGCAAGGCCTGTTTCAGTGGAAGACCCGTGGCACTCATAAAAACGTGCAACCATCTGGAGCATCACTTATTTATAATATTCCAATGCATCAAACTAATAGACAAGACAGCGTGGACCGGACGATACAAACGGACACTAATTATCCTAATAATTATTACTTTTAAACAACGCGCATTTGATAACCACTTGTGGATGCGATATATCGGTATAACTCGTAGGTGAATACCTTAGTTATAACTGTAGGTCAAAGTCAAATATTTATCACTAGAATAAAATGGCGGTATTCGGGCATGAGGAATGTACCCGGAAAATGCGAGAGGGGTCCATGGTTGAAGATAGCAGGTGGGGTAAATTCTGAAGTCAGTGGCAGTTCTAGTTGGTATTATAATACATCTGAGGTGTTTTCAAGTTATGTATGTTCAATATATTATGGAATGTTACATTCTCAAAATCTATAAAAATTATTCGTTAAATAAAATAAATGGTTTACAGAATTTATTAATCGGAAAGAAAACGTCACAGAATTCCAAATCACTTTGGTATATTTATGTACGTTATTTAATTTAATCATTATTAATTGTCCTCTGCTACGCTTCCCATTGATCTTTCCTTGAATGACAAGTTGGGGAATGCTGTATTTTTGTCCTCTCATAATGTGGCCGAGGTACTGTTGTTTCCTGGTTTTGATACTACGTAGAACTTCTCGGTCCTTCCACATTCGATTGAGAACTTCAACATTTGTCACCCGATCAGTCCAAGAAATTTTGAGGATGCGTCTATACAGCCACATCTCGGAAAGATCAATGGGGAGCTTAGCAGAGGACGGCGCCGCATTTCGTGGCTTAAGAACCTCCGTGATTGGTACGAGTGCAGCTCCACTGAACTATTCCGGGTAGCAGACGACAAAGATAAGATCGCCTTGATGGTGGCTGACCTCAGCTAGGGGATGGCAAAATAAGAAAAAGAAGATTAATTGTGTTTATAGTAGAAATTGGGCGATCCCAACGGAAAATATTTGAATAAAAAGTTTACCTCTAATAATTATACTGTCGTACGATTGACCTTTACTTAGAACTTAAATTCGAGGAATCGAATTTAATTATCTTCGGAAAAGTATATTTCTCTGGAATCGTTATTTACTTATGCAAATGATATCAAGTTTCTTTTGTAACATTCATGAGAGATTCTTTCTCGCAGTACAAAAAAAATCCCGTTCCTCGCTTGGTTGTAAATTGTATTTATTTTTTCAGGCATCAAGGGTTTTTTCTAATAAGTTTTATTTTTTTAAGCGTTCAGATGCTCCGTATAAATTTATTTCCAATAATAAGAGTTCTATTTCCGCGTAGCAACATTTTCGTAATTCATGTGGTGATCTGTCGGTTTTCATTTTTTATTTCATTTTTTATGTATAATTTTTTTATTCTTATTTTATACAAGTACCTACCTACCTAATAGAATAATTTCTATATATTATATTTAATTATTTTTTTAATTATTTCTTAAGTAATATTTATTAATTTAAAAAATCGGTGTGTGTACTTATTTACGCGCGTTAGAAGTTATACTTATTTGGCGTAACAAAACAAAAACAAAACATGTGATAAGCTAGATTCTTCGACCAGCTCTTAATTAGCTTGTTCAATTACACACTCAAAAAAAGAGCCACTTATTGGAGCGCCGTTGGTTTATTTCTATACACTTATTTAACTTATATTACTAAATTATATAACTATTCCTCGTTTTTTTATTTTTAAAAGTAACAACTGTCATTCTCACGTTTAATCGTTTGTTTATGTAAGGAATTGTAAATGGCCAACAATAATAAATTTGTTGCCGAGGCAACGAAACAATTCTACTGTCAAACTTGCATTTGTATACAGCTGACTGATTAGCAGCCAACTTCATACTGCCGCGCACTTTCTTAAAGGTATGCGCGCGCAGCTCTCAATTTCACTCTCTACCAAACGCCCCAAAAGAAGTATAACTTCAAAAATTAATAATATTTTTTACACATTATCATTTTAGCATCTTCTTTCTCTTCATCATTTGTAGCATTTTACGTTAAGTACGAACTGTTTCCATGTACATATTTTACCATTAATCTCCAGGTGATGTTATATTTTATACAAGAGGACCATTTTTTAAAATTATTTTTTAATGCTTGAATGAAGAATGTTCTTTCTTCGGCCATATCCGTCCCTTAGTTGGAGCATGATGCCATTTTAATATTGTTAACTACCAATAAATTATTAAGTATAATCAGTTAGATTTATGTAGTTAAATAAAACAAAAATATAGTAGGTATTCAATACAAAATAATAATAAATAAATATCTGTTGAGACTATTACTAAGATCGTCATCATGGCCTGGGGGCCCGGGCTCAGCA
The DNA here is from genome assembly GCF_057557595.1 of Rhyacophila brunnea. Lineage (NCBI taxonomy): Eukaryota > Metazoa > Arthropoda > Insecta > Trichoptera > Rhyacophilidae > Rhyacophila > Rhyacophila brunnea. The sequence continues at coordinate 45,618,408 of NW_028233276.1, forward strand.
GGGACTCGTCGTGCCATGTCGACCAGATAAGTGAAATAAATACACATCACAAATTTGCTCTAATATAAAAAAAGTCGCCTGCTTAAAATATGAAGCTGTGCGATGCAATTTTTAATTATGTGTTGATCCTCGACAACTCCATAAATCCGTATTTAAAAAAACGCTAAAAATACACATTAATTTTACCTCGTTCACCATTAAATTTTAACAAAGCTACTGTAGAGCGTCACACTCGCTTAAGAATGTGGGCCCATGATCGTCATACACATATATTTGGGTTAATGTCCTCTATCTGGACTAAATGTTTTCAACCAAACTAACAATTAACACTTTAACATATTATCCAATCCATAAATCCATTATGTTAGACAATGAAAAATAATGAACTTCTATTCTATACCACACATGAATAAACACGAAGCACGTATCCCGGCTAATTGCGACTGAAAGAAAAACACTTGCAGGCAGGCCAAGTTGAAAATTTTCAATCGACTTGTTCCCTCACGTACCGATTCAACTTTTAGATTGGGCCTTTGAAACTGTAAAATAGATTTTCTCCTTACGTTAGACTTAAGACTTGAGAGCATCTACTTTTAAACTTGATCTCGTTAAACGTATATGCCTTGCGAATAACATGATATCATCTTCTTAGTCCAGTTTGTATATATGTTTATTTAAACTCAGAAAATTATAATATATCGGGAGGGGGGGGGGAATTTAACTTCACATACGAGTGGTTCACAAAAAATATTATGGACCAAGTCAATCAAAATGGAATTATAAGAAGATATTTTGACCAAAAGTTAAAACTCCTTTTGTAAAATTCAGGAATGTTTTCACTGTATATTCCTACCATATTTTGATAGTACATGGATCAATTTAAATAAATAGTCGAAAAAGAAAGTATATATAAGCTTTATTAATATTAGCAAATTAATGTGAGCAAAAACCTCTTTATTCTGCTGAAGTAACTGTCAAAATGGACATGATTCACATTCAATTTTACGTCTTATCAATACTAGTATTGCTATTTATGCGGAAAATTGTAAAGCTACGATTGTGATAATAACACACCATATAGAAATATGTTTTATCTAGCCACTTTTATGAAAATTGGACTTGATCCATAATAATTATTGTGAACCACCCATATGTCATATTTTTTACAATATTGTTCGTATGAAAGGGTCACCACTTATCGGGGGGTGTTTTAAGTTAGAATTTAACCCCCGATGATATGTATAATATGTTCAGAAGGTTGCATCGTGTGTGTGACATGTGATGGGCAGCATTAATGGAAATAAAAGTTGGTATTTTTGTACTGCTTATATAATGGCGCAAATAGATTGGTTGTCATTACACGGCGCTATAAAAAGACAGTATGTATATTAATTTAAGTTATGAGTGAAGGCGTAATATGGTACTTTTGGAAGAGATATTAAAAAGGGAACGGCGAGCTGCTCGGGTCGATCACATATAAGGAGCAACAACATGTCAGTTGTAGGGTTGTAATAAACCTCTACAAAATAAACAGTGATTGGCTAAAGTACAAATAACAAGGACATAGTTATTGCAGATTTGGACAAAAAAAAGTTATCCTTCACATATACGTACTCGTACTTTAATTAAAATCCATCTCTATACAAAAATGTTTTCTGCAACATTTTTGGTTTCATATTATATTTTTACTAACTTCTCTCACTTTTGGAAAGCTGGAGATGACAATTTAAATAATATAACCTCATAAATATTTAATTTTCACTTTTTAACCCCGTTTTGGCTTAACACCCTCCAATATTGAAAATCATCGAGAATAAAATACGGACTTGCCTTACCTTACTTATAATTCCATAATAAAAACATGATAAACAGAATAAATGATAGTAATAACGTGTGAAAATGAGTAAAACAAAATAAACAGGTATACTTTTTACCTTTATTGACAGCGCAGTTTACTCCTGTCGGCAATAACTACGCGTAGGTATCTACGTTTTAACGTAGAATAAAATTAGCTCGTAAAAGACGGAAGCTCTCCGAATATTTTGAATTATAAATATTATTATACAGGTAATGTTAAATGAATAAAACATTAAAGCGTGACAATGAATGATAATGAAGAGACCTTTTTATCTTTTAATGTTACACAGAACTCAAAAGAAAATAAATAAAGTTTACAGAGCAGATAATTACGACCGCAGCACTGTTATTTCTTCGCTTCCGGAAGAGATGAAAACGGAAATAAGACATTCCATTCAATAGGCACACGGCTCTCAACTGCTGTTTCGTGAATAATTTTACTTTGTATAACTTTTAAATGCCTTAGAAACATACATATTATAAAAGTCTTTGAAGAGTCGCATGACTATTAGTTTAATTTTGTAGTAGTTAGGTAGAGTACAGGTGACAAAATTGGTAAGCCACATTTTTCTATATCCTATGGATGTGGGTTTGAGTCCTGCCTAGTACTATATTATAATATATAGACAGGCCTTGCGTGACCCTGAATGTCAAGAATAATAGATTCAAGCCGTGGAGAAGACCGTGGTGTCATAAAGCTAACTCACGATTCTCAGAAGAAGAAATTATAGGTGTGTCACTAAGATTATGTGGACTAACAAATGTGTATACTACAACGTGATACAATAAAACCACGGTATTCCGGTTATATTATGAAATGACAAAATTTTATTATTCCTCAGCCCAATGAATATCGAAGGAAAGATCTACAGTACTTATACGTGGCAAAGGAAGACACTCCGTGGACTAAGAATCTCCACGACTGACATGAATAAAGCTCCACCAAACGGTTAGTTAAACTATTTTTTATATCCAACGATTAATTCACAAGATTTAAGAATGTAACAAATTTATATTTTATTTAACATACACAATTAGATAGATCCTGATCCTGATGGGATTTCGTCGTGGATTCATTGGACTCGCGCCAATGTGCTTTACCAATTGAGCGAAAGACGTCCTAATAAATTATAACGGTGAAATTAACTAGTAGTTTTACCATGAAACTTTTATCAAATTGCGTTAATTTTTGCCTTAATTTTTAACAGACGTGCACTTTTTTCAAGTACGTGTGTTAGTATCTGAGATGTTTTCAAAATGATGTATGTCAGTTAAACAAGTAGTGATCAAGATTTATTTTGTAATAAAATACAACGATCATAATTCAAATTCAAATACAGTGAACATTCTTCTTCTTCTTCTTTCGACCATGTCCAATCCTAATAGGATCATATGGGCTTCCACAGAGTAGAGGTTTGTATTAACAGATTTTTGTTTTTTACGAGAAATGGATGTCAGCCACTTGCTCAACCTATTAGGTCCATACCCTGACAGACACAAATTGAAAAACAATTTGTGTACTTGCCAAACCCAGGATTCGAACCTGGGACCCACGGCGTTATAGTCCAAAATTTAAGACGTTCACAACGATGAAATTAACATCGCTCTAATGACGGCTGATATCCGATAGGGGATAGCACACGCTTGAGAAGAATATCCGTTATCAACATCGCTGATACTAAAACATGTGGCTGGTCTCAGCTTTCTCCATTTTTTACTATTCCAATATCTTCGAAAAAAATCGTGAATATGTTAAATTCCTATAAGGCTGTCGAGATCTTTTTGTGGCTTTCAAGGATCCATATAAAGTACACCTTGCTTGTGACGTAAAAATCATTCTACGCGCGAGATCGACCAAGAAAAATATCTGCATTTTCATATGCATAGTGATATTTTACCCAAATAAGTGAGTAAGTTTAGTTTATCAGTAAATACCTCGACCATCAAATGTCGTTTTCTAAAACAACTGCAAAAATTCTTCTATACCATGTCCTCTAAAAGAAATCAATTTTTATTTTATCACATTTTCTAGTGCTTGGTATTCTCATTCATATACCAAAAGAAAACTACTCAAGTATACATTGGTAAACTAAATAATCCTCGATAAAATAATGTGATATTCAAAATCTTTTTGTTGAAATTCGTATTCGCGTATTGCGTTGCTTTCCAAAAGATGTTGAGAACGAAATATTCAATAGCTTGTAAATATATTACTAGAGTTGTCACTTAAAGACAAATAAAAGGTCAAAGATGGGGCCTGCTTTGGAGACAAGTTATTGATGACGCTCTTTTCCACAATACGAAAAAATGAAACAAGTGCCCAATGCTGCGGAAAGCTCTTTCAAATAATATTAAATAAATCCATGTAACGCAATTTGAATTGTTTCAACTCAAACTTAGGGGCGAACGAATAAATATTTGAAAATACGTTTTAAAACTAACTGTAACTTAAGAAAATAGATATCGAACTCTATAGTATAGTTATTTTTATCTTATTCTCTGGGTTTCGTCTTCTAGTGAAGGTTATCGACAAAGTATAAAGTTTATGTGCGTATCCTGGGCCAATAACTCAAATTGTATTATCAAATTTTATTGAGTTTTACATATAGTGAACATAATAAATAATTAATTTAAGACGTTCACAACATGACATTTAGAAACAAAGAAATATTATTAAAGCAGTATTATATAAAAAAAATAGATTAGTATTAATATTAGAAATTATAAAATATACAAAAACAAGCAGACCCTATTTTAAGAATTTATAAAACAATGCCCATCTATTTATATTCATCATACGTAGGTGGAATATGTCAATGTCTGAAGTGATTTGGTTGAACAGAGTTATTGCCTGCCCAAATTGGCATTTCCAATGGCAGGTTAGTTCTGCACCTTGGGAGAACAAACAACTAATGTTCCCGAATTCTAAGATAGTTATCAGAGACAATATAATATTATTATAACCAAAATATTTTTGAAAAAAGTAAGGCACCCTGCAGGAACCGAGCCTGCATCTCTCGGGTATCGTGCCCACGCACATAATTTTAACTAATGGCTTTTAATATTCACTGAAGCTCGAATATTTGTTGATAAAAATAGTTAATTAAAGACAGAACATTGTTTAAAAAAATATTTATGTTGTGCTTATGTCTTCCTTTAAATGTCAAAACGGCAAATAGAAAGAAGTATTTAAAAATAACAGGCGGACACATCAATAGTATTTATTAAAGTAATTATAGAGTATAGTTTGTTTTCAAATAACACAATTTGATAAAGTATAATTATTTCTAATGATAACATCTATGACTGTTAAAAATTCAAGCCCACTTCACCCACTTGGCGTACAGTAGTATTGGCACTAATCCAGATTTCCTCCAAATGTCATTACTTATTCAAAACAACTTCCGCCTGTCCTGATAATTTAATTCTCGTTGTTATGACTCTCATAATGTTATAAATCATTGCCAATAATAATACAATAATATAATGAAAAACTGTAAAAAAAAAAATACACTTAGGCGTTCATCGACTTTACTGCTAGTGTATTGACTTACAAGTGGGCGCAGCACATGATAAATAAAAATGTTCTACAAAATAATTTTGTTTCGATAAATGTAAATGAATGTGATTCAAAAATAAACCTCACCTTCATTACAATAAGGGCCCGCAGCGTTACTACGATACAGCGTTGCTAATTTAGCGATTTTCTTGTTCTTTCTTTAGCTTGCAAAAAACGCATCTGGCTTGTGGCGTTTTTATTAGAATTTTTTGATGCCTCCACAGCTTTTAATGTATTGTAGAAACGCTAGATATTTAGTTCATTTATTTTCATGCACATCAAATTTCTAACTATCAGATACTTAATACAGGTAGGTCGGTACCTATTTTAATGAGAAATAAAAGACAATTTCATGCATTATTCAATGTTTTTGTATATTACTCCGAATTTCCACGTATATAAAATAATATGTTAACAATTATTACTCATCTAAAAGGTATGTTCTTTAATTCTTTATGTCTGTCTTACAAGATAGAAGTTTTCTTCATCAATCATGAAACTTCAACTGCCTAAAACAATCTATAATAGTTTAGGTAAGCTATGTGCGATCCGATAAAAATAGTGCACCCTTTTTTAATATTTTTTATAGGTTTTCATTGAACTAAGAATAAACTATAATATGGTGTTGGTAATTTTTTTTTCAATTCATTAAGCCCTGCCTAAACCATACCATATTCGTTACAAAATATTCTTCTATCTATAAATATCTAAAATTATGTATGGTTTAATGGAATAATTTTAGTTATTTTATAGTATAGATAAACGAATAGTTTGGCTATTATCAACTATATAGCTTAGATTAGGCAGGGTTTAATTGAATTTCAAAACTAACAAACAATATCAACAGTTGCAGACTTAGTGTAGTCTCATTGTAGTTAGGGATTGCAATAACGGTTTTAAAAATCTAAAATACCGGAATTTTCGGTATTAAGAAACCACAGTCGTTTACGTTTTGAAAATGAATTTATTGTTATTTTTCATTGCTTTTTTATCTACTAACTGTATTGCCTATTCAATTGAGGGTATAAGTTATGTGATGCTAAAATGAAAATATATTAACTGAATCCAACAACGGTGAAATAACAACAAAACAAAATCCATCAAACCTACTTATAAAATTGTCCGGATAAATTAACATAATATTATTTCGAAATATAAAAGATCAGTGACAAATTTTCAATAATTATTCTATAATGCAATTAATGATATGACTGTATAAGGGTTGAAGGAGTTTTTCTTGCACCCGCACTTATTTGCACTTAATGAACTAGCCTTTTAGAGTTATTTAGTTAAAATTATCAATATATTTAAATTATTTGTGAAAATCACCAGTTCTACAATATTGTATAGTATTTATGATCAAGAGATATTTTTAAATGTAAACATAATGTAAGAAGGTAGATTTTTGCTATAAAATAATGTTTTAAACAGGTTTTAATAGCTATATTTACTGTTTCTTTATATTTTAACGAATACCGGTATTAAACCGGTATACAATAATAAATACCGAAAAACTGGTATTGATATTTTCATTCGGTATTGCAGTCCCTAATTGTGGCCTCAATGAAAACAAATACGTTTGACTGACAAAGTTTAGTGTGCAATATTTATGTCGGATCCTAACAGCCTACCTCCATACTTCCCCACTGAAATCTACAAATAGAGCTAGAAAGCATATTTATGTAATTTGTATAACAAAATGAAACTGAAATATGGTATCTATTCGGTTTACAGATAATTATTTGAATGAACCTACTCCTATTAAATTTTGATTATGTACTAATTAACTTGTTCATCTTGCAATGATCAATCACAAGGACATATTATTGGCTGTTGGCCCAAATGACAAAGCATATTCCTGATAAATTCAAACTCACAATCATAAGTACATTTATTTAGTACCTACGACAAAAAATAATAACATACAGCACTTTTTAAATGAAACTTTTATTGTTTTAATATAATGGTTACCACATTTATATGTAACAAAAACAAAAAATATTTCAATCCCTGCTTCTTGTATTCGTTCGCAGTATTGAAATGTATAAGTCAATATTATTGTAATTGGAAAAAAGCTTTCCGTATAATTTCGAGCTTTTGTAAAACTTTATCTGTATGGAATTCGAGATAAATTCTGAAATTTAAACTTGATTTGTTACGATATGTTATTTTACTCGATTTTACTATTATTTTACAGGTTGGATGTATCATTTTTTTATCGTGAGACTAAACCTATATTTTTAATCTCATTATATTATTAAACGCGATAACTCGGGCTGGATCCTGGCTTCCTGCAACAACTCCTTCTACCAATCAAAATAAGTTCCTTATCAACATAGAATCCCAAGGCTTATCTACTCAATAAATTAGTATTCTGCTTCTTCTTCAGCACTGTATTGAATTTCTCGACATTACTCTATTTGAATATATGTACATAATTTGAAAACATCTTATGCATATACACACTAGAAAAAATTATTTTGTAGTAAAAATACGACACCCGACGTGATTTGAACCTGTATCTCCTGGATTCGCGCCAGTATGCTTTTTCAATTAAGCTACGGGCATCTTAGTTAATTACGATGATTTTAATTAGTAGTTGTTACATAAAATGCTTATCGAATTGCTTTGTAATGTTGTCTATCGGTTTTTGTACATTAAATTAAGGTAGGTAATTAATTAATTTAATATACTAAAACCGATAGTCAACATTATAACGCAATTCGATAAGCATTTCATGTAACAACTGGGTACTAGCTAAAATCGACGTAGTTTACTAATCTTAGTATTCGGGTACGTATTAGTACGGATACCCGTAGCTTAATTGGAAAACCATACTGGCGCGAATCCAGCAGATACAGTTTCAAGTCCCGTCGGGTGTCGTATTTTTTCTACAAAATGATATTTTCTAGTGTGTATATGTATGTATTTTTTTCAAATTATGTATCTTCAATATATGGAATGTTACTTTCTCAAATCTTGGGTCTTATTTGTTGAATAAAAAAATAGTTTATTAAATTACTCTCTTTGTGAAAATGGTCTACATTTTCATCAACTAGTCAGCACAGTCTCACAATCTTGTTAGATTGATCTGCGATTTAATTTGTGTACATAACATACAATTCAGCGTCGTATGTCTTTTCTTTCAAATATAACCGTTCCTGATAGGCACATCCAGACATTTAAAATTCTAAAGCCATAAAATACAATACGAAACGGTTATAATATTCATACCTTCATACGAGTTATAGATCTGTAACTACATTATTAGCAATTTAATTTAGTTGAATATATTTACAAAGTATCTAGTATAGAAAGGCACATTCAGCGCCTAAAAATGGAATAATTTCATGACTAAACAAACATCGCTTTTTGTTGTAATAAAGTTAGACAAAAACCTGAAATGGAAGTAGTTAAAGCACGTACTTTGAAGAATAAATTAATCGTTACATAAATTTAATCATCCAGTGATACTTATAACAACGTATAAAACGGCCAATCGGTAGACCTAGAGGCCGCTGGCTTGACGAAATAGTTGAGTTTATAGACACAATTAAACTGTCAGATTATAGACATTGATATGTCATCTGTGAATAATAATCATAGCTCATTCATATTATTATTATCACTCTGATTAGTTATGAATGGTAATAACAGGTTTACGATAAATTTTTGTGTATTTCTCCAATTTGAATCAAATGATAAAATACTGACTTATTTATATGCGGGTTTGCTAGTTTGATTTCTATTATGTCAGGTTCACAAGATAGTGTTTAGTATATTTTACGATTTAATATGTAATAAGTTATAACAGTATCTACACTACTGTACAAATAAAACTTTAGTACTATACAGCCTGCCAATAGAGCGTGTGACCCAATATAAATATTTTGGGTTAATGAGAAATGGGATCAGTATAAATAATAAAAACGAAAATTGAGATTCCAAAAAATTCATTTTTCAAAATGATAACTCTAACCTACGGCTGAAACAACTGTAAACCCCCCCCCCTCCCCCAAATTTGACCATTTTCGGGCGGACTTATAGGAATATAAGCAGGGTCGATTAAGAACGGATCAATTTCTGGCGCCTGAGAACATTTTAAAGCCATCCTTTGACAACTTAATTAATTATTTTTTTAATAATAGTCATTTTTACTAATTTAAGACTAATAATAATGAGAAAATATTTATACGCTGGTATTAGGAAGGAAATATCAGATGTCCTTGCTGGCAAAGATTCCTGATTTTGTTATCTTAGGAAATAATAAAACACTGCAGAAGACGACACTACATTTCACAGTTTAAAACTTAAATAATAGATAATATGATTACAGTTTCACAGAGCATAGACCACATTGATGATGGACGATCTTCAATATGAGATGTAATGGAGAAGAAGTATATAAACGAGATCTACTGTATACATCAAATTTTTATTTAAATAAAATCATTATTTGATATGTAGATATTATCAAGCTATAAAAACACTAGGTACACGACAATTTAGTACGTATTTATATATTATATAGACGCATCCTCAAAATTCCTTGGACTGACCGGGTGACAAATGTTGAAGTTCTCAATCGAATGGGGAAGGACCGAGAAGTTCTACGTAGTATCAAAACCAGGAAACTACAATACCTCGGCCACATTATGAGAGGACAAAAATAAAGCATTCCCCAACTTGTCATTGAAGGAAAGATCAATGGGAAGCGTAGCAGAGGATGGCGCCGCATTTCGTGGCTTAAGAACCTCCGTGATTGGTACGAGTGCAGCTCTACCGAACTGTTCCGGGTAGCAGACGACAATAATATAAGATCGCCTTGATGGTGGCCGACCTCCGCTAGGGGATGGCACAATAATAAGAAGAATATATTATATCAAAATGGATTTATTGTGGTTAAATATCACACCAAAAGATGTTTGATAATAAATATATTTGTCGGCTTGCTACGAAAAGTTTTCAACTTCAAAAATTAAACAATAGAGATAATAGCATTTAAAGTTTTAGTTACACTAAATATAATATTTAACTTAGATATATTTAATGTATCTATTTGTATATATTTTTACATGAATTTACTAGTATTAATTCAATAAATCATGCAGAAATTTCTACTAAGAAACACACAAATCTACGAAAATAAATCAAGTAACTTGGGGAGTATTTTTATAATTACAATATAGTCTGTGAAAAGTTAGGCAGTGATATTTCTAAAATTCAAATGATTGTCGTTTTTTATGGTATAAGAATTTTCGTGACCTACGGCAATGACAGAATGATATATAATATTCCCTTGGGTATATATAACTCAGGCATTAAAAACACTCGAGTTTGTGAGCTCACGCGTCAGTTATTGGTGACCACACAAAACATGGACGTCTCTGAACCAATCCGCCCCGCACCACACTCGGTCTTAATCCAACGTATCACGAGACCCTATGTTTTGTATGAAGTATCAGCAATTGTTTACGCACAAGAATGTCTCAGGAGCAAATACTCAATACTGAGATTGCCCCGCTCTCATGTGCGCTTTGACTGAGTTTACTGAAAGACGCAATTTAATAAAACGTGCCATGGGAGAGAAAGGTATAGAGACTTAGAAATAAATGAATTTAATGATAATATATAAGATACAAAAAATAAAGCTAATACAATACGGATAAACAAAACTATGTAAAGAGATTTTCATGTCCGCAATACGACGCTACAATGTTTAAAACGCAACATAATTGGTCTTTGTGGCGACCAGATTGGACGGCCTGATGGACTCAACAGCTGTTTGGACCGACTTAAGCATTTCTTCTCTCTCGGAAAACATTCTCGGACGTGGTGTGGTTTACATACTGTAGTGCTCCGCCATACGGACATTTTGGCCGGGTAACAAGTCCAAGCTGATAGATCTTGGCAGTGATTCCGCAATGGCCAGTCAAAAACTGATTGGTGTAGTGATCAGGAGTCAATTTGGTTATCTCCAATCTACATTGTATATTCAATAAGAACAAAATATGTATGCCTCTCCTTGGTATAAGCATCGCACTTTCGATGCCAGGTCTTTGACGCTGCATTCTTTACTATTGGTAATAGATGGATTATGAAGAAGTACTGAAATCCCGAAAATGCGATGCTCCCCAGCCTTATAACACATCCACACTGATTTCGTCGGCATGGCTGTTCATTTCTTTCTCTAAAGCGATACTTTAAAACCAATCTACGCATTACAGGCCTTAGGTACATGGCAGTAGTCGTGAGACGTGACGATTTACCGAAGGTTCTCGTTATAAATTTTCTTATAGTCGCAACGTCATTATTTTGTATATTTAATTTTAATTTAATTCTCTAATTGAACACAGTAATTCATCAAACTTCTTGAAAATGTCTAAAAAAGATAAAAATTAATGTTACGTAAACAAATTATATTTTCTTTTGTAATTCAACATTTTTCTATAAATATATCGTAAATATTATCTGGAAATAACTGTTGATAAATAATTATTGTTATGTTAGATATTTTGTCACATCGAATATCACATCGTCACATCGATATCGTAACTACATTATATATATTATTAAATAAAGAACGCTATATTCTGAAATATTGATTACAATAATAAAAGTTTAAACAATCGCTTAAGAGAAGCTTTTATTTGTATTTACAAGAACGACTTTGTTTTCAAAATTCTAAATGTAGGACTCTACTCTTACAAGCATCGGTACCAGTAAATCAACCCCTAGTAACAGTCTATTCTCAGTCGTTAGTATTATTTGAGAATCGTACCCACTTGCAATTTAGCTATCTTCTGCAGATCTTTAAGACAGAGTGAAGGCTGCGCTATCCCTATTTCTTTGATTTGCCTTCTCCAGATGTTACATAAAACCACCAATATCTTCAGATTTTTCGATCCATGATAAGTATAACAACCTTTATTTTTAGTCTCTGAATGATAAATTGGTTAGTCTTATTTGTATCCAAGGAATTCGAAGCATTTGGAGCAAGCACCGCATTTCACTGTCAACAAACTATTGATCACTTTGAAATGCGTTTGATGGCCATCACTCACGGCAAACTAAGCTATTATAAAGGATACTAATTTTGTTGTTTTTATAATTCCACGACCCTTTTATATACGTAATAGTACGACGTGTCATAACATTTTTAATAATTTATATACGCCTTCTTATTTCAGCTTTACATCCCCTATTTCCTTAATTATAGTAGTTGCCACGTATACAATTCTAAGTAATATTATATAACTCATATTCTACAAAAACGTTAGTTGGCGACTTTTCCCAGCAATCTATATTCGAGATCATAAATAAAACATTTTTTTCTAATATCCAATAGAAGCTGAAAGTTTTAATTCGACATATATTATTTCCGTCGTAAATTTTTCCTGTTAACAAAGAAAGTTACGCACATTTAATATTGACAGGAAAAGGTTTAACAGCTTTCTTTTACGCCTTTACTTAATTTATTACATTGTGAATTTTACGGCATCCTAAATGACATTGGTAATGCTTTCAATGACATCCATCATTGATTAATGCCAACTACTGAAACCTTTCTAAAATAATTATCTTTAAAAAAAAAATTTTTTTAATTTATTTTAATTATTGACAAATGCTAATTATAATTTATTGTGTTTGGAAAACTATGGGAAAAGTTTTAATTTATTTCTACAATTATACCATTTCAAGAAACGTTAAGAAAAATTGCCAAATAATGATTTTTTTTTATATATATTATAGAATGTGTCTACAGATTTTGAATAAGAACCGGTTGATATTTTGTTGAGGCCTTTATAGTTTATAGTATAAATGTAAGCGATGCTCGAAAAAAAGCATGCGACAGGTACCTAATGATAATATTAATACCAACTAATTTTACTTGCAGATTTATACGTAAAAAGGTTTACTTCTTCTTCTTCTTCTTCCACCCTGTCACGTCCCAACATTGGTGCATAGGGCAAGCACAAGTTGGCGCCACTTCCCTCGGTCTATCGCCAACTCTTGCGCCTCCCGCCATGTCAGACTTGCAGCACGTAGGTCGCTCTTGTAGCACCGCTGCAGGGTGAGGGAGGGTCGGTCAAGCGACAGAACCCTTGAGGCTGTATCACAAGGGTACGAAGTGCCGCACTCTTTGGCGGCATCCGGAATACGTGTCCCAGCCACGTAAAGCGTCTCTTCGTGATAACTTCAATCACCGAAGGTTGTTGTGTCTGCTCACGAACTCAGGTGTTTGTAACGCGGTCATACCAATGTACCCCTAAGATTCGGCAGAGACATCGATTCTCAAAGCTCAAAAGCCGAGACTCTTGAAGCTTAGTAAGATGCCATGTCTCACAGCCATACAGAAGCACAGGTAGCACGCACGCATTAAACAAACGACATTTGGTCCTCACAGAATACAGCCTTGATCTCCATGCGACTCCAAGTTGGTTGAACGCAGAGCCCGCCACACCCATGCGGATTCCAAGCTCATTAGAAATACCACCATCATCGACAACTGTGGCACCCAAGTATTTGAAGCTGGACACCAGCTCGACGGGCAGACCGGAAACCCGCAGAGGAGTGTCGGCGTCGATGCGTGCAGCACTGCACATGGATTTGGTCTTAGCCGCATTCAGATGTTTACACTTTACTTATTATTATATATAAATTTGAATTCGATTGCCCGCTTATGGAATTCGAACGAGCGGAGCTGTTTGCCAGGGTCCGTCCTCACACGGGCCCAATTGGTCATGGAGATCTGGTAGCAACCGAGGCCAACTTTGCGGCATTTGAGAAATTTGCAGCGTCGTATGGGGAGCGGGATAGACCCGACTCTTCTGTAGACTCATCCATTTCAATTCGTGACACTCAGTATGCGGGTACACAAAGCGCTTAACGTCAGCGGACAGCAGAGCCAGTCCAAAAACAAACATTTTCTTTCTTAACTTTCTTCTTTCAGCACTACGGTGCATGGTTGCAGCATCAGTCCCGTGCGGCTCCGTCTCGGGACGGAATGAGCACTTAAAATCACTTCTTTCAGACACGTTTAAAGCGTCATAGAAAGCGGCCGTGCATATCCACGGTTGTGCATATATGACGGGTGGTGGTGGGCACTTTAACGTAGTTAATTTGATTTTCTATAGTCTTTCTTCGACAAAAGCACTATTATATTTTCATTTAAATAAAATTATATCAAAACAAACAAAAAACACCATGTATGTGAGTAACCAAAGCATTTTCCTTGTATTTACAAACAATGCATCGAATGCTATCGACGGAAAGTGTTTTATAGTGACAAATTTCACTATACCTGCTAAACACATTTTGCAGTTGCAAGTATTATAATAAAAATAATTCACCTTTAATAAAACACTTTATTTGGCTTTTCAGAAAATATATAAGTACCTTTATATTATAAAGTTAATAATTACATTAATTTCATGATTTCTAATAAACAATATTCAATTTTATATTCAGTGCATAATATTTAAAAATGAAACATTCATTATTGGAAACATATATAATATATAGATATAGATATCTAAGTGTCTATGTCAGTGGCGAAATGTAGAGGTAAGCTGTAGAGATCTGACATAAATAGTGCACACTAAACTTAGTCATATTACATTATTTGTTTTCATTGAAGTGAGAATATAAATTTCAGATGGTATAGATTAGTTTTTTTTAAATTTAATTAAACCCTGCCTAAAGCAAACCATAATAGATATTCGATAAAAAGAAAATTATTCCGTTAAATTGAAGGTACATAGTTTTAAATATTTTAAAGATAGGCAAATATTTTTTTTATCTATTATGGTTTTGTTCCACAGCCTAATTCCACTCTTTGCCATTGATCGATGTAGTTATAATACTTTAAAAAAATGATAAATTGACTCATTCGCTGCTGACTAGATAATGACTATTTATTGTTGTTTTAATTTAATAAAACGCAATTTTTTTGTCGTACTTATTCCACGTTTAATCAATAGATTAGTACCGGTTTCGTCCGCCTCAGAGGGACATTTTCAACTGTCAGACAGACTGGACAGTTGAAAATGTCCCTCTGACGCGGACGAAACTAGTCCTAATCTATTGATTAAAAGTGGAATAAGTACTACAAAAAAATTGCGTTTTATTAAATTAAAACAACAATACAATGCAGTTCCACCATGAATTGACAGTTAAAAGAAGAAAAAAATGACTATTTAATTATCACCTTTAAAATGCACGTTAATTACATCGATCGGCCGCCTGGTCATTACGCGCCAGGTGTGTCTTCAGCGTCCAAAGTATCAAAAGTACGATTAGTCAATTTTTTACCTGACCCGAATATGTTTACTTTGAGTTTATTTCACACATCGGCGAACGGAGAAGTTATTGGGAGAAACTCGTTCATAAAATACGTGCGAACAAAAGCACTCGAAAATGTACCGAGGAGGAAATTGCAAAAAGTCTAAAACGGTGTGTTTTTTGCGCCTATGCATGCGGATACGATAAATTCGCAAACGATCCTTTCACACTTGGTTTTTGCTGTAAGCCAAATATCCGCCACGGAAATCCACCCCCCCCCCCCATACTAATGGACATCTCACATGAAAGCATCCTACGAATATAAACCGATCCGAAAATCTGTCATTGTGCGTATTCATTTGTGATAACTCGCTATTTTTACTAAGTGCATGTCGCCATCTAATTTTTAACTCTACAAAAAAAGTTATAAGCAAAAATCCTACGGAAGGCGCCGTACCGCAGGCATCAGTTTTACAAACGTTACGACCAAAATACAATGTATATTAAGAGTAGCTAAGGTTTCCCCATTAATTTTCTGTAGAATAGCTTTACTATATTAGTCTAATCAATCTGAAACATTCACTTATAAATTATTTGTGGTCGCTTTTAGATATAAATATAAATGAAAACATTCAATCTACTTTCTGAAATATAAATTCAAGACTCTGATAATGAGCTGAATCATGTGTGTATCATTTGTATATGCATTGAGCGTGTTATCCATATCATAGCCACGCCACGCCACGTCACTGCCTGTGATTCATCTATCATATTGTGAATCCTGTGGTTACATGTAAATAGTACGTAAAACAGTTCAGCGTATCACAGTTCGCCGTGAGCTTTCTGATCGGAAAGAGATGACCATATTACACTAAATAATTTTCATTGCTGATTTAGGCAAAACTCATGAATTCAAGAATGAAAACCTAACCTAACCTAACAAATAATCCAGTATATTTTCAAAATTTCTTTGCTGCTGGCGTCCTGTAAAGACATATAAACCAACAAGAACCGTGTTTTATTTAGACATGAATTTTATGTCAGTACTATAATACGATCCAAAGAGGTTGTATACGGCCATATATTTCCGATATAACATTTCACGGTGACGTGCGATACGGAAAATTGCATACGTACAAATTTCCGAATACGGAATGAACAATAGCTATCCATAATAAGATTATATTCATCAAACTAGTAGGTATATTAAATAATGAAAATCGCATTTGTATATTTTATCTTCACTCAGAAACTAGTATTGTGTTTCCACAAATCTCCTGTATATGATGTAAAATCCCCACCGATAGTAAAATGTCTTAATGTTTAACTTTCGTTATATAAATAAGGTGCGCTAATTATATACTATTTAAAATATATGATAAATAATATGGTTTTATTTATTGCAAGGAACACCTGTTTGATAGTTAATAATGCTGCTACATAGGTCATATAAAACCCTCATGCATAAACTTTACTAGGCGTCACTAACATTATTAATATTATATATTATAATATAATTATATAAATCAATATTATATATTATAATTATATAGTTGTAAATGATTATAATATCATTCAGCTCGTCCAACTCACTCTACTCCGAGTTATTTCATAATAAATCGAACTCATTTCCTCTTTAAATCGATTATACTATGAGATTTGAAAAATGATTAATTAATAACCACTAAGTCAACTGATAATTATCTTTCATATTATTTTAACCACGTGGGCGTTGGTAAATATTTCCATTTCATAACACAAATAACACTATAATCACATCTGTTCGTGTGATAAGGCCGTGAAGGTGGTTAAACATGCAAAATCCTGAAAAGTCAGCCGGGTCACTGGATTGGTCTTTCTCCACTAGCTTTAGATTTCATTTCACATAGTTGCTCCGATCAAAATTTAACTAATTCATGTGGGCTTCTAATCGTGACACACTCTTTATTAAAGAATTTATTTTATTTTAATTTACTATATCAATTAATACTTATACAAAGCAAAATGTTTCATAAAAAATGCTTTTAAGTTCAGCACTTCCACACATTTCATAAAATTGGTAAGCCCAATTCTTAGTATCGGCAAGCATTATAATTATATCCTATAGGAATTCCAATAAAATTGTTATACAACCCTTGAATCAGCATTTGGATTTATATGGTCAGAGCATGACATATAATATTCGTTGTTTTTTCGGTTTATTTCACGGCCTACTTTGCTTTTCAAAATAATATTAATGATTAGGTACTAAATGAAAACAATAAAGATTGTACTCGTATGAAGTATATTTTTAAGGTACCTAAGTAATGTGAATAAAATGTTGAATAAAACTGTAGTTTTTATCGTTGATTCAAATTATATTATAATATTAAAGTTTTTAGCTAGAAAATATATACCTAACATAGCATCTGAATAAATTGGTAGAAGTGGCTTAATTGGTTTAAGCATATTGGATATACGGGTTGAAATCCCGTCGAGCATCGTATTTTTTTCAAATGTGATTTTTATGGTGGGTATATATCTGATATAATATATATTATATATATTTACACCCACGGTGGCCGCGCGGCTTAAGCGTTGGACTATAACGCCGTGGGTCCCAGGTTCGAATCCTGGGTCTGGCAAGTACACATATTGTTTTTCAATTTGCGTGAGTCAGGGTATAGACCTAATAGGTTGAGCAAGTGGCTGACATCCATTCCTCGTAAAAACAAAATCTGTTAATACAAACCTCTACTCTGTGGAGGTCCATATGATCCTATTAGGATCGGACATGGTCGGATATATCTGAGGTGTTTTCAAGTTATGTACGTTCAATATATGGAATGTTAAATTCGCAAATCTTGTCAATTATTTGTTGAATGAAATGAAAAGAAATGGTTCAGTAACAGGTAATTGAATTTTCCAATGATGAAAATAGTCATATATTATTACAATATTATTTATTAAATTCATTTAAATCTTTGAGTTACCGGAATCTTTATATGAAACAATGTCAACTTACGTATATACAAAGCTCAGCTTTTGCGTTGGAGGTTTACCGGCACAAATTTTTGAAGCTTTGACGTCATCGATGTAAAAAAAAAAAAGCTTGTCCTCTGACACAATCTAAATGACATGAATTCAATTTGCTCCCGTAGACGTCGTCGGGTATGTTACATCGCCAATGTTATAAAAACAATATTAATTCAGAATAAATGAATATGAAGACGTGTATCTCTGTTATTTCTTGTTTTATTTCTATCGAGTCTACATTATGTATCTCGTAAAGATAACAGACCATATTGTTATATAAACTTTGCGCTCTCTTGAATAATATTATCCCTACACCCATGAAATATTCTGTTTCTTCACAGCATAAATAATATTCACCTTGTTAATATAATGAAATCCTGTTCAATTTTAATATCAACTTGTTTTTGACGGGTAAAACCACAATATGAATAAGTTCGCTCAGTAAGCGGATGAAAGCATATCTAGAGCTTATGATTTCTCGACTTTTCCATTTCACGGGATTCCAAATTAGTTTATTGATTTCTCGTTTTTTTTTTCTTTTTACTTCTCCATGCCGAAGAACAATTTAAACAAGAGATTATAAAATAAATATTCCGTTCAGAATCAAAGTTTTTTTTAGTTCTACGAACATAATTTTTTCGTTTTTTAAATTCCAGTTGCAAACGGTTGCTTGATTTTTTCGTTGAAACTTATTCTTTCATAGTAATAAGTTATCAATTTCTCTTGAGTTTCGTTGCTGATTTCTTGAGAAATGAGGATTCTCGAATTTTCGTGAAGTTAGAGATTCGAGATTATCTTTTGTGATTATTTCTTTAGATTCCTCTATGCATAGCAGATACCGGCTAAAACAAGCTACCACCTAAAACATTACATTTTTGTATTAAATGTTTTAATTCTAGCTATCTGGTACTGCTCTATATGGGAGCAAAATTGGTTAGGTGTGAGACATTAATATTACTCGTGAACAATAACAATAAAGTATAGTAAGTACAAACAAAAATTATAAAAGTAGCATAAATTATCATAATATATCACATGTCATCTAATTTTTCAACAAGTTAATAAAATATTATTCATTTTTATCATATCAGTAAATATAACCCTCAAAACCTACGATGGTCGCACGGGTTAGGCGTCGGCCTATAGTGTCGTGGATCCCAGGTTTGAATCCTGGGTCTGGCAAGTGCACATATTGTTTTTTAATTTGTGTATGAGTCAGAGTATGGACCTAATAGGTTGATCAAGTGGCTGACACCCATTTCTCGTAAAAACAAAAATCTGTTTATACAAACCTCCACTCTGTGGAGGGCCCATATTATGATCTTATTAAGATTGGACATGGTCAGGAATATAACCTTTATTTATTAACTATTTATTTTCTAACACTCAAATATTGTGGTGGTTTTCATACATGATAAACCATCAATAAAATAAAGTTTGAATATTATGTTTAATTCAAAAATTGAATTTCATCCAGTATACAGGTAATTGATTTTAAGCTTCGACTAGTTTAACTATCTTTTTCTACTCATTTAATCCTCTATCAGAGGTCGACCACTACTCAAGGGTAGTCTTTTCTTTATCGTTTGATACCCGGAACCAATTGGTGCAACTGCACTCGTATTGATCAAGGAAATTGTTAATACTCGAAATGCGACGTCGAGCTTTGCTACATTTCTTTGAATAATGAATAAAGGAATGCTGCACCTTTGTACGAAAAGTGGGATAACTATTTATTTAGGTTAAAATGAGAATGCTAATTATTAATTTGATTTAATAAAATGCATTTTTTTATCGCACTTATTGCACTTTTATTTAATATCAGGACCGGTTTCATCTGCCTCAGAGGGATACTATCAACACCCCGAAAATGTCCCTCTGAGGTGGACGAAACCGGTCCAGATATTAAATAAAAGTGGAATAAGTACGATAAAAAAAATTGCGTTTTATTAAATTAAATTAATAATATAATGCATTTCACATAATTTTGAAAACACTTCTAAGAAAATATAATATTATAACCAATAGAAAAAATCTTTTTGAAAAAATTAAGACACCCCTCAGGAATCGAACCTGCATCTCTTGGTCTCAGATGTCAAAATTATGTATGTTCAATATTTACAATGTTACATTCTTAAATATTGTGAATTATTCGTTGAATAAAAGAAATAGTTAATTAAAAATTATTAGTAAGCTCAAGTAAGTTACAACAAAAAATTTTGGAGTAATCCGTGAAGTCGGTTTGTAATTAAAGTAATGCCTACTTTAATTTAAAATACAAAAGTCGATCGCCAATAGTAGCTCAATTTAGAAAACGCTTCAGAGAGTATTATAAGAGCCATTAGTTAAAAATTGTCGCAAGTAAATATGGCGCCTTAAGCATAGTGGTCTATGTGCGTGGGCACGAAACCCGAGAGATGCAGGTTCGATTCTTGAGGGGTAGGGGTGTCTTACTTTTTTCAAAAAGATATTTTTTATTAGTTATAATATATTTTCTCAGAAGTGTTTTCAAAAATTATGTATGTTCAATTATTATTAATTTGATTTAATAAAACGCAATTTTTTATCGTGTCTACTTATTCCAACCCCCTGAAAAAGTCCCTCTGATGTGGGACCGGTCCAAATATACGACGATATAAGGACGATACGAAATTTGCGTTTTATTAAATAAAAAAAATAATGTAGGTAATGCATTTCCACCATGAATTGAAAGTTAACACTATAAAAGATATTCAAAATTATCATTAATGTTAAATAATTTTGAAGTATTATCAAAATACTATTTTACAAAATCTAATCGCGCATAACATTATTTCTATAGATGTGACGTTATACACAATTTAGTCACGGAGCAGTCAAAATGGGTATAAAAGTTTTCGTTGACTTTTCAATGAGAAGGTCAAACTTTACGGTCAGCGAATTTAAGCGAGTACCTAATTTAATAGCCCTAGACATTAAGTTACTTTAATTTTCGCTTCGTTCTGCTACTTAATCAAACTGGCAGTTTAATTACGGCAAGATAATAGTACAAAATAGATAATTGTGTCAAACCAAGAGATTACTAATAAATTTTATTATACACTACCAAGTTTAGTTGAATTTATCGTTAAGTGTTTATGTTCTTTTAAGTAAAACTTATTTAAGTGCAGTAACTCGAAATCACTACAACGAAGAAATGTGAGATCAAAAATTTATCGTAAAATATTACCAGGGCGCCTTTATATCCGAAAGACATTTAATTGTGAGTGTATGGATTTACAGGCAGCAATAGTGTGTATTTTAAGCTATCGTGACAATAACCGTTTACACGTAAAAGTCTTGACTGTCTCTCCAATCTCATTATTTAAGAGTAAGCGAGACGCGATGTTATCATTTTACAGTACTATTTGACATATCGTAAAAATCGATTAACCTCAATATAATTAATTCTCTTTGCGCTGTAGCTAATTTTTGGCCGTTAGGTTCGCCACTATCATAATGCGCAGGCGCAGATCAAAAAAGTCCCGCATGAAAATTCTGAAAAACAAGTCGGTTATGTGGAATACAGCGGCAAACACATTTTGAAAATACCCGATATACTGGATTATTTGTTAGGTTAACCTAACCAAACCTAACTTAACCTAAACTAACCCAAACTAACAAATAATTCAGTATATCGGGTATTTTCAAAATGTGTTTGCCGCTGTATTCCACATAACCGACTTGTACCGCTTCCGAACTTTTTTAATTCATGCATACAATCTTGCAATTGCAGGATAATACATGTTTACACGTACATTTTCTTGTTACGGCCGCGATAATACGTACTGTCAGCAGTAAATCCACGCACATGTAAACGGGGTATAAAACGTATCCGACAATTAATATAAATACAAGAACAAATTATTTATATTCGAAACAATTTTAATGATGTTTTTTTAGATTAATAAATTGATTATGACACATAATAATAATCATAATGTAAGTGTTCAGTTCTAAAGTAAACTAATTCTACGTGTGTAGAATTACCTAATGGAGGTTTCGTAGAATGTGAAAATTTCAAAAGTATGTATAATTTACTGTTTTGTCAATTAATTGTGCTTTTGTTACAAGTCCTTTTACTGGAACCCAGGTGGGAACAGAGGTAATTTTCATAGCCGATTTCGGCAAAATTCTTGAATTCAAGAATAAAATTCTACCCTAACATAACCTAAACTAACAAATAATCCAGTATATTGGGTATTTTCAAAATTCGTTTGCAGCTGGCTTCTAGTAAACAGACAAGAACCGTGCTTTCTTATGATTTCTTTTTTATACAATTCAATTTCAGTAATTTTTCCTAAAAATCAATGTTATGAAAGAGCATATTTTAGGTAGGTACGAGTACCTACCTTTCAAATTTCAGGGTCTAAGTGTTTCCATATTAAATAAAATCGAAACTTTTTGATTTTTTGAACAGTTAGTTGCCTTATATAATAATTATTATGCATCTACTAGATGGCATTAGTAGCACAAAATTTTCAAAAACTAGACGTGGTTCATTTTAGAACTGTATACTGTATTTTCCTATGTAACCCTTTCTTCAGAGTGAGAAAAAGTTCGATTTCTCAGTCCTAAAAAAACATTGATCATTGGTCAAGAATTGAATTGAAGTAATGATCTGTCAAAGCAGTTATCTCCGTCGCCATTTGATATTTTGAAAAAACAAACTTCATTATCGTGGCCCTTTTTATTGTGGATCATGACTATTTTAAATGTCTGAGTTATGTCTTTCCAGCAATTTCTACACCCTGTCGTTTGGATAGATAAAAGGGTTGAGAAATATTTGGCGTCATACACTTGTAGGCCATTCTATACGAGCAGGTAAAAAGTTCCGTGTTATCGGTTACCCACCACCTCTAAATTTTTTAAACTACACATGACTTTGAAAAACTGGCTAATATGAGCATTGATGACGCTTTAACACACTTTACACAATGACATGACGTAATCGGTGCAGGAGGACAACCACTTGTTAACACCTCACGAAGCGTTCCGACCGCCGCCCGGTTTTTGAGTGCTTCCTCCCGCGACCAGTCAAAAAATCGTTTAGATAAACCAACGGTTTGGTTTGCGGCGCGTTTATCAATCCCAATTTATCTCCACATATTATAGAATGGCTCTAAACACCCTCTTTCCCTATCGTGTTAACCCTCGATGATTCCATTGAGATGAACATTTTAAAATGATTGTTCTTTCTGACTATATGGACAAAGAAGCAGAACCCTTTCATACAATATGTTTTATGTCTTGTTTTTTTTAGAATGAAGATATTCGTCCTCTGTGCCGCCAGCCAACGCCTGATTTAAATATATCTTAAGATTTCAATCTTACATCTCTATTTTCCTTTATCATCTAAGTCTCAGTAAAAAAGATAATTTTTAAAACATTAAGCCCCGTTTACATGGTTCACCTTTGACGATCATCGTGGAGGAATCATCCGCAGTGACCCGTGTAAATGCACATTTATCCTCGAATCGAAAGTGATCATCCGGAATCGAAATCTAATGAAGTTGAACATGTTCTACTTTTCGATCATCGCGGATGATTGCAAAAGTGGCACGCATTCGCACCACGCCACTGCCCATGCCACGCATGAGCACTGCGCCCCTGACTACACTGTCATCATAATAATTATTATTTACATAAGTACGTAAACTGTCATTCTGAATTGAAAACAAACCGATTACATAAATACTTCCATGATATTACGTCGCATTACCCATGGTTTTATCCACCAACTCCTCTTTTTCCTATTTCTCTTTTTCTCTATAAAATTTCTTCATTCATACAACAAATAATAAATAATTATTAAAAGCCTTAAATGGAGATGGGCTGGACACATATCTCGAAGAAGAGACAATCGTTGGACAAATCTAGTCCTCCAGTGGAATCAAAAAGTACAAAATGTCCGTAAGGTAGACCTAGAGGCCGCTGGATCGATTAAATGATAAAGTTCTGCGGAAGTACGTGGCAACGCAATGCACAGGACCGAGAGAAGTGGAAGCAGTTTGAAGAGGCCTTCATCCAGCAGTGGATAGATTCAGGCTGATGTTGATACAACAAATAATCACTAATTGTTTGAATTCCAGCCTGAACTGTTATTTCAGTTGACGCCATTTTGAAATGATTTGAGTATTTCACTTTCGGTGACACGTATAAACAAGCAGTATGCAATTCCCTGCGGATAATCATCTTTAAATGATTTTTAAGAGACGGGATTCTGACCCACCCTTCACAGCTTTAGAAAACTGAGACAACTGTACCGTAAGTAGCTCTAAAAGTATATTTGTAAAAATAATATAGAAATATACTAATATTTTATTTTTCAATTTCTTCAACAATACTTTATGTTGACTTTAATGCTACAAATGACAAGGGTGGATTATCGTACCGATAAATTGATTTCTACAGCTTCCAAGTAGAGGTGAATGCGAAAATGACCGGAACCCTCAGATGAAAAGGGATCTACCCAGTTGTGAATAGAAAGTTAAGTCACATCCTCTTTTTAAATCGAGAGTTTCACCTAGATTTTACCTGTATAGAGCGAGCAGGTAGCTGCCATAATGGTTTTATTTGTCTGCTTACATTGAAAGAAAAAGAAAACTCCCCGCGCCAAGCCGTGACAGGATAAAGTATCAAAGACTCTCGGACACAGATGGACAAACATGTTCGCTTCGTATTTTCCTCACCAGAGATACTGCAAACAAAATAAAAGCTCCGAGTTCCTAGATACCATTAATATTGTACTTGGAAAACTCCCTTCTTACTAGCATGCGATTTTTATAGGAGAGGTTATTATTTTTCAAAGTATGATTTTCTGTAGATACCTTTGTGTGATAAAACTATTAAATATATATTAAAATGTTATGTAGGTTTGAAGACCATTTGAAAACGTCCGAGTTCTATGTACATTATACGTATCATTTGTGTTGAGTGTTATTGAATATGCCAGCATTATTTGGAGTCCTTACAGGTCCGTCCACGCAATTAAGTTGGATCGAGTCCACAATATATATCTTAGATTTCTCTACTTAATTACATACGGATTCTTTCCTTATGATAATGATAATAAAATGAATTTTCCAACTAGTTTTCTTCTGGGTATGCTATCAATGCAATCCTTGTCCACCCGAAGAGTGATTGCTCTTCTAAAGCATTTTTTTTTACTTATTCGTGGGTTCATTTACAATCCGTATATACTGGCAAATATTAATTTTCATGTTCCCACCAATATCACTCGTAACTCTACGGTCTTCATGATGCTGTTTATCGTGCGATTAACTTATTTGATAGCACCATAAAGATTGATTTATTTTTTATTAACTATAGCATGTTTGTGGACGTGTTAAATATGTTAAATTTATAATTTTACTTTAATAATATCTACTTAAGCACAATGTACACAGTATGTCATACTTTCTTGTTATATTGGTTGTTATTTGTAATTAAGTCATTTTTATTGTTTTTATTTATTATGTATTATGGCGCATTGACCAATCGCTGTAATGTTATAATACTCTTTTCTAAATAAATAAATAAATAACTATGCTCATCATCGTCAGCTGTATGAAAGCCTCTCATAGATCCTTCCACTTTTCTCGGTTTCTAGTTATTCGCTGTCATGTTCGTACTATTATACGATCTCCCAAGTTTCAGAGTATGTTATACCCACCAATTTTTGAAAGTTAATAAGGATTAATAAATATTAGCCATGGAATATGATGCAATACCTACAGAATTACTCTAATTTGATAAACACAAAATGTGGGGCATCACATGGCCATAGTACTATGGAACCACGGAGGATATCACATACAAGACGTCAATAAACTAATTAAAATGATATCTATAAACATGGATAAAAGGAAAACACACCTTGCGCCCTTCGTCTATGTACTTGCATTTCCGTTGAATAAACTTTAATGTTTTAACTTTTGTGAAATTTTGTCGTTTCCCGATCATCTTCTCGCCATCTAGTCTAAATACATCCTTGAAAGTTAATCACCTGATAATTACTTTTAAAACGACGGTCTTTAAACGTAACAGCTATGAATACTACTCAGAAGTTGCACAGAAGTCCAGTCTTTCGTAAAGAGACGAAGGAAGGATAACACCATCAAACCACATCAGGTTCCTGTCAACCCAAGCTACTTATTTCCTTTGCCTTCCTTCATGTGGGATATAACAGAACGTTCGACGATCTAGCGGGTTTTAAGGCATCCATGTAGTGGTTGAGTATATTTTTCGTACCACTGTATAATATTTGTTTGGTGATTTTTCAGTTATAGAGCGACAATTGTCAAGTCTATTGGCATTTCATTAGGTTGGAGACCTCTATCATATTGGATACAATGACTGTTGCTTTATCCAAATGTTTTGTGTGGTCTTTCATCTAAAGACACATCAATCATAATGAGGGAGGACTACTACAAAATTTCAATTGCTAACTAATGATTTTTTAGTACCTATATAATATGTACCTACCTGAAAACGCAGTGCACAAAACCAAAAGGAATAGAATCATTAAGAAAATGATGAATAAATTGTAAGTATGGCAATAGCTTCTAGGATTCGTCATGAGAAAATTCAAGCCATTCAAGAATCCAAATGTTTTACGTACACTCTATCTGTCGTTAGTACGGAGTATTCTTGAGTATGGGTCCATTATCGGGAGTCTTCATGAGGTTTCCTATAAGCTTGTTTTAGAGCGTGTTCAGAAGAAATTTCTTCGACATCTTTATTTTAATGTACTTATATAATTATTTTCCTTTTGACAGTTTCTCAAACGAGTATTTTCAGACTAACTTTCTTCAAGGCATGCTCGCCGTGCATTCTCTTGAAGCTCGTAGGTTACTTCTGCTCTTAAAGCATTTTTTCCTGCTCTCACGAGGTATTGTTTCCAATCCTGATATTGAATTTTTATGCACCCGTCAATTACATGCGTGGTTCTACATGACCTATTTTGGGTGAAAGCTGTTTTCTCATGTCAGGCTCACCAGGCATCAATAGTGAGGGCTGTTCAGCTAGTCAATAGACTCTCTAGAGATGTAGATATTTTTAACATGATGCATAATGTATTTTGTTTTTAAAATTTTATTTTATTGTTTAATTTCTATTATGTTTTGCTTTGATTTTTTTTTCTCTAATAAGTTGATTTGCCTGTACTTTTTATTCTAAATATCATGTTGTGAGAACGTTTTGAATTAATAATAATTGGTTATGTGCTCAATGTGTCTTTTTAAATAAATAAATAAATAAGTTGAACAAAATATAATTATTATGCTTCCAGTGAAGTTTCCGGTTTCCGGAATAATTAAAATGGTCGCTAGAAGGATGTCCTGTTTACGGATTTATTATGAAATAAAATCCGATTACGGCAGTATCAGGTAATACCATCGAAAAGCCGGAGCGGTTCTAGTTATCAGATATTCGATATCGACTCGTTAAATTCGAGAATGCTTGCATTTCATAGCCTTTATTTTCACACAAAGAGTACTGGCAAGTAATTGCTGGGTGGGTTCCAGCCCCCCAAGGGGGTTGGTTTTATTACGTTCACCGGCTTTTTTCACTTTCAAACGTTACAGTACGCTTTATGTGACCCCAGCTGAAAGGGTTGCAAATAAAATAGGACGTCGATATTCAACCTTCTTTGCGCTCGACCCCTACTAGCGGTTACTTGGTGAAATAGTTTTTAACATAGGTATAAAAATAAAATTTATTTATCAAAACATTTTATAAATCAAATTGAATGCATCTGAAAATAAAAGGATTGTACATTTTCACATTTAAACTAATGAATATAACATATTCCTGCCGATACGACAACTTTCTGAACAGGTTTCTTCTTCTTTCTTTCTCGGTTTCATTAAGGGTGATAATTGCTTGGGTAAATGCTACCCAATCGTAAGGTAAATCTAATATTTTATATATGTGTATATCGTGGGATTAATATGCATTACGTTGACATATTATGTATTAAATTGTCTTAAAGTATTTAACTTTTATGGATGTGTTATGTCATTTATTGTTAATGTTTTACTCTATTATAATTATTATGTTGGCATTTTTTTTTCTTAATAGTAGGTTCCTAATTATTTTTTCACTATTTAATCTAATGAACTATGTATTAATATTATATCCGTTATTTACAAAAACTTTAAATTTTTGAAAATGTTTTTACATAATATACCTGATCCTTTAAATATTTAATTAGAAAAACATTACACCGATTGGCCAATGTGCCATAATAAATACATCATATTAACCAAATATAAATATGACTTAATTACAAACAATAACCAATAAAACAATAAGGTAGACGAGAAAGTATGTTCTTCTGTAAATATTAAAGTAAAATGATAAAAACCATTTTAAATTTAACCTATTTGTAGCAATCATACCGCTCAGCAGTAAATGAGTGACACACTTTAATATGTATGTCTTGTTGTCAAAACAAAACAATAGAACGATAATAGTCTTCAGCATTTCCTCAATCATAACTAGATTAGTATGGTATGTTATGATTTGTTAATTGCAACAATATCTCTTTTAATATAATATGTACTGTATTTGTATAAATTGTAAGGACAATGTATGAATCCTCACTCACTCGTTGAGTCCGTCACGAGACGCACTACTACTATTGTCCTTCACTTGATATAGTCAACCGTCATTCCACTCGCATCAAGGCTCTCAGTTTATTAATATAAACGATCTCTTGATCACATCGATCTCACCAGTACATCATTGCCCACGATTATAATCGCACGCTGTCATCTTTATTAAATTATTATTGTATTTATTGTAATCTTATATCGACCAATAAACTGTTCTCCACAGCATCTACCGCCAAATATTTAACACATCAATGAATATTATATAGTTCACAAAAATAAATCAACCTTTATGGTGCCATCATGAAACATTACATCCGTCCTGCGACGGGATGATATGATAATATAATGAAGCCCGCAGAGTTACGAATGATATTGGTGGAAACATGAAAATTAATATTTTCCAGTATAGACGGATTGTAAATGAACCCACGAAGAAGTAAAAGAAATGTTTTAAAAAAGCAATCATTCTTCGGGTAGATGGTGATTTTTTTGATACCCAGAAGAAAACTAGTCGAAGAATTCTTTTTATTATCATTATTATAATAAAAGAATCCATATATCTATAAGTTGAAGAATCTAAGAAATCTATTGTGTACTCTATACAACTTCATTATGTGGACGGACCTGTGAGGACACCAAATAAATAATGTTGGAATATTCGAGAATACTTATCACAAATGATACTTATATAATATTATAATGTATGTACAATTATTACTCGGACAACTTAGGTCATAAGATTTTTACCTTCAGTATTAAATTGTTATATAAACACTAGTTAACTGTATGTGTTATCATCGGTGAGTGCGCATAGTCAAATCGCAAAAAAATGGAATAATACAAAACTAAAATCAATTACAATTATCTCTATATTATTTGCTTGGCTACATTATAATATCCGATAGCTTCAACTTAGCAAATGTAGTCAACGATTTTTTTTTTTGCTTCTACGCAAATTAATAATTTAAAATATATTTATAATAGTAGTGAAATGTCAATTGTTTTAGAACAATCCCCATCATGAAATCATCTTACTCTATGCTGCTTGAGAACCGATTGATTAAATTCCCTCTTTGATCGCGTTACAAAATCGAGGGAACTTTAGTAATGCCTCCCCTTTCCATGCATATTTAAAATTCCCTCACAGCGCAAGAAAGTGAATTTATTCAGATGTTTTTCGTGCGTCTTTAAATGTGAAAAGCTGTACTCATTGCAGACTGTATTATTAAAAAATCATCGGAAAACTGCGGATACAACCTGAAACCTCTCATTTGCTATGTATATTAAGTATTAACCAATCACAACACAAATGTTGTACACAGAATAAGCAGAGAACATAATATTATTTATTCAATACATTAATTCTATCTTATCATGAAGAAAAATCATCTTTTTATAATTAATTATTATCAATTATTATATATAATATATCGATAAAATTATTATGGTTCTTCATTTAATATTAAATCAAGTTCAAAGACGTCCATAAATTGGACATAGTTATGCAGAAAGTAGCCAGTTCACAAAAAAATAAAAAAATGAGATATGATATAGATCAGATGCGAGAAGGTTTTCTCCACGTTCTGCTGAAAATAGCCAAGCCGCAAACAAATTATTCTTGAAATAAAATACTATTTACAATTTTACATTTCACATTTTGCATACATTTTTAATATCATGTTGTTGTTAAAGTGTCATTATCTCAGCTCGACATTATTGTGGACTGGCTACATTCTGTATAACTACGTTCAATTTAAATTACTCTAGACACAATATTATATTATTATAATACATGTTAGTAACATCATCACCTCGATTTAATAACAAATTTGTTGATTACTTCTGTTAGGTAAAATTTAAAAATCTTAGATAACATAGTCATTGAAGTCAATTAACAAGAATAATTAATAACACTCACGTGGATGATAAATGATTTTTAAGAGTTTCTGGTTTACATTAAAAATATTTAATAACTTAAATCTCGGAAATAGGTACAATAATAATTAATTTGTACATTTCCGTTTGTCGTGCATTATAGCAGATTGATTAATTATTATTTCTACATAATATTATATTAAATTTTTCTGAATATAATATACCTACGTATATATTTTTTTCTGTTCTACTATTCAAAAGATTCCAGTTAAAAAGAAAGTAAATTCGTAGTTAGAATGAAGAACTAGCTTTAATGAACCAAACAGCAGTTAATGACAGAGCAATCAGCAGAAGCATTCGGCCAAATGACTTTTTACAAACTCCATTTCTTCCACCCAGCATTTAAATTTATCACTTCGCATTTCTGAATTTGAATCTGCTTTGGTCACTTTTAAGAAAATTCTACACAGACTTTAACTTTGTAGTACCTAGTCTTTATTTTAACTTTTATTCGGTAAGTACTCAACTCAGCCACGTGGTGGCGTAGTTGATAGAACGCCCGTCTCTAACACCATAGGTTACCATTTCCACGGTTTATTTTTATTGTATCACAATTGGGCTCGTTACATTCAAGAAACAATGTCGTAAAATATACTGCTAGAATTTAGTGTATGAATATAAACGATGCTTCAATAGATGTACCTGTCCAATAGGAAGGAAAAAATCTAATGAGATCTTGAGAAAACATTGGGGTATAAAGAAATACACGGTCCAAAAATGAAAATGTACAATAAAAGTTACTTTAAATTCTAATGGATTTAAGTTTTGTACTATTCCATTTGAGTCATTTATTGCGATCCGAGTTTCGCCTTTTCTTTCCAAGTTGAGTTACTATTGGCGATCGGCTTTTTTATTTTCAATCAAAGTAGATATTAATTATTTTGATTACTAATCGACGTCACGGATCACTCCAAGATTTTTTGTTGTAACTGACTTGAACTTGGTAATAATTTTAATTAACACTATTTTCCATTTAATATTTTAAAAAAATGTTACTTTTTTGTTTATAATTATTATTCAATATTCTTCCTAATTTTTGTTATTGAATTCTTTACACTTAATGATGTTCTTCTTACTTTCTTATTTTCTGTCTTGTTAGGTTTAACTATATTATAATTTATATATGGAAACTTTGCTGGTTGCATTAACTTTTCACTATAATACTTTTCAACATATTTTACAACGTTTTTATTAGTTCGTATTCTTATTTGTCCGGTGGTTGTTTATCCAGTACAAATCTTGCAATCTATTTTTAACTAGCTTCCCGACTAGCTAGACATTTGAAACTTTTAGAATATAACATAACACGATGCCAATGCATTCTTTTAAAGAAGAAAATCCGTAATCCAATTCACTATTATTGGTTGCTAAGTGGGTGGTCCTAGCAACTGAATTATAAGTATATACGTGCGTTACTATGGAAATCAAAATGACATTTCAGTATTCTATATTTGTTTGTTTTTAATTTACTTCATATCAAGTACAAGTTTGAGCATATTGGGCATAATAATTCAACAGAAAATTTAAAAACGTTGTATATAAAAAGTTCTTTTTATCTTGTAATTATTTGTAATCAATATGTAACTGTTTGATTCCTTAATAAATAAAATGAAAAATAAAAATGAAAAAAAATATTGTTTATATTTATTTACTCAATAACGTAATATATCGAACTGGCATAAGACTATGGTCGCGAATATAGTTAGGTATTATATAATATATTTTATAAGTTTCAATTACATAGTTGCATCAAAATAAACTCCAATGAAATATCAACAGTTTGGAAAACAGAGATCTATTTAGAAGTAAGTATAATATAAAACTTTGAATAATTAGTTATAGCTATATTACAATATATCAAACCGTGGGAAACAATAGGCCCCAGTCTCATATATTCCAAGATAGTGAAATTGCTTTACACAATTAATTATTACTGGGCCACTGGCATACATTGTATAATAATTACTGTGAAAAAAAAATAATCTTCACTGTCGAAACTCTTAGCAAGACGTGGCCAACAAAATTCCGATTCGTCCACAAAATAAACATTATTCATTTAGATTCCCCCTTGCCCGTATGATGTGTAATAATTTATATCGCCTAGTACTCAAATTAATTGACCCCTTTATTATAGTTGATTGATCGCAATAAAAAGACAGATGACACGCTCATTTGAGCATATCAAAAGACGAATATTCCGTTATTATCTATCATAGCTTGGTTCTTCGGAATAATTGTTATTACACATTATAATGAAACATAATATGGCCAACAGATCGACCGCGGCCTTATTTGTGAATAGTTTGACAAACATTATATTTTTATCTGTTTTTACATAAATACAATATTATTATATTAAATGGCCACCTATACTAACGTAGGCCCGTTTCAGACGGGACACCGGTGTCGTTGTCTTATATAATAAGGAAGCCTTTGTATTCGAATAAAGAGGGCTTTGTATTATGTTTATGAACGCCCCAGAGCTAATGAGTCAACGCGTGTCCGGTACACTTTTCCGTCGGCCGCTACATTCACAAGCCGCCGATACACTTGTTTTTATTACCGCAGCCAGTTTTATGTTCTAATTTATAACGCGAAATTATGCATTGACTCATTAGCTCTGGGCGTTTATAAACATAATACAAAGGCCCGTTTATTCGAATACAATGGCCTCATATACGACACCGGTGTCCCGTCTGAAACGGGCCTTAGGGTCGCATATGGCGCAATATTTATGGAGATTGCCGGTTATGCCTCCAGCGGCACTCTAGAATAAAATCATTATCCGAAATAAGAAGTACTTTAATTAGGGGACAGCAACTCTCGCTGATCTCATTCATAAAAACCTACATGATGACATCATCAGACGCGCAGAGTTCTGGCTGGGGTGCTACCCCTCAACCTGCGCGTCCAAGTACGAGGATCGATCACCCTTCTCTTGGGAGGGATCAACTGCATCCGAACGAATGCTGAGATCTGCGAACAATTTAACCCAATATAGTCTATGTTTTGAGAGCGCGAAGCCTCATACGGCTGCGTTGTTAAATTTGATGGATTTAGAACTCTCCATAAAGTTTATGAATGAATCCCTACAAAAACTACACGGATAACGTTAACATGGACGCAAAAGGCTAATTATGACCAACTGGAGAGAGAGCTCGGGATAGAGATACTTGGAAGACGGTTGTGTATTCTGCTATGGATCTGAATTGTCTATAGCGACAGTCAATTACCTAAGTAAGTAATTAGTCATCATCAGCCGAGATCGATCTATTGCTAGATCAAATTCCAATTTTAAATTCAAATTTATTTATTTACATAAAATAATGAAATATACATATTACAAATTCAACACGTTCATAACATGATATGGAATATTATTAAAAACAGTATTAAAAAACAAAACTCACAATGGCCGAGCGGGTAACTTTTAGGCCTGGTTGATCAAGTGGTTAACATACATTTCTTATAAAAACAAAAATCTGTTAATACTACCTCCGCTCTGTGGAGACCTAACATGGATAAAAAACTGAGGATTAGGCGAAATTTTACTATGAAAGTAAAAAGTAAAGATCTCCTATAAATAATAGCTTCTTCTACTTTTCTCGGTCCTTCGTTCTTCGCTACTACGCAAATCTATCAAACCTCATGACTTCGTTGATAATTATTAATGCTTCAAATACACTCTATGACGATTGATCATATATATGTCGAAAAACTCGTTTCTTATGTTGGCGTCCTGTGTCACAGGGTGTCACAGAGTGTAAATACGATGTCATAGCTGTCATACAATTCTTCTTCTTCTTCGACCATGTCCGATCCTAATAGGATCATATGGGCCTCCACAGAGTAGAGGTTTGTATTAACAGATTTTGTTTTTACGAGAAATGGATGTCAGCCACTTGCTCAACCTATTAGGTCCATACCCTGACTCACACACATATTGAAAAACAATATGTGTACTTGCCAGACCCAGGATTCGAACCTGGGACCCACGGCATGATAGTCCAACGCTTATGCCGCGCGGCCACCGTGGGC
Source organism: Rhyacophila brunnea (assembly GCF_057557595.1). NCBI lineage: Eukaryota > Metazoa > Arthropoda > Insecta > Trichoptera > Rhyacophilidae > Rhyacophila > Rhyacophila brunnea. The sequence continues at coordinate 45,653,733 of NW_028233276.1, forward strand.
GTCATACAATATGTATGTATAAATGTCGGAATGGCATAGATTTGATCATAGACACTAAAACGCTCTTAGCATATATGTGCCCGATCGTCATATAGTCTATTTGAACCTTAATAACAAGAAATATGAAATAATATAATAAAAGAGAACAACGAAAGTGAATATTAAACATTCACTTTTATTCAATTTAAATTTTAAACAATGAAAAAAATCGATTAACAACAATAATATAAAATAAACTTAAGGCGTATGGGTTTATTCGGAAGAATCAAATTTGACGTAAGCGCCATAAAAAATAACAATACTCGAAGCGCATATCAAAGTAAAAAAACAAAAATCGCTTCGCTCGGCGTCTCGCGTAGTAGATACGAAATCAGAGGCTTTAAAAGTGTTGAATTAATAATATTTTTTTCCTAACAAATTTTATAAACATTTTTGTAGTCGGTAGAATAAATTATAAGAATAAAAATAGTAGACCTCTAAATAAGAACCTCATATTATTGATATGCTGAATTTGTGAAGTGACACCTTTTCTTGAACCTATCATATTGTAGGTTCAAATTCAGTGCAAATATTTTTCAAAAAAAAATCTAATACTAAAAAACACGAAAGTGTAAACAAATATAATTTTATTCATTTTCATAAGCTAACATTACAAATTATAAGTTTAAAACATTCACAAGATGGCATGAAAGATTTCTGTTTTTATTAAATTATAAAAAAATGACTCATAAAAGAAAGCAATTCAATGAATATTTGTCGAGGAACGTTTTTTTTTAAATTTAGTACACAACAATTATGATTTAAGAAACAATTATTATAATAGCGTGTATTTGACGGCAGTACGTTTTGGTCGCCGCGGAGGATTTCGGAACATTAGTATATAGAAAATTAATAATTGGTTCCTTAATTAGTGTATAGGTTTAACGGTATGCAATGTATTAGAATAACTATTATAAATTGTTTTTTTTATAATTTTATTTTCTTTTCCATTGATAATTGATATTATTATATTGATAGATATTAATTGTTAACTTGATAATTATTATATTGAGGGTTTCTTATATCCTTCGACCGTGTTAGTCTAGGATCAACGAGTTCAGGCAATACACAATTCATATAAATCTTGTCACTTGTGATGTGAAGAGTAATATTGTTTTTATTATTCAATGAAATAGGTTCTTACCTCAATATATGTTTTACTTGAGTTAAATAATTACTAATAAATGCCTAAGGTGATTCCATTCAATTCAACTCGGCATTAAATATATTAAATTCTAAAAGTTTTGTACTATTTCATTTGAGTCGTTTTATGTGATCCTGGTTTCGCCTTTCGATATCGTCAGGATGCGCACTCATCAAATATACACTGACAACGAAAGCAGCTAATTCTCACGTAACAATAAATTAATACAATAAAGTAAGGTAAAAACTTTATCACCTACCTATTAAGTCAAAGTGCACAATGAAAAATTTAACAAACAATTAATTATGAATAGTTGAATTGTGGCAGTATGAAAAAAAAAGATTTTACCACAAACCATCTGAAAAATACATACATCATAAAACATATACGTGATTTTGTGCCCCAAAACACTTATTTTATTATTATTTTGACGATTAGGAAAATTATGACACATGTTTCAGTGGCCATTACTATGACAGCATTCGAAAACGTATTTTACTTTAAATTTTCTACAAATTTACTATTCGTGACATAAACCACTTAAGATCGATAATAAATAGACCTTGAAAAATAATATTATTTTGTTTCTATTGATAATGCCAATAAACATACTCCTGGATACGTCCCTTTGAAAATAACAAAACATGGCCACCCAGGTACATAAAAACTGTATTAAGTACATGCAAAGTTTTTCAAATCGCTTAAAGCCCAACCAAGTAGGTATTTATCAAAATAATTAAAGTCCACCTATATTTATTTTTATCTAAACTGCTCAAGTCCAAAATATTTTTTTTTATAAATGTTGCACCGAACGAATACCTTTAGGACTTCTTTGTAGCCATCGTGGTTATAAGATTCAATTATCTTACAATATCTCACATGCTGCAACCATTTGTATTACAAGATAATAAATAATATAATATAACTACATTTTTCTCAGTTTGACATTCTGTGGTATTTTATGATGTTTGATTTGTCAACACAAATTATAACACCTGGTCTACGTCATGTGGTCTTGCCAATTTGATTGTTACTGCGATGCGAGTAAAGGTCATTTTTCTATGAGTTAAAATACTGTTCGCGACGGATAAAATTTTGTAAAAAAAAGACGTCATCACCCGTTGAAATTCAGAAGCCTACTAAGGTTAGAAATGAGAAATTAGAAAAACTATATAGATTAATCGATCAAATGGTCTCTTTTTGTTAATTTTGCAAAATAATTATATCTCTAAATTGTCTGAAAATAGTATAAATACATGAAAACGTACGACGTGTTTTGGTAATATAGCGTCACTAATTGTACCGAATTTATAGGGTTTTATTTATTTTTTCATTGTTAATTATTATTTATAGTATTACTTGAATGTTATATTATAATAAAAATATATTTTTATTGTGCAGTATATATTATTTTGTGAGAAAAAATCATTCAAAATTGGCTGATGTATACTCTAACTAAAATGGCTTTAAAATATTTATTTTTCTGATATTAAAAAAAAAACGTAGATTAATCAATCAAATGTATTATTTTACCCATTTCTTTCATACAATATATACCTGCAAAACTATTATTAAGTTCAAAAATTCACTGTGGCGTGACAGTCGTTTTGGCCAATTTCGAAAACAGGACCGACTATTTGTCATTTATTTTAAAAAGTAAAGCGAATCAGAAAATTTTAATGACACAAAAAATTTTAATTGAATATTATTTATTAGATTTTAAATAAATAAAGTGTTTATTATGTGTCAATTCGTGTTAAACGTCCTTGCCATTTCCACGATTCTGAGAAGACAGGAAAAAACGGGTCCAATGGCCTTAACGAACTTAATACATTCAATTCACAAAAATTTAGTTATTTAAAAAAGATAGAACAATTGGTCAAAAATATGCTAACCGCACGATACACATTAACATGAAACATCACATCCGTTTTGTACTATATAGTATGAAGATCACCAATGTATGAGCTATATACTCAGTGGTTTCCAAACTTTATGTTACTATGCCTCCCTTTTAAAAAATCTAATTTTGGCGCCTCCCCCTCTTTATATCATTAAATAATACAAACACCTTTATAAATAGCCAAAAATGTACTAAGTACTACAATGAAAAAAACTTAATTGTAAAAATAAACAATATTGTACTACTTTTATTATATTGATTTTTAAATTAATTTGTTTTTCATGCGATAGATGTGCTTGTTTATTAGCAAAAAGTGCTCTTTTCTACTACACGGGGTCGATATTTGGATTTCTTTGCAGCTAATGCAGAAAATTCAGTTTCGCATAAATATGATGTTACGAATGGTAGCAGTACTTTACTTTACTTTACTTTCAATGAATTATCGCATGATAATTCTATCATTTTTTTTCCTTTTCAATATAGTAGTCAATTTCATCATCGTTCATTGAAAATTTTTAATGGATTCTATCATGGGCCCATCAGCCCATATCCTACCGATGAGGTTAAGGGCAGTGTGGTGCTCTAAAGTAGTGCTTCCTAAATTATACACAGGAGTTATCATTTAAGTACATATAGAAAGCATAATATAGGTATCACATCAAATTACAACGCACAATCACATATTTAAAATATTTAATAGTCTCGAAACAAAGTAAACTTTTTTTTTTAACTATTAGAGTAAATTTGTGTTATGTTATGCCCGGGCTCTTTATAAACTATGCATTTGCAAACTGCAAACCTGTGGCTACATTTGTGTTAAACTTTTTGCGCCTCCCTTTGCAACACTCCGCGCCCCAGGGAGGCGCGCCTCCCAGTTTGGAAATCGCTGATATACATGGTGATACGACACCTAATACTTGCTAATATAAAACGATGTACTCACCTACGCCTAGAAATTGTATATTATAATACCATAGTATTATTAAATTATACAATATATTAAATAAGACGTATAGAATGTGTATTTCGTACAAATTTAATATAAAATATCACCGAAAGAATAACAAAATCAATACAATTAACAACAAAGGGCCTCATACCGTAAAATCTCAGTTTTCAAAAAATAGTTCGATATTATGTTTGAAGCGTCGAGCTCTCACGACGCTACACTCACCATTGTAGACATAAACAAATTCCAACATTGCTTAGAAATTAAACAACTTATTATATGGATGGTTCAAAACAATTATGAATCAAGTCCATCAAAATGGAACCTGAGATATTTGGACCTAAAGTTAAAACTCCTTTTGTAAAATTCAGGAATATTTTCACTGTATATACTCGTACCATATTTTGATAGTACATGGATCAATTTAAATAAGTAATCGAAACATACGGTATATTCAGGCCTTATTAATATTATCAAATACCTATTTATACTGCTGAAGGAACTGTCAAAATGGACATGATTCACATTCAATTTGATGTCTTATCAAAACGAGTATTGCAATTTATGCGAAAATTGTAGAGCTACGATTGTGATATTAACACACAATATAGAAATCTGTTTTACCTAGCCACTGAAATAAAAATATCGAATTTTATGAAAATTGGACTTAATTGTTATTGTGAACCATCTATATATTATTAAGTTACTTACAACTTAAAAGTATCTAATGTAGTAAATCAAGTCATCGTTAGCATAAATAATGAAGAACGTAGTGGTTATTTGGTGACTCGAATAGTAAGTTCCCAGTCATCGCACGCGCCGCGGCAAATTGGCGTGACAAATTATGGCTAATTTACGTTTAAAGTGCATAATAGTTCGCTTCCTTCCTCATACCATCTAAGTGAATTTGAGACCTGGAACCATTACCGTCTAATATCATCAGAAATTATTCCTATTTTGTTCAAATCGAGGTTGTATCATAAAAAATAGTGTATTTTTATTTATTATTATCAACTGAGCTAAGGGTACGTAATAAAATGTAATTTTAATGTTAATGTTTATTATTATTGACATTTTCAATGAATATTTTTTTATTGCCAACATACATTTACATACTCATTAAGAATTAAATAGATAACTAATAAATTAAATAAAAAAAATCAATATTAAAAATAATAAAATAGTAAAAGAAAATAAATGACAAAAATTGTAAAATTAAACGATATAACGACCAATGCTCAATGACATTATATATTTATAAGGAATCAACCCAGATATTTCCGTATTAAAACTAATTTGGACTGGTTTTAATTTACTGAATTGTAAAGAAACATTATTTTTAGCAACGAACGGTAAATCATTAACTCATAGATTCAAGATTTTATTCACCAAATGATTGTAGAGGTTATACCCAACTCTACAACTGCCACAAAATTGTCTATGCTCATGTTTGGGGCATAGACAATGGCGAAACGGATATAAGAATCTGACATTTGTCTAGAAACCCCGAATTATTGTAGACGTTACAATGACGCTCCAGTCCTTCGCTGAATTACCAAGTTAAAGGATTCATTAGCCTTAGTGAAATAATATAATTTAACATTTTCCGTGTAGTAACAAACAAGTTAATGTACGCCATTATATAAACGATATAAAACACCATCTCGTGTATTATGTATATCTACCCGGACGCATGTCACACACGTAAGAGCAACCTATCTGATATCAAACTAAAATAACGGATGTAGTTGGGACAAAGTAATTTAACAACGAACATCCCTTATAGATTTTATAAAATAAGTTATTATATATGTTACGCCGAATGTGTGAAATTGCATATTACATGAAATCGGCAAAATTTTGCCTATTTCATGAAAAATGCAGGCCCGTTACCTTATTTATGAATTAGGCAAAATATCTGCCAAGTGCGTGAATTCGGCAGTAATTTTTCTGCCTAGTTCATGCATTGGGCAAATTAGATAGTGGCGCTCCGGTGGTGTTTTTTGCAACTAATCAAACAAACCAAATGTGTCAAATATCATTCATTATATAAGAATATACCAATCAATACAATGACGTTCATTTCCATTTATTATACCCAAAAAAAAATCTAGAACTATAATTATGATAACGGTAGAATTTTATTGAAACGTATTTTCGCGATTTGATTTCTGCTTGGGAATCAATCGTGATCGTGCAATGGTCGATTGTTCGTTTGTGATAGTATGATTTGATAGTTTGTTGACAGTTGTTCGCTAACCTCAAAATGGACATTTAGTTGAAATCAGAATTACAAAACCTAACCTAACCGACCCTTATATTATGTTATAATTAAATTATTGACTAATAAAACCATCCGTATTAAATTTACTTTTTCTACTGTCATGTTGACAGTTTAAGAATTCCATACCCCGCCGAATTCACGCACTCGGCAGTTAATTTGCCTAATTCATGAATAAGGCAACGGGCTTGCATTTTTCATGAATTAGACAAAATTTTTCCGATTTCATGTAATACGCAATTTCACGCATTCGGTGTAACATAATATGGATATTTTAACAGTATTCATACATCTAGTTATGAGAAAATTTAAATTCTTTCCGTAAGCAACTGACATTTATTTTACCCATAATATATTTACTTTTTCTAAATCGCTTTTAAGTTTTTCAACCGACAATGTTTTTTTTATAAAATATATTATTCTCAGCATATAATAAATACGCGCCGGTCCATTGTTTGTGGCTTTGGTAAGAACAAAGCGCCGTAATATTTCGTTTTTATTTGAGCTTTTCGGTAACAATGAATGAGGGATTTTCATTCTTATTACAATATAATCTCCACAAAAAGCTACTAGCAAAACCGGCTGGAAGCATTATACTCTGAGGCACAGTATCATATCGATATTAGCATATAAATGCACTGGCCGCAATTTTACGCGGAGATTAGCATTGTTGCCAAAACATTTTTGATATCATGCGGACATATAATTTTGGCATTACCATTCAATCTGTTTCCAGGGTATATCTCATCTAGACAATATTTTAAAAACATTTTAAAAATATTAGATACCAAATACACGGACGACATTTTGCGGTTAGTAAGGGCGGACATCTCAGCGTAGGTCAAAATAGAGCTTTTATTGTATTTTCATGTACCGAACCAATTTTTTTTAACGGTACATGTTCAAACACGTGCGTTAACATGATCTTACTCCCTAGTTCATTTATCGTTTGTCAATTTATGGCTACGGCCGTATGTTGTAGTTTAACTACTGGGGAATGCCAAAAGAAATGGCGTATTTCAAAAAAACACTACCTTATTCTTAGGTCAATAATTATTATAAAGCAATCATTATTCGTAGGATTTTTATCCCCCTAAATGGTCAAAGACATAGCTTATAATTAGTATCTTTAGAATTATTTTAAAATGTGTTAATCTTGCCCATTTTTTGAATATTTAGAATTAGAATTTTATATGCCTAATTCTTGTCAAATTTGGGATCACAGAGATTATCAATATATTTTTTTATCGTAAATATTTCACTAGAATAATGTCGACATAAATTATATTAATAGTTTTATAAATGCGTTTAAAAATTAATAAACGTAAAAAATCTTAACACCACTGCACATGCATGTACTGAAATATGATTATATTCTAAAACATTAGAGCGAGAGGTTTAATAGAACACTATTTTATGTGTAATAAAAATACTTTATGCAGTCATCAAATGTTTAAAATAAATATAAAGGATAATAAGGCTTCAAAATTATATAAATATATTATCTACAACGTTTAAGGAATGTCCAGGATCGTGCTTTGAAAATGCAATAAAAGTTCCATTTTGACCTACGCTGAGCATATCCCCCCTTAACTACAACATTTAGTAGCATATGTGCCAGTGATTCACAACTTACGCTCGTATTTAACGGTATGATAGGCGGTGGTAGAAAGTTCGTTGTTGCTTGGTTGTCGGGATGAGAGTTTATTGGTTGATACAAGAATACACTGAATACAATAATAAGGATGATGACGTGAGATCATAATCGCGAGATGATGTACTGATGAGATCAATATAATCAAGAGATTAATTAGAAAAATGCACTGATTCGAGTGGAATAACGGATGTGGTATTTCGAGTAAAAAACTAGTGACAATAGAAGCACGTCTCGTGACGGACTCGATGAGTTGAGTGAGGATTCATAGATTGTTTTTCTTATTTATATTAATGCAGTACATATATTATTACAAAAGATATTGTCGTAATTACCAATCAAAACAAACGCTATTGATCCAGTTATGATTGAGGAAACGCTTACAATTATTATTATTCTAAACCTACATATTAATGTGTGTCATTCATTTAATGCTGAGTAACATAACTGCTACAATTATATTATATTTTTTCAGTAATATTCAAAGCTTCATTGAATTTTATTGAAATCATTGCGAGAGTTGATACCGTTCATACATAATAAATTATTATGGTTTGACAAAAACAAAATTATTTTATATAACTAATATATATTTCCATTAATATAACCTTTTAAAGACTGGTAGGTATTATTGATATATCTCATTAGTTAACTTTATTAAATTCATAGTATTGACGATTTTAGACCTCTTTTATTGATTATTATTTAATGATCTATTATTAGGGTTTGACGATGTATACGCCTATTGGTGATAGGGGATAAGGATTTTTTACAAACACTTCATTTTATTCATAATTTGTTTACATTGTGGGTGATAAAGTTCTCACCTACTTTATTGAATTAATTGATTATATAAGTTGGAATTAATTGTATTTGTTGTAAGTGTGTATTTATCTCTTGGTGAGTGCATAATCCTCAAATCAGGAGAGATCACCCGCCGAACTTAAGCATATCAGTAAGCGGAGGAAAAGAAACTAACGAGGATTCCCCGAGTAGCGGCGAGCGAAACGGGAAGAGCCCAGCGCTGAATCCTGCGGCCCCGGCGGGCCGCCGGGAAATGTAGCGTTCGGGAGGAGAAATAGTGCCTTAAGATGCCAAAAGGCGAAACCCGAGTTGCAAAAAATCCACGCAAATGGATTAGTACAAAGCTTAAATCCATTAAAATATACCTTTGTAATTTAGCGAGGCGTGGTTTGTGTAGTCTTGGACCAGGATTTGGAGACAACTGCAACTGAAGTAATCGCTTCCTAACTTACCGAGTTATTTAATATCATGCCAGCTACCATGTAAAAATATAGAATCAGCCAAAACTATTGCACCATTGTTCTAAATATAATCTTCACTAATAACGTTTTATACACAAGTATTTAAGCTGACAATACAACTTTATTAATATTGCTCAATTGTATTTTTTATTTTTATTTTTATTTTTTATGTAACTTTTGGGGGATCTTTGATCTCTGAGTGACGCTTTTTTGTTCGATAAATTGACCCTAATTGACAAATAATACGTACCATTGATGAAATGACTTGTTTTGAAAACCTTGTTTATCATGGATAAGAGATTAACTTTACTTCGATAAATATAATATGTGGGGGTCATGGTGATGTGGATGAAGAGGTCGAGGTTTGGTGGTTGCTCCGATGGATTGAGCAGCTAGTTTTATTTGCAGCGTAAACATTCGGTACAAGAGTGTTACAATACTTATGATACTGTTCCGAGGTCCGAATCTCGGTAGAATGAGATGTTGTGCGGAGCGATACAGAAACTGAGATACTAATAGATCGGGAACGGGAACTTATATTCGAGTGACACGTCCAATGAATTGTGATCCGCTATTGACGTACTCACAATCAAAAAAATATCTTAAAAAGAATATTTAGGAAATAATTATTATAATTGAGTCAGCTACTGTATGGAGTTTGCGTGATACTGTGGAAAATTGGATATCGCGGAAATTATAATTGCAGTAAGCTATTTACTGAGTATCGCCGATCAATATGCTGACACGGATTGAGTTGTTTATCCCCATATATATAGTTCCTGCAAAGTTTACAGATTTTTTAAACTTAGCTTGGAATAATATTTAAAATTCTTCGATTTTAATTCTCATATTATAGCACGTGGGCCCTTGAGTAAAGTAATGTTAATAAAAACGGCGCGGTATATTTTTGAAAAAACAATTTGAATTGAGGTCAACGAAGTAAAATTAAAATAATCGTAGTTTTTGTTCAAATCAGCTTTGCCAGAATGCAAATCTCCGAGGATAAAACAATTCAAAAAACACGCCTCGCTTGTTGAACTGAGTAAATTAAAATCGCTTTAAACAAAAACACCAGAGAGTGACGTAATGTGAGACTCTTTTAATGAAAAACACATCAACGTCTATTGCTCTGGTTTTAATAAAACAGGAGACTCTGAATCTATTACATTTTAATAAGAAATTGTGTTTGCTATCAAAATACAGTGAATGGCACATAAATCAATATATTTTAATATTAATCGACCGAAGGCACTTGATGGAATTTGAAATTAAATTCTAATGGATTAAAGTTTTGTACTATTCCATTAGAGTCGTTTTTTTGCGACCAGGGTTTTGCCTTTCGGCATCTTCAGGCGCGGTGTACACTCACCAAAGGCAAACACACACTGACATCTCGTGACACACAAACTCGTCAGTGTTTGTTTGTGTGTTTTTCACGAGTTTGTGTGTCACGTGATGTCAAATGGAAAAGTACAATACTTAAATTTATTAGAATTTCAATACATTTTAATTATTACTTAAATGCATTTTTGTAATGTAACCATTATTTATGAAAAGAAAGGGCAATAAATAAATTACATTTAATTTTGTTTAATTTATATTTTTGGTTAACATATTGATAACATTTTTTTTTCTACGAATTCTCTATTAAATTATATTGACACTACGGACTAACAAACAAGTATTATAGATATTCTTGAAATCATATAAGTTGATACGTTAGTAATATACTATAGTAAACTTAACATCATATTTTATAAAAAAAAACTGCGTAATCAGAAGTCTAGGTACGTGAATTTGGTTTGGTTTGGTTTGGCAATTTGGTTAAACATAGTAGATATTGCTCCCAATTGTCTTTACCAATATCAGGCTAAAAAAACATCCAATACTTTAAATTTCTAAGATCAGTACTATCAACATTTGGCAATACAATCAGGTTATTATTAACACCACGTATGAGTAACCAGTACAATTAATTATTGCAATTCTGGCAAGAAATTGAGCCAAATCTACAACCATTTAGTATCGACTAAAGACAATGATAATAATTATATGTTAATCATTAGATTAAATCGTGATACTGTTGTATTTTTCAAGGCCATGGCGCATTATAATAAGGTAAGATAACCAAAAATTGTAATGAAACTAAAATAGGTAAATTAATAAAGTTAATTAATAAAAAAAATAGATTTATTAAAGTGATCTTTCATGGAATTTGTTCAACAAATATTATAAATAGAGGTTATGCGAGTTTATATAATTCAAAAGAAAAAATATTAAATTAAATTAATCACAACGTAATATTCTAATTGCTCAGTTACACATAGTAAAGGCAAACTGAACTGTGAGATAAAAAATTTAAAAAAAGTAAAAAGACGGTTAAATTAACAAGTTTTAAAAAATTTGGAATACATAGAACGGTAGAAGGACATGCGTAGATCCATAAGTGCATCGACCATGGCTAATGATGATGATCAACTATTACCATCCCAGTCAAGGCATATAATATCAGGAGAATATTTAAAAAAGTGTTCGAATCTTAATAATCTGATTTTCAGAACTTAAAAAAAACTAAAAAAAATTTAAAAAAAAAAAAAAAAACTAAATGCGACTAATATTTTCGTTTGTAGAAAAATCCAGGTTGGTTTATTTTCACAAACGTCAAATCAATTTCAACCAATCACGTCATTACAAAGGCAGATGTCATGTTGCTGAATGCAATATAATATTATAAAGGTGATCAGAGAGAAGACGTATTTGTTTTTTTACTAGTAAATACAAACTTTTTAGGGGGAAGGAGGAATGAAAATATCAAATTTTAATTCGTAAAAGTGGATTTGATCATATTTCTGATATAAGATTATAATATACACCTTAAATTAAAGAAACTTTATAAAGTTATAATTGGAAAATATTTCCTTAACGTCTGTACGAAAATAGAGGGTGAAAAGCGCAATACATTTCAAACAGTCAAATTTTAAATATAGATACACACATCGATTGAAAAAATAATATATATGGAGTGCCATTGTGTAACATCAACTAACTGAACCAACAATAAATAAATCTGGATCCCTATATAACTGACACAATATGTTAACTCTATGCTACAGTTTGCTAAAATATAATTATAAAGATATGTACCTATTGAACATACATAATTTTGAAAAACACTCATAAGAAAATATATTATAACCAATAGAAAAAATCTTTTTGAAAAAAGTAAGACACCCCGGCAGGGAATCGAACCATGCATCTCCTGGGTTTACGTCCTATCCGTGCATTACCTCTATGCTACAAGGTGACATAATAATTGCGATAAACTTTAACTACTGGCCTTTTTAATACCCACTCATCTGCGCTCTTCTAAATCAAGCTACTTTGACAATCGGTTTTGTTTATTAAATCAAAGTAGATACCTATTACTTCAATTACTAACCGACGTCGCGGATTTCTCCAATATTTTTATGATGTAACTTACTTGAACTTGCTAATAATTTAAAATTAACTATTTCTTTTATTCAACGAATAATTCACAAGATTTAAGAATGTACCATTCTAATTATTGAACATGCATAATTTTGAAAAACACTTCCTAGAAAATATATTATAACCAATAGAAAAAATCTTTTTTTTGGGTAATGTGTAGAGATGAAAGTCAAGTCGGTGGATACTCCGATGAATGGAGGAACGAGTTTTTATTGCAGCGTAAACAGTCGCTACAAGAGTTATGATACTGTTCCCAGGTCCTGTGAAAGATATGCTATGCGGAGTGATACAGAGACTGAGCTCTGATTGAAACGAAGATTACTGATCGGATTAGGATTTAGACTAAGACTAAGACTACTGAACTGATCGAGTTTAAGGATGATACTAAGATTAATCGATTAACTATGACGCGCTATTTATATATATGAATATTCGGTAAATTACGAGAATGATTGTTGATATAGGTAACTAGTCTGATGGCCTCTGCATTATTACAACTTCAAGCGTTTCGATGACCTAGGCCGAAGCAGTCGAACCCCATCGAAGAATTTCACGCGTGTAGAATAATATGCTGACTGCAAATAGGACGATTGTGCGATAGCTGAATGACTTGCTAATTCACACATTGTTGAAATAATGCTGACAAGGCCCGAGGCCATTGACCACTACATATTAAAAAAAACTTTAAAGTACCTATAGCTGTTTTTGTTATTTTTTTTCAATTCAAAAATTAAATGCTAATAAATACATGCAAAAATAAATATTCTGATTCACTTTAATATTATAGTTAGTGGATTGTCGAGAAGATCCATAAAATGATTATCGAATTGATCATGTCAACAATATGACATATACTTTGTATAATATAATCATTTTACTCTGATATCGTTAAGTTAAGATGATCTGTTTAATTGATACTTAAATATTTCTAATACATATCATTCGTGAAATGTAGGCATTACTTTATAGTAAGTTAGCAAATTCAGGTAGGCATTAGTCACAAGGTGTTATCACCTAGGGACCTAAGTCCCATAGAACCCAAAGGAGTCCTGAACTAGTATTGAGCTACCTTGTGGTAAATATAATCAGGTTGGCTAAAAAAATAGTACAATTTTGGATGTTAAAAGTGTAATTTAACAAACCTAAATTTTATATTATTAATACTATCGACCGAAGTTACTTGATGGAATTTAAATTTAAATTCTAATGGATTAAAGTTTTGTACGATTCCATTTGAGTCGTTTTTTTGCGACCTGGGTTTTGCTTTTTGGCATCTTCAGGCGCTGTAAGCCGAGTTTATTATTATTGATAAGGTATGGGGTTTTTTACAAACACTTCAACTATTCATAATTTTGTTTGTCATATATTTTTTATTGGATCCTTGATTTAATAAGTAGGTGATAAGTTTTTACCTTCTATATTGTATTGGTTTATAAATAATTTATTTAAATTGAAGGAAATTTAATTTTCTACAACTTCGTTTCATACATTTTTTCTGAGAAACGATTGTGAGAGACACTAGAAGCAATTATGTTCGACAAAAAAAGTGAGGTAAAAATGTTTTTTTTCGAAAATTATCGATTTTCAATAACGTATATCTCGGAAATCGTTGAGAATTCGACAAATATGTATAGAAACAATTTTATGGGAAATTTAATTAACTTTGATTATTATTTAAAATATTATTTTTCTACACCGTTTTTGAGATGTAAGCGAAAATCCAAAAAATGGGACTTTTCAACCTCCCGCCCGCCCTTAGCTCACCTCCCAGGGGCGGGGACTTTTAGTATGTTTACCTACTAACTACTCCTAACAGAGTCCATAAGTCAAAAATTGTGACATATTCCATGCACTCTACACCCATCTTTTGAGCACTCATTGACTGGACTAAATACCATATTTTAGGTATTATACCGGCCACCTGAATATTTTGTAATAGAAAACGTAGCAAATACCAAGGAGAGTAAGCAACCACAGTAAATGTCACCGAAGACCTAGGTCCTAGACAAATGCTAAGTTTTGATCTATCTAGATTGAAAATATCACATGGACTTATGACCTACGGTACGGTAGTAACTCTTCCTGCGCATTTAATAAATTATATTACCATATTAAGTATTTATGATTGATTGTATATGCTGTAGGTAATGCGCAACAACCTCGATATAAATACATGTGTCGTTCTATATCTATAGAAGCTGTTGTTGTTGTTTTTATGACCTATTTATTATTGACCCTTTTGACTTTTATGACCTTATGACCTTTTTATGATCTATCAATCCTAACAACATCCTCATCATTGATCTTCAAATATGAAAGAATCACAAGGAATCACGTCAGGGTTGTTATCACCTCGGAGTATCAATGGGCACGGGGCAAAAGTTTGAATACTGCTAGGTATATTTTTTCAAAAAGATTTTTTTGTGTTTTCAAATTATGTAATGTTAAATACATTTGTAATCTTTTTAGTTGTTAATTAATAGTAGTTTAGTAATAATATCGTAGTACGAGATATTAATGGGTACGTTGATCGAGAAATCAAATCCGAAGGGAGAGAGTATGAATCTGAATATTAATGAAGCTATGATTGAGTTTAAGCATATTGGTCACTTTGTTAACAGAGCTGAATAGAGAAGGTAAGCGTTGAATGTTGATATCATTGAAAACACATCGACAACATCGAAATACATATAATATTATTTGTATTGTTATTATTTAGGTTTCAACAAACAGGATCAATCACAGAAGAATAAGTACGATAATAAGAAATATAAAATAATTACAAGATAAAAAGGACTTTTTATATACCACGTTTTTAAATCTTTTGTTGAATCATATAAACTTGACAATTCTATGTATTAATAATTTAGGACAAATAAGCCAACTGTCAACAAATCATTTTTTTTTTGCTATTTTGCAACAAACAAACAAATATAGAATACTGAAATGTCATTTTGATTTCCATAGTAACGCACGTATATATTATTAATAATTTATTTGCTAGGACCAACCACTTAGCAACCAATAATAGTGGATTGGATTACGGATTTCTTCCGAAATAACTTTTCATACAAAACAGAATTAACTGAAAATGAATTCAATTCTACTTAAAGATGGCTAAAAGTTTTAAAAGAATGCATTGGCATAGTGTTCTGACATATTCTAAAAGTTTCAAATATCTATCGGGAAATTAGTTAAAAATCGATTGCAAGATGTGTACTGGATAAACAACCACCTGACAAATAAGATGACGAGCTAAGAAAAACGTGTTAATAAAAGAATTAGTGATGATCCCAATAACATGCGGATACTCACAGAGAGTATAATAATTAATACAATTAAACTAAATATTAAATATAGTTATGACTATTACATTGGAGAAAGTTATTTAAAATGATTGAAAGAAACAACAAATAGGTTGTATTTATAAGACAGTGAAAATAACATAATATACTACAAAACATAATAATATATACAACTAACGGGAAAAAGGGTAATAACAATTACAAGATAAAAAGAACTTTTTATATACAACGTTTTTAAATTTTCTGTTGAATCATATAAACTTGACTTGACTAGCTTAAACGATCAAAAAAATTTGTACTTGATAGAAATAATACTGAAATGTCATATTGATTTCCATAGTAACGAACGTATATAATATTAATTTAGTTTTAGACCCTAGTAACCAATAATGGTGTCGAAATAACTTTTCATACAAAACAGAATTAACTGAAAATGAATTCAATTCTACTTAAAGATGGCTAAAAGTATTAAAAAAATGCATTGGCATCGTGTTCTGATAAAGTCTTAAAGTTTCAAATGTCTAGCTAGTCGGAAAGTTAGTTAAAAATCAATTGCAAGATTCGTACCGGATAATTAAGAATACGAGCTAAGAAAAACGTTGTAAAAAATAAAAATATAGTCATTCAGTAGTCAATTATGGAAAAATCTTAAATTTAAAAGAGGCAAGAAAACAAAACAGTCCCACTCGATCACTGTGATGATTAGTAGTCCTGCAAAGTTGAACCAACACATCAAAAATATACAAATTAATATACAAAGTTGAACTTAAAACTTCAACAGAACAACTATTCGTCCATCAGATTGCCTAGAATCTTTTGTTATTTTTAATCAAGATATCTACCTACCTTGATTCTTAGATGGCGTTAAGATCTCCAAATTTAAGTTTGTGCCTTCTTTCACTTTTTAAAAATCATTAATCTGTTTATATGTTTTTGAGTTGTTTCGAATTATGCGGGTATATTTAATAACGCATGCTATATTCTTATATCTTGCGATTCATTTAATGAAAAATAATCAAATTAAGAATTTATTATTAAAAAAATAACAAAATTACATTCCACTATACACAAGGCGACTATCGTCGGCTATCGATGGTAGTTTATCATATTTATGTATTGAGGTGAGTATTAGAATTGTTATACTAAGTCAGCCATCTAAACTGTCTATCTCGCTCTAAAATTTAACACAGCCATTAGAGGGGCTGTTAAAACATTTTTTGACGGTTTAGACGGATAACTTAATATTAACAATATGCCAGAAATGAGTTTTTCTACGAAAAGACAGATAAACGAATAGAGTTACCCCAAAATACATAAGTTAACTAAATAAACCAAAATAATAATTTTATATTCCTTATGAAAATCGCTTTTGATTAGAGAGCTCTGAATTTCCCTTTGGAATTATAATTGAGTTTACGGATTGCAAAAATCAGTCTATATTCGCGTTTGAATTCAGCAAAATGTTTTCGCATGTTGTTAGGCGAAATTATTTTTGTTTAATTTAGCCCAAAGAAATTGTTAAAACATTTAAAAATTAATCTAATAAATAAAAACGGTTTCCCAGTTTTATTTATATATTTATAGAGAGTAAAAAATCTTTCAAAGTTTTTTTAAATTAATAATTATTATCAAAGGTAAATATTTTGTTACGATTTACATAGGTATTATTGTTATATTTTTTATATTGAAAAAACGTAACAATTTGTATAATTTCTACAAATACCAACTTATGCATAAAAATAATATTGATGAAGATTAGAATGCAATAAAAATATTTACTTAAATATTTATATTATGTAATCATTTTTGGGTTTAAAAGTGGACACCTACCGTAGTCACCTACGTGTATTAATCGATATTAGGATTGTAATTATATATTATACAATAGACATCTATTAAAATCGGCTATATATAAATGTAGGAGTCGTCGATGTGAGGGTCGATGGTGTTGTAGATGTAGATGAAAGACGATCGTGGTTATTCGTGAAGATGGAGGAGTGAGTTTATTTATGGTCACATAAGTACAAGGGTACAATCGATACAATAATATAAATAAACTGACAGTATATAGACTGAGATAGTAACAGATCAGGTACTTAGTTTCGAGTGACATGTTTGATGAATTATTATTCGCTATTTATACAATCAAAATAATATCTACCCATTATAATTTAAGAAATAACTGTATTAATCGAGTCAGCTTCTTACTGTCATTTGCGTCAATGGACATTCGAGTAGCTGACTATTGTATAAAATATAGATATCGCGGAAATAACCTTTGCTTACTTATTGTATTATAATTTGACACTACGGAAATGCATATTAAAGAATTTGTAATTGCGGTACAGTATTTAATATCGTCGATAAATCTGCTGATACAGGTGATGAGTTGTTTATTGCCATATATAACTTATCATAGACCTTAGTGAAATCTCACAGTTTCGTTCTTGCCTATCAAGAAGATCCGGCAACATTGGCGTGTAGTTTGATTCCCCGCCAACAAATCTCTACAACTCCGAGCTGTCTACGATGCTTAGTCTTGGTTTGGTAGTTGTTTACAATGGAGATTACACTCGCCGCTACCCTAGTATTAATAATCAATTATTATCAAACTAATAGTTGAGGGCTCTAGAAACCAAACAAAACGGCAGTTTCCATTTTTGAAAAATCAATAAAAATATCTTATTTCCCTTCTATACGTATAATTTCGAAAAAGGTACTTATTATAAAACGTTGTATTCGACCGTGTAAGAAAAAAGGCGAAACCCACAGAGAACAAATTTTACAGGAGGGGTAAAAACGTTTTTTGAATGATTTTAGTTTAATATTTTTAAAAAATTAGGCACAGACATTGGGTGCATGATGATTGATGATTTGGTATAATATATTTTTGATCTAATGATAATTAAAGAAGTTATTACAGAAAAATCTTTAAAATTGAGGGTAAATGCTTTTTTCCTTAAATTAAAACTTAATTTACCTCAATTAAAACATGAATTTAGATAATAATTCGGCATTTCCGGCTTACTTTCTTTTTATAGAACGTGTATTTAGTTGTATACATTGTTAATATCTAATAAAAGCACTTTTCGAAAAATCGAGGGTTACGCCCTTTTTCCTAAACACAGTCGAATATATATTATTACACAACATTTAAAAATAGTTTTTTTTAATAAATTATTCCATACATATTATGACAGATATTATACCTTAGTTATTTTTAATGACTCGCCAATATTTTACGAAAATGGATTTCTTTCTAAGCCTTTCAAACATACAAGGAATTTTGACGTTGGAATACGCTCTGCCTCATGACTTTCACGTCATGCATTCTTTTTAATAATCGCAATAATCCTTAAGTTTTAGGGGTTTAGTTTTGGGGTTCAGCACAAACAGGATCGTCATGACCTCAGACCGTGCGGGTCTTTATCTGAATAGGGCGAACACAAAACTCATGTACAATATACTGCATGAATTCCTCATCTACGTGTCTCCAGTCTAACTGTACAGCTAACAACCAAAAATAAATAGTGAAGTGCCACTTTAAGATCAATTATTATTTCCGTCGGTTCTTGTCGGTTTAGCAGCAAATAAATTTTGAAAATAGCCGATATATTGGATTATATTATATTTTGTTTGGTTCGGTTAGGTTATGTTAGGTTAGGTTTCATTCTTGAATTCATGGATTTTGCCAAAATCGGCTATGAAAATATGCATGATTTTTTGCCTGGCTTTCCGTAAACCGACCTGTACTCTTCCGTCTTTTGAAGATCAATCCTTTCAGAAGCTGATGTTTAGATTTCGTAACATTGATGTTTTTATAGAGTGAAGTTGTTGACCCTACGCCTACCTCCATTTATGAAGAACCCTTCTTCATTAGCCCTAATCGCACTCACTACTGGTTGCTCGATCTCATGTGCAGTTGCTCAGGCTTCCAGGGTTGAAGATAAAGATGCAAATATTCATAATTTTCTAACGCTTTTGGGAGTCATGTATTTACTATTAAATACATTATGCACATCAGTGATGTTATAACCTATTGCAATATTATTTTACTTATCATGAATTATTTATCCTGTCACGTAGGTACAAAGCAATATCGAGCAAATCACTAGAATTTCACGTTTGACATTGTCGCGTATCGATAACGCATTGTTTAGAATTTAGGGCAAACGAAACAACGTGGATTAGTAAATCAACGATATTTACACACAGCTACAGCGCCGCGCCGCACGCAAACGTTCTCCGCCGGATTGCCCGTACGCCGAACAGCCGGCGGCGACTTGTTTGCGTTATTACAGAAAATCTTTTGCATTCGATGTTGATGCAAACTCAAATGTTTACATTGCACCGGGAAAATGCAATCGCTGCATGCATTATTATTATTTGAACATTTTTCATAATCACAACGCTTGGCTTCACAGAACAGGTAAAACGAAATTTAAATCTGAATGCAAATTTCCACAGCTGTGTAAAAAAAAAAAATCTCACAAATCCGTGTTTTTATTAACTGCACAACGCTGTTTTTTTATTAATTTTTGTGGATATTTACTAAAGCTTTTTTAAACGTAATTATACTATGTTTACTATTAAAATTACTGTGTACTCTTTGATACAAATATTGTGAATAAACTAACGATTTTTTTAAAATATTATACAGACATTTGCTAGTAAAATTAAAAAGCTATTAAATTATAAAGTTTCATTCAGTCAGCTAATACTAACTTATGGTTATTGAATCAAAAATGCATTTGACAAAAATAGTTGTAATTAACTATTTCTTTTATTCAACGAATAATTCACAAGATTTCAGAATGTCCCATTCATATTATTGAACATACATAATTTTGAAAAACACTTTCTGAGAAAATATATTATAACCAATAGAAAAAATATTTTTGAAAAAAGTAAGCCACTGACATGACCCGGCTCACGGCTAGCTCAATAATGCTACCGGGCCGTCACTGAGGAGACTAGTGATGAATTAGGAGAGGTGGATCTCCTTTGTAGTATCACAACTTTTGAATTCCCGAATAAAACTCTCAGCTGGTGTGGTGCCGAATTTATTCAGGTACTAGAGTTCACGGTCACACAATAAGGTTAACTGTCATTGTTCCCGTAATTAAATCTCATTAAAGTATCAGCAAACTATTTATTTGTTCACTATAGGATCTCTGTGAAATCTTTCACGAGTTCCCAAAAAGTCACACCTAATTCAGAGAATGTATACGCCGATATTCTTTGGATATTTTTAATTCGAGAAATATTTTCCCATAAGAAAGAAAATATAAATTATTCTTTGGTCACACAGTATTAGGTTTATAAAAAAGAATAGAAATTATTTTATTGTTGTTTATAAAGTTTATTTATGTTCACAGTACATTTACAAATATTTATTTGTGTTTACAGACTTGTTTACAAAAGGTTTGCTTAATGTTTACAAATTTACTAAAATTTGTTTTTATGTTTATGAATTTGTTTACTAAAATTGGTTTTATAATTATGTTTACTTAATAAAGTTTCAAAAATTTATTTTATAATCCCGAAAAGATTTGTAAAATTTATTATTACAGACTGAGTTTATTAATTTGTTTTTATAAAACAAATCCGATCACGTAATTTATCTCGATTACGTCACCTCGTAGGATGAGTAATGAAAAATAAAATTACTCCGCGTGTACGTCACTACCGGCAGATACGTGCTATTCGCGCTGCGTTTTAGCGGCCGACGTCACTACCGACAGATACGTGTTATTCGCGTTACGTTTTGCCCGCCGAAGGGGGACTTACTGGTACGTAGGAATCGCGAATGTACTGAGAACCGTGTCTCACAACTTGGCAGTGAGGACTGCTGCTTGTTGAAGATCGCCGGTGAAGAGTGTAGAAACTAATGATTTTACGGGAAAAGTGGTCGCCTTTTATACCCTTCGGATAGAGGTTTAACAGGAAACAGTCCGTAAGGGATAGCAGATGTATATCTTTCTCTCACGGGATAAATTTACATATATCTCCCGTTCCTGGCAACTTTCTAATAGAGATATCTTCTAATTAAATCGGGTTAAAATTACTCTACCTTATTTTCACAAAATAAAGTTTAAATAGGGGTGTTTCAAGCACCCTCTAGAACAAGTCCCTTAAATACGCCGTTGCGATGACGTAAGCAAAATAGTTGATTTTATATGATTTTTCGTGTTCGAACGAAGGGGAAAGTTTCTAGCTTTCCAACGAGGTATCGGAATAGGTATTCGGGTACTAAATAAGGGAATGGCAGTCTTTAAATTTAAAATGTCAAAATGAAAGGTTGACACCCACGTACTAGTCCTTTTCACCACTCTTGGCCTTTTTAGGCCAATAGAATTTTACTAAGTTTTAATAAAACTGTTCGGTCCCGCAGAAAACGTTTCATTCGATATTTACCTTTCGGACGAACATTATTACGTGAAAATACTATAATATTATACTTAACATTTCAACTTAAATATATAAATGCTTAATCCTAACAAGATGTTAATTACAAGCGACTACAAATTTATTTAGTCTTTAATAGTGGCTTTTCCATAGTAATATGGATGTAACCTTGAATCTATTTTTACCTCGCGAGCCAGCACAGCTGGGCCGTAAATTCTAGTCGGACAGAATTCAGTTAAGGTTCAAGGTCACGCGTCAATTTGTATTTTTAGTCGCAGTATTTGATTCTTTTATTTACCCAAGACGCGATTAAGATTTATTATTATTTATGGGTAGAAACCCATCTATACCAGAATCTTAAGTTTTTCCAATCGTTACTTTTACAATATTCATTATAGTCAGCGAGTTATAGCATTAATAAAATCTATAATTATAATTACGCGTCTATAAATATAGGTACGCGTTTACAGTATTTTTATAACGGTAGTTAACTTCTATCTTGTATTGATAAAATTAGTATTAAAATTCCTTATTCATAATCATACAGTATATAAATTTATAAATATTCAATTTTCTTTTCCAATTTTCATACACTTCCATTATTGCTATAAAAGTTATTGAAGCATGTACTTGCTAAATTTTACGTAAACAATCTCTCCCATAACTTATTTTCTAAGTTTAATGGAGATTTCCCGGAAATTATTTCCAAATTAGATCGCGCCCAAATCTACGCGACGTGTCATCTCGAGGTCTGTGGTCACAGCGTTCCAATTACACTTGAGCAGTCTCGATTCTTGGAGGCGAAATTTTTTTACGTAAAATTTTATTACATTTACAAAGAAAAGGTTAACAACATACATTTTACTTCCTAATACTAAACGATTACGCTACTGGTTACCTGTTCATGGTCTTTTTCGACCATTTCTTCCCTGCTTCTTCCATAGTTTAGGACCATGGGACTTATATATTCTGTTTGTACCTTGTCGTGAGGTTGTCGCACGGCTATTGAGAAGTAGAATTGACTACAAGGCTAGATTTGTATAGTTATGTCGTTAAACCATACTCTGCCATAAACACTAACTGAAGGTCGGCGTTTTTGTTCGTGTCACCACCCCGGCAGGGAATCGATCCCTGCATCTCCTGGGTTTACGCCCCGTCCGTGCATTACCTCTATGCTACAAGGTGACGAACTAATTGCGACAAATTTAAACTATTGGCCTTTTAATAGAGGTAATGCACGGACGGGGCGTAAACACAGGAGATGCAGGGTTCGATTCCCTGCCGGGGTGGCTTACTTTTTTTAAAAAGATTTTTTCTATTGGTTATAATAATTTTTTTCAGAAAGTGTTTTTCAAAATTATGTATATTCAAAAATAGTTGTTTATGGGTGAGGTTGTTATTTAGTTAGAATATTATCTTTAGCACCCCAAAAAGTTCTTCAGTAAATATTCTTGCATAATAATATACGCATTTTTTAGAAACGCCAAAAATACCAGGTATCCTATACCCATATTATTGAGTTATTGCGAAGCATATCTACGTTGAAAAAGTGACGCCACTGTAGTGATTTAAAAAAAAAAACGTCAAATACAATGTGATTTAGTCCAATAACAGATTTTTATCATTTTGCGTGAGGACGTCATGTGCAATAAAGATCAAAACATCAATTATTAATTACCTGCCATTTGTTTCCAATTATTAGATCCCAAATTTTTTGGCATGTTGATAATCAGGCGTCATATTATATGCTTGTTGTTATATAATTTCATTTCTTCATCCTCCCATTTTGAAACATACAAAAACAAAACTAATAGTAATCTACTAAAAACATAGATACGTGAGATCACGTGACTCGAAAATTTGCATAAAATAAAAAAATAAATATTTATTATGATGAAATTTATAAAATAGAGCTTACGTGAACTCACGTGATGTGATAATATTCTGTTTAGGCTTAATTTAATTCCGAGCAATAAGAGTACTTTTTAAATATTGCTCTCATAATATAACATTCCAAGATTAAATCGTCCTAGCATGTCGATCAGAGGTATGCATTTCATGAAAGCTGTAGATACAAACTATCCCCAAAAATATTCTATAAATTGAAGGGTTGAAAGTCTATAGAGTCTAAGTGCCAAAAAAATCTATAACAAGTTTTTTACTTCAATGCAATCTGTATGCCAAGCTTAATGACATTCTGAAGGGTCTAAGTTCCGAACTCTACCATTTTTGTCACACAAATAATATATTGAAAAATGGGGGGGTCAATACCCCTCTACATAGAACGTTTCAATATTGTCCATGTTTAAATATTTTATTCTTCCATTGTTTATTTTATCTTTCGAAGTATGCAAACTTATCATATTACACTGATGTTCTTCTGTAACTTTGTAAAAATAAAAATGTAAGGTTTCATTTATATATATGGCTTTTTTCTTTTTTTGTTATATCTTAGTTTCACATTTTTGGCACATAGACCCTATAGAATTTCAACCCTTCAATTGCTATATAATAATATAATATATTTACTCTACGAATATTTTATATGCATAGTATATTGTACATACTAATCACAGGATTCAATGTCTTAAGTACCTATTTAATAAATAGTATATTGTATTTTTTGCAACAACATCCCATTAAGCAAAGTTCACCGCACGACATTGATATTATTTGGTAACGATTATCGTTATAGTATAAGTATGTTAAATATACTACAATAAATAAAAATAATATAATACAAAATGAAGAGTTTTCTTCCATTATGAATGCAAAATCTCCGATCTTTTAGCCAAGGCAAAGCAAAGGAGGAAGATGCTGACTATTCGATAGAAAATTTCCATTCCTCAATTGGTATTTGTCTAGCTCTCATACTTCTCTTTGTCTCTCAACCGTCGCACAGTGTGATGTTTGTTGGAGATAATCTAGCTCACCTATTATATTTCAGCTAAAATCAATAATATATTATTAGAAAGAAATTATTCATAATCATTATTAAACTACGTCGACAAATTAATACTTTATTATGATTATTTTTAATTAACCCTAAATGCATACTTTACTACGTAATAGTACAAACTTTAGTTTTGGTTTTTTGAGCAAAACAGAAATCGATTTTATCATACATTTTTATATACAAAGGTAAAATGAGAATCACTTTTCAATTTTGCCGATAAATGTCATGGTAAGTTGTGGTCATTGCATATACTTTGTAATCAAACGACGTGAGCCGGAGATGATGACGTATATTATCTATGAGCCAGATTTTGGAAGTTATCTTTTAACGGCTATATTGAAATTCAGTTTTAACCACAAAAATATTAGATTTTGCTTGGGAAAATAATATTGCTGGATTCTTTGATTATTTACGAGTATTATACCTAATATTATATTTAAAAATAATGTCAAAATAACAAAATGTCGAATACAGCATTCCTAATAATACAGAGTGTTTTTGGATGATAATATAAAGAAAAACTATTAATTAATTTTCATATTATTTTTAGTACTTAACTAGGTATATTATATTTTTATAAGAGAGTATAAAAAGTGCATTTAAGGGTTGTAATTTTGACTTATCTCATAATGTTTGAAGTGGGCATCATACTGATTTCGATAATGATGATTAAAAATTACCAGGATATACGATTATAGTGCCAGAATTATCTGATACCCTCGGGACTTTTAAGTCGATAGTGCAAAAGCACCTAAGTAGTTTATAAAATCTAAATATCACTTGTTGCTGATGATCCATTTGTGAGGAGTCGCCTTTAGTAGTGTTTTGTAGATCTGAAAGTTTGTGTTCTAAGATAAGGTAGCACGATAGATTTCATAATATTATGTATACAGTATATTGTATTCGTCTTCCAATTTCCGTTTTCTTACCATTTTTAGCGGATAAAATGAATCTCACTATCTCAGATAAGTGGAGTGGTCGATTTTCTCGAATGAGTCATTCAGAATGATTGTATTTTCATTACGATGCATCTATTGGTACTATTAGGTATCGCCAAGACAGTAAAAAAAGAAGGACAATCCTGTAAATATAAATATTTAACAAACATAATAACATGTCAAACGTAAGATTTCAAAGTAGTATATTCTCAAGACCTTCAAATTATTCGTTGAATAACAAAATATTTTATTACCTATTATAAATAAATTGCAAGTAAATTAAAACTTAAATTAAAAATTATTGGTAACTTGATTCAAGACACAAAATTCAGTTGCTAATATGAGTGAAATTTGTACAGAGCTTCAGTGTATGACTACTAGTTAATTTCTTCTTAATTAGGTAGGACACATTTTGCTTGATTTGTTAAAGGACATTGGTCAAAATTTGACGGATGCGAGTTTGAATTTGAATAGGGTTGTTATCAAATTACGTATTATAAGTAATAATGATAAATTATTGTATTTTATTTACTTTCACTAGCATATTGTCTTTTCGCTAACAAATAACAAAGAAACATTGCAGAACATAAATAAAATTATTTACTTAAAAACTGATGATTTGAAAATTTTTCAGTGTCTAACAATAATCAAAATACTTGTGGAAATAAATAAATTCTTCTAAGTTTATTTCTTGGTACGTCTCGATCCATTCCTACCCACCGTGCGTCGGTCCAAAGAGATTTTTGGTTCCCTTTTGTCGAAGCAAATAAAACATTCAAAACTCATTTACTCTGCTCAGTGATTCTTCAAACAGAACTGAGTCTGTTTTGTTGAATACTTTCGATAAAGACTTACATTAATTTTCAATTGTGTTGCCTTTGCATTAAATTTTAAACAATAAAATGTTTATCTGCGTTTAACGGCCGGACTTAGTTTAATTCCTATTAAGTATACTAAAGAAAAAAACTTTTTAAATAGGTACCTATTAAAAATATGTATTTAAAGCCGAGCTGTTAGAAGTACAGGACATTTTCGTCATCTTTGCCATCTACTGAATATTCAGCATGCAGCTTCTACAAAATTTCTCAAAGGCATCATTCTAACGTCTTCATTTTCTTCTTTATGGTTCATGTCTGATATAATATAAATTTAAAAATGGATTCTTTAAAATATATTTCCAAAGAGAGAAGTTATTTGATGTCTTATCGTCAGCGGCAACTTCAAGATTCAACGTGAGAGGGATGTAGCCTATAATACGATGGTCCGACTAAGTAAAGAACGCTACGGGTCTCTCAAACCTTCAACAAAGAGGCGAATCACTGGAGATACATAACTAGAGCATTTGAAAGGAATCATGATCATCAATAGTGACACAAAAAAGAACAAGATAGAACCACCAAATTTAGTTCCGAGTTCACATCTAGTGGACAAATAAAATCGATTTCAAAAATACAATGTAATTAAATACCTAATTATATCTATTTGCACATCTCTATTATGGATATTTATTATTATTTTAAGACTTAACTATGTGGTTGGTACAATTATAATCGCATTCATCCTTTCTTTCCACCAACCTCAAATCCCGAATTATTATCACAAGACCACTAGTCATGGATCATGATCGACTATGATGAAAGTTAAGTCTAGTTACTCCAAGACAGCTAAGCGCTTAGGCTTGTTAAAGCTATAGCGTTCTATCTGATACGATACGAATGAAGCCGCATTAACTACAGAGTGTTTAATACAAAATGCATATGTTTGACCTTCGTTGCGCTAAATCTGATACGGTTTAAGCAAACGTCGCATCTATCATTCTGCCTAAACTTTTTATCATCATTCATCCCAAATGTAATCAAAGTAAAAGTGAAACCGTGAGAGTGACATTCCAAGCCGTCCGTTCACCGAACCGGCTCCAGCGCGCGCCAGCCCTCTCAACATAAAAGCCTGCCATTACTGGCATCCTGTGTAAACCCCCCCTCCTTGATCCGTAATCCATCTACTAGTATCTTAAAATAACAGTCCACTGCAAGCGCCACCACTATGTTTTGAATAATATATACTCGACCACATTAGTCAAAAACTTTTGTAAAACATAATGTCGACATGTGCAATGTGTATTGTGTATATTGTAATATTATATCGACACTGTTCTGGCAAAAGAAACTAATTTGAAAAAATTACATATTTAGTTAGTTATACCAAAATGTTCCTTATTTCAAACTTTACCGCCTGGAAACCTTCTAAATAAATAAACAGTCTTTATTTTAAAGTCATCCTTTTTACGATTACTTGTCTTAATAAACTCACATGATAGGCCATTTCAAACATTTTAACAACTTCAAAGTCAATTTACTCAAAACTAGTCTTCTCCAGTTAATGTGTTCTGCCAGAACAGAAACGAAATTATGTAAAGTTCATTTGATTCTATTAGTTACATTAATTGAATCGATTTTAATACTTATATTTAAATATTAATTATATAAAAAATTTCCATTATCCAAAATTTAAATCGTCACCCTGAAGCCAGTCCGTAGTATCTGAAAAATCATAGTCGGGAGATAATTGAATCGAAATATTTTAGTCTCACTAAGTAAAGCTATAAAACAGTGAATAGAGTATTTGATAGAGAAAGAGATAATTTGATAAAATAAAAAGAAAAACCCCAGAGACGACACTGATGTAACTGAAGTCTGACAGTTTCAAGCCACGGCTAAACGGAGTAAGTCTTTCACTACCGTCTACTCTGGTGCACACGCATAATTTCATTCGAAGTAAGATTGTATTTTTGCAAATATCTCTGGAATAAAATAGAATTGCGATACATACGACAATTCTACTCTGGACAGAAGATTGAATACCCAGTATAAAATTTGTATAGTTTACTTAAAACTGCATATTTTTAAGATTCTACAGTCTGGTTTCAGAATGGTGATAGAATATTATAATATAAATAAGGACTATTTTAATATACGTCGACCTTGTTTAGGAAAAAGGGCGTATCCCTCACGGAACAAATTTTACAGGAGAGGCAAAAAACGTTTTTTGAGAGATTTTAGTTTGATTTTTTTTAAATAGGCACAGACATGATTTGGTGTAATATATTTTCGATCTAATAATAATTAAAGAAGTTATTAAAGAAAAATCATTAAAATTGAGGATAAATGCTTTTTCCATAAATTAAAAATTATTTAATCTCAATTAAAAACTGAATTTATATAATAATTCGGCATTTGCGGCTTAATTCCTTCTTATTGAACGTGTATTTAGTTGTATACATTGTTAATATCTAATAAAAGCACTTTTCGAAAAATCGACGGTTACGCCCTTTTTCTTAAACAAGGTCGACGTGGTCGCAGCTATGATTTATTCTGGATCGGAACCGTTTCCTCGTGTCAAGGTTATCATGCATCATTAGCGAGGGTTGCAAGACTAGTCAATGCGCTAAAATAGTATGTTTTTTTTGTTCTCAAAATTTTATTTCTCTGTATAAAATTGTACTTAATAAGTACCTACCTATATTTTTTTATTATCATTATTATTTTATATATTCTCTTCTTCTGTCTTGTGAGGGTAATATTTTTGTTAAAATGTAAATCTCATGTTGTGTACGTCTTGAATTTAGATTTGTTATGCCCACAATGTTTTTGTTTTCTTAATCCTTTCTATGCCGCAATTAGTTAATTGACAGTAATTAACATAAGAATTGGTGTAATTAGGGCGTCCAAAGACGCTTTGGGCACTTAACCGGTTAAATAAATGAGTAAGTAAATTATTTTGTTTTCATAAATAATTTCAACGGAGGGCGATAATGATATTATCATAAGTCACTGCAACGGCACTAGAACAGAGAACGTAGACAATTATTTATTTATTTGCTTAAGTGAACAAAACATTGTGGACATAACAAATCAAAACTCAAGTTTTACATTACATCAAAATATTACACTCACAAGAGAAAAGAAGAAAAATTAAAAAAACGTCAACAATTTTACATAGTAAAATAAAATTTCAAAAACAAAATACACATCACGACACATCACTGAAAATGTCTGTGTCTGTATTGACTAGTCTTGCACCCCTCGCTAATGATGCCTAACAGGCTTGACGCGAGGAAATAGCTCTGACCCAGAATAACTTGTGGCTGCGACCACGTAGGTAATTGACAGGCGCATATAAATTTAAATTATTGACGCCAGGATTGGAAACCATCCCTGAAGATAGTAGGCAAAAAGGTCTCAAGAGCAGAAGTGACCTACGAGATTCAAGAAAATGAAAAACGAGCACGCCTTGTAGAAAAGTGGTCGGAAAGTATTCGTTTGACGAATTATTTAAAGGAAAATTATGCATTGATTGCGTAACGAAATCTTCAAAATATTAATTATAATATTTCATAAAATTATTTTGTATACTCAATAAGACCTTATTATACTTAGAAAGTTGATAATATCGACTGAGGATAGGTATTCGATGGAATTATATTGTAAATTTTTATTAACGTTAGTTTTGCCCTAATTTATATTATGTTATTTTGTGACATTTCTCATTCCCTAATTTTATTAGGCTCGCAACACTTAAACTACCATATTCCGTTGTTTATGATTAATTACATTTTTAAAGACTTGCTGAATATATTACTTGTGGGTAATATCTTATGTTCCACGGTATTTACAAATAGTTAAAATTTATAAAATTTTGACTACTTGTTTCATATATAAGATTTTCGTATTATTTTATAGTATTAATTTGTTATATAAATGTTACGCCGAATGTGCGAAATTGACTATTACATGAAATGGGCAAAATTTTGCCTAAATCACGAAAAATGCAAGCCCGTTGCCTTATTCATGAAATAGGCAAAATATCTGCCGAGTGCGTGAATTCGGCAGTAATTTTTCTGCCTAGTTCATGCATTGGGAAAATTAGATAGTAGCGCTACGGTGGTGTTTTTTGCAACTAATCAAACTAACCAAATATGTCAAATATCATTGATTATATAAAAATATACCAATCAATAACTACAATGACGTTCATATCCATTTACTATGCCCAAAAAAAACTAGAACAGTTCTGTGTTGTTTGTTTATGATAGTATGATTTGATAGTTTGTTGACACTTGTTAGCTAACCTCAAAATGGACATTCAGTTGAATTCAGAATTACAAAACCTAACCTAACCTTACCTAACCTAATAATAAAACTGTTATATAATGTACAATTATAACTAATAAAACCATCCGTATTAAATTTACTTTTTCTACTGTCATGTTGACAGTTTAAGAATTCCATACCCTGGCGAATTCAGGCACTCGGCAGATAATTTACCTAATTCATAAATAAGACAACAGGCTTGACTATTACATGAATTAGGCAAAACTTTGCCCATTTCATGAAATAGTCAATTTCGCACATTCGGCGTAACATATACACGAAAATTATTCATTGTTCTGTAACAGTAATTTTTCTGAATACATGCACTTATATTGCTTCCACTGTTTAATAACTTAATACCGATCTATTTCTTTTTTATATTATACTGTTTTATTAATATCTCCCGAGAGTTCTGGGTTTGATTCCCGGTGAAGACACAATATTTTTATGTTTTTCTCAAAGCCTGTGTGTTTGTGATTATTCAAAATTACTAACAACCACCTTGTACCAAACAATCAAGGACATGGTTATTAATAATTCTAAAAAAATGTTCACTATAATACTTATGTAAAAATAAATAAATTTTAATTTGAAATTGAAATTGTAGTGCTGAAAATATCGGAAGACAAAACACAGGTCACCAAAAAAATACTCAATTAGAATAGTATAAAAC
Organism: Rhyacophila brunnea; assembly: GCF_057557595.1. Classification (NCBI taxonomy): domain Eukaryota; kingdom Metazoa; phylum Arthropoda; class Insecta; order Trichoptera; family Rhyacophilidae; genus Rhyacophila; species Rhyacophila brunnea. Next base: position 45,685,887 of record NW_028233276.1, read on the forward strand.
TTAAAACAATTAGAATATGATAAAGGTAGTTATATAACACGTGCATTTTGCACGTGCTATTAAAAATAAATTCATACACTATTCCTTAAATATAATTTTATGTAGTACACAAATATAATAATAAATAATATTATATTTTGTGTTTTTAGTACAAATTTGAATTGACTATTGTCATGTTACATTTCACGTGACATGTCTACTTTTCAAACGCAGATATTAAATAAATAATGTTAATTTAATTAACAATAAATTTGGCACAACCTTGTTAAAAGTATGTGTCAACCTTGTTTCTAAAACAATGACGGTTAAAAAATGAGCCAATGGGGTTTCTTTCCGCCTTTTTGAAAGCGTCTTGTCAACAAATAACTTATTTCCGCCCAGAAGATTTCACTCCAAGATTAGTTTCAGTGCAGATCGGACGTCTTCGATTAACAATTAGATACAGTTTCAACGCCATTTGTAGTTACTTTCTTTCGGACAGGAAGAAGGATTCGCAGTTCATAATTCCAGCCAAGATGAAGTTCCAGCCATCACACTTAAAAGCTAAGTAATTAATTACCATCTTACAAGAAATGCTCAAATGTACTGTACCAAGTGAACGCTACTCAAATTTGTATTAGAATTTTAATATGTTTCCGTATCATTTTAAATTTCAATGTAAGTTGTTTGTGTGTAATTAAATGACACTTTTAACGATTAGCTGTGTTCTTATTTTTATACTGTTATATTTAATTTGTAAATACACACATTTTAAGGCGCCCAAAAATTATAATTTAATATTTCAACGAGTTTACAAATGACATTTTATTTGAGGTAGATAAATGAATTATAAGGCATTCTTTACACAGGGTTAAGTTGGCAGAAAGCCGAATCTTATAAGCTGTGAGATTAATAGTACTAAATATTTCATGTTTTATTGATTGAATTAGTTGGCACTCTATGTTTGATAATTGTGCATTACAATTATTAAACTTCTTTTACTATCATTCATACTAGGTATATACATTTTACACACTTTCCCAATTTTCTTAATATGACAATTGACGCTACCAATGCGTGGTGCAATTTTTTTAGTTTATGATGTAACAAAATGAACTAAGAAATATTGTGTTTTTGTTGACTTGATCTTGTATAGGGAGAGTTTTTTTTTCATTTCATAAAATGTCACTGTAAATTTGTTTCGACTTTTAAACTTTGAGATGTGTTACTTGGTACAATACTTTTGAATTAATTATTACCTATTATATTTTATATTATATTCCATGCTATATTTCATTTATGTTGACAATCTGCTTATTATTGTATATTACCTATTGCATGAATTTTATGTGATTCGTATTTCTTTTACGTTTTTTGACATTCAATGCATACCTACCTACTTTATAAAAACTTATTATAAAATTTGTTTTGCTACATACTTTTCATTAAAACATGAAAAGTATGAAGTAAATTGATTTAAATGTTAGCTGGTTGTTAAATTGATTCAAATTTGTCAAATTCGATAAGAATTAGTTAATTTTCAACTATTTTAGTATTATTATTAAATATGATATAATTACTAAATTTATGGTAATCTTTCATAGCTGCCATTAAAATTTTAAAGCTATTTCCGTTAATAAGGAGGTAGCCATTTTCTGAACTAAAATTACTATGATTAGTAATATTATAATTATAAAAGCATACGCCATCTTAGTTATGAATCCAGTTCAGTTTGTGCCTTCTTACAAAACACTACAATTTGCATAGTCAATTTTGTTGTTTTATTCAAGAAATTTCACGGTGAGTACTATAATTAAATAAATCTATATTATATTTCATAATATTCAATAATATTATAGACTATAGTTCTTTCTGTTTATTCTTATTATTATCTAGCCATTTCTTCTCACGCGATAAAACGTGGGTTCGTAAAATAAATATTTTTCCGTGTGCGTATGAAACACTCGCGTACAATCAAATCTTTGTCTTTTGTGTTGGTATTCATTTTGTTAATCGCTTGGTCATAATATTTACGCATTTTTTGTCGTGTGAAATAAGACGCGCCACACAATAAAACGTTGTGTTTCAAATTGTTTCAAACCAAAGAGATTGATCTTTGTTTCAAAACGTATTTTGTTTTGTTGTTTTCAATAACCGTGTCGAAATAATGCATTGATTCTAAATCACGCATGTGTATATTTCTTGTAAACAAAATTATATTATGCAAACGATATTGTTGAGTTCATTGTAGAAGCATTTATATACCTACTTACATGAATTCCCGCTTGTTTTTTAGTTTTTGTTGTTAGTTGTACCTACTCGATTTGTCTTCCAAGTTTTTTTGTTTGGAAAAAGATATAAATGAAGAAAAACCATTAAATCTTATCTTTGTGTTTTGGGGAAATGATCAAACAGATATAATTTCATCGTAATCCGGTTAAATAAAGTCATATTTTTTTCAATTTCAAATCAGTTGATATATAAAAATTCATTATTAATTTTGTTAAAATATTTTCAGAAAAGAGAAATTAATTCCGCCATTTGCAAAACCTAAAATTTGTTAAAAATGCCGTTATTTTAATGGAAAATTACCAATTTACAATGTTGCCAAATTTTGTTCCATAGTACCTATATACCTACATAAATTATAAAACATTTTAGAAAGAGAAATCATAAATTTTCTTGTCTCCTAAATTATCCTATGATAATTAAATTCGAAATTAGAATCTTGCATTTGTACGTACTTTTTTAGCTGTATGCTTATATGGTTAGTGAGCTAGTATATAATAAATAGTAAATAGTAAACCCGGCCGAATCCGACAAGTACATAGAATGTCTTGTTGCTATTCCAAACACACAAACAAGTGAGTGTTTGAGAAATAATATTTTTTATTTTTGTGGATTGATTTCTTTTCATATCATAAATGTTTGGTTATTTTTTTTTAAGATATGGAATGATTTATAATCTTGTTTCAAGATAATGGAGTATTTATATGTTTTTTAAAGCAAGAATGCCTATCTAAACAAATTCAAATTATTTAAAGTTAACTTTTTAATAATTTTTTTTTGTAAATTTATATTGTTTTAGTGTTTTTGAAATTAATGATTTAAAACTCGTTATTTTTTACAAATCACTGAAAAACGCTATGCCAAATACTGTTTTCAGGTTTTTTCAACTGTTCGTATTGTGATTGATGAGACAAGGAGATCATCGACATCGATACTACAACTACTTCTTTACTTCACTTCACTTCTTCACTTCTCTGCACTGATTGGATCTTCGATCTTGAAGAGAAAATCTACATTTCTCAGCACAACTGGATGAAAAATAACTGAAAAAGCTAAGTAAATTGTAATAGAATTGATTGGAATTGTTTTTATTGAACTTTTAGTAATGCTATAATAAATTTTTTTTCTTCTTCTTCTCAACATTAAAAGAACTTACTCATATTTAAAATAAATTACTAAAATTACCAAGCAAAATAATATTTGTTTGTTTAATTATTGATAGTTTTACAATCTATCTTTTTTTATGATTCACATTTGAAATTTTTAAGCATTGTGATTTTAATTCTATATTGAAATTCATTTAACGTCCATTGGTCATTTAAACAATTTCAACAAATTTTATTAATTTAGTATAAATAAATTGTAATTTTCAGCTTATATACCTACTTAATAATTGACAACCAGCGAAATATTTAAATTTTTTGTGTATGAACCAATTTTATTCAATATTTTTGAATAGGTTTGTCCAAGCTGTTGTGAAACGAAGTGTTTCACAGCTATATTTTATAATATTGTACATATATTCAGTACAATAAATGATTTGGTTTTACTTTAGAGTGTATACTAAATTAAAAAATTCTGGTTTAACAATTAATTTTAAGAAATCCGAATTTCGTAAATCAGAATTAAAATTTTTGGGTTATATTGTAAATGAAAAAGGTTTGCAGTGCGATCCTATTAAATTAGATTGTGTTAAGAATTTTCCAATACCCAAGTCTTCGAAAGATATTAAATCATTTGTTGGTTTATGTAGTTATTATCGAAGATTTATAAATAACTTTTGTACTATTTCTGCACCTTTAACTAAACTAACTGGTATAAAAGGTGGTATTTCTAATTTTAAATGGTCACCAGATGCACAATTAGCATTTGAGTCACTAAAACAGGCACTTATAACAGCACCTGTTCTTGCTTGTCCAAATTTTGAATTGGAGTTTTCTTTACATACTGATGCAAGTAATTACGGCATAGGGGCGGTCTTAACTCAAGAGTTTGAGGATGGCGCACACCCGATTGCGTTCTTCTCTAGAACTCTATCCAAATCACAGCGTAATTACACAGTGACTGAGAGAGAGCTTTTGGCTATTTTAGAATCAGTCCATCATTTCAGACAATACATAGATGGCTGCCACTTTACTATTCATACTGACCACTCAAGTTTAAAATGGTTAATTTCATTAAAAAATGCTTCTGGTAGATTGGCTAGATGGTCTACGACGCTCTTACAATTAGATTTTGACATTAAACATAGACCCGGTAAGTTAAATATTGTACCTGATGTTTTGTCCCGAATAAATATTCAGGAAATTTCAGCGTTAACTAATGATCCTGATAGTGTTACCGACCCCTGGTTTGACTCCACTTATCAAGGTTGTCGTGACGGTACTATTAAATTTCATCGTTACAAAATTGTGAATGATAAGTTATTTAGATTTCAAGCGAGTGATCTACCTTTTAATGACAATAATTGGAAGGAGTGTGTAAAATTAACTGAGAGAATTAAAATTATAAATGATATCCATACTGACGTAAATTTCGCGCATTTAGGAATGTATAAAACATTCAAAAGAATTTCGTTGTATTATTATTGGCCAAGTATGTTCCGCGACATATGCAATTTTATTAATAAATGTTAAATTTGTAAAGAATACAAGCATTGTACTTCTGCTCCTTCAGGATTAATGTCAAACCCAAAAGTAGTAGATCGCCCGTTACAAACAATTTCCATAGATTTGATTGGACCTTTTCCAAGGGCAATTAATGGTTCTACGTTTATTCTTTCAATCGTAGACATTTTTTCAAAATTTGTATGGCTAAAAGCTTTGAAAAAGGCTACTTCAAAACCTATAATTATTTTTTTAGAATCTGAAGTATTTTTAAAATATGGCGTACCTCATACAATAATCACCGATAATGGACGACAATTCATTTCCAAAGAATTTAAGAGTTTTCTATTAAAATTTCATGTTCCCAAACTTTTTCTAAACGCGTACTATTCACCCCAAAGTAACACAGTGGAGAGGTATAATCAATCTATAAATACATTATTAGCCATTCTCGTAGGTAAGAATCAACGTTTATGGGCAGATAATTTACTCTATGTTCAAACAGCACTTAACGCTACTGTCAATTTAGCAACTAAATATACGCCATTTTTTCTTATGCACGGTAGAGAAATCATTCTTGATGGAAGATTTCATTTTCCACATCAAATTCCTGATAATTTAAATTCTGCTCAACCTATTTCTATTGATTATAACAACTTCAGTAATAAATTAATAGAACTTCCTATTATTTTTGATATTGTTCAGGAGCAATTATTTAATAATTTCAATAACGATGCAAAACGCTACAATTTAAGAAAAAAATCTGTTCAATATAATACTGGTGACATTGTTTACCGTAAAAACTTCATTCAATCGAGCGCTATAGATTTCTTTTCGTCGAAATTGGCACCTCGCTTTGTTAAAAATATAGTACTTAAAAAGATTTCACCTGTAATGTATATTCTGGGAGATATGAATTTAAAACCACTTGGAAAATTCCACATAAAAAATATTAAAAAAAGTATTTAATTGTTAATTTAACTCTAAAGAATTAATGATTGAATACATTAATTAATGATTTAAACTATTTAAATTAAATTAACTTACTATTTTTTTAATAAGAAAGTCATTTATTCCTTTCTATTCAACAAAAGGGGTAACTCTATACTTTGTATAGACACTTATTTTTTAGATTCATTGATAATACAAGTAGTTTTGTATTACTAACAATTCTTTGTGTATGTATTGATGTCAAAGACTAAAAGTCTGTCTATTAAACAAAACTATCATTTTTGTTGTAATAATCGTTGCGCTTTTGCAACAATTACCTTATCATTTCTCCGTTATTCAATATATTATAGAAACTTCTTAATATTGTTTAACTCTAATTAAATAAATCTTCTATGTAAATTGTTTAAACTGTTTTAAACTACATATTTTTGTTTTTTTATTCAAGGTTGATAATGTCGATCCTGAAGTACTATGAATGAAGTACAGTCTACTTGTGGAATTCAAGGCGGCAGCTTTCCGGCGCTTTGACTATGGAATTGCAACCTGATACAAATTGTTGTCCTAAAAAATGGTATACTTTGCTTAATGAATGTATAAAAACACTTATAAAATAATGTATTTCAGTATATTGACAGGTATCGGTTTTAATTGCTTGGTTGTAGTTGTTGAGAGGTTTTCTGCGTGGATTCTGACAACTACGATTGTCAATTTTTTGTTTTGTATTAACAATACTGTTATAATCCTAATATTGTTTGGATTATTTCTATAACTTACATTATATTCTGAGAGAAAGGTTTAATTTTGCTTATGGGTTAATTTTCTTTATATTTTTTAATACTGCTAAAAGTTTTTTTTTTTAGAGTAGAGAGCTTGATGAAGTTATCTAGATTCATGGGTAATTTTTTTTTCTCTTTTTTTCTCGTTCATGGTGATAATTTCTAGTTATTTAACCTTATTGAACGAGGTTATACAATTTCTCTTCTGTAGCTCGGCATGTCGGATAGACTGGTGTAACTTATGTTAGCCAGCGCCTTCGTGTATTTTTTATGGATTGTTTGTTAGCTTATGAAGTCGCGAAAATTTTATTAAGTTGCAACGATTCTATTTCTTACCATTGAGTTGCGAACATAGAGAGGGGATTCTTTACTCAATGGGGCATATATTACGTGATCTCACGGTATGCTATTTTTTCGAGCTCAGAATAGGAAACAAGCCTGGGAATTGGTCACTAAATTAAGTTCTTACTCGAAATGTTTTTATTGTAAAAAAACAATGGTGGAGGCTTGAATGCTTCTTATTTTGTGTCACTAAATTCGTTCTTTGCAAAGAGGTAACAACATGACAAAGTGTTTGTTGCTTCGAATTTCGCTGGTGGAATTCAAAAACTTAATTACAAATTAACTTCTGACGTTTAATGTAATGTTTTTGATTATTTTTGTGGGTTCAGATGATATTTTCATAGCTTTCTTTTTTTGTTGTTTTCTTGTTAATTATACCTTCTGATTGATTCAACAATTAGGTTAAGATTCATTAGTAATAGGCAGTTGAATCAGGAAGAAGAATATGAAAGACTTTGAGATCTCTCTTTGTTTCGATTGATCTTGGCACGGCTAGTGACCGGTGGAGAAAAATTGATGACGAATGAAAGCAGCGGTTTGCTGATGGTATGAGGAATTAGTGTAATTTTGAAGCACGAGCCGTAATTATTAGTTGTGTCCGAGTCAATTAGAGCAAATGATGACATTAATATTGATTAATTTTTGTATGTATAATAACCTCGGTGAAGGTTTTGTTTTGTTTATCATGCGAATATCATGATAGTTTTATTAGTCGTAGTATGTCTAATCGTTTAGGAAATGTTGTTCGATGCTATTGAGAGTAACTGAACCATTCATTGCGTTAATCCCGGTAAATGACACAAAAGACCACAAACTCATCTAAATATTTTGTTGCTTTGTTAACTATTAATTATAAATGTACGGACTGCTTGCTAAATGGTAAGTTAGTATATACCGTCGAGTTGAAAACCCTAAGTCGAGTTATTCCTGTCACTAAATATATGGGCGTTCTTTTTTTTTCATATTTTCGAATATATTTTTTCTCTTTAAATATTTTACAAGTGTAAATGTTTATAAATTACAAGTTAGTACTGGATTGTGTTCTTTTTGTAGCCTGTAATTGCCTTCTGGGACCTGGAGCGAGGGGAATATCAGTTTAGTACTTGCTTAATCTTCTCAGACCCATATGTTTGGTATCTTTCTCAGAATTTCTATTGAACAACCCTGTTGAATTTTATCGTGCTTTTTTCTCTAATAAATGTATATTCGTAATGAATAGTCATATTTTACACGTTGATTCGCAGTTGTTTTTAAATAAATACTTAATCAATATGAATATAAACATATTGATTTCTCTTAATTGTGCATAATAATTAATTATTGTATAATTTTTCTTCTTACAAATTGTGATATGATATTTAACCTGTAAATTAATATGGTTAAAAGTAAAATATTTCTTATTAAATTAAATTTCAATGCAACAAGAATGATTGTAAAACTTAAATGTCTCTTTAAAAATAATTTATAGTATAATTCTATAAATTTAAATTTTCTTTTCATCCAATATAACTTGGATTGTATAAAGTTATTGTAATTTTTTGTTCTTATTGTCAATAATAAGTATTATAATGGTATAGCATGGAAGCAACTTAATCTCTAAATCTTTTATCTTTATTTCCATTATTTGAATGATATTTAAATGGAAGCAACTTAATCTCTAAATCTTTTAACTTTATTTCCATTATTATGATGATATAGTATGGAAATATCTCTTAATTTTGTTACCATTATTTGAATGATATTTAAATGGAAGCAACTATTGTCTATTGAATTTCTATAATATATTACCAATATTTAAATGGAATATCGCGGTAATTATAATTATAACTCAAAAAGGTATTGTTTGATAAGATTGTGGCGCTTTTTTCAATTTTTAGGCGTTCTTTTCATAGAACTACCATAAATCGCCACAATTTTGTTATAACAACCACATATTATTAATGATAATGGAATTCTAACTATCCAAAAAATGTTATCACTATTTATATATAAATAAATTTCTGTAATTGTGGATTTCTTGTTCAAATTTGTTGGCGTACTTTCCAAAAGTACTACCGTAACTTTCCACAATTCTTTATTATAATGTAAAACTATGTTTACTATGATATGTTATCACCTAAAATGACTGATTAACAATAAGTATTCCGCTTTTGTTATAAAAGAAAAATGTTTAAGATTGTTTCTTTTTCAAATTTTTTGGCGTTCATAGAGAACTACCTTTTCTTTATAAACAATTCTTAATTGCATAATTAACTATATTTACAATTTTCTCTAAATTTTACCCTATTTTAAAAATTTTGTGTGTACTTGCATGTACATTTTTATTACCTGATTTATATGTGATTTTTAATTAAAATTGTATATCTGTTTTCTTCGATTGGTATGGTACATAGAGTATGGTATAATATATATTTTTTAAACAACTTATTCGACGACGAGAAGAATAAATATAATTTCAAGTTCAGTGCAAGTGTAGATAGTTCCTATTGAAGGAAAGAAAGTGAAACCTTAGCTAGTTCTAAACAAGAATGAAAAGCGAAGACCTGAAGGATGACACGATCTTCTCCGATGTACGACACAATCTTCTCCGATGTACAAAATGATCTTCTTTTGAAGGACAACACTACCTTCCTTTGATGGACAAAACTATGCTGAGTCACTACATTATTCTAACAATCTGTTGGATACTGCTTCCACATGAGGTGCCTGCGACTACTGTCGACTGACATTGGACACCCTGGGGAGGAGTTCCAGATTTTTTCATCTATTGCGGAACGAGGGTATTGTCATGTTACATTTCACGTGACATGTCTACTTTTCAAACGCAGATATTAAATAAATAATGTTAATTTAATTTACAATAAATTTGGCACAACCTTGTTAAAAGTATGTGTCAACCTTGTTTCTAAAACAATGACGGTTAAAAAATGAGCCAATGGGGTTTCTTTCCGCCTTTTTGAAAGCGTCTTGTCAACAAATAACTTATTTCCGCCCAGAAGATTTCACTCCAAGATTAGTTTCAGTGCAGATCGGACGTCTTCGATTAACAATTAGATACAGTTTCAACGCCATTTGTAGTTACTTCCTTTCGGACAGGAAGAAGGATTCGCAGTTCATAATTCCAGCCAAGATGAAGTTCCAGCCATCACACTTAAAAGCTAAGTAATTAATTACCATCTTACAAGAAATGCTCAAATGTACTGTACCAAGTGAACGCTACTCAAATTTGTATTAGAATTTTAATATGTTTCCGTATCATTTTAAATTTCAATGTAAGTTGTTTGTGTGTAATTAAATGACACTTTTAACGATTAGCTGTGTTCTTATTTTTATACTGTTATATTTAATTTGTAAATACACACATTTTAAGGCGCCCAAAAATTATAATTTAATATTTCAACGAGTTTACAAATGACATTTTATTTGAGGTAGATAAATGAATTATAAGGCATTCTTTACACAGGGTTAAGTTGGCAGAAAGCCGAATCTTATAAGCTGTGAGATTAATAGTACTAAATATTTCATGTTTTATTGATTGAATTAGTTGGCACTCTATGTTTGATAATTGTGCATTACAATTATTAAACTTCTTTTACTATCATTCATACTAGGTATATACATTTTACACACTTTCCCAATTTTCTAATATGACACTATGTTGATGCCAAGAATTTTTATAAAAGACGTTTCTATTAAAAAGAGAAAATAATAATAAAACCTGCTTACAACACAATACACTTAAAATTAGCATTTTAGTCAATTCCATGTTTTGCAGTATGAAAATTATTACGAATTCTGAGGATAATTTTATCTATATTTGTAATTTATATGTAAATCAGAAATACACGCACCTACGCAATTTTGGCAGACACTAAAAGACTTAAGTATCACTCTAAAATACATTTTCATAAATTTTATTACAATATAAATAATTGTACCTACTCGTAAACCTGTAGTAACTTGGCGGTTATAAATCTGTATTTCATGATCTATTTACGTCATAAATGGGCAAAAATTCGTTTTAAAAATGTCAAAATCTGCACAAACATTAATATCAAATTTTTATAACAACTTTACTAAAAGGGCAATTGAGGAGCCGTTAAAAAAAGGAAAGACTTGAAAGCTCGTAACCACCCACTTGTAAAATAAAAGCACCTGAAGTTGCCCGTCCGCTTTATAGCTTTTGTTTTATGGCATAATATTTGATTTGACAAAAGTATAGAATGCTGTCATACACTTGCAAAGACGTTATTCTTTTATGCGGTCGTTTCTCTTTCATTCTTTCTACCTATGATTAAACGATCGATCTAAAAAGATTTTCGATTTAGTGGTAGACACATACATTTTATAAATAAATATATTATTTAATCGTTATTATACCTTACTTAAATTATGTATTTTTTATTCCATACTTACTTAAGTATGTACAGATTAAGATTTTCTTTATGTATACACAATTTTCAAAAAACTCTCGAAAATATCTACTTATTAGAAAAAAATTTTGAACGAGTGGCATTTTGAATTCATATCTTAGAACTATCTCGGAGTGATTTTTTTATCTGTCACACCGTCTTATGCGATTTATTACTAATAAGTTAGCTCATTTGACAAACTTCAAATTCCGCTAATTGCAAGGCAGCTGTGATTAATTAAGGTAAATAATGTTACCAACATAATTACAGCTGACTAAATATACTTATGAGATGAGAAACTATTACTTACTCTATATCTCTGTATTATTTGTCGGGAAAAATTGGCGCATAACAAGAAGTAAAATTTCCGACGACACTTTATTACTAAACACGCCCTGATACGTCATTTAACACTAAATATCCTGTCGGTGATGCAAAAAGAAAGCAGTTTAGGAACTTTAGAAGAGTCAAGAAAAATCAAGTTCTGTATTTAATTACTTAAGAAAATCTTCCAACAAAATATTGCAAGTTTTGTGGTTAATAAAGGGATTTCTAAGAGAGGATATGAATAGTAAAATGAGAAGACGTCTTATTGATGAGAAACTGGAATCGTGCTTAAAATTAAAAACAATAACATACAAACCTGACTTACTTAAACTTTCCAAGGAGATGCAAGGCTATATTCACATTGAGTGTTTATCAGTCATTGTCATGATTTAAATTTAATTGTTATCAATAAATAAGATCATTATAACGTATGGTATCAAGTTTTATTCAGTATACCTCTTGTTTAATTAAGACTTAAAATTTTAACTAAAGTTTATTAAGTTAATAAACAGTGTACCTACATAATATAATTTAAGTTTAAGAAATTTGGCTCTCAAAAGAAATCTCAATCGCTGTACTAATGATATTTGGCTCTATTGACTTATGAGTTTTCTGACCACTGCTATAGACCAAGTTTCTAGAACGATAAAGAAGCGTGTGAGTGAACACGAGGGGGCATACTGACCTAAACACTACACGATGTCAGCAATTACCGTGCACTCGATGGATACAGGACACAAATTTGACTTTAAAACCTAGATATTGGGTCGGAATAAAGGATATTTCGCACGATTGGTAAAGGAGGCCATTGAAATCCATAGAAACCCTGAAAATATTAATAGGGATGATAGATTACGGTTAAAAACGTCATGGCTTCCGGCACTACCAGCAAAATCCAATATTCGAGCCGGTATCTCTGGTCGTAACGATTGACACATTATTCTGAGCAACGTTTACTCTTAGCTAATCAGATTCCTTTTGACATTCTTAGAGCAACGTTTACATTCATATACCTACACTAAATTTCATCATAAAACATATTCTTCGGTCTCTGCAATGAGCCCGAAACGTCGAGGAAAGAAGGAAGAAGAACACACGGTGGAAACCCAAAAATCTACTACGATAAAAAAACAACCGTGAAAGCCTCAAACATTATATCCAGGTAAGAGTTCTCAGAATTTCAGCCATGCAACAAACGCTGAAAATCACTGGATAAATCATGGATCTGCCTAGTTTGTCTCTCTAGTAATATTAGTGTAAGTTGCTGTGACTGTGGTTTCATTTCTCTAGATATTGTTATGTTTTGTCTATACCTTGCCCCAATACAAGTGAAATTGTCTGAAGAAGATTTTGACTCTACCATAAATGTAGATGATTACTCATTATGCTGAGCTAACAATTCATTCACAAGAGTAATATTTATATTTTTAAAGGTAAAATATACGCCCCTGTTATTTTGCAATTAAAATTTTGTTTAATTACCTCCGCAAATAAGGCGCAGCCTACTTTCTGGCGGTAAAATACTTTTGATTAAAATTTTACATCACTCAATTAAGATTAATTACAAAAGTAAGCGGACGCCCGGTGCAAATTAAAAATATTCATATCGTTAGCAAAACAATACTTGGGGTGTAGGGTTAGTAGAATAATTTATTCACAAGAACTTGCCGGCAAAATGGACAGCCGCGGAAAACTTTGGGAACAATTATAAAAGCATCTAGAAGCCTAAGAAAATTATGGTCTTAATCAGGACACAAGAAGGTTGTACGAAATGTTAAAATAATTACTAACTTTGACTGACATTAATACAACGTTAACATATTTTTTTAAACTTTAATTACCTGCACTAAACATCATTGTTAAATATTGAATACTTGTGCCAACATTCACCAAGACATAATTTTTACAAATCGTTTTGACTTAAACCTATTATGTACAAAATAATATGTATTTTTTTCTTATTTGAACATACCTAACATGAAAACACCTCAGATAATATATACCCACTAGAAAAACTCATATTTAAAAAAAATAAGATGCTCGACAGAACTTGAACCCGAATAACCACTGGTATCGCGCCAACTGTGCATCAAACAACTATGCTACGAGCCTCCTACTTAATTAAGACAATTTAAACTAGTAGGCCATACATGAAATTCTTATCAAATTGCGTTATTATTATCGGTTTTTGTGTATTAAATCAAGGAATATAAATTATAATTAACTATTTCTTTTATTCAACGAATAATTCACAAGATTTAAGAATATACCATTATTCGTTGAATAAAAGAAATAGTTAATTATAAATCATTAGCAAGTTCAAGTAAGTTAGATCATAAAAAATATTGGAGAAATCCACGACGTCGGTTAGTAATTGAAGTAATAGGTATCTACGATTTAATAAAAACAAAAACCGATTGTCAATGTAGCTTGATTTAGAAGAACGCTGATGGCTAGGTATTAAAAAAAGGCCAATTGTTACAATTTGTCGCAATTAGTATGTCGCCTTGTAGCATAGATGTAAATAAAACGGACGGGGCGTAAACCCATGAGATGCAGGGTTCGATTCCCTGCCGGGGTGGCTTACTTTTTTCAAAAAAGATTTTTTCTATCGGTTATAATATATTTTCTCAGAAAGTTTTTTTTTTCAAAATTATGTATGTTGAATATTAATTACTAACCGACGCCCGGCTCTCGCCAAATATTTTAGTTAAATGTTAATAAACCATTTTTATTCAACGAATAATTCACGAGATTTTAAGAATGTCAAGTTATGTTATTATTATGTTCGTGGAAGGTTACATTCTCAAAATCTTGTGAATTATTCGTTGAATAAAAGACATGGCTTATTAATAATTTTTCTTATTTTTTAGCCATGACGTGTTAAATATTTACACAAGCAATGCAAACAAGAGAAGTAAACATCTAAATTACTGGTTTTTTTGGTTCTTCATATTAGTCATTAGTCTCTTACTTGCTAGTATGAAACGTGGAGCCTAACGGAGAAGTTAGAAAAGGCTATCCAAGTATTCAAAAACCAAATTCTTCGAAGAATACTTGGACAGCAAGCCCTCCGCAAGAGCCGATTTTAGTGAGTAATGTTTTACCAAGTGCATAGCCAACACGCCAGTGTTGCCATAATATAATTTATAAAAACATCGCTTGTAAAATTATAACATTGGAATAAATATTTGATATCTGCCAACACTACGACACGCACACATTCACACATATTTTCGAATAACCCAGGAAAGGGTCGCGGAGGAAGCGTGAAGGGGGTGAGGCAAGTGCGTGAAAAAGTTCGTCATGTTTTGAGGGACAAACACTTGCAATAACTCTATCTATATTTTTCTATAATCTAAGTTGGACATGTTGAAAAAAACCAAATTCGTACTGAACTCTACAAACAATATAAGTCCAATATAGTAAATGTTTTTAGAGCGCCAACAAGAATGGACTATAACTCTTCATAAATCTTATAAAGGAACCCCTGCAGACACTCACCTCTCGGGCCAACCCTGATGAGATGGGCGGATAACGTTAAGAGGCTGAGTGTGTCAACTGAAAAGAGAGATCTCGGGATAGAGATACCTGGAGGACGGCTGTGCAGTCAGCCATGAATTTAAATGCTATATAGCGGCCAGCTTAACCTAACCTAACCTCTTTAGCTCCAATGAGCAGACTTGGAGTATAAATATAATATTTATTTTATGTATAGTAGAGTGATCATTTTTGCATTATTAAAAATCTATGGGTCACGGGGTCATATCCGCCTCGGGTCAAAAAATATTTGACATTATTGGAAATAGTTGACAATTAATAATTTAAAATATCTGGACAAGAAAAACCTTTCAACGCTTTATATTTGTGGTCCTGTAATACACATAGATTTTGAAGTACACCATTTTAATGGACTTGTCGTGTTTAATATAAAAATACTACTGTTTTTCTATAGAAAGTCATTAGGTGAAGACCGTGTTTAAAAAGGTTCTTTTGTACAATATAAAAGTAGTTGTGTGTAGTGTGTGTTGATGTATGGGTGTGTGTTTACTTAGTGAAAAGTTCTTTTAGACATTTACTCGGTCGACTGTTAGCGTTCAACTGCTGCAGGAATATTAAACTTACCTACGTCCAGTTATATTATGAAAAGACGTAGGTATAGATCTTTTTATTTGTGTCAAATTCATAATAAGTCAGGCAAAATGAAGAGATGAGAGAGCTGACTAACAAACCTCTCGTCAGGACATTGCTAAACATCTTGGC
Source organism: Rhyacophila brunnea (assembly GCF_057557595.1). Lineage (NCBI taxonomy): Eukaryota > Metazoa > Arthropoda > Insecta > Trichoptera > Rhyacophilidae > Rhyacophila > Rhyacophila brunnea. Next base: position 45,701,832 of record NW_028233276.1, read on the forward strand.
TACATATTACAGGTGTGCTACAAAGGAGCCAATTGAACTCTGATATCTTGAAAGACGACAAAATACCTACTATTTACAGGATGTATATTAGATACTAATATTACATGAAAAGATGCAAAACATTGAAAATGTTGTCTATATATTCTATATAAAAATCAGATATGAACAAAAAGAAAATAATACTATAATATATATGTGTATAATGAATGATTTTTCGTTACATCGGGATTACTAAAAACGAACTCATAATAATTATGATGTACACTGAATTATTTAGGTATCAAATATATTATATAATATATAGATATTAAAAACATGATATTTATTAAAAAACTTCAATCTAGTTGTTACATTTAAATCTAGTAATATATACTTACACCGCAATTTTTCTTGAATTAACCTCACAAGCAATAATCAGAATTCTACATAAACATAAAATCTATATTATTATGTATTTTATTTAAAAATATAAATTTGTCTTTAAAATGAAAATGTTTATATTATCTTGATTGTATTTATATCAAAACGATATTGAGTATTAATACCATACCGAAAGTTGATTCGACATAAATTTAAAAGTTTTCAACTATACACACTCTCTTCTTGGTCATTCCCTTCTGGCTGAGGATTGTGACCACCTTGGAATTTTTAAATCCTTTGAGTGACCAAGACTTTCCACCTCTCTTGATTCGCTAGAACTTTCAGGATAGAGTGAATGCTGCTCCCAGTCAGCTCCTTCACTTGGTCGCTCTAGCGCGCAGACGCCCTTTATCTGCTTCATCTTCCCTGGAGGCAAGATCCTATTACATATAATCAACAGATGTCTGACGCATTACTTATACATACATCGATTATATTTAAAAAATACATATTAAAAGAACAATAAAACTAAAATTCTCAATGATTATAGTAAAGTGTACTACATTTTACCTTAAAATAACTAAAATATAATAACATATTATAATACTAACGTATATATTATTTAATACATTTATATATTTAATATTTTCATATTATAAGTATTGATTAATTAAAACAATTTATAATGTAAATTATCAGTATGGTTACTAAATTGCTTGTTTCGTATTCTGTCACTAGATGCGTGTAGTTATCATTACACTACCACTTTTAATACAAAATAATAGATTCAATATGAACATACCATCATAATTCGCTACAACATTATTATTCTCTGTGTATACAGTGGCGTATGGTCCATATTATCATTCATCACTCAATTATCCAAAGATAACAAAAAAGGTTTAATAAATTTAATAAATCGCATCCCTCATCTCAGAAGTCACCCCACATTAAAAATTAGCGTAATCTTGGCACTTTCAAAAATATCTTTATCACGCATAAAACACGGTATAATTTCGACTTATAAATGATCCATAAAACTTCGTGTAACCATTTGAAATTCTCAGTATGATTATATAACTAAGTAATATAAATTTATTTACGGAATAGCAGACAAGTCGGTCTATTTTATAAGCAAGTAAGTAGACAGACGAAAACGTAGAATATTATTCAGACAGAAATCGCTTTTAAAGACAGCTACGGTTTTTATTAAAGTGAGCTTTTTCTTAAAGCTGCCATTCTCTCAACAACACAAGTATGTCACAGACGTAACGCTTATTGACAATTGACGCTGTTATTCGAATCTACTGTGGCAATCTTAAAATAAGCTATATTTATTATATTATTCGAATAATATTATGCCACAACCAGTGGCGACCGGTGAGTTATTTTACTGGGAGTTCACTTTTTTCACCTTTTGACTGCCGTAAAAAGGCATTTGCCTTCATCAAAACTTCACCAAAAAATCAAAAAAAAACTATTGGTTTTTTTAATTTAGTACATTTAAAAGAAATAATAAATAACTCACTATTTATTATTTGTTGTACCTCTAAAAACAGTTTTTCTTGAAAAAAAAAATGGATTTTAAACTTTAACACAAACTATTTTGTTTTGACCGAATTATTAGTAGTACCGAAATATCTCGTATCTGGCAGTGACCGGGATTTATTGTTCATTTGTATGAGAAATCCATTCTTCTGTTTTTCATCGACACAAATTTTTAAATTACGCGTTTGTTGAAGTCAGGAATCTCTTGTATCATTCTTTTTTCGATACTGAGCATACATAATGCGTTCAATCTTGATTGCGCGATGGTGTTTCTACTAAAACACTTGATCCGTTTGAGTGTGAAAAAACATCTTTCGCTTTCCACTGATGTCATCAGAATAGTAAAAATTAAATTTAATAGTAAAACCGTTTCCGTAAATGTGTCAATGAGATTTTTTTCGATTAAAATGTTTTATAATGCTGAGGCGCCATCAGCATTATAAAAATTATCCAAGCTGTAAATAACAGACAATTCATTTTTGAGTTTATTTTTATCTCAAAAGTCAGACGTATTACATAGCTAGTTTGAAGAGATATCATAATTGATAAACATTGTGAATTTAGTTATCAAACTGAAAAAAAACTTGAAGTTTATTTTTAAATTGTACTTCGCCTAAATTTGAGAAATGTTGTCAACATGTGCAGAAATTTAAATGCGTACTGTGAAAAGAATTTATTTTTATAATAATATTGATTAAAAATTGTCATACAATAATCGTACGTGTGATACGGGATTAAAACCGATGAATCTGCGTTCGGGCCGAGAGCGACTTGAACTGTCGCTCCCGAGCACGTAGAAAAAATATTTACGTATTGCTGTTCCACGCGCCAGACGACGCTCTTTCTCATTGCAAAGAAATCGAAATTAGATTACTGGGCGCTTTGGTCGAGCGATGGCGAATATCGCTCACATCAACATATAATATTATTATTTAAAATAGCCGGTTAAAAACACATATTAGAATTTGTTTTTGTATATGAATTAATGACTACGGTAATAGATCAGAACACTTTTAATTAATCAAATATAAATTAAATACTCATTTAAAAAAAGTCTTTTCGCATAAATTGAGTGGGTGGGTGTGCACCGCTCCAACGCTCTCAAGGGAGAATCGCCACTGGCCACAACGATGTCTGCTGCTAAAAAAATGAGTTGATCTGCGAATATGTTTATTTCAGGTCAAGCATTTATAATACATGGAAGCGTGACCGATGTCAAAAAGAGAATAACAATAATATACACACAGAAAAGTCTAGACGTATTTGAAATAATAATGGTACTGGAACCATATTCTGAGAGCTTCCTCCACGCACAAACGAACTTACTCTTATATAATATATAATATATTATATATATATATATATACATATACTATCCTCGGTATGTCTTCATATTATATCTCTTATAAACCAAATAGCTGTAGAGATATAGAATTACAAATTAAATATCTATTTTCTGAGTGTCAAATTATAGCAAACCCGGTAAAGAGCTGACCTCAATAATAAATTCTGCATATCCAATTTTCACTTAGTCAGTTATCCATTGACGCAAACGCCAGATAATAAGCTGACTCGATTTTTTCAATAAAAAGAATATTATTTTGATTGTATAAATTGCGAATAATAATTCATCGGAGATGTTACTCGAATGTAAGTTCCCGGCTTGTTAGAATCTCACTCTCTATATCGCTTCGCACAACATCATTATCATTGTGCCGAGATTCGGACCTCTGAACATTATCATAAGTATTCAAAGTATTGTAACATAGCCATTGTAACATACTATTGTACCGATCGTTACGCCGCAAATAAAACTCGCTCCTGCATCCATATTCGACTTCTTCATCGTTATCCTCAATACCATGACCTACGACACTTCGACAATACCCACATTGGTAACTCACATCGAACATCACATGGTTTTCCATAAAAAAAACAATACCTTGCTAGTCAGCAATATTGAAGACACATAATTTGAAAATATCTCATGCATGTACCTACTAGAAAAAAATCCTGACGGGCCCTGAACCTGTAACCGCTGGATTCGCACCGGTGTGCTATACCAATTAAGTAACGGGCATCCTACATAATTACGACGATTTTAACTAGTAGTTCTTACATGATATACTTATTAAATTGCGTTTATAATGTCGGCTGCTTATTTTATATATAGTTCGACATTTTTGAGTAAATTAATCAAAGAATGCGCAAGGGTTTCGTGTAGTTCTCATTTTAAAAAAAATATTCTGTATAAGACAGTTAAAGTAAGCAAATTGTAATAGCATTACTAACTGTCATTCGCATTATGCACCGAAAAATATTTAATAACTATATTATTGACATAATATAACTATTTAAAATCCATAGAAAAAAAATATTGGAAGGTATTTAAAAACATTCTAGTCAATTTACACAGCTTCATTAATAATTATCAATTGTAGAAATAATACTTTTGCATATTATTATGCAAGAAATTTTCCTTGTTAATGATAAAAACGGATTATGGGATTAGGTACTAACTTTATAGGGAAGCTTTATGTATTTTTTTTAATTGTTTTACATAAAGCACGTTCTAAAATTATAGTTTCTAATAATAACGAGAGCTTTTATTTTTACGTATATTCTTGGGTAGACTTCCATCTCATATTATCAAATATTTAAATAAAGTGTTTGATATATTTTTATTCATTTTATACTGCTGATTATTATTAGCCTAACTTACAGCATTTTGACGTTACTCTAAACTTACTCAAGGATACCATCGTCGTCATTATGATAAAAAAAAGATTTTGTCTATAATAAATGTATAGTAATATGACACTAAGTTTATCATGGCTCAAATGGACTTAGGAGTTTATCATGCCTGTACTAATGGATATATCAGGATCGGAGCGTGCAACTTAGCTCCGGATGCGGACGGTAGGTCTCAGTTAATACGAGCCAAATACGTGATGACTCAACCTCTGCTAGAGAAGTAAATAAAAAACACACTGGCTTTCCCTCGAACCTTTCTATATAATGGCAAAAAAGCGATGCCAAAGAAAATAATCCGCCGGAAATCAAGAGGCTTCCGACATCAAGTGATTATTTTAATTTGTAGATACAGTGTGAATCTCAGAAACATACATCTTATAAGAAAACAATATTTCAAATAAAATATCTATTCTGACATATTCTAAGTTGTAGGTACCATTATCTGACGGTTACATGTAAGTTGTACGTATGCAGTTCATCGTGGGACACTTATTCGTGCGCCGCGTGTACGTGAAATATGAGTTCGTATAATATATTATCAAATGATGAGTTCTTCGTTGAATATTTCACCGTGGAATACATTTGTACGTATCTTACAAATAGTTTGTAAATAGTACTGTTCCAATTAGATTAACCTTAATCTAACCTAACCTAGTAAAGACATTTCCACATGTTGTAGCATACGTACAGATATACTCCACGGTGAAATGTTCAACGAAGAACTCGTCATTTGATTAAATGTTACACAAACTCATGCTTCACTTACTGTGGCGCACGAATAATTATGCTGCGGTGAACTGTTTACGTTTCAGGATACGTTATTTGATTGCATTTGTCGAGTGGTAATAAACTTTATAAATTTTTATTGTATATATATTATCATTATGTAGCTTGAAGACCAATAATTATATTATGACATCTGCCTAACAGTAGCTGCCAGATACCGCTCCCTACGTGAGCAAATGTCGTAGGGTGTTGGCCACAGAACAGATTAAGACGTTTTCTGAGCCCGTGTTTAATGCTATACTTCAGCTGATGCATGGTCTAAAAAGATCGTGACTAGGCGATGCGCGGATTGTGCAAATGACGCGAGCCGAACGAAATATAATTTGTCATAAAAATTCTACATGCGTCCATTTAATTTTATGTTTATTGTTATATTAGTAATAATAATAATATATTCATTGACATGGTTTCTTTTTCAAGAACATGAGTAACGTTTTTTAGTCATCTTTACGCGATTTAAGAATGTATTCCTCTGACGCCATCACAAAACAATTTGAAGTGCTGACACTTCGACTGCCAGTCTCCGATTGGCGACGAGTGTCAAATTTTGTCGCACCTACTGTTGAAAATTATTTGCCGTTTCACTTATGGGTGCTATTAAGTTATACCTTACTCGAGATTGGTTGCCTGCATATCCTTAGCAGTAAGGTATTTCAGTTCCCATCATTTCTAAGTTCCCTGGTGTTGGCAAATGAATTTATGAGTCTATAAAATTCTCAACGTGGTTTTATAATTTATTACTATCAATAAGACAATAAAATTATTATATATCAAGCCCACTTGCATGTGAATGCAAGCAATGATACAAAAAAATGCTTCATTCATTTGTTTTGAAAATGATGTATCCCTATTGGTAAATGTAAAATTTTGTAAAAAAATATTTCGAAATTGGAATTTGGCTTGACAAAAAATGTGACGTATAAACAAATATCTCAAAATATTATTTTTTTGGCCATATCCGCCCCTTAATTGGGGCATATAGACACCACGCGGTGCCTCCAAGAATCCCTGTCGCTCGCCAATCTTCTTGCTTCGTTCCAGATCAAACCAGCATCCCGTAGCTCCGCCGTATACACTCTGTAGATAGTATTTAGCAGGACGCCGGAATCCGGTCGGCTTGAAGATCAGGCAAGCCAAGTTGAGGTTCTCTTCTGGCATCCGCAGCACGTGACCGAGCCAGGTCCAACGTCGCCTCTTCACTTTCAGCGCGATGAGAGGCTGCTTGGTGCGTTCTCTTATCTCCTCGTTGCTCCTAAAGTCATACCACCGCACACCCAGTATTCGTCGGAAACATCTGTTTTCGAAACTCAGTATACGGTTGCTCTGAGCCTTCGTAAGGTCTCATGATTCGCTACCGTAAAGCAGCACTGTCAGAATGCAACCGTCAAATAGGCGGAATTATATCTCAAAATACCTTATACAATTTATATAATAAATAATTACAAGATAAAAAGAACTTTTTAAATAGTTACCACGTTTTTAAATTTTCTGTTGAGTCATATAAACTTGACAATTCTATGTATTAATAAATATAGAATACTGAAATGTCATTTTGAAATTTCATATTGATTTCCATAGTAACGCACGTATATATTAATAATTTAGTTGCTAGGACCCACATAGCAACTAATAATAGTAAGTAGTAAATATTACTTTTAACGATTTTTTCTCGAAACATAAAAAACAGAATTAACTGAAAATAAATTCAATTCTGCTTAAAGATGGTCAAAAGTATTAAAAAAATGCATTCCGTCGTGTTCTGATATATTCTAAAAGTTTCAAATGTCTAGTTAGTCTGAAAATTAGTTAAAAATCTTAGACAAACAAGAAAAAATCTGTACGGGGCAAACAAGAATACGAGCTAATAGAAACATGGTAAAAAATAACTGCTCATATCAAAGAACAATTAATTGTAGAATGAATCAATTGTCTCACTAATGATTAGTACTATGCACCATCAAGGTTTCTTAATTGAAATATAATAGTGCATTGAAATTCATCGAATACAGAATTCAATGATAGCTTCAGTGGTTTAAACGGATTATGCAAATTTGGCGCGGTAGTTATAGATATGCTCTACTGTTATGTATAACAATAATTATTGATATTGAACGACCTTTATAATACTGCGCAAGCTTACGACTTGATAATATAATGAGTATTGTTAATACTGAGCTTTTGGTAATGCAAAATTCTCTCGATTAGAAATATTACCTAATATTTAACTCACATTAAACTGAAGCGAAGACAATCAGTAAAAGGAGAGATCCAGAATTAATATAGAGTAGCACAATCTGGTAAGGAAATAGCGTTGCCAATTTAGCATTTTTCTTTAGCTTGCAAAAAACGCACCTAGTTTGTGGCGTTTTTATTAGCATTTTTTGATACCTCCAACAGCTTTAAATGTGCTGAAAATACGTCAAATTTCTGACTATCAGATACATACTTAATGCAGGTAGGTCGGTACATATTTTAGTATCAAGGAAAAAAATAACACTTGAAACAATAAGAGCATTCATGGTCTTATCGTGAAAGGTATCATATAATTTTTAGTGTACTTAGGTATGTGAGATCAGTTTGACGTTTATTGGAATGACATGAAACGACACTTTAACGCCGTTGACAATTTTGAAAATATATTTCTGTTAAAATGTGTGGTTTTTACACGTATAGACATTTTTTCGATTCACGACAGGAATTTATTGTCTTCGTTCTAGGTAGAATAAGTAAATTTTACTTTTTATTAACAATTTTATTTTCACAAAATCTAGCGTTTTTTCATGCCAAATAGCTTGTTTTCGTACCCCGTCTGGTATGTTTTTGTCAACGACAGTTGGCAACACTGTATGGAATGGTTTATGAGGGATATAACCCGTAAAGACAAAAAAACACACAATGTATACCTTAGTGAGCGAATAGGGTTATGCGGTGTGATAGAGTATACAAAAATTGCTAAAATACCTAGCGAGGGACTAACAGAGGACTGAATATCGTAGTTTAATTCAAGTTACATCGCCATTATCGATGAATAATATAGTATTTATAAACTGACTCCATTTATATTATCGTGAAGGAGAAAATCTCGTCAATCAATAATAATTGATTATTGGCTCGGTAGTTACATTTAATTTTTTTTAAGTTATACTTCTTTATGCGCGTTTGGGAAAACAGATCAGAGTGTATTTTTGGCGTGGGACGAAGTAACGCGCGCAAATGTAAAGCATTAATTTGGCGTAGGACGGAAGTTTTGCCCGCCGATGTAACATAATTTATTTTGCGCGGCGACGTTCTGGTGTTCTAAATGCTGGAGGTTTGTAATTTTCAGCTGTGATATTGAGGCTTGTGGCTTGGGCCGGTTGGGTTAAGACTGAATGTTGCAACTTTTATTTTGTGAGTAAAATTATATATCAATAAATAAATAAATTTTGTGAATGTTGAGTTGGTAAATAATTCAAACAATGGTATGTTGTAAATTTATAATATTTAGACACTAATATTTAAATATTTAGACAATCATTAAATAGGGCATAGGCTATGTTTTACTTTTGATTTGTAATAAATTATTATTGTTAACGAAAATAGTTGTACAGTCATTTGTTTAAGCAAAGATGCTCGAAATAGCAGTTTGCTAAATTTTTCAAACACGTGTTTTGAGATTTTTTCTTCCAAAGTAGGTACATTCTGCAATAATATTTTGTTTTGTTACGCCAAAGAAGTATAACTTCTAACGCGCGTACATAATTACACGCACCGATTTTTCTTTTCTTTATTTTTCTCGTACGAGCCGTTTAAAACTAATTTCATTGCGCTTGAGTACGTGGTAACTTTGGGTTAGACTCGGGTAGTTGCTTCTGAGATATTTCAGACACAAACACTACAGATACCTACTTCAAACTACAACGCTAAGTTTGTCATTAAAAAAATGACGTTCCTATATAGAAAATACTTTTCGATACACTTAGAGAGGCGTTCGTATTCTTACACCTGGCGGTGCGATCAGCCCAAGTCGTCAAAGAAGGAAGCATAATAATATATTATGGTGAATATTGATATATTCCACTCGCGTGGGATACTTTCAATGGATGAAATGAGACGTGTACTTTTGATGTTTTTAGTATAAATATGATTAAATATTGTTAAATTGAACGTCTTCAATTTATAATTTGAAATGTTCACTATACATGTTTAGTATATAATTTTAAAAATATTAATTTGCCAGTTGAAAAACCAAAAAATAGCCACATGTGGTTTTAACAAACATATTAAACTTCTGATTTCTAAATTCATGGAAATATATTTTCACAAACTAGGTATATACAGCCCTTCCAAGGAAGAAGGCAGTAACTCGCAAAATTTGTGAAATTGAGTTATGAATGCCATCCGTTAGGTAATTTTGAAAGCTATATATTCTGATCACTTTAAAATCAAAAATAATCACTAAAATACCGTTCAAATCCTTAGTGAAAAAATGGACATCTGCTAAAATAATACAAATTTCTTAGCAAAAAGCCAGTAATTGCACCTATTTATTGCAGTTACTGCTTGTTTATTATCACTTTAATTGTATTTTATCACCGTTTTCTATTAATTCACAGTACTAAAGATGGAAAAAAAAACCACATTATGTCATTTATCTCGAAAGTGTGTGAGAGTCGGTTACTGCCTTCTTCCTTAGAAGGGCAGTATAAGCGTAAATGTATAACGTTATATAAATGGATACGATTAAATGCTTATTAACTTAGTGAAAATATATTATTTCCTTTCACAGAAATCAAAAGTTTAGTATGGCAAACTATCCAAACTACATGCGGGTTCAGTCTATAGATAACCTCATACTCTCCATTCTAGGTTGTTGTATGGGGCGGGTTGATTGTTAGACATTATTTAATTGTAAAATTAAATAAATCAATAATAGCTTCAATTAAGTATATTACTTTATTCATTATTTTAACGTATACGCGTTCATGAATAATTAAACTCTCTTTATTAAAATGTTACTAGTTACGTTTCGTTAATTAGACACACTAATTAATTGCCAATTACCTTTGACAACAATCGAGAAAAACCTTTGTTTTACATGCATCATTTTGGTAATTAGGCCGTATTAACGTAAATTAAATCAAAACGCAATTGCGAATTTTGAATAATGTTAGCGTATTTTATTTAAACTATAGTTTGATATTTTATTTTCCGAACAATTTATTTATTTGCTAATTCGTGGGCCGAGTACTTAATTGTTCTAACAGAAATTTTGTAACTTTTCACCAGAGCACTTTTACGATTTGGCACTTTGTAGTTTTGTGAGCTTACATTCTTGCAACCTCTAATTTTCAGTAAAAATGGTAAAAAAATAAATATCCATTATTATGTTAAAAAATATTCATTCATTCAAGAAAAAAAATAATACTAAAACAATAAAAAACAGAATATGGAAATTGTTGATAGAACAAAAATGACCTTAAGCGATGGTGCCCACAGAACGCGTCAGGCGCCGCACTCGCGCAAAATTTCTACAAGTGGCGCATACATCATTGAAAATACAACGTAATCAAATAACCCAGCGCCCACTGGATATGGCGACGCATTATACGCGCGCGCCGCATGACTCATCGTTTTTTCGCGAATCACCGCTTCTCGGCGATACGAATGAAAGAAAATACAATGAGTCCATTCATTGACCACAGCGAGCATAAACACGCTGCGCGAGGCATTGTCGATCGACGGGCGGAAAGCAATTATTTAATTACAGAGAAGTCATTGTTTTATTTTATTGCGTGTTCAGTTTATCGCTGGTTGAAGAATGTTGTCGTAAATTTTAATTAAATAATATAATATTTTTATTGCTTTGTTATGAGAGGCGCTGTAATAATATTTATTTTGTGCCGCTTGGGCCGCTTATAACATAGGTGAAGGGTAATGCGCGGGAAGAGACGTGTGATTATGGTTATGAATAAACACTGCATTCGCCGACTTCGCGCGCCCGACGCGTCTGTGGGCATCATCGCTAAGTCTACACATATTGATAGTATAAATGTTCTAACAACATTTCTAGATAAAACTTAAGTAAGAAACTGATAAAACAAAAGTAATAAACAACATATTATAACCAGCTTAGAAATAACTTATTTTTAATGTAATAGGACTTTATATAGCTTTAATCAATTATTGATATTGTAACGTTTAAAACTAATCACATTGAAATTTGCTTGGTAAGGCATAATATATAAATACTAACAGGATTTCAAAAACAATCTAACCTAACATGGATGCAAAGAAATTTTAAGAATATTACAAGTACTAGTGTCTGCCAAATTTATATATAAAAATAATATAAGTAAAACAGCTACATTCATACTAAAATAAGTACTTTATTACCATACAATCAGATTGATTATATATTATTATGTTCGCTACTGTTGCAGATTGTTGATACACGTTGTACTAACACAAACAGTTTTTTTTCCTGTTTTTACGAAAAATGAATGTTAACCGGACGACGCCGCATTTTGTGGCTTAATAATCTCCGTGATTTGTACGAGTGCAGCGCCACTGACCTGTTCCGTGTATAATTTGAGTTGCCCAATTTCCACCCGCCATGTATATGCAGCCGCGGTTTGTGCACGGCCACCTTCCATGACGCTATAAACGTATCAGAATGAAAAGATTTTAGTACCACACTTCCTTGTCCCGAAGCGATGCTGCACGGGACTGATGTAGCACCCATGCACCTTGGGTAGCAGATGATAAATCTAAGATCGTTCTGATGGTGGCCGACTTCTGCTAGAGGATAGCACAATATTAAGAAGTTAGCCACTTGTCCAGCCTAACATGTTGGAAATCAACAGGTGAATCTGCCTGACCGATATTATAACCCTACACGTTACCACTTATACATTGTAAAACTAATAATAATGATGTTTGTGGTATGTATTTTATACACAACTTTTAATTTAATAAAAATCGAAACATAAATATCAATATAATGCATTCACAAGAATATAAAGCTTTTTTAAACGTAATTATACTATGTCTACTATTAAAATTACTGTGTACTCTTTGATAAAAATATAAGCTAACGATTGTTTTTTTAAGTATTATACAATCATTTTGCTAGTAAAATTAAAAAGCTATACAATTATAAAGTTTTATTCAGTCAGTTAACACTAACTTATAGTTATTGAATCAAAAATGCATTATACAAAAATAGTTGTAATTAACTAATTCTTTTATTCAAGGAATAATTCACAAGACTTAAGAATGTACCGTTCTGATTATTGAACATACATAATTTTGAAAAACACTTTCTGAGAAAATATATTATAACCAATAGACAAAATCTTCTTGAAAAGAGTAAGCCACCCCGGCATGGAATCGAACCTTGCATCTCCTGGGTTTACGCCCCATCCGTCGCATTTACCTCTATGCTACTTGCTATTTTTTTATTAGTTATAATATATTTTCTCAGAAAGTGTTTTTCAAAATTATTTATGTTCAATAATCAGAATGGTACATTCTTAAATCTTGTGAATTATTCGTTGAATAAAAGAAATAGTTAATTATAAATTATTAGTTCAAGTAAGTTACATCATAAAAAATATTGGAGAAATCCACGACGTCGGTTAGTAATTGAAGTAATAGGTATCTGCCAAAGTAGCTTGATTTAGAAGAACGCTGATGAGTGGATATTAAAAAGGCCAATAGTTGAAATTTGTCGCAATTAGTACGTCGCCTTGTAGTATAGGGGTAAATGCGACGGACAGGGCGTAAACCCAGGAGATGCAGGGTTTGATTCCCTGCCGGGGTGGCTTACTCTTTTCAAGAAGATTTTGTCTATTGGTTATAATATATTTTCTCAGAAAGTGTTTTTCAAAATTATGTATGTTCAATAATCAGAACGGTACATTCTTAAATCTTGTGAATTATTCGTTGAATAAAAGAATTAGTTAATTACAACTATTTTTGTCTAATGCATTTTTGATTCAATAACTATAAGTTAGTATTAACTGACTGAATAAAACTTTATAATTGTATAGCTTTTTAATTTTACTAGCAAAATGATTGTATAATACTTAAAAAAACAATCGTTAGCTTATATTTTTATCAAAGAGTACACAGTAATTTTAATAGTAGACATAGTATAATTACGTTTAAAAAAGCTTTAGTAAATGTCCACAAAAATTAATAAAAAAACAATGTTATGCAGTTAATAAAAACACGGATTTGTGCGATTTTTTTTTTTAACAGCTGTGGAAATTTGCATTCAGATTTAAATTTCGTTTTACCTGTTCTGTGAAGCCAGGTGTTGTGATTGTGAAAAATGTTCAAATAATAATGACCATATTTTATCATGAGTATTTTCAAAGTTATGTATGCTCAATAATCAGAATGGTACATTCTTAAATCTTGTGAACTATTCGTTGAATAAAAGAAATAGTTATTTATAAACTATGATTTATTTGGATTACGAACAAAAACTGTTAGACTCCTTTTTTTCTTAATTCTATGGGAAAGACGGTAGACTGTCTTAAGATTTTTCAAATTCTATTTTGATAGAATGGCTTGGATTATATTATAATGTAATATTATTGAACTTTTGTCTGATAGATTAACATATTGTTTTTCAATTTATTTTAGTCAGAGCATGGAACCAGTAAGTAGAACAAGTACCTAGCTAATATCAATTTGTTATAAAAAACAAAAAAAATCAATAATATTCTTCTTCCATTTCATGGAGGCACATAAGATGGTCCTCTTAAGATTGAACATGGTGATGTGAATATAATATTAATTTAATGCAATATTCTCATAAAATAATAATTTACATAATTAAAATAATTAACATCTCTGGGTTAATTCCTATTTAATAATATGACAACGCATATTTAGCATTTTTTAATATTAATGTATTTCTGAGAGGATGTATAAAATCAGATAAATATTATTAAATTAATATAGTTTGAAAATTTCTAAATCTAACTTGACAACTAAATGAAATCCTATAAATGTGTTCGTGGCGCAGAATGCCTTTCGTTAAAAGGGTGTGATTGTAGGGGGTGGAGATTGTCACAAATTTGTATATCTACTAACCTATTTTTAAGATTTGTTTACTTTCAAGTAAACTTTTGTAAAGAAAAATACTTTTCAAACTTCAAATCTTTAAATAAATACTCTCCGGGTCTTTTACAAAATACAGGATGGCGACTGATAACAAAGGGAAACAAACGAATAAATCTCGACACGGGAACCTTTTCTTTCACCTGTCTAGTTGACGGACACAGGTGAAGAAGAAGAATAATTACAATTTGTTTTGCGAGCGGTACACTCATTTGTCAGAATTACTTCCGCCATCTTTAAGGACCGTGATCGATGAATAAACTTTCCGACGGGACTCCCCCACCCCCGCAGCCCCCGTCATCGGTCGACTTTTGACATTTCTAATGACAAATTCTATACAATCACGGAATAAGTTATTTTGGCTCATTCCGGACGACAATTAACGCGATTAGGTAAAGTAGGCTCTGCTGCCTACTGCCATTGTTTCAGTAATTTGAATACTTACGTAGATTTTTGCTTAAATTTCCGTTTATACCAATTATTATTATTTAAAAATTACAAAGAGGATTACCGGAAACGTCTAAAGTCAGGATAATGCGGTATCTAAAATTTTCAAACTGTGTAAACTAACTAACCAATTAAGTGTAGTAAATTATCTTAAATGTCAATACGGAAGCGACAATGAAGATAGAAATCACGTTATTTGGTTATATCGGGTCTAGGACGTTACGTACTTATAAGTACTTTAAAAAAAATATTTAATATTATTATTTATATAGTAAGTTAGCTCAAGGTTTTTACAAACTTCTTTGGCTTACGACACTTTTGGTGCATCACGATTTTTCCACAGCACCACAGTATTATTACAGAAAAAACCACCCTAAATTCCGTTTTCATATTGGTATTTCGCTCGATACTTACCCATTATCAAATCATATGTACGAGGAATGGTTTGATTTTATTTCTGGGTTTATAGTGAGTTTTATGAGCAATAATTTCAGCATTTAAACGGTTCAGTAACAATATTGAAATAGTACGCTACGGGTCTAGGACGATTTGGCGCCAGGACAACTGGACGCCACGCATTTCAAAAATAAATAGACGTTAGGTACTAATACGTACTTTAAAAAAATTTGTAATATTATTATTTATATTTAAATTATTATATTATGATTTAATAGTTGGTGAGAATTTAAATATGCACACGTATAAGTGTAATATGTTTAAGTTCCAACGAAAAAAGAGTTTTTTGTTTTATATAAAGCCTTAGGCATGGTAATTCTCAATTCGCAATTAAAAAACATTATGTTAAGAGTAAAATGAATTAAAACTACTAAGTAGTAGATATAAACTGATTAAAATTCCTCGTCTACGTTCTGTATACGTGCCCACGACAGTGCGGCGTCCAATTGTCCTGGCGTCCAGTTGTCCCATTTCCGTTATATCCACTTTATGAGGGTCAAATAGGAAAACGGCTCTCGTGGTAGTAGCCTGCAAGTAAAATAACTTATAATACCACAATGTTGATGCTAAAATGTAATATTATGAGTATCATCGTAATAGATTTTTGGGTTTCCGCCGTGTGTACTTCTTCTTTCTTTTCTCGACATTTCGGGCTCGTTGCAGAGGCCATTCATTGTCATTGCTAGTATAAAAAAAATAATTCTCTAAAAGGTGGGAGGGGGAGTTTTTTTAAATAACAACCCTGCACTTTTGTGATTAACACTACTTCACTGATCATGACTAAGGCATATCATAAACTTTGATATATTAATCACTGATCAATAAAAGCATATTGAATTGTAATCATATTATCTAATCTAATTATTTTTTACTAGAACAAAAATACCAGGTAGCTGTGCTACCTGTCAACATTGAGGTGGCTTATTTCTGTAACATAAATTATTTTGATTAATATCATATTTAGAGTTAAGTAATGAACAACATCCTGAAGTCTCTGCGACTTGGATCGAGGATATTCTTAATTCTAAATTGACAATTTTTGAACATTTTCAAAACCGTGTTTCCTATCCGACACCATTCTTCTTTATATTTTTTCATCAATCGAAAGAGATGATATTATGTATTCTGATGAAGTGTATACCACTGGTGATCTTATGACAATATATATGGATTTGATGTTGGTGGAAAGAAGGGACGAACGGGAATATAAATGGCCCAACCATAATCAACACTGCGATTTTTGTATTTAATCATTTATTTGAGGTTTAAATTATTACCCTCTTATGCTATTAAATCATATAAAATATTGTTTTTTACTGTAAGCAATGGTAATGATATATAATAATATATTGTATTTCATACAATGTCTTCAGATTGTTCAGTCACAGCTCCCAAAGATATATTAAATTAGTAATGTTTTACCTTTTATCGGCTTTTGGGTCCTTTAGGTGATACATCAGTGAAACGGCAAATAATTTTCAACAATAGGCGCGACGAAATTTTGGACTCACTGCCATTCGGAGAGAGAACGTTGAGCTGGAAACACGTCAATTTATTTTGTGATGGCGACGGACGTATTAATTCTTAAATCGTGTAAAGATGACTAAAAACGTTACCCATTCACTTTAAAAAGAAAACATGTCAATGAATATATTATTATTGTTACTGATAGAACATAAGTTAAAGTATCCACCACCACCCGTCATATATGCACAGCCGTGGATATGCACGGCCGCTTTCTATGACGCTTTAAACGTGTCTGAAAGAAGTGATTTTAAGTGCTCATTCCGTCCCGAGACGGAGCCGCACGGGACTGATGCTGCAACGATGCACCGTAGTGCTTAAAGAAGAAAGTTAAGAAAGAAGATTTTTTTTTTGTTTTTTGGACTGGTTCTGCTGTCCGCTGACGTTAAGCGCTTTGTGTACCCGCATACTGAGTGTCACGAATTGAAATGGATGAGTCTACAGAAGAGTCGGGACTATTCCGCTCCCCATATGACGCTGCGAATTTCTCGAATGCCGCAAAGTTGGCCTCGGTTGCTATCAGATCTCCATGACCAATTGGGCCCGTGTGAAGATGGACCCTGATAAACAGCTCCGCTCGTTCGAGTTCCATAAGCGGGCAATCCCAGAGGATGTGTTCAACATCTTGGTGGTCATGCCCACAGGTACAACCCGGCCCATCTACTATCAAGCCAAACTCGTGGAGTCTGGAAATGGAAACATGTTGGATTTATATGACAAATTATATTTCGTTTGACATGCGTCATTTGCACCCGCGACCCGCAATCCGCGCATCGCCTAGCCACGATCTTTTCCGACCGTGCCTCAACTGAGGTAAAAAACTTTTTTGCAGCAATTTTCTTTTTAACAATAATTGCGATAAACAACCAAATTTGGTACTGTTCGGTTATCAGGAATACAGGGGAAAACACATTATTAAAATACCCGATATAGTGGATTATTTGTTAGTTTGGGTTATTTTAGGTAAGGTTAGGTTGGTTTAGGTTAGGTTCGGTTAGGTTAGGTTTGGTTAGGTTAACCTAACAAATAATCCAGTTTATCGGCTATTTTCAAAATGTGTTTTCCGCTGTATTCCTGATAACCGAACAGTACCCCAAATTTTATAGTTGTGACGTTCTCTGAAGTATTAACATAGCTGAATAACTTAAGAAATGTTTCATAAAAGATAAATAATAAACTGATTTTAGAAAATCTCGGCTTACTACAGTTTGCAGTTTATTGCATTTAAAGCCTTTGAATTTTCGTACGCGCCCAAATTTAATAACCTCCTCTCTACAAAGTGACAAAGTTTCTTACAAAAACGAGCTTTCTAAAGCATCAAAACAATACAAGTTTGATGAAAGCTTCACAACCAAAACGACAGTAGCTCGGTCTTAATTATTATTTTCGTACAGGTATAAGTTTTCGTGTTGTTATATTCATAATCATTTTAAGTAAAATTAAATCGTTTTAAAACTCCTGTAAGTCTTAAATATTATTATTAATATACACAAAACAGAATTTTGCAGACTTTATCGTCTTTGATATTAAAACAATGTTAAATCTAATCGCTTATCGAATTGTACTATTATAAAGTGATTTAAATATTAATCGAAAATTAGTTACCTATTTTAAGATTTTTTTTATTATTTTATGCTTATTATTGTCAGTTTAGAGTCAAGACCAATCTTTTACTGAACGAATACCTCTAAAAGCTGACTCCATTTCCATCTGTCATTTCCGTGCATCCTGTTTCCATGCATGTAGTTATTATCACAAAGCTGGAATATTACTCCGGAATCAAACCCACAATGCCTTTATTAATTATAGCGCACTCCGAACTGAAATCATTTAAAAACTTTAAAGTTCTGAAGCTTCCCCTGTGATTAAATTTTTCATTTTGTTAAATCATTATTCTATTGTGTTAACTAAACTGTAACTCTAAAAAAATATTGATTCTATCAGTTTTGCTAGCTAGCTCGTTGATCCAGGTACGTTTATACCTATATACATTTTGAGCTTTTTGTGTATTTTTACCGAATGGGAACAATAATCCTACATCTTTTAGACAAGACATATTATATTAAACATACGTAATTTGAAACATCTCATGTCATGCGTACACCAACAAGATACTATAATTATTATACATTCTCAAATATTGTGTCGAATTCGTTGAATAAAAACAATAGTTTAAGACATAAAAGCAAGTTCTATAGGGTATGTTAAAACTAAAATTTGGTAAGGCGCCGGCACCATGTATGACGCCAGGATAACTATGAAACTAGTAAAAACAATAACCTCCTAAAAATATTAATATATTATGGTTACCAATATGAACGGAATTTTAAATAACAGTCGTGATTTTTTTTCCAATTTTTAAATTTTATTTATTTTTACATATATTGAAAATTACAAATTATTAATTTAAGAGGTTCACAGCATGACATTTATAAGAAAAGAAATATTAATAAAAAATAGAAATAGATAAGCATTAAACAGTAGAAAAGTGTAAATACAAAAAAAACTATATAAATTAGATACAAGGAGCTAATAAGCTTAGCAGACCCTATTTTAAGACTTTATAAAATAATGCCCGCCTATACATACTCACTCAGGTAGAATATGTAAATATCCGAAGTGATTTGGTTGAACAGAGTTATTGCCCTCCCAATTGGCATTACCAATGGCAGGTTAGTTCTGCACCTTGTGAGAACAAACAACGGATGAACTCGATCCAAAAGATAATTATCATTAATGATAGCCTCGATATCTTAAGGCTATATCTCAGCTGAGGCATGGTCTAAAAAGATCGTAACTATGAGACGCGCAAATTGTGCTAATGACGCGTGCCGAACGGAACATAAATTGTCATAAAAATTCAATGTGCGTACATTTAGTGTTATGTTTATTGTTATATTAGTAATAATAATAATATATTCATTGACATTCTTGATTTTTCGAGTACAGGAATAACATTTTTTAGTAATCTTTACACAATATAAGAATATATTCTAACGACGCCATCACAAAAACTTGACGTGCTCCCACTTCGAATACCGCTCGGCGATTGGCGACGATGCGAAATTTCGTCCCACCTATTGTTGAAAATTATTTGCCATGTTACTTATGTATGCTTTTTTAATCACATCACTGGGATTACAATAGTAGTTGTCTATTTAAGTCCTGGGTCTAATATATTTCTGAGTTATTCAAAATTATTTACGTAATTGAAATGCTTTCATTGCCGTGCATTTTACTTATCTTTAGTTTCCCAATATTGCATCGCAACAGAATACCGAAGTTGAACGTTTTTATTCGAAATAGATTCGCATCTTCTGCATAGAGAAGCATTTCATATGAAAGAGTTCCACTCTGCAAGCTTAAACGTTATCGCACCAAAACCACGACTTAGCGATTTCTTTGTCGACTCGGGATATTTTTCTTTCAAACTGCAACGACGAAGTAAGCCGACTTTGTATTTTGAAACGGTGTAAACATTTACCTGGCTATATAAATTTATACTCTATTGCTCTATGTATTGGAAAACGTACCTGCTAAAAAATTATACAGTATAATTGAATTTAGTTGTTTTGTCTTGTCAAAAATAATGAAAACATAAAAAATGTCTCTGTCTGTCAGTTAATACTTAATCAGAAATAAGTCGTACCTTTGAAGCCATAATAATGACGCAATAATCGAAATAACGATCGACAAATAAACCTGTAATTTAATATAATTTTCATAATAATCGTTGTTATAAAAGAGCTCGGTGTCTTATTAGTAATAAAATGAATAAAAAGGAAATGAACTTAATTTATATCGTCAATGATAAATAAAAGCCTATGACAGATGTATGGAGTCATCAACCCCAATTAACCCTATGTATCTCTTTCAAAACATCCCTTAGTCCCCGTGTCATAACTAGGCCAGTTCAAATAGACCAATTTATGTTTGTAGTCTTCCTGCGAGTTCTGCGCAAACCTAACGAACCGGTATAAACGTTTAATGTTGTTCTTCCTGTATTACCATATTTCATATTTCACGCCTTTATTATGTATTCCATCTATCTATCCTTATTATACTTATCCTTTGAGCGCAAATCAAATATTCAAATAGTATTTGACAATCCCTAATTTGACAAATAAGGGAATTTCCTCAGCCGGTTCCGCAAAACGGTTTGGTATTGCCCGCATTATGCTTTGCAATAAAGAAAATATGATATTTCATCTCTCAATTCTGTGACGTATTAAATGGATGCTCTGATTTTTCTTTACATTTTCTTCTATAGCTAATATTCGAAAAACTCTACATCAGCCCAAATAACTAGATTATTTTTTAAATAAATAATTTTTAATAGTAGTAGGTAATGAAATTTCAAATTCAGGATCCGTTTCCTTTTAAGTACCTACTCATCACAAAAATCTTCAATAATGTATCGAATAGTTTTATTATATCAAAAAACTGAAGTAAAATAAATGAAAAATGATATGTTGATTGAAGTAACGTTTTCGTGATGGAAGTCTTTAATAATGTATTTATTATTATTAGTTATTTACTTTGTCAGCTATTTCCGGTGATAAACCCATTATTAAAACTAACTAAATATGATAAATTTGCTTAGAAGCTTCTAGACTTGTTGTGTAATGCAAGTTAATATTTTCTAATGTCGGTATATATATATACGTATTAAACAAAATTGCCCCGCAGACGAACTTTTTAGTGTACGCAGAAAAAAATATATAAAACAGTACTTATAAGAAAATACAATCCATTCTCGGAATTTATTTGACTTGGGGAAAATAGGATGAAAATCTTAAAAAGGTTTCGTGTGTTTCAATTTTTATAAATAATGAATATGATAAATTGTAAATTCAAATCGTTCACTATATGACATAAAAAAAGTATTAACAATATTAAAATAAAATTACATGGTAATGTGAGTAAATAGTAAAAATAAAAGTACATGAAAGCACACCGAGTGAACTAGGTTGATAGACCCTATTTTAAAAACGTATAAAACAACATCCACCTAAACTCACCCTCACGTAAGTGAAACATATCACTATCCGAATCGATTTGATTGAACATAATTATTACGCTTCCAATTGACATTACTAATGGTAGGTTAGTTCTGCACCTTGGTAGAACAAACAACGGGTGCTCCCGATTTATTGTCATATCATATTATATATATATATATAAGCAAAAATGTATATTTGAATCCCAGTCCATCCAATATATGTCTATATATAAAAATTCATATGAAGGAATTTGAATTGAAGATTAGAGATTAGATTAGAGATTAGAGAAGACCTTCGTAAATTCAATGTAAACCTCATACAAGCAATTGTGAAAGCAGGCAGAAGTCTAAACAAAAACAAGCAATGCTTGTCGATAGGAAAACGTCAAATCACAGCACTAAAAGCAAAAGATGGTTCTATCGTCAGAAATTGGGAACACTTGTTAAGCCGAGTTGAAGAGTTCTACAGCGATCTCTACAGTGATGACACTGACAATACGACTATAGACTTAGATCTTCAGAGAAATGGAAATTCGGAAGACCATACTCCCGAAATTACATCCTGGGAAGTAACCCATGCTTTAAATTACATGAAAAGTGGGAAAGCCCCCGGGGAAGACGGTTTAACGATAGATATCCTCAAAAAAGCAGGAAAGGATGCAAATGAAGTACTTGCACAATTGTTCACAGCCTGCATATGCAAAGAGGATGTCCCAGAGGTATGGAAAAATGCCAGCATTGTCATTCTTCACAAAAAAGGTGACAGAGAAGACCTAGCAAATTATCGTCCAATAAGTCTACTCCCTATTCTTTACAACACGTTCACAAAAATTCTCTCAAACCGTCTGCAAAATGTACTAGACGAGAACCAACCGAGAGAACAAGCCGGATTTAGAGGAGGATACAGCACTATGGACCATATCCAAGTCGTCAGAGAAATCATAGAGCGGTACCAGGAATACAAACTGCCACTATGCATGGGTTTTATAGACTATGAGAAGGCGTTTGATTCGATAAAGAAATGTTCAATACTCGACGCACTCAGAAAACAAGGAATCCCTGGACGCTATATAAATATTTTCAATAATAAATACAGTAGCGCAACAGCATCTGTAAATCTCCATAAACCATCGCGCAGATTTCCTATCAGCAAAGGAGTCCGACAAGGTGATACAATCTCACCTAAACTATTTACAGCTACCCTTGAAGACTTATTCAGGCAACTTGACTGGAATGACAAAGGGATCCCCATAAATGGAGAATACCTGAGTCATCTGCGCTTTGCCGATGACATAGTAATTTTCTCGCAAGACTCAGAAGACCTCCAAAGCAGAATGCAGGAACTCGCTGAAGTAAGCAACAAAGTAGGTTTGAAAATAAATGTAACAAAGACGAAAGTCATGTTCAACTGCTTTACAGGCCAAAAAGAGATCCTCATCAATGGCACTCAGCTCGAACAGGTGAAAAGCTACATCTATCTGGGACAACAAGTATCTATAGATGGATGTATATTTGATGAAATTGTTCGCAGATTAAAGCTAGGCTGGAGTGCTTTTGGCCGCCTGAATAATGTCTTCAAAAGTGACCTTCCACTGTGCCTAAAGCGCAAAGTGTTCAACCAGTGTGTGCTTCCCGTGATGACATATGCGTGTGAAACATGGACCCTAAGTAAAAGAGAGATCCAGAAACTTAGAAGAGCACAACGTGGTATGGAGAGGTGCATGCTGGGCATAACGCGAAAGGACAAAAAGAGGAATGACTGGATAAGGAAGCAGACAAGGGTTTGCGATGTAATAGAGTTTATTAAAAGCCTTAAATGGAGATGGGCTGGACACATAGCTCGAAGAAGAGACAATCGTTGGACAAATCTAGTCATCCAGTGGTATCCAAGAAGTACAAAACGTCCACAAGGTAGACCTAAAGGCCGCTGGATCGATGAAATGATAAAGTTTTGCGGAAGTACGTGGCAACGCAATGCACAGGACCGAGAGAAGTGGAAGCAACTTGAAGAGGCCTTCATCCAGCAGTGGATAGATTCAGGCTGATGATATAAAAATTCTCCGCGATGGCCGAGCGGCTTAAGCATCGGCTTATAATGTAGTAGGTCCCTGGTTCGAATCGTAGGTCTGGCAAATCCACATATTTGTTTTTCAATTTGTGTTTAGAGTCAAAGTAAATACCTAATAGGTTGAGCAAGTGGCTGACATATAATTCTTGTAAAAATAAAAATAAATACATTTATTACAACCTCCACTCTGTGGAGGCCCATAAATGATCTTCTAAGGATCGAACAGGTAAAGTAGTGATATGTAAAAGACTATATAGTTAAAGCATGTCAGCGCTCAAATGAAAAATTTTACGAATCTTAGCGCTCGATCAGTTTACGAAAATATTAATATAGTTATCCAATTTTATAAAAATAAGTGTGTTAGATTTTTTGTTATATGGCTTTTATAGCTCAGACGGTCAAATATTTTTTTCCACGACACGGAGTGATAATTTTAGGAATTGTATGAACCGGAATGGCGCTCGGTGCACTCCAGTCCATTTCAAGCCGTGAATCATGTCTATAGTCAGTCTTGAATAATTAATTATAGTAATTATCTATCAGCTAAAAAATGTTACAATTACCTATTAGGCTATATTTTACATTAATATTCCAACAATGCGCACTTTCAAGGCATTAATGCGAGCCATTTTTACACCTTTGAATATTTTTAATAAAATTTCCAGGTATTATCAGGCAAGGACATCTTTAAAAGATGGCTGCTCATAAATTACAAGTGATGAATTATTGTTTGCATCGATAAAAGAATCCTGCTACCGTAATAAATCAGAAATATTCTGTAGGACCTTCTCTGCATTTTTATTATCAGTATTTCACAGTGCCTTAGCTATTGCACGCAAGTTAAAAATCTTTGACGCATTTTATATTATGAAATTGTGAATTTTCAACCAATCGTTAAATGTAGTTTTATTTAGAAAAATTTGGAATGTCAAAAAATGTTAAATATCCACCTACTTCAAAGTTATATGAGGCGACTAATTACAAAAAGCGACAAGTCCACAATTCAATATATTTGGGAAACAACGTTTTTATGTTTCAAGCTTCAATTATTTGTTTTAACGTGAGATTATTTTTTCCGTTGTATTGTATGTCGAAATTAGACCCAAATGGCAATTTGTTTCAGCCGATAAACTCTTAAATGTAATAAATATAGGCAAAATAAAATTGGACGTATCGCTATTTGTACCTCACTTTTTAATTTACTCCGCATAAGGCACATATTTCCGTGGCACTGTCATGAGTTTACCAGATGCTACAGCATGGGAGATGCTCTTTTCAATATTGAACATTCCCTTATTGGTTGACTTAAATCAACCAAGCTTTAAATAATATGAAACACGGACTTGGAGCTTTTTGTAATAAATCGAGACTTAAAATATTTTTTTTCGTAGGGTTATGTTGCGTTTTGGAATTTATAGATTAATACATATTGTGTTAAATTATACAAAGAATACGTGCGTATTTTTTCTCAATTTTGACCAAATGTGGACTTATCGATTTTTGGAATTAGACGCCTCATATATAGATATTAATACTATCGACCGAAGGTACTTGATGGGATTTGAATTTAAATTATAATGGATTCAAGCTCTGTACTATTCCATTTAAGTCGTTTTTTCTGACCCGGGTTTCGCCTTTCGTCATCTTCAGGCGTCGTGTACACTTACCAAAGGTAAAAACACACTGACAACGAACACTCTTAACTCTACCTTATATAGGGTTTTTACTAAAAAGGTTTTTTACTGACACTTCAACTATTCATAATTTTTTTATTGTATTTTTTGTGACCTCTGACTAGATAGGTAGGTAATGGAGTTTTAACCTACTTTAATGTATTGATTTACTATATAAGATAGAGTTAAGAATGTTCGTTGTCAGTGTGTGTTTACCTTTGGTGAGTGTGCACAACGCCTGAAGATGCCGAAAGGCGAAACCCGGGTCGCAAAAAACGACTTAAATGGAATAGTACAGAGCTTGAATCCATTAGAATTTATATATAGATAATGATTTGTTTCGTGTATACCTACTTTCCAATAAAAATAATACCGATATATTCGTAAGTAGAAACAAAATGTATTAATTAACATAGGTTTAATAGGAATGTAATTTTTTGTCGGCTTACGGGATGTCTAGTTTATTTCCGTTCCCTTTAGATATCATTGGTGAACAGCAATGACATGGTCAGATTTTCGAAATACATTTGCATTATCACTAGTTACTTCCTTAATTTTAAATTTATACTAATGTTTTTCCAGGTTTTAGAAGTTATTATTTGTATTTTTAGATGTAAGTATATGAAATCGTGGAAAAATACTATTAGTTTGTATAATAATTGGTAACCTCAGCCCTAGTGGCGAATATTAAATTTCATGATGTATGTGCTTAATTTGTCGATGTTTATCTATTACAGAGTAGTTTATACAATAATGGAGAAATATAATTTTACTGAACGTGAGCAACATTGGGTTTGGTTTTACTTTTTATGGGATTAAAGCAAAGATTTTGCTAAGTATAAAAAGTCCAATAAATTAATAAAACAGTTGGAATTACTAGTGGGTCATACATATTACTTGAGCATAATGCGTAAAGATCACATGGCAGAGGAAGCAAACAAGAGTTCGCGATGTGATATAGGTCACTAAGCAAATTAAATGGCAATGGGTTGGACATGTCGCTCTGCAAGTGGACAATCTCTACACAAATGCCTTGAAACAGTGGTACCCAAGGGGCACTGAATGTCTACGACGATGCTCTAAAACCCGCTGGATAGACGAACTCATAGCGATAGTGCTCATAGAACGCGTCGAGCGGGCGAAGTCGGCGTATGAAGCATTTATTCATAACCATAATCACACGTCTCTTCCCGCGCATTACCCTTCACCTATGTAATAAGCGGCCCAAGCAGCACAAAATAATTATTTTTACAGCGTTTCTCATAACAAAGCAATAAAAATATTATATTATTTCGGGGCTTGTAATTAATATTTACGACGACATTATTCAACCAGCGAAATATAGGACACGGAACAAAGAGTTCCCTGTTATTAAATAATTGCTTTTCGCCCGTCGATCGACGATGCCTCGAGCAGCGTAATTTTGGTAGCCGTGTTCAATGAATGGACTTCTTTGTATTTTCATTAAATCGTATCGCCGAGAAGCGAAAAACGGTGACTCATGCGGCAGGCGGGGCGCAAGGCATCGTCAAGTCCAGTGGGCGCTGGCGTATTTGATTACGTTGTATTTTTGATGATTTACGCGCCACTTGTAGAAATTTTGCGCGAGCGCCGCACTCGCTGCGTCAATGGGCTTTATGCCTTAGACTTATTCGGATTTTATATATATTATAGATTCGGTAGACGTACGTGGCGGTGTAGAGTAAGGGACCAAGAAGAGTGGAAGGAGCTTGGGGTGGCCTTTATCCAGCAGTGGATCAACCTCGGCTAATGATGATAATGACAACTAATATTTTTAACATTACAGATAAATAATTAATATACCATTTATTATAGATATCTCTCATGCGACACATTTAGTCATTACATTGTAGCTATTATAAACACTCGATAATGATGAGCCTCGCATAAAAAATTGAATTATTAAGAAAATATTACTTTAATTTGTGTGCTTATAAAACTGTTTTGTATATCTACTGTACAATTTCAATTTTACCACATCGGAGGTTTACTAAATATAATTTAATGTAAACAAAAATATGTATTAAAATGTACAATTGAAAAACGTCTCATATCCTAAACAAATTCATTCTAAAAGCTTGTTCTAGTTAAAATTAAAACACACTTAAGAAAAGGGGAATGTATTTCTATAGCAATCCAACAAGTAAGCCCACCCTTATCAATAGCTTACAGATAATTATTATTGAAATTCTTTTTAAAGAAGTAACAAAAAAGATCCAATTTAAAATGTACCTAAGCCAGGAATTTCGTTCTTAAAATTCACAAGGAGAGCCAGTAAATATCTCTCTTTCTCCAGTTCCCCTTTTTATCTTTTTAACTCTTTTTTGTGTCTGTTTCCCAAGAGAGTACAGCAGTTAACGTTTCAGCCGGCGTGAATATAAACCAAAGTGATTTTGTGGGAAAACAGGAAAGGTCCAACGGGCTACGCAAAATGCCCCTAGAAGGAAAAGAAAACTTTTCTTTTGACAGTGAACGTCGGATTTCGTTGAATTTATACGGATCGGATATATCGCAATTACTCTTGAAAGTGCTTTAGTTACGATAGTTGAATAAAGCTTGAAATATTGAGCTTTTAGTGCTACATAAAATTTTCTGGATCATCAATGGTGATTTAACAAGATACTCAATAAACAATACTGTATATATTTTGTGCTATTCGGTATAGTTTATTCATAGTTAACTAAATATTTTTCTTCATACATTCCTTTATTATAGAGAGTAGTCATTTACTTTGGGTCATTGTTATTAACAATTATTTGATTTAAAAGACACGTAAATCTTGTATTAATTATTTCGTTTTCAATTTACTTAATATGGTCAATAATTTTTAGAGGTAACTCATCATGGGGTTGAGAGTGGCGTAATACCATATAAATGATATGAAATATATAATTAAAAATTATATAAGTAGTAAAAATGAATT
Organism: Rhyacophila brunnea; assembly: GCF_057557595.1. Lineage (NCBI taxonomy): Eukaryota > Metazoa > Arthropoda > Insecta > Trichoptera > Rhyacophilidae > Rhyacophila > Rhyacophila brunnea. The sequence continues at coordinate 45,730,508 of NW_028233276.1, forward strand.
CCAGAGACGTTGTTGAATCAGATTATAATATGTTTTTTAAATGCTGATAATATGATTTATTTGTGCAGTAATTGGCATTTTAATAGACATGTACGTATTTTTCGTTTCGCTGAATCAATGGGAAGTTATATTCAATATATATAATTTAAGTTTTAGACTATTCCATTTGAGTCGTTTTTTGCGACCCGGGTTTCGCCTTTCGGCATCTTCAGACACTATGTGCACTCACCAAAAGGTAAAAACACACTTACAACAAATATACTAAATATATTTATATAAGTACCTACTTAAGACATAAAAACTTTCTATAATGACATTCTGCCACAATACATTTTTAATTTAAGCTCATTTAATTTTTTCTTTAATTCAAATTTATTTATTTTTACATAATAAGTTAAGAAAATAAATAAATTAACAGTATAAAGAAGACATAAATATGAACTATTAGAAAAACAGTAAATATAAAGAGTGTATAGGTACAATTATAAAGTAGATACATGGAAGTACACCGAATAAGCTAAGTGGACTCTACTTTAAGAATTTATATTACATCGCCCACACCTATACTCATAATATGGCGTAATGGCGCCAGTAAACCACCCTCAACCGGCTCCACATCCGTTATTAATCAGGCGTATCACGGGACCCTATGTTCGATGTGAAGCATTAATATTTTTATCACTATGTCTCAGAAGCAGTTATCCAATACTTAGATAATCACGCACCTAAGTGTGCTTTTAAATTAAAAGAGAGGGCACGTAGAAATACAATTATACAATCTAAAAAGTAACAAAAGCTAATGGTTGGTACAATATATATGATATATAACATTCATTCCTTTCTTCCCACCTACTTCCAAATCCCTTATTTATAATTGTCGTCATACCAGAGCGACCGACAGTTACAGGTCATAAATCGACTGTAATTGCAATGTATACGCAGTTACTCCAAGACAACCAGCGCGTAGGCTAGTTATCGAGCTCTATTTGAAACGATACGAACGGTGTGTGTTGCCGCACAGCGTAAACTACTGAGTGATTCAAAGCATATCTGTTCGACCTTCGTTGCACTAAATCTGTTACGGCTTCCTGTACTTATCATCATCATTCATCAACTTCATCAAATATCATCCATCCAAAGGTGTATCGTCCATTTATCAGTGCGTGAGTGCGTGAACCGAACCAGTTCCAGTACGCGCCAGTCCACAAAAGCTCAACCAGCTAATAAAAAACTGCCGAGTAATTAATAAGTGAAGAGATTTTAACGTTAGCAGTATGATGCTGCAGATTTTATAAATGTATCAAAATTGGCCTTTTGGTTGACCCTGGTTGAGTAGCTTTTCCTTCTCCGTACATATTTTAGGACATTGCCATTTATATTCAATAAATTTGAAATATAATATTATTTTGAATGATGAAATTATGTATAGCTTCGTGCACATTACAGATTCCCCAAATCTGAAACCGTATAATATTGTACGGTCGAAATTTTTATTTTTTGGCACAATTTGGCAGCTCCTCGGGTACAATAAGGTCGACGCCATAATAATACGTATATGTAACGTATCTGAGCCGCGGGGATTAGATGACCCAACCCGTACAGCGAGAGAAATCTCAAAGAACTTCCATACTTCTATCTCGGGCGTTACGTGAGATGCATTTGCCACGAACTGAAGTGTTCGTTATTACTATATTATTGGAAAACTTATATCATTACGTGTGTTTGAATCACGGTAGAAAAAGAGGTAATATCGCAGGTGAAAGATACACATGTTAACGGTATGATATTATCGATAGGCTAGTGTATATTTTATTATGTTGTATTCGTACTTTTAAATAATTCGACTGTAGAAAGGAAAGGGGACGTAATCCACACAAATCACATTTTACAGGAGGCACAAAAACGTTTTTGTTAGGTTTTCGGTCAAAATTAAAATAAAATAATTACAAGATAAAAAGAACTTTTTATAAAGGTACAACGTTTTTAAATTTTCTGTTGAATCATATAAACTTGACTTGACTAGCTTAAACGATCAAAAAAATTTGTACTTGATAGAAATACTGAATAATGAAATGTCATTTCATATTGATTTTCATAGTAACCTACGTATATATTATTTAATAATTTAGTAGCTAGGACCCCCTAGTAACCAATAATGGTATCGAAATAACTTTTCATACAAAAGAGAATTAACTGAAAATGAATTCAATTCTACTTAAAGATAGGTAAAAGTATTAAAAAATGCATTGTCATCGTGTTCTGATATATTCTAAAAGTTTCAAATGTCTAGCTAGTCGGGAAGTTAGTTAAAAATCGATTGCAAGATTTGTACCGGACAAATAAAAATACGAACTAAGAAAAACATTGTAAAAAACTGAGGGTTACGTCTTTTTCCTTTCTACAGACGATATTGTAATGTTGGAGTCAACAGCCCCAGGCCGTGATTACAATAACGTGATAATCAGCGAATTGCCCAATATACGATCAGCACATTCTGTAAGTGTGGCCTTGTCAGCAAAACGCTGTGAGGTAGCAGCGATGCGACAGTGAGTATTAAACCCAATAGTTTACCGCAATGTATCGAGTATTCATTTCGATAAATAGCGAGTTACAGTTGATGGAATGTGTCACTCTACCAACATGCCTCGGACGTGGTACTTACTTGAGCAGACCTCACCGGGAGTTATTTTGCACGTTTAACTTTACACCTGTCATTTTATTTATTCGTCAGTAAATAATCGCTTACCTCGGTCTACTCAATAACCTTCATCTATTCTTCTCCAACACCGTCACCGCCAAAGTATTCGAATAGGATTGGCTGAAGCAGCATTCAACTCGATGCGGAGTGTCTGGGACTCACGATTGTGCTCGGTCGAAACCAAATGCCGCCTATTCGACGATTGCATTCTGACGGTGCTACTTGATGGTAGGGAATCATGGCACCTTACGAAGGCTCAGAGCAACCGTATACTGAGCTTTGAAAACAGATGTTTGCGACGGATACTAGGTGTGCGGTGGTGGTATGACTTTTAGAGTAACGAGGAGATTAAAGAACGCACCAAGCAGCCTCTTATTATGCTGAGAGGAAAGAGGCTACGTTGAACCTGGCTCGGCCACGTGCTGCGGATGCCAGAAAAGAACCTCAACCTGGCTTGTCTGTTCTTCAAACCGACCGGATTCCGGCGTCCTGGAACGCTGCTAAATACTATCTATAGAGTATATACGGTAGAGTTACGCGATGCTGGCTTAACCTGGAACGAAGCAAAAATACTCGAGTGACAGGGATTCTTGGAGGTGCCGCGTGGTGTCCATGTGCTCCAACTAAGGGGCGGATATAGCCGAAGAAGAAAGAAGAAGAATTATATCGCTTGGATAGTGGACGACCGCTGGACAAATACAATGACACAGTTACCTAAAGAGCCTAAAACGATAAGAGCCGCCCTGCCATCCGGTGGATTGATTATTTCACCAAATTCAGCGGTTGTATGATACAGTAAAATACTAGTTCTCTTTAAGCGTATGGGGCAGTTGTTGTGATTTTAAAGTTGAATGAACCGAGACTTTCGCGTTTATTCAAAACATAAAATAAATTACCGACCTGTATTATTTGTCGGGAAAAATTGGCGCATAACATGAAGTCAAATTTGAAAGGACACTTCACAACCGAACATGCGTCATTTAGCACTAAATATCCTTTCAGTGATTCAAGGGAGAAAGCAGTTGAGGAACTTTAGAAGAGTCAAGAAAAATCAAGTTCTGTGTTTAATTACTGAATAAAATCTTCCAACAATGTTAATATTGCATGTTTTGTAGTTAGTAAAGAGATTTCTAAGATAGGAAATCAAGAGTAAATTGAGAAGTCGTATTATTGATGAGAGCCTGGAATCACGCTTAAAATTAAAAACATCAACATACAAACCTGACTTACCCAAACTTTGCAAGGAGATGGAAGGCCATTATTCACAATAAGTGTTTGTCAGTCATTGTCATGATTTAATTCTATTGATACCTAACCTACAATTTAATTTTATCAATAAATAAGATCATTATTAAGTATAATGTTAAGTTTTATTCACCTGTAGTACCTATAGTTTGATTAAGACTTAAATCTTTAACTGAAGTTTATAAGTTAATTAACAGTGTACCTACATATTAGATTATTTCATTTTAAGATATTTGGCTTTCAAAAGAAATCTCGATCATTGTACTGTTGATATTTGGCTCTTTTGACTAATGAGTTTGCCGACCATTGGTATAGGGGAAGGTCTTCATCAGTGGATCGATTATATTTGGCGATAGAGGTTCTTACTTCTCTTACTTTGGTTATCGCAGTAGACTCCCACAGGATCTCACACTGATCAGCATCGTTTAAATTGTTATGTATTATAATCTCTGGCGTGATAAATCATTTCGCTTAATAATGGCAATAAACAAAACGATAATCCAGCCCTATGCTTTAAGGGGAAGTGTACCGCACGCTGGTTTATTTACATGGAGAAGAAAGGGGCATTGCCTACACCAGGTGTGAAGGCTGCTAACAGCGTAGGGACAGGTAAATATTACGAGTTACCTACTTAATTACCTCCGTGTGTGTGAGTGGCACGCGTCGGCCTGGCAGATGAATTGCCTTCGTTTAATCCACTTAGGCTCAAATAATATAATAAGTAGATAATCATAATACGCATTAGTTTATAATACAAACAATATTATTGGTAATATTTTCTCTTTATTGTGATAAATAATGTTATCTCTCAATGTTCCAGGACAAATTCGTACTATACATCAGTACCTACACCTAGTACCTAATCATTCATAAGTGAATTTAATATTATACCCCATTATAACCATTAGCGGGAAATACTTTTTTTTATAAATATTGTGTTTTAATTAAGGGTTACGTTAATAATACATCTGCGAGAGAATTTTAAATTGAAATTTAATACTTACATTTTAAATTCTACTGGATTTAAGTTTTGTACCTACTAGTATACACAGCGCCTGAAGATGCCGAAAGGCGAAACCCGGGTCGTAAAAAACGACTCAAATGGAACAGTGCAAAACTTAAATCCATTAGAATTTAAATTCAAATTCCATCAAGTACTTTCGGCCGACAGTATTAATACTTACATTTTAACCAATCAATTAGTACCAACCCGTATAAAAATTACGAGGAGAACTCCCTCCAGAACGAGAGAGCTACAGGTTTCATATTGAAAAAAGCACTGCGTGCCACTGAATGTCGCACCAGACGGAGCAATCCCGTGGAGAAAATCCTCAAAAACTCGAAAGTCAAAAAAAGAGTCGAGAATAGCAAGTGTAATAATTGCATTGCTAAACTCCTGCACTCTAGAAGAATTCACATCTGCGCACGTTAACAGTTAAATTTGATTATTTTACTAAATATACTTTTTGTGTATGATTTTTTTAAGCCATTTTCCCAACCCATCGGGTGCTTGCACTTAATCAAATACATTGAAAAAACAACATTATTTTTGTATAAATCGTGAGTTTAAGCGCAAGACTTATCAATATATTCGCTTTACTAATTAGGCCAACGTGGGTGCATTGTAAGGGAGTATCAGACAATAAATAGTGAAGATCGTCCCAACGAGACGTCTGAAAGGGATTGGTAAAGTAAAAGAAGAATGTAAAACATAATTCACTGTCATCGCTATTATTAAAAGCTATTTAAAAATTCACTTTTAACAATGGTAATTGTTTGAGAAACTAAGTAAAATTTATGATAAAATTTGGCAGACACGCACAAAAACTGATATAATTTGTAGAATTTAACTACAAACTCTGAATTAATTAAAACACGTCAAACTTTTTTTTTTACAAAGCCCACGTTGAAAGAATTTTTTAAATAAAAAATAATTTATACTTAATAGTTGTGAGCTACTTAAATAGAAAAAAAGCTTTCGAGAAAATTTCACGCCAACCTTTTGCAATACAATAATTCACACATTTTTACGAAGCGACTTCAAAATTTTTTAATTAAAATTTAAAGCCACTACGAAATGTTGAAATTTATTCTTTTTGTGATGCTTTAAAGTCAAAGCTTCGCTTTAAAATATATACCCACTATTTATGACAAATAACTACGTCATTCTTGTTAGTAGGTATATTATAATAATATGGTGCATCATGATACTCGTACTTTACGATCATGACCAATGTGGCCGCATCAAGAAATTTGAAGTAATTTTAAATCCGATAATTTCAAAATGGTTTCAGATATCTCAATGAAAAAATGTTGTATTATATAAGATAACAGTTTCATGTGTTTACATACATCAATAGTAATAATGCGTGGAAAGGGTATATTTTATGGAATTTACGGCACGAATATCATCAGTCAACTAACAATAATTACGCAGCAAAACATGTAAGGTGTTAATTAATAAGCTCTTTCCATATATTGTGTATATATTATATTATTTGAAAGTTATAAAGTAAATAGTCAAATATTATTATATTTAAAATCAAAACAACGTAATTTAGAACACAAACATAGATCCTTCCAAGCCGCACCACACCACACTTGGTATTAATCTGGCGTAACACGAGGTCCTACGTTTTGATGTGAAGCATCAGCAGTTTTTTATGCCTGGGAATTTCTCAGGAGCAGATACCGAAGACTGAGGTCCCCACGCACTCAACTGTGCTTTGACTGAGTTACAGAGTATTCTACAAAAAAGTCAGATTCTAAATAATATTAGCAGAAAAATCTCGATTTTAAGGACAGAAAAAAAGGGAGGCCACTTGTACTAACAGCGACATTATATCACCAAAGCCATCAACGTGAAGCGTTACAGCTACAAACGAATCAAAATTACCTCAGAATAAAATTTATTTATTTATTTAAGAAAACAAAACATTGTGAACATAACCAATCAAAATTTAGGACGTTCACTACATGAGATTACATTACAACAAATTATTACACTCACAGGAGAGAAGAAGAAAATAATAATAATAGTAAAAAACAAACATTTTTGTAAAATAAAATAAAGTTTCAAAGACAAAATGCGATGTACATCATTGAAAATGTATATTTTTTTAGGCTGGTCATTCACTATTCTTGCACCCGTCGCTAATGATGCCTGATAGGCTTGACTCGAGGAAACAGTTCTAACCCAGAATAAGTCATGGCTGCGACCACGTAGGTAATTGACAGACGCTAATTAATTAATCGCTTGTACTTCCATTCATAACTCCAATCATATAACTCGACTCCCTTCTACAATAAACCCCAATGGCTGCGACCCCGAGAAGACCCACCGCGATTTTTAAATTTAATGTTTAAGCCACGATGAAATGTTAAAATTTATTCTTTCTATGATGCTTTAAGCCTCGTTTTAAAATATGTGGCCTCCTCTATTTTTATTTAGTCAATTTCGTGTCGTTAATTAAGAAATATGAGCCATAAACACTTTGCCTGAGATTAAATCACAACAGCTTTATGGTTTATTATATCAACGCACATTATCATTTCGCCTTTATTGAGTAATTAATAAAGTTCGTAAAATTTATTATACCTCACAGGGTGGGGGAGCACATAACACTAAGGGTTTGAAATAAATTATATGGGTTTTAAATTAAAGTGATTGAAAGCTTATTGAACTTAGCACCGACCGTATCGCGTTAACATTTTGAAAATGGAGACAATTTTTACATTAATGATTATTATACGTACCTATTGATATATATATTTGGTAATGTTCGGTTATCAGGAATTCAGCGGAAAATACATTTTGAAAATACCCGATATACTGGATTATTTGTTAGATTGGATTAGTTTAGGTTAGGTTAGGTTGGGTTAGGTTAGGTTAGGTTTGGTTAGGTTAACCTAACAAATAATCCAGTTTATCGGCTATTTTCAAAATGTGTTTTCCGCTGTATTCCTGATAGCCGAAAAGTACCATAATTATATTTTATTATGCTATTTTATAAAAAATTTGTATAATATATTGTTTATTGTTTTATTTGACACAAAAATTATGTTAAATGACGACTTTGTTTGTAAGATGTAAATTTAAATGTTCATTCCTAAGTCGAGCATATTAATAATTTTATTGTAGGCCTTCAAAAATACAAAAATACCTGCCACGTATTTACATCTGTTATTTAGGCGTATACCGTGGCGTAACGAAAGTTAGGCACCTTTTAAACTTGTACTGAGAGTGTTCCACTAGCAACTTCTCATATGTTAATAATAATAATATTACAGTCAATTATTCTCGATGATAAAAAACCTTTCTCGACGTAAAATGCCGCAAACTTTTTGAAAGCTGAGAAATCTTCCCTCGTAGATACCAAGTCGACTTGGTATCTACGAGGGAAGATTTCTCAGCTTTCAAAAAGTTTGCGGCATTTTACGTCGAGAAAGGTTTTTTATCATCGAGAATAATTGACTGTAATATTATTATTATTAACATATGAGAAGTTGCTAGTGGAACACTCTCAGTACAAGTTTAAAAGGTGCCTAACTTTCGTTACGCCACGGTATACGCCTAAATAACAGATGTAAATACGTGGCAGGTATTTTTGTATTTTTGAAGGCCTACAATAAAATTATAGCCAAAAAGTTCAACTGAGGATCGGAACGACATGATAAGCTTTTCCTTTTTAACCGACATATAGGGTCATTTCCAGAGGATATAATTGGCATCCTGCAATTTGCCACATAAGCAAGTCGAAGATTCTATTTGGCCAGGCTGACAGAGCTTGGAGACAAGACCACCGTTTCCCTTGAAAAACTGAGAAATCTAATGGTCTGGAGGTAATCTAGTTATTTCCATGCGCAATGCCATGCACGCAACCTGGCGTCATATTATTTATTTATTTATTTAAGAATACAAAACATTGTGGACATAACAAATCTAAATTCAAGACGTACACAACATGAGATTTACATTATAACAAATATTACCCTCACAAGAGAGAAGAAGAGAATATAGAATATAATAATAATAATAACAGAAAAACAAATTAAATCAAAACATACTTCAGTACAATTTAATACAGAAAAATAAAATTTTGAAAACAAAAAACATACAATTTTACACAGAAAAATAAAGTTTCAAAAACAAAATGCAAAGTACATCACTGAAAATGTCTATGTCTTTAGGGAGCGCATTTACTAATCTTGCACCCCTCGCTAATGATGGCTAATAGGCTTGACACGAGGAAACGGTTCTGATCCAGAATAAATCATCGCTGCGACCACGTAGGTAATTGGCAGGCGCATGTGAATTCAAATTTATTAGGGATTTATGCCTGATCGCGTACAATAATTCTTCGCGCGCACCGGCCCATGGATCCAGAATCTGAAATCGGCTATATTAAGATACCGCCAACCGTGTCGTGGCACCACGGACCTGAGTGTGCAAGTCTAAGTACTCCAGAAAGCATAGGCAATCCGTCGGTAGAAGTCGTCTTATAAGCTCTGTAAAATAACGAAGTTGAAATAAAATTAAACTTCAAAAGTACAACCCGTAAAAAATACGTCTTGGCACTTTCAATTTAGTTAATCATAGCACACGGCCCCCAATAGAATTTTTTTGTTAGTGCGCCACAGACACTTTGTTAGGTGCCCAAAATAGACGTAGTAAATATTACTTGAATATTTTGTCAATTCAATTCTAAACAATCCTAAACGCCAAACCATAATTTATGAACCTATACTGACTTAATTTGATTTTAGTTCTGTAATATCGAAATATTAAAAAAAACATTGTGTTTCAAATGACAATTAATTCTGGGATTTTTTTTCCAATTTTGAATTTATGAAAAATTACGAAATTGGCAAATGTTACTTAGGATACGTAAGAAGTGGCATACAATTAATGATTGTTTCTTAAATTCAATATAATCCTATGCATTTAGGTTTATACAAAAATATTGGACATTTCATAGAGAATCGATTGATCTAAAAAAACGTATTTCGAAAAATTGGCGTTTAGGATAGCTAAGAATTGAATAGACGATTTGTTGTAAAAATGATTATTATGTACAGGTATTGTTAAAAAATCAGTGGTATAAAAATATTTTTGTTAAAAATACATCATTATGTAGCGCATAGCTTTCATATTGTTTTGTAAATCTTTATTTTTGCAGTGCTCGAATTGCAGCAGCGTTATTTTTTGTGCTCTTTTTTTCGAACACAATTTTGTCTTTTATGCTCCTCGTTCGTAAAATTTAACTCCGATTGCTTTTGTCTTTATAGTATCAGAAAATTCGCCCCGTTACTATAACAATTGTTGCGACAAAAAATATCCTATTGAGTTAGGACAACAGAAACGCGTAAATAATAATTATGACTTTCCCAACTTTCCAATATTCTCCTACAAAATTATTGAAATATATCTTTACGACGATGTATCACATGTTTTCCTATCGTACACTATAGCTATACAAATATTATTTTTATTTATTTAAAAAAATATTGAAGACCCAACGAATCGTTCATTGAAGATGTTCACAACGTGAAATTTAGAATGACAATAACACGTAAATCATGTGTCAAAATCAATGTTACATCAGTCCCGTGCGGCGTTTTGGTATTGCAGAGTGAACATATAAAATATTTTCTTTCAGACACGTTTTAAGCGTCATGAAAGGCGGCGCTGCATATCCTAAAATCAGAGAGGGGAAAATCAAATCAAAATCACCCTAACTACCTTCCACTGCCGCCTCTCATGGTACAGTGCGTAAGGCGCTGGCCTTCCATCCGAGATCTCTGGATTCAATCCCGGTGAGGACACAAAATTTAGTGTCTTAGTGTTTATGATTGTTCAAAATTACTAACAACCACCCTGTACGAAAAAGCAGGGACATGGTTATTAATAATTAAAAACAAACTATCTCTTTAAAAATGTTATTTCTTGATCCAACTATTATTTTTTGTTTTTTTATAAATGGGACTTGAATCTTCGGGTTCTTTTCAATGGGACTTCTAAGTATACTAGTTCCGAGGCATGCCTCAACCGCGTTCTTCTCTATACAACATACATGTTTGAACATGTACCTAACTGAAATTTTTTTTTTTTTCAAAACGGTACATGTTAAAACACGTGCGTTACCATGATCTTACTCCCTACTTCATTTATCGTTTGTCAATCTATGGCTACGGCCGTATGTTGTAGTTTATCCACTGGGAAATTCCAATAGAAATGGCGTATTTTAAAAATATACTACCTTATTCTTAGGTCAATAATTATTATAAAGCAAACAGTATTCGTAGATTTTTTATTAAATTTGAATGCCCAAAGACATAGCTTATAATCAGTATCTTTAGAATTATTTTTAAATGTGTAAATTTTGCCCATTTTTTGAATAATAAAATGCTTAATTCTTGTCAAATTTAGGATGACAGAGATTATCAATATAATTTTTTATCGTAAATATTTCACTATAATAATGTCGACATAAATTTTACTAATGGTTTTATAAATGCTTTTAAAAATTAATAAATATAAAAAATTTTAACACCACTGCACATGGATGTACTGAAATATGAGATCGAGAGGTCTAAAAGAATACTCTTTTATGTAATAAAAATACTTTATGCACTCATCAATTGTTTAAAATAAATATAAAAGATAATAAGGCTTCAAAATTATATAAATAGATTATCTACAACACTTAAGGAATGTCCAGGATCATGCTTTGAAAATATCATAAAATCTCCATTTTGACCTACGCGACGCACGTCCCCACTTAAATTAAATATCTTACTATCAAGTGAGTTAAACAATCCATTTTTTAGTTGTAAGACAATAAATAGGTATCCACAATACGTAAGTGAATATATCGATATCTGGAGAAATTATGCCAAACACTGGCTATTAATCAAGACCGTTTATTATAGTCATGACATGACATGAAAGTGTAAACTTCGATTTAGTGCAATTTATTGCCGACACTTTGAATGCAATATGGTAAAATGACAATTGTTGCATATTGTAATAAATGGTGAACGAAATATGCAATCGAAAATTTTCATGTAGGTATTGCAAACAAGCTATCCATACTACCGTCGAATTCAATGACATGGTCTGAATATAGCTGGTTCTGGTATTAATTATTGTGCTCCTAATTGGTATGTATTAAAATCTTTTAAGTTATTGCTAATAGTATTTTCTAAAAGGTTCACCATCCTTGGATTAAATATCATGTATTTATGATAAGTTATAGCTTACTATGATATGTTATTAAAACCTATTCGCTGCGGACCTTTAAATAATCGTTAATTACCACATTTAAATAACAATGACGCTAACTAATTCACTAACTCAGTACGCCCTGCGAGGCTATTCTAACATGTCACTTAACATCCAAAAAGAGCTATATGTGATAAATATATCACATTTATCACTTTTCGTATTCAGACAGTTAATTATTATAATAAGTTAACCGTCTGAACTGTCAAAAAGTGTTATCTTTTAACAGCCCCTCTCTTGGCTGTGTTAACTTTTAGAGAGAGATAGAGTAGTCAATTTTACATATTAAGAATTGAGATACAAGATCCGTTTGTTTTGAAAAATAATTAATAGTCCCCGCGAACTGTCAAAATAAATACCGAGTGGCTAGTAGCAGCTAGTAGTAACATAATATTTTGTTTTACAACATGCTGCAACCAAAATAAAATTGTATGTTATGTTGATATGTTTGACGTTTAAATACAATATTTTTGAAACGCGAGTACAAACATACCCGGATTTAACCGACATGTCAACCAACCTAAATTAACACCGTATTACAAATTTGCCAATTATTCTCAGTTACCTCCGATAGCCGTCGATAACCGCATTGTGTATGGAATGCCTTCCATGTTTATTTGGACCAATAAATAACGGAAACGTGCTAAAGTGTTAAATGTTAAAAAAAAAAAGCTGCCCTGGTACCGTCTTATACCACATTACATACACATTGTCATGTAGCATTGCTGTGATTGTGTCATAAATGTACTGTATGATGGATTATTAAGCAATATCTTGTGTACATGGCCCGGTCGGACGAAGTTTATTTTTGTGATTATATCGTCGGTATTTTGTAAAAAGGGCGAATCAACCAATTTGTGCGAAATCGAGATTTTAATGAAAAAACAATATGTACCTCACTAGCTTTGTTGTATAAAAATGGCGAATTTCTATCTCCACAGGAAAGTACTTAAAAACGATAATCGCAAGGGTGAATATCCACTAAGTATTGCAAATAAAAAGCGAATGTGACATAGGTATTAGGTCTTTTTAAATATTATATTATAATGCCTATCATAAGGACAGTACTTCATCTAAGCTTTATTATAAACTTGTTTGACATTTCATTTTACAATCATCCACAAGTAATTAATAAATAAATGTCAAAAGTTAAAAATCCTCCTCCTATAAAATAGCATTTTGGTTAATTCGCCCTCATTTATAAAACACCGACCAGCCAGTACATCTATATATTTATTCAATCGTTCATATTATTTTTCAAAACTTAAAATCCGGTATCCAAAAACTGAACACTTATTGAGCAAAGTCAAAAGCTTTTGTTAGATTTAACCTCTCAGAGCCAGGAGTATAATAATGTCAACCAGTAGTGGCTCGACAACTTTGTAGGTGGTGGGGTTTAGCCATTAATTATTAAATATACATACCTACCTACTTTCTCATATTATACATTATGTACCAAGCTTCATAATATAATATTATAATTTTATTAATTAGGAAATGAGTAATTTTTCAGAATAAATAATAATATGTGTCGTTACATAATCACATCTAAATGATAAAAAGTTTTTAACAATGATAACTTAATTATTAACAATAATAATTATTATAGACTTTTTTTTTTTACCGAGGCTTTGACTGCGACTCGCTGTCATATCGCCTCTTCTCTTCTAGAAGGGGATCCGTGGATCAGGTCCTCACTCCTCCTATTCTGTTAAAAAACTTTACAATTTTGCCTAGCTCATCCGTCTTACCCACCGCCAGGACACCCTTCAATTCGTCGACATTCTCATAGATATCCGCAATTCGCAGCCGTACTCTGTGAATTTCATATTTCGGGCATTGCAATGCTATATGTACAATGTTCTCTAAAACATGACATTCATCGCAGAGCTGCGATTCGCTTCTTCCCATGAGGACATCAAATCTTTTGCCCATGGTGTGCCCTGTTCTTAGCCTCAGTATTACCTTAAGCTCATTCCTCGTCAAAGAAGACTCTACAAACCAGGGCACCTCTCATGATGATGGTAGAATAGACTTACTCCATTTCCCCTTTTCTAATGATGTCCTATGGTAAAAATCTATCCACATAATATGGCACATTTTCTTTATAGCCTCATTCCAGTCCAGGTATTATAAACTTACCATCATCAGTTTTGAACAGCGATATACAGCGAACGTTTTTATTCACCTAGAGTTATTTGATTCGCTCCCCAGTATGTATATACTAACGCTAATGCATTCACATCCTTTGTAGAACGAGATTTGTACCACCGCGACGGGATGGAACTGAGTGACTAAATATGTCTATAAAATTGCGACGGGTTTAGAAAAATAAAATTAATTAAATAGTTTATTTAATCATGTGATTAGGTATGTATATTATTACAATGATAAAAATATCGGGCATGTATTTTTGATACGATAACAATGTGGAGATGGTCCCTACGAATCTTTAAGGTAGAGCCGCCCCTGATGTCAACCATATGGTTAAAATGTTTATATTTTCCATGAGTGTTATTGCCGAGTAAGCGCCACAACAATGTATACTTTAAGCTTCAGAAAACACTATGTTTATTGCGATATTTAAAAAAAGTACATATTTTCCAGCAGTATATTTTAATGAAAAGGCCACGACTCGGCGTCAACAACAGAGCGTTTGATTAACATTCACTCCTAACCGAGTCCCATTTCGTTGGCTTTGTTTGCAGTCCTTATGAAATTTATTCCCGCGACAGAGAGCTCACATTGCCTATCCTGTGTTATTGGTATAGCAGAATCGGCGAAACTTGTAATATGTCTGATTTTTTCATGGGCATATCGTCAGTGTTTTGTAAAAAGGGCGAATTAACCAAAATGCTATTTTACAGGAGGAGGATTTTTAACTTTATTTGTTAATTACCTGTGGATGATTGATTATACATGTCTAACAAGTTTATAATAAAGCTTAGAAAGAATACTGTCCTTATAATAGGCATTAAAATATAATATTTTAAAAGGCCTAATATGTCACATTCGCTTTTTATTCATAATACAAAGTGGATATTCGCCCTTACGATTATCATTTTTAAGTACTTACCTGTGAAGATAGAAATTCGCAGTTTTTACACAACAAAACTGGTGAAGTACATATTGTTTTTCATTAAAATCTCGATTTAGCCAAAAATGTGATTCGCTCTTTTTACAAAACACCGACGATATTTTGTAGTGGTTATTGAATACAGAAAAACGTATATTGAAATGCGAAATAATTATATCGTTTTATTAAGTTAATTTTGTCGGATTGTTTCTGGTGGCCCTTTTTGCAATGGACTGTATAATTTTGAAGGTTGATGTGGATTCCAGATCTATTAGAAGGGGTTTACAAGATGCCAGAAACCGACCTTTTATGATGTTGATGATGGCTCCGTGGTCTGTTTGCTAGGATGGTATTGTTTTTTGGGTTACCCAGTGCGCGGCACTTGACGGTATACTATTGATTGATGATTTGATATGGGGTAGATGAATGATGATGAGTTGTGGACGCCGTGGGTCCCAGTTTCGAATCCTGTTTCTGGCAAGTATACATATTGTTTTTCAATTTGTGTGTGAGTCAGGGTATGGACCTAATAGGTTGAGCAAGTGGCTGACATCCATTTCTTGTAAAAAACAAAATCTATTAATACAAACCTCTACTCTGTGGAGGCTTATATGATCCTATTAGGATCGGACATGGTCGAGAAAAAAATCATTGATGAGAATAGGTATCTCTGTAGGATAGTTTTGGTGTCCGTATGATTAGCTTCGTTTTTATTTGTTACAATACCTTAAATTCTTTTTATTTTTGTAATTTCCATGTGCTCTTCGTGCCATATTTTTGCCATTTCCAATATTAAATGCTATATTCGGTGTCGTAGAGTGCTAGATGTGATGATGGAACGTCCTGCGTGCCAATTGTTGTGATTTTTCATGCATGGTTTACAATTCATCCGCGTGGCAACAGAATTCCCCGAATGTACCTATATGTTTTCCATCACTGAACTAAGCCATCGTGGATGCAACGTCATTTATTTATATTATATTACTGTTGAATATGATTGTACTAATATTTATGAATGCAGAATGTTTATTTCATTATTAGAATTTATTCACTTGTAGCTCATGGGCTGGACGGTACAGCAGCCATCTCTGAAGTTCTATATCGCACGGGTGAACAAAAATTTGTTTTTCTATGTGTTTGGTACAGTATATTATATTAACCCAATTTGTTAGAAAAATGGTTAACAATCATCAATCATAAAAAAAATAGTTAAATTAAATTAAATAACCTCCATAATGAACATATTTTTTAATTTAATTGACAGTGCAGACAAGATGATGAACTTTTTTGATTGATTATAGAAATATGACGCAGTGAAATATTTTATTTGGTAGATTTTACATCGTAAGTAATAATTGAGAAAAATTAAATATAACCATTCACAACGGCTCTAACACTGAAAGATAATACAATACTTGCTCTGACATATTTTGGAATATGATTTACAAATTGTACTAGTTATGATATGTATTATTTTATTAAAATATTTTTATTCAATGAATAATACACAATATAAATATAATAATTACAAGATAAAAAAAACTTTTTATATACAACGTTTTTAAATTTTCTGTTGAGTCATATAAACTTGACAATCCTATTATTTCTATATTTTTATTATTATTCTATTTTGCAACAAACAAACAAATATAGAATACTGATATGTCATTTTGATTTCCATAGTAACGTACGTATATATTAATAATTTAGTTGCTAGGACCACCCCCTTAGCAACCAATAATAGTGGATTGGATTACGGATTTCTTCCGAAATAACTTTTCATACAAAACAGAATTAACTGAAAATGAATTCAATTCTACTTAAAGATGGCTAAAAGTATTAAAAAAATGCATTGGTATCGTGTTCTGATATATTTTAATAGTTTTAAATCTCTAGTTAGTCAGGAAGTTAGTTAAAATCACCGAATAATCAAGAACACGAGCTAAGAAAGACGTGGTAAAAATATGTAGCATTCGCTATTAAAAATATCGACATGATTAGTAAAACCTGGAAAAATACTAGTATTAAATGATACTTTAAGCGGCATCCACCCCGTTATCAATAATAATTATGCAAGTTATACTCTAATCAGGCTAAAATTTCCTAATTTACATTCGTCTGAAGTAATTTTAAAATTCCGTCAATGTTGGCGATATTCTGTTGTTATTTTGAATAAACACTAACTTTGAATCGTCGTCCTTGCATTTTTTTTAAATTAAATTATTTGTATTTAAAATTTGAAAACACATAAAAGATTATTTTATTGGTTATATTTTATCATGAGTGTTTTCAAAATTATGTATGTTCAATAATTAGAATGGCATATTTTTTAATCTTGTGAATATTCGTTGAATAAAATAAATAGTTAATTAAAATTATTAGCAAGTTCAAGTACCTAAGTTACAACAAAAAATATTGGAGTGATCCGTGACGTCGGTTAGTAATTAAAGGTAATAAATACTTTAATTTAGAATACAAAAACCGATCACCTACCGTAAGTTAATTTGTAGAGCGCTTATGAGCAGGTATTAAAAATGCCAATAGTTAAAATTTGTCGCAATTAAGCATGGCAGTCGTAGCTTAGTGGTAATACACAGGGCGCGATACCCAAGAGACGCAAGCTCAATTCCTGCCGGGTGTCTTACTTTTTTCAAAAAATTCTATTGGCTATATTATTTTCTCATGAGTGTTTTCAAAATTATGTATCTTCAACAATTAGAATGGTACATTCTTAAATCTTGTGAATTATTCGTTGAATATAATAAATAGTTAATTATTTGTATTTAATTTGACGACGATGGAAAAATATTTTAAATCGTGTGACGTGTTTATGAATTAAGGCTCCCCGAGCATTGATGTTATCTTGGTAAAATTGATGTTATCTGTAGTTCAATCTCCGTGAATAGGACTATAATCCTGTTACGACTTTTGCAAATTACAATCTGGTGGCTTAGCTTGGCCGCTCGTTCGAGGAATAAAGATTATGCGCTTTAAAAAAAAAGAACAATGCAAAGTGATCATTCCTACTACACTTGAGCGTTGGCCGAGATTTTTTTTTAATTCCGCTTCCATAATTCGCATACAAGGGCTTTTAATGGAAAATTTATTCAATTGGGGATTATCGTCAATCGTGGATAATGGCGCTTAATTTCATATCATTATCGTTCTTTTTCAACAAAAGTATGTTTTGTGGCCTAGATCAGTAGTTTTTAAACTTTTTTGTTTCATACCGCTGTTATATTTTCGACAACGGAAATCCTTACCAACGGGCTCCGATCCTTATGTGGGTGTATGTCAGTAATAAGACTCGTTGGATGGTAATCATCAGATGTGTTTATTCGTCAATTATTCTCAATTACAGTGTGTACAAAAAATAATAAAAGGGAAAGAACTCAATATAGTCCGATCTCCAGTGAAATAACTCGGTGAGCAGAGCTGAATTAAGTTTGAACAAGTTGAATGGTCCGAGTTGAATGATATCAGAATCATTTACAGAATTAGAATCAGGATCGTATAAATAAAGCGCCTAGTTTCAAAAGCTCCTAAAACGATTTTAGGTAGTTTTGATAAAAATGAGGAAAAATCATATCTATTTATCTGTGAACTTCATGTATTTTTTTTAATTCGTTACATTCTAAAGATCTATTTTGACTTTCCATTTTAGCGGTATTTGAAAAGCAAACCCAACCATTTTAGCGGGTTTTGAAATTTACCCTAATTTTTGATCATACGTATTGACGAATTTTGGCGTTTTTTAAATTTCAATCTTAGACCATCATATAGGTCACAAAAATATCCATCTAACTTCGTATTTAACTCAAAAATTTTCAAAAACCGTTTTTGGGGCTTTTGAAACTAGGCGCTTTAAATATGAAATAATAAGTAAGTAATATTAGTGACGCTTAGTTCATGTACAAGGGTTTATATGTGTGTAGTAACACAGCTAGATAGGGTGGATAAATTGGGGTTGATCAATAGTATTAAAATATTGAGTAGATATATTGCAATAGTCGAAATCACACCGATCGAATATTCTTAACAATAGTACATAATTAGTAACTTAGAGTGTCGATGAATTCAACAAAAGACAATATTTATTGTCATAGAGGGTAGTTACATATACATAACACCGCCCCAAAAATGTTCCAGAACCAGAGTTTTGGCTTTTCTGAAAATAACACTGACAGTTTGGAAATGAAGTCATATTCGTATTATAGTTTATCTTCGATTCCGTGCATCATATCTGCGATATAAGAAGAGCAGTTTAAATTTTTGTATCACCTGAAGGAAACAGTAATGCTAGATTTATTTTATTGTGTTACCTCTTGATCTATGGTAGAAATGCATTGCATTATTAATTTAATTTAATAAAACGCAAAAAAAATGAGTGGGCGTAACCAGTCCAGATTTTTATTATAAGCGGAATAAGTAGTAAAAAAAATTAATTAAATTAAAATAGTAGAAACATCTTACCATCACATCACGCGGTAGAGCCTAGAACAACCAGACAATACAATAGTAAAAACTGACAACCTACAAAAACATCGTCTCAATAATTATTATCTGTCATTTGTAGCCCATTTTAAACCACTAAAAATAATGACATGTGAGAACACAATATGACTCATCTCATGAAAAATGTGTACATTTCCATTAAAAAATGTTGTTGAAAAACGTGCGGTTGGTGGTGTGGCATGATACACGTGAGGTGGCATTAGTGTGATTCTGATACATTTTGGCAGATTCTGCTAACTGACATTATTCGTTTTGAGCTCAAAATGAGTTATTCTATACGAGTATCTGCTGATAACATTTTAAATGCTAAAGCAAAAATAATATTCCACATTTTCTTCTAACGCAAGCTCACGTGCGCTGTATTTCTTTCATAATTGAATCATATTATGAATCTATAACTTTGATCATGCAAGACCGCATTCAATTAAAATTTTCTTTAATTATTATTTTTTTGAACAACCTTCGGCAAATAGCTCGCGAAGCACACTTTGATTGTCACTGACCTGTATATTATGGCATATTTGAGTTTATTACCCAAATCAAATTAACTGGACATTAACAACTCAATTTCGATTACGTAGTGCTATGAAATAACTCTAACTTTATATTGATCACGTCATTTTTGATTATTTTGAAGTCCTCCCAAAGGCGTTTCCAGATCTACCCAAAATCTGTCCTCTAATACATTATATACCTACCTAATATATCTAAACAGATAAATATACAAATTCACACCAAATAGGCTGTGAAGTCTTATATCAGTAGTGTAATAATAGTGAAACAATTCGAGAAGACCACATAGTGTGAATGTATTGTGATGACACCGGGAATCAGACTTGGAACCCCAGGGCCAGAGTAACATGTAAATTGTACGTGAAACATTTCCCCGTCGCACAGTTTGCCGTGAGCTGTCTTATCGGAAAGAGATGACCGTATACTATACGGTCTAAAATTTTATTAGATTCGATTTGAACATTTATTCAATTTTCATAGCTGATTTAGGCAAAATTCATGAATTCAATAATGAAAACCTAACCTAACCTAACAAATAATCCAGTATATCAGCTATTATCAAAAATTGTTTGCTGCTGGCTTCCTGTAATGTGCAAACCGACAAGAACCGTGTTTTATTTAGACATGAATTTTATGTCAGTACTATACAATCCAAAGAGGTTGGACGGTCTGTAATATACGGCCATATATTTTCGATTCAACATTAATTCAAGGTGAAGTGTGGTTCGGCGAACTGCATACGTACAAGTTTTCGGACACGCAGGGCCAGTGCTTTATGTATTGGACTACGAGGGGTAAAAGAAAAATATGTCGGTATCTGTTTTAACGACTCATAAAACTAATTAAAACCATTTGTTATTAATTTGGACTTCATTCGTAATACCTATTATTGTAAACATTCCATTTAAGAAAATACGACAGAATATTATATAGGTACTGTCTAAATTTTTTTTAGATTTGAAATGATTTGAATATGACATACTTGAATAATTGAATAATTAAATAATTCGGAAGCAATTAAATAACGAAAACTCATAATCTCATATCCTTTTCCGAGATCGTCACTGAATACTTGTAAATCTTGCATAAACGTCATCGTTATTTACCTATTTCGATACACTGCTAGATGAACGCCTCACTTAAATATTAGCATAATTTTGGTCCCTGTTTTTATGGTATTAAGCTCTTTCCATTGATTCAATAGAAATTGACTTAAATAGTATAGTATGATCTCTTTTCCATACCAAATATCCAGCTTACTTAAGGGGGGACATGCTCAGCGTAGCTCAAAATGGAGCTTTTGTTCTATTTTCAAAGCATGATCCTGGACACTCCTTAAACGTTGTAGATAATCTATTTATATAATTTTGAAGCCTTATTAACCTTTATATTTATTTTAAACATTTAATGACTGCATAAAGTATTTTTGTTACATAAAATAGTATTCTTTTAAACCTCTCGCTCTAATGTTTTAGAATATAGTCATATTTTGGTACATGAATGTGCAGTGGTGTTAAGTTTTTTTACATTTATTAATTTTTAAACGCATTTATAAAACCATTAGTATCATTTATGACGAGATAATTTTAGTAAAATATTCACGATAAAAAATTATATTGATAATCTCTGTGATCCCAAATTTGACAAGAATTAGGCATTTTATTATTCAAAAAATGGGCAAGATTAACACATTTGAAGATAATTCTAAAGATACTAATTATAAGCTATGTCTTTGATCATTTAAGTGTAATAAACATCCTACATTCGAATAATGATTGCTTTATAATAATTATTGACCTAAGAATAAGGTAGTATTTTTTTGAAATACGCCATTTTTTTTTGGCATTCCCCAGTGGTTAAGCTACAACATACGGCCTTAGCCATAAATTGACAAACTTTAATTGAAGTAGGGAGTAAAATGATGTTTACGTGCGTGTTTGAACATGTACCGTTTAAAAAAAATATTTTTTTTCGGTTAGGTACATGTTCAAACGAACATCATAGTTTGAAAATAGAAAAAAGCTCCGTTTTGACCCACGCTGAGCACGTCCACCCTTAATGCTATTTTATATCAGCTTATCGATCGTTATTATGCCCCAAACTTGCACTAATTGCATTATTATCAATTGGTTTTTTTTTGTGGTCTTTTTGCGTTGTGCTCAATAACACATAAATTTTGGCATGTAACTGTTCTCTTGATTTTCATATTTTTTGTACAATAATTGTCCACCATGCATATAATATACGTTTGCATTGAAGCATGTATTGGTTCAACACGTTCCCTTTTATGCACACCAGGGAGTCATTTTTGATCCAGGTGGCCGAATATGCTCCATAGCAGTTTAGTTCTCCAAGCAATCTTTTTTATACAAAAACTGGTCATACCTCGATGTAACGTCATCGTTATTCACAAAACACACGTTGCAAAATATAGCTCTGCACATTGGTAGAATGCGACTTTTTAATTTGAAAAAAACATCTAGTTCTGCTTGCAACAAATTGCATGCGTCTCGGGTTGCGAGTCGAAGCCGCCAGTACGCATACTGTATATGCACACGCTACGAATTGGTCATTTCTATACCGATTTTCCGGTCGCAAACATCCCATATTATATATCCACGTTTCGAGAGGTTACGCGCGACTATTGCATATTATGCAACATCGGAGCGACCTTCCTAGAAGGTTTGATTTATGGCTGTACAGCAGATGAGACAAGTTTAGATGTGAGAGCCGGCTAACTCTTTTATGCGACCATAATCTGTTTTTTACTAAAATAAATCAGTTGAAAACTGTACATTATATGAATTTTATTTTAAGCTTCAAAAAATATTATTTTCTTCTCTGTCAATGCACGGATATTACAAAAGCGATAAAAAAAACGGAGAAGAAGAATGAATTCTCTATCGAATCGTCTGCGCCAGAAATATAATGACGCATCTATTTGTCGAGTATGTCACTAGAATTTTGCTATCTATCGAGAAATAGAAATGAATTCGAAATTCAAACGTTTGATTTCAAAAATCCGTATTTAAAAATAGAACATTTTTACATGAACGTATTGGGTTATCTGTCTATGTCATCTTTGTGATATACGAGTATTCATTTAACCGGAAAAGTTATTGATGAAATGGAGACTTTACATAAAATATATTATATGCATTAAATAATATATACTTGGGTATATATAACATAACAATTTCAATATTATAGTGAACGCAATTTTCTTCTTTTCTATCACTTCCATTCTTTGCCATTTTAAGCGGACTCCTTAACATTATCAGGTCTCCACCTTCAGTCTATTACTCTCAGTACTCGTAAAAATTTTAAATATGCGGAGCTCTTTCAGTTCTTAATCATACATTAATGCAAACTATTTCATTTAGCAATAAATAATTCATAAGATTTTAGAATATAACATTCTTTATATCTAAAATACATCATTTGAAAACACCTCAGAAAAAATATTCTTTTTTCAAATCGATGCCCGACGGGACTTAAATGTGCTTTACATGTAGAATGTTACATTCTCAAATCTTGTCAGTTATTCATTTATTAAAAGAAATAATTTATAAATTATTAGCAAGCGCAAGTACGTTATAACTAAAATTTGGAGTAATCCGGACGTCGGGTAGTAATTAGGCCACTTAATTGATTCCTTGATTTGAAATACGAACACCGATAACCAATATCAACGTAGGATTTTCTGATAAAAAAATAATTTCGTCATATTTAGCTGGAAAGTCCGTAGCTTAATTCATTGGTAACGCACATTGGCGCGAATCCAGTGGTAATATGCTCAGGGCCCATCAAACATGGTATTTTTCTAAAAAAAGGTAGTAGATATGTTTCTGAGGTGTTTTAAAAATATGTATGTTAAATACATTTATGTGTCATGACTCGTGTACCTGGTTCATTGCAGCTTTTAGTATCTGACAATCGTGCTTATAGAGTTCATTATCGTAGCGACGTTGCCAAATATCATTACCTCAGTTGAGGCCAAAGTTCAGTCGTATGTGTTTACACTAAAATACCTCAACAAATGAAATTACTCACAGATAATATTATCTTTAAAGCATAGCACAATACTATTCTCAAAAAAGTATATCTATTCATTTATTTGTCGTGGGTATAGTAGGAACAATAATTCTTATATAATGGCAAGTATTAATTGTCATGTTCTCACCAACATCATTCGTAACTCTACGGTCTTCATACTACCTTCTTACAGGAAGGATATTTCATGACGCTGTCTATTGTGTGATTATTTATAGCACCATTAAAGTTCATCATTTTTTATACTATTTTTACGAATCTTTTAAATAGGTTATGTTTATAATAATTTAAAAAAAATATTTCATAATAATATTAGTCTTCCTGTTGCTTGAAAAAATATTTTTCTATATTACTTCATTAAAATTAATTTTCTATATTCTTGTTATTATTAATTATTATGTATTTTTGTCTATTACATGTAGATATTTTTCTGTACTATTCATAATTATTATTGCATACTCCATACTTTACTCATTACTGTATATTACGGTGCATTTTCCAATCGCTGTTATAATTATATTTTTATGAACAAATAAATCAAACAAAATTCTATGAGCAGACGAATATGTCTATGAAAAAGCTCATTTACGAAAGCATTTTCATTATTCAGACGCAGCGTTCATTAGTAAGGCAATGCCTGCAGGCCACTACTATATACTGTCATTTGTATTGAAATAAAAAGCTTAGATAAGTATATATTTGAAAATATCTTGAAACTGTTGAACGTCAAAAGAAGCGATGAGATTCTCAGTATCAATAACATAAAGCTACTGGTGACATTTTAATATGCCTGAAGCTTTAATTTTGCGAAAAGTATTTTACAGGCAATTCTTTTTAAGGAGCTTATTATTTTCGCTGAAGGATACTAACAGAAAACAACCAGATACTAGATATTACATAAATAGTTATGCGACATACTACATAACAATGTCTACTTTAGCAAGTAAGAAATAATTCTATCATAATGTGTCCTGATGTGTCCTGTTTCTGACAAGATTTACCTACAAATCCTAACGTGACACTGTCACGATTTTTGATAACATCTTGCTGGCGCTTTTTCAGTGGACTGTAATTTGAAGATGCTGGTGGCTTACGGATCTAGGAAGAGGGTTTATACAGGACGCCAGACACCGACCTTTATGTTGAGAGGGCGGGCGTGAGCTGGAGCCGGTTCGGTATTAACGCACTCACGCACTGGTAAACGGACGGTTCGGAATTTTACTCTCACGAGTTCACTTGGTTTTGGGATGAATTAATAATGATGACAAGTTCAGGATGGATGATAGACGCGATGTTCGCTCAAACCGTATCTGATTTAGCGCAACGAAGATCGAACATATGTGTTTTGAGTCACTCTGTTGTTAACGCGGCCTCGTTTGTATCGTAGCAGACAGAGCGCGATGGCTTTAACAAGCCTACGCGCGTCGGCTGTCTTGAAGTAACTCGAACTAACT
Source organism: Rhyacophila brunnea (assembly GCF_057557595.1). Taxonomy (NCBI): domain Eukaryota; kingdom Metazoa; phylum Arthropoda; class Insecta; order Trichoptera; family Rhyacophilidae; genus Rhyacophila; species Rhyacophila brunnea. The sequence continues at coordinate 45,756,346 of NW_028233276.1, forward strand.
GAATATTATTCGCAATCACGGTCGTCACATGGCCCGTAATTGCTGGTTGCCTGGTCTTATGACAATAATAAATAAGGATGTGAGGTGGGTGGGGAAATAAGGAATGGCGGAATCTTTTTTGTCATCATCACGCAGTGGTAAATTCAGAGTAAAAACAGAGGTACTCTATTTTTCCGTCTGCCTTCAGTTTGGTAGAGTCGGCCAACGGCCTACTGAATTGAAAAAAAGTATTAGTCACACTTCAGCTTTATATACCCATGCCATATTACTTTATCATAACTACTATTATAAATTGGAAAAGAGTTGTCCGATTTTTTAATTTTAGCTATAATCACAGAACAGATAATAAATAGAATACCGATAGGTTATGGTCAATACGCCACATGTTGATGTAGGGTTTTTAATGTGTGACTGTCCTACGAAAATGAAACACGCATTATGCACGTGCAATAGTGTATGGAATACACCAATATTAAATGAGCGTAAATGCATAAGCCGAGAGCAGTTGTCAGTATTCGATATATAACGTATTCTTGACACGTGTTTAAATGTATTCCATATTCTTCCTTATTCGAGATCGGTGGCCTGATTCTGCTTACTCGTTAGGTATTTCAGTTCCTATTATTTCTGAGTTCCCTGATTATAATTAATAGTCGACCGTTTCGATGTTGGATTTATAGCCCGCAACAGCTACCAATATAAATGAGCAGTTAAAGTAAAATGACAAAAATAACTTCGTATAAAACCATGACAATGGAGTTCCACCACGTAAACTCCAGTTCAATTAATTAATAAAATCAAATTTAGCTGTGACTACTATAACTTTGAGTTGAGAAAAATAAACACTGCTTAAAAATATATAATATATTCCATTTGAATGTTTGTTTCATTTCGTTATTAAAAACAAAAAAAAGTATTCTACGCATCATGCTTTCATGAAATTTGTATATTTTTGTTTTTCTAACCTAAGGATAATAATGTATATTTAAACATTAATTCATAAATATTTATATCTTGTATTTGTATACAATAATCGCTGGCAACCTAATTACATTTTGAGAAGAAAAAACTTCAATCGAATTGTAAACTTTAGTTAAAACAAATAAAACTTTTGACGACCAACTTCTTATCTAAAAATTGTTTGTTTGAAAGAATTATCTCAGCTAGATTAAGGTTTATAAAATTTTCTGAGAGAAAGCTGCGAAAAAGTTTCAGATAGCGATGCTTCTGAACCTTTTATGTATTTCTCACAAAGAAAGCTGCATTTATGACATAGTGCTTTCTGATGTATTTATAATGTTGTCATTTAGAGTGATATGTGAATTATATTATATGTAGTGCTTATATAATATAAATATACATATATATATTTTTTACTTGTCAGTCAACTACATTGTTAATAAATCAATACAATAAATGAAAATATTATTAGTATAGAAAAAAATACTTGGAATCCGCATGGTTATGGCATGGTCTGCATTCAGCCAACTCGCATGGAGATCATAGCTGTATTCTGTGAGGACTAAATGTCGTTTGTTTAACACGTACGTGCTACCTTTGCTTCTGTATGGCTGTGAGATATGGCATCTTTCTAAACTTCAAAGGTCTCGGCTTTTGAGCTTTGAGAATCGATGTCTCCGCAGTATCTTAACGGTACAATGGTACAACCATGTTACAAATACCCAAGTTTGTGAGCAGACACAGCAGCTTTCGGTCATTGAGGTAATCATGAAGAGACGTTTTACGTGGCTGGGACATGTGTTCCGGATGCAGTCAAAGAGTGCGACACTTCGTACCCTTGTGATACAGCCTCAAGGGTTCCGTCGTCGTGGCCGGCCCTCCCTCACCCTGCAGCGGTGCTACAAAAGCAATATACGCGCTACAGGTCTCGTATGGCGGAAGGCGCGAGAGTTTGCGATGGATCGAGGGAAGTGGCGAGAACTTGTGCTTGCACTATGCCCCAATGCTGGGTTGTAACAGAGTGAAAGAAGAAGACGAAAAAATATATTAAATTTGAATAATATATTATAATACCTATTTATAATGATTTATTCTTAACGTACCTTGAACTCATTAATTAAAAAAATAATCGTGTTTTTTAAATATATTCAATTGAATAACACGCGAGATTTACAAATGTAGCATTCTTCATTGAATATTTTTTTTTCGTAACACATCATAAAACGGTAAATAATAGAGCCTGGAATGCGATATTAATTGTGAGATCAAAGCCCACTTAGTAAAAATATTTTCCATATAAGTATATATGCCTCTCATGTATAACGACTGATCTTGCATATTTAGTTTATTTTACCGATTTTACTCAGTTATTTACCGTTACAGAGCAAAATCAAAAATGGCGGTTTGTATACCAAGATAGTCTACTACTCCTGGCTATACCGATCATTACGAAATATCTTATTACAATATACCTAATATAATATCAAAATGGAATTTTTGAAGACACTGGGAAATGGGTACTTTAGGACTAAGGATAGAGAGCTAAGTCATATTTAACGGTTTCTTTCAGGATTTTTTAAAAACTATTATGAAAGTACCTTTATTTTTGTAAGGATTAGCTCAGAACTATAGAGATACTCATAGAGAATAATATATAGTACATATTATTATTATTATTATACTGGATTTAAATACATACTTATGTTTGTCAAAATAATATGAATGTGATAGTGTAGTAACAGATATAAAATATATGGATGAAGATGGAGGATATAGATATACAATCGCAAGTACTTCAGATGACGAGGATAAAAAGCTGTTTGGTCTTGGTGTTTCATATTATATAATAATATATATGTAATGAGACCTTTAAGATGTGGCTGTATATAAATTATCTAATGGATTTAAGTTTTGTACTATTCTATTTGAGTCGCTTTTTGCGACCTGGATTTCGCATTTCGGCATCTTCAGGCACTATGTGCACTCACCAATAGATAAATACACAATGAAAATACAATGTATAATAATTAATTTTATCTCATATGATACATTAATACCATAAAGTAGGTAAAAACTTTATCACCTACCTATTAAGTCAAGGATCACAACAAAAATATAGCAAACGAATTATGAATAGTTTAAGTGTTTGTAAAAAAACCCTATCACTAATAACACACTCAATATGCGTATACATCGTCAAACCCTAATAATATATCATTAAATAATAATCAACAAATAATTACAAAATAAAAATAAGTTTTTATATACCTACCACGTTTTTAAAGTTTCTGTTCAATCATATAAACTTGACAATTCTATGTATTAATAATTTACGACAAATCATTTTTTGCTATTTTGCAACAAACAAACAAATATAGAATACTGAAATGTCATTTTGATTTCCGCAGTAACGCACGTATATATTAATAATTTAGTTGCTAGGACCACCCCTTAGCAACCAAAAATAGTGGATTGGATTACAGATTTCTTCCGAAATAATTTTTCATAAAAAACAGAATTAACTGAAAATGAATTCAATTCTACTTAAAGATGGCTAAAAGTATTGAAAGAATCCATTGGCATCGTGTTCTGGTATATTCTAAAAGTTTCAAATGTCAAGCTAGTCGGGAAGTTAGTTAAAAATCGATTGCAAGATTTGTACTGGATAAACAACCACCGGACAAACAATAATACGAGCTAAGAAAAACGTGGTAAAATACTACATGCAAGAGGTGTAAGAGGGTAAAACTGGGAAATAATGGCAACGTCGGAATTTTATCGAGTTAACTAGTTAACTTAAACTTAAATCCATTATAATTTGAATTCAAATTCCATCAAGTACCTTCCGTCGATAATATTAATATACCTAATAACATAAAGTATCATTAAAATTTCGTAGGATAGCAGTGTGACAAACATTGACGTCTTCAAAAAAATACGAAAGGATTAAAAAGTTTTACGTAATATGTCAATTATTAGTGATTTAAACTACATTACGGGGGGATAAAAATACAGCATTACCTGGTTTATTATTCAGATAAAGAGAAATATACCGCATTTAGCGGTTTAAGAAATCCCGTGTTTTGTATTGTACGTGTGAGCAGTGTTATCAAACTGTTTTGGGTAGCCGACGACAAAGTGAAAATGCCTTGATGGTGGCTGACTGTTATTAGGATATCACACAACACGAAGAAGAAGAAATTATCATTTACGTTATATGATGGAACGTAAAATGCTCATTATGGACTTTCGCAATGTGTATTCTACAGTTAAATTTATATTAATAACAGCATAATCTCTTATCTTATGATATCTAAAGAAAGCTTTTTTAGAAAGCTCAGAATGCGATGGTGTCTCTCCTTTGACTTCTTCTAGGCTCTTATTACTAATGTGACTGAAGGCCTTTACAATTTTGCCCCCACAAAGACGTAAATTACTGGTTCCATTGTAGACTGCGACTCAGGAAAATTTATTAAAATGTAAACATAACTTTTTACTGCTACGCCGCGATACGACGCTTAAGTAATGATACTTTTTTTTACCCGAGCGAGAGGAAAAAGTTTTCCCAGCTTATTTCGTATTCAATAAATGTCAACTTTATTTTTTTCATTCTATATGGGGAAATGACTTTGACGTTTCGTGTGCGTTTGAAAAAAATGAATGAAACAATTTAAAAACTCAAAGTACCCACAGAATTTCGTGATATTTATACAGAATTATGTCATTATATTGATACGTAGGTACATGTTTATTATGCGTGTGTGATATATTAAGGGGAAACATGCTCAGCGTAGGTCAAAATGAAGCTTTTGTTCTATTTTCAAAGCACGATCCTAGATATACCTTAAACATTGTAGATAATCTATTTATATAATTTTGAAGCCTTATTATTCTTTATATTTATACGTTTAAAAAAAATCGGTTAGGTACATGTTCAAACACGCGCGTTAACATCATTTTACTCCTTACTTCAATTATAGTTTGTCAATTTATGCCTACGGCCGTATGTTGTAGCTTAACCAATGGGGAATGGCAAAAGAAATGGCGTATTTCAAAAAAACACTACCTTATTCTTAGGTCAATAATTATTATATTCGTAAGATGTTTATCACACTTGAATGGTCAAAGACATAGCTTATAATTAGTATATTTAGAATTATCTTCAAATGTGTTAATCTTGCCCATTTTTTGAATAATAAAATGCCTAATTCTTGTAAAATTTGGGATCACAGAGATTATCAATATATATTTTTATCGTAAATATTTCACTATAATAATGTCGATATAAATTATACTGATGGTTTTATAAAATGCGTTTAAAAATTAATAAATGAAAAAAATCTTAACACCACTGCACATTTTTTTTTTTTTTTTTTTTTTTTTTTTTCGACCATGTCCGATCCTGATAGGATCATATGGGCCTCCACAGAGTGGAGGTTTGTATTGACAGATTTTGTTTTTTACGAGAAATGGATGTCAGCCACTTGCTCAACCTATTAGGTCCATACCCTGACACACACAAATTGAAAAACAATATGTGTACTTGCCAGACCTAGGATTCGAACCTGGGACCCACGGCTTTGTAGTCCAATATGAAATACTGAAATATGACTATATTCTAAAACATTAGAGCGAGAGGTTTAAAAGAATACTATTTTATGTAATAAAAATACTTTATGCAGTCGTCAATAATGTTTAAAATAAATATAACGGATAATAAGGGTTCAAAATTTTATAAATAGATTATCTACAACGTTTAAGGTATGTCCAGGATCATGTTTTGAAAATAGAAAAAAGCTCCATTTTGACCCACGCTGAGCACGTCTGCCCTTAAGACAGTATGTTTTACTCAATTCAAATTCAATCCTCGACATCTGTTGGTGGAACTCAAAATTATCTATATTACCTACTTAATCTGGCGATACAAACCATTCAAATCTATGGTTGATTTCACACCTGTTCTCCAGAAATTTCTTTATCATGCAATCTCAATCCTCACAGTCTATGGGTCTCTCTTGATGTTGTCTGCCTATCTTCACTATAGGGCTGAGCATCTACGGGGGTTCCTTCATAATCCTTATAGGGTGCTCTACGTCCATCATTACAATGTGACTAACCTATCCAAGTCTACGGGCATTCAAAATATTACCTATATTGGACTTAAATTATTCACAAAGCTTAACCAGTAGGTACTTCCTAAAGATACATCCGTGTCGGGAAAAATATCTCAAATATAATAGTACAAGGCTTAAATAAATTATAATTCAAATTCAAATTCAAATTCAATTAAGTAGGGCAAATGCATCCCCTAGCTCCCTCTACTCTTCTCGGTTCCTAGTTCTTCGCTGCCACGTACATCCACCGAACTATATGATTTCGTCTATCCAGTGAGTTTTAAGGCATCTCTATAGATTTTAAGTGACCCTTGGGTACCACTATATAACAGTATTTGTCCAGCGGTTGTCCATTCAGCAAGCAACATGTCCAGCTCATTGCCATTTGCATACCTTTATCACATCACGTAGGTACCTAATCTGTCAATATTATTTACTATTATATCAAACTGAAATGTTTTTATCTACAACAACAGAAAAACATTGTTTTGTTCGTAATTAAGCTCTCTATTACAGTTTTAAGTAATGTATATATTTATTTTTGTATTTACCTTAAATCCATGTCTGATTTTAACAAAAATTTATTAAATACAGATTGTTTTCTCAAATTACCATAATATGTTCAGTATATTCATAGCAAAAACTGGAAATTCTTAAAATTTTAAAGCCGTAAGTACATTAACTCATTCACTGCATACCAGTTAATTAATATTTAATTACCACATTTAAATAACATGTTAATGTCCTTCTAATGCCGACACGGTAGCCGTGTCGTCAGCACTGTATGAGTTAATATGAAAAACATTTAAATGCATTTTCCAAAAAGTGTTTTATTTAAATTTATGTATATACAGAGATTTTGGTAGATGTATGTCTGCAATGCCATAATAAATAACTAATTGTAATAATGAAAAATTCGTTGTTATATAATTGCCGTCTATATATAATAATTAACATCTGTATTACGAAACGTAAGCTCTTTCATGGGAAAATTCATTACCCAACCCATTTGTTCCCCGACGCACCCATCATAAGTATAAATGAAAATAAATGGCCGCCACTAATATCTGCGACTCACCATGCTTTGCGTGACATTTCTCTTTTTCTAGGAGGTATAATAATTATTTCACTCACTCACGAGCGAAATAATAAATGCGACAATGTTAATTATCGGTATAACTGAAACTACTGTCTCAACTTCGTGTTGAAACATATAGTAAATATTAGTTAAATAAACAAAAGTGCTTACATGCTTTTTAAAAATTATTCACAATATAATTAAGGCTTGATAAAGTCATATCTTTTGCATTTTTATTGTGTTCTATATATTTCAATACAAAGTTGTTTTCTAATTTGAAGATGGGTATGTTATTACTATATTATATCATGTTATATTATATATTTATATTTGTTTATTTAATACCTACTCAATATATTGCTACCTGAAATGTAACAGTAGGATAATTCAACAATTGTAGTTTCGAGATAATTGAACTTAAATTTTTATTTCAAACAAAGCACATCGTTAATATATAATATTATGTTTATTTTGTTTTCTTCTGCGGTTTAATAAAAATGTTAAAACCCTTTAAATGCGAGACGGTATGAGAATGGTGGTACCCGACGGGCCACGAACTGTAACAATGTAAAAATAAAACTTTAGAAACATTATTCTATAGAAATATATTAAAAGCTTACCATAAAGACTTGTATATCGTTTAAGAATATCACCATGATTACAAGAGATGGCAGTAGGTATATTGTGTACAATGTATTAATTTATTTTAAACAAGTGAGCGGGACTAGTGTAGTGAGTGTAAAGTACAGCGTGTATACACGCTCATTTTCTATGGCCGGCCTTGCATGCACGGATTTGCAGAGCGCGTAAATGCGCTTGTGGCGTACACCCGGTGGTGAGATTTTTTTGTCTAACATTATTGTAACTGTGGGTTACTTCAGTTATCCCACTATTGCTTTGAAATTACACACAATTTTAAATAAATTAAATATTAAATTTGTATTTTTATTTTAAATATGGTATTACAATTTGAAAAAAAATCTCAGTGACTCATTATGACGTAGGTATAGCTTTCAACAATCGATTAGCATACTTTTTCAAAATCAACTTTTATGACTTTCCCCACTGAGTTGCTTTCAGGTGGCGATACATAAAATTTTAAAATGTAAATTTCTATCTAGAAAAAAATGCATAACTCGATCTTATATTTTTCACTTTCCGAATGAGTGCTATATCCTTTCAGCTTCCATTCTATCGGAATTATATGAAACGTATATTGATATCTCAATGGATAAAAACACTCACAGCGTATGATGATACAATACATGCATAATTATATACCTATTTTGTATTAGTTGAAAACGACCTGTTACAGCGGGACGAAACTAGTCCTTTTCATTATTAGGCGGCCCCCATAGTTCAGTACGTATTGCACTGGACTCGGGGGCTCCGCGTTAGATCCAGTGAGATCTCAATATATTAGTATATCAAAGTGTGTGTGTTGATGTGGTCGTTTCATTTCTATTACTACACTAATGTTATGTTAATATTACTAAATTATGTAGAAAAGGCACTAGATATTGTGTTTATTTGAGGGCGGCTCTAGTAGTCTATTTTGTGAGGTGCTGGCCATTCATCTGGATGTCCCAAGTTTGATGCTCGGTGAGGTTACAATATATTATGTATGTGATTTTCTCAAAGCTTGGGCTGTTGTGATTGTTTCTCTTCTATTACTACACTACTGTCATTGAATAGCATGGCCTGTTGTAGTGGAAAACAAGAATAATATGTCATATAATGAGTAAATTAATGTTTTACCACCAAGATTGATAGTTAAAACAATTAAGTACACTAAAAACGGTATAAACTTGCGCCAGTACCTACTAAAAAGAATGATAACAGTACATTTTTATGTAACTTAAGATTTAGTATGTAAAATATTATTTAAATGGTTGTATTTTTTTCAGTTATATCACCCGACGTTCCCCGTCATAATCCAGCTACATTTTCACGCGTTTGTTCTTCGAGATAACGTTATGGCCAAATCTTTTTTTAGTAGGGTGCGCTGCTGGATAAGGGTGGTTTGTTGCCGCCTCTGTAGACAAAAGTGTAAAAAAATAAAGTTGGATCCCAAAATAGGCAGCCGAGAAAGGATCCCCAAGGAAAAGGTCAGACACATCTTAGTCATCACGGCGTCACTTGGCCCTCTGACAACGTCACAAATTATAAAAGTCCCATTTTCACTGAAAATAACAGAAGAATTTGACCTTTTCTATATTAGAAAACTCCTAAAAATCAGATAAATTCGGAAATTTTTCGTAATTTATTTGATTTTAATATATTATACAGATTCAATATGCTCTTTCAAAATGAAAATTTTCTTTCAGAAAGTATCAGAGTAACATATTATAATATGATCTTCAAAATAGGTCAAAGTATAATAATAAAAAAAAGCAAACGGTGGATTCGCAAAGCAGTATTTGTCGAAAACTCATTTGAAAACATATAAAATGTATTACCAGAATATTCATTCAGAGGCAGCCCTCGTATCATAGTGCGTAAGATGCTAGTCTTTCACCCGGGGGCTCCGGTTTCGATACACGGCGAGGTCACAATATATTTACGTAATATTATATAAGTAATATTAGATAAAGCCGTGCTTGATTGCTTCACTACTATTATATAACTATTTCTCTAGACTAGTATCACTTGGCTTTATGGCTTCATGTTGTAGCATTGAAATAGAATACATTTTTTTTAATTATTTAAAATTTCATAAGTATAAATTATATTTTGTTATTTTGATGTTCTCCGCGGTGGAGTAGTTGATAAAGTACCCATCTTTGAATCAGTGTGCTTGGGTTTGAATTTTACGGGTGGCTAACTTTAGATGTTATTTTTTTCAATATAATACAAGATACATGAGTTTTTTCATTAATTTTAGAAATATGTAGTTATTTAAATATCGCCACTTATCTTAATAAATTAATATGTTTGATGGAGGTAGGTATCAAGTTATTATATTATTATGAGATTATATCATCATATTATTATTGATGAACTAGAATAACATAACATTTGGCAGTGCCACCTGGCAACATTCCGTTATAAATAAAAATATGTTATGTATCTGTTATACTATTATGAGAGTATCCTATCATTTTTTTTTTCTTTCACGACCCGATTAAAATAAACTATTATATTATTTTGGGGTGATTATTTTTCAAATTTAGAATTTACGTTTGCGTCTATCATTTCATTCACTTTACCCCATTTAATACGCCTGTCTCTCTCTTTTCTATACATTTACATAATGTGTTTTTTTAAAGCGTTACATATTACTATCCTAAACAAATAATATGTGAGGTTATAAAAAATTAAAAGAATCAAAATTAATGTTTTTTAATATATTTTTAAAATTCTAAATCATAAAAATTAATATGTGCGCAGTTTATATTATTATTTGCCAATTATTTAGTTACTAATTGGAAATCTGATTTCAAGTGAATAAATTCCAGACAACTTAAATCATAGATAAAGATAAAATATTACAATATAAAAGGGCAGGGTCTTAAGAAAACATAAGAAAATTAAAACATGTTTTGAATATAATACGTGCAGGGTATTTATAATTATTATTTTTATAACATATAACATTTTTTCACTATTTGTGTCGCTAGGTTTCAAAACCAGCCAAGTCTATATATAATATATGTAGAAAAACGGCTTTTTGTTTTCTCAAATACACAGTTGCAAGGGTGAAAGTTTATATTATTTTGAGTATAGAATATTTAAAATTAATAAATTCCACATTTTGATAATGCAGAAATGTTAAAAAGCAGTAGTTCTTTAGCAATTTACAAAAAAGTCTAAAATACCTAAAGGTGGACTTGGCTGATTTTTAAATGTGCCGACACATTTATAACTGTTTTTAAGTTGACCATTAATAATTTATTAGTTATTTAAAATCATTAACGTCATGTATTTAAAGTATACAGGACCTACTGCAGCTTTTAAATTTAACTTTACGTAAAAATATCTCGCTTTACTAAGCCTACGACTAAGCATACTTGCCACAATACTCATTATACAGTCCTGATTGTATCGTTATAAAATCTATTAATTTAAATTGACTAAGCCTAACTTTTCTTCAATTTCCCAAAAAGATTTTACTGTCAGCATATTAAAATTCTTGAATCGTTGCTATGGTGAATCCCATTTTAACATCAAGATTATTTCATGTCTGTGGATCGATTTTTCCATGAGCTTTTTCCATAAGATGGACACAATAAAGTATTGAACTTACAGTTAAGTAAACTTCCCCCTTGGTCAACAGTGTACTTCGCTGTTTACATACCTACTCTATCTATCCGGAACACATTCAATAGAAGACCATCGATAATTTTCCGGTTAATTTGTTCCAACTCAACCGTAAACACGAGACTTAAGACTGATATGAGATAGCATTATTTTTGTTGAAAAACTGTGTTTATTGAGAGAGAAAAAAAAACAAACAAATATATAAAATGACCACGACCATCTCTATACTAGAATATGCTGAAGTATGGATCTATGGGAATAATAAAAGTGTATGGGATTGTTTACTAATGTTAACTATCTAATGGTATCATAAGATTATTCGTAAAAATAGCACAGTTTGAAATTTGGTTGCTTAAAAATTTTAATTTAAATACTATAAAATGATTATATCATTAATTGGTATTCACCACATATTATACAATTTATATGGTGAGGTAGCTGTCAAAAATTGACATTTTAGGTATTTAGACTAAACAACTGATTATCTGTATATATATTATTATAAATATCAAATATGTATGCTAGAAAAAATCAAGGTTTTTTGATATATAGAACACGCACAATTACTCCATAACACGAATTCGAGACTTTTGGCAGTAACCTATAATATACTCGTAGTTTTACGACACGTGTTTCACTCACAAGGTGAACTTTATCAAACACGAGTAGGTACCGAAATTAATATTTGAGATTATTTTTTGTTAAAAAGAACTGGGAACCAAGAGGAGTTTAAGGACCTACGGGAACCCTTGATTCAAAAAAAGATCGACCCCGGGTAATGATGATTGTGATGACTAGGTAGGCAAAGAGGTATGGAGGGAAGTATGGAGCCTCCTAAATAAAAATTAAGATTTCCACTAATCTAAAAATTTTGGCAATCATTTTATTTGCCAATTCCAGTCATTATTAGACTATACAATATTATTAGGATGTATTTGTTTTAATAACTATATGTACATGCTATATTCAAATTGTCGCTGATATTCTAGCATGCAGTTTCAACGAGCTCAAAGTTAAGAAATAATTGTATGTTCGGAACAATTGTATTTTTCAAAAAGACCTTTCTGTTTGTCAAATAGCATTTTTATATCTTCTTGACTTCAGACTCTCGGTTGCCTGCAGACATAGAATTGTTTCATAACTGTCAGCTTATCGTAGCAGCAAAGTGTAAGTAAGAAAAATCTTTATCCTGGACAGTGAATTGCATTTATGTACAAATGGTGTTTTGAAAGCATCATATTTTTTTCATGCAAACAATAAATTTTTTAAATTTATTTTAATTATAATATGCACCTGAATATATTACTAGACGTGCATAATATTATTCAAATTCCCACTTTACCTACTACGACTTTGAAGACAAATTTAAGAATAAACACTGGTGGCGCTTTTATCAGTGGACTGTAATTTGGAGATGATGTTTAATTACGGATCTAATGAGGGGGGGGGGGTTTGACCAAGATACCAGATACTAACCTTTTATGTTGAGAGAGCTGGCGCGCGCTGTAGCCGGTTCGGTGTTCACGCACTCACGCACTGGTAAACGAACGGTTCTGAATGTCTCTCTCACGGTTTCACTTTTTTTTCGATGATAAATGATGATGGCAAGTTCAGAGTGGATGATAGACCTGATGTTTGCTCAAACCGTATCAGATTTAGTGCAACGAACATATGTATTTTGAGTCACTCTGTTATTAACGCGGCCTCATATCAGATAGAGCGCGATAGCCTTAACAAGCCTAGGCCAGTCGGCCGTCTTGGAGTAACTGGCTTGTAACGTCGAAAGGGTACTCGAAGGACGAATCACCCTATATGCACAGCAGTGTACGAACAGTTCACAAGTGCGAGTTAGCGACGGTAAAGCTATAGGTACCAAGCCTGCACGAGTCCGCTTTCTTGATGTCACTCGAGCTAACTAAATGTTATTAGCAGTCACGGTCATCTCATTACCCGTAACTGCTGGTCGCCCTGGTCTTGCGACAATAATAAATAAGGATTTGAGGTAGGTGGCTAAATAAGGAATGACAGCATATATAATTGGCCCAACCAAACAGTTTTTTATATCATGTCCAATCCTAATAATCCTAATAAGATCATAATATAGCCAACACAGAGTGGAGGTTTGTATTAACAGATTTTTATTTTGTTTTTACAAGAAATGGATGTTAGCCAATTGCTCAACCTATTATGTCCATACTTGAGGCCCACAACATTATAGAACGACGCTTAAGCCGCTCGTGCGGGATTGTGCATGTAAATAAAGACTATGCGCTACAAAACAACAATTTTATTAATTGACCACATTGTTCCACTACAACCAATAATAACAATACTTCAAAATAATTTTTGTATAGGTACTTAATATTTATTAACTAGAATCATTTTTTTCTTAGTTCATCCTGCTTCTCTCTCTCATGGATACTTTTATTATAAATACTCTGTAAAATCAGTCAAAGCGCACCCTTGAGTGCATGGCAACTACAGTCATGGGTAACCGCTCTTGAGAAGTTCACAGATATAAAAATTACCGATGCTTCACAAACAAACATAGGGTCCCTTGATATGCCAAATAAAGATCCGATATAGTGCAGGGGCCATAAATTTCAACGGTAAACATATTAATTAGGCACATTCATACTCTGTGTTAAAATACACATTAAAACTATGTGAATGTGGCAATGAGGTTTCCTATAAGCTTGTTTTCAGCGTTTAAGCGCGCTAGAAAAAAATTCTTCGACATCTTTATTTTAATGTATATAATTATTTTCCTTTTGACAGCTTTTCAAACAAGTATTTTCCGACTAACTTTCTTCAAAGTTTGCTTGCCTTTCATTCTCTTGAAGCTCGCAGGTCATTTCTGCTCTTAAAGATTTTTTCCGTGCTCTCACGTGGTATAGTTTCCAATCCCGATATTCTGGTAAATTTGAATTGTTATGCACGCGTTATTATAATTACATGCGTAGTCCGTGACCTATTTAGGTGAAAGCTGTTTCCTCATGTCAGGCTCACCAGGCACCAATAGCGAGGACTGTGCGGCTGGTCAATGCACTCCCTAGAGACGTATATATTGTTAGCAATGCATTTGGCATTCTGTTTTTTAAATTCTATCTTATTGTTTAATTTGTATTTTTTTGCTTTGTTTTTTTCTCTACTTGATTTACTTGTACTCTTTATTTTAAATGTCATGTTATGAACGTCTTGAATTAATAATTTCTTATGTGCTCAACGTATCTTTTTTTAAATAAATAAATAATCCAAAGGCGAATTCCACAAATTTATAAACAGACACGTCGGCACTCCTTCATCATGGACACTACGTATAATATATACATCAGTTAATAATGAAGGCTTTCGATGACAGCAAAAAGTCCTAAAAAACGAAATGAAAAATTGACGACAATATTAAAACTTTTCAATGTTTGAATTTCAACAAAGCTTGGAATTAAATTAAAATTCCCGCAGTATCTCTTATTACAATATGATAATGTTATTTCTGATAAACTCGTAATACATCAGTCTGATTCTGAAAGAGAGAGAAAAAAAGAGAAATATCTATTTATATAAGTAGCGGTTGGAAAGGATAGCGCGTCTCGCGGGAATTTCCCGAGGTTTTTAACAAAGGAAACCAAAAACGAACCCTCAGGGCGTCAAATCTGACAGACTCTATAAATTATCTCTGAGACAGTGTATCAGGCTTGAGAGGTAGCTATATTATATACATACAAAATGCGATCGATTTATCACGATTCTGAAAGTACAATACCCATTTTAATCGTTTCTTATCCATCATTCGCGAAGAAATCTTATTTTCACGTATAATTAAACCCCTGACTGATAAAAAATATATTATTTAACCTTGATAAAATTTAATATACAAATTTACAAAAACAAACTTATAAAAACATTGTAATTTAGATACAAAAAAATCATTACAGCAATCCGCATTCGGCTTTCCAGCGTTCCAGGTTTCATAATAAATAATATACCTACTATAAATTCGATACTACAGTAACATATTATTTCAACATAAAATATAGCTAAAGATCTCAAACGATAATTAAGTATTCATCACTCGAACTTATTACATTGTATTACATAATATAATGATTAGTTGATAGCAAACCTAGCGATCAAGCAGTTTACAAAATAGTCTCTCAATTGGATCATCATTCTTCGCATCGATTACTGTGTTTGTTCGAGAACGACGTAAAACTATTAAATATTCTTCTTCTTCTTTCACCCTGTCACGTCCCAACATTGGGGCATAGGGCAAGCACAAGTTGGCGCCACTTCCCTCGGTCCATCGCCAACTCCTGTGCTTCCCGCCATGTCAGACCTGCAGCACGTAGGTCGCTTTTGTAGCATCGCTGCAGGGTGAGGGAGGGCCGGCCACGGCGACGGAACCCTTGAGGCTGTGCCACAAGGGTACGAAGTGCCGCACTCTTTGGCGGCATCCGGAATACATGTCCCAGCCACGTGAATCGCCTCTTCGTGATAACTTCAATCACCGAAGGCTGTTGTGTCTGCTCACGAACTCGGATATTTGTAACGCGGTCGTACCAATGTACCCCTAAGATTCTGCGGAGACATCGATTCTCAAAGCTCAAAAGCCGTGACTCTTGAAGCTTAGTAAGATGCCATGTCTCACAGCCATACAGGAGCACAGGTAGCACGCACGCGTTAAACAAACGACATTTGGTCCTCACAGAATACAGCCTTGACCTCCATGCGACTCCAAGTTGGTTGAACGCAGAGACCGCCACACCTATGCGGATTCCAAGCTCACTAGAAATACCACCATCATCGGCAACCGTGGCACCCAAGTACTTGAATCTGGACACCAGCTCGACGGGCAGACCGTTACATTCAAATATTACATTCACATAAATAACTAAATTATTAATACATTATATTACATAATAATGGATTTAAGTTTTGTAATACGTTACCATTGTTCCCAGAACGGACGATATTAGACCTCTTGATTGTAGTATTTTTAGTATTTTTAATTACTAATGATGTATTATTAAATTTTGACAATTTATTTATTACGCTTACCGAGTGTATTATTATTGATAAGGTAGGGGTTTTTTTTTTTTTTTTTTAAACATATTGTGGACATTACAAATTATAAGTTTAGGACGTTCACAACATGACATTTAGAAACAACGATATATAAATATAACAGTATTACATAAAAAAGAGACAGATCAGTAGATAAATAAGATAGACACAAGGAAGTACACCGGATGAGTTAAGCAGACCCTATTTTAAGAATTTATAAAACAACATCCACCTAAACTCATTCTCACGTAGATGGAATATATCAACACCCGAAGAAATTTCGTTGAACATAGTTATCGCCCTCCCAATTGGCATTACCAGTGGCAGGTTGGTTCTGCACCTTGGGAGAATAAACAACTGATGGTCTCTATTTCTAAGATAGTTATCAGGGACACACACTTCAACACTGCCCAGAATGGCCGAGTTTTCATTTATACCTCGTATTATATTGTGATCCTTCACTTAATGGTAGGTGATAAAGTTTTTACCTACTATATTGTATTGATTTTTTATATAAGTTAGAGTTAATTGTATTTACTGTCAGTGTGTATTTGCCTTTTGGTTAGTGTACATAGTGTCTGAAGATGCCGAAAGACGAAACCCGGGTCGCGAAAAATGAATCAAATGAAATAGTGCAAAACTTAAATCGATTATAATTTTAATTCATATTCCAGCAAGTACCTTCAGTCGATAGCATTAATATTAATAATATGTACATCCTTAAAATTGAATACAGTGTACAACTGCATACAATAAAACAACCACAAAAACAGTTAAGTATTAAATTTATTTAGTCAAATGTGTATCCATAAATTAAACTTAGTTATAATAGCTGGACATCATACAGAATTAAAATACCAAACAATTAAAAATGGTGATCCTGACGGAAAGTGATGAACAACACTTCAAGTTGTACAGCTAGTTTTACTAAGTTTTTTAAGCTTTGTTTTGTCGATTCAACTTATCAAAATAATGATAGCATTCGACGTAGAACTTCATAAAATTAATCATTTCAGTTACTTTTCTCGGTTTACATATTAGATAATGATTACACCGTAAATGGAAAATCTACGGCTTTAGGCCAATAAATATAAATGCGGTATTTTGAATGAATATAAATTTTTGATTTTTCATGCAAGTATGAAAATATAGTAGGTAAATATATTATGTTTCGGTGAAGCTAACTGGCGCTTCATATTTTTTTAGGTTACCTTAAAGGTTACTATGGCTTTTCCAGTAAAAAAAGATTACTTATCCTCTGTTTACACTCTTTTAATGAAAAATATTATATTTTTCACTTCTTTCAAATTTTATATAGATCACCGACCATAGAATAATTCTATATTTATTGTATAACTAACCGTAAATAAATGTATCTTATATTTTTAAATAACAATTTATTTTATTCTACGAATAATTCACAAGATTTAAGAATGTAACATTATAATTATCCATATCGGGTTTCGCGCCCACGTGACGTCGGTTAGTAATTAAAGTAATATCTACTATGATTTAAAATACAAAAGCCGATTTAATTATTAGATTAAAAGCCATTAGTTAAAATTTGTTGCAATTAAGTATGACTGCTTTATCATATTATTTTATGTGCGCGGGCGCGATACCCAAGAGATGCAGATTCGATTCCTGTGGAGTGTCTTACTTTTTTCAAAAAGATTTTTTCTATTGTGTTTTAAGTCTTAAGTGTTTTCGAAATTATGACTGTTAAATAAATAAAAGTTTTAAGACACAAACCTTTCAAAGTGACCAATCAATATATACCTATATGATATTGATTGAAGAATATGTTGATCGGAGATTAAGATTATATTGACATATTATGAGCTCATCACGGCTTGGCTTCTATAAAAGGGGATTATGACTTTAATTAAAAGGTTAAGAAACCTAGTAGATATAATTCAATTTCTTTGGTGTAGTACTTTTTTTATTATACTACAATTTATTTTAAATAACAACATTACTAATAATAATAAAGACAAAATTTATGATAGACATAATATAATATTTTATGGCCGATAATAAATCTCGTATATTTTCAATGACACGCATATAATATTCCTTTAATGCTGCAGAGGATATGCGATAAATCCTTGGTTGTATTCGAGACCTGACAGGAAGCGCGTTTCTTCACACTGCCCGCAGTGGCGGCGCGAAAATTCGTGTATTTATTTTATTCATAAACTCTGCCTGAACAGCGCCCCCTTTGTTATCTGTACACGTGTCTTCTTTATAAAGTATTTTTTATACGGTTTTATATTATTCCGGCGACACTTTCATATAAAAGAAAACAACACATAGTGTTTGTTACTTCATAGTGTGACATTCAAAAGCTGTGATATAAAAATGGCTCACGGAAAATTGACTGCAATGAACAAACGGTTTTCAAATTTATGTGTTTTCAATAAATAATATTAGCTTTCTAAATCCTGTAAAAATGTGTTTTCTTTAACGATTCTGAAAGGCGTAGTGTAAGGAAAGGTTGATTGTTTCAATATATTCTATACGTCTTCTATGCAAAGAATCAGTCGATAATCAATCAAACACTCGTTCGAGGCAGCGAAATAAAACGTAAAACCAAAACTATTTCAGTTTTGTACTAGTTGCTTCCATTTAAGTCGTTTTTTGCGACCCGGGCTTCGCCTTTTGGTATCTTCAGACACTGTGTACAATCACCAAAAGGCAAACAAACACTGATCACGAATACTATTAACTCTAACTTATATAACCAACCAATACAATAAAGTAGGTAAAAACTCCATTACCTACCTATCAAGTCAAGGGTCACAATAAACAATATAACAAACCAATTATGAATAGTTGAAGTGTTAGTAAAAAACCCCATATCTTAGTTAAAATAATACACTCGATAAGCATATAAAGGTTAATTATTTTAAGATACTGTATACGTCTTCCATGAAAAGAGTCAGTCGATAATCAATCAAACAGTCGTTCAAGGCAGCGAAATAAAACGTTAAACAAAAACTATTTAATTATATTATAAATCAAAAATTTATTAGGTTTGGAAGTCAGACCACAAAAAAGGATACAATAAAGAAGTAAAAATAACAAGTCACAATGTTTTTAATAATATAACAGAAACATTCTAATAAAACATAGGTAGAAAAATTTTGTTCAATATACATACATATACTACATAACATTTACAAATGGTGACCCCGACTCCAAAGCTAATAATAATGGTATTGCTGTCGCTGCCTTCTGATGTAATACAATATGTAGCCATTGAAAATCATGACAACGAAGAAGAATAAAAAAAAATAGAAATTACAAAAAATAGTGTGTAAATAATATTATGTTGATGATAGCATGCTTAAATCATGCCAATGTGTTTTAACAAAATCACAAAAGAAACACGTCGATATCCCAATGGCTAGACTAATTGATCGGCAAGCGAAATATGTCTTTTACAAAACCTATTCTGGTTATAATTTTTCGAAAACATGTATTTCTAATGTTTCTTTGAAGTTATGTAAAGTCAATTATCTTATATTTCTGTCATTTTGTTTGATTGACTTGTAGTTGCTCCATTAATAAGGATTTTTAATTATTCAATTACATTTATTAGGTATGTATCTACTCATTTTTTTCAAAAAACTTTAGGAAACAGTCTAATCCGTATTATCGTGCATTATTTTTGTATTTGCACATTGGTTGTGGAGTAAAAGAAAATAATAAATTTTATTATAAATACAGTACTCTCTCAGTAATCCGCCACCCCAAAAACCAGAAAAGCGTCCAATTAGCGGCAGATTATAGTGCATACATACAAAATATGGTAAAAATTAAAACAGGTATTTCGTAAAAATAGTTTTTTTAAAGAAAAATTTAGTAGTATAAAACAGTTTTATTTATAATCAAAATCAAGTATTTTTTACTAAATTATATCTACATATTATTTTTTATAAACTAAGTTTATTAACCAATTATTAAACAGTAAATATCACTTGACACAACCAGTTGTTTAGTGAGGCAGATATTCTTGAATGGCTTAGGATTCCTGGCTTTCCCTATAACCAAAAGCTTCAGTTTGTATGTCCCGGTTTCATTGGATTCTGACGCGGTCCTTGGGCACTTTCCTCCCTGGTACATTACTTTCTTCGTGATGAACATAGGTACGTTTTACTAAGAAGTATCCAAAATAAACCCGTCTCATCTGCGTTGTGTACTTGTACGCGGCGGACTACTGAATTTGGCAATCGAATACCGGCGAATTATAGAGCTTGATTTTGTCCTTTCAACAAGTAAAAGTAACGGCGGTTACGGTAAAAATAACGGTGTACCCCACGGTGGCCGCGCGGCCTAAGCGTTTGACTATCACGCCGTGGGTCCCAGGTTTGAATCCTAGGTCTGGCAAGTACACATATTGTTTTTCAATTTGTGTGTGAGTCAGAGTATAGACCTAAAAGGTTGAGCAAGTGGCTGATATCCATTTATCGTAAAAAACAAAATCTGTTAATACAAACCTCTACTCTGTGGAGGCTCATATGCTCCTATTAGGATCGGACATGGTTGGATAGTAGTTGTCGGATAATCGAGCGGCGGATTACTGAGGATGTACTGTATACCGCATTTATGAATTTAATAAAGTTTTTATCCCTTAAATTTCTTCACGTAAGTGAAGTAGATGTATATGCTAAATATCTTGTATTCAACGCTTTCTTTCTTTAATATGACTATTTTCATATTAATGAATATTTATTATTTCTTATTCAAAATTATATCCCAAATTTATATGGTGATGCTTATTTCGAATTAATTCTGTTTTAATAAAACACACACATCTCTCTTCGTGATAGTTTATCTCAAAATAGGCTCGTTCGAACATATTTACAGACGTAGGTACCTACTTATTCTTCGGTGTATAGAATCCGATGTGAAAGATATTTTTCCCAGGGGTGCATTTTCTTTTCCTTCTCTCCCATTTTCTTTTTATGCAAGTAAGTAACCAAGCACTTTCAAGCGTTGATTTATATATTGAAAGAATATGCTTTCTCTTTCAATAAAAATCAAGGGAAGGCCAAAAATTAGCTTTGAATTCAAATTTACAAAATGTTCACATTTTTCTCTGTGTTTTTATAATGTATTTTATGATATTTTACATAAAAAAGTATTGGTATTAATTTGTATACTCAAACCATTAATCTAACCAGGCCACATTTTTACTTTAACACACCCGTTACCGTAATGCCACTTTAGGTTATCCACTCCATTAAATTACAAATATATCAGTTTATATGCACTTTGTCATCTTTATATTTGAGTTATTCCTAGATTCATCTTTATTACATCTAAATAAAATGTTATTATTTTTAAAATCAATAGCATTATCCAGTAAATGCATTTTTTTTCTCGACCATGTCCGATCCTAATAGGATCATATGGGCCTCCACAGAGTGGAGGTGTGTATTAACAGATTTTGTTTTTTTATGAGAAATGGATGTCAGCCACTTGTTCAATCTGTTAGGTCCATACTCTGACTCATACACAAATTGAAAAACAATATGTGTATTTGCCAGACCCAGGATTCGAGCCTGGGACCCACGATGCTTAAGCCGCGCGGCCATCGTGGGATTAATTTTTCTAGGCCACATTCTTATTTTAACACACCCGTTACTTTACTGTCACTTTAGGTTACCCACTCCATTAAATCTCGAATCTCTATCGACTCTCGTGGGTCTCTTCTGCTCTTTGTAATATTTTTAACAAACACTTTTGCCTGTTATCGCGAGGGATGGTTTCCAATCCTGGTGTCCTAATGAATTTGAAATAACAAGCACCTTACCTATGTGGTCGCAGCAATGATTTATTCTGGATCGGAACCGTTTGCTCGTGTCAAGCGTATCAATGTGCTCCTCAAAGACGTAGACATTTTCGGTGACACGCTATATATTTCGTATTCGAAATTTTATTTTTCTATACAAAATTGTACATAATTAAGTATGTTTTTATTTATTAATATTATTATTATTTTTATTACTATTATTATTATTATTATATTGTATATTCTCTTCTTCTCTCTTGTGAGGGCAATATTTGGTACAATGTAAATCTCATGCTGTGCACGTCTTGAATTTACATTTGTTATGTCCACAATGTTTTTTTTTCTTAAATAAATAAATAAATTACAAATATTTCAGTTTATATGCACTTTGTCATCTTTTTATTTGAGCTGTTCCTAGAATCATCAATATTATATATAAATATAATGTAAAATCAATGGCATTATTCAGTAAATACAATATATAATCGATATTTATACCTACGTCAGATTTCAATTATTACCTGTCATAAATAATTATAAACACACATTGCAAACAGAACGTCTCATTTGATTACTAATAAAGAGATAGATCTAAAAGTATATGCGATAAAGAGATATATTATTATAATTAATTGTGAGAAAGAGATATGAAAGTAAGTAATGAGATCAAGATAGTATTATGACTTGTAGGCAATAATAATGTAAAGAAATACTCGTATGATAGGTTTTGATAATTTTATAGTTCATAAAAATAGCTCAATACCCGAATAGCTGGAGCAACAATTTACTCGATGCGGAATATGTTAAACGGTACATGTTCAAACACGCGCGTTAACATGATCTTACTCCCTACTTTATTTATCGTTTATCAATTTATGGCTACGGCCGTATGTTGTAGCTTAACCACTGGGATGCTAATAGAAATGGCGTATTTCAAAAAAATACTACCTTATTCTTAGGTCAATAATTATTATAAAACAATCATTATTCGTAAGAGGTTTATCACATTTAAATGATCAAATACATAGCTTATAATCGGTATCTTTAGAATTATCTTCAAATGTGTTAAACGTGCCCATTTTTTGAATAATAAAATGCCTAATTCTTGTCAAATTTTGGATCACAGAGATTATAAAATATATTTTTTTATCGTGAATACTTCAATTACTAATTAAAATTAAAATTAAATACTATGTAATGTTACCATTAATTTTACTAATGGTTTTATAAACGCGTTTAAAAATTAATAGATCTAAAAAATCTTAACACCACTGCACATGGATGTACTGAAATATAACTATATTCTAAAGCGTTATATATAAATAGAGTATCTACAACGTTTAAAGAATGTCCAGGATCATGATCTGAAAATACCATAAAACTCCATTTTGACCTACGCGGCGTACGTGGGCCGTTAATGGTAATTAGGTTTTACCTACTTTATTGTATCGATTTATTATATAAGTTAGAGTTAATAGTGTTCGTTCTCAGTGTGTGTTCGCCCTTTGATGAGTATACAACAGTGCCTGAAGATGTCGAAAGGCGAAACCCAGGTCGCAATAAACGACTCAAATAGAATAGTACAAAACTAAAATATATTAGAAAAGAATAATAGTTTACCCAATACTACCATTTTTATTTCAAAATAAAGTTTGTCGTTCTTCAGATTATAAAGTATTTTAATATACATTTACAATTTTTGGTAAGTAGCCATTCGGTAATCGTGTTATAATCATCCCCCATATCGATAAAACAACAAATTCAATTGAAACAGATCCACCCTCAATCCGTGCTCACATCTCACGGATTAAGAGACAAGTGTTTGTCTTAAGGTCCACGGTGGGCGTACAAGTAGGTATCATTTGATATATTATACATATCCGGAATATTTCTGCGAATGGTAATCGCATTATAAATAATTTTATCTATTAATACATTTTTCTTCTTTACCTGCCACATGGTAACACTTATTTTTTAGAAACCGAAGGTCTTAATAATATTATGTAATTCTATTTTTCGTGGTAAAGACTATTCTTATCATTTTCCAAAGAAAATAATATTTTTTCGAACATATTATTATACTGCGTAATATAATAAATGTCCTTCATATTATTTATTTCTCTTAACTACATAATATACATTTCCCAATTTTAAAACTCACAATTTTTAGTATGGTGCTTAGGTTTAAATCAATACAAATTACATTCAGAATACAATATTTAGGAGCAGTTAACATAATACCGTACCAATGTACCAGCAAGATTCGGCGGAGACATCGATTCTCAAAGCTCAAGAGCCGAGACCCTTGAACCTTAGTAAGACGCCATGTCTCACAGACATACAGGAGCACAGGTAGCACACATGCGTTGAACAAACGACATTATTTATCTTCTCGATACAAACACTCGAGATCGTGAGCAGACACCGTAGCCTTCAATAATCACGAAGAGACGTTTTAAGTGGGTTATATGTGTTCCGGATGTTGCCAAAGAGTCCGTCACTTCGTAGTCTTGTGGCACAGTGTCAATGATTCCGTCGTCGTGGCCGGCCCTCTTTCACCCTGCAGCAGTGCTACAAAAGCGATCTACGCGCTGCAAGTCTGGGATGGCGAGAAGCGAGAGAATTGGCAATTGATCGAGGGAACTTGTGCTTGCTCTATACCCTAATGCTGGATCATGACAGGGTGAAAGAAGAATAACAGAATATCATAACATACATATTTCCCTCACTGTCTAGTGTGTAAGGCACTGACCATTCACCCAGGGGCTTTAGGTTTGATTCCCGGTGAGGTTGCAATATATGTACTTAATTTAATATGCAAATTCCGTAAGCCTAGAAGTTTTGCCACTTTAATTGGGCTACACGGCCTATTTTCATATAAGAAACTAATAAAATAATAATAGAAATATTTTTACTTGAAAGAGCATTTTTTTAACCATGTAACTAATTTGTATAAAAATACATATAAGCATTTCCTTCCAACATTAATTTAATTATACTATTTATTTTATAATGTGAATATTTTGTCTCGACTTTGCCTATAAATACTACGTAGCATCAAGAAATAGCAAATGTTTTTCATAAAATAGTGTTAAAGAATCATTTTAAAACGCTATCTCATTATTTTTAATGAACGTTAAACATTTGCAAACAATTTAAAATTGCATATTTTACTTAGATGTCTGTTTGCTTGTATTCGTATAAATTCTGAGCCACTCAATTATCTTTTCATTATTAAAAATAAATAACGGCTACGATTCCATTCTTATTGGATTTAGAAATCCGGGATTCCCTTTTTGGCTTTTTTTGATTCTACGTACAAAATATTGATTGTTTAGACTGGTTAGAGAAACAAATTTGAAAGATTCAAGTCGATTGAAAATCGAAGGCAAAATGCACATTTCATGTGTTTAATTAGACAATATTATTTTCTCAACATATACGTTAATTAGATAGAATAAAGATAACCAGCTGTTTGGTGTACAATAAATCAATTTCGACAAAATTGGACATAAAACATAACAATATTATGTTTTATATCCAATTTTTATATATTATAAATGCACTACTAACCAACCTATCGATACAATTATATATGTAGCGGGCAACAACCTCAGGTCTTGTCAGCGTTATTACGACAACGTACAAATCAGGGAGTGATCCAGCTATCACACAATCACCGCATCTGCAATCAGCATATTCTACAGGTGTGACATACTTCGGTGGGGGTCGACTACTTCGGGCTTGGTCATCGAAACGCCTCGAAGTTGCAACGATGCGGCAGTCAGTTTAATATTACTAAATAGCGAGGCATAATAATTATTGATGGGTTATCTTAGTCCGTCCAGTATCTCAAATCAGATTTAGTTTCAGTATCACGATGCACAGTACTCACTTCCACCGAAGCTCGGACCAGCGCACTCTCTCGACACGCCTCACCCGGAATCATTCTTTCACCGTCCATTCTTTCACTTCCACCGAGCCTCGGAGCGCTAACATCACTCCTCTATCATTGAATCTTGTACTAGCTCTATACCGTTACGCAGCATAAACTCTCGCTCTTCCATTCATCTGGGCAACCTCCAACCAGTTTCTTTTCATCTCTACACCTGTCGCCTCCTATCCTAAGTGGTTTTTGCATACCTTTACAATGAAACTGTCAAAAATATGAATATTTATTAAGGAAAATATCTATTTAACAAACAATAAAGATTATTAATGTGTATTTACTAAATAAACGAATAAAAATAAATGAATAAACATATTATTATTCTTAATTTTCTTTTCGACAATCTAATCTTATCAATAATTATTTTTGTGAATATTGATATTAATCAATTGTTTTTTTTACTATTACGGTTAGTAAATAAACTGGCAGGGACAATATTCTTTGTCAGTTGTTTATTTATCATTTTCAGATAAACCAATGGCATAGACTCGCTACTAGAGAATTGTTTAGAATCTAACTGAAAAATAAAAATAATTATTTCATTATATCAGTTGAAGACTAATAGATACAATATATTATTATTATGTATGACTTAATAATACGAGTATAATGTAATGGTTATTGCAATATCTATACTACCAGAAAATGCTTTTCTTTGTTTATCTTCAATTCTGATGATATGATATTGTAATAATCCATACGTTAATTTATTTTGTTTTTGTATAAATTATTAATATATTTGGCATCTACCATAAAATTATCGTAACAGTCAATACAAATTATACTAAATTGGAGGCTTTTCAAGAAAATGATTGAAACTGTAGCTGTGAGTATATTAGCGATCAAATATATATTTTTAATGTATCAAATTATTCGACCGCAATAATAATTTCTCAGCGACTTATATAACGGTAAACAAGTTTACTGTTTAGCTGGATCAGCAGATTGATTGGCGATATGAAATACGGTAGCGCAATGGAAAATTAGTCGAATAATCCTTTCCCATAGTATCATATTATATTATGACTGTAAGAATAAATAAAATTTACAAGTTACTCGTATTTAAACCGCTGACTCGTTCAATATAATTATGTACGGGAATATAATGTTTATGTATTACTTTTGACTGTATAAATAACGAATAATGATTTATCAAAATGTCACTCGAAGATACGTTTCCAGTCGGTTACCATCGCAGTCTCTATATCGCTTCGCCCAACATCTGATTGTACCTATCATAAGTTTAGTATTGTAACATGTACTGCTGTAACATACTATTGTACCAACCATTACGTTGCAAATAAAACTCGCTCCTGCATACATCTTCGACCTCTCCATCATCAAAAGGACAACACCAAATTGGTGACCCCGACGTTTAGTTTCAGTTTAATGTAGTTTTATTTTAAGAGTTCATTTTTTGTTTAAATAACTTAGACCATCTATTTACTAATTGTAATATATTATTTCACGTTGACATCAATCAGTAGTTCATCAATAATAATAATAACAACATAATTATTATTGTTAAATCTTGTAATTGTGGCTGATAAATACCTACATAAATGCGTACCAACTTCCGTTTCCTATTGGTCATTGATATAATATAGAATATATAGTTCGAAGATTCAGTAATGCGAAACACGGGTCAATAATACCAATTCAGATCATCTTCTTTAGTGCCCATACCAATTTAATAGATAAAGTAAGTAATATGGTATTTTCATAAACTACAATAAAAATGCAAATTACAAGTACCTTCAGTCGATAGTAGCAATTTTATAAGTTATGTATACATAATTATGACGTCACTTAGTTATAATCTCATATTTTTGTTGTGAATGTTGACGTTTTCTTTATAAACATATTGATACAATAGAATCGTTCATATTATTATTATGAAAGTGCCAATTTTTGTATCTTTTTGTCAGCAGCAGGCGCCAAAAGAATATAAATATAAATTGTCTTTTGACAGTTAAATATAAGGAAAACAAATAACTAACATGTCATTTGCAGTGTTGTCTGTGTTGCTCTAAATTGGCGAATGAAATAAATAGCAAAATAAAAACAAATTCTAAATAAGTATGTAACATTTCTTTTTAATTTATATGAAGAGTGAAATATATCACATCAGTATGATAAAATAGTTTAAAACAACCTAATATTAGATAAAAGCAACATATTATAAACATTTGCACCTAATGGAACCTAAATCGAAGTCCATCACAATTCCGGCTGTTAACTTTATCAACCAAGGGTATGGGTACAACTTACTATTATCAATACAGAATTTTCCTAAAATCAGTGCATCTAATTTGAAATATCTTGTATAATTTTATTATAAAATATAATTCAAATGTTTCATAATACAAGAACCAACGAATTCATGTATTTGTGACATTCATGACAATATTTTTAAGAATCTTTTGCATGGATAATAACTATTCAATTGCCAAAACTCGTTGCTTGGATTGTGATGGTTTTCAAAGATTTTTGTTCGTAGATTTCTGGGGTTGTTATGCAATTATGTATGTACACTAAAGAATTCGTAAATATTATTTTTTATTTATTAAATTAAAAGTAATGTATTGAGAAAATTAACACGCTTTGTCAACGGATAAAATATAAATGTAGAAAAAATAATATTAATAATATTAGAATGGTGTAATATGAAACACGTTAAATGATATCCCAAATCTATATTATACTGTTCACAATTTTAATTATTAAAACGTGTTAGTGGTGTATTACTAATATTAACAATAATTACAAACAATACAATCTCACAACTAAGAAAATGTACCAGTAGCGAAGGGTGAAGGTAGGCTATTAAGATCCGCCATAAATAGTGCGCATTAAACTTTGTTAGGCATACGTATTTGGTGTTATTGAACTAATACTACAATTTACAGATGGTGTTGGTTAATTTTTAAAGTCAATTAAACCCTGTCTGAACCAAACCATAATAGTTTCGGTATAGTTTGGACAATATGAGAAAATTACGCACATTTTTTCATGCATTCTTATTTTATTTTCGTTGGATTGAGAATAAATATTATTACACATGGTATTGGTTCATTTTTTTAAATTCATTTCATTAATATTCATTCAAAACGATTTTTTTTCGGTTCGGTACATGTTCAAACACGCGCGTTACCATGATCTTACTTCCTACTTCATTTATCGTTTGTCAATGTATGGCTACGGCCGTATGTTGTAGCTTAACCACTGGGAAATTCTAATAGAAATGGCGTATTTCAAAAAAATACTACCTTATTCTTAGGTCAATAATTGTTATAAAACAATCATTATTCGTAAGATGTTTTATCACATTTGAATGGTCAAAGACATAGCTTATAATCAGTATCTTTAGAATTATCTTTGTGTTAATCGTGCCCATTTTTTGAATAATAAAATGACTAATTCTTGTCAAATTTGGGATCACAGAGATTATAAATATAATTTTTTATCTCATCATAAATTATACTAATGGTTTTATAAATGCGTTTAAAAATTGCACCTGCCATTTATATCAAGCCACTGCACATGGATGTACTGAAATATGACCATATTCTAAAACATTAGAGCGAGAGGTTTAAAAGAATACTATGTTATGTAATAAAAATACTTTATGCAGTCATCAAATGTTTAAAATAAATATAAACGATAATAAGGCTTAAAAACTATATAAATAGATTATCTACAACGTTTAAGGAATGTCCAGGATTATGCTCTGAAAATACTATAAAATCTCCATTTTGACCTACGTAGCGCACGTAGGCCGTTAATTGAATTTAAAAACAATACCCAACACCATTTACACATTGTAGTCATAGTTGAATACAAACAAATACATATATAATTTTGAAAAACACTGTCTGAGAGAATATATTATAACCAATAGAAAAAATCTTTTTTGAAAAAAGTAAGCCAACCCGACTTGGAATCGAACCCCGTATCTCCCAGGCTTACGCCCTGATCCGTGCATTACCACTATGCTACGAGGTGACATACTAATTGCGACAAAATTTAACTATTGTTAAATTTTAATACCTACTCATCAGTGCTCTTCCAAATCAATCTACTTCTTTTTTTCAAAAAAGATTTTTTCTATTGGTTATAATATATTCTCTCAGAGAGTGTTTTTCAAAATTATATATTATGTTCAATAATCAGAATGATATATTCTTAAATCTTGTGAATTATTCGTTGAATAAAATAAATAGTTAATTACAAACAAATACGTTTGACTGACAGAGTTTAGTGTGCACTATTTACGTCGGATCTTAACAGCCTACTTCGACCCTTCGCCACTCATATATACTTTTTTGTAAGATGATGATAAGAATATTTATGTGAAATGATATTTAAGACAAAATTAATAGAAATTGTTTATCAAAGTGATTTATTTTAATTAGTACCAAATTGAAAACATATTATCACCGATATTCTACCGTTCACACCAATATAACTTTACTACTTCTACCACAGTTCTTGCGTATGTGAGACCTAATTTAAACGTAAATGAAGAAAATCTATGCAAATATGTTGTACATTGTATATGATGTATTACGAAAGTCGCTAGTAGTATGTTTCAAAAATTGTAACACCGCCTATTTCGCGTAGCACGTCTACAGCGTAGAGCCTATGTGACGTAGAGCAACTTTGTTACACGTTTTGTTTCACATTATTTAATAGAAATCATAGATAAAAGTTGGAGCGAGACGTCATTCAGTATCTGGGTAAGTTATACATTAATTAATTTACCCACATGCAAATTTGTATAATGATATTATGACAACCTTGATATAAACAACAAAGCAACATAGCTTGGAACATATCAAGGTTTATATAATTCATCTAATAGTAAATAACCAATAAAAATATCGTCTGTAACCTTAAAAATAGTAGGTAGGCACTTCAAATATTTTATCATGGACATACTATAGGGTAGCCATTGATTTTTAAACAAGTATGCCGGACAGTTATATTACACAGCAATATCGGACGTTTGTGGGAGAAAAAAACATACATAGAAGCTAACACCATAAAAAAAATCGGTGTGTATACTTATGTACGCGCGTTAGAAGTTATACTTCTTTGGCGTAACAAAACAAAAACAAAAATTGTGATAAACTAGATTCTTTGACTAGCTCTTAATTATCTTGTTAAATTACACACCAAAAAAAGACCGCTTATTGGAACCCCGTTGGTTTATTTCTATATACTTTAACTTATATTACTAAATTATATAATGGTTTGTCGTTGATTCTATTTTTAAAGTACCGACATTCAATCTGACGTTTAATCGTTTGTTTACGTAAGGAATTACAAATGGCCGACAATAATAAATTCGCTGCCTAGGCAACGAAAAAATTCTAAACTATTATATTATACTGTATAATCGTCACGATTGCAGTATCATACTGTGGCGTAAAGGTAGTGCGTTCGGCTGATAACCGAACAATCAGTGGTTCGAATCCAATTGAGTGCGTTTTTTTTTCGTCTTAAAAAATAAATTATGTGTTACATATCACACGCCAAAAATACACTCTGATCTGATTTTTCGAACGCGCTAAATGAAGTATAACTTCAAAAACACATAACTAGTCAAATATTAGATCACACTGGAGTGGTAAGAGCATAAATACACGCAACAGTTATCGGTTTGGCCTGGTATCTGGCTGAAATTTTACTCAGGGAAGGCAAATATATTACATAACTCTATTATGTGCCCCGTAGTCTAACTAAATCTTACTGTACTCGTAAAGTGTGGACTCTTTTAAATACCTTCCTAAATACCTTCCCTTGATAGCAATCATAAACAATGAAAAAATTATCCCCCTAATTCCTGCGCAGGGGTAGAAATTACACCCGCGCATAATAATACGGTTTCACTATAATTAATCACATTGGCAAATATACGCCTACTAATTATTGAAGTGATATAGAATTATAACTTTTGAAACTTTGAAAAGTGAAGGGAAGCAGGGGTTAATTACCTGAAGAAAAGAGTGGAGGTACACGGGTGGTACTGTAGTAGCGAAGAGTGGAGGTATGCTGTTAATATCCGCCATAAAAAATTCACATTAAACTTTGTTAGTCATGCGTATTCGTTTTTATTGAACAAAGACTAGAATTTGCAGATGGTATTGGTTAGTTTTTAAATATCAATTAAACCCGATTTGGGCGATACGATAAAATTGCGTACACTTTTTCATTCGTTTGTTTTTGTTTTCGTTGGTTTAAGAATATATATTACACATATAATTGTTGGTTCATTTTCAGTCCTGCCTAACCAAACTATAATAGATAAAAAAATATATGTTAAATTTAATTACATAATTTTAGATATTTTATAGATAGATGAGTATTTTATGACTATTATCTATTATGGCTTGGTTTTCGCAGGGTTTAATTGAATTTTACAGACTTGTAAATTGTAGTATAATTTCAATTAAACCAAATACGTATGACTAACAAAGTTTCATGTGCACCATTTATGGCGGATCTTAACAGCCTAACAGCTTCGCCACTGCGTGGTATTCTTATCATTGTGTATTTTTACACTTGCTCTTGGTGTTTGATTTCGTCAAAATATAAAAATAGCACACAAATAAATACGGGACGTATGGGAACCCTATGGACACGCGATGTGTGGTGCAATTGGCAATAAAAAGGCAGCCGGCGATATGGATACGTTTTTTTAGTATTGTCGCCAGTTTTTGGGCGAATGCCAGCCCAATACAAATTGTTGCGGAGAAAAGACACAAACCCACACGTTTTATGGCTATTTTCAAGATTGAATTGCCTACGGTACCAATAGAAGATTGACCTTTACATTATAAAACATCCTTTAATTTTATATATATTATTAAAAAAAAAATCGGTGTGTGTACTTATGTACGCGCGTTAGAAGTAATACTTATTTGGCCTAACAAAACTTGTGATAAACTAGTTTCTTCGACTAGCTCTTAATTATCTTGTTAGATTATACACTCAAGAAAAATGACCGCTTATTGGAACGCCGTTGGTTTATTTCTATACACTTTAACTTATATTACTAAATTATATAATTATATATCGGTGTTTTTATTTTTAAAGTAACAACTACCACTATGACGTAAGGAATTGCAAATGGCCGACAATAATTAATTCGCTGCCTAGGCAATGGAACAATTCTAAACTATAATATTATACTGTATAATCGTCACGATTGCATTATCATACTGTGGCATAAAGGTAGTGCGTTCGGCTGATAACCGAACAATCGGTGGTTCGAATCCAATCGAGTGCGTTTTTTTTTTCGTCTTAAAAAATAAATTATGTGTTACATGTCACACGCCAAAAATAGACTCGGATCTGATTTACCAAACGCGCCAAAAGAAGTATAACTTAAAAAAATAATATTTATATATTTAAAAGGTAAACGAATATAATAGCATAAACAATAAATCGCAGGTATTCTTAGGGGCACCGTGTAGTTTCTAAGGATCGGCATGCACTAAAAATAATATTTAATACGAATCTAATAGCATAAACAATTTCCTTGATTCAACAAAATAAATAAGATACAAGATTTAAGAATGTAACACTCTATACATTGAACATACATAATTATTTAAAAACATCTCATGCAGAAAAAATACTTTTGTAGAAAAAAATACGACACCCGACGGGTCCTGAACCTGTATCTGCTGGATTTCGCGCCAGTATGCTATAATATTATATTATAAACTTACTAAAAAAAGTTAGAGGAGGCTTAGGCTCGCTCTAGTTTGTTAAGAAACAGCCAGGGTCGATTCTGCTGGATAAAGGCCTTCATTGCTTATACTATATTTCACCTTGTCCATTTTGTTTTTTTTCGAGATATTCACAAAAAACTAGTATAGACAATTGGACGGGTGGTTTTAATATGTTAACAACAGGGCTTTTCCACTCAAACACTTGAAAGTTTTGCGGAACACGATATACCTTCCCGTATAGAGTGAAAGTTTCAAAATACTCACTCTGTAACAATGGAAAAGATGATATTTGAAAATTGCCACCAGACGGACAAGATGCATTTTAAAATTGGATGATATTTTTCAACCGTTATACTCACTGCAAAATACTAGTTTTGGAAATGTTTATAGAACATGTGTGTGCCACTTTGAATAAAGAATAAAATTGCATATTCAGTTCAATTTTTATCAAACCTGGACAATTTGATTTTTGGAAATGGGCGACTCATTTATAATATAATACCATATTATTACAATTTAATGTTTTTTATACTAAAATATTATAGAATTCATTTTTTTACTACTCTTTACGAAGGCTCAGAGTAACAGTACTTAAATGCTTGCTGAGAATATAAAGTGTCAGGTGATATAACCTTAAGAGTCATAAAAAAATAAGATATCGGACCATCCAGTATCTAATCACAACGAAAAAACAACGTCGAGCCTGGCTTGGCCACATGCTATATATGCCACAAGAGCGTCTTAATCGTGTGTTTCAATCATATTTCAGTGTACTGAAAAGCCTCTAAATAACATCTAGTGGATGAATGTAGCTACTAGATCCTATAAAAAGTTGGAAGATGACTGACAAACGCAGGGATTCTTGGATTGTACCGTTAAAAAAAAAAGAATCGGTTAGGTACATGTTCAAACACGCGCGTTAACATGATCTTACTCCCTATTTCATTTATCGTTTGTCAATTTTTGGCTACGGCCGTATGTTGTAGCTTAGCCACTGGGAAATGCCAATAGAAATGGTGTATTTCAAAAAAATACTACCTTATTCTTAGGTCAATAATTATTATAAAGCAAACATTATTCGTAGAATGTTTATCACATTTGAATGGTCAAAGACATAGCTTATAATCAGTATCTTTAAAATTATCGGTAAATGTGTAAATCTTGCTCATTTTTTGAATAATAAAATGCCTAATTCTTGTCAAATTTGGGATCACAGAGATTATCAATATAATTTTTTATCGTAAATATTTCAATATAATAATGTCGACAAAAATTTTACTAATGGTTTTATAAATGCTTTTAAAAATTAATAAATATAAAAAATCCTAACGCCACTTCACATGGACGTACTGAAATATGACTATATTCTAAAACATTAGAGCGAGAGGTTTAAAAGAATACTATTTTATGTAATAAAAATACTTTATGTAGTCATCAAATGTTTAAAATAAATATAAAAAATAATAAGGCTTCAAAATTATGTAAATAAATTATCTACAACATTTAAGGAATGTCCAGGATCATGCTTTGAAAATAGCATAACAGCTCCATTTGACGTACGCTGAGCATGTGGGCCGTTAAACATATAAAACGTTTCTAAAAGGTAGAAAAAAAATATCTTATATTACAATATAACCACAACATCAGTATTCTCTTGAGATTGTTTATTTGGAAAAAAGAAATATATTTTTTTTAGTTTCTCATCTTTATAGAATAGAATAAGTGTTCGGAGAGTAAAAATACGTTTTCTGTCAATGTTCGTTTTTTGTGTGGAGAGAAAAAAACTTCCTAAGTGACGACGTGAAAAGCACAAATAAGTGAATATTTTCCGGAGCATTCTTCGTGGAAAAAATCCCGCTTCGCCGTTTCAAAGTGACCAAGTTATTATCACATATTTCCCTTCTTCAATGAACCGGCGGATATTGCCACGGTTTTTCACGAACGCTTTCCCATCGTGGAAAAGAAAATAACGCGGGGAAAACAGGCGACCGTTTTTCACGTGATGTTACTTTATATCGCTTACGTGGCTGTGCATGACAAAGTGGGGAAATAATAGACCGTATGGCTAGCACACAATCATAAATATGTAGATAAACAAATCACGGAAAAGTGTTATCGCTGTAAAAAATGTAGGTTTTTACTGTTGCATTGATATTGCACGATGCTTTTATTTTAGAGTCATAAATTTTCAAAATAATTTATTAAGGTAACACATAGCGGCAGATTTCCCGTTAAATATTGAAAATCGTTTATATATTTTTATTATATAAACTCTCATTTACGTGGCAGATGGTTCCATGGTTATGCTATTAAATTGTAGCACAATAAAATATCAATAATATTAATATTAATACTATCAACTGAAGGTACTTGATGGAATTTGAATTTAAATTCTAATGGATTCAAGCTCTTTACTATTCCATTTAAGTCGTTTTTTTGCTACCCGGGTTTCGCCTTTCGGCATCTTCAGGCGCCATATATACTCACCAAAGGTAAAAATACACTGACAACGAACACTCTTAACTCTACCTTATATTATTAATACTTTCGACCGAAGGTACTTGATGGAATTTGAATTTAAATTCTAATGGATTCAAGCTCTGTACTATTCCATTTAAGTCGTTTTTTGCGACCCGGGTTTCACCTTTCGGCATCTTCAGGCGTCGTGTACACTCACCAAAGGCAAACACACACTGACTGTTTGCCTTTGGTGAGTGTACACGACGCCTGAAGATGCCGAAAGGCGAAACCCGGGTCGCAAAAAACGACTTAAATGGAATAGTACAGAGCTTGAATCCATTAGAATCTACCTTATATAATAAATCAATCCAATAAAGTAGGTAAAAACTGCATTACCTACATATCAAGTCAAAGGTCACAAAAAATACAATAAACAAATTATGAATAGTGTCAGTAAAAAACCTAATTAGTAAAAATCCTATCTTATTAATAACAATACAATTGAAAATTTTTAGATTAGATTTAGATTTTAGATTAACGAAAACTTTGTTTCAAAACGACGATCTATTTTTAGGTGATGATGAAGTGAAGACTTGTAGTGAAAATTATGATTGCGAGTTTATTTTACTGGTTTACACAAGTACAGTGATATAAGTACATACAACAGTGACAATTGTACGCAATACAATAATACAAGATAAGCCCGAGGCGTGGCGATACTGAGTGACATTTACATTCAATTGTTATAGGCTATTTATTAAAGGTATGCTGCAATCAATTTTGCACTATTTTTTTCTCAAATTTCTAGAAGTACTATTTTTAACAAGATATATACTGGTCGGTTCCTGATTATTTCAATTAATAATAGAATTATCATCTCATTTTTTGTATTACCTATCAGACTGTTATGCCTATGTCAGATATGTACATATTATATCTGACATCCGTTATTATATAATATTTTAAAACTCCTTAAAATATTTCTCCTTTTTTCATCTGTCCATAGGTGTAAAAAGAATGGGAATCACTTTATTATATCAACGCACATTATCACTATTCACCTTTATTGAGTAATAAATTTCATAAAATTATTACACCTCATAGGATGGGGGGGAGTACAATCTAAGCATCTAAAATTGAAGAATTTTATTTCTATGTTTAATAAATATTCAAAAATATTACTTTTTTTATTCAATACTAAAATACAGAAGGTTTGAGAAACATAATTTTGAAGAGCCTTTACCAAGTACATCTTGAACTCATATTTTTTACCTTCCGAGTAAGTGCTTTCATCTTTAAGCTATCGATCCGTCTATGATTCCTGCGAATTAATTCTATTGACAACGTTTTCACTGATTAATATCAGTATGTAGTAATATGCTTCATACGTTTGCATTCCGACCCTAGGATGAAAATGCTGTAATATATTCTAAAAATATGTTTTTTTACATATATAATCTATTTATTTATATATTACTACTTATATTAATATAAATGTATATCATTTGATTTAATTTTATGCGAGGTAATCAGGCAAATAGGCGTATCAGTGTAGTGCAAAAGTGCAAAAAAGTGCAAAGTTATAAAACGTACACTAAGTGCCACCAATCAGGAGGCATCTGATTTGAGATCAATTAAGTTAATGATATTAATTGTATAATCACCTTTTTAAAATAAATAAACATACACAACTACAGCGCGTCTATTTTATACACAAGGCAAATATTTACCGCTAAAGTGATAGTATTTATTACATATTTGTATTGACGTATTATAATAGTTACAATAAGTTAGTCTATCTCGCTCTAAATTTTATCACAGCCAAGAAAGATGCTGTTAAAATATAGCACTGATTGCAACAATTACAACCAACTTATTGTAATTGTTACAATAAGTGCTAATACTTTGATACAAACCTACCCTGAGTTTGATAATATTTATCACTTTAGCGGCCGATAAGTATATAGAATAGACCCACAGGTATGTATATAATAATATATTGAATTATTCAACAAGACGGTCACCATGAAATTCAACCTTCTACTAAGAGAGTATTATTAAATGAGATAAATAATTTCCTATTAAATAATACAAATAGTAGATACATATGAAATAAAACTTAATTTTAAACTTAACCTTTTTCTCTGAAAGTTTTCAATACTTCTCATACCTACTTTTAAATACGAATTCAATATAGGGACTTTGTTATATAATAAAGTACATGGTTAAGAATCTGTTAATGGAGTTTGAAAGAAAAAGTATGATATATAACGTGACCTAGTGCTGAAATAGATCATTAAGATAATCTTAATGACCAATTTCGATATAAAGAAAACATGCATCATCTTTAAATCTGATAATATGTCAAATAAAACGTCCACATCTTGTAGTTTCTCTCGCTCCCGGCTATCTGTAATAGTCCCGAAACAAGGCCCATAACGATCCCAACTTTGCTTCGAAATGCTATTATTGTAAAGCTCGGGAAGGTGAAAAGTTTCCTAGGGGGAAAAAAACCTGTTTCGTTCCTTTTTGTTTGGAGGTTCACAGCGATTTTTTTCTCTCGCCAAAGTGTTCGCTTAGCGATAATAACGTTTTTGAAACGAGCTACCGTTTTGATAGACAGCTTTTATTTCAACAACAACTTAAGAAAATGAGAAACACAAACGCAACCTTTACGCTGTTCTTATACCCTATTTACTTTTTATCAGTTCGAACCCGGCTGATGAGGGATTTTTTTACAATTCACACAAGTTAGCTAATATACCAGAAACATCAGATAAATACATCATTACTATCAAAAAAACAAACAAACATAATATTATCTACTAACACACCGACTGAAAAATCATTAAATTCTTGGATAACTTAAAATTTAGGGTTATTAAATTAGTACTAAAGATTTTTAAAACGTCATAGCAGCCATTTTTTCTGATTCCTGACATTACTGACATAATGTGTTAAGTATTGTTTGGGAAATATATATGAAAATATGCACAGTTGTACAGCATATAAAATTTTTGAAAATGTATTACAACAACAACGAATTTATTCGAGTTACTTTTGTTTTATGGTCAAAATAATCAACCTACAGAGCTTACTATTCATAATAAAATGAAAAAAATTATGGTAATTTTTATGATGTTAAGAATCCAACCCGTCAAAAGCGTAAACTTACTCTGAAAATATCGATGTTGTGAATCAATATGGATGAAAATCTAAAACAATCAATTACACGTCGTTATCAAGAACCTTGACTACATGAAATATTCTTCATAAATATTTGCATTTGCGTTTACCTTCTTTTCCCTCTTCTTGAGGATCGTGACCACTTCTAATTTTTTCCATCCTTTGAGCAACCAAGACTTTCCGTCCTTCTCGATCTTCCGCTTCTCGCAGGGCAGAATGAATGGTGCCCCCAGTCAGCTCTTTCACTTGGTCACTCCAGCACGCCGACGCTCTTCCTCTGCTTCGCCTTCCTTGGAGGCCTCCCAAAACTACCAGTCTCTCCAAGTTGTCCGGTCCGCGCCGGACAATATATCCAAAAATCTGCAGAATTCGTCTCAGACTTATTGTTGAGGGCCGTTCCTTTATCTACAATCTCTGGATAATTGACTAGTTTGTCTTGTGCTCCGTCCAAGAAATGCGAAACATTCGGCATCAACACCACATCTCAAGGGCATAAATTGCCTTCCGTTTTCATGCCTTCAGGCCCCATGACTCGAATTCGTTTAAAAATATAGAAAACACTAATGTTTGCACAAGCATCGTTTTTGTGGCAATCGAAATTCCCAACCTTCTTTTATTGTGTTAAATTGATATAAACCGTATCCGGAAATTTGTACGTAAACAGTTCACCGCAGGACACTTATTTGTGCGCCGCAGTACGTGAAACATGAGTTCATGTAACATTTGATCAAATGACGAGTTTTTCGTTGAAAATTTCACCGTGGAGTATATTTGTACGTATGCTACAACATGTGGCGAATTTTATGAGATGTCTTTACTAGGTTGGGTTAGGTTAGGTTAGGGTTAATCTAATTGGAACAGTACTATTTGCAAACTATCGTCGCATTTTGTAAGATACGTACAAATGTATTCCACGGTGAAATGTTCAACGAAGAACTCGTCATTTAATAAAATGTTATACGAACTCATGTTTCACGTACTACAGCGCACGAATAAGTGTCCCACGATAAACTGCATACGTACAACTTACATGTAACCGATATAAACAATAATAAACTGTATTCGTTTCAGTATACATTTGCAATTGGTGAGTGCGCATAGCACCTGAAGATAAAGTGAGTTTATTTGGTTGAGAGTACTTACCCAAAAAGTATATGAATCTTTAAATTGTTTCTACGATTTTTTTAATAAGTTTGTTTTTGAGGTTATTCAAAATGAATGCGTATATTCAGTGTTGAATAATAAATAATTTAATTAAAAATGAAAATTGCACGGCAGCATTGTCTTGGTGTAACATTATCGTCGGAAAAAAACATTTTAAATAATATTATTATACATAGCGACCTTTTTTGTGTATAACCAATGCTAACAGCCTTTATCCATTGTCGAAAAAAAAGCTCCGGCACAAAACGGCCCCCCATTACCTTAATAAAGAAATTCATTTTTCCGTGTCGTTTGTTCGCCGGTTTATTTCGCCCGGTGTATTATGCCCTGGGACTAAAATAAAAGCTGCTTAGTATGGGGCACGCTCATCTGTGGGCATAAACACGTCGACGCGTCGCAGGGGCACAACATTGTGTATGTACTGACAGACAAAGAGAAAACTTACGCTCTGAAAGTATATGCACAATGACACTATATTTTGCGTACTATTGAGATTATTGAGTGCCATTTTCCAATGAGCTATAGCGTACTATGAAACTTCTAACTGAATAATATGATTAATTCATACTTACTTAAAGTATTGTTGTTTTTATTTAATAAAACGCAATTTTTTATAGTACTTATTCCACTTTTAATTAATATATTAGGACCGGTTTCGTCCGCCTCAGTGGGACATTTTCAACTGAATACATTTTTTTTTAAAACAATATTTATCAAACAAAATTCAAAGCGATAGAAATAATATAACAATAGGTACATAATAATTATCCGTCCAATAATACCTTCCCGATAACAGACTAATTTAAAACTAATGAGGTTGGACATTAATATTTCATACTACGTCAAGGGCATTAAACAAATTATTTAAAATATTAACAAACCACAAAATATGAAACAATCTACACTTACAATAACATTAATATCAACAAATAATAATAATTAGTCAAAATTAACAATAATTTTTTTTTTTTCATAAAAAATAAAATAAAATTATCAATTGAAGTGAGATGGAATAAAAAACAAAATATGAGTCAGAATTCAATAAAAATAATAAATAATGTACAATATATAAAGTTATGTTATGACAATCCCAAATATTAAATAGGGTACAATAATGGAGAAGACACAAAATATAATTGATCATTTAACAAATTAGAATTGGGCAAAAATTTATACCTATTAATTTCTAGGATTTCCTGTTTATCCAATTTTATAGATTTCTCATTCAAATGCAGGATTTTAAAATTTTTACTGATATTAAAAGAGTGATTACTTAAACTTAAATGATTTCCAAAAGCTGAAGATTCATTACCATTTTTGGCACAGGCTAAATGTTCTTTGATCCTAGTATTAAAGGATCGTCCCGTTTGTCCAACATATTTGGCATCACAAGAGTCACAACTTAATAGATAAATTCCACTTTGGTTAAGTTTATCTAATCTATCTTTAGTATTCACCAGTATTGAATTCAAATATTGTGTGTTGTAAAATGTTACATTGAAAAGTTTTTTATCTATTTTTCTTGAAATATTTTCAGACAATCTTCCTAGGAAACATAATTTAACCCAGCGTTTATTAACACTGGCTTCATCTATCACTAAGCCAGAAGTCACATTTAATAAAGCTATTTTTTTAGATTTGTTGGCCAGAATGCGATCAATCAAACGTGGGTCATAACCGTTATTCAAAGCGATTTGTTTAATCGTCTTTAACTCCAAAGCAAAACTATTTTCGGACATAAGAACCAATAATAAACGATGTATAAAAGCATGGAAAACTGATAATTTATGTGATATATGGTGTCTAGAAGAGTTATTAATAATGTTATCACTGAAGGTATCCTTTCTAAAAATGCTAAATGTATGTTTGTTATTTGTAATATTGATTGTTAAATCCAAGAAGTTAATTGTACTGTTCCCTAGTTCCATTGTGAATTGAATTGACTTATTAATACTATTATATTTTTTGAATTGAACTATTACAAGACAATAATATATTACAAAGACATAAATAGTATTAATAAGTCAAATCGCTTTGAATAACGGTTATGACCCACGTTTGATTGATCGCATTCTGGCCAACAAATCAAAAAAATTAGCTTTATTAAATGTGACTTCTGGCTTAGTG
The DNA here is from genome assembly GCF_057557595.1 of Rhyacophila brunnea. Classification (NCBI taxonomy): domain Eukaryota; kingdom Metazoa; phylum Arthropoda; class Insecta; order Trichoptera; family Rhyacophilidae; genus Rhyacophila; species Rhyacophila brunnea. The sequence goes on from NW_028233276.1 coordinate 45,799,250, forward strand.
ATAGATGAAGCCAGTGTTAATAAACGCTGGGTTAAATTATGTTTCCTAGGAAGATTGTCTGAAAATATTTCAAGAAAAATAGATAAAAAACTTTTCAATGTAACATTTTACAACACACAAAATTTGAATTCAATACTGGTGAATACTAAAGATAGATTAGATAAACTTAATCAAAGTGGAATTTATCTATTAAGTTGTGACTCTTGTGATGCCAAATATGTTGGACAAACGGGACGATCCTTTAATACTAGGATCAAAGAACATTTAGCCTGTGCCAAAAATGGTAATGAATCTTCAGCTTTTGGAAATCATTTAAGTTTAAGTAATCACTCTTTTAATATCAGTAAAAATTTTAAAATCCTGCATTTGAATGAGAAATCTATAAAATTGGATAAACAGGAAATCCTAGAAATTAATAGGTATAAATTTTTGCCCAATTCTAATTTGTTAAATGATCAATTATATTTTGTGTCTTCTCCATTATTGTACCCTATTTAATATTTGGGATTGTCATAACATAACTTTATATATTGTACATTATTTATTATTTTTATTGAATTCTGACTCATATTTTGTTTTTTATTCCATCTCACTTCAATTGATAATTTTATTTTATTTTTTATGAAAAAAAAAAATATTGTTAATTTTGACTAATTATAATTATTTGATGATATTAATGTTATTGTAAGTGTAGATTGTTTCATATTTTGTGGTTTGTTAATATTTTAAATAATTTGTTTAATGCCCCTGACGTAGTATGAAATATTAATGTCCAACCTCATTAGTTTTAAATTAGTCTGTTATTGGGAAGGTATTATTGGACGGATAATTATTATGTACCTATTGTTATATTATTTCTATCGCTTTGAATTTTGTTTGATAAATATTGTTTTAAAAAAAAAATGTATTCAGTTGAAAATGTCCCACTGAGGCGGACGAAACCGGTCCTAATATATTAATTAAAAGTGGAATAAGTACTATAAAAAATTGCGTTTTATTAAATAAAAACAACAATACAATGCAGTTCCACCATGAATTGACAGTTAACAAAATAAAAGAAATTACTTAAAGTATGTAATAATTACTATAAAAATTATTCTATAGTATGTTTTTGAAGTTATACTTCTTTTGAGACATGCGTGTTCCGTATGTGATAGGTTGTGGTTCAAAGACGATTTAAAACTGCCATCTTCTGGACATGAAGAAATTTTAACCAAGATTATACCTAATATACGAGTATCTGAAGCAAATGTTAAGCTATGCACCACATGCATTCAAGCTTTAAATAAAAATAGTATACCATTACCGTCAATGTACAATGGTTTCAAATTTTCCAGAAATACCTGCGTTGGATTTAATTTCGGAAAAACTTATCACCACGTATTCCTTTCAAGCAGATCAGAATTAGATTATTTGTTTTGTTTTTGTTTTATTACGCCAAAGAAGTATAACTTCTAACGCACGTACGTAAGTACACGTACATACACGTATAACAACAGAAGAACTTCCGGTTTAGTATTTATACGGAGTTCACAGAGATTTAATCAATAATAACAGAGAATCACTACAAACGCTACACGAAAATAGATTAACAAGATAGGATGACTCGCTCGACCAAATAACCACGTGAACTTGCCAAAGGATTAGTTCAGTTCTGGTAGGTATCACATTCACCAGAAACCACACTTATCACTAGAAATTAATCTCGATAGTGTAAAGTGCTTAATTTCAAAATAAAGGACCTGTATGATCAAAAGGGTCAGAGCTAATCAGACTAAGCTGACTTTTAAGCTGAAGATCGAAAAGTAATTGATTTTGGGACGGTCGCGATGAGACCGTTTCCTGTTTGCGTAGTTGGCTATGATCTATCAATGACTATAGCCAACATGACATTTTGTAGGTTTTTATACAAGTACAAAACCTCTACAATAATTATTGTCTTCAGGCTTTATGTAAACAAAAAATATTTATATAATAAATCCGCTGCGAAATTTATTATGACACTACAGGGGATAATAGTCTATAGTGCAATACATATTGGCAAAGCGCCGGGTGACCGTGGTTATTCGCTCAATATGAATCAGACGTGGGACAGGAATCCCAATGTGCCTCTGGACCGAGTTGTCGATGCCGTGATTGGTGCCCTGTATGATGAATTGATTTTATTCAGAGCATGGACTATAGAAATGGATTTTTCTCTTGACTGCCTTGTGGGAATTGTGTAAATAATACAGATATTACATTTTGTCAAAATTAACTATACGTCGTTACAGAAGTTATTAAAATTATCTTATTATATTTTTATGTGTTTTATTTTAGTGTGTTTTCAAAAAAAATATACCTTTTAAAATCAAAAACCACGTAAGTAATATTATAAAATAAGTACCTATTTTAACGAGGTGATAATATATTTTCATGTATTTTATTTAGTTAGATGTACAACAGTAACCTATATTTCAGCATAATCTATAAAATATAAAACTCGAACAGACTAATCCATCGATGGCTGGTCATGTAGCGCGACTACAAGATGAGAGATGGACTAAAAAAATTACTTCATTGAACGGCCCAGAAGAAAAATGCTACAGAGGAAGACCCCATGCGAGATGGCAAGACGACATCACAAAGACAGCGGGACCAAATTGGCTACAAATAGCTAAAAACAGAGCCCAGTGGGACTCTTTGGAGGAGGCCTTCACCCGAGGAGGGGTTCTTGCAAACCAAACTAACTAGTATCTTAGCATTAAAAATTTTATTTAAGTTACGAATACACAATATATGCTAATATAAACGTAACATACCACTGTTTAATATATAAACATTATTTAATAATATTATAATATACAAAATAAAAATCTTAATATATATATAATATATATTATACAAAAATACAACAATAATAATAATTAATATTAGGTATATAAACTAGATAGAAAAAGAAAGAAAGGGAACAAAATACAATCATAGATAGATATATAATATACAGAATAGATAGAATCATAGGTTATATACATTAGATTTAGTAAATTCACTGTTATTTACTTTTTTGTTTGTAAGAAATAAAAGGCTTTTTTATTTTTTTATTTTATTTTATGTATTACAACACAGTAACCTATGTTACAGCATAATGGTATGATGATGGGTAAACTCTAACAGACTAATCTATCGATATGTTCTTGTTAGTGGTCTTGTTTAAGGATCTGATAAATGTATTATATCCAGAGTGTCCTCCACGAAATGGAGTTCGTATTAACAGATTTTTGTTTTTACGATAAATGGATGACAGCCACGTGGTCAACATATTACGTCCATACGCTGACTCAAACACAAGTTGAAAAATAATATTTGTATATTCCAGACTCGAACATGGGACCAATGATGGCGGGAGTTACGATTTACCTGCATAAATTAGTCAATATATAATATAAAATAATATTAAAAATTATGGCCTAACGATAACAATAACGACCTAATGATAATGGTAATCATGGCTTCTATAAGATTTTTCTTCCGACCATGTCCGGTCCTAATAAGATCATATGGGCTTCCACAGAGTGGGGGTTTGTATTAACAGATTTTGTTTTTACGAAAAATGGAATGAATGAATGAAAAAAACAAAATCTGTCAATACAAACCTCTACTCTGTGGAGGCCCATATGATCCTATTAGGATCGGACATGGTCGAAAGAAAAGAAGAATTATTTAGAATTTTACGTGAATCGATATAGATAAAAAGAATTCAAGTCAACTCATTTCTATTTTTTGTAAATTAAATAAAAATCCATCAAAACCCTTAATTCTTGATACATGTCTCCTACAGCTTATTTACTAACATTTCATGAATAATAAACATAAAAAATATTCAAAAATTTAATGAAAGTGTACGATGAAAAATATTTTTTTAGTTTGAGACCTCAGTCACAAAAACTGTAATTATATATTATATGCAATTTGTGAAAATACCTACCAAAAGATAAACATAAAAAAACATCGGTATTATCAATCCACTTTTTAAGGTAATTTAACTCTTATTACGCGTCGTCATTTAGTAACGAAGAAAGGTTAGAAGCTCTGGCAGGGTGTGAGGATGGGGGCAAACAACTTTACTGAAGATGGCTAAGAGACGAGAGTAAAGGATGGAATTAAATTCAAATCCATCTAATGGGTAGTTGGGCCACTAAAGGTAGCCAAGGGCGGAGCTCCACTAATGTAATATTATATTTTTATTATTAAAATTTAGGTTAATATTATTTAAATAGAAATACCTAGGCTTTCTCAACCATGCATGTTTGCAGATTGAGAGATAAGACAAGAACACTAAAAAGGAGTGGACGGTGACAAAATTTAGCCACAAAATGTAACGTGAAACAAGAGATCGGTGTAGAATTCTGAAACAATGGCTTTTAGTAAAGTAGTAAAATGCATTTACTATGCATTATGTTCATTCTGTCTAAAATAAATGTAACTGCATTCTGCTAAATAGGTAGCGGTATTAAGTAAAATGGAATTAAATATTTACGTTTGAGATTGTATTAACATATTATTTTTTTACGATAGATGGCAGTCACTTTTTTAACGTATTAGGTGATACTTTGTGTCTAAACATGCATTGAACGATATCATGTGAATTTTCCAAACCCAAGATTCGAACCCAGGACCTACGATATTATAAACCGACACGTTACTGCTAGGCCCTTATAGGTATCAAACACTAGTAATCAGGGCTCGAAATGGACCGGAACGCACCGGAGCGCCAATCCCGGTTCATGAAGTCTGTAAAGTTATCACTCCGTCTCACGGACAAAATAATTTGAGCGTCTGAGCTAGATATGCCATATAAAGATATAACAAAAAATCTAGCACACTTATATTAATTTATAAACTACACATAAAATTTGATAACCTTGATAATATCTTCGTTAAAATTGTCGAGCGCTCCGGTTCGTAAACTTTTCCATTTCGAGCGCTGCTAGTAACGTATTCATTCATCTCAGTCACTGTAAGTGTCTCCGCAAACATGAACTATCGAACGTAGCGTTCAACTACCACTCGTCTGCCACTCACTTTGCCAGAGGAAATATCTTGGTTACATGTAAGTTGTACGTATGCAGTTCATCGTGGGACATTTATTCGTGCGCCGCAGTACGTGAAACAGGAGTTCGTATCTTAGAAAATGCGGCGATAGTTTGCAAATAGTACTGTTCCAATTAGATTAACCCTAACCTAACCTAACCTAACCTAGTAAAGACATCTCCACAGGTTTTAGCATACCTAAAAATGTATTCCATGGTGAAATATTAAACGAAGAACTCGTCATTTGATTAAATGTTACACGAACTCATGGTTCACGTACTGCGGTGCACGAATAAGTGTCCTGCGGTGAACTGTTTACGTACAAATTTCCGGATACGAATATCTTTGCGTGATCTTGACTGTTTCCTTATTCTTTTTTCTCTTATGTGGCCTTTCAGCGTTATGCCTAACATGCACGTCTACATTTTTATATAAACTCTTATAGCATCAATTATTAACACGAATAATCATTGTTTTAATTAAATTGCTAATACTTTTTCATATAATAACTGTCTCCGTGGATTTTTTATTTAGTGTAAAACGATCATTGTAATCATTTAGTGTAAATCGATGTAAAAACAAATCATTCATGATAAGTGACCTTAAATCAAACACTCGTGGCAAAAATAATGTGTTAAAATCATATTAGAAGTTTCAATCTCATATAACAGTTTTCAGTTTATAAAATTCAGATTAAAAGTTCATCATTTTACTGGCCAAACTTATATAGAAAGTTTAATAAAGTACTATTTTATGGTATCAAAAAAAACATGATTATTACTCTGAAAAGGCTAGGATAATATCTTTTAAGAGTGATTTTAAAGCCCGTCTAGACTTCTAAAATATAATAACCGATTGATGTTTACAATGCAATTTCTATATAATATTTCTTTCATAACCTTTCCAAATCGTGTAATTTGGTAAATTGAAAAATGATATTATTAATACCAAATAGAAACATTTAAAGTAAAAAAATAATTAACTATTTCTTTTATTCAACGAATAATTCACAAGATGTACCATTCTAATTATTGAAAATACATAATTTTTGAAAAACACTTTCTGAGAAAGAACTTCTCTTCTCTCTTCACTTCCATCACTTCTATCAAAAAGTGTTTTACAAAAATTATGTATGTTCAATAATTATGTGAATTATTCGTTGAATAAAAGAAATAGTTAATTATAAATTATTAGCAAGTTCAAGTAAGTTACTCGTACATCATAAAAAATATTGAGAAATCCACGACGTCGGTTAGTAATTGAATTAATAGGTATCTACTTTGATTTAATAAAACAAAAAACCGATTGCCAAAGTAGCTTGATTTAGAAGAACGCTGATGAGTAGGTATTAAAAAGACCAATAGTTAAAATTTGTCGCAATTAATACGTCACCTTGTAGCATAGAGGTAATGCACGGACAGGGCATAAACTCAGGAGATGCAGGGTTCGATTCCTTGCCGGGGTAGCTTACTTTTTTCAAAAAGATTTTTTCTATTGGTTATAATAATATATTCTCTCAGAAAGTGTTTTTCAAAAATTATGTATGTTTAAAAAATATAATATAAAATGTATTGTGATCTAACTGGGAATCGAAGCCTAAAACCCCTAGTCTCGTACTCCAGTGCATAAGGCGCTAGCGTTTTATCCAGGGATTGCGGGTTCGATCTCAGTGAAGTTGAAATTGCAATATAGTTATGTGATTTTCTCAAACTCTGGGTGTTTTAAATATTTCACATGAATTATTACGACACGACTATTTCACTACAGTACAGTCATTGGGCCCCGCGGACTATTAATAATTGTAGTGTTAAAAGATTATAATATATGCCAGTGCCTATTAGAGCTATATTAATTATTATAATAAGGCATAAGATCTAATTATTTCTTAATGTGCCCCAAAACTGTGTCGCCTAATTTTCGGTATGAAATGCATAAACACAAAACCAACATTCCAATAATCCACATACATGACAATCAATATTAATTGCCAAATATACAAATAGCTAAGTAATAATTGTTTGACATCTCAACGTCACGTATATCAGTAAACTGACTGTTCTTCTTCCAATAACCATTAGCAAACACGCTGTGTCCCATTCGAGAGGTGTAAATCGTGACAAAATATTATTATATCGATACTTGGTACGCCACGGGAGTGTGTCAGTGGATCAGGTGTGCAGGTTTAGTAAATAGGTTGAAAAAAAACTACTAGTATAATAAAAAAATCGGTGCGTGTACAAAAACAAAACTTGTAATAACCAAGATTCTTCGACTAGCTCTTAATAATCTTGTTAAATTACACACCCAAGAAAAAGGGCCGCTTATTAAAGCGCCGTTGATTTATTTCTATACACTTTAACTTATATTACTAAATTATATAATTATTTCTCGTTGTTTTTATTTCTGCCACTCTGACGTTTAATCGTTTGTTTACGTAAGGAATTGCAAATGGCCGACAATAATAATAAACGGAACAATTCTACTATCAAACTTGCGTTTTTATACAGCTGACTGATTCGCAGCAAATTTCATACTGTCGCGCACTTTCGTAACGTCTCAATTTCACTCTCTATCAAACGCCCTCAAAGAAGTATAACTTCAATAAAAATAAATAATCAGTTGTTTATATAAGGAATGGTAAAGATAATTGCTGCATTTCAAATGTAACCACGTAGTTATTTTATACATACGCGTATATATACGTTGGTACGTATAACGAAATCGTACCAAAACGTTAGATAGTACACAGACTTTAGTTTATGGCGTAGATGCTTTAGTCTACGGAAAAAGAGGTGCAAGCAATCTCAAATGCCAGCGCTGCCTTAAAACAGATAAAAGAATTACATCCCTTACGTCTACATAGTAGAAAGTGCACTTAGATTACTTTGCTCAGTCCAATTTATTATTTAAGAATTCATGCCGTTGATAAGGCTATATTGTGGCGGTGAAATTTTAAATGTTACACTACTATATTATATACTTAAAGATAGCGTTTAATTGTATTTATTACCCACTTTCTCATAAAGATATGTCATGAATCAAAAAAAAAATGAAAAAGCTTTAAATAAAAAAAAATTAAAAGTACATTAATTGAACATACATAATTTTGAAAAAAACTTCTGATAAAATATATTACCTATAACCAATAAAAAAATATTTTTGAAAAAAGTAACACACTCCGCAGAAATCGAAACCCTGCATCTTTCGGGTATCGCGCCCACGCACATAGTGCACTATGCTAAAGCAGTCATACTTAATTACGACAAATTTCAACTATTGCCCATTTAATACTCACTGAAACGCATCCCAAATTGAGCTACTTATTGGCGATCGGCTTTTGTATTTTAAATCAAAGTAGGTATTATTTTAATTACTAACCGATGTCACGGATCACTCCAAGATTTTTTGTTTGTAACTTACTTGAACTTGCTAATAATTTTTAATTCACTATTTTTTTCAACGAATAATTCACAAGAACAGTTTAATTATTGAACATATTACATAATTTTGAAAACACTTCTGAGAAAATGTATTATAACCAACAGAAAAAATCTTTTTGAAAAAAGTGAGGAATCGAACCTTCATCTCTCGGGTATCGCGCCAAAAAAAGGTTACCTACTAACAGTGCGCAGATCACTATTGTAGTATTGCTGCGGTATGAAGGATATATTTGAATATGGCAACGAAATCCATGCGACTGTGCTACAGCCAGACAGCGTAGTGAATTATTGCGACTCTCAAACCACCCAACAAAACCACGTCAAATGCCTCATCGTGATCATAATACACAATTTCAGAAGAAAAAATATTTTTATATGCAACTTTATTTAATGTTATACATAATTAATTACGTAATACTGCAGTCTATACAAGAAAACACAACGTCATCCACTTTTTGCTAAAGTTTCCGGAAGCAAGAAGATACGTACCACATAATAATAATATATTGTATAATATAAATCTGTTGGGATTTTTTTTATTTTCCCCACTGTATTGTACTTAGCCCCTCCGTCGCATCACAATCTATAATCGAAAGCTCCCTTCTGCTCAGCTTAGAAAATCATATTACAGTTTTAGTGATAGTAAATGCGACTCAACTTTTCTCACATAAAAAGGGAGATCATATTATCAAATTTATTAAAAAGGTTCCACTTATTACATAAATTATATTTTTATTCAATATGTATCATAAAGATTTATCAGTTGTAATTATTTATGATTACCACCGTTTTCAAGAAGCAAGGTTATTAACAGTGACGTCCCGTGGGGGTAAGCAGATTGAGCGTCGCTTGGGGGCGGCAGTTGCTCGAAGAGCGGCAAAGCGAGGAGAATCATTTGGAATATATAGAAATAGCTACTTAGTAATAACGAAAATATCTTTCCATTAAAAGATTCAGCTCATTGGTTTTGTCTGGTTCGCGATATCTAGTTTACTTCCGTTGCCCTTCGACTTCCTTGGTGACCAGAAACGACACATGCAGATTTGCGAATAATTAGAGTCTGATATTTTGTTAGTAATGTATCCATACAACACATTTCTTAGATATTGTACTTATGAAAGGATGATATAAATACTGTAAAAAAAAATGGAGCGGCATTTTGGCGCTGCCGGGGGGCGGCATTTTATCTAGGGACGTCACTGGTTATTAATTATAAACGTTTAAAAGCTTCAAGGAATGTGTAAGCTCAATAAAATGTAACCTCCCCTCGGAGCCCATCTCGAGTACCGAACATAGAAAACCCTTAACAGACAACCAACTTTACACATGGTAGAATATACTTTTTATAACGGTACTTTTTTGCACTCTTTACTGTTTGTACTGATATGCCTCTTTGCCTGATTACCTCGCATACAATTAGATCAAGTGATATGCACTTTTATTATTTCGATTGTCTAATTTCGAATGTAGTAAGAAATAAACAGATAGGACGTAATATATAATATTATGTAAATAAATATTTTTAGAGTATTGCTGCCTTAGTGCAAGGGTACAACTATTCGGCAAAATGTCAGTTTTCACTTATGAATGACAAAATATGGAGAATCATTTGAATTTATAATGAATATATTATATTACATCATTATCATCGTAGAGCCGGAGTGCAAAGTTATGAAGCAATGAAAATGCAATGACATTGCGATCCAATAAGCTGACGAAAATGGTATTCATTTCACTAATTTCTGAAATGACATCTAGTGGCCATTCAAACTAGATGCCGTGTTATGGAGACTGCGTACTTTTCAATCGGTGAAGTGAAAGGCGCATATTTTAAATTTTATAAAAATTAACCGAGCCTCTTACCATCAAATTATCTCATTTGCAATGATGTTGTCAAGCCTCATCAATGCATTACCATTATGGAACTCATGAACAGACAAACATAACAAAAACTATACCTATGTGTATACATAATATTCGTTGAAATAGTCAAAACGTTGACCAAAAGCGCTTAAATTTTATTATTAGTTTAGAAATATAGATTCATGAAAGATAATGCGTGTTGCTACTCATGAACAATATCAAATTAAACCATCAAATTGAAGTAGGTTGACGTGTGTATTTCCTTATTATTAGACACATTAAGGGCAAACCCACATAATATCCGACTATAGATTGCGTTGTACTATGCAAAACACTTCCAGGCGGGTTCATATTTCGGAACCGTATTACCGAAGTCGGTTTACATTTCATAATTGGACCATGTTTATAACTTGATATACCCCGTCTCCAGTCTGTGGGCTGACAGGAAGGGGGGCCCAATGATTGATGAAAGCTCGAGTCAGTGCGGAGCTTTATAATACAGCCTCCAGACCGAGATCATTACACGCATCGCGGCCCGCCGACGTCCCAACGAATGACGATTTACATACAAGTCAGTGTAAAGTCGAAAGCTCAGCGTGGATTATAATGCGAAAAATCTGGACATTCTACTGTAAGATACAGTATTATTTATTGATTTGTCTGAATATGTTCATTCTTTAAATTAAAAATTCAACAAAAAAATATAAATTAATACTGTTAGCTAATGGTAGGTCATGATATTTGAATTTAAACTATAATTGAGAAAAGTTTTATACTTTCCAAATGAATCGTTTTTTCTGATCGAATTTTTATCGTATATCTATACACTGACGCAATTTAGAGTTAGTTACTGTTTATATAGTTTCAGTCAATTATTTCATTCAATTATATTTCTTCGTTACTTTAGTACAATGAAATATATTGTAAATATTATACTACCTATATACTAACTTAAGTAACCGGGTTAGCATGAGATTGCTTCATTGATCAATATTAATTCATCTGACTTAATATAACAATAATAATTACATTCATAACTTGAAAACACCTCACCCACTAGAAAAAAATGTATTTGAAAAAAATACAAAACTCGATGGGATTTAAACCCATTAACCATTGGTGTCGCGTCAATCCGTGTATTAACCATTTTTTTCTATTGGGTATATATCTGATTTTCAAGTTATGTCTATGTTCAATATATTATGGAATGTTACATTCTCAAAAACTTGTGAATATTTAAATAAAAGAAATGGTTTATTAATAATAATTACATTCTTCAACATTCAGATATTTGTATCTAGGCATACAACATGTCAGAATGATAATAATTCTGACAGCCAAGTCAAACAAAAGAAATTTAAATCGAATACAAAATATGGAAACTTTATCTGTCGTAAAAAATCAATATTAAAATTGGCAGGAAAGGTAATTTGAATAAACAAACTTTGTATTTTTTATACGTTGATAAATAATTAACATTATAATATTATAAATTATTATTATTTATCATGTCCGAGTGCAGGCCATATTCACAAATTTTTGTTTTTCGGGAAATGGATGTAAGTGACTTGCTCGATCTATTAGGTTGAATTGACAAATAACATGTGATTTTTATTTTCGCCAGATCCGGAATTTGGGCCCACTAAGTTACAAGTCAACATGCTACACGCGCGACCATCGTAGGCGTACAAGTATAATCAATGCAGATATATATCAAGTATCTACACGTGTTTTACTGGTAATGTACCAAACGATCCCACAGAATATTATTTATACTAGAATAAAGAATTTTGACTATAAATAGATTATAAGAAGTGTTATACATTAATTTGTTATGACATTTGAATTATTTTTTCAAGTGCATGATTCATAGATAAATTTGTAAACTATGTATGCATTATAATTTTCTTATATATACGCAATGGCGGTCAATTTTTGTGTTCATTATTATTACTTATTCAAGTGCAGTAAACAGTTTTACACAAATTTGACATAATTATTAAATAATAATGCCGATGTGTAGTATTATTGGTTGCTTATCCACTCATCAAGACAGATTGTCTTTTTATGCGTCCTGCAATTTGACAAATAAATGTCATAGTCGTAGAGCGGAATGCAGAAACATTTGTCATAACTAAGAAAACACTATGTAGAAACATTGTACTTAGTTAAGATCATGTTGTCTATGGTTCACCTCGTCTTAAAGCTTCGTTCGTTTTTTCTATTGAAAATAATACCATATTTAAAAATTCTCTCTCCTATAGTTTAGGTAAATTATTTTATAATTGTTAAACGATGACAAAAATATGACAACTGCACTTTATAAATGCATATTAATATTTAATTATAATACTCTTATGTTTCCGTTATCAGTCATTATACGTGATTCCACAGGCACCGCAAAATATTTTTTTAACATGGTAACACTAGCGTCAAGTGTAATTTCTATCTGGCATCTTGTATTTCTGCGGGCTGGCGTATAAAAAGTAAAATAATATTCTGCAAGTACATGCCAAACGAATTATATACACGAATTATAAACACTATCAATATCCGATATGAGATAAATTGTTAAATGAATTTGAGTGTATGGACTGTTTTATAGACACGCGAATTTATTTTGACAGCAGCTGTCAGTGGTAAATGGTAATACGGAAGAGGGCGTGTTCATAAAAAAAGTAGTCTGTGGTTAAGGATTGCTTAACTCTATACTCAGTATAGTCTATAGTTAAGTCATGCTTTTCGGCAACTTATCCTTAAGATCGAAATCTTGGATTCTGCATGGGGCTCGTAGTGTGAAGTTGTCTGAAAATTAACATGGAATGCAAAGTCACTTGTCGCTAAGTTAATCAGTGGATCAGTCGTTCTTTTTTGCTTCAAATTCATACATTTAGGCTTCATCTCTATAGAAGAAGATTTTTGCAATATCTTTATATTCAAACATCTTAGTTGTGGCAAACTTAGCGTCGATGCTCTAGTAATACATTACGAACTAGACAAGTAGAAAAAATAGATTTCGTGATGCCAATAATTGATTTTGAATTTGATATATTCTACTTACACATGAGTGAGTTTAAATGGCCATTGTTTTTTTAACTTCTTGGTAAAACACAATTTTGAATAGTTTCCGAAACATTAAATTTGTACTAGATTTTTCCCATTAGTATTCCCATTTTTACTTTTAACTAATACTTTTTTATGTTGTTCCTATCTATTATTCTTGATGGAAATGAATTATTTTAATTTAAATAAAACTAAAACCCTAAGTAAATTAATACATATTTTGTTATATTTAAATTATTTAATACGTATTCTTTATACTGTTAATAATGGTAACTAATTTTTATTATTTTTAATTCAAGTTAATGATTCTAGATAGCGACAATTTTTGTCAACTTTAAGTTATGACATACTTGCACTTACATGACAGACCGTTACATTCTTCAATCTTGTGAATTATTCCGTACATATTCATAATTATTCTGAGTTACCTACTTATTTTTTGGTGACGCTTTTTAGGAGTGGACTGTAAATTGAAGATGCTGGTGGGTGAATTACGCATCTAGGGGGGGTTTACACAGCATGCCAGACACTGACCTGATGTTGAGAGGGCTAGCATACGCTGGAGCCGTTTCGGTGTTCACACACTCACTTACTGGTAAACAGACGGTTCGGAATATTACTCTCACGGTTTCACTTGGTTTTGAAATGAATGATGATGAAAAGTTCAGGATGGATGATAAACGCAATGTTCACTCAAACCGTATCAGATTTAGCGCAACGAAGGTATAAACATATGCGTTTTGAGTCACTCTATGGTTAACGACCGCTAAGTTATAACAAGGCCGCACACGAATGCTTTCTTGATGTCACCCGAGTTAACTCAATGTTATTCGCAATCACGACCGTCTCATGACCCGTAACTGATAGTCGCCCTAGTCTTGCAATAATAATAAATAAGGATTCAAGGGTAAGTGCAATTGGCCCAACCACTTTTTATAAAATGTATTTTTAGAAAGAATTTTATATAATGCCGTGTTATCTAGATCTTAAAGCATAGCTACTTGGTATTATTACAATTTTATTTATAATTCATTTGTCCCTAAACTTATTAAATTAAATAATGTATCTAACACTATATTAATCTTGAGTGGCGATGAGTTGAGTTTTTGACTTGAGTTTTACTATAAAAGGCCATAAAACTTTGTTGATGAATGTATGTAGTTTAACTAGATAATCCTAGACAAAATAATTTCTTTGGAATAATCTGAACTTGCTGCTGTATGACAAGTATTTTATGTCGTATAGTTGTTTTCTATGACGGTGTCACGTGACAGTGACTTTGCTCTATCGGTCTACGTTTTGTTAGCGTATCTTGAAAGATTTTTGGACAATAGGAGTCGTTTTACAAACATTTTCCGGTGAAAGGGGAGGCTAAAAAGCCTTTTCGTTTCATATTTTCCATTCCAGATAATCTTTTCTCAGATTTTATTCTCGACGATTATGTGTTTAGTTATTAGACTCCTTTTATTTGTAGCTTTTTCAAAGAATTAATTTATAAACAAACTAAAATACTGAAGTATTATTAAAATCTGAAGTGTTTCGTTTAATTACTAAGCAACTACTTAAAATTTCATAATATATACTGAAAATAGTTGATTTATCATTCATATAGAATGCTCATCATCACAACTCGGTGTGGGTCTTGGCGTCCTCCAATAGCTCTCTCCGCCTGTCCCTATCCAGTGTGGCCGCTTTCCAATTCTGTACCCCCATAATACGGGAGTCACTGACAGCTCCATCCAACCAGCGAATCTTTGGCCTGCCTCTTCTTCTACGTCCTATTGGATTTCTGGACATCACTATCTTCGCCGGTTCATTGTCATTCATACGGTGTCCATGACCTAGCCATCGCAGTCTCCCAATCTTAATTGCTTGAACTGCGCTGCAATCTTCGTGCAGCCCGTAGAGCTCAGCATTATATCTTCTCCTCCGATTAATTCCGTCCCTGATCGGTCCATATTATATACGACGGAGAATTTTACTTTCAAAAATGTTCAGGGCTCGTTAATTTCGCAGAATTAATGTCCAGGTTTCCGATGCGTAGGTGAGCACTGGCTTTACAAGTGTCTTGTAAAGAGTGCTTTTAGTTCGGCGAGATAGTATGCGGGACTTAAGATGTCTTAACAGGCCAAAGTAGCATTGTAGCGAGTAGCTCTTGTTGATTTCTTCTGTAATATCATATAGAATGCTAGCGTAGTATAAATTGCTGGAATAATATTCACACTCAATACGGAATACTTGTTACTCAACACGTAAAGAACACTGACCGTTCAGTTTAAAGTCTTAAATTGAAATGCGGCGCTTAACCTGGCTCGACTATACGTTGCGAATACTTCAAGACAGACACCTATGGTGTCTTTTCTGGCAACCTTGTAAGCCGCTCAAAATCATCGACATGACATAATATATAAGCCGGTTCTCACATTAAAACTCGTCTCATCTGCAACGTGTTGAATACGTCGATGTGACATCATCATTATTCACAAAACACACGTAGCCAAATGGAGCTCCGCAGATTCGTCGAATGCGACTGTTTAGTTTTTAAAAAAATCTGCTGTTGCAATCGATAAGTTGCATTCTTTTCATGCTCTGAGTCGAAGACGCCATGACGCATAAAAACACTTACGAATTGGTGATTCCTGTACCGCCGCGTCCAAATATCTATACGTTTCGAAAATTACGTGCGACTGTCGCTAGGTATATCTGCTCGGTCTTCATATGCAACACCGGATCGACGTTCTTGGAAGGTTTGATTTACGGCTGTGTAGCAGACGAGGCGAGTTTAGATGTAGCTTACGGAGATACGTGATGCTGACATGTAGAGGTAAGATGCAAGAATATTGGCGAGCCGTAAGGAAAAGGTACCACGTGGTGTCCATATGCTCTGCCTATGTGGCTGTCATGAACAAAAAAGGATAAAAAAAGAATACTGAAAAGATTAAAATGGCATTTTGAATATACTCTGTTCTATTTTGCAAACGTGTCTAAATTTAAAATATATAGATAGTGTACCTATATTGAATAAAGTTAATTCGTTATGTTAATAATTGCAAATAGAATATTTAAAATGTTACGAATTTTAAGTTTTTTTTATTAATAGATTTTTTGCATAGCGGGTACATTAAACAGGTATTCTACACATTCAAATATTACTACAATACTTAGTTACGTAACCCTGTTACATTCCACCACTGTAGCATAGAGCAAGCATAAAATCACATCATATGCCTCGATTCATCCCCTTGTCTTGCACCTCCAAGTATATCAGCTTCAGCACATATATAGCAGTATTGTTTAACTCAGCTGCAGTGTACATCATCGCTTTTTTTGCAAAGTAAGGGAAAGTTGGCCACGGTGACGAAATCCTTGAAATTTTGACACAAGGATACAGAGTATCCTGCTCTCTGGCGGCATTCGGAATACAATATGTTCAAACCACGTGCAGTATCTTTATACGACTACTTCAATCATGAAAAACTGACATATTATTAACTCATAAACACGATTTTTAGTAATGCCGTAAATTATCAATAATTTACCCCTAAGATTCGGCAGAGACATCTATTCTAAAAACTCAAAAGTGGAGACATGCATCAGAATATAATATTGACAAGAATTATTATTCTAGAATTTAGACGCTTAAATATTGATCACAATAATAATATTATTCAATAATTCAACATTGAACATAAATAATTTCGAAAATACTTCTGAGAAAATATATTATAACCAATATACACCCAGCAGGATTTGAACCTGCATCTCTCGGCTATCGCGCCAACGCACATAGACCACTATGCTAAAAAAGCCATACGTAATTTCAACAAAATTTAGCAGATGGTTTTTAATACTCACTGAATCGCTTTGCAAATTGAGCTACTATTGGCGATCGGCTTTTGTATTTTAAAACAAAGTACCTAGGTATTAGTTTAATAAAATTACTAACCGACGTCACGGATCACTCCTTTAGTTGTAACTTACTTGAACTTGCTAATAATTTTCAATTAACTATTTTTTATTCAACAAATAGTTCACAAGATTTAAGTATGTAAAATTCTGATTATTGAACATACGTAATTTTGAAAAGACTTCTGAGAAAATATAAATAATATATCCAACAGAAATTAACTTTTTGAAAAAAGTAAGGAATCGAACCTGCATCTCTCGGGTATCGCGCCAAAAAAAGGTTACGTACAGTACGCGCAGATCACTCTTGTAATATTGCTGCAGTATGAAAGAAATATTTGTCTATGCCAACGAAATTCATGCAAATGTGCTGCATTGTGGAATATTGCACTCTCAGGCTGTTTTCAAAATTATGTATGTTCAATAATTAGAATGTTGCATTTTTAAATCTTGTGAATTATTCGTTGAATAAAGAAAATAGTTGATTAATAATTTAATATTTATCGTAATAAGAGTGCATATTGCAACTCCGCGTTAATATTGTTGAATTGTTTCAATGTATTCACTAAATAAGCATTTACGTTGCATGATTTCATTATAATAGTTTTTAAAAGATGTTTTTTTTTTATATTATTGTAGAGTTAACAAAACACTTACGTGTTTTAAACACTATGTTTCTAAAGAATCTAACGTATACACAGTAAGTATCCAAAAATAAAACAATGGTTTTTATTTAATAAAACAATGATTAATCTGACAGCTGACAATTGAAATACCCTAAATGATCGAATAAAATTAATGAGTTTTACGACAGATGAGAATAATAATATCCTTTTGTTAATATACCCGTGACATAAACGGTGGCTGTCCAACACTCAAGAGGGTAAATCACGCCAGAGCTTTCTTGCTTCAAAGAATTGAGTTTTTTCTTGAAAGCTCTGAAGAATGTTTACTTAATTTAGCCCTTAATTACATTGAAACAGGGCTGTGAAAAATTCTGGTCGTAAAAATACTTTTATTAAACATAAAAATTCACAAAGTAATTTGCGTAGCGCGCGCTTCGGGTCTGGTATCTGTAGTTTGACGTTGTCGGTTCGAGTCATGTCAGAGTGGATATTGTCTGTTTTCTAGTCATACCAAATATGTGTTCATGAATAATCGCCTCTCAACGGAATTTGTTAAATTTTCTGGTAAAAGTTGTAGGCCTGTTTATTAAATAAAAAATCTATATGAAAAAAAAATCTGAACTAAATGAACCGTAGTGAATTTTTTTCAAAATTCGAGTAATCACAAACTCTAGTTTCCTAGTTCTTGGCTGCTACGTACAACCACCGAGCTTTATGAATTCGTCTATCTTGTGGGTTTTATGACGTCCTTGAAGTCGTTTTGCAATTTAATCTACTTATCGATCTCCATCACATCGCATACTCTTATCTATCTCTTTATCCATGTGTTTATTTTGTGATCTTTTCGCGTTATTCGCAACGTGCACCTTTCCATGCCACATTGCGATACTCGTAATGTTTTGATTTCTCTTACAATCAGAGTCCATGTTTCACATTCATATGTAAGCATTGCTAGCACACATTGGTTAAACACTACGCTTAAGGCACAATAGGAGGTAAATTTTGAAGATATTATTCAGACGCCTAAATCCGTCCCATGTCAGTTTATATACCACGGCAATTAACATTATGACGCTCATAGGCCGGCGCTTAAACCGCGCGGCCATCGCGTCCCAGGTTCGAATCTTGGGTCTGACAAGTACACATATTGTTTTTCAATTTATGTATGAGTCAGAGTATGGACATGATAGGATGAGCAAGTCGCTGGCATCCATTTCTCGTAAAACAAAAATCTCTTAATACAAACCTCCACTCTGTGGAGGCCCATGATCATATTAGGATCGAACATGGCCGAGATAACAATTGACATTAAATTTATGGTCCAAGATATTTTATTGGTTATATTTGAGGAAAATTTGGAGGCCTTCAATTTCTTGAGTCATAAAATAAATCTTAATTCAAATTCTTAGTTTATGGCAACTGGTTCACATTTATATTTATTAATCTGTTCTTGTGTTAGAGTTTTGTGAAAGCCCTAATAGAAACCGACAGAGCATTTACTGTCGCCAGTAATTAGCCGCATAGCTCGTCGGAAAACCAGCGTCATAATTATTACAGAAAGAAAACACTTTGCGATAAAATCCTGGAAAAGCTCTATGATGCGTTTTCCATGATAGAGAATATGTGCGTGCTTTTCTTATACAATGAAAAGCCTGGTGGTGTTTGATCGCGTGCTATGAAAGCGTGATTTTTTGTTTATTACTTGGGCGATGTGATTTGTGACCGTGGATATTATCACCTACAATGCTTTGTTTGCTAAGTAAAAAAAATCTTCTTTCGTTCAAAATGTTGTGTCTGGAAACATGTTTATTATCATTCTCCATCATATATTTCATTATGCTCGTAGTAATGCATCAATTAATTATAAAAACGACTGCATTTTTATGGTGAGAAAATATATTATAGTTATTGGTGGCGATTTTAGCAGTGGACTGTATTTTCAGGGTGATGCTGGATTTCTAGATTACAGATCTAGAGGGGGGGGGTTTACACAGGATGCTAGATACTGACTTTTTTTACAGGGCTGGCGCACGCTGGGGCCCTTTCGGTGTTCACGCACTCACGCACTGGTAAACGGGCGGTACACATTTGATGGATGATACATTATGAGGTTGATGAATGATGATGATAAGTTCAGGACGGATGATATAGACGCGACGTTCACTCAAACCGTAACAGATTTAGAACAACGAAGGTCGAACAGATACGTTTTGTATGAGTCACGCTGTAGTTAGCGGCGGTAAAGCTATAACAAGCTTACCCACGTCTGCTTTCTGGATATCACTTGAGCTAACTGAATGTTATTCCATCACAGTCACCTAATGACCCGTCTGGTATTGTGGCAATAATAAATAAGTGATTTGAAAGTAGATGAAAAGAAAGGAATGAGGGCTAGCTAATTTGGTCCAACCAATTATTTTTGACATAACATTCAATTTGGATTTATTAATCATCATCATCAGTGACCTAACAACCCAGGGCGGGTCCTAGCCACCTCCAATAACTTTTTGTCATCATCTCTGTTGACACTGTCAAATAGTGGCGAAGGGTGGAGGTAGGCTGTTAAGATCTGACATAAATAGTGCACACTAAACTTTGTCAGTCAAACGTATTTGTTTTCATTGAAGTACAACTACAATGTATAGATGGTGTTTATTCGTTTTTAAAATACAATTAAACCCTGCCCGATCTAGGCCGTAGATGATGATAGTAAGAATATATTTTGTTTGTCTATAAAATATTTAAAATTGTGACATTAAAACATATTTATTTTTAGATATTTTATAGACATAAGAATATTCGATTTTGGTTTGATTTAGTCAGGGCTTAAAGATTTTTAAAAAACTAGCCAATTACTTAATCATTAGTAATCTGCATTTTTAATTCAACAAAACTTAATAAGTATGACTGAAAAAGTGTGCACTATTTTTGTCGCTTCTCCCATAGTATACATAAACTGTTCTGGTTCGGTTTACGCATGGCTTAATTTATTTTTAAAAACCAACCAACACCATCTGTTAACTAATTGTAGTCTTAGTTCAATAAAAACAAATATGTATAACTAACAAAGTTTAATATGCTCTGTTATGGCGGATCTTAACAGCCTACCTCCACCCTTCGCTACTGCTATTGACACTGTCCAACCACTAACCTCAACCTCTAATCATCTATATATTCGAGAATTAACTTTATTCTTTGTTATATAGTTCATTTTTAAATCGATTTGAAATGAAGTCCCTAGTTTTTTCAACATTGTATATGTTACACCAAACGTGTGAAATTATGTATTACATGAAATCGGCAAAATTTTGCCTAATTCTAGAAAAATACAAGCCCGTTGCCTTATTCATGAATTAGGCAAATTAACTGCCGAGTGCGTGAATTCGGCACCGTATGGAATTCTTAAATTGTCAACATGACAGTAGAAAAAGTAAATTTAATACGGATGGTTTTATTAGTTATAATTAGACATAATATAATGTTGACCAATGCATGAGCATTTGACACATTTGGTTTAGTTGCAAAAAACACCACCGGAGCGCCTCTATCTAATTTGCCCAATGCATAAACTAGGCAGAAAAATTACTGCCGAATTCACGCACTCGGCAAATATTTTGCCTAATTCGTGAATTAGGCAACGGGCTTACATTTTTCATGAAATAGGGAAAATTTAGCCGATTTCATGTAATACGCAATTTTACACATTTGGCGTTACATATATAAAAAGACTGGGTGAAGTTAGTTGTAATGAATAAAGATGTAAAAACTTAACTTGGTAGTATTATCAATAACAATAAAAAATATCCACAACGATACTTATCTCATGTGTCATGTTGTTTGCAACCAAATTATTGTGATTAAAAACGAGGTTAAATTAAATAACTCTGCTAATTAGTTTACTTTTAAAAAAGCTCGTTTCTGCTCCATTCGTTTTATTTATTCAACTTTTAAGGACAGCGCACACGCACGTGATTTCTGCGGTTTATTTCATTTATATCATTCAGGGAGATTATCGCGATCGCATCACATACGCTCGAGGATTACGTCAAATGTAAAGGGCTTATTTAGAACATTGCTTTTTACACGAAAAACCTCTGAGTGCAAACACACACAACGGCATAAAAAATGATACAGGTCAACATTATGAAGCAAGGCTGAAAAGTACACAAGGAAACAGATGTGTTCATTTTTTAAACAAATGTAAAATCATGTTTCATCGTAAAAAAAATCTTTTGCACCGATGGCATCGCGGTTGTAAATATACGTAAATAAATTCCTGAAAAAATACGTATTCTACATTTGTATTTTTTGTATGATTTTACTCATACCGAGAAATTATTTCATTCTATTTCCAACACTCCTACCAAATTGAATACATTTTATAGCAAAATTCTTCTGATTCCAATTTTTATTTGTTTATACTTCATTCATATTTTTACAGAATGCTAACAATAACATCGTGGTTACATAAAGGATTTTCAATCATTTTACTCGGCATAGAATATTACAAAAAGGTAAAATAAAACTAAACGAAACAAATAATAATATCTAATGGATTTAAGGTTTGTACTATTCCAGTACTCAAATCAAAAATTAAATGCATTTGAATTTAAATTCAAATTCCTTCAAGTACCCACGGTCGACCTTCTACCAACACCAAGTATACTCCAAAACCTCGAAACAGTCGACGAATTTGTATATCTTGGATCGACCATCAGTGGAAAGGGCGGATGCGAAGCGGAAATAAGAAGGCGCATACTGATTGCAAAAAGTGCGATGACACGCCTTACCACTATATGGAAGGATCGGGGAATTTCGATTGCCACAAAAATGATGCTTGTGCAAACATTAGTGTTCTCGATATTTCTATACGGAGTCGAGTCGTGGACCCTGAAGGCAAGAGAACGGAAGGCAATTGATGCCTTTGAGATGTGGTGTTGGCGCCGAATGCTTCGCATTTCTTGGACGGAGCACAGGACGAACCAGTCAATCACCCAGAGACTGAAGATAAAGGAACGGCTCTCGACGATATGTCTGAGAAAAATTCTGCAGTTTTTTTGGACATATTGTCAGGCGCGGACCGGACAACCTGGAGAGACTGGTAGTTTTGGGTAGCCTCTAGGGAAGGCGAGGCAGAGGAAGAGGAAGACTGGGAGAGGAAGACATCATCCATTCTGCCCTGAGAGAAGCGGAAGATCGAGAAGGATGGAAAGGCTTGGTCGCTCAAAGGATGGCGAAATTAAAATGTGGTCACGATCCTCAGTCATGAGTGCACGACCAAGAAGAGAGAGATCTTAATCTATGCAGTCCCAGGATCAAGTTCATCAGCTTTAGTGATACTGTCACCCGAGGGCTCCGGGCTGGATCCCGGTGAGGTTACATTATATATATGCGTATTTTTTCAAATTCTGAATGTTCGTGATTGTTTCACTTATATTATTAATTATTACTCTACTGTTTCACTACACTTCACTGCTATTGGACCTCGTGGCGTATTGACGTAGTGTTAAAAATAATAGAAAAAATAAACGAAACTAAAATCAGCCTATTAATTTGTATTAAAAACAATGTGGTTGGTGGATTATATTATGTTGACACATGCCTGCCAGGCCTGCAAAATAATCTAAGTTTTTTTTACGTTTTCATAATGTATTCGTATAACGAACCTACGTGATTTTTGTGATTATTCGTCTAAATATGCCAGTGGCGAAAGCTCCATAGTAGGCGATTATTTAAAGCCTACCTTCCAAGAAAAGTAGATCTTCAAGTAAATAATTTAATTAAAAAAATAAATAAACAGACTGAAAAATCCAATACAATTGAGAGTCATCTAACGTCATAATTTAGAAGTACATAGTTTTATTTTATTTAGTAAGGCTTATACCCATAACTATCGCGAGTAGCGCCGTCTGGATTCAACTACACCCGATCCTCTTTTTGCACGGTTTCGAAATAACACGGTTTCAAAAAAGTAACGATTATTTTTTATTTACACTGATTTTTTTGCTTAAACACGGTTTTAAAAACCAAAAAGAATAAAAAAATACAAAAAACAATAAAAAACACTTATGTATGTACATATTTAAGGAAGCAAGGGACCGCACGCCACTGGTGCATACATAGGTTGTCACCGGATGCAGCCCAGATATACATACGTACATACATTGCGCCACTAGTCAGTCACTTCGGGTACAATATGAGAAACGCGGCGCGTGCTTTGGCGTCGGCGTCATTAAATATTTCCAGCGATGAGAGTGATTTTTTGCCAGGGAAAAACAGCAGTAAATGGGCACGTTTATTGTCAAGTAGCGACACTGAATTAATACATGTATTTATGCCAAATTTAATTTAAATCGAAAATTATGTGTTTTTATGTATAAATAATAAATAAATTCGATTTATTTTTGAGTTTAAGAATTTCATATTTTGAGTTGATTTTAAGTAATGAAATCTATCTACCATTTTTGTATGGGCACCTTATCTTTTTTATACGGTTTTGTTTTACGGAACGTAGGTATCCCCCGTGCAAAAAGAGGATTGGGTGTATATGGATGGGAATTTAAGATGTGGCTTATATGCGTTTCAATCACGTGACGCCAGTCACTGTCTGGCTTTTTATTCCGAAATCATAGGTTTTTTAGTTGGCGCCTACATCCGCAAGACCACATTTATTCAAAATAATTATTATTAAGAAGATAATTTAAAAAATAATTTCGATGGGATTCAATCACATAAATATTTATTGTTGTTCAAAATATAACATAATTTATTCGCGATTTTTATTTATCAGTTATTTATATCTAAGTCTGTGTTTGAATATAGAAGTATTTTAAAATGTCTAGTTTTACGGGTTAAATTATAAATTGTTATGGAACATATTATATACAACAACGGATATTTTCAAAGATGATAGGTAATATATTTGAGTGTAAGTTACGTTTATAAATGTTTAGGAAAATACATAATTCAAAGCAATTGCTTATTTATAAATTAATTATATCAAACTAATTGAGCTTTTGAAATTTCATCGATTTAGTGTACCTATTCATCAGTAGTAAAATTGGGTTATCTTCTTATTTCCCGACAAGCGTGGTTACTCCAAAACCTACCATTTTCTAAAAGTAACCCTTTGCCAGTGAAATATGTTATATTTAAATTTTTTTATGTATTTTTCTGACTATTTATATACAATAACTGAAGCAATATATCGTACAATACGCAGTTTCATTTTTCACATTTTATAAAAATATTAATATTTTGGTTTTGGTACAAGTCAAGAATGTGTCCTTGTGAAAATGGTGGTAATTATTATTAAAAAATACTACTCATTGTTAAGAAATTCATGGTTTACTTTTTATCTTGGCATTATCTGCGTATTTCGTAATTTTTTGAATCTAATAATTTAATTAATCTTATATTGTGTTGAAGGCTTAGCAATTTTTTCACAGCCGCAAACAAAAACAGTTTTAAGTTTATCACATTAAATGGATTTAAAAAGTGAAATATCTTGCACCGCATTTAATTATTAGTGTAATCACCTAAATTAACTTAGATTCCGTCAATATAGAGAAAGTTTCCCCCAGTAGCTGGAAATAACCCAAATTTCACAGGATAAGATTTAAAATGACATGTAGAAGATGATTAACATAATATGTTCACAGCCAAAACCATAATATATAAAAATTGTTAGTTATATTATGGGTGAATAATTTAGTAGTCACCATTAAATAATACAAAATATTGAATATTTATTGTGAGTACTTACTACAGTTCCAAGGGTTAGCAAATCCATTACTGACGAAATGAAAGAACATGCAAAAGTATCCAGTCTGAGCTTTGAGTATATTATATACGTATTCTTAAAATATTGTATACATACCTACAATATGAAAAACGACATAGGAAGTACTATAAATAGAAAACTAAATGCAGATAAACATAATATTAAAAGCTTTAGAATTCAGATTACTGGAGTATTTTTGATACTTGATGAATAAAAAAACCATCTCCTACAAATTATTACCTATACAGGGAACTCCTTGAAAAAAATATCATGATTTATAACTTTTAAAATCATTTCACAAGAGCACAACTTTGTTGTATCAGTAAGCAATCTCAAATGTTTATATCATTTGAATAATTGCCAGTTTTTCATTTCAAATATGAGTTCGTAGACCAAAATAGCTGTCAACATAAATAACTTAAATATCGTAGAATTGATGACGAAAAAATTGTTTCAAAATCATTTCATAATTGTAACAAAGTTTATAATCTAAACGCAAGTTCAATTAACTGCTAATTATCACGTTATAATACATGCGGGATAGTATCATCAAATTTTAACCTTTACCTAAATAATAATGGAAAGCTTTCCACTGGCAGTATATTATTTAAATTAAGCTTTTGTTGAACAGATACTATACAAGCAAATTTTACTATTACAGTAAATTATAATACGAATCTAATGATTTCCCAGGATACCTTAGTGGAATAGAAAAATAATAAATTTCTTTTGTCTGAATATTGAAGGCTGCCGAACTGCTATCACAACGGAGGAATATTTACATTGATCTCAAACTTGCGTATGAAATAAAAGCTCTACCCTATTGAATATAGAGTGATTCAAGAGAGATAGGCAATAACTAAATCTTATATCAGTTGTTAGAGATGAAATATGATTTTCAGGTACCGAAAATATGTGTTTACTTGGTCGTATTGAGGTTTACAAAACGAAAACATATGTATTTATGGCTGAGGTAATTTTATACAAAGGATATTTTATCAATACAAATTTTATAGTAGGTAGGTAATCATAATATTAAAGACACTTTCATTGTCCAGCATCGGTTTATACTCTTACCATGTTACATATATTACGGCGCGTCGATATTTTATAGTAACGCTAATAATAAGGCGACATGAGTTACTATGCAGAATTCATTCAACTTTGCTATAAGATTGCTTGATGCTGTATCCGAAGTACATATCCCAACCACGTAAAGCGTCACCAAAAACAGTCTCCTTAGTTCACGAACTTGACTATATTTGACGCGATCATACACTCGCTTACTTTTCACTCTCTTGAATCTCCTAGGTCTCTTCTGCTCTTGAAACACTTTTGCCTGTTATCGCGAGGGATGATTTCCAAACCTGGTGTCCTAATGAATTTGAATTTACATGCGCTTGTCAATTACCTACGTGGTCGCAGCCATGATTTATTCTGGATCGGAACCGTTTCCTCGTGTCAAGCTTATCTGGCACCATTAGCGAGGGGTGCAAGACTAGTCAATGCGCTCCCCAAAGACGTAGACATTTTCGGTGTATTTATATGTACAATATATACAATATTTATGTGTTTTTTTCAAAGCATCGGTGTTTTTGATTGTTCAAAATTACTAACAACCACCTTGTAAGAAAAAGCAAGGACATGGTTATTAATAATTCTAAAAAAAAAAAAATGTTATAATGTAAATCTCATGTTGTGCACATCTTGAATTTAGATTTGTTTTGTTTTCTTAAATAACTAAATAATAAGTTGAAAACTTAAGTCCAGTAAGCTTTTGTAAAACGAAATACCTCATAACTGTACATACATATTACATAGTCACGGATATCATACAGTTAACATATTATAATATAATATAAGGTGTTGTTCATCAGGAAAACTCTTGTCAGCATTACTGACCCTCACTAAGGCGTATAAGACTAATTATTCTACCATCGAGTTGTTATCCTTGGAGTACTTCCGTTAGACTTACACATTCAGGTCCATAGTGTCACGACAGCCTTACTAAGTAAGCCGGCTCTCACATCAAAACTCGTCTGTGTGCAGCACAGCCATAAAACAAACCTTCCGAGAACTGAAATCCAATGTTGCTCGTGAAGACCGCGCACACCTACCTAGCGATAGTCGCGCGTAGCCTTCAAAACTTATATATATTTGATTAAATATTTGGAAACTCTAATACAAATATAATGAAACCAGTCCATCAAATTGGGTCTACTTATATATTATCTGGGTCTTGTACATAGGATGAACTTGTCATGCATGATAAAGAAATAGCCCACCTGGTCAACCTCGTACAAGATGGAATGATAATGTCAAGATTGAATTTGTTTTTTGTTATTCTAAATTGGATGGAAACAGCTTTGGATAAACCTGCATGGAGGCAGATTTTGGAGGAAGCCATAACCCACCTGAAGAAGGAGAATAATGTTTTAAATATTTAAATAAATTTAACATCAGTAGGTATATACTTATCTAGTTCATTCTAAAATTCTCTGGTTATACTAAATATGGCAGAATTAATTATAGTAAGGATTGTCAAATAATACAATTTTTGGGATTCGATTTCGTGGCGTTGATAATTTTTCTACTCTTGTAGTGTATATTTTCTATTTATTTTCTACTGTGGGTATAATATTATAACACATTCATGAATGTCTTAAGTGTATAATTTTAATACATTTACTTGTTATAATTTATTGGCTTCTATCCAATAATCGGTCTTCGCCCAATAATATGAAAAGATAGCAGCGACGTAGGATAGTAGTGATAAAATGGAATTAAACATGTACATCAAAATTAAAATTTGTGGATGAAATGTAGATTTGATATTCAAACGATACGGGTAAGTATGCGAAAATACAAGTGACCAATTTTATTATACTGACTTATACTTTTATACTAGATGTCAAAACCAAATGCCGCCTATTCGACGCTTGTATTCTGACGGTGCTGCTTTACCGTAACAAATCATGGCACCTTACAAAGGTTCAAATCAACCGTATCAGTATCTCAAATAGTATATTCAAAAACGGATGTTTGCGACGGATACTGTGTATGGTGGTATGACTTTAGGAGCAACGAGGAGATAAGAGAATGCACCAAGCAGCCTTTCATTACGCTGAGAGTGAAGAGGCGAGGTTCTTTCGACGGCGAGAATCTCAACCTGGCTTGCCTGTTCTTCAAGCCGACTGGATTCCGGCGTTCTGGAAGGCCGCTAAATACTATCTACAGAGTGTATATGGCGGAGCTACGGGATGTCCATATGCTCAAAAGAAGACGTATATTATGCAATTGTCAATAATTTATCCTACGTAACATTTTGTTTATTCTGTTAACAATGTATTGGTTTCAATTAATGATTCATTATTAGTTTCACACGAAACAGTATATTTATTATGTCTTTATAGATTATAATATTTTTAGAGTTTCAATATATAACGAGTAACGCTAAAATATTTCATTTAGATAGGTACCTACAAAGTTGTGAAAATAATAACAAAATTATTTGAAGTCAATGAAATGTAAAGTAATTTTATGTACCTATAAATTGTTTATAACTTTCCATACAGAATAGTTACATATTTGAATTCTGTCATACAAATGTGGTGATATTAAAACCTGTAATTAGGTAGTTCTCAACGTGTACGCCACGATTGTCTTCCGGGAGTGTAGCATACTATTCCAATATTGTCACTGAACCGTTTAAATGCTGAAAATGTTATGCTCATAAAACTTACTATAGACCCAGAAATAAAATAAAACCATTCCTCGTACATATTATGATTTGATAATGGGTAAGTATCGAGCAAAATACCAATATGAAAACGGAATTTAGGGTGGTTTTTTTTTCTCTAATATGACTGTGGTGCTGTGGAAAATCGTGATTCACCAAAAGTGTCGGCAACCAAAGAAGTTTGTAATACCCTGTTCCAACATATTTTTTACTAAATACTACTTGCACTTCTTTATTTAATATATTATTCAGTTATATCAAAAATCTTTTCATAGTATATATAATAATTATTAAATAGGGATCGTAAACCTTTTAGGAATCGTCGTACACAAACCATTCTAGTACTTCGTTGCATGAAGTACCTAAGTATTGCAAGAACGATATTGCCATTTTTGTTGAAAGAAATAAAACGAAAATTCAATCGCGTTTAGCTTCACTTACTTTCAGTAAAAAGATTTTTGATATCAGATATGAAATATTGTTTTCAATAAGACCTTTTTTCAATCTTGCCCAGTCATGTATTGGTTAGAAATTTAAAAAATAATATTGACTAAAATAATATGTTGATACTACAGAAACTGGTATTGTTTAACCAGATTTCTTACTGTAATAACATAAAACATTTCAATGATTTTATTTGTATTAATTTAATTTATTAAGGCGGAGGGTAATAATACCTACAGAGGCACCAAGCGGAAAAATATGAAGCTTGCAATTTGAGGCATTTTTTGATATTTTACAATTTCAACTGTGTTAAATAATAAATAATATGTATCTGAAAACATTAAAAAGATTTTTTTAAGTCAAAGATAAACTTACAATTGTAAAAAAATGTTATAAAATGTGAATTTTTCACAGGACCACATCATATTTATTATTAAAATTTAGTTTATTAAGCTTCCTATTTTTCTCGTACAGAATTTTGACTAATTTATAGTCTTAATATTTTTTATATTTATTTAAAAAAAAACATCGATTTAAAAAAATATATATATAAATGTGTTTAACTTGAAGTCCTTTTTATTTATATGCAGCATGCCATACAGCTCGTGATACAATCAACTTACTGAGAACAAAAATAAAAACGTATATCTAGTATTGGATAATCCTTTTGTATAGTCAATTGTCTTCCAATTTATAGATATGATGTGGTCATGAAAAAGAGAATTACTTACCGAATTAAAAATGTAGTGCTGGATATTAATAAATATCGAGGCTTACGTTGACAGCCAAATGGATGAAGACAATTATTCGCGAACCAGACATTCAAGACAGTCTCTTCTATTTGCTTACGCTGGACCCAAAGATAACTTACTGGAAGAGGGGAAACTAAAGATGGACATGCCATATTAACATTATCACAGTTTACAATCTAACATACTCAATTTTTACAGATTTACAGCCGTAAATTGCTGCTTTAATTAATGTACCTTCAAATTAATTAACACGAGCATAACACAATACAAGTGTACGTTTTTATTCACTCTCTTATATCACAAAGTAAGTGCCATATTGCAAAACCATTGAGCTCCACCGTTTCCTTTGACGCTCTTTCAAAGCCGGGCGACCCTTTCACTGCGGTGCCCTATTAATTAAGCCGCACCTTAGCTGCACGTGAAAGTCGCCAAATTAAAGGATTGCATTGGTGAAAGGGTTTCCGTACTTAAGATTACAGTGAGGCAAGTTAGTGGAACGCTGGAGATTATAGCGTTAGTTATGAATGGTGATAATAATAACTGATATTATGTAAATGCAAATTGGAGGAATCCTCTTTTTCAAACGGGTTAAGGTGCCGAGTATTAGACAAGATGTCCAACATTAAATAATATGTATTATTTTTAAAAGATTTTTTTATCAACGGTACATAAAACATCCCGGAGAGTGAAAAGTTTACCAAATTTTAAAACTAGAATTATTGGTTCATAGATTCCTCGATTAGCAGACGAGCAAGCTACAAATTGCGCTATTCCGGGCATCCAGTGAGATATTGTTATTGACACAAATCAACAAATTATCGATCTTTAAACATGTTACTTTGTATTCTAATGGATTTAAGTTTTGTACTATTCCATTTAAGTCGTTTTTTACGACCCGGGTTTTGCCTTTCGGCATCTTCATGCGCTTTGTACACTCATCAAAAGCAAACACACACTGACAACAAACACTCTTAACTCTATCTTATATAATAAATAAATACAATAGGGTAGGTAAAAACCCCATTACCTACATATCAAATCAAAGGTCACAACAAATACAACAAACAAATTAGGAATAGTTGAAGTGTCAGTAAAAACCCAATTAGTAAAAAGTAATTAATAACAATAAACTAGATAGAATATAATAATAAATCGTTAAAGAAAAATGACAGATCATTATGAAAATACTACACTAAAGAGGTGTTAATCGTCAATTCTAAGAAAATTGGTCATATGAATTTTTTGTGACCTTTGAGACCTTGTTGGAAGGTATTATGCAACAAGGAACCAGCCCTCAACATATTAAAATATGAGTTAGTGCTATAATGTGGTTGCCATTAAGAGTCAATTTGTTAGTAAAAAAGTGCCACGCGTGTAAGTGAACGTTAGTGCCATATATTACTGTAAGAACCAGCCAACATTCATCTATGGACTGTTTCAAACTTGAAACAAAGAACCAATCAACATTTTTTGTTAAAAAAAGCTTTAATTTCCTCAGATAAAAGTTAAGTATTTAATATAAATACATAATTACTATCAATATTTTTGAAGTCCAATTCGTAAATACCACATTGTTTACCAATACATAAAACTTAAAGGCATTTATCTCAGAAGTAGATTTTTGTAGATTGGTTCTCTGTTACATAATACCGTCCAATCTACGATCAGAGAGAGAGATGGCTTATGCATTACAGACAGATAAAATATATCAATACATATTATATAATATAGTGTAATAATTATTCCCAAACTTTTTTCAAAATTTTGTTCCAGTATCAATTAAAATGGTTCCGATGCATAAAAATCGCTAGATCTTTACTAAATTATTTCCCCGTATTCTGCAGTGAAGCTATAAGAACAATCTAATCAAGACTGAAGGAATTTCCCTTATCATATCGTCACCTTACTATTAAAACCTCGTAAGTATGTATGAGAATAATGTTATGGAGAAGGAAAAATGTAATAAAAACAATATTATAAACACCTATCTAATCAATGAATCTGCCAATACTGGTTGTGAAATACGAGGTTTTAATTCTACGTTTGAAACAACGAGACCTACGAGTTTTTAAATTTTGTCGATAGATGAACAGCATTCTAGTCTAGAGAACCGATGTTTTGATATAACTTAAAATGTTTTTTTGTTTAAATCTTTGAAACTTAACTTTTCCATAATATCGGACTTATGAAGTATGCTAATTATTTCTTTTATTCAACGAATAATTCACAAGATTTAAGAATGTACCATTCTAATTATTTAACATACATAATTTTGAAAAACACTTTCTGAGAAAATATATTATAACCAATAGATTTTTTTTTTTGAAAAATGTCTTTTTGAAAAAATGGAGATGCAGGGTTCGATTCCCTGCCGAGGTGTCTTACTTTTTTCAAAAAGATTTTTTCTATTGGTTATAACATATTTTCTCAGAAAGTGTTTTTCAAAATTATGTATGTTCAAGGAAGTATGTATTACATACACGTTACAGCTATTATCAAATATTAATCATTCGCAAACGTTGTTTCAAATTATTGTTCATACATCAGTGAAAACGGCGATGGTATGCTAGGTGAATATCGCAGGTTCTTTACCAAAGTGGCGACGCCTGAAGGGTAACATGAATAATTAATTATTTTGAAGGTAGTTGCTTTCGAGTAAGGCTGCATAATGTAAATATACGTAATGCCCTCGGCAAGGTATTTGTTAATTCTCTATAACGTATTAGAATACCTCAACTGTCGATTCGTTGTTGATTGTTGATTTCCAAAATGAGTATCTTTTCAAGTATCAGAATTAGGAGCGTCGTTAGTAGGAGAATTGGGAGCGTCGACAGCTTCAAGTACCTGGGGTACACATCACGGGAGATGGCATTTTGCAGAAAGAGCTCCATATCAACATTCAACTCGATGCGGAATGGCAAAAAGTCACGATTGTAGTCGGTCAAAACCAAATTCCGCCTATTCGACGCTTGCATTCTGATGGTGCTACTTGACGGTCGCGAATCATGGCACCTTCCGAAGGCTCAGAGCAACCGTATACTGAGCTTCGAAAACAGATGTTTGCGATGGATACTGGGTGTGTGGTGGTATGACTTTAGGAACAACGAAGAGATAAGAGTACACCAAGCAGCATCTTATCACACTGAGAGGGAAGAGGCGACGTTGGACCTGGCTCGGCCACATGCTGCGGATGCCAGAAGAGAACCTCAACCTGGCATACCTGTTTTTCAAGCCAACCGGATCCCGGCGTCCTGTAAGGCCGCTAAATACTATCTATAGAGTGTATACGGCGGAGCTACGGGATACTGGTTTGACTTGGAACGAAGCAAGAAGACTGGCGAGCGACAGAGATTCTTGGAGGTGGCGCGTGGTGTCCATATGCTCCAACTAAGGGGTGGATATGGCCGAAGAAAGAAGGCGAAGAATTAATATACATGCGTAATCTAAGTATAGTATTAAAGTACAACTGAAAAATGTTTACCAGCGTCCAGATGTCCGGCCACCTGACGCACAGTAGAACCTTAATTGTATTACTATTAACTTACTTGTAAAATTTTATACATTACTATCACTTGGTTCTCAGTACGACTCCCACATTTAAACTTTACACAGTTAACTATATTTTCTACTTAATTAACTTAAAATATAAACCGCTAACTTTATACTATATTATATTTCAACAATACTTAACTTACTCGCAGTGTTTACGCTGAGTACATCCGTTAAACTAATATTTACCTAACCTAACCTAACTCCTTCACTAATATCACTTCTATATTACTCTAATTTTTAAGAGATTATAGACATACCGAGCAGCGACGTCCCGTGGGGGTAGGCAGATTGAGCGTCGCTTGGGGGCGGCACTTATTCGAAGGGCGGCAAATCGAGGAGAATCATTAATTGATATATAGAATTAGCTAATATCGAAAAAATCTTTCCATTAAAAAAATCACCTTACTGGTTGTAAACAAAATATATTAATTAACATAAAAGATTTAACAGGGCAGTATTTTTTGTCAGGTTCGTGATATCTAGTTTACTTCTGTTGCCTTTCTACATCCTTGGTGACCATAAACGACATGTGCAGATTTGTGAATAATTATAGTTAGACTTATTAATCGGTGCGCACGGAAGTTGCGTTGTCCATCAAAACTAAAGATGCACCCCCTCTTACAGAGTGATTTTAGTATATATCGAATAGTCGCGCCGTCATTATATCAATAATTATCGATTTAATAATGCATAAATCTTTGCGATCTCAGGCTAAAAATATCATTACAAATGTTGCCAAGTTTTGTGAAAAAGAAAGCTACTGTATTACCAACGTCAAAAAAATCGCCACATTTAGGGAAAAATATATATAAATTTAATTTTGTATGCTTTAATGGTATAGACATATTTTGTTAGTAATGTATCCATAAAACACATTTCTTAGATATTGGAGTCATGAAAGGATGATAAAAAATACTGCATAAAGAAATGGAGCGGGCTTTTGGGGCAACCTAGGGGCGGCACTTTGTCAGGGACGTTACTGGTACCGAGTACTTTCTCATTAATTTATATTGCTAGTTGTTGTTCAGGCCTTGACAAATAGTTTTTTATTGCAAATGTATCTAAAGAAAATTTCAGTGTACTATCGCATATATGTTTGAAAGACCACAAAAAATCAACACAGCATCATATTCAGTCGATTCCACAAATTTAAATATGTTTTTTTTAAATTACACTAACATTTCAAAAT
Source organism: Rhyacophila brunnea (assembly GCF_057557595.1). Classification (NCBI taxonomy): domain Eukaryota; kingdom Metazoa; phylum Arthropoda; class Insecta; order Trichoptera; family Rhyacophilidae; genus Rhyacophila; species Rhyacophila brunnea. The sequence goes on from NW_028233276.1 coordinate 45,834,680, forward strand.
ATAAATTCAGGATATTCATAACAAAACAACAAAAATAAATAATTATACTAAGTAACAATATGTAAACAAAATAACAAGGAAAGTGAATAAAATAAACAACGAGAGAATAAGGTTGACTCTAATTTAAGAATTTATATAACAACGTCCGCTTTAACTCATCCTCACACAAATCTAATCAAAATACAAGATAATCTTGAAGAAGTGGAGTAGGTTAACCTTCTGAGAGTATTAGAGTCTCTAATACTCACCTGAATGGCACTGATCAGTTCTATCGGTCAACATAGTAGTAATCTCTCATACTTTTCTTAAAAAAAGGGATCAGCAGGGTTGAAACTTACAAGTAATGGATGTGTGGTAGGGCGCCTTCTTCTAAAGATGTGAATCGCGCGTTTAAATGCCGCATCTTTAAAATTCACATGGTGTTCTTTAAAGGTGTGTTTGGATCTGAACCATTGGCTTGATGTGTTGATTGAGTTGTTATGAAATACTTCTCGTAATATGTATAGTATTGTAGAACCAATGATACTAAATAAATGGTTTTTAAACCAAGTCATTTATTAATTACCATATTTAAATTATTTATATTAAGAGTTATTTCGGTCTATAAACCCATATGTAAAATCCATTACTATCTAGGTAGGCTTCACTTAATACATCCTTTTTTTTGATACTACTAGGAGTCGCAAATGTTCGGCCTGAATTAAAAAAAAAATAATATCTTTGAATTTGTAGATAGGTTTATATGCTAAAACAGCTGTCAACATAAATATTTAACTCAAACGTGGTTGAATTAACAAAAAAAACTTTAAAAGTTTCAAATTCATTTAATCATTATACTTAATAAAATAAGCAATCGTTGATTTAAATAAATAAATTAAATATTTAAATAATAAAGAAATATTTGTTCTCAAATTTTGTATAGCAACCAGCATTGATATAATTATAACAAGAGTTACCATTAATTTCAGAATGCGACATTATTTTTATCTGACATTCGTTTACAAAAAAAATCCAACAATGACATGGCGTAAAATTTTCGTTTCCTTTTTTCCCTCTTCCGTGTAATATTTTCGCAAGTTCACAAAAGTTCACGATTCTGTGAAATATATAAATTTCTCGATTATGATTATGTGCAGCAAATTAAGGCGCATTTTCTGGATATAGCCTTAGGCCTTCAGATTAATTGGTAAATTGATGCTAACAATAAAGCCCCCTCTTTTTATATCTAAGTATACACTACAAATATATGTATATCCAGAAAATTCTTTCATTTTGCCTTAAAGCTTTTTCTGAATTAAATAATGAAAATATTTTCGCATACTTTTGAGGGCGTTTTAAATTTTTTAACGGTTCATATTTTTTCGTTTATTTTTTACTGTAAATATTATTTTGCTAGTTAATTGAATTTATTGGACCAAATACTAAATGAAATGAAAATTTGAAGATTAAATTCTTCGGATTTGATAATGTATATGAGTATAGGTACTGAAATCACGGAATCGCGCTTGATTTCCTAATCCCAAAACCTGGGATGAAAAATGTTAGAAGTTGCGGAATATTTTTAATAAAAAAAGTGGTTTTAGTCAGAAAAGTAATTGTAATTCAATTATAAATAACATAAAATAATTAATTAACATTCATCTCACAATATTGACGAGATCAGAAAATATAATATGATATTTTATAAATTTAAATCTTACACACGGTTCAGCGCGATTGGAATTTAAACTACATTTTTTAAGTAAAATGATGACATTACATAATATGAACAAAATAAATTAAAATAGTATTTCTGCTATTGACATCACAAACTGAAAAAATAGTTACTAATTAAATTATACATGCATATTATAATACATTGTCGTGTTTCCTTAAGGCTATACTTCAGCTGGGGCACGGTCTAAAACGATCGTGACTATGCGACGCGAAGATTGTGCAAACGACTCGTGCAGAACAAAACATAATTTATGATTAAAATTCAGCATGCGTCCATTTAATGTTATGTTTATTGTTATATTAGTAATAATAATATATTAATTGACATGTTTTATTTTTCAAGTAAATGTGTAACGTTTTTTAGTCAGTTTTACACGATTTAAGAATTAATTCCCCCGACGCCATCATAAAACAAATTGACGTGTTCATAGCTGACTTTCGCTCTCCGTTTGCCAGCCAGTCCGAAATTTTGTCGCAACAATTTATAGTTATAGTATAGTAGGATTATTTTGCAAACATTGAAAAAGGATTTGTTGGAATGTTTTAAAGGACATTCCGATCACTTGGATGACTTTATTAATTATTATTATGTCAAATTTTTAAATACCTACCCAAGATATTTTCTTTGGCAGTCGGAAAAAATATGCCTGCATAGAGTTTTATATAAATATCAAAAAATAAGTTATTATATTATACGTCCTTGAATGAAATTCCAGCTAGTTAATTATAAAACGCTATATCATCTCAATCAAAAAAGTCTTTTTTTATTTGTTGACGCTAAAGCATAAATCGAATTCTGGTTTTTTCAACATTATTTCTCTATGACAGTACCCTCCAGTCGTCCTTCTGTCTTTATAAATTACATAGAAACAAAAATATCTTATGAAGTTTTTAATCATTAATCAATCAAAGCCGCAGTGGCGTAGCAAGGGATGGGTGAGCGGGGTAACCGCCCCGGGTGCAGTCCGGATTGGGAGGTTCAAAAGTGGAGCTTCCTTGAATTTACAAAAATAAATATTGTCAACTGTCGTATGTCGAGAATTAGTGATAATTTACTAATAAAAAAATCACCTGCAGCGCAAAGATACTTCGTATTTATAGGTTATGTAAAATAATTTTCGAACATTATTTATCACTTTTATCCGGTTATTATTATTATTACTTTAACCAAAAATAACACAATCAACCGAAGATACTTGATAGAATTTAAATTCTAAATAATTTTTGTTTTGTACTATTCCATTAGACTCCAACATGTCTATTCTATACACAAGCCTGCTTTCGGTCCGCTACGGCAGCTTAATAGGGTAGGAAAGTATCGAATTATTAATACTTATTTTAACAATTACAATAAGTTAACCGTCTAAACTGGCAAAACTGTCTATCTCGGTCTAAAATTTATCACAGCCGCGACAGGTACTGTTAAAACATAGTACTTATTGTAACAATTATAACTAAATTATTGTAATTGTTACAATAAGTGTTAATGATTCGATATTTCTCTACTCTATTTAGCTGCTGTAGCGGAGTGAAAGCAGCCTTGTGTATAGAATAGACCCGCTGGTGTGTATTTCCCATTGATGAGTGCGCATAGTGCCTGAAGATGCCAAAAGTTAATACCCAGGTTGCAAACAATTACTCAAATTAAATAGTACAAAACTCAAATCAATTCTAATTTTATTATACTTTAGTGGAATTATTCACTACCTCTCATTTAATAGCAAATATATGAAGAGTTCTATAATAATTGGTCGGGATGTCTTGAATTTATTGTTCAGTCGTACATTTTTAATACTTATATTATTAGATCCCATATTAACTGAATCTCTAAACGATAAGTGACAGGTGAACTCAATATTTAGAGGTATTATATATACAATAATTGTATTGCGCGTAGGGCGAATTTTTGTCTCTACACCGGGCGCTAAAATACCTTGCTATGCCCCTGATCAAAAGTACCTACAATTCAAATTAAAGTACGTTACCTTTTTTTAATGCACTATAATAGATGCAAATCTTTATGATGGTAAACTTTTTTGTTAACTCTGTTTAAATTGCAATCTAGTATTTTCTTTAAGTATATATTTTAAAAGGTTAACTCGTATTGAAATAGTTTTTTCTCCCCTTTCACTTACAAAGAGGCTCTCACAATATTATTCAGCGGCATGGTAAAGGCTTATAAATATTCATACCCCTAAAGCCTTCCACAGTGTCGATAGCACCGCAATACAAATACACTCTAAAAGATAATTAATAAACTTGCAACATAAATTGCAAAACACTTAATAAAGAAACCTAAATATTAGAATAAAAACACGAGCGATTTTAATTTTTTCATAAAATATTGTTTTTATCACTAATCAACTTCAATTTAAGATAAGGTATGTATTAGTTTTACTTTTGTTTTTATTCTACAAGATTTACTATTAAATATAAATTCTAATGGATTTAAGTTTTGTACTATTCCATTTAAATCATTTTTTTCGACCCGGGTTTCGCATTTCGGCATCTTCAGGCGCCGTGTACACTCACCAAAGGCACACAAACACACTGACAACGAACACTCTTAACTCTAGCTTATATAATAAATCAATATAATAAAGTAGGTAAAAACTCCATTACCTACCTATCAAGTCAAAGGTCACAAAAAATACAACAAACAAATTAGGAATAGTTGAAGTGTCAGTAAAAAACCTAATTAGTCAAAACTCTATCTTATTAATAACAATACACTCGATATCATATTATAATAAATCGTCAAAAAATATCAAACGAACTTTTTTTTTTAATTTCGATAGCAAACTATTTTCTATTTAAATACTAATATTTATTATTATATGCACCAAAATATTCATTCTTTTTCAAAACCGCTCTAAGTACACAGATTATGCATGTTAAAAATCGAATTAATTCCAAAACCTACCCATGTCGAAAAGAAAAACATCACAATATGACATCAGAATCAAAAATGCATCCAATTAGAGCCATATAAGGAAATGTCATTGCATATAAAATACTACATTTGCTTTCAAAATAACCTACTCGTATATTAAAATGTTTCACTTTCAAAGCCTACTCAAATCTAAATTTTGAGTTTCAAAATCCATCCAAGTGCATTTTTAAATACTGAAAACTTTTAAAATCCTATGTTTACTTTAAAAACCTTACACGAATGTTATCTTTACAATTAATCTTTCACGAGGGGGGGAAATGCTCGTCGAAGGTCAAAATTGACTTTTTATTGTATTTTCAAACCATGATCCTGGACACTCCTTAAACGTTTTAGATAATCTATTTATATAATTTTGAAGCCTTATTATCTTTTATATTTATTTTAAACATTTCATGACTGCATAAAGTATTTTTGTTACATAAATTAGTATTCTTTTAAACCTCTCGCTCTAATGTTTTAGAATATAGTCATATTTCGGTACATAACTGTGCGGTGGTGTTAAGATTTTTTACATTTATTAATTTTTAAACGCATTTATAAAACCATTAGTATAATTTATTACGAGATAATTTTTGTAAAATATTCACGATAAAAAATTATATTGATAATCTCTGTGATCCTAAATTTGACAAGAATTAGGCATTTTATTATTCAAAAAATCGGCAAGATTAACACATTTGAAGATGATTCTAAAGATATTTATTATAAGCTATGTCTTTGACCATTCAAGTGTGATAAACATTTTATGAATAATGGTTGCTTTATAATAATTATTGACCTAAGAATAAGGTAGTGTTTTTTTGAAATACGCCATTTCTTTTGGCATTCCCCAGTGGTTAAGCTACAACATACGGCCGTAGTCATAAATTGACAAACTATAATTGACTAGAATGGTCAAAGACATAGCTTATAATAAATATCTTTAGAATCATCTTAAAATGTGTTAATCTTGCCGATTTTTTTAATAATAAAATGCCTAATTCTTGTCAAATTTGGGATCACAGAGATTATCAATATAATTTTTTATCGTAAATATTTTACAAAAATTATCTCGTAATAAATTATACTAATGGTTTTATAAATGCGTTTAAAAATTAATAAATGTAAAAAATCTTAACACCACTGCACAGTTATGTACCAAAATATGACTATATTCTAAAACATTAGAGCGAGAGGTTTAAAAGAATACTATTTTATGTAACAAAAATACTTTATGCAGTCATCAAATGTTTAAAATAACTATAAAAGATAATAAGGCTTCAAAATTATATAAATAGATTATCTACAACGTTTAAGGAGTGTCCAGGATCATGGTTTGAAAATACGATAAAAACTCAATTTTGACCTACGACGAGCACGTGGGCCGTTAAGCAGATTTTGATAATAAAATGCTGTAACACTCCACTTTTTAATGCATAGAGCAAGCACAGGGTCACAACACCTCCTTTAGTTCATTGCCATGTCCCATGCTTCATATAGTTTGCGTCTTACCGCTGCTGGATGAGAGAAGATTCGCCATGACAACGAAGTCTGTGAGCTTCGTGGCATAGCACAAAGATACGAAGTATCTTACTCTTTTTCGGCGGTCACGTGAGAATTCTCTTCATGACTATTTCAATCACCAAGGGCTGATGTATCCGCTCACTGACTTAAGTGTTTGTTACGTGGTTGTATCAACTTACCCTTAAGATTCGGTGATGATATCGATTTTCAAAGCTCAAAAATCTGAACCGTCAGACTCTGGTAAGATGCCATGTCTCCAAACAGGAACACAGTTAGCACATAGGCATTGAATAAACGATACTTGATCCTCATTAAATACTATGTAGATCTCCATGCGTATTCCTAGTTATCTGAAAAGACTGCCATCATCATCAACCGTGGCACCTTAGTATTTCAACTGTATCAACAATTCAATAGGCAACCCGAAAACCTGCAGAAGAATGTCAGCATCAATACATGCAGCACTGCACATGGATTTGAACTTTGTCGGATATAGTTATCTTCTTGCATACTTTCACTTACCTTCTTGAATTAATACGTCCTAGTTATCATTACAATAATAGCCAAGCCTTATAACTTCCCGAAACCAATTCTTAGATAAACACAAAACATCCTCAATTACTCGTTAACTAGTTCTAGAACGTCTTTCTTGGGCAGAAGTCAATCAGAAAAACGCGTTTACCATACTTTTATTAAATTTTCAGTAGGTAACTATATTTAACCATGTCACTTCAAGTATTCATGTATTGCGTTTGATGACTTTGGGTAGACGCCGTGTTACAAAGTCTTAAGATGGTATTTATTTGACTTGGTGTACTTGTACCTACCTTTTGAGATTTTGCTTATTATTTTATTGTTAATTGAATAACTTACTTTTTTATTTTTAAGCCGCGTTGTGAACGCCTTAAACCTAATTATGTAATTTTTACTCTATGTTAATAAATAAATTTTAATTTCGGTTTAGATACCTAACTATTATTTTTTGCTATTATATTATGTTATAATAAGTGAGCTTTGTTTAAGATACTTCTTCATCCACCAATCACCGAGAAATAAAACAAAATATAATCATTAAATATCGTCCGAATTTAAGGACTTAGCTTTATATTTATTATAAAAAATGTGCCGGAAAATCCTTTGTAACGAAGGCTTTCTTTGGAAAGAATATTTTTTTTCATTTATTATCGTTAAGTGTATACGCCTTCAATTTATAGGGTGTTTTTGATCAACGAATCTATATGTTTTCATTCTCATATTATAATAAAAGTATTGGATCTTATATTATATTAAATAAATTGATTATTTTTTAGTATTCTTTGTTGGAACCAGGAAGATATCTTTGGTCAGTAAATTATTATTGATTTTGATATAATATTTCATATACCATATTATAACAATACTATGATGATAACAATGCTAGAATAATACTATAATATTAATAATAATAAAGTAATATAATGGGACTCGAAATTATATTTTGCTATATGCAATGATATTCCTAGGAAACTAATACAAAATATTTGTAGTGGTCTGGATTTGAACATGCATTCATCGGATTCTAGTCAAGATAATTTACCGATTAATTTACTGGTACAATACTAATCACGCTACTATGCGTCCAAGTGTTAACATTACTTTGATAGGTACCTAGATGATTTTGTGTAAATAGCGTGGTTGGTATTAATTGGTAAAGCATGTTTACATGAATTCAATGGATACAGGTTCAGGTTCCTCTCGTTCAAGTTTTTCTCAAAAATATATTCCAAATTATGTACGCTCAATAACCAATGTAGTAATCATTAATTTGTATATATTTTAACCTACAGGAGAGAAAATTAATTGTTAAACTAATACGGTTTCCAAGTAAGTATATAATTATTTTTAATAGAAAGAGAGAAAGTGAGTTCGTCTCATTCTATGAGTTTTATACTTAAGCGTAGACAAGTCATTTATTAATATACCATTTCTTTTATTCAACGAATAATTCACAAAATTTTGAGAATTTCACATTCCTTATATTGAACATACATAACTTGAAAACAGCTGAGATATATACACACTAGAAAAAATCATATTTGAAAAAAAAATACGATCTCGACGGGATTAGAACCCGTATAACCACTGGTATCGCGCCAACTGTGCATTAACCAATTATACTATGAGCCTCCTATCTAATTGCGACAATTTAAATTAGTAGGTCATACATGAAATACTTGCACAGTTGGCGAGATACCAGTGGTTATACGGGTTCAAATCCGTCGAGCATCGTATTTTTTTTTTCAAACATGATTTTTTCTAGTGGGTATATCGGAGATGTTTTCAAGTAATGTATGCTCAAGTCATTTATTGTTGTAGTCTTGTTAATGGTGTTTCAATGACAAAAAAAAATTCTTTATAATTTTATATAATATATTTTAAAACCGGAAACTTAAAAAGCTATAAGTGACATTTTCAAAAAAAAGAAGGTAGAGGCAACCATACAATTCGTACAACCAACGCAATCTTATGGAATTTTTAAGAATTATTTCCGGGCATCAGTGGCACTTGTACCCTTCTGTAGGACACTGGCCTTGGCACATGCTATCCATTTCCTAGATAAAACCGTTTTCATAATTTCTGGCACTTACAACCTTTTAAGTTTCCGGTGTTCATTTGTGAAATGGAACTATATTCTAAATCTATAATAGTAAATGCTGACTTAATTAACAAAATGTATCATTCATAAATATTAAAAATTGTTTCGTAATACATTATGTACTAATAAAAATATATTAAAGTCGTTAATCTATTCAGTGTTAATTTTTATAAAATTTAATAAACAAACTCTACTATATACTTAATAATTTATAAATTTATGTACTTAATGGCCTTCTAACGAAAATAATTATTTAACACCAAAATAATATAACGTTGAAATATTTCAACCGCATAATAGTATTTTTTTGTATTGTTATCATCAATAATGTAAAGTGCCACATTGCCACCCGCTGGAATACAACTCGCGGTATTTTTTTTTTTCAAATTAACCAATACACCTGAATAATAAACCGATACCCGAAATAACTGCCCGCTTATATTTTTTTTCACTTTCAGTGGAGTAGTTAATTGAAAAAATCTGTTTTTGTTCAACGCGTACATCAATCAATCAAAAACCTCGCTGGCAGGTGGTCGCAGACTGTCCCTGCGAAATTACGAGCTGCTCTAACGGTACAGTTAGTTATATTTAGTAGGTATCTAGTGGGAGAGGAAATTGGCGTACATTTTATTTTACAGTTTATTATATTTTAATAAATTTATTATTGATCATCTTAACCAGAGATGCATAATATTGTGTCGAGTTCGTTGTAAATTTAGCGTATTTTTTAAGTTATACTTCTTTTGGCGCGTTTCGGAAAACAGATCAGAGTGTATTTTTGGCGTGTGACGAAGTTGCGTGCGCCGATGAACACAATTTGTTATTATGATTATATTCATTTCGGTCTCAGGGGTACATGCGCATAGTGCCATTTAGTTAGTCGTTCAATACAACCAAGTAAACAGCACGTGTTGTAAGCATAACCAATATTGTGTCATAATAAATATATATGTTTATAAACAAATTTCTGGAGACTAACCTTCTACACTGTCAATTTATATTCATACAACTTTATTTATATTGGAGTGTATATTTATTTTCCATTGTAAACATTATGTATCAAGATTTGAGGCTATATTTATGTAAGTTTTATGTATGAGTAAAATTATATATCAATAAATAAATAAATTTTGTGAATGTTGAGTTGGTAAATAATTAAAAAAATATATTAAAATTTGATTTTTTTATTAATTCATCATGGGCTGAATCGTTTATAACCACTGTATGGCAAAGATGAGTTTTGGTCCAACACAATAATTAATATAGAATTATCATATTGTGCTATATGAGACACATATGAATCGCGTACGTTTTCATCAACCTAATCCAATATTAATAGACTTCGGTAAGGTACATGTTCAAACACGTGCGTTAACATGATCTTACTCCCTACTTCAGTTATAATTTGTCAATTTATGGCTACGGCCGTATGTTGTTGCTTAACCACTGGGAAATACCGATAGAAATGGCATATTTCAAAAAAATACTACCTTATTCTTAGGTCAATAATTATTATAAAATAATCATTATTCGTAAGATGTTTTATCACATTTGAATGGTCAAAGATATAGCTTATAATTAGTATCTTTATAATTATCTTCAAATGTGTTAATCGTGCTCATTTTTTGAATAATTAAATGCCCAATTCTTGTCAAATTTGGGATCACAGAGATTATAAAATAGTTTTTATCGTAAATATTTCACATTAATTTTACTTATGGTTTTGCAAATGCATTTAAAAAATAATAAATCTAAAACATCTTCTGCACATGGATGTACTGAAATATGACTATAATATTCTAAAGATTAGATCGAGTGGTTTAAAAGAATACTATTTTATGTAATAAAAATAATTTATGCAGTCATCAAATGTTTAAAATAAATATAAAGGATATTAACGCTTCAAAATTATATAAATAGATTATCTACAACGTTTAAGGAATGTTCAGGCAAATGCTTTGAAAATACCATAAAACTACATTTTGACCTACGTTGGGCATGTGGACCGTTAATAGCGAACTTCAATAGATTAAAAAACCCTTAACTTCAGACGCCACTGGAAACAGGACAAGCTGTCACCAGCGGTTGTTCCACAATCAAACACATTGCACGCCAGTTACCTATTATACGACCTACCGACGTCACTGCGCTAACTAGTCAACATGCTCGATTAGTTAAATTATAATTATAGTAAAGCGAAAAATATTTTATCATATAGCTTTACTATATTTCTAATAGTTTAAAAAAAGAAAATATTATGTTATTTGCAGTCCTAAAATATGTGCCGTTTTTGACGAATTATCTCAAAATGGTGGAATATAGGAGTATCGACTTTGATACTAATAGCAGTAGCGAAGAGTGGAGATAGGCTGTTAAGATCCGACTTAAATTGTGCACAATTAGCTTTGTTAGTCATACGTATTTGTTTTTATACTACAATAATTCGAGGGCTAAGTGTCAAACAACACTATCTACAAAAGTGCAACTTTACAGGAGAGCCAAAAATCGTTATTTTAGAATCATGTAATTCAACAAGGGAAATGTTTATTTAAAACATAATGTTAATATTTTATAATTTATTGTGTATTGTACATTTATCTTGCTTATGATGATGTTAAAATTTATAGGGATAGTTTTTAAAAAATATGAAAACAAGGGTAACTTATGTAGTTAGCGTTAAACTTTACTGACGATTTAATAAGAAATTAGAAAAGATTGACATAACGTTGTTTGACTATCATGTAGCCGTAAATGTAAAATAACGTTATCTCAAAAAAAAAAAAAAAAACTTTTTTGTAGATAACATTGTCTGACTTTAAGCACTCGAATTTACAGATGGTATTGGTTAATTTTTAAAAATCAATTAAACCCTGCCTAAATCAAACTATAATAGTTTTGGTATACATACTTGCTTTGGGTGATACGACAAAATTGTGCACACTTTTTCATTCATACTTATTTGTTTTCGTAGGATTAAGAATATATTACGAGTATATTACACATATTGTTGGTTTATTTTTTTTTTAATTCATGAAACCTTGCCTAAACCAAACTATAATAGATAAAAAAAATATTTTATTTATAAAATATCCAAAGTTATGTATGATTTAATTGCATAAATTTTGATATTTTATAGATAGACGAGTATTTTTTGACTATTATTATATAGTATGGCTTGGTTTAATTGAATTTTAAACTATTATATTATATAAATTGTAGTCTTATTTCAATGAAAACAAATACGCATGACTGACAAAGTTTAGTGTGCACTATTTATAGCGGATCTTAACAGCCTACATCCACCCTTCGCCACTGACTAATAGTCTGATTTTTTTTTGTCTGAACTAAGTTTCAGTTGCATATTGTATTGATATTTTAACTTGGATAGTATTTGACCAGGTAACTTAATTGATACCTATACTTGTTAGAGTCAGGTCATCAGAAGGAGAGATAAGAAGTCGAGATTTGGTGGTTGCTCCAATGTATGAAGGAGCGAGTTTTATTTGCAGCGTAAACAATCGCTACAAGAGTATGTTACAGTAGTTAAGTTACAATACTTATGATACTGTTCCGAGGTCCGAATCTCCGTAGCGATATAGAGAGTGATATTCTAACAGACCGGGAATATGTCCAATGAATTATGATCTGCTATTTATTGATGTACTCACAATCAAAATAATATATTTAAAAAATAATTATTGTAATTGAGTCAGCTGCTATATGGAGTTTGCGTCATTGCGATATAGCTGATTCTATGGAAAAATGGATATTACGGAAACAATCTGCAGTAAGCTATTTACTGAGTATACATTAATTGGATACTCCGGGAAATTAATATTATTGGAGAATTTGTAATACTGGTAATATATTTAATATAGCCGATCACTATCCTGACATGGATTGAGTTGTTTACCACCATATACATTATCGTCTGGTTTAATATAGGTTCAAGTCGTTCAAAATTCCAAAGGATGTATTGGATACTTGTTATTTAAAATATAAACACTTACAATTAATATCGCTCAGTTCTCCTGATAAAAGACGTATCCATCGTGGTTGTGTATTGGAAAATAAAGCGGATATTTGTTCACAAGACAGGAAATTATTTCGCTGACACTTGTCTCACACAAAGTGGAGTGATGTGATTTATCATTATCATGTCATCACTGAAATAGGATTCCGTACATCACGTAGCTTTACAACGAATTAAGATTGAGACGCACGTCTTTCATGTTGTGTTTTGTACTTCGTGTGGACGTGTATTTATAATCTACACTGGTCAAAACTGCAAAGACTGGCTAAAGAATTCGCAGCATTGAACTAAAAACTTGTTTAAGGTGATGTCTTTACTCAGCCTTTCTACCAGGGGCACCTAGCGGTGATATATGAAGCTTGCAATTTGAGACATTTTTTTGATAATTTACAATTCCAACTGTATTAATTAATAAATATGTATCTGAAAAAATTCAAGAGATTTTTTTTATCTTAAGGGGGGACATGCTCGTCGAAGGTCAAAATTGAGTTTTTATTGTATTTTCAAACCATGATCCTGGACACTCCTTAAACGTTGTAGATAATCTATTTATATAATTTTGAAGCCTTATTATCCTTTATAGTTATTTTAAACATTTGATGACTGCATAAAGTATTTTTGTTACATAAAATAGTATTCTTTCAAACCTCTCGCTCTAATGTTTTAGAATATAGTCATATTTCGGTACATAACTGTGCAGTGGTTTTAAGATTTTTTACGTTTATTAATTTTTAAACGCATTTATGAAACTATAAGTATAATTTATTACGAGATAATTTTTGTAAAATATTCACGATAAAAATTTATATTGATAATCTCTGTGATCCCAAATTTGACAAGAATAAGGCATTTTATTATTCAAAAAATCGGCAAGATTAACACATTTGAAGATGATTCTAAAGATACTTATTATAAGCTATGTCTTTGACCATTCAAGTGTGATAAACACCTTATGAATAATGATTGCTTTATAATAATTATTGACCTAAGAATAAGGTAGTGTTTTTTTGAAATACGCCATTTCTTTTGTCATTCCCTAGTAGTTAAGCTACAACATACGGCCGTAGCCATAAATTGACAAACTATAATTAAAGTAGGGAGTAAAATTATGTTAACGCGCGTGTTTGAACATGTACCTAACCAATGTTTTTTTTTATTTTTTTTTAAACGGTACATGTTCAAACACGCGCGTCAATATCATTTTACTCCCTACTTCAATTATAGTTTGTCAATTTATGGCTACGGCCGTATGTTGTAGCTTAACTACTGGGGAATGACAAAAGAAATAGCGTATTTCAAAAAAACACTACCTTATTCTTAGGTCAATAATTATTATAAAGCAATCATTATTCATAAGATGTTTATCACACTTGAATGGTCAAAGACATAGCTTATAATAAATATCTTTAGAATCATCTTCAAACGTGTTGATCTTGCCGATTTTTTGAATAATAAAATGCCTAATTCTTGTCAAATTTGGGATCACAGAGATTATCAATATAATTTTTTATCGTGAATATTTTACAAAAATTATCTCGTAATAAATTATACTAATGGTTTTATAAATGCGTTTAAAAATTAATAAACGTAAAAAATCTTAACACCACTGCACAGTTATGTACCGAAATATGACTATATTCTAAAACATTAGAGCGAGAGGTTTAAAAGAATACTATTTTATGTAACAAAAATACCTTATGCAGTCATCAAATGTTTAAAATAACTATAAATGATAATAAGGCTTCAAAATTATATAAATAGATTATCTACAACGTTTAAGGAGTGTCCAGGATCATGGTTTGAAAATACAATAAAAACTCAATTTTGACCTTCGACGAGCATGTCCCCCCTTAAGTCAAATAAAAACCTATAATTTTAAAAAAATATCATAAAATGTGAATTTGTTTACGTTCCCAGCTTATTATAACAATATTTCATAGTCATTTTTATTATTAAAATACAGTTTATTAAGTTTTCTAAGCCTCGTCTAAGAGATTTTTGACTAATTTATGGTTTTATTATTTTTTATAATAATTTTAAAAAACATCGATTTTTATAAAAATATAAATTTGAATAACTTGAAATTCTTTTTATTATAGTATATATTCTAGTAAAATGTAAAATTAAACATTCACGAATAACGAACTCCCATTTCTAACGGCATGTCTGAATTCCAAGACTTATGTTATCATAATATATCAAGTTAAAGTTTACGACAATCCTCGAAGATGACACATTATAAGTAAAGTTTCAAGTCAATATTTCAATGAATTAGTTTTAATTATTGTCAATAATTATATGTTAGAATCCATTGACGTTTTTAAAACATTGTTCCAACCCTACAATACATCTATTCCAATATATCTCAATCTAATAAAATAATACATATTGTGTATATTAATATGGAGTTGTTGAAAATTCTCATACTAAGTGATATTTTCTAAGAGCAGTTTCAGATTATCAGCAACATTCAAAAATATAGCATTTTTAATATTACTTATAATAATATATGATTTTACAATAAATTAAAACTGAGAGCAATGTTGCATCTTTCTTCGATGCGCATAGGCGATGACATGCCGGAGCAATGACGTCATGTGGTTAGCTAAAATGAAATTTGTTGCTTGAGATATTAGCTGTTTTTTTCAAACTAAAATGTCTCTTTTCAAAGGGGTACATTAAATTACATTTGTTTTATGAATAGCAACAAATTCACATCGACAAACTCAACGTATTGCAGTCGAGATAAATTTGGATGTGCGACCTGGCTTAATATTTAATTAAACATAAGTAAATAATTTGGCACATTTCATATTATTATGCTCAACAGCAAAATAATATACCTCCTCAAAAGTTGTATTTAATATTCATTGAATAAAATAAAGTATAACCAAAATTTATATTGTATTTATAAAAATTATGAACAACGAAAATGTGATATAAAAGTTTACTGCCGATAGCGGATCTTGACTTTTTGAAGCATTGTGTAGGTAAATAAATATACGTTATTCATTATTAAAGTATTCAAGCAAATAAAAATACCATGGAACTCTATAAACAGTTTCTAGAAGTAAAGAACTTTTATTATAATACTTGTTAGCAAGTAAGTAAGTACCTAATCTTTTCTTTTTGAATGATATTTCTGACAAATTCACACCTGGCCATCAAACTTTATGTTGGCTTTACATGTTATAATATTTCCGCGGATATTTTTTTTTCATGTCAAGTAGAAAGAGCATAATACTTTTAAAAGTAACTTAATATAGTTACGACATCACTTGTACCAAGACTTTTTCAAAGGTATAAAAATAGAGTTTTTCTATCATTAAATCTTTATAGCAATAATCATTATTATTATCCGTACTGCACCTGCAATGTTACCATGAATTTATAAAATTTTATAATGCTAATGG
The DNA here is from genome assembly GCF_057557595.1 of Rhyacophila brunnea. Classification (NCBI taxonomy): domain Eukaryota; kingdom Metazoa; phylum Arthropoda; class Insecta; order Trichoptera; family Rhyacophilidae; genus Rhyacophila; species Rhyacophila brunnea. The sequence goes on from NW_028233276.1 coordinate 45,850,933, forward strand.
TTATAATTATATATTTATTATTCAACGAATAAGATACAAGATTTGAGAATGTAACATTCTATAAATTGAATATACATAATTTGAAAACATCTCATGCAAATACATAGATAACAGAAAAAAATCACTTTGTAGGAAAAAATACGACACCCGACGGGACTTGAATCTGTATCTGCTAGATTCGCGACAGTAGGTATGCTTTTTCAATGACAAATTTAAATAATTCACAATATTCAAAATATATACATTCTCTTCCCGGTCTTAGATACACTTAATCATCAGTAATCATCAATAATTGCAAAAATCCATTTAACACATTTAGGACTGCAAAAAGAATATCTTCTTGTTACAAATATATTAGTAGACAATACAATAGCGAAATAAAATATCCTTAGAGTTACCGAAATTATTAAAGAACCTTGTTTAAACCTGTTGGGCGAAAAATAAAAAAAATAAAATAATGGATTTAACTGATTTTGAAATCATTAGCCTATAATATTAGTTAAAAAATATATATAGAACGAAAAATAGCCTTAATTAACTATTTTTTTATCCAACGAATAATTGACGCATTTTTTTATACATTTCGGACATAATTGGTAAGACGCAGATAGCTCAATGATTAAGCATATTGGCATGAATCCATCCTATGGATGCGGATTCGACTATTTCACAACGTTTTTATTAGCTTGTATTCTTGTTTGTTGAGTACAAATCTTGCAATCAATTTTTAACTAACTTCCCGACTAGCGAGACATTTGAAACTTTTAGAATATATCAGAACACGATGCCAATGCATTCTTTTAATACTTTTAGCCATCGTTCAGCAGAATTGAATTTATTTTCAGTTAATTCTGTTTTGTATGGAAAGTTATTTCAGAAAAATCCGTAAAAAGTAAAAGACTATTATTGGTTGCTAAGGGGGTGGTCCTAGCAACTAAATTATTTATATATTATACGTGCGTTACTATGGAAATCAAAATGAAATGTCAAAATGACATTTCAGTATTCTATATTTGTTTGTTTGTTTGTTTTTTATTTACTTCATATCAAGTACAAGTTTGAGCATATTGAGCATAATAATTCACCAGAAAATTTAAAAACGTTGTATATAAAAAGTTCTTTTTATCTTGTAATTATTTTTAAGTAGGTATGCATCTGAGGTGTGTTGAAGTAATAATAATTTATGTCTGTTAGAAAAATAACCATTTCCTTATTCAATCCTAAGCGGAGCATAATATTATTATATACCTCGACATTAACAGAATTTTGTTTTTATGAGAAATTAATGTTAACCACATGATCAACCATCAGTTCCATTATACCCTATATCCAAACACACATTTAAAAATATATATAAATTTTCTAGATCCGGAATTTTAACCTGAGACCCGTGACTTGTGATTACGAATAAATAGAGAAAAATAGCATATAGGTAGATGCAAAATAAAGAATAATAAGCCCAAATTATTTAGAAGGTAAATATTTTAACAAAAACATAGAATTATTAATGGCGCTGTCAAATAAGATCAGTTACAAAACTACGCGTGTTCCGAATATATTGAATTCGTATTGTTATGTTTACGCATATTATGACGATGGTGAATCGAATATTATATTCACCCATTTTTAGTTAGACAATTCTATACTAATATTTTAATTTCACAAGTAAATGTTATGTGGCTAAATATAGATTTATTTAAGTTATAGTTGCTTCACGTGGCTTGGACATGTGTTCTGGATCTCGCTAAAGTGTGTGATATTCCGCGCTCTTGTGACAGCCTCAAGACTTCCATCGCCGTGGCCGATTCTCTTTCTCTCTACAGTGGTACCAAAAAAAAAACCATATACTCACTGCTAGGTAATCCAATCCCGAGCCAAAATTCTGATCCCGGGACTGGTCCCGGGATTGGCATTTTTTTCCATTATTAATATAAAATTGTTATATTTACAAATAACATTGATAAAATAGGTCAAAAATAAATCTGGTATAATTTATACTATTTAAGACATTTATTGTTAATATTGTATACGTTCAATCTTTGAAATACATAAGTTTAATGGAGTAAATAATATTGTAATGTAAATTTAATATGAGATTGCTGTTTCTGATAGTAAAGACTTTATTAATGGGTTAGCAAGATTTAAAATAGTAAAGCAAATCATGGTGTTCTTACGTCCTTTCCGCTTCATAAATCTAATTAGTCAGCCAAATATGAAAGTGCCGTAAAACGTATGAGATCATGGTGGAATTACTTTGTTAATAGTGCGAAGCATTGTTTTTTTCCAATCTTTCTCATTTTTATTAATTTATGTGAAAAAATAAAATTAATCGGCAACTTACGCATGGGTATAAATCAAACTTCATTCAAACTCAGTTTGTTTCTAATGTAGTTATTTGTTATTAAAATTATTTTTTATGTTATATTTTTGTTTTTATTTTATTTTCCATAAAAATTGATAATAAATCAATCCCGAAAGTTTCGGGATTATATTTATCAATCCCGGGATTCCTAGGTATCGAAAATAGCTCGGTATCCCAGCATTACAATCCCTACCCACTACAGTGGGTCTATTCTATACTTATCGAACACTAAATTGATAAATAGTATCAAACTTAGGGTAGGTTTGTATCAAAATATTAGCACTTATTGTAACAATTACACGAAGCCGGTTTTTATTGTTGCAATAAGTGCGATATTTTAACAGCAGCAAGATAGGTGCTGTTAAAATATAGCACTTATTGCAACAATAAAAACCGGCTTCGTGTAATTGTTACAATAAGTGCTAATATTTTGATACAAACCTACCCTAAGTTTGATAATATTTTTCACTTTATCACTTTAGCGGTCGATAAGCATAGAATAGACCCACAGATATGTATCGGGAGGCGCAAAACGTGATGATGGTCCGAGGGAAGTATTGCGAATTTGTGCTTGCTGGAGCTTAATAGAGTGAAGTAAGTGAGTAATTACAATAATCTCTGACCGTCTCATCCAACGAAGACCAACTATCAACTGGTGAAGAAAAAACTAAACCTTTAATTATTTAGAAGAATGGGTTAGACCAGCTGAACATCTCGCCCTAGAGCCAATCTTGAGTATTTAGCGTAGAAAACTCTCAATAGACTGATAACCATTGTAGAATACACTGAGGCACTATTAGTGAAATGGGAGTTTTCTCAAGCCAGTGAGATACAAAACATAGAATAGGTTCATAATATAAGACATATCTACTAAAATGTAATTCCAATCCTACAGCCTAAATATAGCGGTGTTACCTTTGATAATTTCTGATTTTCAAAATCAATTCAAATTTTATTTATTTTTACATATTATAGTGAATATTACAAATTATTAATTTAAGACGTTCTCAACATGATATATTATTAAAACTGACCCCAAAATCTACTTGCATCTTTTAACATGTGATTGAAGTTACGTCTTCTCCCTCTACTCAACCGGTAATACAGTCCACTTAATGTTGTTAATAATAATTGCAAACTGGTTCTAATTAACTTTTTCCTATTAATATACACCTCCTCACAAAAAATCGATAAACACACCTGTGGGTCTATTCTATGCTTATCGACCGCTAAAGTGATAAAGTGAAAAATATTATCAAACTTAGGGTAGGTTTGTATCAAAATATTAGCACTTATTGTAACAATTACACGAAGCCGGTTTTTATTGTTGCAATAAGTGCTATATTTTAACAGCACCTATCTTGCTGCTGTTAAAATATCGCACTTATTGCAACAATAAAAACCGGCTTCGTGTAATTGTTACAATAAGTGCTAATATTTTGATACAAACCTACCCTAAGTTTGATACTATTTATCAATTTAGTGTTCGATAAGTATAGAATAGACCCACTGGTATGCATTCATATTTTTGTTTCAAATTCCTGTGCTATACGTGCGTAGAAGCGTATACCCCGCTACGCCGTAGCTCTTCCACCCTGATTTCGCCGTTCTGGTTTACATCTATATTTTATCATGATGCAATGTTTGTTTTACGAGAGAGCTTTCCAATGATTTATTTCCGAAGAGGTTTATTCGTTTGTACAATTATAATTCCTCGGTTATTATTTAAAGATTAATTTTAAAAAAAAAACGACGTAATTTTACATTGAATTTCACATGTGATATTTACATTCTTTAATTATTGTTGCTATTGATATTACCCAAATATAATTTCCTGTAGCTTTCTTTTGTGGATTTTTTTTGCAAATATATATTCGTAGATTATTCTGTTTATTAGCCTCAGCTGCAGCATATGGCTGCCATATTATTTCCAGGTTTGGTACTTATTGTGGCAATTTGACCGTCACAGAGCCAAAGTTAGAACATCAGGTATATTTTGCGAGATATAGATGTTATTCATTCACCCAACCATTGAGACAATGCCAGTATTAATCACAGATAAAAACATCGTGTATTGCATTCCAGTTGCAGTATCAAATGCACGGCTTCAGAGATAGGCGTTCTATTAAATACTAGGTCCCGATTTTGGATGGTTTAAAAATGAATAGGAAATGAAATTTTTAAAAAAAATGTGGTATTCACCACATATAAATGTGTCGCTACATTTCAAAATCAGCCAAGTCCACCTTTAGGTATTTTTTATTTTTTTTATGAATTGTTGAAGAACTACTGCTTTCTAACATTTCTCCATTATCAAAATGTGGAATTTATTAATTTTAAATATTCTATACTCGAAATAATATAAACTTTGTGACTGTATTTGAGAAAACAAAAACCTGTTCTTATCTCTTTTCTTTGATTGTCAATAGTGTTTCGCTCACATGGTGAACTTTATCAACTATGAGCAGAGACATTATAATATGTCAATTTGTGCAATAATTGTGTGGTAGAGGCTAAAATTAAATTATTTAATGTAGGCAAGGGATACTTGTTAAAATTTCAAGTTATAATTAAATAGACGGGATGGAAACTTTTAATGGTAAAACAGAAAGGAGTGGTTTAAAATGTTGCTAGTTAACGTGTTATTGTTAGTTATATATTTTTTTGCAAACTTTTCAGGTATGGTATTTAAATGCTAATAAATTTGAATTTTTTTTTTGCGACCCGGGTTTCGTCGTTCTGCATCTCCAGGCACTATGCGCACTCACCAATGCAAATACACACTGACAACGAATACAGGTAATTATTATTTATATAGTAACTTAATACATTAAAACCTTATTACCTAAGTAATTGATCAGGTATACTTTTTTTTTTTATATATTTTGTATATTTAAAGTGTTTTTAACGGTTTACATACTATTGGTTACCTACGTGTAAATTACACGTAAGACATTTCACCATTGCACAGTTATCCGTGAGCTTTCTTATCGGAAAGAGAAGACCGTATGCTATACGGTCTCCAATTTCATTAGATTCAATATGAAAATCAATTAAATTTTCATAGATTTCACTGATTTTGGCAAAATTCATGAATTCAAGAATGAAAACCCAACCTAACCTAACCTAACAAATAATCCAGTATATCGGCTATTTTCAAAATTTGTTTGCTGCTGGCTTCCTGTAAAGTGCAAACCGACAAAAACAGTGTTTTATTTAGACATGGATTTTATGTCAGTACTATACGACCCAAAGAGGTTGGACGGTCCTTAATAAATGACCATATATTTCCAACACAACATTTCACGGTGAAGTGTGATACGGCGAACTGCATACGTACAAGTTTCCGGACACGAATAAATTCATTAGATAAATACATTAAAATTTCATTATAAATTAATATACTATTAATTATTGTTAGTATTCCTCTTAAAACTCATTTAGTGCTAACACCGCGACTAGCGCGTTTAGAGTATTGTGTAATATTTTTTAAAACGATGTCAATATCCTAATTCAGTGGCTTTAAATTAATATAATAGATTTCCACTAACTCTCAAAAGAATTTTTTTCAATGCAACTGGCAACTGTTGAACCATAATAAATAATAGATAAATATGGATGATATGATAAAATGGCGACTTTTATAATCCGTGCATGGATATTTGACTCTCCATACATATAACACTGCTTCGAATAAGATAGAAGGGACACCTGCAATGGATGAATGATTTTCAAATCCCTAAGAAGATGATTGATGGTCGCCAAGGGTGGAAGATATGCTGCTGATGAGTAACTAGCCTCTAGAGGGGAGCAGTAGAGCATCACATATTTTGGAGGGGAAAATTGAGAACACAATGGTTAGATTTGGACTGTAGCGGTATTGAATAAAAAAGTGTTTTGTCATGATTTGAAATATAATAAGTTACTCCGTTGTAGTTATTTAATAAATACAATATATAATAATTTTAAATATAGAAACTATCTATAAATAAATTACGCACTCAAGAAAAACGACCGTTTATTGGAACGCCGTTGGTTTATTTCTATACACTTTAATTTATATTACTAAATTATAATATTATGGTTACTCGTTTTTATTTTTCAAATACCAACTGCCACTCTGACGTTTAATCGTTTGTTTACGTAAGGAATTGCAAATGGCCGACAATAATAAATTCGCTGCCTAGGCAACGGAACAATTCTAAACTATAATCGTCACGATTGCAGTATTGTACTGTGGCGTAAAGATAGTGCGTTCGGATGATAACCGAACAACCGGTGGTTCGAATCCAATCGAGTGCGTTTTTTTCGTGTGAAAAAATAAATTATGTATTACATGCCACACGCCAAAAATACACTCTGATCTGATTTAAACTAAAAATATTTTGATTGATCGCGAGCTTTGCTATATAAGAAATATAGAAAAACTTAACTCATTTGCAGTAGTTGGCCATTAGATCTATATATCATGATATTTAAATGTGGTAATTAAAAAGTAATTAACTGGTCAGCAGTGAATGAATTAATAAAATGTTATTGTGTTAACCTTCCTTTACGGTGCTAATAAAACCCGTGCGTTCCGGTGACGTCACCTTAGGTTAAAATATAATTATAATCATACTAATATTTCTATACATTCTTACAGTCAACAAGTCATAATTAATACTATTTTGATCTTATACCTATTTTCATATCTCTTTTTACAATTGAGTATGTCGCTCTTTGTCGCATATACTTTTAGATCTATCTCTTTCGTTTGTAATGGAATGCGACGCTCTGTATGCAATGTACATTTATACCTAGAACTAGCCGAAATATAAAGATGACAAAGTGCATAGCAATTGAAATATTTGCAGTTTAATAGGACGGTTAATCTATGGTATTTACATTATAGTAATGGAAACGTTAAAGCAGAGGAGTAGTATGTCTATTTTGATAACATTGGGTTAATAATGTAGACTTTGGAAGATCTATTCAGGCAATTTGGCTGGTAAAACAGTTGAATCGCTATTTATGGCAAATACCTCAGTCACCTTCGCTTTTCAGATGACATTGTTGTCTTTATAAATGACCAATAAAATCCTCAGAACCATTTGCTGGAGCTTACAAATGAAAGCCGCATTGCAAGCTTTAAGATTAATGTCTCTAAGACAAAAGTAATGGCAAAATGATTTGCAGATTCAATCCAAAAATTTCAATTGTATGTATGACGAGAACGGTCACATAATCAAATAATTAGCATGGAATGAATTTGGGCGACCGAATAGGACACGTATGTATGTGAAATATTACATTATATAGATAAATTTAAAAATTAGAAGTCACGCAACGTGGCCTAGAAAGAAATCAATGAATAAAAAGGCAGACAAAATGTGATGGAGGTCGCAAAGCAGATGAATTACCAGTGGACTGGACATGTCACTCGGTGAGTGAATAACCGCTGGACTGGAATAACTGAATGACCACAGCGATTCTAAATCCCGATAACTAAATGAACTCATAAAAGAGCAGAAGAGGCCTTCATCAAGAAGTGTATCGACCCCAGCTGATGATGATGAATGCAGATTGATCTAATAGTTCATTTATGCTCAGTTTCTAAACAATATTATATATTAAATTGAAGCGTTGAAAGTCTATAGGGCTTAAGTGCCAACAATATGAAACTGAGATATAACAAAAAAAAAACATTCATTTTTGAAAACTTACATTTTTATTTTTAAAAAGTTACAGTAGAACATTAGTATAATATGATAAGTTTACGTAATTCTAAAAATAAAATAAACAAGGAAGAATAAAATATTTAAACATGGACAATATTGAAACGTTCTATTTAGATGTAGATGGGTTTGTGGGTTCACAGGGAGCCCGCCCATATTTCAATGTACTTGTGTCAAAAAATGATAGAGTTAGGTATTTAGACCCTTCAGAATATCATTAGGCTTGGCATATTTATAGATTATATTGAAGTAAAAAAACTTGTTATAGAATGTTTTGGCACTTAGATCCTATAGACTTCCAAGCCTTCAATTTATGTTGTCAATGAGTAAACGGGATTTCTAAATTGAATTATTTTGTTTTATATTATCTCTGTCACTATGTGCGAGTATATTGTGTGTAATGTATACCAGTGCTCCGCAACCGGTGTGCCGCGGCACACTGGTGTGCCGCGAGACAACGCTAGGTGTGCCGTGGAGCATTGCTTAAAAACACAAATGATTTTGTAAATTATACAATAATTACTTGAGAGCCAAAATTGCGTACATGGCTAGTAATAAATAAATTTGAGCACCTGCATAAACTTAATAAAACAATGCAAGGTCAGAATGAAAATATATTGACGTGATCTGATTAATTAGAAGGATTTAAGACAAGGATCTCTACAAATGTACCAAAAGACTTACCAGACCACCAATGAAAACAAGCAATTAATTTTGAATCCGTCTACAAAACATATAACTTTGCCTTAAAAGAAATTTAATCATTACTTTCATCCAATCAATACGACTGGATTCGAAACCTTTTTGCAACCAATGCCAAAAAGTCTATAGAAGCGCTTATGCTATTTTCTGGATTTCGGTTAATAAAGAATATTCTCGTATTTTTCACAAGGCTACCCAACTAAGTAAAGTATCACACTGTCTTTAACCCTAGCGATAGGTAGGGGGGCTCCGAATATTCTGGCCTGGGGTCAATGTTTTGGTGTATAAATTGTTTTACGTGTGGTGTGCCGCGGAATTCTGGGAAGACCTGTAGTGTGCCGTGGCTGAGAAAAGGTTGCGGTGCACTGATGTATACCACTGGCATTATCGGCTTCAGTAATACAGTCTTTCCAATAATTAAAGTGTCTTCTAAGAAACAGTTACAAGCGAGACAGATAATAAGAAAAGTTAATGTTCTATAGCATATTATCGTAATCGTAAGCCATAGAAAAATGAATCAAAGAGAAAATAATGATATCCGAGATACAAGTGCAACTAATGGTAATCATAATTGGTACCTAGTTAAATAATGACATTTCCTAATTTATTTGCAAGTAAATCATTGTGTAGAAATGGTTGTTTGTAGCAAAACAACTTTATCTTAATATTATATTCATTTAAAAATTTAATATTTTATTTTGCAAATCTGTATGGACAAACAGAATATAACTCGGCCTTAAATACGAAATGGAGATTAATGCGAATGGAAATTAAATGTCTACGCAGATCTGTGAATAGGGAAATAATGACTCCAGATTAACTCTAATTACACCTATTTTGCGTCATCATTTTATTTGCGAGGTTTCTAAAAGTTTTTTTAATATATTAACCTAATAAATACGCGTTAAATCATTCCCAAATGTACGTATTTTTTAAAAGTTTAAATGGCCTATTATTTTCAGTGTTTGATATAAACTAGCTATACTATCTATACTTTTGATGTCAAACAGGGAACTCAGAAATAATGGGAACTGAAATACCTAACGAGTAAGGAATAGCAGGTAATCGATCTCGAGTAAGGAAGAATCCGGGATAAACTTAAACACGTGTCAAGAATACGTTATACGTCGAATACTGACAACTGCTCTCAGTTTATGCATCGACGCTTTTTAATATTGGTGTATTATACACACGTGTATAATGCGTGTTTTATTTTCGTAGGACACTGCATCAAAATATAGCGTATTGAATATAACCTATCGGAATTTTATTTATTATATATTCTGTGGTGTTAAAATATGATTTTTTTCATCCATGTCTTAGCTTACTCATGAAAGCCTTATCATGTGGCAGGAGAAGAGCTCCTACAAAGGAACTACGAAACTGCAGAAGACGCATCATTAATGGCACACACTTGGGATAAAGAATTACTATAATATAGTTGTCGACATAATAGTAAAGTTTCCAATCGCCAACCCCCTCTCTAAGTGCATGAACGTGGGTTTAAACCATATCCTTTACGCTTGCATAAATTAAGGTTTGACCGTTCATGACAACATGAGTTTGTGTTGGTACACCTTGCTGCAATACGAGTCAGTGAATGAATCTCTTTTTAAATCAATAACTAAGCTTTATATTATTATACAGATTTACTATTTAATTTTTATTCTATTTATTAATGAAACAAACAGTTATATTTTTATTTAAAAAAATATGTATAAAAATAGAATACTGAAAAGTTATTGCAACCAGCAAAGTTTCCATATATAAATTATAATATAGTTAAGGCTAACAAAATAGAAAGTGAGAAGAACGTAATTATAAAGAAAAATGAGGAAGAATAATGAATAATTATAGACAAAAAAGTTACATTTTTTTTAATACAGATATAAGTAAGTATATATACTCGTATATCTTTATTATATGTGTGTTAAGAATTATTGAAATTTATACATAATATAGGTGATCTAAGATAGGAGGAGAAGGAAAAAAAACATAATATTTAAAATTCGATCAATGTCCATTATACAAAATTTTGGAGATAGCGCGCTTAAACGAAACAAGTGATTTATTGAAATGATCAACGATGGAGAAATACATATTGTAATTTAAACAAGATCTCAGAATAAACGACTTTATGCATAATTAGAATCACTATGGCTGATATGGTAAATTGAATTACAAATCACAAATGCTCCTATGGTGACTTGGTTGATAGAGCAATGTAGGTCACACGTTTGATCCCTTTGCTAGGCAATATGTGTTTTTTTATTCAGTATTCAATTATGAGAATAGCTAACAACGATTTCTCGTAAAAAAGTCTGTTAATATAGAATCCTCTTTCTGGATGAATATATTATTATTCTCTGTTCAGTTACAAAAATTGTAATTTATCTTTTTTTTTTTTTTTAATTTCATGTTCATTTATTTACCTTAATGAGTTGACAAAATAATTTCACCGGTTTTCGCGTTGGGGAATCTTCAACAATAATATGGGCGTAAAAATATTTTTTGACAAAATAAAAAAATTCACGGTTAAGTAAATGATGTTCTTTTAAGATAGTCCTTGGAGTACACTGAATTAATCTACCATTTATGGAAAACGTGCCAGGCGAAATTCGCACTTAAAAGCTCCGAATCGCATTAATGGCGGAAGAAACGGTAATGCGATTTTTGCCAGCCAGTTGTGAATTTTAAATTTTGAATAAAATTAAATACTCTCGATTCACTGGGCCCGCCTTTCTCTTTCTTAATCGTTTGAATATTATATTAATACCTGTTAATTGAAATGTAGCAGAGTCAATGCTTTATGTTGCTCAATTACTCTGAAAAACGGAAGGGAATTCGGCATCGCTTTAAATGAATAATCTCTAAAAAATTCTAAAATAAAATAATGAAAAATTGGAGGCTAAAATAATCGAAATATTTTTTGTTACGTAACCTATCCTATAACCAGGCCCGTCTCGTACATATATGCAAAATGTGCACTGCACGAGGGTTTCCAAATTTAGAGGGCGGCGAATTAAATGTAATTGTGTCATACTTAGTATATTTTCTGTAATAAACTATTATAATCTTCCTTCTGACAGATATTCCCAGATTCTCAATTTAAATCATTATTATTTCTAATAACATGGCGTTCTATCAAAAATTAACAATGAAAATAAATAATATATTTTTGTACCTTTTCCAAAAATTATTTATAATTTTAACACAATACCATTTTCATCATAAGCCCGGTCGCACATTTAAAATTGTCTTGACTGCAACCCATTAAATTTGTCGATGTAATTATTTTGTCATTTACAAAACAAATGTAACTTAATGTTCGGTCGCACATAGATTCAGCGGGACATTTTTGGTAGAAAAGAAATATGCTTGTCACACGTAACAAATTTCACTCGGCACAGGGCGCAGGTGGAATAACAAAATGTCGCATTGGCGCATGAGCAGACATTGTACTTTCATTAGTTTCGACTAGCCGCAAGACGTTTCTATCCCGGTATGGCCTCACCTGTAACAACATTGCGCCCAGATTTAATTTATGACCATACCCAGTCGGGATTCAATGTGCGACCTGGCTAATAGATAATAACTGGTAATAAATCTCTATACAACACAATATTTATTCAGATAAAAAATGAACTTAACAAATTACGAATTTGACACTTTCAAAACAAAGAAAACAAAGAAATGTAAACAGATCTAGAAAAACAGTATACAACATATTAATATTATATAAAGATTACATACAAATATTTATAAAGTAGGTGCATGAAAGTACGCCTCTATGATGTCTTATAATTTCACATCCATATTATGTAGCGTGTCCGGAAACTTATACGTATGTAGTTCGCCGTATCACACTTCACCGTGAAATATATGGCCGTATATTAAAGACCGTCCAACATCTTTGGGTCGTAGTGTACTGACAAAAAATTCATGTCCAAATAAAACACGGTTCTTGTCAATTTACACTTCACAAACCAATTTTAAAAAGAGCCGATATACTGGAATATTTTTTAGGTTAGGTTAAGTTGGGTTTTCATTCTTGAATTATTCATGAATTTTGCTAAAATCAGCTAAGAAAATTGAATTAATGTTCATATTGAATCTAATAAAATTGGAGACCGTATGGTGTACGGTCATCTCTTTCCAATAGAAAGCTCGCGGCGAACTGGGCTACGGTGAAATGTTTTACGTACAATTTACATGTAACCATTATGTAGCATCAAAGTTTTCTCAGCTACGTACTATGGATGCTTCACGAGAGTCTCACTCTTGCCTTTCCTTAAAGCCAACCGGAAGGTTACTAAATACTGCCCTTATGATGTATTGAGCAAAGTTAAATGATGCTGGCATGATCTGGGAAGACGTAAGGAGTTTGGTGAATTACAAAGATTTTTTAATGCATCGCGGGGCATCCATATACTCGAAGAAGTGGAGATAGACAATAGGAAATTTAAAAAAAAAGTTGTGTGCCCTTTACAAGCATGTCTCAATCAATATATTATATTCTCTCAATCACAAATCAATTCAAATCTGAGATAGCAACATACTTTATAACTAATTAGGATTTTGCGACACACCAAAACTTTTTACTTATATTTACTTATGACATGCACGCGACATCAGCTTTTTTATTTCAAACTAAATTGTCGCATTCTAGCAATGTGCGGAGGACGATTAGGTTACAGGTGTTTTGTTTATTTCAACAAAATCACATCGATACATTCGACGTGATGCAGTCGAGATGAGTTTAGATGTGAGACTCGGCTAAGATTCAGCGAAGATTTTCAAAACTAAAAATTGAGATCTTAGTAAGATTCTACGCAAGCACGAACGCTGGTTTTCACAACGTATAATATGGTTGACTTTTAATCTGTTATAATTATACGCGTACGTTCAATTATTATGTTATTAAATTTTATTTATTTATTCATTCAGAATTCACCTTATGTATATGTTACGCCGAATATGCGAAATTGAGTATTACATGAAATGGGCAAAATATCTGCCAAATTCGTGAATTCTGCAGTATTTTTTCTGCCTAGTTCATACATTGGGCAAATAAGATAGCGCTACGGTGGTGTTTTTTACAACTAAACCAAATTTGTCAAATGCGCATGCATTGGTCAAAATAGATGGTCGCGCTCCGGTGGTGTTTTTTGCAACTAATTAAACTAACCAAATGTGTCAAATGTCATTGATTATATAAAAATACACAAATCAATAATTACAATGACGTTCATATCCATTTAGGTACTATGCCCAAAAAAAATCTAGAACTATAATATCGTCACCGTTCAGGCAAAAGTCACCAACCCTAAAAACATAGTTTTGAGATATCGCAATTTGAAAGTTTGAAAATTCAGGAAAAATCAGATTTTAATGTTTTTAAGGTTTTATCTACATTAAATTATTTTCTCATGTCTTCTTAATAATTTCTTTAAGGTAATTTTACTTTTTGATGCTAATTAAAACATCTGGGAGGTTTTGAAGGAGGCAAGGTAGCTCAATTATGGTTTGGTGACTTTTGCTTCTTAATAATCTGAACAATGTTAGCCAAAAGAAGGATCAGTAAAACTCACCATCCATAGTATAGTGACTTTTGCTTGTATATTTATAACGAAGGATTTTTTTTTATATTGTCAATAATGTCTATTCACCTATAATGACTTTTGCTTGTTAAGATTTTATCGAAAGTCATTTAGTGAAAAACAAATAATTCGGATTTAAGCAAAATTTTACTAACTAATGTACCGTGGTGAGTTTTGCATCTTAAAGAACATAATTTTACGCTTCATGTGACATACTCAACTCAAAACTGCCATTTTCAGGGTTGGTGACTTTTGCCTGAACGGTGACGATATGATAACGGAAGAATTTTATTAAAAGGTATTTTCACGATTTGATTCGTGCTTGGGTATCAATCGTGCAATGGTCGATTGTTTGTTTGTGATAGTATGATTTGATAGTTTGTTGACACCTGTTAGCTAACTTTAAAATGGACATTCAGTTGAATTCAGAATTACAAAACCTAACAAAACCTAACCTAACCTAATAATAATAATAATAATATATTATGTCCAATTATACATAATAAAACCATCCGTATTAAATTTACTTTTTCTACTGTCATGTTGACAGTTTAAGAATTCCATACCCTAGCGAATTCACGCACTCGGCAGATAATTTACCTAATTCATGAATAAGGCAAAATTTTGCCCATTTCATGTAATAGTCAATTTCGTACATTCGGCGTAACATATTATATATTGGCCAGCATTCAATAACTGATCATAACAATATACTACTCGTATTATATTGTACATTTGGATACGATAACAATGCTAATTTTCAATTCACCGCTCCGAAGTCTCACACTAACTAACCAAATTCCTATTACTGGTAGACGTTGCACACTCAACTTACGTCAGGAGCTCAATTATTTTGCCGTTTCCCATACAGTGCTTACGGTTTTGGTCGCGTAGGCAGGCAATCACGTTCCTGGCATCCATTTCAAGCGGATCGGTGTGTGCGGGTCGTATGGAGAACAAAGATCGAGTGTAGCCCGTCTCTAGATATGTACATTCAAACATAATATATATATTCCGACAAATACTGAAATATCAAGAGCGAACAGGGTTTGCATCACCAATATTAATTATACATCTATTTATGTAGGTACCTATTATAAGTGAGCTCACACATATTCATACAATGTATATAATACAACGCAATTAATCATCATACATAATTTTGAAAAACACTTTCTGAGAGAATAATTATTATAACCAATAGAAAAAATCTTTTTGTAAAAAGTAAGCCACCCCGGCAAGGAATCTCCATTGCATTTGCCTCTATGCTACGCAGTGACACTAATTGTGACAAATTTTAATAATTGGCCATTTTAATACCTACTCATCAGCGTTCTTCTAAATCAAGCTACTTTGGCAATCGATTTTTGTTTTTATCAAATCAAAGTAGATACCTATTACTTCAATTACTAACCGACGTCGTGGATTTCTCCAATATTTTTTATGATCTAACTTACTTGAACATGCTAATAATTTATAATTAACTATTTCTTTTATTCAACGAATAATTCACAAGATTTAAGAATGTACCATTCTGATTATTGAACATACATAATTTTGAAAAACACTTTCTGAGAAAAATATATCATCAGTTTTACCCATGTCAAATCTGAGGTTGTTAGTTTCAAAGTCGGTATCCTCCATTTTATAAGTATAAATTTTTCTCGATTCTGATTTTGTAAGTACGTTTTTCTGTCGTATCATATAACATGTCAAATCCAGCTCTCTTTATTAGTTATATATAATTGAAACGAAGGCTGCTTTCCGCTATTTTACCACGTTTTTATTAGCTTGTATTCTTGTTTGTCCGGTACAGATTTTTTCTTGTGTGTCCAGTACATTTTTTTTCTTGTTTGTCCAAGATTTTTAACTAACTTTCCGACTAGCTAGACTTTTGAAACTTTTAGACTATATCAGAACTCGACGACAATGCATTCTTTTAATACTTTTATCAATTTTTAAGCAGAATTGAATTCATTTTCAGTTAATTCTGTTTTGTATAAAAAGTTATTATTATCGGTTGCTAAGGGGGTCCTAACAACTAAATTATTAATATATACGTGCGTTACTATCGAAATTAATATGAAATGTCAAAATTACATTTCAGTATTCTATAATATTTATTCAGTATTTCTATCAAGTACAATAAAAAGTTTTTAATAATACATAGAATTGTCAAGTTTATATGATTCAACAGAAAATTTAAAAACGTGGTGTATAAAAAGTTCTTTTTATCTTGTTATTATTTATATTTTACGACTAATTTTAAGCTTTTAACTGTTTAAACGCAATATTAAATAACCATTAGTTAAAATTCGCTGCAATTGGATATGATATAATAATATATAGCATAGTGGTCAATGCCCGTGGGCGTGCATTCCCGAGAGACGCAAGTTCGAATCCTGCTGGTTTTTTCTATGGGTTATATGTTTCTCAGAAGTATTTACAAATTATGTATATTCAATTTTAAGCTTGTTTTTATTAATTTTTATGACATAAAGAGTTGACTTAGCTATTTATTTTTTAGATTTATGTTTGACAAAAAAAAATGTACAATTTGCAGTCGTAATTATTAATGTGCTTGAAGGTATTTTGCAATGAATGCAAAAATGACAAAAAATGGAGTTTACCGACTCTGAAACTAAGTGGCGGAACACACAGCAAGAAGCCGTGCGATGCGTGCACCGCCACTCGCAGTGTGCTTTGGCCCTAACAGCCCAATTTAGTTGGCACACATATTTTACATTACTAAACTTGATGTATTGATATATACACGGTATACATATTAGGGTAAACTTATTATTACTGCCAATAAAATTGAACTCGTATACCAAATTTTCAATGTTTGTTTTTCGACAATGATGCTTTACGATCACGAATCTTAGCACTTTATTAATTATTAAAACTATCATAATATATTGAGGACAGTTGGTTGCGGCATATACTGGGTAACTACGATGATAATGCGACGTTGAACCATGTCTGACTCAAGTGATTTTCTTTAAACTAATCAAACTCCAGGATTTTGGAAGGTTGCTAAGTACAATCCACATTGAGATTTAGCATTTTTCATTTAAATTTTTAATCACGGTACACCTTTAATGTTGTAGAAAATAACGAAATCACTTAACTAGCTTTAGTATAGATAGATCATTAAAAAATGTGCTTAGTCAAAAAAAAAATCATTCAAGGTTACCTATGGGAAACAGGGAAAGGATGATCCAGTTCCCATTAGTTTTATATTCCTTAGTCAAAAACCATATAAAATAGTTAGTAGAAAGTTACATTATCCCAACGAGAATTCAACTACTTACACATGTAGTACTTATTCATGCGTCTCCGCAAAACCCAATACTTAAGAGAAACTTGTAAAAAAAATTTGTACAAGTGTGTTTACTGGAAGCCAGACGGTAACTGCAGCAGTTATAATAGCCGATTTCGGCAAAGTTCATGAATTCAAGAATGATAATCCAACCTAACCTAACCTAACCTAACCCAATTTAACCTAACAAATATTCCAGAATATTAACTATTTTCAAAATTTGCTTACCGCTGGCTTCCACTAAATAAAAGAACCGAAAATTCTTATGTCAGAACTAATATTGATCAGTTTTTTAAATGTATAGATACCAGAAAATCAAGCTCCATTCATTACCTTATGCGACCGATGTTCAATGATAAAAGAATACGTATAGGTATATCAAAAAACCTCTGTTAATTAAGAAGATGATTTGGCATGTGGCTTTCTTCAAATTAGTGGTCAGATTCTTCAAAACAAAGTATTTCGCGCAAATAACTGAGATCCAAAATTGTGACTACGAGACATTGACAAATTTCCTTGTTATAACGTTATTTTGATTATTGTCTTGCAATGATAAATATACTTCTCGAAACCATACATTTAACTTCATAAAACTCATTTGGGAAATGCTCATTTATTATTTACACGGCGGTGCTACAGGATGCTGGCATGAACTGGGAAGACGCAAAAAGACTGACAAGCAATAATTCTTTAAGGTTCCGTATGATATCCATATTATGTTCTAGCTAAGAAGCAAGCATGGACAAATTTGCTGTGTTAACACACAACATTCTATCGTCATTTATAAATATTGTGTTAACAAACTAAAAATATTTTTAAGATACTCTAATACTATATAATATATGATTAATAATATGAATGTACGCTTTACTATACAGTCGACATTCTGCTTACAATAACGTTCCGGATATGTGACAGAATATGACAAGTTTGCTTACTGTCAGGCAAGTATCAAGTGAATGTAATAGATTTCATTGGAAAATTTGAGTTGTTGTGTTAATTATCTACAGCAATTTTTTTTTTATCTCACATATTCATTAACAAAGAAATACTTTTTTCCCTCAGAGAAGAAAATTCCAAGTATATTCTTTTAATGTTACGAACATATTATATCAACATATTATATTTGCTTTTATCAATCACATAAATAAAATCATTACTCATATTTTCAAGCATTGGTAGGTACTATTACCGCTAGGATCAAGCATTCCCTGCATTGAAATGAATCAACGAATATAAATCTTGTTATCATTTATAAAGTTTTTACTTTTACTCATTTTTTTCATAGTTTAAGCCTTACAATAAATTTGTTTTGAAACTGGATACGAAATAATAATAGTTATTAATATTAATACAAAAAAAATATAATGAATCAACAATTTTTACGTCAGGAGTCATTGCTATTCATCAAACATGTCTGATTAGTCAATCGTGGGACGAATTTTGGTTGACCGCAAGGGAAACTGGAAAATACGTGTACATTGAATTGTAATATAATACTAATACTAACTATCTAATGAGATCATAAAATGGAAGCATTAAACATTTATTTTTTTTATTTCCTTAAATATCTTAAGTAAAATATTGTAGCCATGAGGAAGCCCACATGACCTAGTCATATCAATTGATTCGTATTGTATCACTCGCAACTTGCCGCAGGAGTGAGAGACAGAGAAGTACTCGAGCTTTAAACTGATGTGTGATTTTTACTTTTTTACAATGGGAGAATAAGTTCATGATTCGTGTAATAAGTACTCAATAGAGTACCTTAACTAGGTAATCATTTTTACAACAATTAGAAAATTGAATACGAGTGCTTACCTATTTATTTATGATAGTGAATGACTTGATGCAACCCAAAAAAATATTACATTAACATACAATTATGAATATTTCAAATATGAATTACATATTATTATGTTAGAAGTATCGATTTGTTAATAGTTTACACGATATAAAGTTGGAGAACGTTTTGGAGACCAATAAAAGCTGCGCATTTGCATGCACGCCTCAAGAACACTTCTCCGTCGTGGATATCTCGAAGATAAGATCGCAGACTGGCGGCTGCATATGAGCGCATGCATTCAGAACCTCCGCGAAGACTTAGCGCTTAGATTTATCTATACCGTGCATGCTATCACGAACGAAGAATATTTGTTCTTCCGGAAAATTGATGAGAACTACGGCATAGATTGCATCAAATTGAGTTCAGTTAACTGTAAATAATATATTCAGTTCTCTGCATAATAATAACATTATCTATATTGAGCACTTAATCAATTATGTTATAACTGCTTTTGGAGAGGAATCCATGGAGAACTGTTAATATTTTATAAATCAAGATAGAAAGCACTCATTTTTTTTTTATAAAATTATCAATGCTAATTTTCGAGAATAAAAATCAATTAACTTGCTCCGGTAGGGCGGCTCTCGTGGTGCAGTGCGTAAGACGCTGGCCTTCCACCCGAGAGTTCTGGGTTTGATTGCCAGTGAGGACACAATATTTATGTGATGCTAAACCTGGGCCTTTGTAATTGTACAAAATTACTAATAAACACCTTGTACGAAAAAGCAAAGACATGGTTATTAATAATTCTAAAAAAAAATGTTCCGGTAAGGTACGAGATCCGACTTTTCTCATTTGCTCTTTTTTATTACACGTCGTTATCTGAGTCTTCTCGGAATATGGGACCAGGTATTTTTTTAACCATGTACGATCCATATTAATATAGGCCTCCACAGATTGGAAGTTTGTATTAACAGATTTGCGTTTTTACGAGAAACAGATGTTAGCCATTCTCTGACTCCAAACACACATTGAAGAATAATGTGCATTTGCCAGACCCAATTTAAACTAAAAATATTTATTAAAACGTAATAATAATATTTTTTCTGCGTTGCACCCAACTCCTTGTTATTAGACCGTCAGAGACCAGTTTCAACGTAATCCTTGAAGGAGGGTTAATTTGGTAGATATACATAATAATAATATAGTATTTTTAAGTTATAACTTATCATTTACTTTTCCACTTAAATAGACATAATATTGTATTTGTTCAGTCGATTTCAATATTTTTTGTAATAGCAATACTAAATTAAATGCTGTTTGTTGTTATGAATATTCAATGAAGACTGTTTTATCTGTTGAATAAATAATGAATGAATATCGAATGAATCTTTGTTCTACGCTTTTTCTCATTTTTTTTTAAAAAAAGAACAGTAAGTACTATAATATTATATCAGTATATTTTTTAATAGGTAGCCAAGTGCAAAATAACTATTTATTATTTATACCTGAGCTGTTAATCCGATTTAGTATTATTTTGTAAATATATAAATCACAATGGTCTAGCTGGGAACAACAATATTTTTAGATTACGAAACATCGATAAATTTTTCAATGTAGCGTAGAAATTCCGGGCTAAAATTAATATTAAATGTGTACCGAAAGGCTCGCATATACTGGTAAGAGGTCTCCATGTCCTTTGGCGTAGGGTTTCTAATATTTCTGTTAGAGCTTATAAGGGATGCCTCATAAATTATTGACACTACACGCTGCCTGACAGGCCAGCCGTATATGTTTGCTTTCCTATGTATTGCAAAGGAAACAAACACACTGGGGATAATATATTCCACTGGCTTAACTTTAGAATTATGTTTTCAAAGTGACCGAAGATAATAATTGAATTGAAACTTGGGTTGGGATTATCAACATATTGTATTAATCAGTATTGCTTGTTTTACTGAACGGATCAAATATTATTGTTAAGTTTGCAACAGTGTCCAGTTAGTAGAGTAAAAATGGCAATCGTAGGTCATCGGTTCAATGTAGCAGTATTTAAAAGGTTAAACCAAGTCCAATCCGATAGTTTAACTGACAATTTTTATTCAAATATTTATTTTATTCAAAATTTAATAATGTTATTATTAACTATCGGTTTTTGTGTTTAGTCAAAAACAAGGCAATTTGAAAATATTTCATGTACGACCTACTAGTTTAAATTATCGCAATTAAGGAGGCCCGTAGTTTAATTGGTTAAAGCATATTGGCGCAATACCAGTGAATATACGGGTTCAAATCCATCTATGGTGTTTTTAATTTATGTACTTAAGTATGTTAAATCAGTCGGAAGCCAACAGCGGTGGAGTGAGGCTGTACAACTTCGCTTGCGTATTCGGGACGCTATTCGCCTGGTTACTCGCGAACGGTTATAAATACGGGATACAACAAAAATAATATTGTTTGTAAATGAATTTGACAATAAACTCAACATGTGTGGTCCCATGTGATTTTGACAATCAGTGCCAGTGCTTGAGAAAAAGTGAAAAATATTTATTGTTGCACGGATAGTGCACTTTGTGCGGGGAGTGCGTCAAACGCTGTGAAGCGAGGGGTTGTCCACACTGTTTTTTGTTCACACTGTTGCGCGAATTCCAAGACCGCGTGAACGGCAAAAGCAATAAAATGGAAAACACCACGATGGAAGTGAATGAAACCAAAAAAACGAAGAAGAAAAGAAACGATGATGAAGAGGAAGTGGTTGGAGAAAAAGAAGAAGAATGGCAGACGGTGAACTCTGGAAAAAAACCCAGAAGAGACTCTGGGGTCACTCCAAAGGGAAACCAAAACATCGTCATGATAGCGACGGGAAGTAAAATTCCATTAAAATTGAAAATAGCGCAGATGCTGCATAAGGCAGGAGTAAAAGTACAGAAAATTTACAATAAAAATTTAAAGACGTACATCCAAGTAGAAGACGAAAAAGAAGCAGATAAAGTGAAACAAGCTGGAGAACTCAAAGATCTCGGTTTTGTGACCAAAGAGAATGACTCCTGCTCTTATGGAGTAATAAGAAAAGTCGATATTGATATGGACCTCCAAGAACTGCAAATGAAAATCAAAAGTGATGCAAAAGTAATCAACCTTAAGAGGTTGACAAGAAAAGGTGATACAGGAGAGCTGACAAAGACCTCGTCAGTCAGTATTAAATTTGGGGAGAAAATATTGCCGAGAACAATTTACATATATGGAGTCTCTTTTGCTGTAGAACCGTATGTATTCAGGGTTATGCAATGCTACAAATGCTGGCGATATGGGCATATCGCGAACAATTGCGGACGTACAGTAGAAACGTGCCCTAAGTGTGGTGAAAACCACAAAACCTGCGAAAAAAATGAGGAAATTACGTGCATCAACTGCAAAGGTAACCACGCGGCAAACAGCCAAAAATGCCCAAAGTGGCAAGAGGAAAAGAATTGCAAAGAAGCAATGAAAAAAATGAACATACCTTTCAAGGAAGCAAAAAAAAATATGTTAAATAATAGCTATGCTGACATATTAAAACAAAAAAAAATCGTAGGAAGAGATGAAAGCGAAACAATTCAAAAAACTAAGGAAAACAAAAAGAAAGAAGAAGCGGTGGTAGAAGCTTCAGGCTCAACAATAATATCTACAGGTAGTAGCGTAAAGCCTACAAAAAATAAGAAAAATTCAAAGGGGAAGACAGAGGTTAACGCGATGGGAGAAATTATGAAAGTCTTGCTGAAAGGGGGAGACTGGCAGCAGATCATTAAACAACTAATAATTAAAGCAGTGGACTGGGTATGCAAACAATTCAAAGAAGGACACTTAAAGGAAATTCTAGGGGAGGTTCTGGAGCAAAATGGATAATAAAAAACAAATTAGGATTTTACAATGGAATGCCAGAAGTATGAAGCAAAAAAAGGATGATATAGAACTCTAAATTTCAATAGCATTAATCTCAGAGACTTGGCTGAGGTCTGAATTAGACTATCTGAAATTCAATGATTACACGATGTATCGAAAATACAGAAGGGATGGATACGGAGGAGAGCGATTCTGGTGCATAAAACACTGGCGTCTAAAGAAGAAAGAAAGAAAGACGGAAGAGCTAGACAAAATAATTATAAAGCCATTTAACAGAATAGGAGTGAGGACCTGATCGAAGGATCCCCTTCTAGAAGAGAAGAGGCGATATGACAGCGAGTCGCAGTCAAAGCCTCGGTAAAATCACAAAAAAAAAAAAAAAAAGTATGTTAAATGTAGTTTGTTACATTTTCAAATCTTGTGAATTATTCGTTGAATAAAATAATTATGTATTATAAAAACCTCATACATATCATCATTTATGGGACTACAACCCATTCGAGACTTGGCCTCTTTCAAAAACTTTCTCCATCCTGAACGATCTTGCGCCGACACTCTCCAGATGCTTTGTCAGAGCGTTCTTAAATCTCCTGTGGCGCCGTCCAGCCATCTCAATTTCTACCATCTAGGCCACCTTCTCTTACAAAAGTTGCGTACATAGCCCGCCATGCTGTTATATTCTCCGTCATTATATGCACATGGCTGATCCAGCACAGTCTGCATTTTCATATGCGACGTGATCTTTTCACCCCCATAAACTGTGTACTCGGTATACCTTGACCTCAAAATTCCACTTCCTTGAACACCCCCCCCCCTTAAATATTGTTTTTAAATTTAGGTTTCAGAAAAAAACTCTGAAAAAAGCCTTCTGACTGACGTTAAAACAAGTTTAAAATATTGGGTGTGGAGAAATATGAGATAAAAAAGTACGTGTTGCATAATATGCTATTTTCACTAGGTACATAATATTATGTATCACTGTATACATACTATGTACCTAAGGCTGTGAGACATGGCATCTTACTAAGCTTCAAGTGTCTCGGCTTTTGAGCTTTGAGAATCGATGTCTCCGCCGAATCTTAGGGGTACATTGGTACGACCTCGTTACCCGAGATTGTGAGCAGGCACAACAGCCTTCGGTGATTGAAGTAATCACGAAGAGACGCTTTACGTGGCTGAGACACGTATTCCGGATGCCGCCAAATAATGCGGCACTTCGTACCGTTGTGGCTCAGCCTCAAGGGTTCCGTCGCTGTGGCCGGCCCTCCCTCACCTTGCAGCGGTGCTGCAAGAGCGACTTACGTGCTGCAGGTCTGACATGGCGGGAGGCGCAAGAGTTGGCGATGAACCGAGGGAAGTGGCGCCAACTTGTGCTTTCCCTATGCCCCAATGTTGGGACGTGACAGAGTGGAAGAGTATACATTAAAGTTTATCACGTAAAGTAAACGTGGATTCTATATTCGTAATATTTGAGGACACTAGCGCGTTTTGTATTCCTTATATGTTACTGCTTGATAAACCGAACATAGCTTCAGAACCTAGGTCCATAGCGACTGGCTTTCACATTTCTATCTTATTAATATGTACCGTAATTCATCGTTTACGACAGGTGTTTCACTCGCCGTATGATCAAAATACGTGTCACATAATATTTATGTGATAAATACCGACATATTACTCGTATAATAAACTTACTTTATATATTTTTTTTAACTATGGATGATAATTTAAACATACGTTATGAAAGAGCAGTGGCGAAGACGGCCTATTGGACGATTATAACAAATGTACTGACACATTGGTTAAATGTTTTTCTTTATATTATGAACAAAAAATGTTCAAGCATATTCTTACATACCTAACTATAAAATTATATTTTAAATATTTTTTAACAGAGATAAATCAATGATCATTCTTATTTCTGTAAGTAGGTTTATTCGTCTATATCCATAAAATTATATGATCCGATTACAGATTTAAAATTTTCATTTTATTTAAACCTGTCGTTAGTTACTATATTATATTCTTCTTTTCTTTTGACCATGTCCAATCCTAATAATATCATCATATGGGATTCCACAGAGTGGGAGGTTTGTATTAATAGATTTGTGTTTTTACGATAAATGGATGTTAACCACTTGCTCAACCTATTACCATGTCCATACTCTGACTCTAAACACAATATGAGTGAATTTGCCAGATCCAGGATTCGAACCTGGAATCCACGACATTATAAGCCGCTCGCCAACGTAGGCATTGTATCTGTACTCTCATTAAAATATTTAAAATCCACCTTTATAGTGTAAGATTTTCTTGAACGTAGCTTTTTTTAAATAGTTCAATACTTTCATTAATAATTTACTAAGAAAACATTTTTTTGTTAGAATGTGTCGAAATAAAAAATGAAACATAACAAAATGCAGGAAATTTTCAGTGTAGCCATACGCAAAACAGTGAACGTGCGAATTTGTCTTCTTTCTGTTAAATATTTTTGGAAAACAAATAGTCTAATTGCATTTTTCGCCGCAGTTCACGTCGGCGCTCATGTCAGTCGCACCAGCGCAGTGTGCGAGTGGACACGGAAGCTTTACTTCCATTCAAATTACATGCATGTCCCAGCTCCCACGCAAAATCGATGGAATTTGTTCCTGTCGCTATTCGTTTACATGAAGGTCTACATCAGTGATGCACAATAAGGATGCATCTTTACATACCGACGGGAAACATGTAAATAATTGTAGCTCAATTTAAAAAGCGCTTCAGAGAGTATTATACTAGCCATTAGTTAAAAATTATCGTAATTAAGTATGGTAACTTTAGCATAGTGCGTGGGCGCGAAATCCGAGGGACGCAGTTTCGATTCCTGCGGAAGTGTCTTACTTTTTTCAAAAAGATTTTTTCTATTGATTAAAGTTTTCTCAGAAGTGCTTTCAAAATTATGTGTGTTAAATAATTGTCGTAGAGCATTGAGATCAAACATGACGGGTTGTTCTTGGAACATTTTACGATCACCTATTTTTGAATCATTTAGAATTATTCTATATAAAAATATTAAATACCATTGTATTTTTAATTTATCTATCTACCTATTTTCGTCTGTCTTTCTCTTGTTTTTCGGTAGTTTTTATTACGTATTTTTTGGCTTGATCTCAATGCTATATGGCCAATTGTCTTCTATACAACAGCTCACGGTGAACTGCATACTACAATTGTTGAATACGACACCGACTAAATAATATACCTCAACAACAAAAAAAAAACCTTACCGTATCTACTTTATAATATAATAAGAAAATATAAGCTATCTATAAAATAATATAATGATCTGCACCCATTGGCGTTCCGTTTGGCTATCATGCTTTTTGTCCCGCTACAAGAGATGCAAATTTCGTAGTAACAGTACATTATAATAATATTTTTGGGTAGCCCAGTACTTGAAACATAGGGTTCTTGTAAGAACCTACTTTTTGTTAATGATTATATTGGTTTGAAATCTCCCACTATCTACATATCTAATGAAAAATGAACGAAAATGAATAAAAATGAGTCTCGTCGATCTACGTTTTAAGATAATGAAACTAAATCAATATATTTCGTTTTTCACGTGTAACGAAGTGGGGTATGGGATACTATATAAGTATGTCAATAACAATATGTAGTCTCAGCCATCTCACTTATGCTGACATTAAGTTGAATCTTCTAAATGTGTATGTAATGAATTAATAAACATTATTTTTTTTATTAAAGGAAACAAATACATAGTTATATTGATTATAAATATTTATAAAATATATTAGATTGTTGCAACAGGAATGTTTCCATATTTAAATTATAATATAGCAAACCCTAACAAGATAGTAATTAAATAAAATAAAAAAGAGAATATCGAATAATTTTATTATGAAGGAAAAAGTAACATTTTTATAATATATAATACAATGTGTGTGTGTATGTATTAAATATTGAATACATACATATGAATAATGTAAGAGAGAATAGAAAAAAGGATAGTGAAAAGAAATACATTTTTAAATTCGATTAGTGTCGGCTATACAATATTTTGGAGATAGTGAAATACATTTTACTTCCAGTGTGGTCCATAAAAAATATAAAACTAATAGGTACGAAGTAAACACTACTGTTAAAAAGGTTATGCATTACTGCCCTACATATTTTAAAGTACTCCGTACAATTGGTGCGGACGTGGCATGATTATTTTACATTTGTACGAATCGACATACAACATGAATTTGTATACGAAAAATAAATATTAACACGAATTATGTACCTACTACATTTTGCACATAATAACATAAGTACCTACTACGGTTTTGATATTATTGCATAAATATGTTGTGTAATTGAGTGCATTTTAGTGCTTTAATAATATCCTCAAAAATTACCTGTCAACCTATGTGTGTTATTATTGATCACGAATGCATGTGAAATGTAAACCAATAGTATAAAGCATAGTGCAGGAAAATGCACACTTCCCCGCAAATAAATTATACAATTTTTGTTGAAAAAGTTTGGACAGTTCATAGACATGATTTATTTAAAACAAAACAAAATTTTAGTATTAATATACTTATAAGCAAAAATACTTTATAGAGAAGAAGCATGAAGATATGAAAGTTAAACTAAAAACGATTTTCATATAAATTCTGTAGGTTCAGAAGGCATTCATTTTTTTTATAAAGAATGAAAAACTCACTTCATCGAATTCGAAAGGGATACCATAGTAGACTAAATCTTGTAGAAGAATATTTCTTCAACATCTTTGTAAAAAATGATTATTATAATAATGCTTATCTGTCAATGTGTATATGTCAATAGCTAGAACTGAAAAAATATAGGTATTTGATATTAATATAAATACATTTGCATATTTTCTCAGATTTATTTCGTATCATTAAATGTCATTTCAGGCCTTTCCAGCCTTTCCACGTATAACGACGTACACTAAAGACATCAGAATTCATCAATTAAACATCAATAATCCACTGTACACAATGGAATTTAACAAAATCACTATAGATGTCGTTAGATTTTAAAATACGAAATAAAACAATATATTTTAAGTCATTGCAGTTAATATTATATTCCAGTAAATACATCAACCAGTAACCTATAAAATGTAATGTGTTTAACGATATACCATCTCAATATCTATAATAGTGTAAGTAGTAAAATAAAAAAAGTGTCAAATACATCATTGGTTGGGCCAAATATGCTAGCTCTCATTTCTTTCTTCCCACCTACTTCCAAATCCCTTATTTATTATTGTTACAAGACCAGACTACGAGCAATTACGGGTCATCAGGCGACCGTGACTAAATAAAATGGAGTTAGCTCGAGTGAGCTCAACATAAAAGTCAGTGTCTGGAATCTGTATAACCCCCTCCTCCCCCTAGATCTGTAATCCACTAACCAGCATCACCCTCAAATTACAGTCCACTGCTAAAAGCCACCAATAATTGAATCGTCGAATATTTGCCATTACCGATTTATGTCAGTAAATATGAGAAAATAAAATTATGTATTGTATTTACCTGCTAAATATGAAATAAACATGGTTTTATTGTATTTTTTTTTCTTAAGTAAAATAAGTCGCCAGAGCGGTTTCTGTGACTCGACGACTCAATTCTGCTATGGAAAAAAAACTTAACATTTCCTTTCAAACCTTTTACGTTTACGTATGAAAATATAAAATTTATAATTTCATTAATCTCAAATACTCTCTTATTATAACACAAAATTATATTCCTCATAATAATGCTGCTAAAGAACATTTTATTACCTATGCATATTCAAGCAGATTTTCCAAAACCTTCGACTGTAAATATAAAGGTAAAAGGAGGAAAATTCGTGAAACACAAATTGCAGTGAAACGAGCCAAATAAGCTATGAGACAGGTGGAGCGATCCGGTTCTGTCAACAGTTTCGCATCAACAAACGGCTCGGACAGCGTTATGTACTGACAAATTACATTTCCTCGTCCTAAAGACAACAACGCTGCTACATCTTGTACTTGCAGAAGTTGGCGACACGACTAACTCTGCTTGGTTGAGATCAAACAGACTACACTATATTATTATCTATGTTATATGTACGGTTTTCTAGGGAGTCTACTTATATTTAAACGATTTGACTTTATCACCCAAGTTACCACGTTGACTCATACAAGATTATGGTAAACTTTAAAAAATAAGTATATTGACAAATAAAATGTAGTATTATGGTTGGATATAGCACATTGTAAGAATCTGGTTAAATTGATTAAGAATAATAATTTACTTTAGTATCTAGTTTACTCGTGTACTACTTGACACCATTTGTAAAGAATTGATTCGAAATGCGTGCAATGTAATGGATAAAGAGAGCAAGTCGGGACGTGATCGTAACAGGTAAATACAGTGAATAAAAATAAATTAAAGTTGACGATATTTTGATCCCATAGAAAGCGTCATTTTATTTGCAGATACATGACTAATGATGTCATTGCAGCAGTATTGTGAGTTAAATTTGAAAGGTATTCCCGATTCGCTACTTTCAAATTCATTTTACGTTGTCTGCCCATTTCTTTCGGGGCGTCTCAATCACCAAGTGCACACTGAGTTTGCTTCATAAACATTATGGAGATCTATTTATAGATCCATACTAGCAAATAACGTCACTTGCGAATCTGAATCTTTTCTCTCTCAAGATATAAGATATCTTGGACTTAAATAATATATAATACGCAAAAAAACTCCTACATGCATACATACATAATAGTATATAACACTAAAATCTGTACCTCAGATTCAAATTTTTTTAAAAATAACAATGGAAATAAACTTATCGTTGGCACAAAAACGTATCTCATTGTTATTACAAGCGTACATAAGACTTTAAAATATAATAAATAAAAATATTCAGATTATAGATTTATAACTTTGATATTGAAACCAATAGTACATAATCAATTCATTTAAGCCATCTCCGAATCTGCACAATAGATTTTAAATATTTTTTTCTATGGCTATCATTAAATTTCAACTACACTTAAAACGTTCTGCAATCGCAATCATCTTTCTTAAAAACAAAAAATTATCTCAGTATTATTTGTATTCCATTTTTTAAAACATACATAATATTATACTCTGATAAATTTAAACGATAAATAAAAATCGCCAGCGCTAGATTTCTAGTATGGAAAATTAAAATTGGAGGAAGTCAAGACCCGCCAATGGTTATTATAGTACCATACATGAATCTTATTAATATATTCAATACTATTACAATTTATCATTATTTTTAACCATTAAATTTTATTTTACTACATTTGAGTCGCCTAGAGTCATAACTCACATTTTGCAATTTTGTCATTATATAAGGAAATAATTACAAGATAAAAAGAACTTTTTATAAACGACGTTTTTTAATTTTCTGTTGAATCATATAAACTTGACAATTTTATTCATATTCAATTCAATTCAATTCTTCAATACTTTTTTTGTACTTGATAGGAATACTGAATAAAATAATATAAAATACTGAAATGTCATTTTGACATTTCATATTGATTTCTATAGTAACGCACGTATATATTAATAATTTAGTTGCTAGGACCCCCTTAGCAACCAATAATTTGTTTTACTTTATACGAATTTTTTTCCGAAACATACAAAACAGAATTAACTGAAAATGAATTTAATTCAGCTTAAAGATGGCCAAAAGTATTAAAATAATGCATTGTCGTCGTGTTCTGATATATTCTAAAAGTTTCTAATGTCTAGCTAGTCGGGAAGTTGGTTAAAAATCTTCAATCGTCTAATACAAATCTTGGACAAACAAGAAAAAATTTGTACTGGACACACAAGAAAAAATCTGTACCGGACAAACAAGATTACGAGCTAATAAAAACGTAGTAAAATAGTTGGCTATCAAAAGTCATTTTAAACCATGTGAAAAATCATTGAAAAAGTTGAGTGTTGGTGTCGTAACTCTCATTTTTCAATGAATAATATGAGTTTTGTCATCAAGGTTTTTTAACCAATCAAGGAGCTCTATTTCTCACAGTGTGTTGTGTGTGTGTAGCCTTAGAGGTATTTAAACAATGTAAATCGACTCACTCAGTCGTCAATGCTGCAGTGGTTTTTTTGCGATTATTTCAAAACTCCATTTTTCGAATATGTGAGTTATGACTCCAGGCAACTCATTTACTTTCTCTGTATAATTCTGCTATATTATGTCATTATATTTCTTATATATTGTAGTAAATTTTAAATCACTTTGAAAAATACATGATAATATTCAAACCCGGTACCGGCGTTTGGTACTTCACCACTCTGCCAAACATACTAAATTATAATCAGATTAGCTAGTGTTCATTGTAAGTTATATAAGATAATATTATGTGTGTGCAAAGATTTTACTATTTGTCTAAGTCGGGTGAGCTTTAGTATCCAGGCGTCGACTTTAGCGTCTAGTGACGCCGCGACGCTCTGAAAGCACCCCGTGAATTATACGCACAACCTCAGGCGTTTGCTTGTTTACCCAAACTGGATATTATGTTTGTAAACTAAAGCCCGAGTTATCAGTCTAGGTACAAGTTTCATACAAAGTGCACTCCGGTCTGTATGGAGATCATGGCTAAAGTTTAAATGATAAACGGACCCTTGGCTAGGAATTAATTAAATTGAGATATTTTAAAGCAATTATAATAATACATTAACATTATGTTATGTTCCTCAGAAGTTTATAACTGTCTGAATATAAAACTGGTTTTCCACGAAGAATGAAATGTTAATTAAATTTGTTGAATATTTAATAGACTGTGGAATAGTGGAATAATCACATGAATACCAAAGCTTGTAAAAATCGCATACTAATAATTGTTTTTTGAATTCATTGAGAATCGAACCTGGTATAAGAATTTAGTGCCTTACTATGAGGGTCACTTTCTTGGTTTATGGCTACAAAGTGTCGCTCCCAAAGCTATTTTCATATACTTGAGAGTTTTTGTATTATTTAAAATATAAATTAATACATTTTTTTAACAATTTTCTATAACATATATTTTCTTTGCAATAAATTGAGATTATAAAGATAAAAATAAAGCCATTTTATTGAACATACATAACTTGAAAACACTTCAGATTATATGCCTGCTAGAAAAAATACCAACCTCGATGGGATATAGATTTTTTTTCAAATATGATTATTTCTAGTGGGTATAATATCTGAAGTGTTTTCAAGTTATGTATCTTCAATATATGGAATGTTACATTCTCAAAATCTTGTGAAGTATTCATTTGACTAAAATAAATAGTTTATTAAAAGCCATTTTAATAATAAACCAAAAGTAAAGATCCATTGCCACATTGCGTTTTGTATTGTTTTCTTCCTTTTATTTTATTGTTTGCACTACAACATGTCATTAGGTCAATGACAGTAGTTTAGTAATAGAAGTAAAATAATTACACATACCCAGGCTTTGAATGATAAATATTATTTTGACCTCACCAGGAATCAAACCTTAGCCTAGGTAGAGCTACTGGACTATCAAGGAAGAGTTTCATCAATTTATAATATTACAACACTTAATAGTGAGTTTTTGTGTGAAATGTAGTTCAACGAGTACTCAACCAAAGTAAATCTGTGCTTTTGCAGTA
Source organism: Rhyacophila brunnea (assembly GCF_057557595.1). Lineage (NCBI taxonomy): Eukaryota > Metazoa > Arthropoda > Insecta > Trichoptera > Rhyacophilidae > Rhyacophila > Rhyacophila brunnea. The sequence continues at coordinate 45,883,963 of NW_028233276.1, forward strand.
TATATGTATAAAAAACACAATGTGAAATGGAAAGGTACACAACGTGGAAAAACGACAAAATGAACTAATATAAATATAGGGGCAGACAATAGTACGAGATATTATAATAACAGTCATCAAGTTGATAACCGTTGGAACAAACTCAGTCATACAGTAATACCCAAATAGGATTAAACTACAACGAACTCACTAATTTGAGCGGATTAATTGGCAACGAATAACTAGGGATCACGATGGGTGGTGGGAACTAGGGAAGAACTTCATCTAGCATTTTATCGACCACACCTGATAATGATGTATTACGTAATAACAATAATTAATAAAATAATCCCATGAATTAATTGAAGTTTCAGGGTCTATAATTGGCATCATCATCAGCCTGCTCTCCAAGCTGATTCCACTTCTCTAGGTCGTGTGCGTTACGTTACCACGTATTCCCGCAGAACTTTATCATTTCATCGATCCAGCTGGCTCTAGGTCTACCTTGCGGATGTTTTATACCTCTTGATACCACTGGATGACTAAATTTGTCCAATGACTGTCCATTATTTGAGCTATGTTCCAGCTCAATTCCATTTGAAGTTTTTAGCAAACTCTATTATATCGCAAACCCTTGTCTGTTCCCTTATCCACTCATTCCTTTTTTTGCCTTTTCGTGTTATGCCCAGCATGCACCTCTCCATACCACATTGTGCTACTCTAAGTTTTTGGATCTTTATTTTACTTAGGATCCATGTTTCACACGCATATGTGAATACGGCAAGCACACACTGGTTGTACATTTGATAATATATGGAATCGAATGATTGAGTAACTCTAAAATTGTATTAAATACTTGCAGTTTTTAATGGATGCGGACGATAATAATGTAAAGTGGACCGCAAATGAATTTTCAATATGGAATTATAAATTGCAGGAAATTTAATATTTTTCAACAGTATTATATAGGATAGATAAGAATTTCTTGGCCATTTTTTTATTTAACAACATGCAAGTGTTTCTTATGGTATATTAAATTAATAATCCACAACTTTTTAAGTAACTTCTGTGACTCGTTCATCACACACTTAATAATTTAATTTTAACTCACTAATAATAATTGGTATTGATACCTGTAGGTAACATCAAACATATTTATATATACACACCGTGGATGCTAATACACCGCTATATGTCTGTATCTTTTAGCGCCTTAATTGATGACATAAAGGTCTCTCTAGCTGGCTTCAGAACATTTATCTACCACAGTTACAAGATTCTTTAATACTACACGTACGCATACTAACGTCCATATTATTTTATATTGTTATATCAATATTAAACTTTAATATAAAACGTATATGCTTGGAACCGAGAGAATACAAAGAACATAAATAATTGAATAATCGTGCCATGCATACTGTGTGTCTCTGCAATATACATAACAGTACTAAAACAATTATTCATTTACTATATAAAAAGTTTTAAAAAATAAATATCCCATTTACATTATTCCATATAATATGATGTATTTTTAGGGTCAATTTATACCCTACCATCCAGCATGACCTGGCAGGAAACCATTAATTTATAACTACAATGTATCTTGCAACATAATATTGTTAAAATTGCAAAACAAGCGATTTATGCGAGTCAATCAAATTTCAACAGAAAGCTAATTTAGCAAAATATTTTAATATTTCAATTAATCAATAATATCGCAAATCAATAAATAATGCTATTTAAGTTTGCTATGATATCCACAAAAGTTGTTTGTATGAAAATCAATCTTACTCAATTATTGACACTGCATAATTGTTCAAATTGAAATCAATTGTTTATACTTTACTAAACGAATCATGCATTACACAATAAAGCATGATTATCAAAATATTCCAGTAGTGATAGCAGCATTTTCTATTGTATCGAATCACTATAAAACACTCAGTAGAAGAAATCAACATGGTCTTTCAGCCATCAAAGGTTGAACCGTAAGGTTATCGTTCGCTTTGCCCGATCGATTTCGTAAATCCATCAGAACGCATACTTGTGATTTCACCCAGCTAAATTATAATCTGTAAACTTATCTGTAATAATAATTAAATCAATTTTTATTTGGAAGGAGATTATAAAACCAGGGTTCATTTATTTTCTTTCACCCACCAAATTCTGAGTTATTCATTAGGGAGTCAAACCAACCTACCCTGCCTGTTCCTTATTCCATCTCACTCCAAAATATTTATAAAACTTACAATAAACTTAAATACATTGCTAAATAATAGTAAATACAACACACTACGGTCAAAGTAACTATTAGTGATATAAGATGAAATGAAGACGATGTGTATTCTTGCCCACAATTATTCTTACCCCACATTTCTTCGACTAGTTAATATTGGACGACGCATTGTAGGTAATAGTAAAAAAAATAAAAATTAGAAAAAAACTTTTTTCGATTCAAGCTCGCTGGGAGTTGCACCCATATGCTCTAACCACTGAGCAATGTGTGTCCTATTTAATTGCGACGAAGTTAATTTGTGGGTTTTACAATTCTCACATAACGATTTATAAATTTCGTTATAGTTTGGCAGACGGCATCATTTGTATTTTAAATTAGAGTATTAACGGCCCACGTGCTCGTCGTAGGTCAAAATTGAGTTTTTATTGTATTTTCAAACCATGATCCTGGACACTCCTTAAGCGTTGTAGATAATCTATTTATATAATTTTGAAGCCTTATTATCTTTTATAGATATTTTAAACATTTGATGACTGCATAAAGTATTTTTGTTACATAAAATAGTATTCTTTTAAACCTCTCGCTCTAATGTTTTAGAATATAGTCATATTTCGGTACATAACTGTGCAGTGGTGTTAAGATTTTTTACATTCATTCATTTTTAAACGCATTTATAAAATCATTAGTATAATTTATTACGAGATAATTTTTGTAAAATATTCACGATAAAAAATTATATTGATAATCTCTGTGATCCCAAATTTGACAAGAATTAGGCATTTTATTATTCAAAAAATGGGCAAGATTAACACATTTGAAGATAATTCTAAAGATATTTATTATAAGCTATGTCTTTGACCATTCAAGTGTGATAAACATCTTATGAATAATGATTGCTTTATAATAATTATTGACCTAAGAATAAGGTAGTGTTTTTTTGAAATACGCCATTTCTTTTATTCCCCAGTGGTTAAGCTACAACCTACGGCCGTAGCCATAAATTGACAAACTATAATTGAAGTAGGGAGTAAAATGATATTGACGCGCGTGTTTGAACATGTACCATTAAAAAAAATCGGTTAGGTTAAACACATACTATGTATTTTTAAACATCACTGCCAACAAAGTATGTACAGAAATCAACTTTGGGAAATATAAAATAATTCGTAATTTTATTATGGGATTACAGAGTTCACATTTTTGAATATAAAAAAATCAATATAATATTATGCAGGGGAGAATTTTGGAAAATAAAGAATCAAGGTCGTAGTATTGCCACGAATAATTTGTGGGTGAAGAATGTTTATTACACTAAATAATGGGGAATATTGAATGGTTTTAATGTGTATAATAAAGGGTATACGTTCTTTCGGAACTACACACATTTTGATTTTTACCACGTTTTCATTAGCTCGTATTCTTGTTTGTTCGGTACAGATTTTTTCTTGTGTGTCCAGTGTGTCCAGTACATTTTTTTTCTTGTTTGTCCAAGATTTGTATTGGACGATTGAAGATTTTTAACTAACTTTCCGACTAGCTAGACATTTGAAACTTTTAGAATATATCAGAACACGACGACAATGCATTCTTTTAATACTTTTAGCCATTTTTAAGCAGAATTGAATTCATTTTCAGTTAACGCTTTCGCTGCTGAATAGATAATGAGATTTTAATTGCCCCCTTTAAAATGCACGTTAATTACATCGATCGGCCGCCTGGTCATTACGCACCGAGTGCGTCTTCCGCGTCCAAAGTATTAATTGTGTTTTGTATGGAAACTTATTATTACCGGTTGCTAAGAGGGTCCTAGCAAATAAATTATTAATATATACGTGCGTTGCTATGGAAATCAATATGAAATGTCAAAATGACATTTGAATATTCTTTAATATGTATTCAGTATTTTTATCAAGCACAATAAAAAGTTTTTATTAATACATAAAATTGTCAAGTTTATAATATGATTCAACAGAAAATTAAAAAATGTGGTATATAAAAAGTTCTTTTTATCTTGTAATTATTATCATCAAATTCTAAATTTTACTATTCAAAGCTTATAAAACAATTCAAACTAATAAAGTATTTTTTTTTTATTAAACATTTTTTTCTAGCACAAAATATATATAAATACGTGGTAATCCATCTTATCCCGGGTGATGTGTTTTTTAAGTTTATATTTCAATATAAAATATTCCCGACAATGATGATTGCAATATTATAATGTAAATACATTCTATTTAGTTTGAGAGTTTTTATTGATGATTTTAATGAATTATTCATATTTACGGCTGAAGAGTGAATGAAAAATGTTTATTTTTTTCTCCCTCTGAGCCGGACTGATGCCTAAACAAACAGGGCGCAAGATATATTTTGTCCATACTACCCTTACAAAGCGTCATCGTGTTTTATTATTCTGGCTGGTGATTTTCATGTTTGTTGTCTAAGAAAATACGAAATATGCTAGGAGCGTTGTTGTTTTAGTCAATTCAAAAAAGAGATAAAACAAAATAATGCGAAAAACTTACCTTGATAAATTTCTTGGAAACAAATTCATAAGTAATAGAGAGAGGCTGGATAAAGTTATATAAAAATACCCACAGCAATAAGGTTTCCCATGCAAAGTTTTCTCTACGCAAAATATTTAAAAACAAACTTTCTATATTTTGCATTTCGTAAGTTTGTATGTGAAAAAAATCGACCAAGCCAAAGAGTAATCTGCTTATAGAGTATTTTTTCTAATAAGTTATTTAAGCATATGCTTAAAAATGTTTCTTTGAAGCGTATAGCTTAAAAAAATCTTTACTTTCACTAACGTAATGCGTATTTTTATTGTATTGATATAGAGTATGAATATTCAAATAAATTGAAAATTCATCTGAATGAATTGTAGAAAATTAATACTATTGACTGAGGTTGATAGAGTTTGAACTTAAATTCTAATGTGGCTAGTAAGTAGGTACCTACATTCTGTTAATTAATACCTATTTTTTCTTAAAGCCTACCATTTTGTATCACAGTTGACGCATTCAGTTAAACGATTGTGCATTATACCTTAACATTGTTTATGTTATTTACAATAATATATTAGTGAAATTTCTCATTACATAATTATATTAAGTTTACAACACTTTACCTAGCCTTTATGAGTAATGGAACTGTATGTATTCGCTGAATTTATTATTAGTAAGTACTTAATGTATCGAAAACGACATTTTGTCCTTACATAATGCCGCCACACCCATGCGGATTCCAATTTCATTAGACAGGCTGCTATCATCGTAAATTGTGGCGCCTAAGTATTTGAACCTGGGCACCAGCTCGACCGCCAGAGCATAAACCCAAAGAACTGTGTGTACAGCTGTGAGCCATGGCATCTTACCAAACTTTAAACATTTTGACTTTTGAGCTTTGAGAATCGATTTCTCCGCCAAATCTTAGAGCTACATTGGCACGACCACCATACAAATACTTTCATCATCGGACACGGCATCCTTTGGTGATTGAAGGGTGTCCGGAAATTTTCAATATACAGTTCGCCGTATCACACTTCATCGTGAAATGTTGTATCGGAAATATATATGGTCGTATATTATAGACCGTCCAACCTCTTTGGGCCGTATAGTACTGAAATAAATTTCATGTCTAAATAAAACACGGTTCTTGTCGGTTTACAGGAAACCTGAAATTTTGATAATAGCCGATATACTGAATTATTTGTAAGGTTAGGTAGGTTAAGTTAGATTAGGTTAGGTTAGGATAGGTTTTTATTCTTTGAAAGAACGTTATTGTCTGCTCATGTAATGTAATGCTCCACGAACAACGCGTAATATTGTCATCCCGGTGCTATAAAGCTCACGGCGAACTGTGCTACGGTGAAATGTAATACGTACAATTTACGTGTAACCGTTAGAAGTAATCACGAAGAGAAGCTTCACGTAGTTGGAACATGACGTGTTGGGAGGCGCAAGACGTAGCGATAGACCGAGGGAAATGATATGATCTTGTGCGGTGAAGTGAGCAAGAAAATAAATATTGTATCTACTACGTTATTTCTAAACACAAAATTCAAATTTCCAACATTGTAATACTTGCTCATTAAATTAGTAATAAGGTTTTCACATTAATTTATTATTTTTATATTAATCTAACATGTAAAATTAATATTTGTTTGTTTGTTTGTTTGTTCGCTTTTTATGCGCTGCCATACCGTTCATCCGATTACTATAAAACTTTGTCAACTTATTGCTTGCACTTGCGCAAAGAGTATAGGCTATACTAATATATAAAAATGAATGTCTGTCTGTCTGTCTGTCTGTCCCGTATGCGTTCCTATACCATTCATCCGATTGCGATGAAATTTTGGTAAGTGGTTGTATGCACACCCATGAAGGTTTCTGAATTAGAAAAATCATCATTTTCTTCTTTTTCTTCATTCTATTTTCTTTTATTCGTATGGTTCCTATACCATTCATCCGATTGCGACTAAACTTTTGTCAGTTGTTGTACGCATACCCGCAAAAGGTTTCTGAATTAGTATGTACTAGCAGAGCCAGCTGGCGGTCGCCAGTCTATCCTGTCCGACTGTACTGTCATTGCCTACGCAGACGATGCGCTGCTGCTGGTCGAGGCCGACAGCAGGGCGAAGATTGAGAGCACCGTTGGCGAAGCTTTAGCATCAATTGAGGCTTGGGGTAGATTAACTAGACTATCATTCGCACCTTCCAAGACAGAAGCCATTGTCCTTAAAGGACCGAGACGACTTAGCTGTTCGAGACTACCCACAGTCCGATTCGGTGACACGAGAGTGAAAGTGTCGAAGATCGTCACCTATCTAGGCGTCAAAATGGACACAATGTTAAATTTCCTACACCATGCCGAAACCCAAGTCCACAAGGCTGGGGTGGCCTTCCAGAGGATCGGCCGCATGGCTGGTGAAGGATGGGGCTTAAAAGTAAGGGCGCTCAAGATCGCCTACGGCGCCATTTTTATGGGAATCGCGGCTTATGCCGCCAGTGCTTGGTGCCCGCGCATTCCCAAAAGTGTCAAACTTAGAATCTCTCTTTTAAGAGGACAGCGCATCGCGCTTCTGTCCATTACCAAGGCCTACCGTACTACCTCAACTGACGCGCTCCCGGTCCTGGCCGGCATTCTCCCACTTGACCTGCATATTCAGGTCAGCGGCGCTTCAATATTGCTCCTCAAGGGCGAGGAGGCCGACGTTGGTGATTTTCACCTCGTCCCTCCCCCTCGGCTAGCTGGCGAAGGAGTAGCATTATTGAGGCGCAGAATCAGACTCATGTCGCTTAACGCGGCCATTACGACCTGGCAGCGAAAGTGGGACGAATCGACCAAGGGCCGGCACACATATACGTTTTTTCCAAACATACAGTGGCGAATGGAGATAACCAAATATCTGACTCCAGACCATTACACCAGTCAATTTGTGACTGGTCATGGTGGATTCGCTGGCAAGCTCTTCGAGCTTGGACTTGTAAGCCGTCCGACATGTCCGTGCGGAGGGGAAATACAGGATGCCAACCACATCTTATGGGAGTGTCTGAGTATGTGCTCCGAACGGGAGGAAATGCTCAGGTCGGTCCAACCAGCTGTTGGACCCATCGGCCCGTCCGACCTGGTTGCTACTAAGGCCAATTATCTTGCTTTCAAAAAATTTGCGGCGTCTTACTACGGGCGTGAAGATCTCTTCACATAAATTTTGCTGCCTGTATGATTAGCTTCGTTCTTTAATTTAATAAACAAGTAGGTTCATTTTCTTTTTAGTAATTTCCATGTGCTTTTTCTCTCCCTGGCACTTTGCATTAGAGTAAACTCAGTAAACTCAGTCAGAGCTCACTTTGAGCGTAGCAATCTAAGTCTTGGGCATCTTCTCCCAGGACACTCCCAGGCCAATTCTTAGATGCTTCACATCACCAATTGATGGGTCCCGTGATACTCTCGATTAAGACCGAGGGTGGTACGGGGCGGGTTTGGTGGAGGGAGTTTAACTTCAATATAGTCTATCTCGCTAGGTCTTGCAGACGGTTTGGCGTCCTAATGACATGGAGTTGGATTTTAATATAATTGTAAAGTATGTATCATCATCATCAGGGGAGCGACAATCCGGTGTGGGTCTTAGCCTCCTCCAACAACTCCCTCCACCTGTCCCTATCCAGTGTGGCCGCTTTCCAATTCGGAACCCCCAGAATACGGCAGTCACTGGCAGCTCCATCCAACCAGCGAATCTTTGGCCCGCCTCTTTTTAAGTATGTTTAGACGGCGCCATAGTTTTCCCTTCGGGATGGATTTTTATTAACCTCAGACAGTTTGACATTTCGCTGATTTATCAGTTTTACGATTTGCATGTTATCACTGCCAATAGAAATTTGGAGTCATATGCGTAGTCTATTCTGGAGTCTGGCCTTCAAAATATCATCTGAAACCACTTCAGGCTGATAGGCCTAGCAAAACAGTTGTCAATCACCGATTGCTAACACTGACATTTTAATTTTAATACAATATATGTGTAGGTATGTGCATTTAAATATGATAAATAATTCGACATCTCAATCATTCGAAGATACAGAAATATATGTGATTATCATAAATAGCAATCCAATATAACGTGAATATTAATATCTTTCGGGTCTCATATACATAATAGAAAAAGGTCAGCACAAAAAATAAATTTAAACATTATTTTGTTTAATTGCTGTCTATAAAAAATAAATGCTTGCAGCCATAGAATAATATTTTAAAAAAATCAAAGTTTGAATTAAAAATTAATCTTAAACAATATAGTTTCTCGTGCGGGACATTCATATCGAGACAAATGTCGATAAATAATAAAGCAAAACATATTATATCTGGGAGGAATAGACCAATTCTGATATGAATAGGAATTAATAAGACCTAAAGATGTGGAATCAGCCTAAAGAGGCCTTCATCTAGCAGTGGCTTGATCTTGGTTGATGATGATAATAACAATATTATGAATGGGTAAACATAATATCAGCAATTTTGATAAATATAGCAATTCATATGACCGACAGAAATACAAACAACTTAGAGAGGCCTTCATCCACCAGTGAATTGATTCAAGCTCATGATGATAATGGCATTATTAATAGATATAATATATTATCACCAATTTTGATAAATACAGCAAATCAAATGACTGAAAGGAGTATAATCAGGCAATGGGAGGCCTTTATCCAGCAGTGAATAGGTTCAGGACAATGATGATAAGGACGATATAAATAGGTATAATATCACAAATTCTTTAGTAGAGTTATAGTTATAGTAGTTAGATATTAAAATACTATAATATTATCACCCGTTATAATAAAAATGATGTCTTTCATAATGATTTAAATTTGTTTCATTCTTTGCAATGATTCACATTAAGCATAAACAATTAGTACTATTGTATTAGCTTCAAATATATTTCAGTAAGTATACAATTAAAAAATAGTGTGTGAATAGCCACAAAGAAGTATTTAAAAAAAAATCAAATTTTGAATGCAATTACGTTATCTATGGAATAATTCCAGTGGGGTTCAGACAATGCAAGGATTTCGAATCGTTCCAAAATTATAGTTTTTTCACCGTAAAAAAAAATAAGCGCGCCAATGTGTACATGGTGACATTTGAATAAAAATAATTAGTTCAATCTGTCAATAAAGGATTAGAAGATATTACGCGACGAACATGTAATTTGCATAAAATATTTCGAAGTAGGTATGTATGTGACGTTTATTTATCACAAATTTGTTACCATGACAACACTTAGAAATTTTTGTTTATTACCATAGCAACGCCATAAAATATTTCAAGATATGTATGTGACGTTTGTTTATTATAAATTTGTTACCATGGCAACGCCTAGAAATTTTTGTTTATTACCATAGCAACGCCATAGAATATTTCAAAGTATGTATGCGACGTTTGTTTATTTTAAATTTGTTACCTAGGCAACGCGTAGAAACTTTTGTTTATTACCATAGCAACGCCATAAAATATTTCGAAGTATGTTCTATGTGACGTTTGTTTATTACAAATTTGTTACCTTGGCAACGCCTAGAAATTTTTGTTTATTACCATAGCAACGCCATAAAATATTTCGAAGTATGTTCTATGTGACGTTTCTTTATTATAATTTTTTTACCTTGGCAATTAGGCGTCAACAGTAAATATGGCGATCGTATACGGTATGTAAGAAAATATCGGATATAACCGCCACGTACCTGTAAAATCATGGAAAATTTCTGAAATATGTTTAATTCAATCGGTAGCGCACATTTCGATGTGAAAGTGTAAAAATAACAATAAAATTTTGCTTAATGAGCTGTTGGTGCGTTTTCAAAATCTCTTAGGATAATAATATATAGGAGATGATATAAAATACAAAGTTTTTTGTTTGTTTATTCCATCCAATTTTGATTTTTTTACTACATATTAATACTATCAATGAATAACTTTTGCTTATTTTGGATTTGATTTTAATTTAGTGTTCTTTTGTTTCTGTTTGTTGAACAATAGACAATCGGCTAAAGACAAACAGCAAACGTCAAACGGTACATGTCATTTGCAGTTTATCGTACATTATTATCATCGATGCCGATAAATTTGAGTTTAACGCTATTTTTTTAATTGCTTCGTTAAAAAATATGCCTCCCAAACGTTCGTCACTTAGTAGGTCTACCAGCGCAGCACGTATAAATAAGCGAATTGGAGCTTCTCAAACAAACGAGGAACGAAGCGAGCAATGAAGCAGATCGTTTATGAATCGCTTATTCACGTGCATCAGTTTCAGAAGATCGACATGCCGCAAGAATCAAAAGAGTACGTTTACGTACTACCCAATCGCGCGCATCAGAATCAGACGACCAACATGCAACGAGAATCGAAAGAGAACGTTCTCGAGCCACCCTATTGCGTGCATCAGAATTAGACGACCAACATGCAAGGAGAATCGAAAGAGAACGTTCACGAGCCACCCAATTGCGTGCATCAGAATCAAACGACCAACATGCAACGAGAATAGAAAGAGAACGTTCTCGAGCCACCCTATTGCGTGCATCAGAATTAGACGACCAACATGCAAGGAGAATCGAAAGAGAACGTTCACGAGCCACTCGATCTCGACGAATAGTACATGTTGATTTGAATCTTGCTGCATTCCAATATGATGTTAACTACAATTACAGTTCGCATCCCAGTGTAAATATCGGCGAAATGGATAAGGTGTGTGGGCATTGCGGTTCACTTAAATTCAACAATGAAACACCAGAAATGTGCTGCGCGAATGGCAAAGTTAAATTGCCGACATTGTATCCACCACCTGATCCATTGTTGTCATTGCTTTCGGGCGACTCAACTGATTCCAAACACTTCTTGCAGAACATTCGCAAATAATATAATTCAGCGTTTCAAATGACATCTTTTGGAGCCGACAAAGTTTTCCAAGATCAGTACATGCCTACTTTCAAAATTCAAGGACAAATATATCACCGTGTTGGTTCATTTTTACCGGTTTCCAACGCTGAACATAAATTTCTACAGATCTACTTTATGGTTGACAATGATGCACAAGTTTATCAACGCTGCGATGCAATTGCAGGCACCAAACGCCACATAATATCCTTTTTGCAAACATTTTTCCACCAACACAATGCATTGATAAAATTATTCAAAACTTCAATTGACAACTTACCGGCGGATAACTACGCAATTCAAATACGAGCCGACAAAACACCACGCGGACAGCATGCCGGACGCTACAACACACCTACCATCAATGAAATTGCGATTGTCATAGTTGGCGAAGAACGTGATGCGCGTGATATAATTCTTCAACGACGGAATAATACAATCCAAAGTGTCGCTGAAACACATCGATCTTACGATGCGTTACAGTATCCCATAATGTTTTGGGAGGGGCAGGACGGATATCATTTCAATATTATGCAAACTAATCCAATTACAGGTAACTAAAGATATCTTTATTTCATTTTATCAAATGAAAATATTTTTTTTTTTTAACTTTCAAACATTCATAAATGTACTCGTAATTTACATTTTTCTTATCTTTTGTTTACTGTATTCTTACAGGTAAACAACTCAATAAAAAAGTATCAGCGATGAATTATTATTCATACCACATAATGATACCTCAGAATGGAACAAATCATATTCTGCAATGCCATCATTTATTTCATCAATACGTGGTAGACATGTATGCCAAAATTGAATCAGAACGTTTTTTATTCATTCGCTTAAATCAAACATCGTTGCGTTCAGAAGAATACATTCACTTACGTGATGCAATGTCGAAAGATGGAAATGTTTCCGCGACATTGGCAAAATGGTCATACTTCCAGCAACGTTCAATGGCAGCCCACGGCATATGCATAAATATGCACAAGATTCCATGACATATGTGCGTTCATATGGCCGCCCCGACTTTTTCATCACATTTACATGCAATCCAGCATGGGACGAGATGAAAGAGCTTCTATTACCCGGTCAGCTTCCATCCGATCGACACGATTTGACTGCGCGAATATTCAAACAAAAGCTTACTAAATTGATGGACTTAATTAATATGAAGCATCACATTTATGGTGAAACTCGCTGCTGGATGTATGCAATTGAATGGCAGAAGAGAGGACTTTCACATGCTCATATTGTCATATGGCTCAAAACTAAAATACACGCAGCTCAAATTGATGATGTCATTTGTGCAGAAATTCCTAATCCTGAAGAAGATCCACTGTTGTTCGATATTGTGACGAAAACCATGGTGCATGGACCATGCGGAGCAATGAATCCACAATCTCCTTGCATGGTGAACAATAAATACACGAAAAAGTTTCCTAGAGACTTAGTTCATGAAACACGCACTGGTGATGACGGATATCCACAATACAGACGCCGCAAACCAGAAGATGTAGGTCACACAACAACAATCAGAATGAGAAATGTTGACGTTGAAATCAACAACAGATGGATTGTGCCATATTTTCCTTTGTTATTGAAAACATTCAAAGCTCATATCAACGTCGAATATTGTCATTCCGTTAAATCTATCAAGTATATATGCAAATACGTCAACAAAGGCAGTGATATGGCAGTAGTCAGTATTGATAGACCTGATGAGCGCAATGATGAAGTGAGTCACTTTCAAACAGGTCGATATATCAACAGCAACGAGGCTGTTTGGCGTATTTTGAGTTTCCCAATTCACGGTCGCAATCCCAATATTGTTCATCTCAGTGTTCATCTTGAAAATGGACAAAGAGTATATTTCACGGCAGACACTGCACAAAATGTTGTTGCTGAACCAGCGCATACAACACTTACAGCATTTTTGCATTGTGTGAAGAAGATGTATTTGCCAAGACATTATTGTACGCAGAAGTTCCTAAGTACTATACATGGAATGCTACATCCAAGAAATTCCAACGACGTAAGCAAGGCGTGCGTGTTGAAGGCTATCGAAATCTGTATTTGTCTGACGCATTGGGCCGTATTTACACATTACATCCAAATAATGCCGAGTGTTATTATTTAAGAATGCTGTTGGTTGATGTCAAAGGTCCTACTTTATTTGCATATTTGAGAACGGTTGATGGCGTAGAATGCCAGACGTACAGAGAAGCTTGCCAAAAGCTTCATTTGCTCGAAGATGACCAACAGTGGGAAACGACATTGACGGACGCATGTGCCAGTTGTCATCCGCGACAAATTCGAACATTATTTGCCATCATTTTGACCACATGTTCGCCATCAAACCCGAAAGATTTGTGGGAAAAATTCAGAGAGGATTTAAGCGAAGACATTTTGCACCGTGTTCGTACTGTTAGCAATGACAATTCCATTGAGTTTTCGGAAAATATTTTCAATCAAGCTTTGATCGAAATCGAAGGCATATGCTTAACCATCAACAACAAAGAACTCATTCAACTTGGCATGATTGCGCCACAACGTTCTGCACTTGACCTTTATGATCGCGATTTAGTGAGAGAACAGCAGTACAATGCTAATGATTGAAGCAAACGAACAACTTTTGCTTGCGGAACAAAAATTGGCCTACGACACAATTACTAATGCCATGTCAAATGGCAGAGGTGGTCTGTTCTTCCTTGATGCGCCTGGCGGCACTGGAAAAACGTTTCTTATCAGTTTGTTATTGGCTCACATTCGATCTCAAAATGGAATTGCTTTGGCTCTTGCTTCATCGGGTATTGCGGCTACATTATTAGATGGTGGATGAACAGCGCATTCAGCGCTCAAATTGCCATTGGATATGCATTTCTCGGAAGCTCCAACATGTAACATTTCTAAAGTTTCTGGCATGGCGAAAGTTCTTCAAATTTGCAAGGTCATTGTCTGGGACGAATGCACCATGGCTCATAAGAAATCGCTTGAAGCGCTTGATCGAACTCTTAAAGACTTACGATCAAACGCAAAACCGTTCGGTGGCGCTCTCATTTTATTATCTGGCGACTTTCGACAAACTCTTCCAGTGATACCTACGTCAACACCAGCTGATGAGCTAATTGCTTGCCTCAAATCATCGCATCTTTGGAGACATGTGCGAAAACTCACATTAAATACGAATATGCGCGTACATTTACAGTGCGATGCGTCGGCAGCCACATTTTCAAAACAGTTATTGGACATTGGTGAAGGAAAAGTACCAGTTGATGCTACCACAAAATGTATTTCATTTCCATTGATCTTTTGCGTCGTTGTGCCATCTATCGAACAACTCATTCAGAAAGTTTTTCCACAAATTGTCAGTAATTATAAAAATCATAAATGTCTAGGACGATTTGGCACCGCAAACTGGCCTCCGGCGATTGGCCTCCGGTTATTGGCCGCCGGTACAATCGGACACCGACCCAATTGGCCTCCGGGACGATCGGACGCCGGTACAATCGGCCGCCGGCCCAATTTGACACCGGCCCAACTGGCCGCCGGGAGATTGGACGCCGCACCGCTGAATAAAATGCGCAAAGAAAAAGACCTACGTAACGACTTCGTAGAGAAAGTAGACACGATATTTTAATAAATGCTTCTATCTACTTTGTGGTTGTACCTAATACGTTTTGCGCTTAATATATTTTTAATATGATTGATAATAATTAATATTTATGCTTTATGCTGTTTATAAAAGAAAAGAATTCTTTTTTCGCCAGAACTTGAAGATGTGCATAATTAAGTAATTTATTGTGTATACCTACATATTCATATTAAAAACAACAAATATTAATAATAAATTGGTTAGTTAAAATATTATCTTTCGGCGTTTTCTCGATTTCATGTTATTATAATTGAACTTTATATGTGTATATCACCCGTAAATAAGTATTTTGAAGATTATGAAATTATAAACAATATAAGTAGGTAAACTACTTGAAAGGTATCTACATATTACATTATATATTATGTTGACAAAGCGAATTTGTAACTTTATTGGAAGTTTTAGTCATTTTTATTTAAGTATAGTATATATATGATGTTTATAAAAATAACGGAACTCTTTCCTCGTCTTTCAAAGATATGCACAATTAAATTTACGTATTTTTATTTATATTTATAAATCTGTAGGTTTCCCTATAAAGGGCATAATTAAGTGTATGTTATGCGAAACTCAACTTTACAGAAAGCGAGGAAAAACACCAAATAAAAACAGTAAGTAACCAAAATATATGTATTCGTATGTGGTAATTTTTTTAAGTTTATTAGATATATATGATTTAAAATACAACCATAAAACACTAAAGCTATTGTTATTTATTTCGTCGTGTGTTTTTTTTATTTTTTGCCTGTTTCTAGTTTATTAGTTAAATTGAGCCAGTTTGAATGAAAATAATATTCTTTCAGACTTTTCTTAAATTAAAACAATACATTTTAAAGTGTGTTTTAGGGTAAATAAAAATATCTTTAAATATTTAAGAAAATAGTCTGCTGTAAATATTTCAGTAGGTTGATGGATAAATATGTAAAGTAATCTTACAGTAATTAATAATATTCACTATTTGCTAGGTCATATTTTTATAATAATACTTATATATGAATTTCTTTAACGGTATTAACTCACAGTGAAGCCTTGATGAAAAGACAGTACCTATATTAAATAATAAAATAAAATAAAATAAAACACAATATTATGCAGTGCTAAGCAAAATTGATAAATAAAACGACAATTATAATAATACATTTATTTTCAATGACAACCTATTTTAGACAATACATTTTAATAACATAAAAACAAAATGCAGTTCATAAATACACATCGTATGGGTATTTTATAATCCTACTTATGATATTTAAATAGCATAATATACTTACATATTCATCTCAAAAAACCTCATAAAATGCTTAACAAAATAACATACGAAAACTACACAAAATATTTATTACTTTCCATAAAAATAAAGGAATAAATGGAGGAACCTAATAATACAATATAAGGTACCTTCCTACCCACCTACCTAAAACTTGTAATGTAAATACACTTTTAATTATATATTCTACCTAACCAAATATTTTACTACTTTTCTTAATAACCTCTCAAAAATTCAACATACCTATATATTTGAACGTAAGTAAACTAAACGAATAAATTTTAATGGATTGAAATTTTGTACTATTCCATTTGAGTCGTTTTTTGCGACCCGAGTTTCGCATTTCGGCATCTTCGGGCACTATGTGCATTTACCAAAAGGTAAATACACACTGTCGATGAATACAGTTAATAATTCTTACTTATATAATAAAGTAATACAATAAATTAGGTGAAACTTTATCACCTGCCATTAAGTTCACAATAAAAATATAACAAACAAATTATGAATAGTTGAAGTGTTTGTAAAAAAACCCTACCTTCGCACTAATAATACACTCGATATGAGTATTAATCGTCAAAACATAATAATAGATCATTAGTAAATATAATCAATAAAAATACTTACTACACTCAAGAGGTGTAAAATTGACAATTCTGGGAACATAGCAACGTATTGGGAATTTAACGGAGGTTACTAATGAGATACCTATATCAATGATATCAATCTTGTGAAACAAATATTCGATATTATTCTTACATGCTACTTTTTTTCCACTTCACTTCAAATACTTCAACTATTCATAATTTATTTGTTAATTTTTTATTATTATTTATTGTTATATTTTTTATTGTGATCATTGAATTATTAGGTAGGTGATAAAGTTTTTACCTACTTTATTGTATGAATTTGTTATATAAGTTAAAATTGACTGCATTCGTTGTCAGAGTGCGCATAGTGCTTGAAGATGCCGAAAGGCGAAACTAGGCGTAACTAAACTCGCAAAAACGACTCCCTTGATATGTACTCTCGATCGATAGTATTAATATTATAAAGGGATAAAGCACAAAGATTCATCTTGAATAACAAATGAATCAAACAAAACTAAAGTTCAAATCTCAGAATTATCAACTTAAGGTTATTGCAGAATCAAAGAAATAATATTATCTGTCCTATGTAATATTACTAACAACAGAACCATACTATAGAAAAAAGCGTATGACACAAAATAATTTTAATAATAGAAAAATAGGTACATACTACAAGTTGAGATAATATAATATGCCTGCACATAGTGAATGATGGAAGTTGTCTTATACATTTTTTTACGAATAATGAATTGTGTTTTCAAAGCCGGTTTGGTTCTAAAAGTTATTTATCTGGGGCTTTCCCACGTACCCAGGTATTTCCACAGATAAATTAAAAATAATTTCCTATTACAAACATCGGCTTCCTAGTGATAAATATAATAGGTATTATATATTTCGACGTAGTTACACAAAAAATACAACTCATAAAATATAAATCAATGCTTGGTGAAATGTTTCACCAGTCAATATATTTTTTTTCCTAGATTATTTATTTTCTTAATATACTGTATTTTTGTCCTCTCATAATGTAGCCGAGGTACTGTAATTTCCTGGTTTTAATACTACGTAGAACTTTCGATTTGATTTCGATTGAGAATTTCAGCATTTGTCACCCGGTCAGTTCAAGAAATTTTGAGGATGCATCTATACAGCCACATCTCGAAAGCTTCAAGTCTCCGTGACATCTCTTGGTTTAGCGTCCATAATAATTTTTATAATAATGTATTAATGTTAGCCATACTATTTATCTTTCAACAAAAATATGTGTACACATTTAAAATTTCGACTTAAATTAATATCTAGTACACTCTACTCCAGTTATTTTTTAAATAATGTAAAAAAATATACCACACTATGAAAAAATATTCATTTACCTATGCACCGTGCTGAATTTTTCGAGTCAACTTTTTTTGAAATTTATCTAATGTGAGTTAGCGCGTTTTTTATAAACTACGTTTAGTAATAAAAATGGAATAAGCAATTTTAAGCCGAAGATACCTAACACCTATTTCAAACGATAGTCTAATGATAATAATATGCACCTACATACAAATTCGCTTTGTTAACATAATATATAATAATGTAGGTACAGAATACATGTAGGTACTGAATACGGTATAGTTTGTTAATTATTATCAATGACATTATTAATGGACGACGCACTCAATATAGTAGCTAGCAAGTAAATTCGCGCATTCACATGTATAGGTAGACGTCACCCAATTTCCCATTATGCGATATCACGCATCGGGAATTTATAGCAATATGACCTTTATTGTAATGGCGTTAGAGCAGTGTTTCTAATGTCAATGTTCATTTGAGCGAACCCGTTCGAACCGAACCATTCGGCAGACCCAACAAAAAGCATCAGGAATTTATAGCAATATCACCTTTATTGTAATGGCGTTAGAACAGATAATGCCATTCGGCAGACCCGACAATAAAGTGAGTGTCATTTTTTTTCCCAGATGATTCGTCCATATTAATGTCATTAATTATTATAGACTTATTTTATTTATTACATAAACGCCTTGATTAATATAAATTGTACCTAATTATTAAAGATCGATTGACCAACACATTTGAAACAATAATATAATATATAATGTAATATGTAGGTACCTTTCAAGTAGTTTACCTACTTATATTGTTTGTAATTTCATAAACTTCAAAATACTTATTTACGGATGATATACAAATATAAATTCAATTATAATAACATGAATCGAGAAAACGCCGAAAGATATTATTTTCGCTAACCAATTTATTATTAATATATATATATATTTAATATGAATAGGTAGGTATACACAATAAATTACTTACTTAATTATGCACATCTTCAAGTTCTAACGAGGAAAGAATTCTTTTCTTTTATAAACAGCATAAAGCATAAGTAATAATTATTATCAATCATAAGCGAAAAATTTATAAGGTACAACCACTAAGCATATTAAGGTTTCGTGTCTACTTCCTCTACCAAGTCGTTACATAGGTCTTTTCCTTTGCGCATTTAATTCAGCCGTGCGGCGTCCAATCTCCCGGCGGCCAGTTGGGCCAGTGTCCAATTGGGTCGGCGCCCGATTGTACCAGCGTCCGATCGTCCCGGAGGCCAATTGGGTCGGCGTCCGATTGTATCGGCGGCCAATAACTGGAGGCCAATCGCCGGAGGCCAGTTCGCGGTGCCAAATCGTCCCATTCCCTGCGGACGTGCTATTTTGGCAGCAAAAAACACCGACCTCAATGCAATCAACCACGTAATTCAAGAACAAATTGCAGGCGATCCTGTTACCTACAAATCAATTGACAGCGTCATGAATGCGGACGAAGTTGTAAATTATCCAATCGAATTTTTAAATTCGTTGGATCTTCCTGGCGTGCCACCGCACAAATTGTCACTGAAAGTAAGCGTGCCAATTATTCTCTTGCGGAACATTAATCCACCCCGATTATGTAATGGTACAAGACTCGCTGTGAAGAAACTGATGCCGAATGTCATCGAGGCAACTATTCTTAATGGAAAGTCGAAAGGAGAAGATGTGCTCATTCCACGCATTCCCATCATTCCCACTGACATGCCATTCGATTACAAACGACTGCAGTTCCCCATTCAACTTGCATTCTCAATGACCATCAACAAGGCACAAGGTCAATCACTTCAAGTGTGCGGATTGAATCTAGAAAATCCATGTTTTTCACATGGCCAGTTGTATGTTGCATGCTCACGAGTTGGACAGCCAACAAATTTATTTGTTTTTGCTAAAGACGGAAAAACAAAAGATATTGTCTACCCTAAAGCACTTGAAAAATAAAGTCAACAAAATAAAATACATATAATTTATACTTTTCCTTTATAAATCATTTAATTTCAATAAATGCATACATTATCGGAAATAAAATAAATATCATTCTTTCTATCATTCCTAATTAAACAAGATAACTCTTTCATATTTCAATCGATATTTTTCTATAATTATTTCTTCTGCGGCAGCAACGCGCCGAGTACCAGCTAGTTTATTATAATAATAATGAACATTCTGTTTCAGTGTATATTTATATAATGAAATTAATATTCACAGCTACAACTGTAGTCTTTATTTACCTCTATATTTTTAGAAATCTCTACGACGTTTTCTAAAAAGGTCATATTATAATAATAATGTTAAGAATTATTTCACACCTGTACGGTATAATATCTAATAAGTACAACAGATAATTTCTGAAGTATATTAAATTTAAATACATACGTTCAATACAGAATGCAATATTACATTTTGTATATTATTATTCCTTGAATAAAAACTATTGGGGGGGCTTATTTTCGCTTTCGGTAAATAAAAGTAATGCCATGTCCAATTGTTGTCAAAAATTGATCGACAAAATGAATCGCTCAGAACTAGTCTCGGCTCGGTTGAGACTTTTCCAATTTTGAAGATTCCAACGTCAGAAGAATCTACGTCTTGTCACTTGGTGTAATTGAATTCGGTCGGGAGGCAAATATACCTATCTCACTGGAAAACTTCGCAGAGTTAAATTAGTTTCCACCGACTGCCTTGTTTTAAAATGACAACTTTCTCATGCTATAATACTTATGCTCGGTGCAGTGGGACTTCTTCAGTTGTATTATTATCTTTTATCCATTACACTTTGGCAAATAATATTATTTTCAATTAATGTATGACTATGTATATGGTAGTAAACAACTCAATCCGTGTCAGCATATTGATCGGCGATATTAAATATATTAACGAAATTTCAAATTCTCTAATAATATCCATTTCCCGGAGTGTCCAACTATTGTAATCTTGTAGCTGTCAGTATATTAGCGATTAAATATCTATTGTTTAATGTATCAAATTATTCTACCGCAATAATAATTGCTCAGCGACTCATATAACGGTAAACAAGTTTACTGTTTAGCTGGATTAGCAGATTGATTGGCGATATGAAATACGGTATCGCAATGGAAAATTAGTCGAATAATCTTTTCCCATAGTATCATATTATATTATGACTGTAATAATAAATAAAAATCACAAGCTACTCGTATTTAAAATGCTGACTCGTTCAATATAATTATGTATGGGAATATAATGTTTATGTATTACTTTTGACTGTATAAATAACGAATAATGATTTATCAAAATGTCACTCGAATCTAAGTACCTGGCTCGTAACTATCTCAGTAGATGATAATATTATGTACTGTCATTGTATTTATACTATTGTACCGATCGTTACGCTGCAAATCTTCGTCTTCGACTCCTTCATCATCATCCTCAACACCATAACCCACACATCAAACACCACAGTAGTGACACCAACAAACTCATTAAATAGCTTACTGCACATTATTTCCGCGATATCGATTTTTCCACATAGTCAGCTATATCCGGTGATGCTAACTCCATATAGTAGTTGACTCAATTACAATATTCATTTCTTTTATTGTATTATTGATTAATTTAATAAAACGCATATTTTTAATGTACTTATTCCACTTTTTTATTTAATAAATTTGGACCGGTTTTGTCCGCCTTGAAATGTCCCTTGACCCTTGACTCTATTAAAGTTATTGAAGGAGACAGTCGGCGCGGTATGCTTGCTCAGGGGTTAGAGGGGTTTATATACATAAAACGCAACCACAGGTGATGTTAATAGGTGCGTAGACTTACTTAAAATGTAATATGTCGTCAGTCTGAATATAATCAACTGAAGTTAATAGCCCCACCAAGCCGCACCCAGTTTTTATCGGGAGTATCACGAGACCCTACTTTGGACATGAGGTATCAGTATTTTATTCATGACTGGGAATGTCTCAAGAGCAGTTACCAATGAATTGGATCGCCATGCATTTAAGTGAGCTTTAATTAAATTTATATGACTTTAAGTTAAAATTACCCACGAGAGACCAAATAGAGGCAAAGTTTTAAAAAAAATGGTAAATAACAAAGACAAACTGAATAAAAACAATATGTAAATAATAAATAATGAGCACGATTTACGACTTATATAATATATGTGATAAAGGCATTTGGATGCATAACGTTATTAGAATATGTCTCGCTGATAAATGAGTTGAAGGTTTTGTATTATGAGTAATTTGAACGTAGAGCGGCATTTAATTTTACAACTAGGCGGTAGAACTCTTTGCAACAGCCCTGAGTAAAAGGATCCAATTGCATAGGTAACAAAGTTGAGTAAATTGATTTCAAAGTTAAATACACAATTGGAAATTCTAAAAAACTGTTTTCAACATTCGGAAAATGCGGGTTCGCTGGTTTTCAAACCGGACATAATGCAAATGCCAAGATTCATAATATTATGAAATTTATGTTTATTAGTTTTTTAAAGATAGACATGTTGATATGAAACAAATAAAAACATTTTTACAAAGCATAAAATATTTGCTACTTTACATATAAAGTAGTTATGTGTTGCAATATCTTTTCATGTATACATAAGTACTTATATGACGATGTGAAAACAATTCATAACATTTTTTTTTATACGACTCAACTTAAAAACTAGGCTTAAATCCACGTAATGTTTTTTAACAGCCACATCTTTGAAAGATTCATCCAAAAATATTTTTTTTGTAACTTGAAATCCTTTTTTTTATAGTCACAATGAAAAATCTCAATAAATATTTTTATTTTCTAAAACATTTTTTTTTATATTAAATTAAATTAAATAGATTTCGTATGCATATGAATTATTCCACCTCCCGTAAAACAAAAATCTGTCAAGACACTCCACTATGTTAAGGTCCATATGATTCTTTTAGAACCGAACATGATGTTAATGTGAATTATTTAAAAAATATACATGGTTTATCAAAGAGACCTTAGTAATAAATTAAGTACATTTTATAAAAATAACAATAAAATAAATGTAATAATATTTTTATGATAAAAGTACATTTATGACAGTAATTTATTTATCTTTGAATTAAAAAAAACAGTTATTTTTCTCTTTTATGTTTTTAGATACGAGTATCTACGTATTAATTAATTAAAAGAAAATTTATTAAATTTTTGAAACACAGATTTTGAGATTGTTTTCTTCCAAAGTAGGTAGGTACATTCTGCAATAATATTATTTATTTGCATACATAATATTATTGCTGACGGTACCTAGGATAGTGTTTATGTGTGCGAGCGTGATACACGAGAGATCCAGATCATCGCAGGTCATACTTTTTTCAAAAAGATTTTTTTTATTGGTTATAATATATTTTCTCAGAAGTCTTTTTTAAATTATGTATGTTTATTTTATTGTTCGTTAACGGTGTGTCTGCAGACGTATAAATTTTGGGGAACGCTGTTTTAAAGTATGTCGCCAGATTTCTGTAATATAACTACTTACAGTAACACTGCACTTCATCTTTAGCTAGTACATCACTCACACTTGTTTATTTATTGATCAATATACAAATTTAATCATTTCATATGACAACTTATCAAAAAATACGCTATAACATAACGGTTTATCTCCAATACGTTATGTTATTCCCGCCAATTTTCTCAGCTATAACTCCATTTTCAAAACAAATCTGCGAAAACAACATTTTAAATCATAGATTTTTTACATCAAAGCAGACAAATGTGACAGGTGTCGCTTTGGGTGAAGAAAAAATGATAGACAAGCGGCTTGCATAGATTTTTATCTTGTTTATAAAACACACGCAATTCTCATAAATACAGACTTACGAGGGATATGTTTTATCTCTAAGAATCCAATTTTTCATTCTCAGAATAATAAAAAGAATCCTGGAATCTCTTCTGAAGTGAGATTTAAGAAAAGTATCATATCATTCGAAAGAAAAATTATCACCCGCTTACTTTTACATTTGGTTCGTAGAAGTTTGTTTACAAAAAAATAAACTTTTAATTAGAAAGAAACTTTTTAATATAATGTTGATGTCAAGATTTATTAGTGAATTAATTTTATTATAATTCAACATAATTATTTGTTACATAATTAAAATTATATTAACTTGGAAATTTAGTGATTAAAATTTTAATTACGGAACGACTACCGGCAAACGAGTTGGACTAAAATAAAATAGCCGGAATAATAAAATCAATGGAAAGATCAAAGATGTCTCTTATTATAATAAAATTACTCGTTTTAATTTACTGTGAAATTAATTTTATTAAATTTTGTAGTTGAGATCAATTTGGGATTTGACTGAGAATATTAAAATGGCAGACAATTTAGAAAAAATAATATATTACTTTTAAAATGAATATTTATTAATAGTTAACTGACTTGCCGTAATAATTATATTATATTGAAATTATTAATTGAGTGAGACTTTGCGTGGTGACTTGACTCCATTATAGTTAGTGTAGGAGACAGTCGGCGCGGTATGCTTGCTCGGGGCTTAGAGGTGTTTACATACATAATTAAAACGCAACAACAGATGACGTTAATGGGTGCGTAGTTTATTAATTATACAAGTAATAGTTAAATGCATTCGTTGTCAGTAGGGAATCCCATCCCGAGCCAAAATTCTGATCCCGGGATTTCGGGATTACAATTTGACAATCCCGGGACTGGTCCCGGGATTGACATTTTTTTCCATTGTTAATATAAAAAATTTATATTTACTAATAACATTGATAAAATTGGTCAAAAATAAATCTGGTATAATTTATACTATTTAAGACATTTATTGTTAATGTTGTATACGTTCAATCTTGGAAATACATAAGTTTAATGGAGTAAATAATATTGTAATATAAATAATAATGTGAATTTAATATGAGATTGCTGTTTCTGATAGTAAAGACTTAATGAATGGGTTAACGAGATTTAAAACAGTGAAGCGAATCATGGTGTACTTATGGCCTTTCCGCTTCATAAATCTGATTAGTCAGCCAAATATGAAACTGCCGTAAAACGTATGAGGTCATGGTGGAATTACTTTTTGTTGTTTGAATTGTTTTGTCCAATCTTTCTTTATTTTTATTAATTGATGTGAAAAAATAAAATGAATCGGCAACTTACACATGGGTATAAATCAAACTTCATTCAAACTCAGTTTATTTCTAATGTAGTTACTAGTTATTTAAAGTATTTTTTCTGTTATGCTTTATTTTTTATTTTATTTTCCATAAAAATTGATAAAAAAATCAATCCCGAAAGTTTTGGGACTACGTTTATCAATCCCGGGATTCATAGGTATCGAAAATAGCTCGGGATCCCGGGATTGGAATCCCTAGTTGTCAATGAGTGTTTACCTTTTGGTCAGTGCATATAGTGCCTGAAGATGCCGAAAGGCGAAACCCGGATCGCAAAAAAACGACTCAAATGGAATAGTACAAAACTTAAATCCATTAGAACCTAATAATATTTTTTTTCACTTGATAGAAAGACATATTATCAGAAATAACAAAAATTTCTTAGTTAGTATACCTACATATTATTATATTATAATACCAGTTAACTTTACTGTATATAACATGGCCGATTTCATGTGGTTAATTGATTGTATTGGTAATGTGTATTGGTAATGATTTGTATTTTAAGTATAAAAAAGTATAAACAATAATTTATTGTTAAATTGTTTTATTATCAATAATTGAGAACGTTCTAATTATGAAACGGGTATTTTTATAAAAGATAATAATTGTGGAAATAAGTGTGTATAAAAAAAAATGTTTGCTATTTTACAACGTTTTTATTAGCTCGTATTCTTGTTTGTCCGGTGGTTGTTTATTCAGTACAAATCTTGCAATCGATTTTTAACATTGATATACTACTGGATGAATCATATGCTTCTTAAAATGACGCCCGATTTTCAGCGACTCGGCCAGTATTAAAACTTACTGTTTTAATATCAGCGTACTTAACACGATATAAGCTCACTTAATATTTGTCTCGAAAACGACCTGGCAATAATTATGAGTAAGCCCGATCTAGCTTGCATCTTACTCTGACTAATAGTCAGCGCATGACGACTTGCTCTGTCCGCTCAGACATGAATTTTTGGTAGTTTGCAAGCTTTGGGTTGCAGATACCCTTAGGGTCACTATTCCAAGAACGCAAATTTAGTTTTACAGCCAGGGCAATACGGGTGAAATTCGGGAATCCATGTTAGCGGTCTTAACGCATTATAACTACAAGGAAATATTATAAGACGATATTCATAATACATTTTGTGGTACATTTTTAAAATGACACTTGTATGGGTCATCTAGTAGTATATCAATGATTTTTAACTAACTTCCCGGCTAGCTAGACGTTTGACTTTTAGAATATATCAGACCAATGCATTCTTTTAATACCTTTAGCCATCTATAAGCATAATTGAATTCATTTTCAGTTTATTATGTTTTGTATGGAAAGTTATTTCAGAAAAATCCGTAAAAAGTAAAAGATTATTATTTGTTGCTAAGGGGGTGGTCCTAGCAACTAAATTATTAATATATACGTGCGTGACTATGGAAATCAAAAAGAAATGTCAAAATTACATTTCAGTATTCTATATTTGTTTGTTTGTTTGTTTCTATTTACTTCATATCAAGTACAAGTTTGTGCATATTGAGCGTAATAATTAAAAACAGAAAATTTAAAAACGTTCTTTTTATCTTGTAATTATTCAATACATAAATTATATTATTACATACCGATTTTAGTACTTAGTTGTGAATTACAATATAAAAAGGTTTCAGTTATTTTCATTTGTAAATTTTCTTCTCATATGTGTTGTAGGTAGGTACGTTTTTGTTTTATTAAATATATTAAATTTAAGTACATGAGAGTGGTCTGAGTGTTTTTGATGTTTTTGATGAATGATGTACGCACGTGTGGCATTACTCTCGCAGAAATTAATACACCCTTTTATGAAAATTACAACCACCATTATGCTTCGATGTAACGTACATATTATAATATAAACAAAGGCACACATACAAAGATAGATTTTATTCACTTCCTATATTTTTCATAATAATAATGAAAAATGACAAATATTAACCCATCTGACAAAGTTTTACTAATGTGGTGTTGTGCCTTGTAACTCTGTTTTTTAGTGAATACTTTTGTACGCAATTTTTTAGAAAAGTTGTTTAATCTATAAAATAAATAAAAATGAAATGTAACAGATGGATTTGACTAGCAAGCGCGAATTCTGTCAATTGTGCCATTCCGACAATGACATTAATATGGACAAATCATCTGGAAAAGAAAATGACACTCACTTTATTGTCGGTTCTGCCGAATGGCATAATCTGTTCTAACGCCATTACAATAAAGGTGATATTGCTATAAATTCCTGATGCTTTTTGTTGGATCTGCCGAATGGTTCGGTTCGAACGGGTTCGCTCAAATGAACATTGACATTTGAAACACTGCTCTAACGCCATTACAATAAAGGTCATATTGCTATAAATTCCCGATGCGTGATATCGCATAATGGAAATTGCGTGACGTCTACCTATACATGTGAATGCGCGAATTTACTTGCTAGCTACTGTATTGAGTGCGTCGTCCATTAATAATGTCATTGCATTCCGAGCATCGGATTAGTAACATTATATAATATATTATATAATAAAACTATTGATTGCGCCTTTCGCAGTGGACTGTATAATTTTGGGATGCTGGTGGATAACGGATCTAGAGGGGGGGGTTACACGAGAGTTGATCCAGGCACACTAACTTTGGTGTTGTTCAGGTTGCACTAGCACTCACGCGGTATTGTTTATTGTGTTTATTGGGCGCGGCACTTGACGGTACCTTTTTGATTAGAGAGGTTGATGAATCACAAGAGCCTGTATCACGGCTTGCCAGTTGTTCAGATTAGTTCGATTGGACGATGGTCACCCACTGACTGTTTTCAAATTACGGTCTACTGATGACCGTGATTGTTAAGTGCCTTGATTACAATAATATTATATAAGAATGGTAGGTGTGACATATTTTTACGGTTTTAAGGATGGGATTTGGATCATAATCGGCCCAACCACTATTATTGTAGACGCAAACCAATAAATTATCAATTTTTATTTAAATTATTAGTTTATAAAATTGTATATAATATCAGTAATTGATTAAGTACATAGCTATATAAAAATAGTTATTTTTCAAACGATCAAAAATTATTATTGAGTCAACATTTACTTTGCAGAATTTTATTTTCCATAATGGTATTGTAACCCAACTAAAAACTGATAACTTAAAAATATATCCTGTAGAATTGAATATAATTTATATTATGATTCTGTGAATAAAATTATGTTAGATTCAATTTCAATAATGATTTTATTATTAAAATATTTTATTTCGAATAAAAATTC
The DNA here is from genome assembly GCF_057557595.1 of Rhyacophila brunnea. Taxonomy (NCBI): domain Eukaryota; kingdom Metazoa; phylum Arthropoda; class Insecta; order Trichoptera; family Rhyacophilidae; genus Rhyacophila; species Rhyacophila brunnea. The sequence goes on from NW_028233276.1 coordinate 45,912,932, forward strand.
GTATGTTCCACCTACTGGAGGCACCTAACAGAACATATTTTAATGTCAACGATATACTTACAAATTAAAAAATGTTTTAAAACTTAAAATCCTTTTTATTTATATTAAATTGGGTTTAAATATTGTGACCATGCCGAAATTATATTGATTACTACATTATATGTATTATTAAAAATTATACATATTGTTATTAATTTTACTCCAATTTTATTAAATTCAATATGAACAATTAATTCAATTTTCATAACTGATTTTAGCAAAATTCATGAATTCAAGTATGAAAACCTAATCTAACCTAACAAATAATCCAGTATATTAGCCATTTCCAAAATTTGTTTGCTGCTAGTTTCCTGTAAAGTGTTAGCCAACAAGAACCGTGTTTTATTTAGACATGAATTTTATGTCAGTACTATACGACCCATAGATTTTGGACGGTCTTTAATATACGGCCATATATTTCTGATACAACATTTCACGGTAAAGTGTGATACGGCAAACTGCATACGTACAAGTTTCTAGACACGGGATCGGCGGACTTCCCACGCGTAGTATAAATAATATAAAAATGAGATTTAGGAAAATTCAAGAGGGGGGGGGGTGAAAGGTTTTATAATCCATCGATCTGGGACTATTTTATTTAGCACAACATATCTGGACAATGGTGTCATGAGACGAAAAAGTTTGAAAAGCACAATTAGGTATATATTCGGTAGCAGTGGCGAAGGGTAGAGGTAGGCTGTTAAGATTTGACATAAATAGTCCACACTAAACTTTCTCAGTCGAACATATTTGTTTTCATTAAACTAAGAATACAATTAGCATGTGGTTCTGGTTAGTTTTTATAATTCAGTTGAATTTTGCCTAAAATAAACCATAATAGTTTAGGTATATTATGGGCGAACCAACAAAAATAGTGCACACTTTTTCAGTCATAATATTATTTGTTTTCGTTGTATTAAGAATACATATTAAAAATGGTGTCGGTTAGTTTTTTCTGCCTACACAAATCATAATCGATAAAAAATATACCTTTATCTATAAAATGTTTAAAATTGTATATAGTTTAATGGAATAACTTTAGTTATTTTATAGATAAACGAATATTTCTTTACTATTATCAATGGCTTAGATTGGGCAATGTTCAATAGAATTTTAAATACTAACAAACAATATCTACAGTACTACACATTGTAGTCTTAGTTCAATAAAAACAAATACGTTCGACTGACAAAGCTTAGTATGCATTGTTTCTAGGATCTTAACAGCCTACCTCCACCCTTCGCTTTTGCCCGGTAGATGAACCGTTATATGTATACAGTTTCATTAAGCTTATTGAAGATTGGGTAATCTAATTATCTGTTAAACTAATTTCTCGGGCGTATTGTAGTGGTTACGATCCAACGTTGTGTAAATTTATTATCTCGAAGTAAAGTAAACAAAGCTCTCCTGAAAACGTTTAAAATCTTTGCAATTTGTTTTCATTTTTTTCTCGCGCCACCTAACGATGCAAAGTATCAAGAGAACAGGTGTTCGCGAGGTAATAATACAGAGCAGTAGGGCCATCAATCAAAGCTTGGCACATCCAAAGAATAAATCATTTCGGGACCGCGCAGAGCTCCTTTGCCCTTAGCCAAGGTCCAAGGTCGGGCGAGGGTCAGCGCTACAGAACCTGCGCCGTTACATAAATCATGGATATTTTCTGAAAACTTCGAAACACATACGCCGAAAAATAAACATTGCACGACGAATATTATAGTGTGCCAGACGCTGTGGATAGAACACATTGTTAGGTTCTTTTGAAATTGTTGACTTTATTATAAAATTCATTGTAGAATCAGACTAATATTGACATATATTAGATATATATCTAAATCAAACATATATATATATACTCGTAGATTATCAGTGGCGAATACACTGAAAATTTCGTGTTGCATCATGAATAAGAAAATTAAATAATATTGTTACAAATTGGGGGTTTCTTTTCAGGACTCTCCCAGGAACGGAAAAAATACAAATTATTTATATGAATGTAATATTACGTCATGACTGAGGATCGTCACCTAGGTCATTTGTCTGTTAAACAGCCTTCTCAACGGGGTGCTCCCACGCCTCTCAGCATTCTACGATTGGCAAGGCATATTGTGGGTACTGTAAGACCCGTGGCATTTATGAACTGCTGTAACCATCTGAGGCATCTAAATTTTTCCATTTATTTTATGACGTGGCATGTCTAAAAGACAAAACATCGTGGACGACACAAACGGACACTAATGATCCTAATAATGATAAACAACCATACGCATTCGATAACCACTCGTAAACGTGACAGCTCATCATAAATCGTAGGTGTGTTTCTCATTAGGCTCAGTGTGCGGAGTGTCTGAGTGTGGGGAATGTACCTGGAATAGTGCGAAAGTCTGTGTCTTAATAGACGAGAAACTTTAATTAGGAAGCGGTGAAAGCGTAGGTACAAATTAATAGCACCTGCTTTATTTTGATAACCCTGACCCCTCCCGCTGGTTTCAAATTTAAAAAAATACTTTGAATATTTTTTGTGAAATGGAGGACCCTTCCCTAACTATGTTTCTCACTTCGCGCATGTTGGTGATATTCGTATTCACGAAGAGGTAGTTTGGATATGTACTATGAATGGCATCGAAATGTGCATCGCTCTACGCCATTTTAACACAGCCGTATATAATCGTGGTGCACCCTTTTTCTACACTAATTCATTATTCTAAATATATATTCTATAACTAAAACATTTTTTTAATTTTCTCCACACTCCTAGAATTTGAATCTGTGCTGCATCACAGAGATAATTCTTAACAGGTTTTTGTTATACGTTTACCAGTTTATGTTAGCCATTTTCTCAATCTATTAGATCCATACATGGCTCCAAACAAAATATGTATGTGATACCCACCATCCAACTTTATAAACCAACGTGTTAGGTACTACTAAAACATCATGAATAGTGTAATTAATAATTATTTTTTACTAACGTTTATTATTTTAAATATATTTACAAGATTATTATTTTTTATGTGCATACTGTCATTTCTTACTTAAATTTTGAATTTAATTATTTTCACGATTTATAAAATCTCAATACTAGTTACATATTATTTGCATAGTATCAGATTGGGAAAAAAATACTAAAAATATAACAAATTAACATAGTAACATATTTAAATAGTTTCTTTTAACCATATGGGAGCCTCGATAATTTTCTAGAATAAAAAGTCTACTTAAGGTTGGTATATAAATTGTATGTAATGTTAGTATTATAAAGTGAACGATTGTATTACATAATATACGGTGAACTATACTGACGCTATTCTGTGAACTATGTTGATGTATCACTTTCATCGTAGAACGTAGTGTAGTAAAAAAGACACTTTAAAATAACTCGTTCGATGACAAATATTGGTCTCTATTTGAAAGAGTTTCAGTCGGGAAAGTTTATGACACTGAGGATACCCCATCCAATAATATTCTACATAGATTTGAGATGCTACAACATGAAAGTGTAGAGAGAGATCATAGTTTTTGAGTTTCAAATTTCATTTCGAATATAAATTCAAATAAGTTACAATTTACTTTGGTTAAATTTTATATAAAATAATAAAGTAGGTATGTTATTTTGATAGCGGGTAATCAAATTAGTAATATTGATTTTTAGAACGTCATGGCAGCTATTTTTTCTGATTCCCACCATAATTTACATTTTTATTCGGTATTTTTTGTAAAATCAATGGAAAGAATACAAATATTGTTAAGGCTATACCTCAGTTGAGGCACGGTCTAAAAATATCGTGGCTAGGCGATGCACGGATTGCAGGTCGCGGGTGCAAATGACGCATGCCGAACAAAATATAATTTGTCATATAAATCCAACATGCGTCCATTTAATTTTCTGTTTATTGTTATATTAGTAACAATAATAATATATTCATTGACATGTTTTCTTTTTCAAGTAAACGGGTAAAGTTTTTAATCATCTTTATACGATTTAAGAATTAATACCCCCGTCGCCATCACAAAACAAATTGACGTATTCACACCTCGACGTTTGCTCTCCGAATGCCAGCGAGTCCAAAATTTCGTCGCGCCTATAGTTGAAAATAATTTGCCGTTTCACTGAAGTATTGTCTTAATAAGTATTATACGTTTCGGGCATTACGTAAAATCTATGGTCAAAATAATTGGCCTACAGAGTTTACAATTCGTAATTTAATTATCCAACCAGTCAAAAACGTAAACTTACTGCTGAATCGATGTTGTGAATGAAAGTGTGGATGAAAATCCAGAACAATCTATTACACGTCGTTCTCAAGAACTTGGACTTTCTTGTAATTACATACTATTTTTATACATGAAATATTTTTCGTAAATATTTGTGTTTGAATGCATATAAAATACAGTGAATACAAGAACTTAAACCGAATGACTGGTTTGATTTTAGAGTAACTTAAAACAGAACCCATTATTTCATGAGAAAATTATTTTCAGCGATGAAGCTCATTTTTGATTAAATGAGTTCGTAATGAGCACAATAGTCGCATTTGGAGTAATGAAAACCCACATATTATTATTAAACCTTTACATTCACAAAAAATAACGGTATGATGTGGTTTATAGTCTGTAGGCGTAATTGAATCATATTTTTTTTTAAATAGCAATACATTTACTATCGATGGAAAACGCTACAGAAAGATGATTAGCTACTGTATTTTTCGGTCATGAATAAAATTAGATGTGGACGATATTATGTGATTCCAAAAAAATTGTGCAATATTTCATACAGTACGAAACACAATCAACGTATTGAAAGGAAAGTTCAGTACATATCTCTTATTTATTATCCCTATATCTAAATTAAATAAATAACCCAATTTTGATGTTTTTTTTATTATTATTAACACTATGGCACACAATGAGCGTATCCGGAAATTTGTACGTAAACAGTTCACCGCAGGACACTTATTAGTGCGCCGCAGTACGTGAAACATGAGTTCGTGTAACATTTAATCAAATGAGTTCTTCGTTGAATATTTCACCATGGAGTATATTTGTACGTATGTTAGAACATGTGGTGAATTTTATGAGATATCTTTACTAGGTTATATGAGATGTCTTTGTTAGGTTAGATTAGGGTTAATCTAATTGGAACAGTACTATTTGCAAACTATCGCCGCATTTTGTAAGATACGTACAAATGTATTCCACGGTGAAATGTTCAACGAAGAACTCGTCATTTGATAAAATGTTATACGAACTCATGTTTCACGTACTGCGGCGCACGAATAAGTGTCCCACGATGAACTGCATACGTACATCTTACATGTAACCCACAATGAGGCTTCAATATAGTGATCCAATGACGCATCATAGAAACACAGGCTTGACAAAATCACATGGATATATATATATTTATTTTTTTAGAATTATTAATAACCATGTTCTTGCTTTTTCGTACAAGGTGGTTGTTAGTAATTTTGAACAATCACAAATACCCAGGCTTTAAGAAAAACACATTAATATTGTGTCTTGACCGGGAATCGAACCCAGAACTCTCGGGTGGAAGGCAAGCGCCTTACGCACTGCACCACGAGAGCCGCCTTACACATGGATATATTGTGATCTCAACAGGAATCAAACCTTACCACCCGGTATGAAATGCCGGTGCGTTACGTATTTGACTAGCAAAATCGATTAATTAAGTTTGTTAGATATCCTAAACGACCAAATATATTGTTTATATATATTATGTGAAATACATCATAGAAAAATAATTATATTAAGCTTATTTATGATTCACTCAAATATATCTATAACAAATTGAGCATAGTTAATTTATAATTTTGGGATGGCAAGCTCTAATGATTACTTATATTAACACCATGAAGATTAAAATAAATATAGTATAACAACGCATCACAGGCTTGAGAAAATCACATGAATATACGTGCGTTACATATTTGATTATCAAGGTCGATTAATTAAGTTAGTTAGATGTCCTAAATGACCAAATGTATTGTTTATACACATAGTAAATCATAAATAAGCTTAACTAAAATATGTAATTTTGAACATACATAATTTTGAAAACACTTCTGAGAAAATATATTATAACCAATAGAAAAAAATCTTAAAATACAAAAACCGATCGCCAATAGAAGCTCAATTTGGAAAGCGCTTCAGTGAGTATTAAAAGAAAATAGTTCAAAGTTGTCGCAATAAAGTATGACTCCCTTAGCATAGTGGTCTATGTGCGTAGGCGCGATATCCGAGGGATGCATGTTCGATTACTGCGGGGTTTTCTTACTTCTTTTAAAAAAAAAAATTCTATTGGTTATCATAGAAATATTTTCTCAGAAGTGTTTTCAAAATCATGTATGTTCAATAATTAGAATGTTACATTCTTAAATCTTGTGAATTATTTGTTGAATAAAAAATGGATAATTAAAAATATGTAATTTTCTTTGAAAATATTATGAAAATTAATCTCTAACAAATTAAGCAAGATTTCAGAATTCAGAATTTCAAGCTCTTATGCTTACTTGTATTATAGATACTTATTTTTAATATTTTAGTCGAGTTCAAATACAACAAAAAGATATAGCATCCCATAAAATAAATCAGCGCGCACCTGTTTCTATTCAGAATGGATTTAATTAGCATTGTCTAGTATTATAATGTTAACTCGTAAATTAACGGCATATCGCAAAAATTTCATCTCGTTCCCCCCGTTTCTTTGTGCGTCGGATGCGAGCTTTCCTCGTCTCCCACCGCGCCCTTACCTGGGCATATCGCGAGGGCGGTGGCGGGGACCACAGCGGTGAGCACACACCGCCGCTTATCCATGTAGTAATGAAAATTAATGCCCCCCATTTCAGTGGCCCATCGGTTATTTTGGCTGGGTGAAAAACGTGGTCGATCTTTCATACGGGTGCGTTCCAGGTGGAGCGATGCGGAGCGATATAAAAAGCGGGTTACATGTAAGTTGTACGTAATATGCAGTTAATCGTGGGACAGTTATTCGTTCGCCGCAATACGTGAAACATGAGTTCGTATAACATTTTATCAAATGACGAGGTCTTCGTTGAACATTTGTACGTATCTTACAAAATGCGGCGATAGTTTGCAAATAATACTGTTCCAATTAGATTAACCCTAACCTAACCTAACCTTGTAAAGACATCTCCACATGTTGTAGCATACGTACAAATATACTCCACGGTGAAATGTTCAACGAAGAACTCGTCATTTGATTAAACGTTATACGAACTCATGTTTCACGTACTGCGGCGCACGAATAAGTGTCCTGCGGTGAACTGTTTACGTACAAATTACCGGATACGTAAAAAGCGACGGCAATGGTTGGTTGAGATAAATGGATGTAGCATTGTTCTCACTTATCATAATATGATGAGTTGAGGTGGACGTTGTTAAAAAATTGTGAATGATATAAACTTAGCCTACTCGCCGTATTTCTATGTAATGGTTTAGTCTTCTTATAGTCCTGACTTTTATTTACATAATATTATTTTAGTTTATATTATTTAATGTCATAAACGGCTTGAATTTTTAATTTTCCAAATTCATTATTTTATAGATATCATTGTTCAACAGGAAAACAACTCAAAACACCTTATTCCTATATAAAAGCATTTTAAATTTTCACTTCAATTTTAAAGCCTTGATTTTAGAGAGAAATATTTTTTATTATAGATTTTAGCAATCCAAAATAAAATGTAAGGAAGAAATCAACCCGAACTTCCAATGTATAATTTAAATAATGATTTATCTTAGCAAGCGTTACTCGATTTTATGACACATTTAAGATTTTTTTTTGCTAAATTATAAAAAAAAGATCTTTCTACGTTGATAAGCATTATTAATTCAATACACGATATAATTTTGAAATGGTTTTCCTCTACAACTAGGATATCCATATTATGTAAATTGGATAAAATTTTAATGTCAATAAACATACATAACTTAGCTACATTAATTAGTAATGTTATTTGCAAGGTCGTTTAATCAGACTAATTGTCATTCCCTATTTGTTTCCTGTATGTCAAATAATTAATTCACAGTTTATTATTTTATTAGATATATTTTATACTACACATGCTGCAGTCAAATCATTACCAAAGCAATTTATTACTTTTGTTAATAAGTATAGTTAAATCAATGACAAAAATAGTTGCTTGAAAAAATATTTACGTGGATTCAAATATAGTTAAGAGTTGTATTTGTCGACAATTATTTAACGGCCCACGTGCTCGTCGTAGGTCAAAATTGAGTTTTTATTGTATTTTCAAACCATGATCCTGGACACTCCTTAAACGTTGTAGATAATCTATTTATATAATTTTGAAGCCTTATTATCCTTTATAGTTATTTTAAACATTTGATGACTGCATAAAGTATTTTTGTTACATAAAATAGTATTCTTTTAAACCTCTCGCTCTAATGTTTTAGAATATAGTCATATTTAAGTACATAACTGTGCAGTGGTGTTAAGATTTTTTACATTTATTAATTTTTAAAGCATTTATAAAACCATTAGTATAATTTATTACGAGATAATTTTTGTAAAATATTCACGATAAAAAATTATACTTATTGCTAATCTCTGTGATCCCAAATTTGACAAGAATTAGGCATTTTATTATTCAAAAAATCGGCAAGATTAACACATTTGAAGATGTTTTTAAAGATACTTATTATAAGCTATGTCTTTGACCATTCAAGTGTGATAAACATCTTATGAATAATGATTGCTTTATAATAATTATTGACCTAAGAATAAGGTAGTGTTTTTTTGAAATACGCCATTTCTTTTGGCATTACCCAGTGGTTAAGCTACAACATACGGCCGTAGCCATAAATTGACAAACTATAATTAAAGTAGGGAGTAAAATTATGTTAATGCGCGTGTTTGAACATGTACCTAACCGAATTTTTTTTTATTTTTTTTAAACGGTACATGTTCAAACACGCGCGTTAATATCATTTTACTCCCTATTTCAATTATAGTTTGTCAATTTATGGCTACGGCCGTATGTTGTAGCTTAACCACTGGGGAATGACAAAAGAAATGGCGTATTTCAAAAAAACACTACCTTATTCTTAGGTCAATAATTATTATAAAGCAATCATTATTCATAAGATGTTTATCACAATTGAATGGTCAAAGACATAGCTTATAATAAGTATCTTTAGAATCATCTTCAAATGTGTAAATCTTGCCGATTTTTTGAATAATAAAATGCCTAATTCTTGTCAAATTTGGGATCACAGAGATTATCAATATAATTTTTTATCGTGAATATTTTACAAAAATTATCTCGTAATAAATTATACTAATGGTTTTATAAATGCGTTTAAAAATTAATAAATGTAAAAAATCTTAACACCACTGCACAGTTATGTACCTAAATATGACTATATTCTAAAACATTAGAGCGAGAGGTTTAAAAGAATACTATTTTATGTAACAAAAATACTTTATGCAGTCATCAAATGTTTAAAATAACTATAAAGGATAATAAGGCTTCAAAATTATATAAATAGATTATCTACAACGTTTAAGGAGTGTCCAGGATCATGGTTTGAAAATACAATAAAAACTCAATTTTGACCTTCGACGAGCATGTACCCCCTTAACTTCTTCGCACTCTTCAGATTTTTGAAAAATACTACTTCTCAATTCAACAAACTCTACTTATGAGTTTTTTTTTAAATATAGAAGGAAGAAGCGATTTTAAATTATTTGGCTCAAAATGACTCCAGTATCGGCGAGAAATGCATTGGATGTTTATTATTAAAAAAAAAACACCTTTTAAATCTTTTGAGTTTTTGTGTTTCATTGAAGTTTCCGCTAAAATAGTAAAACGCACTCATCGCTTTTTTTCACCACATCACTTCAATATAGACGCACTGTCAAACTCGAAAACGCACGCGAAAATAACCGTACATCGATCATGGCTATAATCCGGTCCCCGGCCGCCCTCGGAGCCCTATTCCGCTTGTTGAATACCCATATTACACATATAAAAAAAAAACAAACTCATCCGTTTACAATAACGATTTATGATGACATCGAATTGCCCTTCTCTGAAATATTAGCTACGTTGTCAAAATCGAAACGTCGACTCATCGATTGGGATGTATGGAATGTGGAATAAATTTCATAAATTCGAATATTATTTTTTTCAAAATTGTCACAGTTGGCTCCAGATATATTTACCCGTTAGCCCAAGTTTTTTTTATCTTTATTAAATTTTTACTTAATACAAAATATGTATTTACGGGGATAAACAACTCAATTAGTGTCAGCATATTAATCGGCGATATTAAATAACTGACAGCAATTACAAATTCATTAATATCCATTTCCCATAGTGTCCAATTCCATAAACTCAGTAAATAGCTTACTGTAATTATAATTTCCGCAATATCTATTTTTACACATAGTCAGTCATATTTATTTATTTATTTAGAAAAAGAGTATTATGGCATAATTACAGCGATTGGCCAATGCGCCATAATACACAATAAATACAAATTATAAAAATGACCTCATTACAAAATAAATAATAACCAATATAACAAGAAAGTATGTGCTTATGTAGATATTAAAGTAAAATGATAAATACAATTATAAATTTAACTTATTAACCTAACCAATGACGTAAACTCCATATAGCGTAGCTGACTCAATTATAATAAGTATTTCCTAAATATTTTTTTCAAGATATTATTTTGATTGTGAGTACGTCAATAAATAGTGGATGGTAATTCATTGGAGATGTCACTCGAATATAAGTTCCCGATCTGTTAGTATATCAGTTTCTGTATTGCTCGGCAAAACATCTCATTCTACCGAGATTCGGACCTCGGAACAGTATCATAAGTATTGTAACACAACTACTGTAATATACTCCTGTACCTACTGTTTACGCAGCAAATAAAACTCGTTCCTCCATTCATTGGAGCAACCACCAAATCTCGACTTCTTCATCCACAATACCATGACTCCTGCATATTTATATAAAAAGCAATGTACATTTATTATCAATTCTCAAAAGTGCAATAATATTGTGAAAAATCTTTGAGCCCCATCTGCAAGGAAGGTATCTAGTAACATCGATGCGATCATGACGCCTGACGTCGTCACATTTATCAAAATTCGACGCCTAAGGTAGGCCGGCTACATAATACTTATGAATAATGAAGAACCAAAAAAGCGCTTTACGTTTAGTGAACTAGTGGAAAAACGGAATAAGGGAGGAATACGACTTCCGTGGCTAGAGGGTATACAAAAAAACTTAGGAGTTACCACTTCATTTATTATGACTGTCAATAATTTTATTAATATACGTCGCTCAAAACATTCACCAAGTCCTCATTAACCTTGAAAAAAAGAGATAAATCCAAAATCATTATGCCACATAATATTTAAAGGTTTTTTTTAATAACAACCCCTATATTATACCTTCTGAAAATATTAAAATTCTAACCTAGAAGAAAAAATACTCATTAAAGCGTCAGCTAGACGTGCATGCTTTATCACAAGCTTACCTGCGCAAACCGGTTTATATCGGTAAGCCCGTGTATATGGACGGTAAAACTGTAGCTCGCGCAAACTGATAAGCGGTGCAAAAGTATTTTGCACAAACTATACCGCGCAGGCAAGTCGCTGCCGTCTAGCCGGCGCTTATGTCAACAGGTGCGATTATGGTCATATAATTAAATAGTTCAAATACCTAATATAAATATATTTTCTATTGCAAACAAACAGTTACATACTACATAACATTTAGAATTATATAGAGAATTAGTAAATTATAAAGAGAAACAATATTAATAACAATTAAAGAGTAAAACAAAATAAATGACAAAAAGTGTAAAATTAAACTATGTAAGTCCCCACATAATAATAATAAACCAACAAAACAATAATTATAAAACCACTAATATAACAGTTTTTAGTTTTTAGTTAATAGTACCTAAAATAGCGACTGCATCACCTCTTTGAATTTATATGCTTATTCGCTGTTTCAGGTACTCAGTTGAACGGTAGTCACCTATTTTATTAGTCAAGCGACGACCAATATCAGCCACCGTCTTCAAAGCAGACGGTTTCCAGGGTCCAAATGTCTCAAAACTCAGAAGACATATAATATAATTAGGTGATAGACAGTCATATTTTTTAATAGTTAAATAAATATTGAGATACAATTTGGTAACCTATTAATAAGCTATTGTAAATACATCATTATCGTAGAATATTATTGTTTATTTGATTATTAAATAAGTAGCTCCGAACATGGATATATCTAGTTTTTATTTAGTTTAATAAAGAAACTACTTTTAATAAAAATGCAGAATCCGGTACCTACTAAATGGTTTTTTATTGCAATAATTATTATTAATAAGTTTTTTACTTATTCAATACCCAGACAATTTCTGTAAATAAATTATTGTGCACGTACTAATTTAATTTACCAAAGTATCGTTTGAGAATAGCTTCTGTAATAATTTATACTGAACCGTCGATAAAATAAAAAGAAATAAATCACTTCGATAACCCTAATTAATATAACCTATAAATACAGCATCTAACATATTTCTCCATTGTTCTGTTAGTATTGTTGATAACTCGATTAAATGAACTGACTATAAAGCTTCTCTGACAAATGCGCATACGCAGTGTTCATTTCCGGCGGTGTAGCGCACCATACCGGAAGCACAGTCGACTAGTCACACTGGCCGAACGTATCCACTTCCGCCCTCTACGGAATGGCGTAGAGCGCTGCTGTGGATCATTAATTACTCGTGAGGCTATTTCATCCTGGTTATTTCAAATTAATAAGACTTACCAAGTTTATTAATTAGGTGATTTATTATTGTATACTATTATAATTAAAATTGGCCATTAGGTACCTGCTAGAACGTATCATGCGGTCTATATATTATGTATATTTCAAAACAGGTTGTTTTGATATCGCTACTGGGGTACCTCTCTCTTGTGCTACCAGTCACCGTAAATCGTAATAACCTGCAGATGCCAGACTCCATAAATGCCAAGATGCTCTGTTAAGTGAAGTAGGAAAATTTTCTGAGTTTATCGATATGATCATCAGTACTATTTCCTCCAATCCTACAAAAATACATTCTTTCCAGAAATTTGCCACAATGGCTTCAATAAAATATTTTAAATGAGTAATACCTACCGGTCCTACAAGGATATTTCCCCCAAAATTCGATGAAAAAGTTTTAAACAATAAACTCAAACTGTTATCATCATCATAATCATCAGCCTGAATCTAACCACTGCTGGATGAACGCCTCTCCAAGCTGATTCCACTTCTCTCGGTCCTGTGTTTTCCGTTGCCACGTACTTCCGCAGAACTTTATCATTTCATAGATTCAGCGGTCTCTAGGTCTGTCTACCTTGCGGACGCTTTGTACCTCTCGGATACCACTGAATGACTAAATTTATCCTACGATTGTCTCTTCTTCGACTTATGTGTCCAGCCTATTTCCATTGGAGGTTTTTATCAAACTCTATTACATCGCACACCCTTGTCTGTTCCCTTATCCACTCACTGCTCTTTTTGTCCTTTTGCGTTATGACCAGCATGCACCTCTTCATGCCACGTTGTGCTATTCTAAACTCTTGTTATATGCTAAAATAATATCGTATCATTTTTGTAATGCAGGAGAGAAGCTGTTACAAATTGAGATCGAATATGAGGATTCCTGTAAAAGTAACTAAGTACCTATAGGTCATGATCCACTGGACCAGCTTTCTGGATTTAAGATTCCCCAAAAATAAAGCGTATGTCTAAATCGAATTCGGTGCGGGCGTTTCTGATTTGTCCAATGTTATATACCTACGTATTGTTTGTAAATTCTTTTTTATTTTAAATAATTGCTAATTATATTGTACCTACTTACATTATGATTTTATTATTTATTTCAAATCATTAAAGCATTTAAATTGTCGTAATTAGATAGGAAGCTCGTAATATAATTGGTTAATGCACAGCGATACCAGTCGAGCATCGTATTTTTTTAAAATATGATTAGTGGGTATATCTGAGGTGTTTTCAAGTTATGTATTTCCAATATATGTAATATTATATTCTCCAAATCTTGTGAATTATTCGTTGAATAAAAGGAATGAATTATTATAATTATTACAATTTTATTTGATAAAATAATAATATAATCATATTTTAGATGATATTTACTCAAAACATTAATCCCATTTTTATCATAGCCTAATAATTCTTTGAAAGCTGCAATTTTCTGAAATTTTGTGACTTAAAAATAGTATGGTAAAAATAAAGTTTATTTGTGCAGTTAGACCCTATGTGCATTTGTAGCGAGTTCGTTCCTCTTCACACGTCCGCTAGCAGAGCTTTAGTTTTCCGAACCGTATTTGTTTATCAAATGCAGCGAGCTTTAAATTAGTATGCAATGCGCTGGCGCTTTCGAGGGCTTAGTAAATATACCAGGCAAAGCAAAAAAATATCTCAACAATAATGAATAATAAATCTGGCGGACAAAATAAATTGAAAAGAATTAAAATTGATTTTGGTATTGAATCGCAGGCTTTGTTGGATATATTTTGGACGATGTGCTTTTTTTTATTTTATTTAAAATTCTATCACCAAAAGCAAGACAACTGTATATCAGTAGCGAAGGGTGGAGGTACGCTGCTAAAATCCGCCATAAATAGTGCACATTAAACATTGTTAGTCGTACGTATTTGTTTTTATTGAACTAATAATTCAATTTAAAGAGATACTTAATAGGACTTAAACTGCAATATAAATAGGTGTGTGAAGAAGATTCCACAGTGTCTCGCATTATTGGTGCGGATACTAGATGAAGCAGAAAAATGTATCTACTTAAATGCAGAATCGTAGCAGTAAAAAATAACCATAATGTGCCTTTCCATTATGTTTTATTTTCGAAAATATCAAGGTGTTCAGCCATCGCGAATCTTTACATACATTTTCACCAAGAAAACCTGAAATATTACGTAAATATACACCTTCACAATTTCCCACTGAATATTTGATAGCGCGCGGGGAATCTCTTTTTTATATTATGTGTGCGTTGTTTTACGACTGTTTGTAAAGTGCAATATGAATACGGGGATATTTATTGCCTACAAGAATAAAAAAAGTCTACCCCGAATTGCAATTTTCGGTTAGTTTTTGTACGTATGTGGAATCCCCCAAACATTTCATTCTCATCATCATCATCAGGGGCGCGACAACCCGGTGTGAGTCTTGGCCTCCTCCAACAGTTTCCCCCACCTGTCCATATCTAGTGTGGCTGCTTTCCAATTCGGTACCCTCAGAATACGGCAGTCACTGGCAGCTCCATCCAACCAGCGAATCTTTGGCCTGCCTCTTCTTCTACGCTCTATTGGATTGCTGGACAACACTATCTTTGCCGGTTCATTGTCATTCATACGGTGCACATGATCTATCCATCGCAGTCTCCCAATCTTGATTGATTGAACTCTGATGCTATTTTCGTACAGCCCGTAGAGCTCAGCATTATATTATCTTCTACAATTGGTGCCGTCCCTGATCGGTCCATATATACGGCAGAGAATTTTTCTTTCAAAAATGTTCAGGGCTCGTCCATTTCATTCTCTCTTCTATTATATAAAATTCTCTAAAAAAATTCATTAATCACATTCTATCAATACAATCATCCAGTGGCAAAGGGTGAAGGTAGGCTGTTAAGATCCGACATAAATCGTGCACATTAAACTTTGTTAGTCATACGCATTTGTTTTTATTTGAAGAAAGACTACAATTTACAGATGGTGTTGGTTAGTTTTTAAAAATCAATTAAACCCTACCTAAACTAAACCATATAAGTTTTAGTATACTTTGGGCGATCCGACAAAATTTTTCACACTTTTTCATTCATACTAATTTGTTTTCGTTCAATTAGGAATACATATTACACATAATATTTTGTTGGTTAATAATTATTTTTAATTCATTAAACCAAACTATAATAGATAAAAAAATATTCTATCTATAGAATATTCAAAATTATATTATGATTTATTGCCATAATTTTAGATATTTTATAGATAGACGAGTATTTTTGACTATTATCTATTATGGCTTAGTTTTCGCAGGGTTTAATTGATTTTTAAAAAACTAACCAACACAATCTTACAATCTGTAAATAATTGTAGTCTTAGTTCAATGACAACAAATACGTATGATTGACAAAAAATTAGTATGCACTATTTATGGCGGATCTTAACAGCCTACCTCCACCCTCGCCACTGCAATCATCAGTTAGTCAATAAGGCTGTGTGTATTGTAGGCGCGCACACAAGGGTAGGATTTTTTTGGGTTCGTAAAAATACAAATTATTCGGGTAAATGGAATATTACGTCTTCTTTTTCGTCAGGACCTTAATTATGACTGAGGATCGAAATCAAGATAATTTACTTCCGAACAGCCTTCTCAACGGATTGGCCCCACTACTACGATATATAAGGCCTGTGACTACAGGAAGAATACTCATAAATCGGTGCAGTTATTTGTGGTATCCAATGTTTGCTTTAAAACTCCGATCCGGTGTCTAAAAGACTAGATAGCACGAATGACAAAAGCAGACACTAACAATCCTCATAATTGTGTCCGTTAAGTCATGCGCAATATATAACCTTAATTATTACACCTGCAAGTCATATTATGTTTATCGCTAGCCTCAAAGTGTGGAGTGTCTGAGTATGGGGAATGTACCCGTGGGGTAAATTTGTAGTCAGTTGCACTTATGTTTACTATAAATTATTGATGAAAAAACATTGTATTGATTCAATGAGCTCAACTCAACTGGTCATGACCTGAAAATATCTCATTAAAGCGGATGAAACCATTCTTGATCATCGCCAATTTATCTGCAATAAGTACCTACTTCATATTGTGTTTTATTTCAATTAATAAAATAATCCAAATAAATAAATACATACAAAAATAAATATGGCGCCATTCAACAGTAAACTAAATTAATTCTATTAAAACAAAACTAACTATCTAACATTTTCAAAAAAAATTGTGTTTACTTAGTGGAAATTCATGATAGATAAATTTGATCTTACAACATTCAAGACATATAAAAATTATTTAATACGACATGTTTCTCTCGCATAATAAGCATATCAAAATATCTTGGAGTGATCCGTGACGTCGGCTAGTAATTAAAGTAATACCTACTTTGATTTAAAATTCAAAAGTCAATTTGTGAAGCGATTCAGAGAGTTTTATAAGAGCCAATAGTTAAAATTTGCCGTAATTGGTATATGACAGCTTTAACATGGTCTATGCGCGGCGGGCGCATTACTCGGAGATGCAGGTTCAATTCCTGCGGGGCGTCTTACCTTTTCAAAAAGATTTTTTCTATTGGTTATAATACATTTTCTCAGAAGTGTTTTCAAAATTATGTATGTTCAATACTTAAAACATTACATTCTTAATTCTTGTGAATTATTCGTTAATTAAAAAAAATGGTTATTCAAATTTATATATATATATATATTAATGACGCCACAATGAAAGGTAAAACTGCATACGTCATTGACTAAAGTAGTCACTTTTCTATCAAAAGTTAAAAAACCTCTAATGGCGTATTCATTTCACGAAAAGTTCGTTACTTATACATTATATTATTATATACATTGTTATTTTTCCGGGGAGCTTTTATGGAGAATTTGCTCCGATAATAAATAAACCTTACTTGGCCTGAGAAAGGCACAGATGTTTTTAAGTGTTTTTGTTGTGATTAATAAGAAAGTGTTGCACAATTTGTATTCATTACCTCGTGCATTTCCGCGTGCAAATTTATTTATTAGCCACTGATAGAGTGACGAAGCATGCTATATCGATGTGCCTATTTCTTTGTTTCCGTGTCTATGATTGTTGAGGATCGTGAGTCATTTCAAATGCTCTGGATATGACACGCCAACGATCCCTGTATCGATTAATCGATTGTATCCTTATAATAGGTAAAAATGTTGAGAGACCATCACTTGGTCGGACCACCGCGAACTTTCACTCTCAATATTTCCGCTTGCGATGAGCCTTTCCAAAATATTGTATCCCTTTCTAGCTATATTTTTTTGAATTGGCTCTGCAATCCTATGTGGAATCAGGGCCGCTTTAGAGGTTTTGTAACAGATTTTTTCTAACGAGAAATGAATATTAGCCATTTGCTCAACTCATTAGATCTATGTTCTTGCTTTTCCCTCCACTGCCCGCCACGTCTCCATACCCATTATGCAGGCGTATACCGTGGCGTAACGAACGTTAGGCTCTCTTCAAATTTGTCCCGAAAGTGTCCCAGGAGCAATTTCCCAAGACCTTGGTTGGCGTGCACTAGAGTGTGCGTGATCCCTACTTCGATATAATGTATTACGGTAAATTCTCGCTCGGCGTAAAATGCCGCAATTTTTTTAAAGCTGAGAAATTTCCCTTCATAGATACCAAGTCGCAATGGCCGACCGGTCCAACTGAGAGTCGGACTGACTTGAGAAGCTGCTCCCTTTCATCCGACATATGGGGACACTCCCAGAGGATGTGATCGGCATCCTGCAATTCGCCACATAAGCAAGTTCTGTGTTCTATGTTCTGAGTTCAAACACACATTGAAAAAACGATATGTGAATTTTACTAACCCATAATTATTCTAATCATAGAATCAAACACGTTACCACTTAGCCAAAACGAGTTCATAGTTAGCTGTATAACTTTATATTTTTTTAGAGATTCGGTCTTTCACATTTATTTCTTTTGAATGGAGATATCGGTGTCTATTATTATCATTCAAACGAAGATCTTCTTAAGTCAAAAAACTCAGAAATCTCAGCACTTATTTATAGCAACGGCATACGGGAAAAAATGGTTGAGCTCATCGCCAACTCCGATAGCAATTATTTATAGCACGAAAGGATGAATTTTCTATTGATGTGAATAACTTATGAAAAAAAAATGTTACATCACATTATTTTTCACATCTTTTGTGAACTATGATGATAAGCAAAATAAATAATATGTTTTTCACTTTATTCCTGGGAATGTCTTGGGACTAGGGATTCCAATCCCGGGATCCCGAATCCCGGGATCCCGGGATCCCGAGCTATTTTCAATACCTATGAATCCCGGGATTGATAAACATAATCCCGAAACTTTCGGGATTGATTTTTTTATAAATTTTTATGGAAAATAAAATAAAAACGAAAATATAACAGAAAAAATACTTTTAATAACAAATAACTGCATTAGAAATAAACTGAGTTTGAATGAAGTTTGATTAATATCCATGTGTAAGTTGCCGATTCATTTTATTTTTTCACATAAATTAATAAAAATGAGAAAGATTGGAAAAAACAATGCTTCGCACTATTAACAAAGTAATTTCACCATGATCTCATACGTTTTACGGCAGTTTCATATTTGGCTGACTAGATTTATGAAGCGGAAAGGCCATAAGTACAACATGATTTGCTTTACTATTTTAAATCTCGCTAACCCATTCATTAAGCCTTTACTATCAGTAACAGCAATCTCATATTAAATTCACATTATTATTTATATTGCAATATTATTTACTCCATTAAACTTATGTATTTCCAAGATTGAACGGATACAATATTAACAATAAATGTCTTAAATAGTATAAATTATACTAGATTTATTGTTGACCGATTTTATCAATGTTATTTGTAAATATAAAAATTTTATATTAACAATGGAAAAATGCCAATCCCGGGACCAGTCCCGGGATCCCGGGATTGTCAAATTGTAATCCCGAAATCCCGGGATCAGAATTTTGGCTCGGGATTGGATTCCCTACTTGGGACCAAAGTATTTATACTATAACAAGAGCAAATTGTGAACTTTTCTAATACCACATCTGATGGCTACTCCGTCAGTGTGTTTAGTATAAAAGTCATAGTAAAAGCATAATGATGTCTATAAACTTACTTTAATGACAGTCATTTTTTGCTTGTTCATATTTCGTGAAAGACTCTTAATAATTATGTTTATTCACAAATTATAGTATAAGGACTAAAATTATGAGGCAGAAAAGATTGTCTTGACTATCGAACCTCCAAATGTAGCCTAATATTTAAGGCATTAGTGATTAGTATAGAGAGATTTATTTAAACTTTTTCACTAACTTTCACTTCTAATATAATAATAGGTATATTATGATCGCATCATCATAGAATATATATACTGAACGTTTTTGCGCTAGACCAATAATTATTCAGGTCTAGTAAAAATTTGAAAAAAACGTCTTAAATTGAGTCGAGTAGGATATACCATAGTGATAAAGGGATTATAGCCCAGGGGGCCCGAACTGGTAAGGGCCCAAGAGCCTAAAAAATAAAGAAAAACCCAGAGAAAGAGGACGCAACCGCCTCCGCGCCAAGCCAGACATAAGTGGGTAGGTATCTTCATTAAAATAGAATATTCTTGAAATCAACTGCATCATGATTAAATGAGGCATGTATTTTCAAAGTAAACTAATTCCACTTCTACAATTTTTTTGGCAAAAGCCAAAAATCTTTTTACGGTGTTGAGGTTACACAATATATGCTTTTTGTATTGAAAAAAGTAACTTTTGTTACTAACACCGCTTTTGAAGTTGATTTTTCTACTGGATTAAATGTTATAAGGTTCTTCTGTACAAAAAATACTTGTTCAAAATTATATCCTTTAAATTCTGGAATTCATAACTCATTTTGGTCAAGTAGTGGAATAAGTTCAGTTTGAAAATACACTCCTCAAATATATATTTTTTTTTCCGACCATGTCCGATCCAAATAGGATCATATGGGCCTCCACAGAGTAGAGGTTTGTATTAACAGATTTTTTTTTACGAGAAACGGATGTCAGCCACTTGCTCAACCTATTAAGTACATACCCTGACTCACACACATATTGAAAAACAATATGTGTACTTGCCAGACCCAGGATTCGAACCTGGGACCCACGGCATGATAGTCCAGCGCTTATGCCGCGCGGCCACCGCATCCCGCAATTCGACGGTCAAACACGTGACATTATTATAGGCGAATCAAATGTATTAAAGTTCGTGTTATATTCCAGTGGGTCTATTCTATACTTATCGACCGCTAAAGTGATAAAGTGATAAATATTATCAAACTTAGGGTAGGTTTGTATCAAAGTATTAGCACTTATTGTAACAATAACAATAAGATGTTTGTAATTGTTGCAATAAGTGCTAAATTTTAAGAGCAGCAAGAGAGGTGCTGTTAAAACACTTTAGCGGTCGATAAGTATAGAATAGACCCACTGGTGTTAGTTTACAATTTAAATACATAACAGTTTTCACTACATTAACAAGCAAAGATATATTATGATTATTTTTTTAAATATATTAAATTTGTCAAACTTTTAGGCCCCAATAAGTATTAGTATAGGGCCCTTTCAAATGTAAATACGCCACTGCAACTCATCCCAACTGACAATATCCCTCTAAATAGACTAATAAAACTTATTTTAATCGCTTTTTTAATTATTTAAATTTAGTTGTATATATGTATAAATTTTTTTATTTTAATTTTATTTAAATAATTTTATTTTTATTTTATTTTTAATTTAATGTCTTGAGGACGCGAAGACTCAAATTGACCAGTCACGTTGTTAGATGCTATAAATCTAGAGCTCTACATAAAGTTTATGAAGGAATCCGTATACGTTAATTAGACCCTGGAGGAGATGGGTGGATAACGTTAATACATTGGACGCTAAAGACGCGCCTAGCGCATAACGATTAGGTGACCATTAGATATTATCAGCATGCTATTTAAATGTGGTAATTAATTAGTAATTATCTAGTCAGCAGTCAATGTGTTATTAAGAGGCTTGGTGTGACGACTGGAGAGAGAGCTGAGGATAGAAATATTTCGAGGACGGTTTTACAGTCAACCATGGATCTGAATGATATATAATACTTATTTAAGTAAGTAAATAAATTTAATTCAATAATACATTTATTACTAACTGTATTGTATAGTTTAATACACGGTGAAGTATTTGCGCATAACTAATAAATTCAGAGAGCGTTACATACTACAACTTGCTAATTGATCGTTCGTTAAATTTGGTTTCGAGTGTATTAATAATTTGTACCTTCTTTAGAATCATCCCACCATTTTTCCATAGTTGATATGTCACGTTTCGCAAATTTGCTAACTAAGACACCTCAGAGGTGAACCTTTTATTTTCCTCATTAAATTTACGAGGGACGTGCTTTGTATTCGGTAAATGAACGTGACTTAGGCATATATTTTATTATTTCGATACATTTTCTTTGTTATACGGTTTTTGTTTTCAGTTTGAAAATTATAAAGCTCGAAATAAATACACCGGTTATTTATTAAGTAGGCGATTGTTGCGTATTATTAAATAAAAGTTTTGGTAAAATACCTACACAAAATTATTGTTCCGGGAAAATATGAAGGCAAAAATTTGAATAAAGAAGCTCTGATCTGTAGTCAATGAAATTTAAAGTTTATCATTTCTCTATCGTATGCCAGCATATCACCCAATTTCGTACGAAGAAGTTCTTTTAACTTCAATAGTGACGATATCCAAGATCTCACGATAATCCAAGGTACACTAATTCACTGACTGAGTATTATATATAACAATAATTAGGGTTGTGAACACTTTAGAGAATTCCGGGATAAAAAGAACTTTTTATATACCACGTTTTTAAATTTTCTGTTGAATCATATAAACTTGACAATGCTATGTATACTTTTTTTGTACTTGATAGAAATACTGAAATGTCATTTTGACATTTCATATCGATTTCCATAGAAACGCACGTATATATTAATAATTTAGTTGCTAGGCCCTCTTAGCAACCAATAATAGTGTTTTACTTTTAACGATTTTTTTTCCGAAATAACTTTCCATACAAAAAAGAATTAACTTAAAATGAATTCAATTCTGCAAAGATGGCTAAAAGTATTAAAAAAATGCATTGTTGTCATGTTCTGATATCTTCTAAAAGTTTCAAATATCTATCTAGTCGGGAAGTTAGTTAAAAATCGATTGCAAGATTTGGACAAACAAGAAAAAAACTTTACCGCCAAACAAGAATACGAGCTAATAAAAACGTGGTAAAAAGAATTCGATATTTCAAATTTAGAGTTTTTTTCCTAAAAAATGCAGCTTTTTTTAAGCACAAAATATACATCCAGCGTCCAATCCATGGAATCTTTCTCGCAAAAATAAATCCCACATTCCATGCTGGCCAGTTAATTACCACAATACGGTCACTGCTGGTCACGCCTGGCGTGTATCAATTAGCATGATAATTAAATGTGGTAATTAACTCGTCAGCAGTGAAAGTATTAGATCTAATTTTAGCGCTGAAAGACTTAACTGTATCTTCTAAATTATCTAGGAAAATACTACCTTTCGTTGTAATTTAACTATTTAGAAATCAAATAAGGTGGACTGCATAATTCCAGAACACTGCTCGTTTTCTTCTCTTTTTCCGGGACGATCCTGACCAAATCGGGACTTTTGCCAACCCTGATAACAGGGCAGGATTACGTCGGCCATTTACAAGCATATAATATATTATTTTACAGTACATACATAAATATTATGATGACAAACATCCCAAATTTTGTAAAACCCACGAGAATTCAAAAAACGTAACCTCACAAAGTAGCCGAGCGTTCATTTGACGCCATTTCATCGTGAGGTCGCCATTTTCTGCTTCTCTGATTTAACAATGCCCATTATCTTTATTTTGAGGTATATACACCGGGGAATTCATTAAAAAAATAAGGCAGTTAATGAGTTACGGATGTACGGGGAAAACACTGACAAAGAAATACGTTTAATAGAAGTAGACCAGGTAAATTTGTACCTTTTGTATTAAATTGAGGGATTGCTTTTATTTTTATAATGAGTCTTTTGCAATAAGCTTGTCTTAGCATTTAAAGCTTTGCTGAACAAATAGCGCTATCAAAATGAATAATTTGTTTCCATTTTTGTAATTTTGTTGAAAGAAACAATATTATATTAAAATATACAGCAATGTTGCT
Organism: Rhyacophila brunnea; assembly: GCF_057557595.1. Classification (NCBI taxonomy): domain Eukaryota; kingdom Metazoa; phylum Arthropoda; class Insecta; order Trichoptera; family Rhyacophilidae; genus Rhyacophila; species Rhyacophila brunnea. The sequence goes on from NW_028233276.1 coordinate 45,937,104, forward strand.
ATGATTTATTATTTTTTTTATAGTGATAAGGCTTATGAGCCGGTGGTTGTTTATTATTAGGATACGGTGTTGGGCGGGTCCAGGAATCATACAACTTCTAACAGAGAATGGTGTATATTAAAAGACAAACAAATAAGGCGTGATATAGTTTACAATTACAATAATTGGCTTTCCACTTTCACAACTTGCTTTATCAGATTTATGTGCATATGGCACATCTGATCATAAAAACCTCATATTCAAACGGGGCGGCACATTTACCGTTTTTTTCCAGACGTATTCTGCAGGCACCAAAACAGAAGACTCCAACCTTCGCACTGGATTAGCCAGTTCCTCACCGGCCATGGCAACTTTGCTGCCAGACTCCACGAGTTTGGCTTGATAGTAGATGGGCCGGGTTGTACCTACGGGCATGACTACTACGAAGTTGAACATATACTTTGGGATTGTCCACTACATATTGAACTCGAATGAGTAGAGCTATTTTCCAGGGTCCGTCTTCATATGGACCCTAGCCACGCAAATCTGATAGCAACCGAGGCCAACTTTGCGGCATTCGAGAAATTTGCAGCATTTTTCTGTAGACTCATCCATTTCAACTCGTGACACTCAGTATGCGGATACACAAGGTGTTTAACATAAGCGGACAGCAAAGCCAGTCCATTTTGTTTTCTTTCTTAACTTCTTTCTTTAAGTAGTCCCGTGCGGCTCCGTCTCGAGAAGGAATGAGCACTTAAAATCACTTCTTTCAGACACATTTTAAGCGTCATGGAAAACGGCCCTGCAAATCTATCACTGTAGATAGATGACGGGTTGAGATGGGGAACCTAAAAATAAATCAGTAACAATAAATCAACTATTAAAAGCAAAATCTCATTTACAAACAGTTGTATATAAACATACATATTAACTTGAAAATCCACTAGAAAAAATCACATTTGGAAATAATACGATGCTCGACGGGATGTATGTCGGTGTTATGTACGAGTATGTTCAATATATTATTATTATGGAATGTTACATTCTCAATATTGTAAATTATTCGCTGAATAAAGGAAATGGTTTATTAAAAGTTGTATATAATTATATATTCTTATATATTCTTCTTATATCTTTTATATCTTATATCTTTTAATTCAATTTGCCCAAGTCAAATAATACACTTACTAAGTTTTATAATATATTAATAGATTCTCTAGAGATCAGTGGCAAAGATTTCATACTAGGCGATTATTTAAAGCTTACCTTCTTAAGAAAAGAAAAATTCAATTGCATATTGACATTGTATTTATATAATCATTTCATTATTTTATATTCTATAAAAATAATTTATTTTACATAGGAATGTATTACACAGTTTACAAAACAATCTGCAAAAGTTTAAAAGATATTCCACAGCACGCCATCTGTCTTGGCGTAAATAAAGGTTGGATTATGTGTGAAATAATTCTGATTTTTTTTCATATGGACTTTACGCCACGCCACTTTCACAAGTCTGTCGAATTGTATGAAATAAGGTAAGCTCCTATCGCAGAGCCTAAAGCCATAAAACATTCGCACATAATATTGATGTCATGACTGCACTTTGTCCAAAATAATCAATAATTAGATTAGAATTATTAATAATTAAAAAAAAAAAAAATTCTATGGCTTTTAATCGAATGTTATAAATATAGATTGTTTATAAAAATAAAAATAGATTTTATCTAATGATTTTTGATGTGTATAAATGTTTTGAAAAATACGTTATTTAAACAAATTGCTCAATTTTATGTCGTCAGTGAGTTTTTGAATTTTCAGTAAATTAGTGTGTCGTTGTCATTATGTCATTAGTGTGTACCTAATATCGTATTATCTTCTTATTTCTCGTAAGAGTTGTAAGTATACCTGACATGAGTGCTCTTTTTATCAGATCTCCACAGCCTACCTCTTTCCAAAAGTCACCCTTCGCCACTGCTAGAGATACCTAGTAATCATAATGTAATTCATATTTTCTCAGACCATATTTCATGTGGTAATTGAAACGCATACCGTTGTAGTCATAAAAAAGCATATGTTTTCTCTTTTATGCGAGCAACTACATAAAAATCGCATAAACGAGTGCTTCATAAAAAGACGTGAAGCATTTTCTGCTGTTTCAGTATACAAACATTAATCGTATTATAAAAACTGAGTGTCTATTTTTTTTTGAAGTTGTAATGGGCATCTCTAAAATACGTTTTCCGCGGCAGGGAAGAAAACTTTAAATGTTTCCTCGGAGGGCTCGAGTTTTATCTTTATTGCTCCATTTTCTATCACATATTTTTACGTAATAAAAACGAGAAATACAAGATAGACTAGACAATAAGGCACAAAGTGGTAATTTCGGACAATAAAATAAAGCAGATTTGACAGAAAGCATGTTTTTCTTGTTATGCTCCGAAATAAAAACACATACAATAAGATATATCCACTGTGTTTTTTGTCATGGTGAATTTTTCTTATCGCGTTTTATTTTGTCTGCTAAACGGTACATTTATTCCACACACCAATCTATCTGGACAGCGCAATTTGTTTATCTCACTATTCTTTATTAATCCCCAGAAAAAATATACTAAAACCTTGTATTTTATCGTGACAATTGCTAAGTTTAATAGATTACTTCACTCTAAACTTAAGACACGTATGTGTGGTGAAAAATTTCCAGCTTCTAAAACTTATCATACACATACAGAGAGCCCAGAAAATGTTAATCTGTGTGTACCTGATAACTATTTAAGAAATTAGCAGAATAAGTTGTTTTATTTTGTTTACTTATATGAGGTATAAATGAGAATTCTGCTATTCTGTGCAGTGTTGACCAGTGTATCCCTGATAACTATCTTAGAAATAGGGAGCAGCAGTTGTATATCAATTCTTCCAAGGTTCAGAATCAACCTGCCACTGGTAATGGGAATTGGGAAGGCGATAACTACGTTCAACCAAATTGCTTTTGGTTTTGATATATTCCACTTGCGCGAGTTTAGGAGGACGCTATTTTATAAATTTTTAAAATAGGGTCTCCTTAGCAAACTCGGTGTAAATCTTTGAACTTCTATAGATGTATAATTGTATTTTCACTGCTTTTGTGTGTTTATATTATGTTCTCTTTTTATATTTTCATTTTTATTGCTTTTATTACTTTTCTTCTTTATATTGATGTTTCATGCCATGTTGTGAAAGTCTTAAGCTTATAATTTGTAATTTCCATAGTATATTTTTTAAAAAATCGGTGTGTGTACTTATATACGCGCGTTAGAAATTATAATTCTTTGGCGTAACAAAACAAAAACAAAACTTGTGATAACCTAGATTCTTGGACTAGCTCTTAATTATCGTGTTAAATTACAAACTTAAGATTTTTCTTGAGCTTATTGAAGCGCCGTTGGTTTATTTCCATACACTTTAATTTATATAATTATTTCTCTTTGTTTTTATTTTTAAAGTAACAACTGTCACTATGACGTTTAATCGTTTGTTTACGTAAGGAATTGCAAATGAACGACAATAATAAATTCGTTGCCTAGGCAACGGAACAATTCTATTATCAAACTTGCGTTTGTATACAACTGACTGTTTCGCAGCTAACTTCATACTGTCGGGTACTTTCGTAACAGTGTGCGCGCGCAGCTCTCAATTCCACTCTCTACCAAATGCCCCAAAAGAAGTATAACTTCAAAAATAAATTGAATTGAATTTAGCTGTAGAACTCCTACCATTGAACACTCCAATTGACAGAGTGATAGCTATCGATATAATCTACTTACGTGAGGATAATTCTTTATGAATATTCTTTTATAATTTCTTAAAATAATTTTAACTCATTAAATACTACCCTATTTCTCACCTACGTGTAATCCCGTACTCAGAGAAAGTACGTTAAAGTGACACCACGTATTTCTGTGCCGTTTTTTTCATACGTTTGATCAAAGTCTCATAAATATAAACATCAATAAATAAAACTCTATGTTTGCAGTTGAAAAACAAAAGGTGCTTCAGATAAAATCATTTCATTAGTATTTAGTACATCAAAAAGACGTATTTCAAATGCTTGCTGGTTGGGCCGACTATAATCCCAATCCAATCCTTAAGCCCGCAAAAATATGTTATACGTACCATCTTTATTATTATTGTCATCCAGGCATCTAACAATCACGGATCATCAGTTTAACTGTAATTTAATGACAGTCAGTTATTAGTAGACAACGAAAGAGTCAACTTGCTATTGTGTTGCCGTCGATCGGCCCACATGCGCCACGTAGGTCAAAATGGAATTTATGGTATTTTCAGAGCATAAGCCAGGACATTCCTTAAACGTTGTAGATAATCCATTTATATATTTTTGAAGCCTTATTATCCTTTATATTTATTTAAAACATTTGATGACTGCATAAAGTATTTTTATTACCTACAAAAATAGTTTTCTTTTAAACCTCTCGATCTAATGTTTTATATTTATCATATTTCAGTAGATCCACGTGAAATGGTGTTAAGATTTCTTAGATTTATTAATTTTTAAACGCATTTATTAAACATTTAGTAAAATTGTTGTTAACATTATATTATAGTTACATTATATAAAAAAATATATTTATAATCTCTGTGATCCCAAAATTTGACAATAATTAGGCATTTTATTATTCAAAAAATGGGCACGATTAACACATTTGAAAATTATTCTAAAGATTCTGATTATAAGATATGTTTTTGACCATTCAAATTTGATGAAACATCTTACGAATAATGATTGTTTTATAATAATTATTGACCTAAGAATAAAGTGGTATTTTTTTGAAATACGCCATTTCTATTGGCATTTCATACCAATCATTATTGTAAGATGTTTTATCACATTTGACTGGTCAAAGACATAGATTATAATCATTATTTTTAGAATTATCTTCAAATATGCAAATCGTGCCCATTTTTTGAATAATAAAATTCCTAATTCTTGTCAAATTTGGGATTACAGAGTATGTAAACATATTTTTTTATCGTAAATATTTTACTATAATATATTATAATGTAACCTACAATTTTACTAATGGTTTTATAAATGCGTTTAAAAATTAATAAATCTAAAAAATCTTAACTCCACTACACATGAATGTACTGAAATATGACTATATTCTAAAACATTAGATCTAGAGGTTTAAAAGAATACTATGTTATGTAGTAAAAATACTTTATGCAGTCATAAAATGTTTAATATAAATATAAAGGATAATAAGGCTTCAAAATTATATACATCGTTTTAGGAATGTCCAGGCTTATGCTCTGAATATACCATAAAATCTCCATTTTGACCTACGTGGCTCATGTGGGCCCTTAACCCAATTCGAGACTCCATACGAGCTCAGTAAATCACAACATCTATTCAAGCCGTGTCACCGGCACAAGGTGTCTGATCATTCATACAAACGTAATCATCATCCATATTAACCCAAGTGTAACCGTGAGAGAGATATTCCAAAACTATTTACCTACTAGTGCGTGAGTGCATGACCCGGGACCGTTTTCAGTGCGCGCCAGCCCTCTCAACATCAAAAGTCAGTGCCTGGTATTAATGGTGCCTCGTGTAAATCGTCCCCCCCCCAGATCCGGAAACCACAAGCATTCTTCAAAATTAGAGTCCATAAAAGCTCAACTACTGATACTTATTGAACTGATACTTACTGAACAAAATTATAATACTTATTAAATTCTATGGGGTATTTTTAAGTTGATAGCTATTTTGGATGTAACACCATTATTAATAAGCTAGTTTATAAAACACCCCATAGATTTTAACATAATTTATATTATCGTTTCAAAATTCAATTCTACCAAAAGTCAATTAATATCCTAGAATGGACGATTTTACATCTCTTGAGCGTAGTGTTTTTATTGTTTATTATTACTTATTATTAAGTTTTGACGATTTATTATAATATGCTTATCAAGTGTATTAGAATTTTTTACTAACACTTCAATTATTCATAATTTGTTTGTTATATTTTTTATTGTGACCCTTGACTTGACAGGTAGGTAATGGAGTTTTTACCAACGTTATTGTATTGATTGGTTATATAAGTTAGAGTTAATAGTATTCGTGGTCGGTGTTTATTTGCCATTTGGTGAGTGCACGCAGTACCTGAAGATGCCGAAAGGCGAAACCCGGGTCGCAAAAAACGACTCTTATGGAATAGTAAAAAACTTAAATCCATTAGAATTTAAATTCAAAATCCATCGAGTACCGCCGGTCGACAGTATTAATATTATAATATCATAACACTTATCTAAAAATCTTACATTTTTATGCGTTTGCGTCGATGGTATATTATGGAACATTTCGCGATTAAAAATAAAAAAAACTAATACAATGGTGATATGAAAATAATGTTTTGTTTTCCAATATTGAGTGCATCGGTCATATAGTAATCAATTAAAATTGGTTATTAAGTATATTATATGTTAAAATTTCAACGACTCTAGGCAAAACAAAATTATATCACTGTTTATAGTGGAACTAATTGTCACATTAATTTGGTTTCGGGAAATTTATATCTCTTGCTTAATTAACAATTTCAGTTTAACGGTACATTGTTAATTTTATCATAACGCAATTCGTTGGAAACTACATCTGAATGGTTCAATTCATTATTCATAGTTATTATTATAACTCAACAGGGCGTAATATTATCCAAACAGAGTTTTCTGCTAATCATTGTGGCGTTATTATTTTATCGTCATATTAATTTAGTCGTCGATCAAACAAAATTAATGCAGGGCTGCCAAAAAGAGGCGTATGCCAAAACTACAACACATAATTATTAATAATTAATTGGAACCCAGAAACTTCTTCTTCTTTGGCCATAACCGCCGCTTAACTGGAGCATATGGACACCACGCGGCGCCTCCAAGAATCCCTGTCGCTCGCCAGTCTTCTTGCTTCGTTCCAGGTCAAACCAGCACCCCGTAGCTCCGCCGTATACACTCTGTAGATTGTATTTAGCAGCCTTCCAGGTCGCCGGAATCCGGTCGGCTTGAAAAACAGGCAAGCCAGGTTAAAGCTCTCTTCTGGCCGAGCCATGTCCAACGTCGCCTCTTCACTTTCAGCGTGATGAGAGGCTGCTTGGTGCGTTCTCTTATCTCCTCGTTGCTCCTAAAGTCATACCACTGCACACCCAGTATTCGTCGCAAACATCTGTTTTCGAAGCTCAGTATACGATTGCTCTGAGCCTTCGTAAGGTGCCATGATTCGCTACCGTATAGCAGCACCGTCCGAATGCAAGCGTCGAATAGGCGGCATTTGGTTTTGACCGAGTACAATCGTGAGTCTCAGACATTTCGCATCGAGTTGAATGTTGCTCCAGCCATTCCCATTCGGATAGCGAGCTCTTTCTGCAAAATGCCATCTCCCGTGATGTGTACCCCCCGGTACTTGAAGCTGACAACCTTGAAACTTACGAGACATTTTCTTTAAAAATAATCTGTAATAATTAAATGGTTTAGTCCAGCCCATCTATTCTATACACAAGACTGCTATCAGCCGCTACGGGCTGATATATTAGAATACTATATACTAGAAACTGATATACTCGAAATATTAGCACTTATTGTAACAATTACACTAAATTAGCCGTCTGAACAGTCAAAACCGTCTATCTCGCTCTAAAATTTAACCCAGCCAAGAGAGGTGCTGTTAACACATAGCACTTATTGTAACAATAACAACTATCTTATTGTAATTGTTACAATAAGTGCTAATACTTCGATATAATAAAATGGAAAGCTACCCTCGATAGATGCCGATAGCAGTATTGTGTATATAATAGATGCGCAGGAGTGAGAAACCTGCAGCTTTTGAATGAACTTGAATTTTGCTTTTTTTTAAGTTAAACCAGGGAACACAAAATTACTGGGAACTGGCTTACCCTACTAGGTGTGGCCACAACTCTATTGTTTTGTTTTGACTACAAAACATACATATTAAAGTATGTAACTATTTTAATACTGAGTGGTATGATTGCTACATATTATGTACTGTTAAGCTCATCTTTCGTTTTTTTATTTGTATTCTAGAATTAAGTAGGTATGTTACACTGATTGTTGCAAAATTTATATAGATTCCATTGCAGTAATAAATATACACTTAAGGCTATACCTCAGTTGAGGAATGGTCTAAAAAGATCGTGGCTAGGCGATGCGCGGCTTGCGGGTCGCGGGTGCAAATGACGCATGCCGAACGAAATATAATTTGTCATATAAATCCAACATGCGTCCATTTAATGTTGTGGATCGATCACCCTCCTCTTGAGAGGGATCAGCACAACACTCGCCGGTGTCCATCTGACACCACCGCAGAGATCCTAGGACGTTCCTTACAGGAAGACTGTAAGTGACATTGTGTACAAGACCGCATTTGCGGTATGGCAGGCGAGGTGGACCGCTTCCCCCAAGGGGCGGCACACTTACCGTTTTTTCCAGACGTATTCTGCAGGCACCAAACTAGAAGACTCCAACCTTCGCACTGGATTAGCCAGTTTCTCACCGGCCATGATAACTTCGCCGCCAGACTCCACGAGTTTGGCTTGATAGTAGATGGGCCGGGTTGTACCTGCAGGCATGACCACCAAGATGTTGAACACATCCTCTGGGATTGCCCGATTATGGAATTCGAACGAGCGGAGCTGTTTGCCAGGGTCCGTCCTCACACGGGCCCAATTGGTCATGGAGATCTGGTAGCAACCGAGGCCAACTTTGCGGCATTTGAGAAATTTGCAGCATCGTATGGGGAGCGGGATAGTCCCGACTCTTCTGTAGACTCATCCATTTCAATTCGTGACACTCAGTATGCGGGTACACAAAGCGCCTAACGTCAGCGGACAGCAGAGCCAGTCCAAAAAACAAAAAACAAACATTTTCTCTCTTAACTTTCTTCTTTAAGCACTACGGTGTATGGTTGCAGCATCAGTCCCGTGCGGCTCCGTCTCGGGACGGAATGAGCACTTAAAATCACTTCTTTCAGACACGTTTAAAGCGTCATAGAAAGCGGCCGTGCATATCCACGGTTGTGCATATATGACGGGTGGTGGTGGGCACTTTAACGTATGTTCTATTAGTAACAATAATAATATATTCATTGACATGTTTTCTTTTTAAATTAAATGGGTGACGTTTTTAGTAATCTTTACACGATTTAAGAATTAATACCCCCGTCGCCATCACGAAACAAACTGACGTATTCACACCTCGACGTTCGGTCTCCGAGTGCCAGCGAGTCCAAAATTTCGTCGCGCCAATAGTTGAAATTTATTTGCCGTTTCACTTAAGTATCGCCTTAATTTATTATTAATTAACACTTATACTCTTAATACCACTCACCAATAAACAAAATATTACCCTTTGGGTACAAATTATCACAGAGTCTAGACATAGTAACCGTCTTACCAGTTTAAAATAAATCGCTCCACTACCTTATATTATTACTTCGATTAATAAAACGGAAGTGCTCGCAAATGGAGTCTCTTTTTCCGGTACTCACCGCTCGGACAAGGTTAAAATCGTTTCACCAAGAGATTCCACTAGCAAACACATTCACCTTCACCTGTGTGTTGTTGCCTATATTAAAGAAAGAAGACAATTATTATTTTAAAATTTTAATATAAATATGTATTTATATTACTAATAATTATTGACAATATAGTATATTAATAATATTATCAACCAAAGGTACTTGATGGAATTCGAGTTTAAATTCTAATGGATCTAAGTTTTGTACTATTCCATTTGAGTCGTTTTTTTCGACCCGTGTTTCGCCTTTCGGCATCTTCAGGCACTGTGTACACTCACACCAAAAAATATATCTCGTTAATTAACTCCATTAGTTACCATTGTTCCCAGAATGGACGATTGTACATCTCCTGAGTGTAGTATTTTTATTGTTTATTACTAATGATCTATTATTAGGTTTGAACGATTTTTTATACACTTATCGAGTGTATTATTATTGATAAGGTAAGGGGTTTTTTACAAACACTTCAACTATTCATAATTTGTTTCTTATAATTTTTTTATCGTAACCCTTGACTTTATAGGTAGGGGATAAGTTTTTACCTACGTTATTGTATTGATTTGTATATAAGTTAGAGTTAATAGTATTCGATGTCAGGTTTTATTTTCCTTTTAATGAGTGCACACAGTGCCTGAAGATGCCAAAAGGCGAAACCCGGGTCACAAAATACTACTCAAATGGAATAGTACAACACTTAAATCCATTAGAATTTAATTCAGTATATTATAGTGAATAAATTAGTGTACTATATTAAATTTTTGTTATAGCAGAAATAATGGAACCCGGGCACTCAGCTTGTAATGTAGATGACAGACATTTCTTTGACTTTGAGCACCGGCTTGGCTCTCGGACGTCATCAACGGCTCACAAGATTCACACAGACGTTTTATATATACTTTGTACAACACTAAATGATGCTAATACTGCATACCCACCTAATACCCGGGGAAGTGAGTTCAATTAGATGCTATCGGCATCGAAGATGTTATGTTACTAAATTACTATGTGCCTAAGATCGATACGGAAAAGGTAACTTTTAGTGCAAGTTAAAAATAATAATAATTGGTGCAACAGTATAGTTTCTAGTTTTTTTTTATTCAAGTGAATTTTGGTGTTCATCACTCTCCTTTTCCAGTAGGTGATACACTGCAATTGCTTAATCTGAAAACCTGCTAACTCCATTTGGGCAAATTGTTCAGGAAGGAGAAAAAACATAATAGTTTAAATATCGACCGGAATTTAACAATTCCAAAAATACACTTGGATTTTTTTTACAAATATGCCACTCTATCAACTAATACACTATTTTAGCTTCCCTTTTATAATATACTAGCTGAAGTACCCGGCTTCGCACAGGGTCGCTTCGTGGTTATATTTATCTTAGATATTTGAAAAATAATAAGAGGTAATTATTTTTTTAATATTAAAATATCTGTGTAATACAATATAGCAATATGAAAATAATTCTAATATGAGTAAAGGTCAAACATAAGAACACTAAATTAAAATCGAATCCAAAATATGAAAACGTTATTAATGTTATTAATATGTAGTAAAAAGAAAAATCAAAATTGGATGGAACAAACCAACAAAAAACTTTGTATTTTATATAATAATAATTTAGAAACTTTTGCAGGTGTGCGCACAACAACTGACAAAAGTTTCATCGCAATCGGATAAATGGTATAGGAACGCATACGAATAGTAGAAGAAGCTGATGATTTTCTAATTCAGAAATCTTCGTGAGCATGCGCATGACAACTCAAAAAAGTTGCATTGCAATCGGATTAATGGTATAGGAACGGATACGAATAGAAGAAGATGGTTGTACTAATTCAAAAACCTTCGCGGGCGTGCGCACAACAACTGGTCAAAATTTCATCACAATCGGATGAATGGCATAAGAACGCATACAAATAGAAGAAGAAAAAGATGGTTGTACTAATTTAGAAACCTTTGCCGGCGTGCGCACAACAACTGGTCAAAATGTCATCGCAATCGGATGAATGGTATAAGAACGCATACAAATAGAAAAAGAAAAAGATGGTTGTACTAATTCAAAAACCTTTGCGGGCGTGCGCACAACAACTGGTCAAAATTTCATCACAATCGGATGAATGGCATAAGAACGCATACAAATAGAAGAAGAAAAAGATAATTGTACTAATTCAGAAACCTTTGCGGGCAAGGGCACAACACTTGATCAAAATTTCATTGCAATCGGATGAATGGTATAGGAACGCATACGAATAGAAGAAGAAGATGATTTTCTAATTCAGAAATCTTTGTGGGCATGCGCACGACAACTCACCAAAGTTTCATTGCAATCGGATGAATGGTGTAGGTACGCATTTGAATAGAAGAAGAATATGATGGTTGTACTAATTCAAAAACCTTCGCAGGTGTGCGCACGACAACTCACTAAAGTTTCATTGCAATCGGATTAATGGTATAGGAACGCATACGAATAGAAGAAGAAAAAGATGGTTGTACTAATTAAGAAACCTTCGCGGGCTTGCGCACAACAACTGGTCAAAATTTCATTGCAATTGAATGAATGGTATAAGAACGCATACGAATAGAAGAAGATAGAATAGAAGAAGATAGAATAGAAGAAAAAGAAGAAAAAAATGGTTGTATCAATTCAGAAACCTTTGCGGGCGTGAACACAACACTTGATCAAATTTTCATTGCAATCGGATGAATGGTATAGGAACGCATACGAATAGAAGGAGAAGAAGATGGTTGTACTAATTCAGAACCCTTCGCGGGCGTGCTCACAGTAACTGGTCAAAATTTCATCGCAATCGGATGAACGGTATAAGAACGCATACAAATAGAAGAATATAGAATAGAACAAAAAGAAAATAGTTGTATCAATTCAGAAACCTTTGCGGCGTGAGCAAAACACTTGATCAACATTTCATTGCAATCGGATGAATGGTATAAGAACGCATACCAATAGAAGAAGATAGAATAGAAGAAGAAGATGGTTGTACTAATTCAGAAACCTTTGCAGGTGTTGGCACAATTACTGACGAAAATTTTATTGCAATCGGATGAATGGAATAGGAACGCATACGAGTAGAAGAAGAAAATGGTTGTACTAATTCAAAAACCTTTGCGGGTGTTACCACAACAACTGACGAAAGTTTCATCGCAATCGGATGAATGGTATACCAGCCCTATAGGGACCATACGAATAAAAGAAGATAGAATGAAGAAGAAGAAGAAGAAGATGGTTGTACTATTTCAGAAACCTTTGCGGGTGTTAACACAACAACTGACGAAGGTTTCATCGCAATCGAATGAATGGTAGAGAAACCATACGAATAAAAGAAGATAGAATGAAGAAGAAGAAGAAGATGATAATTTTTCTAATTCAGAAACCTTCATGGATGTACATACAACCACTTACCAAAATTTCATTGCAATAGGATGAATGTTATAGGAACCATACGAATAAAAGAAAATATAATGAACAAGAAGAAGAAAGTGATGATTTTTCTAATTCAGAAACCTTTATGGGTGTGCATACAACAACTTCCCAAAATTTCATCGCAATCGGATGAATGGTATAGGAACGCATACAGGACAGACAGACAGACATACAGACAGATAGACATTCATTTTTATATATTAGTATAGCCTATACTCTTCGCGCAAGTGCAAGCAATAAGTTGACAAAATTTTATCGGAATCGGATGAACGGTATGGCTGCGCATTAAATACGAACAAACAAACAAACAAACACACAAACAAACAAGCATTATTTTTTTATATATTAGATAAATAAATATTATATAAAGAGCGGAGTTGTTCCATTTACGATATTGAAAATTTGGTAAATTATTTATAAGTTAAGGATTTTGAAATTTTGTGTGAGCATAGAAAACATACTTTATAATAAAATGTCATCATAATCACATTTTTGGTCATAAGTGCAGTTGACTGGTTTGCAGATTAATCAGTCGTGCTAAACGTGATATTTAAGGTTATTATAGATTCTATAATAATATGCCAAATACTGCTTAGTATGCACTATGCACACAGTATCCATTCAGCTGTAATATAAGTATAAATGTTATTAACATATTGTACAATCCAAATAAAATGATTTGTTCACATTAATTATAACACTTTGGGAAGAGACAGACTAGCACCAAATATCAATGTGTATTTTACGATATATAAATCAATCTCACGAATACCATACAAATACATACTCTGTAGGTAGACTGTAGCGTATAGAAACAAAAGTAAACAACTTCATAAATTATACATATTAGAAAATTCATCGAAAAAATAGTCCATTAATTGGAATGCGAATGAATAGATGGATATTTTCATTTCTAATTAAAATTCAGAATAAACGAATAAACCGGCCACTCCAATAATTTAAAAAAAAAACACAACAAAGGTGTTGGGATGAAGTCAGGCTTGGGGGAACTGATGGTGGCCAGAAGCACAGCCTATTATGATTGGTTGCGCCGCTGAAGATGACCAAGGGACAGATTTCTACTTGTATAATAAAAATTATTATAATATTATGACTGAAAACTCTAATATTACGATTTTTAATCGGCTTGAGTGGTTATACTAATGTATATCTATTCCTTCAACACTTATTTAAGCAACTTGACTGGAATGACAAAGAGATCTTCATAAATAGAGAATACCTGAGGTATCTGCGCTTTGCCGATGATATAGTAATTTTCTCGTAAGGCTCAGAAGACCTCCAAAACAGAATGCAGGAACTCGTTGAAGTAAGCACAGAAACGAGAGAAGTGGAATCAGTTTGGAGGGGCGATTATCCAGCAGTGGATAGATTCAGGTTTACGATGATTATGACGACATCTATAAGCCCCAGCGCATCTATTCTATACACAAGACTGCTATTGGCCGCTATTGTGCGGTTATCGAGGGTAGTTTATTATATGTTTGTATTGAGGTATTATAATTGTTACAATAAGTTAATAAGCCGTCTAAACAGTCAAAACTATCCATCTCGTTCTAAAATTTTGCAAAGCCAAGAGAGGTGCTGTTAAAACATAGCACTTATTGTAACAAATACAACTAACTTATTGTAATAACTATAATACGAGTACTTCAATACAAAAATATGAAAAACTACCCTCGATAGCCGCTGATAGCAGTATTGTGTATAGAATAGATGCGCTGGAGTTTAGTTTGTCAATCTTTGATTGTGCACAATAATTTTATATTATAAATTATAACAATTAATTATTGTAATAGGTATTCCGCGGCCAGTGGCGATGGGTGGAGTTAGGTTGTTAAGATCCACCATAAATAGTGCACGCTAAAGTTCGTCAGTCATACGTTGTTGTTTCCATTGAAAGAAGACTACAATTTACAGATGGTGTTGACTAGTTTTTAAAATTCAATTAAGCCCTGTGAAACCATGCCATAATAGATTATTGTCAAAAAAATACTCGTATATCTATAAAATATCCAAAATTATGCGCTTAAATCATATATAACTTTGGATATTTTATAGACATAATAATATGTTTGTATTTATTGTAGTTTGGTTTAAGCAGGTCTCAATGAATTTAAATATGAACTGTCGATATAATAATATGTAATATGTATTATTAATCCAACGAAAACAAATAAGTATGAATGAAAAAGTGTGCACAATTTAGTCGTATTGTCCAAGGCATACCGAAACTATTATGGTTTGATTTAGGCAGGGTTGAATTGATTTTACAACGTTTTTCCTAGCTCGTATTCTTATTTGTCCGGTGGTTCTTTGTCCGGTACAAATCTTGCAATCGATTTTTAACTAACTTCCCGACTAGCTAGATATTTGAAACATTTAGAATATATCAGAACACGATGCCAATGCATTATTTTAATACTTTTAGCCACATTTAAGTAGAATTGATTTCATTTTCAGTTAATTCTGTTTTGTATGAAAAGTTATTTCGGAAGTAATCCGTAAAAAGTAAAACTATTATTGGTTGCTTAGTGGGTCCTAGCAACTAAATTATTAATATTAATATATACGTGCGTTACTATGGAAATCAATATGACATTTCAGTATTATTTCTATCAAGTACAAATTTTTTTGATCGTGCTAGTCAATTCAAGTTAATATGATTCAACAGAAAATTTACAAACATCTTGTAATTACATATTTAAAAACTAACCAACACCATCTGTAAATTGAAGTCTTACTTCAAATAAAAACAAATACGTATAACTAACAAAGTTTAATGTGCACTATTTATGGAGGATCTTAACAGCCTACCTACACCCTTCGCTACTGAGGTTTTGTATATGGTGGCGGCGCCAAATCGTCTTGAACCCGGCATACGTGCAATTACCGGAATCACTCTACGGAAAGGGGTGTTTTTCCACTCGTATAACGCGGAAAATCTTTATTCAGATCGTCTCAATAATGTAGTGGTCGCCGGCTTTGCTAAGTCGAGAGCTTTTCTCCCGTTTAAAGCTGCTTCAGTTTTTGAAAGGTAATGCATTTCATTAAATCGTTTCCTCAGTTGGCAATGGAACAAACAAAAGAACTTTTTCCAAAATTCATCCTATGGTAAATCGCTATGGATTCAAGTATTATCTTCTCTTCGAGTCAATCTTCTTCTTCTTTTCGTATCGTTATCGCCATTACGCTAAACTTTCTATACCGTTCTTTCTAAATTCTGTTGGGAATAGTGGATCGTTTAAAGATCGTAAATTATCAACATAGTTTTATTTTATATATATATGATTAAGTTTATTTACTATCAACTTCATGAATAATAATATACAGAGTTATTATAACAAATTACATTTTATATTGCGCGCGATACAACTGTCCTTCGAGTACTGACTATTGTCACGCCGTACACACAACTGAAACATTACACAGTAATTAGTAATTGCATTGGCGCGCAGCCAGTGCCATAGTTAAACACGTTTTCATTTTATTCTAATATTATTACTTATAATATTTAGTTATGTTATTATATTAGACGGCTATACATCAACAAATTCTTTAGTTCGAAGCAGACTTGAGAGTGGGTCTACTGTTTGGACACCGCATCAGTTGAAGTATGGCCTTATGGTGGAGAGGGTACAGAATAAATTCTTGAGACTCTTTTACTTGAGGTTGTATGGATACTATCCGTGGCTTTATCCAACTGACTTTCTCTTAGGCATACTTACATACATACTGCAATTTAGAATAAATCTTTATTTAGCTACGTATTTTTTTTTAACTTATACGAGGTATAAATGAGAATTCTGCCGTTCTGGGCAGTGTTGACTTGTGTCCCCCTGATAACTATCTTAGAAATAGAGACCATCAGTTGTTTATTCTCCCAAGGTGCAGAACCAACCTGCCACTGGTAATGCCAATTGGGAGGGCGATTACTATGTTCAACGAATTTGCTTCGGGTGTTGATATATTCCACCTACGTGAGAATGAGTTTAGGTGGACGTTGTTTTATAAATTCTTAAAATAGGGTCTACTTAACTCATCCGGTGTACTTCCTTGTACCTATCTAATTTATCTACTGATCTATCTCTTTTTTTATCTAATACTGTTATATTTATATATCTTTGTTTCTAAATGTCATGTTGTGAACATCTTAAACTTATAATTTGTAATGTCCACAATATGTTAAAAAAAAAAAAAATTGAATTGAATTGTTAAGCCATGTCTAGATGTAATAAAATGAGCGAGTAGATGTAGCAGCAATTTCTCGTAAAAATGTAAAAAATCTTATGGGTGAACGATTAAATTAGCTGCAGATTCATTCGAAGTAAACATATATTTTGTGTTTTAAGATTTAGTTGCATTAAGATAAAAACGTCTTACATTAGTGTCACAAGCATAAAATAGGTTTTCATTGTTAAAACCTAGATTAACAATAAAAATTTAAATAAACTATTCCTTTTATTCGACGAATAATTCACAAGATTTAAGAATGTACCATTCATAGGGCGCGATACCCAAGAGACGGAGTTTCGATTCCTGCCGGGTGTCTTACTTTGATTTTTTCTACTGGCTATATTTTCTCATGAGTGTTTAGAGAATTATGTATGTTCAATCAAAATTTAATTATTTTACATACAATGAACATGACAATTTATAAAATCAAAGCGTTCACGACAAAAGCAAGTGTTAACAAGGCTGAAATAAAAATACAAGTAAATATGAGTAAATAGTACAATATTCGAATAATAAAAATAAAAGTACATGGAAGCACACAGAGTAAACTACATTGATAGACCCTATTTTAAAAACTTATAAAACAACGTCCACCCAAATTAACGCACACGTAAGTGGAATATATCAATATCCGATGTGATTTGATTGAGCATAGTGTTATTGTACTTCTAATAATTGGCATTAATAATGGCATGTTAGTTCTGCATCTTGGGAGAACAAACAGCGGAATTCCCCGATTTATAAGATAGTCTACAGAGATCAAGACAAGTAAACACAACCAAGGGTGTAAACACAACCAAATCAGTTGTTTGCTCACCCAAGGTGTAGAACTAACCTGACATTGTTAATGACGATTAGGCGGGCCATAACTCTGTTCAACCAAGTCGCTTCGGGTATTGATATATTTCATAATACAGAAGGATGAATTTAAATGGATGTTGTTTAATATTTTTTTAAGATAGGGTCTACTTCACTCATTCTATGAACTTCCATGTACTTCATAATTTTTGTGTTTATTCTTTTACTAATATTGCTTCTCATTCTTTGTTTTTTATGACGTCATGTTGTGAGCGACTTTAATTTGTAATTTGTAATTAAATAACTTTAAAATTATCAGAATATTGTTATACCTCGTTTACAAATGCATGGATTTACTGCCGACAGTGCATATTTTGGGGGCCATAACAAGAAAATGCACGTGTAAACATGACGTATTATGTTGCAAGATTGCATGCATGAATCAAAAAGTTCAAAATCTTCTGAATTTTCACGCGGTAATTGGGAGTTTTTCGATATCTGCACCTACGCATTAGAACGATAGTAGCAAACCTACCGGTAAAAAAACGAACTACACCGCGCAGACTCATTTTGAGGTTAATCGATTTTCACGACCTGTCAAATAGTAAAATGGCAACATCGCGTCTCGCTTACTCTTTTCCGACTAGTTTTCTTCTGGGTATGCTATCAATGCAATCCTTGTCCACCCGAAGAGTGATTGCTCTTTTAACGCATTTCTTTTTACTTCTTCGTGGGTTCATTTACAATCCGTATATACTGGAAAATATTAATTTTCATGTTCCCACCAATATCACTCGTAACTCTACGGTCTTCATGATACCCCGTCGCAGGATGGATGTGATGTTTCATGATGCTGGGTATCGTGCGTTTAACTTATTTGATGGCATCATAAAGGTTGATTTATTTTTTAATAACTATATCATGTTTGTGAACAGGTTAAATATGTTAAATTTATGATTGTATTTATCATTTTACTTTAATGTCTACATAAGCACGTCATACTTTCTTGTTATATTGGTTGTTATTTGTAATTAAGTAATTTTTATAATTTGTATTTATTATGTATTATGGCGCATTGCCCAATCGCTGTAATGCCATATTACTCTTTTCTAAATAAATAAATAAATATCTAAACTAAGCTGTAAAAGTTTAAAACGCTTGGAGACCCCTAGATTTTTTTAAATAAGCATCGAAGGAAGGGCAGTGGACTTGGAGATAATATTCACTGGGCTTAATTTGGTTGTTAGTCATTCGTTCTACCCAGAGCATGCGCAAAGTTCATAAATAATTTGATGAAAAATATGAAAGTGAATTTGAGCCAACTACTGAATTATTACTAAACAAGATTCACAAAAAAAGTAAATAATGTATAATGTCACATAAATATTCTAAAACATCAATATTTTTTTTAATATATTATAGATTATCTGTAAAATAAAATAAAAACAAAGATAACGCTTTTGAAAAGCAACTTTTCTTATATTATTTTTATGTGATAGGGAAAGCTCCTTCGAAAAAATATTAATTTATTTATTTACATCAAAGACGAAAAACTCGTTCAAGATTAATCACCTCGCGACAACGTACAACTTCCTATTTGCTTTGAATAATATGAATATATATTTTTTCACAGAAGTCACGGTGTGCTACCAGTTACTATGGTATTAGTAGGTATCACATATTACTTACCAGAGAGAAAGACAGGAAACTCAGCTGTAGACAACCAAGGGGATATGATTTTTTTTTTTTTAAGTCTGTTCGAATATTGAGGTTTTTATTGCTCGCCGTAAGACATGGCATTTTACCAAACTTCAACGGTCTCCACTTTTGAGGTTTGAAAATCATCTTCGCTGAATCAGGGGTACATTGCTACGACCACGTTACAAACATTCGAGTTCGTAAGCGGATATAGCAGCCCACAATTATTTTTGGTTGCGCCGATTGTGAGCGATTGTCATCCTTATTCCCCACCTACCCCGAACCACACCTAAGCCGTTGCGCGTAGTCAGCTCAAGCGATCAAAAGAATACATGTTGCCGCATTGCGTGGTATATGGTTATACAGACTGATTCATAGGTTGTTCGTGGGCCACGGCCAGGTCAACTTGATATAGTGTGACCGTCTTACAAGCAATACTTCTGAATACCAGCCAAGCCGTGGTACCGGCTCTCATCATTTATATCACCAATCAGCATTATTCATCAACCTCACATTATCATCCATAAACAATGTGTACCGTCAAGTGTTGCACACCGGGTAACCCAAACAAACAATACCGCGCGAGTGATAGTGCAACCAGACCACGGAGCCATCATCAAAATCATCATAAAGGTCAGTGTCTGGCATTCTGTAAAATCGCCCTCACCCCTAGATCTAGAATCCACATCATCCTTAAAATTACAGTCCACCTGCAAAAAGCGCCACCAATTGTAGTAGTCACGAAGAGTCGCTTAGCCGGCTCTCACATCTAAACTCGCCCGTCTGCCGCACAGCCATAAATCAAACCTTCCATGAACGTTGATCCGGTATCGCATATGAAGATCGCGCACATCTACCTAGCGACTGTCGCACGTAACCTTCGAAACGTACAGATATTTAGATGAGGCGAACGGCGAGCCGGTATAGGAATGACCAATTCGTAGGTGTTCGTATGCATCTTGTTGTCTTCAACTCGCAGCCCGAGAAGCGTGGAACATATCGATTGCAACAGTAGATTTTTTAAAACTAAAAAGTCGCATTCGACCAATGTGCGGAGCTCATTTGGCAACATGTCGCACCCCTAGTTTTAAACTATTACAAGTCGAAAAAGTGACATGTTGAGTTAATAATGCAGAATGGTTGAAAATATCATTATTTATCTGGTCAAAAACTATCACAAGTCTAAATGAATTCTACGGAAATACAGGACAGAAAGAATAGTCTATAATTTTTATAAATAGTATTATGTGATATTTAAAGACTATGCTATTTTGAGTTGTTATAGTCTTAAATTAGGATTCAAATTTTTAGCGAGTTTAAGACTATGACATCTTGAATTATCATAGGTCAGGAATGGACAAAGTAAATAAAACTTGTGTTGTGGTCACACTGGTGACTAGCCATTCTGAAAACATTGACAATTTGACAGTAGTTTGTTGATAAACACAATAATAAATAAAACAAACAGTGATGAAATCATAGAAAAGGATCTCAGAGGAACACGTGAAAATCGTAAGAAAATTGATACCGAATTAAAACAATATGTTAGAGATCACATCGATTGTATTCCTAGAGTAGACTCCCACTTCCTGAGAGCTCAAACTTTCAACCATGTCCGATCTAATAAGATCATATGGGCCTCCACGGTGTGGTTTGTAATAACAGATTTTTGTTTTTTACGAGATATGGATGTCACCCACTTGCTCAATCTATTAGGTTCATACTCTGACTCATACACAAATTGAAAAACAATATGTGTACTTGCCAGACCCAGGATTTGAATCTATGACCCACGACGCTACACCAGACTAACTACCAGACAATTCATTGATGGCTCTTTAAATTTAGCAACACTATAGGCTATACAAAGGAAAGTGTCGACAAAATGATCGACCTTTCGTGAAGTTATCTCAGTATTCTACGACCTTTAATACAGAATTTAATATTAGGCGCTTTCAATCAAAAAACGATCAATGGTCAGCACAGCATATACAAATTTAAATGATACACAAAAAGCAAAACAATTAATTGCAGTTCTCTCATAACCCTGTGGTGAAGTCTCACACTTCTATTACACCAGAAAACTTGCAACATATTTCACAATCTTTGATATTGGTGAGAAAAAGGGTTCTGTTGTATCTGGAACGAAGTGACCCCTAAAAGAGATTCTAATGAAATTGGTAGTTGTATTTACACACATTAGTTGTATTTACACTCATTTTTTAATTGAAAAAGAAATTCTAAAAAATAAGAATGTGCATTTTTGGTCCGATAATTGTGCTGGACAGAATAAGAATAAATATTTAGTTGCGTTGTATTTATTATTGGAAACAGAAAATATAAAGTCTATAACGCAAAAATATTTGACCACGGGTCACACCCAAAATCAGTGGATTGCGATGCACTCACTCATTGAAAAAGAAAAAAGAGAATGCTAAAAGTGCTTCAGTCTTCATACCAGCTCAATGGATACCCATTATATAATAGTAGCCATGGCTGAAAAGAATGATGAACCTTATAGAGTTAATGCAATGGCAACTGATGATATATTTGACCTGAAATTGCTGTCCGACGAGCTGGGACAAAATTATGTTATAACTACCGTAGGTACGAAGGTAACATGGCAAGCAATCAAAGTCATGCATTTGAAAAAAGAATCACCGTATAGTTTTTTCATTATTTCCAATTTTATTGATTCTTCCTACGAGGAAATTAATATAAGGCATCGCATGACGGGTCGTCCGGTTCACATGAATATGATAATTTTACAGAAAGCTTATAATGAGCCACCAGGAATAACCATGCAGAAAAGGCAAGATCTTTTAACTATATGCAAAAAAAATAATACCGATGATGTATCACGATTTTTACAATAATTTGAAAGTCACTAATAGTACTCAAGTGGCAAGAAATGACTTGGTTCACGAAGAGAGTGATGGAAATTACTATTAATAATTTTCATTACATAATATGCAAGAATCTTGAAAAGGTAATCATAATCTTATACAATTATATATTTTAAAAATTCGGTAGGTATGTGATGGTTTACCTGTTCCAGATATTTTATTTTGAAATAAAAATTTCAAATAACCATTTCGTTTATTATTTTACTTGATATGCATAATATATTGAAGAGATTTTATGTTGTTTCATATTAGTTTGTATTGTGTGCATGTTGGTTATTTCAAAATTTATCAAAATAGTCCAATTTTAGACTATGACATTTCAAAAAAACTACCAAAAATATGTGTTCTCTATAATTTTTCAATATATTAATAATTTCATAGAAAAATACAAGACCTAATACACATTGAGCAAGAAAATCAGTTTGGTACATACATTTTTAGATTTAGTTGAGAGGGTTTGAATCTTTGAATCCAATTATCTCAGAATGCTGTTTTTTGACTTGTCATACTTTAAAACTAGGGGTGCGATGTGTTTTGTGATTAACGATGACGTCACATCGACGTATTCGACACGTTGCAGGTGGACGTGTTTTGATCTAAGAGCCAACTTACGTGACCAGAACATTCCAGATACCGCCAGAGATTGCATACCCTTGTGACACAACCTCAAATCGCAATCTACGCACTGCAGGTCTTACATAGCGGGAAGCGCAAAACGTAGCGATGGACCAAGGGAAGGTGCGCACTCTTGTATTTGCACTATACCCTAATACAACAATAACTATTGTTGATTGTCGAGTGAGTCCCATTTATTAATTTACCGGTACCTAATATAGGTTATCAACCGAGGGTACTTGATGCCGCGCCGTGTGTCCCAGATTCTAATCCTGGGTCTGGCAAGTAAGTACACAGTCATATTGTTTTTCAATTTGTGTATGAGTCAGAGTATGGACCTAATAGTTTGAGCAAGTGGTTGACATCCATTTCTCGTAAAAACAAAATCTGTTAATACAAACCTCCACCATATGGAGGCCCATATGATATTTTTATAATCGGACATGGTTGGGGGGGGATTGATGGAATTTGAATTTAAATTCTAATATATTTGAGTTTTGTGTTATTCTATTTGAATCGTTTTTTGCGAACCAAGTTTCGCCTTTCGGCATATTCATGTGTTCATACACTGATTTTACTTAATTAAAAAACCAAAATAATAAGTTATTTCTGCCATAATACGTACTTATATAATAAAATTAATAATCTCGTAGATCGCATTTCATAATAATATCCTATTGATACACCTATATGTGTGTAGAAAATGTATAGACAAGGCATGTACAGTGATCATAGAAATTGTATCATTAGGATAACTTGGCCAGAGCGCAGCTGTTTGATTTTATTTTTCATATTATACGCGGGATACCATCGAGAAAAGAAACTGTTAAAATCGATAGATGGCAATATTCCCTTTTAACTTAAAAAAAAACTAGGACGACAGGATCCGGATGGCGCAAGAAGACTCTCTACCCACCCTCTGACCAGACGGGACCTATTCTTAAGTCAATAGTGAAAACAACAACGTAATCGTGATGCAAACATATTTTTTCTTGGACCTTTTCGACCATGTCTTGATTTGATCCGACTAGTTTTGTGTACTAAATTGTGAGTAACTGTGTAAAACCTATAGTAATAATAAGGTTTTAAAAAATATACTTGCTCATGTTTTGTTTTAAACACACTTGCTCCTTTACATTGAAAAAATGTCGATACTGTCTAGTATTTATTTATTTTAAAAAGACACGTTGAGCACATAACAAATTATGAATTCAAGACGTTCACAACATGACATTTAGAATAAAAAGTACAAATAAATCAACTAGAGAAAAAACATGGTAGAGAAAAAAAACAAAGTAAAGAATAATTTCATATAAAATAAATAAAACAATAATTCAAAAAAAATACAAATTAAATAATAAAATAGAATTTTAAAAACAGAATACATAATGCATCGCTAAAAATATCTATATATATATGGAGTGCATTGATCAGCCGCACAGCTCTTGCTATTGGTGCCTGGTGAGCCTGACATGAGGAAACAGCTTTTACCCAAAATAGGTCATGGCTGGGACGACGCATGTAATTGACGGGTGCATAAAAATTTAAATTTTCTAGAATATCGGGATTAGAAACTATACCACGTGAGAGGAAAAATGCTTTAAGAGCAGAAGAAGTGATCTACGAGCTTCAAGAGAATGAAAGGCGAGCATGCCTTGAAGAAAGTTAGTCGGAAAATACTCGTTTGAGAAACTGTTAAAAGGAAAATAATTATATATTACATTAAAATAAAGATGTGGAAAAATTTTTTTCTGAACACGCTCTAAAACAAGCTTATAGAAAACCTCATAAGGACTCCACATAATGGACCCATACTCAAGAATACTCCGTACTAACGACTATAAGACAAGTAATGCTGTCCCCAATACATAAGATTACATATTACACATGACTGCGACTGGACGAATAATAATTGAATATTCATTTACATTTTTATATATTATATTATATATATAACGCAATTAATTTAATTTACAAGAAAAACTGTTATTTATACCTGGCATACATAATCAACTCGTATCAACAGCAAAAATGTAATATCTTATACAGAGGAATAACGTCAGAAAGCGAATTCATTTTGTATGGTGGAGATATAATGTATTTGTATTTCTACGTAGATAGCAATGGTACCCTAATGCATACATACATGTATAGATACTTACCACGAAATAAATTTCTGAGAGCCAATAAATGTAATGGGGAAATACAGAGTAAGTACCTAAAAATAAGCTTCTATTAATTGGCTTATTGGGAATATAAATTTCGCCAGGAAGATATTATTATCCATAATAATTAGGGTCTAAAACATTCCTTATTAATTTAATATTTCATTTGAAAAATTTTATTTATATTCAAACAGAGCAAACAAATATTCTGGTGGAGGTTATTTTATAGAGTTTTCTTTGTTCTACTGAAATTACCTTAACATCGGTAGATATAGTGACGTCCCGTGGGGGTAGGCAGATTGAGCGTCGCTTGAAGGCGACAGTTACTTGAAGGGCGGCAAATCGAGGATAATCATTTGATATAAGTATATAGAAATAGCTACCTAAACTTAGTTGTAACGAAAATATCTTTCCATTAAAAAAATCAGCTCACTGGTTGGAAACAAAATGTATTAATTAACATAAGAGGTATAACAGGTCTGTAATTTTTGTCGGATTCGCGATGTCTAGTTTACTTCCATTGTCCTTTAATGTCCTTCGTGACACACGTGCAGATTTGCGAATAATTACAGTCTGACTTAACCAGTGCGCACGGAAGTTGCGTTGGCTGTCGAAACTAAAGATGCACCCCCCTCTTAGACAGCGTCCCACATGCCGCTCGGTCCACGATTTTAGTCTGCATCGAAGCGTCATGCCGTTATTATATCGATTATTGATTTAATAATTCCTAAAACTTTGCTCAATCTCAAGCTAAAAATATATATTATCAACGTCAAAAAATCCCCACGTTTCGGGAAAAATTATTTTTAAAGTTTATTGAGTATGTTATAGTGGTACTTATATTTTGTTAGTAATGTATCCATACAATACATTTCTTAGATATTGGAGTCATGAAAGGATGATAGAAAATACTGTATAAAAAATGGGGCGACATTTTGGTGCTGCCTAGGGGTGGCATTTTGTCTAGGGACGTTACCTACTGTAGTCAAAATGTTAGAAGAAATTTTTAATTGGTTAAGTACATTTTTTTTAACTTGTTTGGTTAGTAAATGAAAATTCTGTCATTCTTGCCAGTATTTATATAATATGTACTACTGACAACTGCCTCGGATGTATTAGTTGTTTATTCTCCTGAAATAATAAATCTCACCGACATTCCCATAAGCATGCTTACAAAAGGTTAGAAGATATCGTTAATTAGGGTTTTGAAACTAGTATTTTTTTGTTAATTCTACAGCTGTTTTGGGCTATATACCCATCTTTGGAACGGTCCACCATAACAAGATTTGAATATTCGGATAACCTGTTTACTATCTCGGGCTATTGTGATAGATCGAGAGGGTATATTATATTATTATGTCAATACCTACCGCCAAAAACTCAATACCTTGTATAAAGTAAATGCATGATCACAAATCTTACAAAAAAACTGAATGTCTTCTTTGTTTAATGTTTTTTTTTTTTTTAATAATTGGCATCAAAATTTTAAAAGCGGAAAGAGTTTAATATGCTTGATGGATTAGAGGAATAGCTCAGTTTTTTGCACATCGAAAATCCTCTTGACTGGGATATTATAACATTGCAACTTTCTTCCATGCGCATTGGCGAGGCCATGCCGGGGAAGTGACGTCACGCGGCCAGCCAAAATGAATAACGAAGTGCAACATTTTGTGATTCATCCACCCACGTGTCTGTTGAAATTTGTTGCATGCGATTTTAACCAGTTTTTTTCAAACTAAACTGTTGCATTCATGCAGTGTGCGGTGGTAGATTTAGTTAAATGTATTCTGTAAATGTTAACAACACATAGGTACATTGACCCGTCAAAACCAACCCGCCCCTCACCACACTTAGTCTTAATCACCCGCGAGTCCCTACGTTTGGTGTGAAGCATCAGCAGTTTTTTTATGCCTGGGAATGTCACAGGGGCAGATACCCAAGACTGAAATCTCCGCGCTCTCAAGTGAGCTTTGACTGAGTTTACTGAAATACATAATTTAATAAAAAGTGCCATGGGAGAGAAACGCAAAGAAACTTAACAGAAATAAATGAATTTTGATATATAAGATACAAAAACAAAGCTAAAACAGTCTCATGACCCGTAATTGCTGGTTGCCTGGTCTTGTGACAATAATAAATAAGGATGTGAGGTAGGTGGGGAAATAAGGAGTGACGGTCACCATATTTGGCCCAACCATAATATAATGGATGCTGACGTCATAACTACGATCTGCTAAATTATAATATATCCCCCCGCTTTTTAATGTACATATCAAACCACTTGGGCCCCATTTCCGTTATTTATACTACATAAATTGCAGGTATGCCATGTTGTTTATGAAATAATATTGTTGCGGTGGTCGAATCTAGATGACTAGCGAGCGTCTCTCCCACTTATGATGCTGCAAATTTAATTAATGCTAAGTAATTCTACCTCGTGGAGAAGCGGGTCACAATAGTCAACCTGGCCTACTGATGGGCGGATGGACTTGAGTATGTATTCTCAAAAGACCCTTCATCAAATAACCCCCCCCCCCCCCCCCCATCAAAACATTTAATTGTATGCTCCCTACTTTAATAATAGAACTGAATGTTCTTATAATGTTTAAATCATAATGATAATAAACGTATCTAATGCAATACTAGCAAGAGTGTTAGAGTTTTAGTTTCTGCCGCATATAATAACTTTCTTAAGTAGGTAATATTTTAAATGCCATGATTTAAATGTCGCATTTAAAGTAAATAATAACGGTGGCACTATTTTTTAGAAATAGTAAATTCCTGATATATCCAGTTCAGAAAAGCGGTGTATATAATATGGTCAAACAAGAAGAAATTTTGTTACCAGGTATAAAGAGCACATTCAGTCATGAAAAACAGGTAAGGTGGATATCTAATTCGCCAGGCACCTCTTAGAGAATAGTCATATTGTAGATGCAAGTGTATGTCATCTGAACATCTTTGTGACAAGATTGACAAGGGTCATCGACTTAGGGAGCAAGTTGAGATAAAGGAACACATCAAAAGCAACTCCAGAGATGACCTTTTCAATGTAAATATTAACCTATTTAACTCTCCACTATATATGATATTTAAATATAAAAAATCGGTATGTGTACTTATGTAAGCGCATTAGAAGTTATACTTCTTTGACGTAACAAAACAAAAACAAAACTTGTGATAAACTAGATTCTTTGACTAGCTCTTAATCATCTTGTTAAATTACACACTCAAGAAAAGGAACCACTTATTGGAACGCCGTTAGTTTATTTCTATACACGTTAACTTATATTATTAAATTATGTAATGGTTTCTCGTTGTTTTTATTTTTAAAGTACCAACTGTCTCTCTGGTGTTTAATCGTTTGTTTACGTAAGGAATTGCAAATGGCCGACAATAATAAATTCGCTGCCTAGGCAATGGAACAATTCTAAACTATAATATTATACTGTATAATCGTCATGATTGCAGTATCATACTGTGGCGTAAACGTAGTGCGTTCGGCTGATAACCGAGTAATCGGTAGTTCGAATCCAATCGAGTGCGTTTTTTTCGTTTTTAAAAATAAATCATGTGTTACATGTCACACGCCAAAAATACATTCTGATCTGATTTCCCAAACGCGCCAAAAGAAGTATATCTTCAAAAATGATATGTGTAAGTATATTATACATAATTATATGTGTGTAGACACGTGTTTGTGTGCATGTGTGTATTTATATTATAATGTATAGAATAAATAATACTAATACAAAAAAATATTATTATGATCAACAACTATATAATGTGTATTATTAATACTTAAATAAGATATGGGATGTCTATGGCACTGTCGACAGTGAGGAGAGACGAGAAATAGATATTAATAGGTACCTATAAATACCTAATAACTAAAATAAATTATTTGTAAACATTAATTATAATATTTTAAGAACAAGTTAATATTAAATTGTTTTTTTTTTGTTTGCTGCAGGATTTGTGCCTCATTCTATATATTAATATTTTAAATGATTCGGAAGCTCTAAAAATTTTTAAGTATAAATAAATTACTATAACTACCACCTAAAATCATAGTAATTATTCATATCGACAGGAATGACAAACAAAATAATATATTGTTTCTTTACGACATGCAATAAAAACGTGATTTATCTAGTTTCGTTAAGTGTGCTATAAATTTAATAATGTTTTATTTATGACAACGGTACGCTAAAACAGTCAATTTTGACAAACTACAAAATTTATAGTTTTTTAAGGGCCTATGTGATAAAATTGCAGTAACAATAAAATATAATTCCTGACAATCGGTTATCCTGTATTTTAATAAATAAACAATATTATTATTAAAATAATACATGTTTTTCATAATGTCTTTGATTCAATCATTTTATCCAATTACCTATCTACCTACTTATTTAAATACAATTATTTCACAAAAACACGCCCGTTTTAGTTGACACGAAACCTGACAGATCCTTTCGAACAGCATAATAATAATATGTAATCTTGCACAATATACCGACACTATAAACGTTTATTTACCATCCTGTATCGATGGTACCAGAACGATCTACGCAAAAACCACGATCGTAACAGTAAGTATTTTATAAACAAATCTAATAACGGGCAATCAATAAAGTTTACTGTTCAACTATATTCTAATCCGCCGTTGGGAACAACGCATCCATGCTATTTTTTGAAAATTTCAGTATTTCCCTGTGAGGTGGACGAAACCGGTCCAGATTTATTTATTAATAGTGGAATAAGTACTAAAATTGTGTTTTTATTAAATTAAATCAATAAGACTATTAGATTATTTAAAGTTTACATTCATTTATATTAAGATGTTTGCGTAGTTTTACTATATTAATTGTATGACAGTTAATAAATATTTTAATGAATATAGGGAAATCCCCTTTTTATAAAATGGCAATAATAAATATTGCCTAATTACAAGTTTAACAGCTGCCATTGTATGTTGGTCAATGCATTCTATATTGACGTTACTGCAATTTAATATAACTTGACATTTATTACATATTATTGGACTAAGAACTTAGATACCTATGATAAAGATTATTATTGCAAGGCTTACAGGAAATATTGCTTGTTCGAAAACCTCTTATTATTAATTATTTATCAATACTATTGTCTGCTTACCGTTCAACGAAACAATAATAAACAGTCCAGAAAATCCAATCAAGGAGTCTACTTTCCGTGGTGTCATCGCATTTGTAAATTACAATAGTCGAAACAAAACCTAAGATAACTTAACACTCTACTCACGATTCACTGCGAGAAAGATGTTCCCGAAAGATAAAGGATGGTCTGTCGTAAATGGAGCTTATACTTTGGCCACACTATACGTGGAAGAATGGCGTACCGTTTCAAGACGTTATGGTCTTGCTTCGCCTTTAATAATGCGATATTATATTGTAAGACAGTTATTAACCATTCAAAATTGAAATAAATTAGTATTTATCAAAAATCGGTGTATGTTATACTTCTATGGCGTAACAAAACAAAAACAAAACTTGTGATAACCTAGATTCTTCGATTAGCTTCTAATTATCTTGTTAAATTACACACTCAAGAAAATGGGCTGCTTATTGGAGCGCCATTGGTTTATTTCTATACACTAAATTATATAATTATTTCTCGTTGTTTTTATTTTTAAAGTAACAACTGTCACTCTACCGTTTAATGGAACAATTTTACTATCAAACTTGCGTTTATACACTAGCTGACTGATTCGCAGCTAACTTCACACTGTAGCGCATTTTCGTAACGGTATGCGCGCGCAGCTCTCAATTTCACTCTCTACCGAACGCCCCAAAAGAAGTATGACTTCATAAAGTTTGAACGTCGAATGGAGTGTTTTATAAAACAATACTTCAAGCCGGCTCTTACATCAAAACTCGTCCGCCTGCAACGTGTCGAATACGTCGATGTAACGTAATCGTTATTCACAAAACACATGTTGCCAAACAAATGGAGCTCCGCATATTGGTGGAATGCGTCATTTTAATTTGAAAAAAAAAACAGCTAGAGTCACATGCAACTATTTAAACCCGACATGCAGCGCAGATAATATGTTCCCGAAATGTCGCACTTCGTAGCTTCCGAGCCGAGATTTTCCAACGCTTTATCTATACTATAAATAATATATTCAAGTATAGGATTGACTCGAATCTGAAAATATTACCCAGTATAGGTGTAGTATCAGACTCGACCCATTACAGTCCTTTTAACCCAGAATAGATCCACAGCGAATAGCTAACAATCAATCCTCAATATATTATCTGTTAAGATATTATCTTGTACTATACATAGTAAATAATCTCTGCTGTAAATGGTATTTTGGATGTCACTACACAATCTTTAACACCAGGGGTGGATTAAAAAAAACGATGAATCGTCTATACGAGGGTATTAGGCACCATTCCAAGACGTACGTAATTCACCCGCGGTACGGGAACCACCGGGAAATGGGGTAAATTGAGACATTATTTAATTTATTTAACATCTAAGTAGTACTGGATAGTACCCACAGCATCACATAATCCATTATTCTATTGCAAAGGTGGATAAAGTCTTAAATGTCTGCGATACGAAAATGGAATTAAATAAACCGATTAGTAGATATAAAAAACTGTAATATTTATTCGAGTATCGGAATGTACATACTGTCAGTGATATGACTGTTGTATCACTGACAGTATGTATATTTCGACACTCAAACAACATGCTAGTACCTATATCAATTATTAATTTATATAAATCTGACGTTTATAAACTCCACAAATACCGTACGCAGTGACGTCCCGTGGGGATAGGCAGATTGAGCGTCACTTGGGTGCGGCAGTTACTCGAAGGGCGGCAAATCGAGGAGAATCATTAGATTTATTTTACAGGAATAGTTACCTAAACTTAGTAATAACGAAAATATCTCTCCAAAAAAAATTTTTCAATCAGTTCACTGGTTGGAAACAAAATGTATTAATTAAAATAAAAGGTTTAACAGGACTGTAAATTTTTTGTCGGGTTTGCGATGTCTATTTTACTCCCGTTTTCCTTGGATGTCACGTTCTTGATGACCACGTGCAGATTTGCGAATTATATTTGAATTATGGCTAATTAATTTTTTCCAAATATTTTTGCCATTGATTCGCGAGTTCGAAAAGTTGTCAGGTGTATTTTAAAATGTATCTGAAACAGTGGACTCGCAATATTGTATATTGAAGTAGAGATGGCATTTAAATTACATTATGTGGTATATATTTTGTTAGTAATAAATGTATCTATACAACACATTTCTTAGATATTGGAGTCATGAAAGGATGATAAAAATACTGTATAAAAATGGGGTGGCATTTTGGCGCTGCGCAGGGGCGGCATTTTGTCTAGGGACGTTACCTATTGTAGTCAAAATGTTAGAAGAAATTTTTAATTGGTTAAGTACATTTTTTTTAACTTGTTTGGTTTGTAAATGAAAATTCTGTCATTCTTGCCAGTATTTATATAATATGTACTACTGACAACTGCCTCGGATGTATTAGTTGTTTATTCTCCTGAAATAATAAATCTCATCGACATTCCCATAAGCATGCTTACAAAAGGTTAGAAGATATCGTTAATTAGGGTTTTGAAACAAGTATTTTTTTGTTAATTCTACAGCTGTTTTGGGCTATCAGCAAGCGCTCGAAATAAAAAAAAATTACAAACCAGAGCGCTTGATAATTTTAGTTATTTCATTTTAATGTATTTTATAAAAAATAAGTGAGTTGGATTTTTTGTTATATGGCCTATCTAGCTATTAATCTTATTGATACTCGCTTTTAAAGAAAAGAAAATAATTAAATTTTACATAAAATTTAAGGACAATTGGTGTTGATGGTCAAATAAATTGTTCCACGAGACGGAGCGATAGTTTCGGGGATTTTATGAACCGGATCAGCACTTCGGTGCGTTCCGGTCCATTTCGACCCCTGCAGACGGCCGAAATTGATATGGCTGGACTGCGCCACAGGAGATTTAAGAATGCTCGTTGAAAACAACTGGAAAATGTCGGCTGAAGATCGTCGAGGATGTTTTTGAAGGAGGCCGAGACCCGTTAAGGGTTATAGTGATGACAGTGCTACCAAAGACAAGTAATAACTGAATACGAAACATGGGAAAAAGGATTTCAATATGTATAGATTTCTGGTTTTCTTCGAATCTAGAATTTTTTTCGATATTGCTATTTTAATTTTTTTTAATATACCTATACATACCTGTAAAAACTATCAATAACTATTCAAATGACTTTAAAAAATGCTGCTCGGCAATTAAAATAGTAATTGATCAAATTAAAAGTTTTATATTATTATTAAAATAAAAATAGACAGTGGCACCTATCAACAAAACTTATGACTATTTAGCCTACTTTTTGTTTTATAATTTAATTTTACAGAACAGTTTCCTTTGCTCCACAATTAATAAGGACGAGGAATATTTTTTAATAACGGTAAAATCGGATCCTCTGAAAAATGTTAATTTAAAGGAAAAAATATAATTTTTTGTTTCATACATGTCACGAAAAAAAACTATTTTCATTCGGTTTTTTTCCAACAGAGAATGCCTTATTCTACTCCTTTTTACATGACATTGACATCTATGAAAGAAACTTTGAAGTTTGAATAATTACCATTGAGTAGGCAACTGTTATTATTTTCCTAATAAAAATAACTAAAATAAATTCTACTTATCTATACTATATTTTATGCAACTAAGTGAATTGATAATTTTCTTAATTTAATTTACTTCTTGGAGTGTATAAAAATAATATATATTATTTTATGTGAATTGCATCATGATCAAATTTATCTTTTATTCATTTAATCTAACGAATCCGGTCCTGAATTTTAATACAATAATTGTTTACATGGCAAATTACACACACAATCCTTTTATTCTGTTCAATCACACCATATTTATGAAACCATTCTGTTTGATATGGTCTGGAACTTGTATCGTTCGTTTTTATTTTTTTTTAACCGCAGACATAGTACAGGGCTATATCTAAAAATATTTATATTGAACACAATAATTTGAGAATTTTTTTTTTATTAACGTACTTGATATACATACACAATATGTAGATGAGAAACTTTAATAATAAAAAAAATATATAATAATGTTGAATTATTAAACACTTCTAGACGCGTACGATAAGGCTGCCATTTAATTCAGCACTGGTACATCCCCCGTTCAACGATGCAACGAATATGTATGCGCGTCAAGTTTATGACTAACTGTCATGACTCATACACGCTTTGTGACAAAAGGACGACAACATTTTACGACCATGTACCTCATACACAGATGCAGGGATACGACAGAAAATTAACTAGCCAATGTCCACTTGGAAATATTTTTTTATAAATTCGACATCAGACATATTATACTTTATGTTTTCAATATTTTTAATTATCTGTTCTCTCTTTTATGATATAAAAAATAGGTTTAGACAAAAATCAACGCGTGGGCCTTTTGAAAAGCCTACGTGGGGCAGTGTCTGACCCACGGGTCATAGGTTCGCCATCCCTGCACTAGAACGTCAAAACATTATTATTATATTAGCACATTTATATGCCATGTATATTTTATTATTTATATCGAAAAATCCTTGAAACTTTCAGAACCAAGGTATTAATAAAAAACATTTTAATACTTTTTCGAAAAAAAAATATGAATAGGTACATAATAATTAATATCAACAAAATATTTTCTTTTACGACATATAATAAAAACGTGATTTATGTAGTTTCTCATATAGTATTCCATAAATTTATTAATGTTTTAATTATTACATCGCTACACTAAAATAGTCAGTTTGACAAACTCTATTTAGAAGTTAGAGCGTGGTGCATAGAGTGTATACGTCATATAAAACTAATTATTTATAAACTATATGCATAGATAATAGTGCATAATTAGTTACTTAATTAAGTTTTTATTAATTAATTAATTAATGAATTGATTAATTAATTAAGTAGATACGCAATTAATGCATAGTGTATTAAGAAATGCAATAACAATCACTAACACGGAAGTGTCGCTGTCAGCTTTCAAAATTGCTGCCATGTTTTTAATTAAGATTTTCTGTAGATTATTAAAATATGTATTAAATTATTTTAACCGTAATAATGCGTCGAATTACAAATATCGCTAAGGCATTATCATGAATGTAACAATACATATTAGTATATTATAATATTATAGAATTTTATTGTACATAGTACTGTAATAGTTGACAATGTCCCAATGAAGAAAACGATGAAGAAAACTAAATCGCTCCTGCTTTTACCACGTTTTTATTAGCTCGTATTCTTGTTTGTCCGGTACAGATTTTTTCTTGTGTTTACTTACTTTACTGTACAATTCTTTTCTTGTTTGTCCAAGATTTGTATTGGACGATTGAAGATTTTTAACTAACTTCCTGATTAGCTAGACATTTATAACTTTTATAATATATCAGAACACGACGACAATGCATTCTTTTAATACTTTTGGCCATCTTTAATAATTCGCCTACTATGGGGTCTGATATATATGTAAGCATTGCAATTATTTTTAACTGCTTTATTTCAATAATAACCTGTTAACACGTGCGTGAATTTATTGCTGGCAGTGCGTTTATCACGATAATGCCAATGAAATGTAAATAAAACACGTATTGTCGTGCAAGTTGCAACAGCAGCGACATAGTCAGGAGGCAGCAGATCATCGAAACAAACGCTTAGCCAGCTCTCACATCTAAACTCGCCCGTCTGCCGCACAGCCATAAATCAAACCTTCCGAAAATGTTGATCCGGTGTTGCATATGAAGACTGCGCACATCTACCTAGCGACAGTCACACGTAACCTTCGAAATGTATAGATATTTGGATGCGGCGAGCCGGTATAGGAATGACCGATTCGTAGATGTTTGTATGCGTCCTGGCATCTTCGACTCGCAGCCTTACAGCTCCTAGCAACATATTATCGAGAAGAACTGCTTTAAAGATTTTCAAATACATTACAGCATCTTGCTTGAAGCGGCTTGGATTGAGCGGCAAAACAACTTGGGTGCCCCAAATTTTTTAATATATTATTGTCTCTGTTGTGACCTATGATAAATTTTCATTTTGTTTTTTACCGAGTATATATCTAAGATTTCTCATCTAACAGAATTGCGTGTGGAGTGGGCAATCTAAAGTTATTTCAATTTATGTAAGTATGTATGTAATTTTAAAATTTAAAATTTTCAGTAGGTACACTATTTTTATTTTTCAATACAAAATAGCAAATCCTATACCACACAGTCACACACCATATTTTGCTGCCTTAGAAAGTAGTTCCAGATAGTTAATATGTTGTGTCACTACTGTGGTGTTCGATGTGTGGGTTATGGTGTTGAGGATGATGATGAAGAAGAAGTCGAAGATAATATTGTATGCAGGAGCGAGTTTTATTAGCAGCGTAACGATCGATGCAATAGTATAAATACAATGACAGTACATTACAATCTACTGAGATAGCTACGAGCCAGGTACTTAGATTCGAGTGACATTTTGATAAATCATTATTCGTTATTTATACAATCAAAAGTAATACAGAAACATTATATTCTAGTACATAATTATATTGAACGAGTCAGCGGCTTAAATCAAGTAGCTTGTGAAATTTTATTTATTATTAGTTATTACAGTCGTAAGATAATAATATGATACTATGGGCAGTGGCGGCTCGACAACTTTATAGATGGTGGGGCTTAGACATTAATTAATAAATATGCATACGTATCTACTTTCTCATATTAAAAAATAATATAATTTTATTAATGAAGAAATGAGTAATTTTTCAGAATAAATAATATGATTATCCCAGTCGTCACTTAATCACATCCAAAAAGCGTGCTTTAAAATATTAACTTAATTAATAATAATAATTATTATAGACTTACTATTATCAGTTTTGAACAACGAAATACAAAGAGCATTTTTACTCACCTGGGGGTCGGTTGATTCGCTCCCCACTATGCGTATACTAACGCTAATGCATTCACATTCTTTATATAATGAGATTTCTATCGCAGCGACGGGATGAGACTGAGTGACCCCGGTCATCGAAAAATAGACGCCATAGGTTTCTTAATTTGTACATTATGTTTCACCGTGAAATAAAACGTATTTAATTTAAATAATTATTTTAATACCGCGTAAACATCATTATATTATTACATAATTTACAATCATCGCTTTACTTATTTGTATAATAATAACAAACATCTCTATAAAATTGCGACGGGTTTAGATGGGTGAAGTAAACTAAATAGTTCATTAATTAATCATCTAATTATTAGGTATATTATAATGATAAAAATATCGGACGTGTATTTTTGATACGATAACGATGTGGGGATGGTCCCTACGAACCCTTAAGGCAGAGCCGCCCCTGACTATGGGAAATGATTATTCGGCTAATTTTCCATTGCGATACTGTATTTAATATCGCCAATCAATCTGATGATCCAGCTAAAAGTTGTTTACTGGAATATGATTCGCTGGGAATATATTATTGCAGTCGAATAATTTGATACATTAAAAAATAGATATTTGATCGCTAATATACTACAGCTACACGTATTATTATGATACACTTACCCAGCTTTTTGCCAACACTGTGTTGGTATACACCAGTTGAGTAGCTGAGGAAGTCTTCGTACACGGCGAAAACGGCTTCAACTGGTCCGTTGGTGAATATCTCTTGTCGTATCTGTTCTTCATCAATCTCGAGTAGATTACGGGATTCGCCACGATGCTTGTCATTTTCGTATGTCACGTTATAATTATCTATGCACGTTTTAGAGCACAACGGAGTATCTACCACCATACAATAAAAGCACAATAAACTATTAGAAATAATTGGCAACATTTCGTTCGTACGAAGATGTTTTAAGTCTTTTTTATTCGTAGGTATATATTATTTACATATTATATGTATGTGTATATGTGGTAATATGAAATCTTCGTTCATTATATAATGATGTCACTTGTGCTCTTTTAACCTCCAGAACTTCAATCATTTTATTTATGTTGTTTGATGAAATATAATAATATATAAATTAAAAAATATCTATCATTAATATTAGAAACAAAATCTTCATATATGTAGACACGACTAAATATCCACAGGTACGCCTTAAAATCCGCTGGATATACGAACTCATAAATTTCGGTGAATGTGCGTGGCAGCAAAGAAGTATGGACCGAGAAGAGTGGAGGAGCTAGGGGAGGCATTCATCCAGTAGTGGATCAATCCCGGCTGATGATGATGATCTATCTATCATATACGTCATATTATATTTATATTATTCTACAGGAAAACATTAATAATGTAAATTCCTATCCTTGCAATTTAACTAGTCTGTATGTTACACGGATATTGCACAACTATGCGTTTTTATTCGAATGGTTTTTGAAGATATGTCTGCTTCAGCAGAATTATTAACAGTTTTACCACTGAAGTAATGAACCAGAGGAGAAGATAATATATTTAATGCATTTAAGTCGTATATTAACCGTACTCGATTTCCTATTCATAAACTAGTATCGGTAACGACTGATTAAGCTCCTGTTATGGTTGGGAATCATGTTGGGTTTATTACTTTATGTAAAAATGATGAAGCTATTATCAGTAAAGTTATCAATGCATTATACACCAGCAGGTGTTATGTTCAAAAGTGTGAAGCCTGAATCACGTGATGGATGTTGTTTTTAAAATTGTGAATTCAATTCGTGGTAAAGTTTTACAAAGAAGGCAATTTCGAACACTATTAGAAGAATGTGAATCGGAAAATGGCGAACTCTTATTGCATTCAGATGTAAGGTGGCTTAGTCGGGCAAAGTTTTTGAAAAGATTTAGAGATATTATGTTACCTGAAATTAAACAGTATTTACCAAAGAACGGAACAGAATATCATCAACTAGAATCTAGATAACAACGTGGTTGCTTGATCTTGCCTTTCTCTGTGACAATACAGAATGATAGAAATATGTATTCGGATGAAAATTAAAAAAAAAAATAAGATATGCGATATACAGGTAAATTGTGTAACTATGTCAAAATTACAATTAATATACACCTACTTAATTTTCTTTAGAAGTGAAATACATAATAATTAAATTATTGTTATTTTTTATATGTATAAAATATCTGTTTTCAAAATACCTAAATACATAATATTTGAATTATAAAAATTGGGTTTTTATTGTTCTCGCATGATATACTTACAAGCGATATCAATCGATCGCCATAAATAATTTTATCAACTAGTCGATACTAGAAAAAAAAAGTGTGGCTACCCCTGCTCTATAATATAGAAAAAGATGCTAATGATTTTTAATTACGTTTGTTTTTATATGATGCATATATTATTGTATGCAGTGTTCTAAAACGGTGTTAAAGGTGGAAATATATTTTCTAACTTATTAAATGTAAGAGTACGTTATTCTCATAAGGAATATCGGAAAACCATCTTGACGAAAAGAACTTACCTTTCATACCTAATAAAAACTGCTCATGCACATTATCAAGACTACAAAAAAGAACAGCTTGAAATTTGTTAATACTTATAGAATTATCAAAATAAATTGCGGGGTGCGGGTTTACGTCATCCCCAAAACGCCGACTGGAGTCTCTAGCGGCCGCGCTACTTGTGTGACATTATTTTTCGTTACGTCTATGCGATTTTTCGTGACGAATCAGCACAGGTGGTTAAGGCAAAAGCATGTATCTATGCTAATATATATTATTTTATGTGAATTGTATCATTATCAAATTTATCCTATCTACATGCCTATGTACATGCATTTTTATTCTGCATAAAATACAATTTTATGAAAATTTCTCAGAAATTTTAAAAATTTTCTCATTGAGTTCTTACACTGGTTCAAACGCACTAAAAACATGCAAACAACCATGGCTTCAAGGATGGCCATTCTATCGACCAGACTACCTTTCCTATTATGCCTACTTCTCTCTAGAACCCCTTCACACATTATGTTGAATTAGCATATTATATACCTATCAAAAAATCCTTCAAACTGTCAGTACCTAAATATTAATAAATGACATTGTAATACTTTTTGGAAAAACATGAATAGGTACATAATAATTATTAATATCAACAAAATATTTTCCTGTACGACATATAATGAAAACTGGATTTATTTAGATTCTCATATGGCATTCCATAAATTTATTAATGTTTTAATTATTACATCGCTACACTAAAATAGTCAGTTTGACAAACTCTAGGTAGAAAAATTCGAGCGTGGTGCATAGAGTTTCTACGTAATAAACTTAAAACTAATTATTTATTAAAGATATGCATAGATGACAGTGTAATAACAAATGCGAAAACAATCACTAACACGAAAATGTCGCTATCAGCTTTCAAAAGTTCTGCCATTTTACAACGTTTTTCTTACCTCGTATTCTTATTTGTCCGGTACAAATCTTGCAATCGATTTTTAACTAACTTCCCGACTAGCTAGGCATTTAAAACTTTTATAATATATCAGAACACGATGCCAATGCATTTTTTTAATACTTTTACTGGCGTATGCATATAACAGCAAACTGCATTCAAGCTATTTAATGCAAATTTGCATGCATAAACCTAAATAGAGTCCGTTGAATAGTGACGTCACGTCGCTGACGTAATACGCGTCATGCCGTGACTAATGTTACCAACTTTTAAATTTTGATTCCCCGATAATTAATTTAAAATTTTGAAATTGTGAATAGGTGTAAAAATGTGCAAACGGTACCATATAAATTTAATAATTATAAATGAATAATTATCATGAACTTTAAATATTTTTTTGATATAATATCAATTATTTATTTTATACTTCTTAATGCACAAAAGGATAAAGTATACCCAGTAAACATTTCCCTAATATGGAAATACAGCTTCGCGGGGTCATTGACAATATTGACATATCCATCGATCCTCGATATCTGTACCTATACACTTTTAGCATTTTTACCATCATGAATCCATCTATAGCCTTACGACGACGAGCAGTTAACTTCAATCAAGACGAACTAAACCTACTAAACGCTTGTTGTGATGAACTCATTTTAGACGTATATTAAAGTGACACTGACAGATCGCGCAGATCGCCGCCATTTTAAGTTTAGTGCACATTCCTGTACGCATGTTCATGACGTATGCATTTTTTATAGTTTTCTTATTCGGCTGATAAACCACTAGCTGCGTTGAGTGCGGTTCAAGACTGTATGAATACGGCTGTTAGCCATCTTTAAATAGAATTGAATTCATTTTCAGTTAATTCTGTTTTGTATGAAAAGTTATTTCGACACCATTATTGGTTGCTAGGGTCTGGGGTCCTAGCAACTAAATTATTAATATATACATACGTTACTATGGAAATCAATATAACATGTCAAGTACAAATTTTTTTGATCGTTTAAGCTAATCAAGTTAAGTTTATATGGTTCAACAGAATTTAAAAACGTTGTATTTAAAAAGTTCTTTTTATCTTGTAATTATTTTTAATTCAGATTTTCTGTAAATTATTATGTTTAATATTTTTTTAACGTAATAATGCGTCGAATTGCCATGATTGTAATAGTAAATATTATATTATTTAAAATATTAAATAATTTTATTTAATTATTGTACTTATTATAAGTTATCAGTTGACAATGTCCCATTGAATAAAATGATGATTATATTTATGAAAAAAACTTTCAATTCTTTTTCTTTATGTTTTCAGCTCTTTTATTTCAGATCGAAATATTTCTTAAATTCAATATTTTTTTTTTGTTGTGAATAAATAATAACCATATTTTTATAAACAACGAGAGAGAGGTTAAGATATTGTAGCTATCAGGAACGTGCTAAGCGGGAGTGTTAGGTGTGCGAAACACCCGGTTGACAGGATTCAGAGGGCAAGTAAAAGGTAGAAAAACATTTTTAATGATTTAATTTAAAACTTTAATTAAATTTTATGATGAAAAAAGTCGCTAATTATTATTATATCAAACATCGATTTTATAAAATATTTTTTTGATTCTATAGCTGTTTAAATAGATACATTCGAACAATTTATTTTATAGTGGGAGCATTAATTGAAATTTTAAGCTTAAGTTATTAAATAGTTGAATGCTTCATTAATAATCGATGTCTTTCGGCAAGCTGGCAACGACGAAATCTTCGATTTTGCAGTGATTTTCCCCGCGAAGAGTTTTGAAGAATCCCTTGTCACCCCAATCGGTATTCCAGGAGTTCGCAACGAGCCAATACATGGTGCTATTCTCGACCCCCCATCCTAAGATTTTGACCGCATGATCACCTGAAATTTAAAACAGACATACTCTTTCTATTAAAATACATTATTATAATATATTAAATTGGTAATGGGTATTTTCATATACCTATATAATATGTAAGCATTCCAATTATTTTTAACTGTTTTATTTCAATAATAGCCTGTTTACACGTGCATGGATTTATTGCTGGCAGTACGTATTGTCACGACAATGCCAATTAAATGTAAATAAAACACATATTGTCGTGCAAGTTGCGACATAGTCAGGAGTAGAGTTGGGTTTCCGGAATTTTCGAGAAATTTTCGAGATATTCCATCCCGAATCTTGAGAATTGAAATTTTTAACATTTCGGGAAATCCCGGATCTCGAGAATCTTTTCTCGGGATACGGGATTTCTTTATTATAAATATTAATTGAAAAAACGATTTTATATATGAAAAAAGTGGACAGAAAACACAAAACATTCAAAGACTGATCTTTAACACAATAAGGCCAACGTCGACTCAAAATGAGTGCAATTTATGCAACATTTTTGCAGAATTTGTGTCTCAAAAACGTACGCGATTGTCAGATGCAGCGATTGACAATCTGTTTTTTTTGAAACTCTATGTTTATAAGTAATGTTTTGAATTAATTTTGTTTTCCTACTTTTATTTTGTTTGTCTTCTTACATAAATAAAAAAAATCATATTTTTTTGGAATTTGTCTGTTTTTACACTGATTTTAGGATTTTTACAGGTTTTTTTGTAAATTTCCCGATATCTCGAGAATTCTCAAGAACTCATTTCTGAAAATCCCGAATCTCGAGATTGAGATTTTCTCGGGAAATACCCAACTCTAGTCAGGAGGCAGCAGATCATCGAAACACATGCTTAGCCAGCTCTCACGTCTAAACTCGCCTCGTCTGCCGCACAGCCATAAATCAAACCTTCCAAAAACGTCGATCCGGTCTTGCATATGAAGACCGCGCACATCTACCTAGTGACAATCACACGTAACCTTCGAAATGTATAGATATTCGGATGTGGCGAGCGGCGAGCCGGTATAGGAATGAGCAATTCGTAGATGTTTGTAAGCGTCCTGGCGTCTTTGACTCGCAGCCTTACAGCTACTAACAACATATTATA
Source organism: Rhyacophila brunnea (assembly GCF_057557595.1). Taxonomy (NCBI): domain Eukaryota; kingdom Metazoa; phylum Arthropoda; class Insecta; order Trichoptera; family Rhyacophilidae; genus Rhyacophila; species Rhyacophila brunnea. The sequence continues at coordinate 45,981,068 of NW_028233276.1, forward strand.
GAGAAGAACTATTTTAACAGCATCTTATGCAACTATATCGATGAGCCCGGTCTTAGTTGAAGACATGCTATGATTGTCCAGCAAAACAACTTGGGTGCCCCAATTTTTTTAGATATATTTTATCTTGTAGAGGTTTTACCAAACTCAACAACCGTCATACTATTGTCTATGCTCATGTCTGGAGTATAGACAATAGTAGAAACGGATACGCCCGAATCTGACAGTTTGCTCATAACTCTCTTCCGGTAGACCGAGTTACGAGGGCGCTCTTGTCTGCTAAAATTCCAAGATAAGGGTTTCATGTAAAGCCTTACAGCCTCAATGTATTTCGATACCAATGTAACATAATGTAGTCAAAAATAAATCTAGTATAATTTATACTATTTAAGACATTTATTGTTAATATTGTATACGTTCAATCTTGGAAATACATAAGTTTAATGGAGTAAATAATATTGTAATATAAATAATAATGTGAATTTAATATGAAATTGCTGTTTCTGATAGTAAAGACGTAATGAATGGGTTAGCGAGATTTAAAATAGTAAAGCAAATCATGGTGTACTTATGGGCGCTTCATAAACCTAATTAGTCAGCCGAATATGAAACTGCCGTAAAACGTATGAGATCATGGTAGAATTACTTTGTTAATAGTGCAAAGCATTGTTTTTTTTCATTATTTCTCATTTTTATATTGAAAAAATAAAATTAATCGGCAATTTACAAATCAAACTTTATTCAAACTCAGTTTATTTCTAATGTAGTTATTTGTTAATAAAAGTATTTTTTCTGTTATATTTTTGTTTTTATTTTATTTACCATAAAAATTGATAAAAAAAACAATCCCGAAAGTTTTGGGATTATGTTTATCAATCCCGGGATTCATAGGTATCGAAAATAGCTCGGGATCCCGGGATTGGAATCCCTAGTAGGTACACACCAAGTAGGTAACATAGAAACATCATTTTTGATACTCTTATAAATTTTCATTTTATTTATTACCGAGTGTATATTATTATATATATATATATATATTATCTAAGCTTAACAGTTACAAAATTGCGTGTGGAGTGGGCAAGCTAAAGTTATTCCATTTTTATGTAGGTAATATTAAGATTTTAAATTTTCAGTAGGTACATTATTTTTACCACGTTTTTCTTAGCTCGTATTCTTGTTTGTCCGGTGGTTGTTTATCCAGTACAAATCTTGCAATCGATTTTTAACTAACTTCCCGACTAGCTAGACATTTGAAACATTTCGAATATATCAGAACACGATGCCAATGCATTCTTTTAATACGTTTAGCCATATTGAAGTAGAATTGAATTCATTTTCAGTTAATTCTGTTTTGTAAGTAATTTCGGAAGAAACCCGTATTCCAATCCACTATTATCAGTTGCTAAGGGGGTGGTCCTAGCAACTAAATTATTAATATATACGTGCGTTACTATGGAAATCAAAATGACATTTCAATATTCTATATTTGTTTGTTTGTTGCAAAATAGCAAAAAAATGATTAGTTGACAATTGCGTTATTTGTCCTAAATTATTAATACTTAGAATTGTCAAGTTTACATGATTCAACAGAAAATTTAAAAACGTTGTAAGAATATAAAAAGTTCTTTTTATCTTGTAAATAGCAAAACCTAATAGCAAATCCTATTCCACACAGTCACACACCATATTTTGCTGCCTTAGGAAGTAGTTCCAGATAGTTAATAGTATTATGAACACTTACCCAGCTGTTTGCCGACAAGGTTTTGATATACACCAGTTGAGTAGCTGAGGAAGTCTTCGAACACGGTGAAAACGGCTTCAACTGGTCCGTTGGTGAATATCTCGTGTCGTATCTGTTTTTCATCAACCTTGAGTAGGTATGGGTGTTCGCCATGGTGCTTGTCGTTTTCGTATGTCACGTTATAGTTATCTACGCACGTTCTAAAGCACGACGGAGTTTCTATCACCATACAAAAAAACACAATAAACTATTAGAAATAATTGGTAACATTTCGTTTATACAAAGCTCTTTAAGTCTATTTCACGCGTATATAATATTTAAGTATGTATATTAATACAAAAAAAAAAACCCCTCACAAAAGAATGTCTCCAATTCCGCACGAAAAACCTAATGTAAAATAGAAACTTCCCATCGGTAAATTGACCAACCCTGCCCTACAAATAAAATAAATACTTCGCGAACGCGATTATGCCACGCGTGCATCACACGGCCACTCGCAATGTGCTTTGTTGCTAAGACTAATAATTGAACAATCTGCAAGTCATTTTGCAGTGAGGGTTTATTTGTTTTTATATTGCCCGCAGCTGTCAATTTCATAAATTATTAAATGTACAGATATTGCCAAGATATGTACCCTGAAACTTGAAATTTTCATGAATTCATTATTGTATTTATATATTTTAGAAAAATACTAACTGAGAGAGTATATCACAACCAATAGAAAAAACTTTTTTTGAAAAAAGTAAGCCAACCGGTCAGGAATCGAACCCGGCATCTCCAACGGGTAAACGCCCCAAACTCGTCGCATTCAACCATTATGCTACGGAAGACATACTAATGACGACAATATTTAAGCTATTGGCTATTAAATCCCTACCACTCAGCGCTCTTCGAAATCATGTTACTTCGGCAATCGATTTTTGTTTATTAAATCAAAGTAGGTAGATATTTTACTATTACAAATGATTACTAACCGACGTCTAGGAATTTCTCCAATATTTTTTAAGCAACTTCTTGTACTTGCTAATAATTTTTAATTAACTACTTCTTTTATTCAAACGAATAATTCACAAGATTTAAGAATTCTGAATAATGCTATATTCTTAAATCTTGTGAATTATTCGTTTGAATAAAAGAAATAGTTAATTAAACATTATTGTATTATTGGATGGTATTATTTTATTAACTACTTACTACTACATACATTGACCCTGTCGAATACTTGTTTAGGTTGCCAAGTGATGGAAGACGAACGTGAGAAAATATCCGAGCTGAAAAGACGAGTGGAGACAGAAACAAAATTGAAATGGGAAGAGGATCAACAACGGACTGCGAGAAACGAGGCGGCAATACAGCAGCTGGATACCGAGAGGGTCGAACAGGAAAGAGACAGTAAAAATCTCGCGAAGAGTACTCTGCACAAGATCGATGAGGACGATGGCATGGGGAGAGAGAGACTCAAGACATTTCTCAAGACGTAATGAACAGCACGTTAGGAAACGAGGCAGAAAGGTTTGTTTTATTTTATATTAATGCATCTTATATATACTGTCAAACTTGGTTATTACGAGGAAGATGGGACCAACTGAACTTACACGTTATAAGCATTACATTTGACACCCACGGTGGCCGCGCGGCTTAAGTGTTGGACTATCACGCCGTGGGTCTCAGGTTCGAATCCTGGGTCTGGCAAGTACACATATTGTTTTTCAATTTGTGTGTGAGTCAGGGTATGGACCTAATAGGTTGAGCAAGTGGCTGACATCCATTTCTCGTAAAAAACAAAATCTGTCAATGCAAACCTCTACTCTGTGGAGGCCCATATGATCCTATTAGGATCGGACATGGTCGAAAAAAAAAGCATTACTTGTTATATCTTTGCATAACATATTTCGCGCCACGTTCTATTTATATGCATAGAGCATTTAAAAATCTGAAAACCATCGTAACCCTTCGCACAGCGGGTACCTGGACATTCGACCTCGGAGATGCAGCGACCAAATTTACAGTAAAATTATCTCCGCCAGCCCCTTTCCCCGATATCTAACTTCGACAAGAATAAGACAATTAAAAAAATTCAGATAATAAAACAAATATTATCCCAGCCTAATTAAAGTGAAATCCCGGTCAATTGAACCAGTGTTACTCACGCCAGATACCTAAAATTAATCAACCCTAAATATCACAGTGCCGAGCCAAATCTAAAGCCCCTTCAAATCAAAATAATGTAATGATGTTTGTATGATAATTTGTAATAAATAATAACTCTGTGCGGGAGTTATCGAATTAAGTTTTGTGTTATTATTTTATACTTTTGCCAATATCATAATGTGTAACACAAATCCCCGCAATGCCTCTCTCCACACAAAAATGCATGACCTGTGGGTCTATTCTATACTTATCGAACGCTAAAGTGATAAATAGTATTAAACTTAGGGTAGGTTTGTATCAAAATATTAGCACTTATTGTAACAATTACACGAAGTTGGTGTTTATTGTTGCAATAAGTGCTCTATTTTAACAGCAATAAGATAGGTGCTGTTAAAATATAGCACTTATTGCAACAATAAAAACCAACTTCGTGTAATTGTTACAATAAGTGCTAATATTTTGATACAAACCTACCCTAAGTTTGATAATATTTATCACTTTATCACTTTAGCGGTCGATAGGTATAGAATAGACCCACTGAAGAAAATAATTATTCATACACCAGAGTTTTTCCATCGTAGTAATAATGTGTATGTGTGGTGATAATATAAAATCTTCGTTTATAATATTATTATGATGTCACTTTTTAACCCTTAAATTATAATATAATATAAATTAAAAATATCTATCATTAAGATAAACAAAATCTTTTTAAATAGACACGACAAAACGCCCACAGGGACGCCCTTAAGGCGAAGTCTTCACTGAGCCTTTTTTAAAGAGGCACCTAGCGGAAAAATACGAAGCTTGCAATTTGAGACATTTTTTTGATAATTTACAATTTCAACTATATTAATGAATAAATATGTATCTGAAAACATTAAAAATAAAAATATTTTTTATTTTAAGTCAAAGACAAACTTACAATTGTAAAAAATGTAATAAAATGTGAATTTGTTCTATCGGTCCGCACCCTATTATTACATATATTTTATGGTCATATTTATTATTAAAATTTAGTTTATTAAGTTTTCTAAGCATCGCCTAAGCGATTTTTGACATTTTCATAGTTTTAATATTTTTTATATCTATTTTAAAAAACATCAATTTTTATAAAAAATATAAATGTGTATAACTTGAAATCCTTTTTATTTATATCAAATAAATTATTTTTATAAATATAAATAAAATATTTATATTAATATAAATAAAAAGGATTTCAAGTTATACACATTTATATTTTTTATAAAAATTGATGTTTTTTAAAATAGATATAAAAAATATTAAAACTATGAAAATGTCAAAAATCGCTTAGGCGATGCTTAGAAAACTTAATAAACTAAATTTTAATAATAAATATGACCATAAAATATATGTAATAATAGGGTGCGGACCGATAGAACAAATTCACATTTTATTACATTTTTTACAATTGTAAGTTCGTCTTTGACTTAAAATAAAAAATATTTTTATTTTTAATGTTTTCAGATACATATGTGTTCATCAATATAGTTGAAATTGTAAATATATCAAAAAAATGTCTCAAATTGCAAGCTTCGAATTTTTCCGCTAGGTGCCTCTTTAAAAAGGCTCAGTGAAGACTTCGCCTTAAACCCGCTGGATAGACGAACTCAAAGTTCGGTGGATGTACATGGCAGCAAAGAAGTAGGGACCGAGAAGAGTAGGGGGAGCTAAAGAAGGTATAACTAAGACCCTGTTCATCCAACCAAACCACATACGGCTGTAAGCCACACGGCATACGGAACGTATGATTTGGGTCATATAATAAGTATATATTATGTGATACATAACGATTTTAACATCTTTCATTGCCATTATAAATTACTACTAGTACTCGAAATGGACCGGAACGCACCAGAGCACAGTCTCTGTTCGTGGAATAATGAAAAGTAATAAATCATTCACTTTAAATATATTTTTTTGAAAGTTTATATGAAACTTATCGGAATCATATTAAAAAATGTTTTTATGACGTGAGGTTATCCTCAATTTATTTTCATCTGCAGCGCCGACAACATTATGCCCTAGTCTTGCATGCCACAAGATTTTTATCCCATTTGACTGTCTGGTTTTGGCAGGTATATAAAAAAATCTAATACACTTATTTTTATATAATACATAAAATTATTACATAAATATAATAATATTTTCGGAAAGTTATCGAGCGCTCCGGTTCGTAAAATTATCCGTTTCGAGCACTGTAACTACTAGGGGTATCTAGCGGCAAAATGCAAAAATTACGACGTATATCGTTTTTGAAATCAAACTTTAAAAAAAAAGACCATACGAAAAATATTCTTCTCTTTTCGTACAAGGAATGCTAGACTTGATCCAAATATACGAACACGTTCAATCACCGTTATTTGAATGGAGCATAATTGAACATGACGGCACACGAGTATACAGACTCGCACGCAGTTGGGTGAACGCTCGACTAGTTTGTATATGGTAATAAACGGCATTCGAGAGCCTATTTTGGTGGATAGCCTGTTGCTATCATATGCGACGCCATATATGTTATATATTTTTTTAAATTTTAACTGAAAAAATACTGAATGAAAATGGAATATGTGATACATAATAGGTAAGAGAGCTGCTCAAAAAAATACAATTATTAAATATATTAAGTGTGTATATAATAAGTATATTAATAAATAAAACTGTCGTGAAAATATTACTTCGAATTAATTAGTAAATTTTAGCAGAAAAAATACCTTCTTGCTTGCATTCTGGTCTTGTGCCATTAACGTGATGTTCACACGGCTTAATGTCGTATGGGCGACAGCCCCGGTTAGAATTGTAATCGCCTCCAGAAACCAAACCGTCTGACGCCCAAAACTCCCAAGCGTCGTCTGACAAGAAAAAAAATATCTTAACATAACCTTAGAATAAAATCTCTAATGTGAAACTAATAGAGCCTGTACACGTGCATGGATTTATTTGCAGCAATAATGAGTATTTTAAACTATCGTGACAATAACTGTGTTCACGTAAAAGTGCTGACTGTCTCTCCAATCTCATTCTTCAAGAGTGGGCGAGACGCGACGTTTTCATTTTATGCTACTATTTGACACGTCGTAAAAATTGGTTAACCTCAAAATGAGTCTCTACGCGATGTAGTTCGTTTTTTTGCCGGCGTGTTCACTACTGTCGTTCTACTGCGCAGGCGCAGATCGGAAAAGTTCCATCAGACGCATGACAATTCATAAGCTACCGAACTATTTTGATTCATGCGTGGAATCTTGCAACTTGCATGACAATACGTGTTTACACGTGCATTTTCTTGTTATGGCCACGTTAATACGTACTGTCAGCAGTACGTATAAACGGGGTATAATAATGAGATGTTACAACTAGATTTTTGTACCCCTTTACTGGGGTTACAATAAATATGAAATCTTCCATCTGAAATCGAATGTTTCAGAAAAACATAGACAAATTAATAATATTATAAGTAATGTTTTTAATGACTCAATTTGTTTGAAAAATAAACATTATCTAGTACAGGGGTTCATAAAGTGTGTCCCGCGGGCCAATTATGTCCCGGGTGACTTTTTGATGTACCCCGCAAGATTTATGTTAAATCTGTATTATTTTTTATTCTTCATATCGAATATTAAAAATTACGTTTAATATTAAATATCCTCTGGCAAGAATGAGGACTTTTATTTGAGATATATCCAAATATAGTCAAAGATGCTCATCAAATAATGGCTTCTTTATTTGGAAGTACATTTATATTTGTGAAAAAATATTTTTAGCGTTAATTAATCAAACTTAACATCAAAATTACAGATAATAGACAAACATATCGCATCTGTTTTGCGTATTCACACCACAAAATTTGAGACTAGATTGCAAGATTTAGTCTCAAACAAACAATTGCATAAATCACATGGTGAAAAAAATTAAATATTATTTTTTAGTATATTAATAAGAGTAATTATAATGCATGTTTAGTTAAAATATATGATTGCACAATATTTTTTTTTTATTTTGTTGCTTTATGTTTTTTAAAAACAGAAAATATTTACAAAGGGCGTGCTGCCAAATATTTTTGAATTTAAAATTGTCCGTTTGATGAAAAAGTTTGTGATCCCCTGATCTAGTCTATGAATATAAGTAATAATATTATATTTCCAAAAAAACATAGAAACATAATTTTAAGCTATTTTTCAAATAAAGAACAACGGGAAACTCGAAATTAATCAGTTGTTTTTATTTTGGTATGCAGTTTTATGGCAAAATATATGGTAGCTACATACATTAAGGGGGTACATGCTCAGCTTACGTCAAAATGGAGCTTTTATGCTATTTTCAAAGCATGATCCTGGATATTCCTTAAACGTTGTATATAGGTAATCTAATTACATAATTTTGAAGCCTAATTATCCTTTATATTTATTTTAAACATTTGATGACTGCATACAGTATTTTTATTACATAAAATAGTATTCTTTTAAACCTTTCGCTCTAATGTTTTAGAATATAGTCATATTTCAGTGCGTCCATGTGAAGTGGTGTTAAGATTTTTTATATTTATTAATTTTTAAAAGCATTTATAAAACCATTAGTAAAATTTATGTCGACATTATTATAGTGAAATATTTACAATAAAAAACTATATTGATAATCTCTGTGATGCCAAATTTGACAAGAATTGGGCATTTTATTATTCAAAAAATGGGCAAGATTAACACATTTGAAGATAATTCTAAAGATACTTATTATAAGTTATGTCTTTGACCATTCAAGTGTGATAAACATCCAACGAATAATGATTGCTTTATAATAATTATTGACCTAAGAATAAGGTAGTGTTTTTTTGAAATACGCCATTTCTTTTGGCATTCCCCAGTGGTTAAGCTACAACATACGGCCGTAGCCATAAATTGACAAACGATAAATGAAGTAGGCAGTAAGATCATGTTAACGCGCGTGACCATATACGACTATATTCTATAACATTAGAGCGAGAGGTTTAAAAGAATTCTATTTCATGTAATAAAAATACTTTACGCAGTCATCAAATATTTAAAATAAATAAAAAGGATAATAAGGCTTCAAAATTATGTAAATAGATTATCTACAACATTTAAGGAATGTCCAGGATCATGCTTTGAAAATAGCATAATAGCTCCATTTTGACGTACACTGACATGTGGGCCGTTAAGACTAATAAAAGTTTGTTTGTAATTACATATGTATCCTCCCTTGCAACCGGGTCCACAATCAAAACCACAGCATGCTAACAGATCTTCAGCAGAGAAATAGAAATCAGCTGTCCCATTGGTGCGTATGCACATTCTGTCTGTCATTGCTTCTACAGCTCCAAATGCCCAGCCAGACGAACAACCTCCCTAGTTAGAATAAAAATATTATTTATTTAACAAATGGTAACTTGGTGTTTGCCGTGTCCGGAAATTTATACTTATGGAGTTAAGATGCTATCGGGGGTTCTATTGGATGCCGTTGTAGCCTCGATGTTATTATTATCTATTCTGGAAGTTTGCGTTGAGTGTGCGTGATATGGTACTTCGGGTAGTGAGGAATTATACACAGTGGTTGCATTTCTTGGGTTTGTATTGTAGATAATAAGTTTGGATACACACGGCAATATACAAAACTGTCACATTAGTTTTTTATGTTGAGTTGATATGTTAACATTGTAATTTTAAAATTGATTTTAAGTTGAAGGAGTTGCGCCCATAATTTGGCAACGCCGTTGAAGAGCCGAAATGCAACTAATTTATTACGTGTAATTTCCTGTTCGTATTATTGTTTATGCTATACAAATGACCATAGGCAATAAAGCGTCAGTTGTAGGGTTGAGTAAACCTCTAAAACTCTGTATTGGTAATATATGGCCGTATAGTATTGAGATCAAAATCCCGTCCAAATAATATACGAGAAAGACCAAGGAACTCAGAAATAGTGGGAACTGAAATATCTAACGGGTAAGGCGATAGCAGGTAACCTACTCAAGTAAGGAAGAATCGGGGTTAAACTTACACACGTGTCAAGAATACGTTATACGTCGAATACTGAAAACTGCTCTCGGTTAATGCATTTACGCTCATTTAATGTTGGTGTATTACACACACTATTGCACGTGCATAATGCGTGCTTCATTTTCTTAGGACACTCACACATTCAAAAACCCTGCATCAACATACGGTGTATTGAATATGGCCTATCGGTATTCTATTTATTATCAGTTCTGTGAGAAAGACAGAAGAAAATAGGTAGGTAAATAAATTAGAAAATCACTCATATCGTAAATAATTTGTATAAAATTCTGGTAGATGTTCGTAAATTTTAAGTCATAGGTAGGTATATCAAAATATATTTGATAATAATGCTGTCATTATTATCAAATATTTAATACCAACCAATATCAAAATAAAGTAATGTTCTTATTGAATCTAATAAAATTGGTTCATTACTGTCTGCAATGCTTCACGAGCAACACGTAATTTTTAATATCATTACGATACGGCCATCTCTTTCCGATAAGACAGCTGAAGTCCACCATCATTTTCTAGTTTCCGTCTGGGCTCAAACTTGGAGCCATTGTTGTTCACGATTTTTATAAATGATATAGCAATCTTCATTTATAATGCTATGTGTTTGTTGTTCGCTGATGACTTAAAAATTTTCATGGGGGTTGTCACCGTGGACGATTGTCATCAACATTATATTATATTAGATTGGGGCAGCCGCAATGACATTATTAATGGACAACGCACTGAATACATTAGCTAGCAAGTAAATTCGCGCATAGCAACATTCGCACATGCATAGGTAGACGTCACGCAATTCCCATTATATGATATCACGCATCGGGAATTTATAGTAATATAACCTTTATTGTATTGGCGTTAGAACAGTGTTTCTAGTGTCAATATTCATTTGAGCGAACCCGTTCGAACCGAACCATTCGGCAGACCCGACAAAAAGCATTGGGAATTTATAGCAATATCACCTTTATTGTAATGGCGTTAGCACAGATTATGCCATTCGGCAGACCCGACAAAAAAGTGACTGTCATTTTTTTTCCAGATGCTTCGTCCATATTAATGTCATTGGGCAGCCGTAACCAACTGGACATCAATATTGATAAAATTTTGTCGTTTACTAAAATAGCCCCGCGAGTATTATTATTTCAATATTCGGTGCACGGCAGAGTTCTTTCGCGAATACTATATAGTAATGACATTGCGTTTGATATAAGCTGAATGGCTGTCATTTGTAAAAAGGCACTACAAATGTTGGGCTTCGTCTTGCGTACTTCCCAGGTATTTTCGGATGTTATGGTATAAAAAATTCTCTATATCTCCTTAGTTAGAAGCCGGTTTGAGAGTGGGTCGATTTTTTAGGCTCCGCATCAGTTGAAATACGACCTTATGACGGAGTGAGTTCAAAAGAAATTTTTGAGACTACTTTAAATGAGGTTGTATGGATACTATCCGTGACTTATCCAACTGGCTTCCTTACTAATGCTTACATACTGTAGTTTAAACACTAGACGATATTTATTATTGGCCACGAATTTTTTCTGACTTATACGCGGTGAAAATGAGAATTCTGCCATTCTTGATAGTATTAACCTGTGTGTCCCTGAAAACTATCTTAAAGCATCAGTTGTTTGTTCTACCAAGGTGCAAATCTGACCTGCCATTTGGTAATGCCAATTGGGAGGGCAATAACTCTGTTCTACCAAATCACTTCGTATATTGTCATATTCCACCTGCGTGAGATGAGTATAAATAGGTCGGTACTGTTCCATAAATTTCTAAAGGTCTACTTAGCTTATTAGATTTACTTCCTTGTATCTTATTTATAATTTTTGTATTTAAATTTTTCTACAGTTTAATAACTTAATAATACTGATATACTTCTTTTTTTATATAATTATGTAATATTGTTTTAATATTATTATTTCTTTGTTTCTTAATGTCATGTTGTGAACGCCTTAAATTAATAATTCATAATGTTCACTATAGTATATATGTAAAAATAAATAAAATTTGAATTGAAATCGTGAAGCTCAATATCTTATGGCGTTACATACTTGATCTCTTATTTCGTTGAGTGTGGGACAGTTGGGCCACGCTGTACGTGAATCGAAAGCATCCGGTAAATTAACATGAAGTTCACGAGAGAGCCGTGGAATCTCGTATTTTGGCGGAAGGACGCCCATCAACCTGAAAAATGTTTTAAAAAAATCAAGAATAATATTATATGACAATATTAATTATTGAATAATAATTCTAATTTTGCGATTGGCCGAGCTATACGTGTCTTCGTATTAGGCCGTGGGTCTTTTACAGACCCACAGTATGGACCCAGTGGCTAAGCAAGGGGGACAGCGGGCATTTGTGCCGGACATACTCTGGGTAAGTAAAGTTTTGCTGAACAACAAAAGAAAATTTAAAAACGTAGATTATTTTAAAAGATTTTTTTTAGTTATTTATGATTGATTGATGTACAATAATTCATTAAATATTGATTGATAGTAATAAGTTATTCATTTTATTCTGTTTATTGGTACGATTTATTTTATAAGTGTGTAATAAATTCTATAATCTGTAATGGAGCATTTACAGTATTTAGACGTAAATGATAATCTATATTTTAGTAGAATATTATAATTAATAGAAATTGGTTTCATTTAAATTTTGAATTCGGAAAATGGTGTGATCAATAATTTTTACAAAAAGGTACCTTGATAAAGAAATTAAATATAATATGATATTTGATAGATAAAGATAAATTTATATATTATGTAATCTTCACCTTCTGATATATGAAAAATCAATATCCTTATGAAAGTTCCTCTTAGCTTTCCATGTGATGGCCTTGGTGTTGATTAAGTCGATGAATTCATCCGATAATGGGTGAGGAAGCTTCTCCGACAGTGTGCATATTACTCGTACCATGCACAACACAATAATAAATAAACATTTAAAGGAAACTTCCATTTTTAATTAAGTCGAATCGAAATGCATTATACAAAATGTAAACTTCTCATACAGACATGCGCGATGTAAGTAGGTATATATGTTTTATTTGAATTATTTTCATGGCGTTGATGATCTGCTCCATATTTCCAAATTCTTTTTTTACAGTATATGTTTGGTAATTAGATACATTGAAATCCAACACTATGTGATTAGAATACCAAGCTTGTTATAAGGCCTAGCGAGGTAGCTGACTATCGCCAGAGAGGCTAGTATATTCGTTATTATTTGACCAATGTATAAGTTATCAATTGTAATCCCTCGAACCACAGTTGTGATGTCAAAATATACACATTTATCATTATTGTTAACTCATATCCCTATCTATCCGGTACTTAACGTATCACCGTAAATTTAATGTGAATAAAACGTAAAATATTGAGAAAAGTGTGTGGTACCTTATGATTAGAATGAGAAAGTAAACAATATAGGAAATAAAGCTTTGCTCCAAAGACAATCGAATTTTATGTTTGGCATAGGTAATTCCCCATTTTCCATAATATTACATCAACGATAATGATAAAACAATAATGTATAAAGATGGACTAATAAAAATACATCTTCTTCGACCATGTCCGATCCTAATAGGATCAAATGGGCCTCCATAGATTGGAGGTTTGTTAACAGATTTTGCTTTTACAAAAAATGGATGTCAGCCACTTGCTCAACCTATTACGTCCATACTCCAACTAATACACAAATCGAAAAACAATATTAGGTGTGCTGGTCAAACCCAGGATATGAACCTGGGACCCACGACGCTATAGGCCGCGCGGGTATCGTAGGTCTTAAAAATACATTAATTACTTACAGTATAATAAAATTAGATAACAATAAATTTATCGTTATTGTTTTCTTATTGAAACGCGTATTTTTATGTGGATTTTGACACATTATAATTTATATTCCAACATTCTATAATATTCTGCATTAATTACCCGATAAAATTTTATGACAAATTCTCATTATAAAAATAGTAAATTCCTGCAAAAACTATGTACTAATTGAAAAAAAAATCTGACATTACAACTGTGGTTCGAGGGGATACAATTGATAACTTACACCTTCGTATAATATTCTAGTTATTTATATTTGCAATCAACTGACGTTTATAAAATAATGTTTCATATTACCAATTAATCTTTATTTGTTATTAGTCTCTGATTCACCGTACTTATTTTATTATGTTTATAAGTTTTTACATGTAAATAACAGTGAATTATTGAGTTTTCTTATCTTATTCGTACTTACCTAATATAATATTTCCTTTTCAGTTTAAAGTTAAGGAGCTGGCGCCCTTTCTGTGTAAGAGTTGTAGGTAATGTGGGAAAAGCCCGCTGAACATATCCCAGAACCCTAGGTTCTGGGGTTTCAGATCACCTAGCGTGGTTGGGACTGTTGTAGTAGATAGCCCGAGTCTTACCACTGAGAGTCTCATGTTCCACAAAATAGCATTTATAACCATAATTAACCAATGGTTGCCTGTAAGTGTAAATTTTTTATACGTCATGTTGTCGTGGTTTTATAATATGGAATCGGTAGCAAAAATTAGAACATTACATTAGAGTTGCCAGTGCAATAAATATCATGGAAATCAATGAAACAACAAATACTTTGTTGTATGTAGCGTACAAAGTTACAACATCGGTCAAATAATAACGAATATACTAGCCCAGCTATCGACAGCCAGCTGTCTCGCTAGGGCTTGTAGCCAGCTTGGCATTATAACCACATAGTGTCGGATTTCAATGTACCTAATTACCTAACAGTAAAAAAAAAAATATGGAAATATGGATCAGATCATCAACGCCATGAAAGTAATTCAAATAAATAAAATTATAATATACCCACATCACAAATTACTAGATGAAGAGTTTATCTTTTGTATAATGCATTTTGAATCAATACGTCTGATGTTAATTGAAGATTAAATCAAACGAAAAACAATGATGAACAAACAAATAATAATCATTGATAAACGTTTTTTTGCTAATTTTCAGTACTGATTGGTTATTAAAAGCTTGTGGCATTCATGATACCCTAATGAATTTAATGTATTTTTAATAATATATAAGTCAATGACGTATTTATCTCGTACTACTTAGTTTGATCATCCAGAAAAATAGACTCAGTAATATTATCTACTAATTAGAACAGTATATATACCAAAGCAATATATTTAAAATTATTTAGTATTACACAAATCGTTAATTCTTCAGTACTGATGTAAGCCATCTTATATAATATATATTTGTTGAGAGATAGCCGTCTAATAGAATAATATAACAATATAATTTAATAATATAATTAAATAATATAATTAATAATATAAGAAAAAAGAAGTACGTATCAAGACCTAGCACTCGCTGCGCCGATGCTAGATACCGACTATTGTTTGTAAAAGGGAGACAGATTCTACTTCCCACTATTACGCCACACCTGTGTGTGTCGGCGTGATACTAGTTAGTTCTCTTCGGTTAATTGTAACGCGCGCATTAAAATGTAATCTGTTATAATAATTCTGTATAATAATATTCATGCAGTTTAATATAAATAAAGTTAATCGTATATTAAAACTACGCTGCTTATTTACGATCCTCAAAACAATCCACTATTCCCAACAATATTATATATGTGTTTTTTTTTTATCATGTAAGCCTTTAATGCGCACGGGTTGGAAATTTTCCGCGAATAACGACGTGTAGTTAAAATATGGTTAAGCTCACCATCGATCTGTAGTTAGAAGTGAAAGGATTCTGATCATTAATGAATAGTAAAGTTACGATTAATTTTGCTTCCACTAAAATTATTTACGATTCATTTCATAAGCTATAATAAATATGACTAGGTACGCAATCATTCAACCGAAAACATGACATGTAATAATATATTATTGGGTACTATTCGGTTATCAGGAATACAGCAGAAAACACATTTTGAAAATAGCCGATAAACTGGATTATTTGTTAGGTTAACCTAACCAAACCTAACCTCACCTAATCTAACCTAACCTAACCCAACCTAACCTAAACTAACCCAAACTAACAAATAATCCAGTATATCGGGATTTTTCAAAATGTGTTTTTTTTCGCTGGATTCCTGATAACCGAACAGTAGGTACCTATTATTGCAATAATGAGGGATAAAGAAAAACTTTATTAATGGAATTTATGAAATTCGTAGAACAGAAAGCAATATTTTGTATTATATTTATTCACTAAACTAATCGTTCATTTAAATTTCCATCCAGATAATACAATACTTTAAGATTATGAGAATACATTCCTGAATCTTTTAACGACGGCGAATCTCCAATTTGGTATGAATATAGCCGTTAAAACCCGTTTTTGTTTCAAATAAAGTCGGTATTTTTTCTTTGTCCCTTATATTTAAACAAGGTTCAATTCCGTAAAAGTGCTCTATTCCTGTGAAATTTCAATCTCCTAATTCGAGGGCTCAACAAGCCCAATAGTTGTTATTTGAAATAAAAATTCTTGGACCGTGTTATTTCAAAATCGTGAAAAAGAGAATCACGTTTATATTAACTGTATAATATATTATAATAAATGTGTGTAACTATTATTTGAACCATTTAATTAGTTGTGAATCTTAGTTATTTTTTTTTATAACCGACTTGATTGTAAATGTTTATTAATTTATAATAATACGAATGCGTTTTCTTTTACAGACTAAATTAAAAATGGAAGTCTCCTTTAAATGTTTATTTATTATTGTGTTGTGCATGGTAATATGCACACTGTCGGAGAAGCTTCCTCATCCATTATCGGACGAATTCATCAACCTAATCAACACCAAGGCCGTCACATGGAAAGCCAAGAGGAACTTCCATGAGAATATTGACTTTTCATATATCAAAGGGTGAAGATTTCATATATTAATTTATCTTTATCTATCAAATATCATATTATATTTAATTTCTTTATCAAGGTACCTTTTTGTAAATATTATTAATCACACCATTTTCCGAATTCAAAATTTAAAAGAAACCAATTTCTATTTATAATATTCTACTAAAATATAGATTATTATCTACGTCTAAATAATGTAAATGCTCCATTACAGATTATAGAATTTATTACATAAATGTAGTTAAAAAATAATTAATATAATATAATAAAATAAATTAATATAATAAATCCGTCATTTAGACATTTCATATTGATTTCCATTGTAACGCACGTATATATTAATAATTTAGTTGCTAAGACCCCCTTAGCAACCGGCAATAATAACTTTCCATACAAAACAGAATGAACTGAAAATGAATTCAATTCTCCTTAAAAATGGCTAAAAGTATTAAAAGAATGCATTGTCGTCGTGTTCTGATATATTCTAAAAGTTTCAAATGTCTAGCTAGTCGGGAAGTTAAAGTTTAGTTAGGAAAAAATCTTCAATCGTCCAATACAAATCTTGGATAAACAAGAAAAAAATTATACTGGACACACAAGAAAAAATCTGTACCGGACAAAAAAGAATACGAGCTAATAAAAACGTGGTAAAATATTGAGCCAGCCGGGACTCAAACCCGTATCCATCGGATTTCGGCCAATGTGCTTTACCATCTTAGCCATGCCATCTGAACCCCGTCCAAAAACAAAGAGACCTCACTTGAATTCTTTCTTATTTAGTAGCAAAGCAACACAGTTAAATATAAACATGGTTTCGTTGATCAGTGGTTCTGAATATGTATACAATTTGAACTACTTCTACGAAGATATGTTATAGCTCGGACAATCACGGAATTATAATTATTTAATTAATATTGTTATATAATATTATTATTCTTGATTTTTTTTAAACCCTTATCAGGTTGATGGGTGTCCTTCCACAGAAATACGAGATTCCAAGGCTCTCTCGTGAACTTGATGTTGATTTACCAGATACTTTCGATTCACGTACAGCGTGGCCAAACTGTCCCACACTCAACGACATAAGAGATCAAGTATGTAACGTCATAAAATATTGAGCTTTCGTGATGGTGGCCTTCACCGTGAGCTGTATTATAGGAAAGAGATGGCCGAATCGTAATGATATCAAAAAATTACGAGTTTGCTGATTAATGTAATGTTCCTATTTTATTAGATTCAGTAAGAACATTACTTAATTTTGATATTGGTTGCTATCAAATATTTGATAATAATGGTAGCGTTATTATCACATATTTGATAATATATATTTACGTACACCCAGCATAATTTTATATAAATTATACGATATGAGTGATTTTCTAATTTATTTACCTACCTATTTTCTTCTGTCTTTCTCGTGTATTATTTAGACAAGAATTTGATCGCAATACTATACAGCAATATATTTCCCATACAACATCTCACAGTGAACTATGATAAGGTCAACTGTGTACGTAAAAAAATCCGGACACGGTTAACACCACGTTATCTTTTGTTAAATTCATAATAATATTGTTATTCTAACTAGGGAGGGTGTGGGTCTTGCTGGGCATTTGGAGCTGTAGAAGCAATGACAGACAGAATGTGCATACACTCCAAAGGAAAGGTTAATTTCTATTTCTCTGCTGAAGATCTTTTAGCATGCTGTGGTAACTTTTGCGGGCATGGTTGCAATGGTGGATACTTGTGTAATTATAAACAATCTTTTATTATTAATTATTAACGTAGGTATCTACCATATATTTTGCCATAAAACCAGTGACGTCCCTAGACAAAATGAAGGCAGTGTTAAAATGCAAATGCAAACAGGCAGGATATGGATACATTACTAACAAGATATAATATAATACCACTAAATCTAATTTAAATGCCCTCTCTGCTTCAATAGACAATATTACGAGGCTACGGTTTCAGATAGGTACATTTAAAAATACACCTGACAACTTTCAAAACTCGCGAGTGACTGGCAAACATATTTGGATAAATTTTAAATTAGGTAAGTATGTACCTACCTATAATTCAAATATAATTCGCAAATCTCCACGTGTCATTGCTGCTTACGAATAACGTGACGTCCTTGAACAACAGAAGTAAACTAGACATCGATAATCCAACAAAAAAAATAAAGTCCTGTTAAAACTTATATAGTACTTAATTAATACATTTTGTTTCCAACCGGTGAGATGATTTTTTTATTGGAAAGATATTTCTGTTATTACTAAGTTTTGGTAGCTATTTATATTTATATGATTCTCCTTAGTTTGCCGCCCTTTGGGTAATCTGCCTACCCCTACGGGACGTCACTGAATAAAACTGCATACCAAAATAAAAGCAACTCATTTATTTCGAGTTTCCTGTTGCTCTTTATCTAAAAATACCTTAAAATGATGTGTCTATAGTTATTTTGAAATGGTCACTAAAAGGATATTATTATAATATTAACCGTTTGCCAAAACACGATTTTAGAAGGAAGATTTCACATTGATAGTAACCCCAATTAAAGGGATACAAAAGTCAAATCCCAATATATCATTGTTAGTTATATTAAGAGATTTTATTTTAAGGTTATGATTGGATTATTTTTTTTTGTCAGTCAATACTTGGCAGTATTGGGCGGCGGAAGGCTTGGTTTCTGGAGGCGATTACAATTCTCACCAGGGTTGTCGGCCATACGACATTGAGCCGTGTGAACACCACGTTAATGGCACAAGACCACCATGCAAGTCAGGAGGTATTCTTAAAAAAAATACAATTCAATTCACTACAGTTTTACTTATTGCTAGACTTATTAGATACATACTAAATATAGGTATTTGATATTAACAGCTGTCTTACCTTTCAGAACCGATCCAATCTTTTAAATGTCATGATTTATTTTTTTCAAATACCTAGCCGTCTTAAGATATATTTATTCAACATAAATAATTTTGAAAAACACTTTCTGAGAGAATATATTATAACCAATAGAAAAAATCTTTTTGAAAAGAGATCATGAGAGAGAAGAGATCATGAGAGATAATGTTTTCAAATACATATTTATTAATTACTACAGTTGAAATTGTAAATTATCAAAAAAATGACTCAAATTGCAAGCTTTGTATTTTTCCGCTAGCTGCCTCTGGGAGGTTGAAGCCCCCCCCTTAAAACATCTTCGTATGAACGAAATGTATCAAATTATTTTTAATAGTTTATGACGTGTTTTTATTGTATGGTGATAGCAACTCCGTCGTGCCTTAGAAAATGCGAAGATAATTATCCCGTGACATACGTAAACGACAAGCGACGTGGCCAAGCCCCTTACTTCCTCACTGAAGATGAAAAACAGATACGACAGGACATATTTACCAACGGACCAGTTGAAGCCGCATTCAGCGTGTACGAAGACTTCCTCAGCTACTCAACTGGTGTATATCAATACCGTGTCGGGGATGAGTTGGGTAAGTGACAAGTGTTAATAATGACGTATGTAATATACCAATTCTAACTGCCCGGAACTACTTCCCAAGTCAGAAAATAATATGATGTGTGGTGAGGGTTTTCTATTCGGTATTGAAAAATAAAATTGATGTACCTAGTGATGGGTATGGGTTTACGTAGGGTGTTGATTTATACTTTTCACTTATTAAAAACACTGATTCAGGGACATTGTAAGTATATCTCGCTTGACAAGTAACAATTAATTATTAATAACATTATTTTGTAAACGCACCCTTTGACGCGAAAAGAGGGCAAGTTGTATTTTTAGAGGCGACGTTCGCGACTCAAGGGTAGGTCACCGACTGCCCGTACCTACTTTTGATCCTTCGTCCACCCAGAAAACAGATAACGGTAACTTTCTTTTTGTTTGTTTCGCTGTGCATCCTGGTCTAGCCTTAACTCATTTACAGTTACAATAATATCATTATATTCCCAACTCTGTCGATTGGAACATTTTGATGGGGAATTTAGGCATTATGATATTTGGTATAACTAGTTAAAATTTAAATTTGTATTATTACATAGATAGGTACTTAAATTAAATTAAAAAATATATTTGTGTGGGGTTCGATTGAGTTACCACTGTGGGAGTCGTCGGCGTGTCGTAGGTCATGATATTGAGGATGATGATGACGAAGTCGAAGATGGATGCAGGAGCGAGTTTTATTTGCGGTGTAACGGTCGGTACAATAGTGTGTTACAGTAGTCGTGTTACAATACCTATGATAGTGTTCCGAGGTCCGAATCTCGATACAATGAGATGTTGTGCGGGACGATGCGGAGATTGAGATTCTAACAGGCCGGGAACTTATTCTATTATTCGAGTGGCATTTCCGATGAATTATTATACACTACAATACAAACAAAATAATATTCTTTTTATTGAAATAATCAAGTCAGCTACTATCTGGCGTTTCCGTCAATGACTCGGACGTCGGATGACTGACTAAGTAAAAAATGGATATGCAGAATTTATTATTGAGGTCAGCTCCTTACCGAGTTTGCTATAATTTGACACTATAAAAAATAGATATTTAATTTGTAATTCTATGTCTCTATATTTGTATATAAGTTAATAACGTTTAGCTTGCCCACTCTACACGCACTTTTATTAGATGATAAATTTTTATACTCGGCAAAAAACCGAATGAAAATTATCATAAGTCGACAGAGAAAATATATTTTTGAAATGAGCACCGAAGTTGTTCTGCTGGACTTCAATACTACCATCACATGCCTTCAAGGTGGTACGAGCACCTCAACGTAGTCATATAAGCTGCTGAAAGCCAGCAGTAGATCTACTCAGTGTAAACGGACTATTGCAAAATAAATCAGTTTAAAATAATTGGAATGCTTACATATGAGTCGTATAGTTACTATATACGATAAGTCCACTTTGATGAAATGTTGGCAAACTAAATATTTTCATGTAATACTACTTCTTCTTATGAAAACCTATGATTGAATTTATATTATGGTGGTGTGTTGTTTTTATACAAATATTCACAATAAAATTAATCATTTTCGCAGCAGTAAAGGAGAAATTGACAAAAGAGTGATGGACTTATCGGCATTTGAAACTAACTGTCAAATTTATCGTATTTAGGAACCCAGTAGGTATGACTTATCGGTCTTTGTTTCTCAACACTAACAATAAGTGGTTGACAAGTATAGGGTAAATAAAAAACAATTATTATTTCAATAAATACAAAAATAATTTGTTAGAATGATTTCATTCATTGGTGATTTGAGAATTTTCGTCAGTAAATTAAAAATCGTATTTTTTTTAATTTATTTATTATCATAAAACCTAATACATTAGAACGAATCGAACATAAGTTTTGTCTTCTCTTCATCTAATAGACAAATGATTATTAAAATAAAATCAAAAAAATATTAACATGGTTAGGTGACTTTAAAAGATTTTTTAGGTAAGTGATAGTAGAAAAAAATACACAAATGTAATTACCGTCTTCGCTCCTAAGCAGAGCATATGAACCTCCACAGACTGAAGATTATATTAACACACCCTTTTTTTCGAGGAATGGTTGTTAGCCATTCGCCCAACCCATTGGGCCCTTGCACGGGATCAAGCATACATTGAAAAAACAATATGCACTTTTACACAAATGTACCTATTATGTATAATATTGACACTTACTTACTATCAATAATGTAATCACAATATTTTTTTTTAAATAAACGTAGTCCGAGTAATTTTTAACAGAAAAAAATGTTATAAAAAAATCTTTATTTGAAACGAGGGAATTTTATATTCACACAGATTTTATTTTGTGCAGGTAGAACATTTACAAAAAATACGGAAATAACTAAAATAAAACAATTGTTTAATTCGAGAGAAATTCTCAATCATCCAGTATTTGCCAACTTTTAATGCAAAATAATCGTATTTTAAATACCTTTCCCGATGATCCACGTTCTTTTTCCATAATTCCTAATAAATGAATCGTTTCCTTGATGTATTTTCTTCCACTTTAGCAACATTTTGGGTAAGATCAGACATTATTTCGTTGTATTTCTACTAAAAACTTGAGACACTTTTGATAACGCGAACTGCTACAACGGCCATGTTGAATTTAGCAAATACTCGATGCTAATTGGCTGTCTACAAGGTCGCATGGACTTATCGGCCTTTGGAACAAACCGCACCGTGTATTTATCGCCGATAGGAATTCATCGTGATTTTGAAACTCTCTTTTCATATGAATTTATAGCCTTTAGGAACCGATCAACTGAACCAAATTGCGGAGCGCTGGCGGTAGTAAAAAATGTCATCATTATATCAATTTTGACCAAAAGTGGACTTATCGTATATAAGAACTATACGACTCATATAATATATATATATATATATATATATGAAAATACCCATTACCAATTTAATATACATGTATTCTAATAGAAAGAGTGTGTCTGTTTTTAATCAATTTCAGGCAGCCATGCGGTCAAAATCTTAGGATGGGGGGTCGAGAATAACACCATGTATTGGCTCGTTGCAAACTCCTGGAATACCGATTGGGGTGACAAGGGATTCTTCAAGATACTTCGCGGGAAAAATCATTGCAACATTGAAAGCAATGTCATTGCTGGCTTGCCGAAAGACATCGATTATTAATAATACATTCAACTATTTAATAACTCAATATTATGTTCTACTTATTTTAGACATACATTTTCAATTAATGCCACTATGAAATAATTAGCATTTTTGAACTTTTTTAACCGAACGAAACTATTTAAATTATGGAATAAAAATATAATATGACGTAGGTATAATGAAGAAATTGATGTTTAATATAAAATAAAAATGGTATTATATGTACTTATACAAAAATGTTAACAAATTTAAAAAAATAAGTGGTTTTAAAATAAGGCTTATTATTCATCCATTTCATTATTAATTCTATTAAACAAAATTACTGATATCAAATCGTCTTTCATTATCACTGCTTTCAACACAACAAAGTGGACAAACAAGTGAAGCTATTTATCACTCGAAAGTGTTACCGTATTTAAAATAATTAAAGTATTGCAAAGTGTCAAATATAATATTGTCATTGGATTTTAGGACGAAACTTTATAGTG
The DNA here is from genome assembly GCF_057557595.1 of Rhyacophila brunnea. Classification (NCBI taxonomy): domain Eukaryota; kingdom Metazoa; phylum Arthropoda; class Insecta; order Trichoptera; family Rhyacophilidae; genus Rhyacophila; species Rhyacophila brunnea. Next base: position 46,005,013 of record NW_028233276.1, read on the forward strand.
GAGCACTACAAATTTTCAATACTCGGGCTCCGCTCCTGTTCCAGGTAAAACCTCATTGGTCCACTGCTCCGAGCTCCGCTCCAACGCTCTGGCTATTATCGCAATAGTTTAATTTTCACGGTCACGTGTACAGGTGCAATTACTATCAGCAATAGCAATTTAAAAACAAATTCTACACAAATATCTAAAATTTGCATAGAATTTATGACTGAGGTGGAAAATTGAGATTATAATATAATATACTCTCTCATGTACTAACTGGTCGTGTGCCATTAATGTTGTGTTCACACGGTGGAATTTCGTATGGCTGGCAGCCCCGGCTAGAATTGTAACTGCTTCTAGAACCTATCTAGATAGAGATATATAAGACTTGTAACCCTTCCCATTATCACATTTCGTCACAAAATCTTTTGCCTTCATGTCTAATTACATTTAATATTTAAATTCTCCCCATGCGTTATAAAATTAATTTGTTGAAAAATATCAATTTCAGTATAATATTCATGATTAAATACTGTAGATGTAAAGAAAACACTGTAATTTAGAGGGTCAACAATTGTTTATTAAAAGCTTTAATAAATATTAGTCTAATTAAAATAAATGAAAAATGGAGACATGATATTTACTAACAATGGAGACTCGTGAGCAATGTTTGCAATGAGAGATAAATTATAAAACATTATACTTAATATAAATATGGATACTCGTCTGATTCTATAAAAAAGTCTAAATGAAGCTACTTGACATACTGAATTTAAAATTGGTTACTGTCCGAGCGGCAATCGTCAAGGTAAACTGTTTATCAAAGAGATTCGTCCATCCGTGCTGCCGAGGTTAAAGTAACCGAGTCATAGGAATGTGAAGCCCATCACTTGTATATCTCTATCTGCTGCAGCGTTGCAATTGGTGTAAAAGAGAAAACCAATCGTGTGTCTTTTTCCGATTGCTCATCTCTATAATATTTTTATTAGGTATATTTACAACGTGTTTTATGTTCGTGTAATGTAATTCTTATACCGGCTCGCCGGTCGCCGCATCAAAATATCTATATGTTTCGAGAGGTTACGTGCGACTGTCGCTAAATAGATGTGCGCGGTCTTCATAACATGCAACATCGGATCGACGCTATTAGAAGGTTTGATTTTTGGCTGTGCGGCAGACGAGACGAGTTTAAAAGTAAGAGCCAGCCTAAGCTGATATATGGACAGCTGAGAAGAACTTACTTCCATCAGGATATCGACTTTTCATACATCAGAAGGTAAATGTTACTTTTGTTGAACATCAAACGTTAATGTTACTAAACATTTAAAAGAAACTAATGAATTAAAATACGTTTTTGCTTGCAATAATCTTATAATGCTTTCATTACCTCTTTCACTTCCTGCTAAGAATTATTGATCAAAGTCATTTACTTATCCGTTTGTGAATTTTCTATTATAATATTATGTAATTATTTATGACTGAACCATAAAATATCAAATCATAATAGTTAATATGACAAAAAACAAATTTCTACAGTAATACGTAATACGCTAATAAAAATCCATAATAATTTGAAGATGTCTAAATATCAAAGAAGCTTCGTTACAGACCATGGGCCCAACAAGGAAGGGGCTGGCAGGGCTCTAGACTGGGAGCACGGGCTCAGAAGGGGCCCGGCGTGGTGGATCAGCCAGATAAGTGAGATAAATACACATCACAAAATTGACCCTAATAGTAAAAAAGTCGCCTGCAGCGCTAATTTGATTAATATGTTAATGTTGATTATGGTTTTAAAACATCATGTAGTTATGCGATCAAAATTTCAACAGAAAGCTAATTTAGCAAAAATAATTCAATAATTCAATTAATCAATAATATGGCAAATTAATAAATAATGCTATTTAAGTTTGCTATGATATGCACAAAAGTTATTTGTATAAAATCAATCTTGCTTAATTATTAAAAACTGCATAATTGTTCAAAATAATATCAATTATTTATAATTTACAAACGAGGCATGCATTACACAATAAACCTAATAAGCATGATTATCAAAATATGCAAGTACCTAGTTGATAGCAGCATTTTCTATTGTATCGATTCTGTATAAAACACTCAGTAGGAGAAAACAATTCAGTTATCAAAGATTTAACCGTAAGGTTATCGTTACGCTCCGCCCGATCGATTTCGTAAATTCATCAGAACGCATACTCGTGATTTCACTCAGCTAAATTATAATCTGTAAACGTACCTGTAATAATTAAATTAATATTTATTTGGAAGGAGATAATAAAACCAGGGTTCGTTTCATTCACGCATCAATCTTCTTATTATTGGAGTCAAACCAACCTACCATGCCTGTTCCTTATTCCATCCCACTTCCGATATTACTGATATAAACACAGCCTACAAGGCTTGCTTATTTAACATCTTTGTATTCCACTTATATCCATTTTATAAGCCCTACAGATTCAAGTTTCACTGATAGTCAGATCCACGTAACAGCGCGATCGCAACCTGATCAATTTAATTCTGGTTCTACACTTTGCAGCATTACACTTTTCAGCCAATATGTATTAGATATTATCTCTTTTCTAGTTCAATATCAACTTTTACTATTACTCTTGTGACATCACAAAACCATCAAAATATTAAATATTTTTTGTCTGGGAGTAAAATAATATACTTACTGAAATCGATATTTTTCAAAAAATTCATTTTTATAACGAATGTAGAGAATTATGGGGAAATGAATTATTATGGGGAAAAATGAAACGGAATTTAGACATGAAGGCAAAAGATTTTGTGACGAAATATGACAATGGGAACGGGACAAAAAAAAATCCAAAGTCATCTGAAGAAAAAATTGGTTTCTGGAATCAGTTACAATTCTAGCCAGTGCTTCCAGCCATACGATATTCCACCGTGTGAACACTACGGACCAGTTTGTACTGGAAACGGTGTATTATATTATAATCTAAATTTTCCACCTCAGTCATAAATTCTTTGCAAATTTTAGATATTTGTGTAGAATTTGTTTTTAAATTGGTATTGCTGATAGTAATAGCACCTGTACACGTGACCGTGTAAATAAAACTATTGCGATAATAGCCAGAGCGTTGGAGCAGTGGAGGAATTAGGTTTTACCTGAAACAGGAGCGGAGCCCAAGTATTGAAAATTTGTAGTACTCCACTGCTCCGGATGTTTTTTGTTTGCTATTAAATTTTGGTCCTAAAATCCAATGACAATATTATATTTGACACTTTGCAATACTTTAATTATTTTAAACACGTCAACACTTTCGAGTGATAAATAACTTAAATTTTTTGTCCACTTTGTTGTGTTGAAGGCAGATAATGAAAGACGATTTGATGTCAGTAATTATGTTTAATAGAATTAATAATGAAATGGAAGAATAATAAGACTTATTTTTAAACTACTTATTTTTTTTAATCTGTTAACATTTTTGTATACATATAATACCATTTTTATTTTTTATTTAACATCAATTACTTCATTATACATATTATATTTTTATTCCATAATTTAAATAGTTTTGTTCGGTTAAAAAAGTTCAAAAATGCTAATTATTTCATAGTGGCATTAATTGAAAATTTAAGTGTAAAATAAGTAGAACATAATATTGAGTTATAAAATAGTTGAATGCATTATTAATAATTGATGTCTTTCGGCAAGCCGGCAATGACATTGCTTTCAATGTTGCAATGATTTTCCCCGCGAAGAATCTTGAAGAATCCCTTGTCACCCCAATCGGTATTCCAGGAGTTTGCAACGAGCCAATACAAGGTGTTATTTTCGACCCCCCATCCTAAGATTTTGACAGCATGGCCGCCTGAAATTGATTAAAAACAGACACACTCTTTCCATTAGAATACATAAATATAGGCGTTCGATTCGATAAAGAAATGTTCAATACTCGACGCACTCAGAAAACAAGGAATCCCTGGCCGCTTTATAAATATTTTCAATAATATATACAGTAGCGCAACAGCATCAGCTGTCAAACTCCATAAACCATCGCGCAGATTTCCTATCAAAAAATGAGTCCAACAAGGTGATACAATCTCACCCAAACTATTTACAGCTACCCTTGAAGACTTATTCAGGCAACTTGGCTGGAATGACAAAGGGATCCCCATAAATGGAGAATACCTAAATCATCTGCGCTTTGCCGTTGAGATAAAATTTTATCGCAAGACTTAGAAGACCTCCAAAGCAGAATGCAGGAACTTGCTGAAGTAAGCAACAAATAAGGTTTGAAAATCAATGTAACAAAGACAAAAGTCATGGTCAACTGCTTTGCGGGCCAAAAAGAGATCCTCGCCAATGGCACTCAACTCGAACAGGTGAAAAGCTACAACTATCTGGGACAACAAGTGTCTATAGATGGATGTATATTTGATGAAATCGGTCGCAGAGTAAAGCTAGGCTGGAGTGCATTTGGCCGCCTGAATAATGTTTTCAAAAGTGACCATCCACTGTGCCTAAAGCGCAAAGTGTTCAGCCAGTGTGTGCTTACCGTGATCACATATGCATATTAAACATAGACCCTTAGTAAAAGAGAGATCCGGAAACTTAGAATAGCACAACGTGGTATGGTGAGGTGCATGCTGGGCATAACGCGAAAGGACAAAAAGAGAAATGAGTGCATAAGGAAGCAGACAAGGGTTTTCGATGTAAAAGAGTTTATTAAAAGCCTTAAATGGAGATGGGCTGGACACATAGCTCGAAGAAAAGACAATCGTTGGACAAATCTAGCCATCCAGTGATATCCAAGAAGTACAAAACGTCCGCAAAGTAGACCTAGAGGCCGATGGGTCGATGAAATGATAAAGTTCTGCGGAAGTACGAGGCAACGCAATGAACAGGACCAAGAGAAGTAGAAGCAGTTTAAAGAGGTCTTCATGTGGATAGATTCAGGCTGATGAAGACATAATTATAAATATTAAATTGGTAATGGGTATTTTCATATATATATATATATATATCTGTAACCATTCCAATTATTTTAAACTGCTTTATTTCGAAATAGTCCGTTTACACTGAGTGGATATACTACTGACTTTCAGCAGCTTATGCGACTTCGTTGAGGTGTTCGGACCGACTTGAAGGCATGTGATGGTAGTATTGAAGTCCAGCAGAACAAGTTCGGTGCTCATTTCATAAAAAATATTTTCTCTGTCGAAATTTTCATTCGGTTTTTTGCCGAAATATCTATGTAATAATACAAATTAAAATTTTAACAAGGTACACCAATTTTATTTTTCAATACCAAATAGCAAATCCCACACCACACATTATATTATTTGCTGACTGGGAAGTAGTTCTGGGCAGTTAGAATTGGTATATTACATACGTCATTATTAACACTTGTCACTTACCCAACACATCCCCGACACGGTATTGATATACACCAGTTGTGTAGCTGAGTAAGTCTTCGTACACGGTGAATCCGGCTTCAACTGGTCCGTTGGTAAATATCTCCTGTCGTATCTGTTCTTCATCTTGGTCGAGACCGTAAGGGGTTTGGCCACGATGCTTGTCGTTTTCGTATGTCACGGGATAATTATCTTCGCACGTTCTAAGGCACGATGGAGAATCTATCACCATACAAAAAACTATTAGAAATAATTGAAAACATTTCTATTTCAAGGGGACCTAGACTGGCTCTGCTGTCCGCTGACGTTAAGCGCTTTGTGTACCCGCATACTGAGTGTCACGAATTGAAATGGATGAGTCTACAGAAGAGTCGAGACTATCCCGCTCCCCATAAGACGCTGCAGATTTCTCGAATGCCGCAAAGTTGGCCTCGGTTGCTATCAGATCTCCATGACCAATTGGGCCCGTGTGAGGATGGACTCTGGCAAACAGCTTCGCTCTTACGAGTTCCATAAGCGGGCAATCCCAGAGGATGTGTTCAACATCTTGGTGGTCATGCCCGCAGGTACAGCTCGGCCCATCTACTATCAAGCCAAACTCGTGGAGTCTGGCGGCGAAGTTGCCATGGCCGTTGAGAAACTGGCTAATCCAATGCAAATGTTGGAGTCTTCTAGTTTGGTGCCTGCAGAATACGTCTGGAAAAAAACGGTAAGTGTGCCGCCCCTTGGGGGGGGCGGTTCACCTCGCCTGCCATGCCGCAAATGCGGTCTTGTACACAATGCCACTTACATTATTCCTGTAAGGAACGTCTTCTGATCTCTGCGGTGGTGTCAGATGGACACCGGCGAGTGTTGTGCTGATCCCCCTCAAAAGGAGGGTGATCGATTCTCTGACTTGGATGTGCAGATCGAAGGGTAGCACCCCTGCGAGTACGGCAAGCGCGTCAGTAGAAGTTGTGCGATAGGCTTTGGTAAGCGAGGGCCTATATAATATTTACGTATGTGGCGATGGTGATAATAAGAATTCTTCGTTAATTACTTTTTTTGTCATTTTGTTTTTTTTTTGATTAAATATAATAAATAAATTTGAAAAAATCTATCATTAAAAATAAATAAGCAAAACCATCATAAATAGACACGACGCCCACAAGAACGCCCTAAACCCCGCTGAATAGACGAACTCATAAAGTTCGGCGGATCTACGTAACAGCAAAGAACTAGGAAGTGATGATGATGATAATGATTGAATATAATATAATAAATTCTTGGTCATAATGTTACTGTTCAACTGTAAATTGACCAGGCGGAATCGAATATGTAATACGTCATAATGATACCAAATGCGACCCCTCGCGAAGAGACGTCGCCGATCCCATATCAGGAACCTTACATAAAACAATGCCTACCCTCCCGTAAAATGACCAGCCCAGCAAATGTTCGCAACCTCTGTAAATATTAAATAATATTATAACTAAAATAACATTTCACAAACGATCTTGTGAGGCAAATTTCGAAGTCCGACGGTCACAAATAAATTACCCTAAGCCGAGGGTATTTATTGCCCTTCTGCCCAAGCGAAATATTACCGATAGATATCTCAAAAGTTGAAATTTCTACCCTTCTTCCCGCACCTTACGAGAAGGTAGACATTTTGAAAATAATTCAGCAGTACGGAGTCGCCCGCGAAGATAGGAAATGCGTCTCCCGCGCTCCCCTGTCCTTGCGGGGGTCTCAGTAAAAAGTAAACTCCACCCGTCTCGATATTATAAAAGTGTACTTCCGTAGTATTCTCGTGTTAAAAATTAATCGAACGAAAGTAAGCCTAAAATAAAAATGAATGCCTACCGTGAGATCAACCCCTAAAATAACGTCAGTATCGTGCCTAATGTAAGATCCCTTGAAATAACACCAATGTAATAAGACCAGTGCTTGTCCATGCCTAATTGCAATAAAACATAGTTATGCGCGGAATTATAAAATAAACTTCTGTAATATACTAATTGTGCCCGAGGGACATTACCTCACTCCCAAAACATCAAAAATGCCCGAATGAAGGACTCTAGAACACTCACCTGAGTTCTAAAAAGTATTAATCATTATTTAGGCATGGATAAATACTAAAACTTTGAAGCATTGATGAACAAATATATCTTAAGACAGCTATTTGAAAAAATAAATCATGATATTTAAAACATTGGATCGGTTATGCAACGTAAGCAGGACTCTAAATAGACCGAAGCGCATCGAAGCGCATTTCGGTTCATGAAATCTGAAAAATTGTCGCTCCGTCTCGTGTAAAAATAATTTGACTGTCTGAACTAGATAGGCCATGTAACAAAAATCTAGCAATTGTATAAAAATAACATTAAATTAGATCTGTGTTTAATATTTTTGGAGAATTATCGAGTGCTCCGGTTCGTAAAATTTTCCATTTCGAGAGCTGAAGTTAGGACAATTCTGAGAGCTGTTAAAATCAAATACAATTATTAAATTAATTATGACTGTATCAAATCAGTATAGCTATAAGTAAAACTGTCGTAAAAATTTGCCTTTAAATTGTATTTTTTTTAAGAATACCTCCTGGCTTGCATGCTGGTCTTGTACCATTACCGCGGTGTTCACACGGCTCAAACTCGTATGGCCGACAGCCCTGGTGAGAATTGAAATCGCCTCCAGAAACCAAGCCTTCCGTCGCCCAATAATCCCAAGCTTCGTCTGACAAGGAAAAAATAATCCAATTATAACCTTAAAATGAAATCTGTTTGAAACTAATAATGAGATGTTGGGGTTCGACTTTTGTACCCCTTTACTGGGGTTACTATCAATGTGAAATCTTCCATCGAAAATCTAATGCTTTGGCAAACATATAATATTATTATAGTATCTTTTTAGTGACTATTTCAAAAGAACTATAGACACTACATTTAAAGCTATTTTTAAATGAAAAACAACGAGAAACTCGAATTAAATGAGTTGTTTTAATTTTGGTGTGCAGTTTTATGGCAAAATATATGGTAGATACCTACGCTAATAATATTAAAAGATTGTTTATAATTACATGAGTATCCACCATCGCAACCATATCCGCAGTTACCACAGCATGTTAATAGATCTTCAGCAGAGAAATAGAAATTAACCTTTCCTTTGGAGTGTATGCACATTCTGTCTGTCATTGCTTCTACAGCTCCAAATGCCCAGCAAGACCCACACCCTCCCTAGTTAGAATAATAATATTATTATGTATTTAACAAAAGGTAACGTGGTGTTAACCGTCTCCGAAAATTTGTACTTATACAGTTGACCGTAACATTATTCACCGTAAGATGCTGTATGGGAAATATATTGCTGTATACTATTGAGATCAAATTCTTGTCTAAATAATACACGAGAAAGATAGAAGAAAATAGGTAGTAAATAAATTATTAGAAAATCACTTATATCGTATAATTTATATAAAATTCTGGTGGGTGCACGTAAATATCAAGAAAAGTATATACTTATTATCAAATATGTGATAATAACCAATATCAAAATTAAGTAATGTTCCTATTGAATCTAATAAAATAGGAACATTACATTAATCAGCAACTCTTTGCTCCTCAACTTTGCAACTCCAGCAATTTTTTGATATCATTATGATACGGCCATCTCTTTCCAATAATACTGCTCACGGTGAAGGCCACCATCATGAAAGCTCAATATTTTATGACGTTACATACTTGATCTCTTATGTCGTTGAGTGTGGGACAGTTTGGCCACGCTGTACGTGAATCGAAAGTATCTGGTAAATCAACATCAAGTTCACGAGAAAGCCTTGGAATCTCGTATTTCTGCGGAAGGACACCCATCAACCTGATAAAGGTTTAGAAAATTCAAAAATAATATTATATAAGTAACAATATTAATTGAATAATTATAATTCTGCGATTGGCCGAGCTATTTATAATGTGTTTTCTTATTAGGCCGTGGGTCTTTTTTAGACCCAGAGAATAGACCCAGTGGCTAAGCAAGGGAGGCAGTGGCCCATTGTCCCGGGCAGACCTCGGGTTGCGTAATAATTATCAATTTTCATACCTCGAGAATTAGTTCAAATTTTATACGTATTCATCTAGTCAACGAAACCATGTTTATATTTAACTGTGTTGCTAGTAAAAAAGAAAGTATTCAAGGCAGGTCGCTTTGTCTTTAGGCAGGGTACAGGTGGTTAAATTAGGAAAGCACATTGGACGAAATCCAAAGAAGAACTTTTTTTAAAGGTTAGTTTCTTAAGTATTTCTGATGGTATGATGTAAAATAATTCATACATCCTATTGATTGATAGTAAGTACTAAGTTATTTATTTTATTTTGTTTATTGGTAGCTACCAATTATTTTTTAACTGTGTAATAAATTCTATTTTCTGTAATGGAGCATTTACAGTATTAAGACTAACATGAAAAAATTATAATTTTAATTTTTTTATCATATCGTCGTTGAAACTAGAAAATTGTGTAACTCCGTTTTAACCGAAAATCGACTTTGAATGCCATCTAGTGGCCATTGTTAATATCTAGCTGTCTTGCAAATGATGTAATTCCAAAAAAATTGTAACATTGTTAAATCATAGATGTTGCAAATGATTTAACTCCACGGCCATAGATTTGTACACGCAATTTGTGTATCTCCAGTATTGTCATAGCGGTGGACATGATGCGTGGCGTGCGTTAGTTTACATTCGTTTTTCTACATTTTATGAACAGTTAACAACAAAGATTACGACACAAATTGTTGGGTAAGTGTTATATCAGTGTTATTTATTAGTATTGTTTAATATTGTTGTATTTTATTTCATAAAATTTACTTTAAATTCACCTCTTGGATATACACATTTTTCTGATGTAATCTTGTATGGAGTTACATGAATTTCTTGCCTAATATTGTAAGCTGATGAAATGCGCGTGTTATGTTATTTGGTATTTACCTATATCGCCAGTAGACATGTTTAATTAAGTTAATGTTATACCGAAGCTAACAAATCTCTTTTTTTCTTTATAGGTGCCTACATTGAAAAATATGTCCCGAGCACAAAAAATATTGGATATTTTATTTAAGGCCAATGCTTAAATAAAAGTACTAAATTACATTCAAACGAAGAGAATGTGATGAACAATAAAAAAAGAGATTTGTCTACGCCTGTAGATAGTGTTTCCCCGGAACCACTCAAACCAAATAATCGTTCGCCAGAAAAGATTAAGATACAAGAAAATATATTATTGAATGACATCCAAATATTAATACTTCAAGAAATATCCGCCGGGCCTCCAACTGATTCTTCACAATTTTATGATTACCACGATGAACATACTGAAGAATCGCAGATAATTGATTTCGATATGACGTTACCGACTGCTATCAATAATTCGGAGGAGATCGAACAAAGTTATCCAAATAGTATTCAATGTACTATTTCGACCAGTGACAATGATATTGAAAATAATCCCAATAACGGTGAACACACTAATACCCAAATCGAGGTGAAACAAAAGCGAAAAAAGCTTCATATTAAAAATAATTCTTCATGCTTAGCAAACAAAAAAAGACGTGAACTTGGATTATCATATGAAGGAAAGAAAAAACTTAACGATGGTACCTGGGATTATAAAATAAACAAGACAGGAAAGTTTTTAATTGATCCATGTTCGTGCAAATTAGGAACATCGAACACTGCATTGCAGTGTCAAAAACTAACAGAAAATCAACGCCATCAATTATTCCAATTATTTTGGAAAAAAACCTGGCCAGAAAAACGCGAATATATACGGGGCCTAGCAAAAATAGATACGGTTTCTAGAAGACGGGGGTCAAATGATATTAGTAGGAGAGAGTTCTCTGTCAAATATCATTTAAAATTTGACATGACTATGTACAGAGTATGTAAAAAGATGTTTATTGGTACATTGGGAACCAATCAAAACTCTGTATTGAACTGGATAAAAAAAGATTTGGCTTTTCCGGATACTGAAGAAAGTAATGATACAAATATAAAATTAAGCCCTAGTCAAGCCAGACAACAATTTTTCAAAGAAAAGAATGATAAATTACAAGCATTTTTACAGTCACTTCCTAAAATGGAATCGCATTATTGTCGTACATCCTCCGAACGACTCTACCTTGAACCAATTTGGCAATCTAAAAGAGCTTTATATAACTTTTACAGCCAAAACTTTTGTATTTCAGAATGTGTTGAGCCTGTATCATCCACTAAATTCAACGAATTACTTGAAAATGAAAAAATATCATTATATCGTCCAAAGAAGGATGAATGTGATACGTGCGCATCATATAAATTGAAAAATATAACAGATAACGATTACACGAATCACGTCAATTTAAAAGAAGAAGCAAGATGCGAAAAAAGCAACGATAAAGTATCTGAACTTCTAGACTTTGTATTTACGATGGATTTACAATCTGTGCTTTTGGCTCCAAAGTCTAAAGTGTCAGCAATGTACTACAAAACAAAATTAATAGTACATAACTTTACAATTTACAATATAAAAACAAAAGAAGGATACTGTTTTCTGTGGAATGAAACTGAAGGTGCAGTCACAGCTAATGAGTTTGCTTCAAAACTTGTATATTTCATTGAAAATGAAATTATTCCAAAAATAACGGATGTTTTATCTAAGACAATATGTTTTTGGAGTGACGGTTGTTCCGCACAAAATAGAAACACTACACTTTCAAATGCTCTATTAAACGTGGCAGTTAAAAACAACATAACCATTCTTCAAAAGTATCTCCTTAAAGGACATACACAAATGGAAGCAGACTCAATGCACTCGACTATTGAGAAACGTATTCGTCACCATAACATCAACGTACCTGCTGATTATGTTGATTACTGCAAAACTGCTCGATCTCCGCCATATAAAGTTGAATATCTTAACTACACTTTTTTCAAAGATTTTTCCAAAATAAAATATTACTCGTCGATAAGACCTGGCCGGAAAGTGGGTGACCCGCAAGTAACCCATTTGAAAGCTCTCAATTATAGTCCGAATGGAACAATAACATATAAACTAAGACACACTGAAGAATGGCAACATTATGGAACCAGAAGAACATTGAATAATATCCAGGCTATGGACATTTTACCACCACTGTATAGTCAAAGACGGAAGATAAAAACAGCAAAGTTTCAAGATTTGCAAACACTAAAACATAGTTTGCACTCTGATTATTATGATTTTTATGATAAACTACCTCACGAATGATTATCATACATATTAATAATGTTAACAACTTATTATTTCATTGCAGTATTATATTTTTAGTGTTTAGCTGTTAATTTGAGTAAATAACTACCTACCGTTAAATTTTATTTTAAAGACTTTCGTAAATGTTAAGTATGCATCATTTTTAAACGTAATAGCGTCAGTTTTGTAATAAAAAATATTTTAAAAAGTTTATGTTTAATAATGTACCCACTATAAGAAATATGTGTATCTCCTTAGAAATACGCATTTTAAGTTGCGAAAAATGTGTATCTCCAGTTTTAATGACATTTTGAGTAATTTTTCAAAATTTTATATTCGTTTTATGTTTCTTCAACTATTTGTAATATTCTCTATATGTTTTATTTTATTTAAATATATTATTGACAGAATTAAACTGTTTTTTGTCTCTCCTGCAAAGTAGTGTTTTTGGAGTTACACAATTTTCTAGTTTCAACGACGATATCATATCATTTCATTTAAATTTTGAATTCGGAAAATGGTGTGATTAATAATATTTGCATAAAGGTACCTTGATAAAGAATTAAAATATAATATGGTACATATTTAATAAATTAAGATAAATTTGTATATGAAATCTTCACCTTCTGATATATGAAAAATCAATGTTCTGATGGAAGTTCCTCTTGGCTTTCCATGTGACGGCTTTGGTGTTTATTAGGTCGATGAATTCGTCCGATAATGGATGAGGAAGCTTCTCCGACAGTGTGCATATTACCATGCACAACACAATAATAAATAAACATTTAAAGGAGACTTCCATTTTTAATTAAGCCTGTAAAAGAAAACTCATTCGTATTACCTATCATAAAATAATCATTTACGATTAAGTGGGTGGGAGGGTCCAGAAGAAATTTTTGAGACTCCTTTACTTTCGGCTGTATGGATATTATCTGTGGCTCTATCCGACTGACTTTCTCTTAGGTATGCTTACATACTGTAGCTTAAAATTTAGAAGGGATCTTTATTTAGCTACATATTTTTTTCAGACTTATACGCGACGTTAATGGAAACTCGGCCATTCTTGATGGTGTTGGCTTGTGTGTCTCTGGTAACTATTTTAGGAATCGAGGTCATCGGAATTGATTATAGTGGCAGCAAAATAGTAAGTAAATAAATTATTAATTTATGATTTTGAATCCTTTCAGTTCTAACTACAGGTTTGATATTAAGCTTAATCATATTTTAACGACACGTTACATGTGGGAAATTGACAACACACAGACATTTTAGACTTATTAAAAAAAATGTATAAGATGGCTTACACCAGCACTGGAGAATTAACGACTTGTGAAATACTGAATAATATTAAATATATTGCTTTGGCTTATATACTGTTCTAATTAGTATATAATATTACTGAGTATATTTTTCTGGAAAATCAAACTAAGTAGTACTAGATAAAAACGTCATTGACTTATATATTATTAAAAATACATTAAATTCATTAAAATATCATGAATGCTACAAACTTTTATTGTGATTAAACAATCAATCCCGAAAATTGACAAAGAAATGTTTATCAGTAATTATCATTTACTTGTTCTATTTTACGAGGACATTTTTATTTAATCTGTCATCGATATCACACGTTTTGAATCGAAATGCATTATACAAAATGTAAACTTGTTATCCAGTCTTGTGGAATCTAGGTATATTATATTTTATTAGAATTACTTTCATGGCGTTGATGATCTGGCCTAAGTAACGACATCCTTTTGTTAGTATATTGTTAGGTATCTAATTACATTGAAATCCGCCACTATGTAGTAAGGACACCAAAATGGATACGAGGTCTAGCGAGGCATCTGGCTATTATGATATTATGGCCAACAGGGCTAATATTATATTCGTTATTATTTGACCGATATATTTGAAGTTTTTAATTTTATTCCCCCGAACCACAGTTGTGATGTCACAAGTCTTCAATCGATACATAGTTTTTGCAGGAATTCAATTTTTATTATTTTTATAATTATTATAGTCATTAAATTTTATCGGGTAATTAAGGCAAAATAGCATTATAAATTATAATGTGTCAAAATCCAAATAAAAATATGCATTGCAACAAGAACACAACAATAAATTTATCACTATACTCAATGACTCGACGATATGTCGATATGACAATATGTCAAGTTTAAACTTCATTTAAAAAAAATGTAAACTAATGTAATGATTTTCATAATAATTCCCGAACCTACTGGTGGTCAGATAGCAGAAGTGGAGTGGTGAGATCATCGCCCCCCAGTTCCTGAAACGAGCCCCCAGGCTAGGATCTTTGGTGGGCCCCCTTACCTCTCGCTAAAGATAAAGGCAGAGTGACGCTCTACAGTAGCGTTTTCCAAATGGTGTATGCGGTAAAATTAATGTGCATGGCCCCCACAAGGGTGGGGGGGGGGGTGACAGGTCTCTAGCTTGGGGGCCCGGGCTAAGAAAGGGCCTGGCATGGCGAGTCGATCAGATAAGTGAGATAAACACAGATCACAAATTTGCTTTTATAGTAAAAAGAAGTCGCCCGCGGCGCTATTTTACTTCAATGATATTATTAATATTTGGTTGTACGATGCAATCTTTAATTGTGTGCCTATATTCGACAACTCCATAATTCAAATGGATCTACATATTAAAAATACAAAAAATTGGTAAAATACACCTTAATATTACCATGTACCTACCTACACCAATTGGAAAACGCTACTGCAGTACGTCAAACTGCATTTACCCTTAGCAATAGATAGGGGGGCCGCCAAACATCATGGTCTGAGGGCCCGCTTCAGGATGCGGGGGCCATATTAATGTATTTCTATATTTTATATGTTTTTTGTATATTTTAATACATTATATTACATTATGTTTGATTAGAATTACTTTCAAGGCGTTGATGATCTGGCCCAAGTCACGATATCCTTTTGTTAGTATATTGTTAGGTACCTTATTACATTGAAATCCGCCACTATGTAGTTAGAACACCAAGCTGGCTACAAGGTCTAGCGAGGCAGCTGGCTATTATGCTATTATGGCCAGAAGGGCTAATATTATATTCGTCATTATTTTGACCGATATATTTGAAGTTTTTAATTTTAATCCCCCGAACCACAGTTGTGATGTCAAAAGTCTTCAATCGATACATAGTTTTTGCAGGAATTTAATTTTTATTATTTTTATAATTATTATAGTCATTAAATTTTATCGGGTAATTAAGGCAGAATAGCATTATAAATTATAATGTGT
Source organism: Rhyacophila brunnea (assembly GCF_057557595.1). NCBI lineage: Eukaryota > Metazoa > Arthropoda > Insecta > Trichoptera > Rhyacophilidae > Rhyacophila > Rhyacophila brunnea. The sequence goes on from NW_028233276.1 coordinate 46,020,906, forward strand.
CAAAATCCAAATAAAAATATGCATTGCAACAAGAACACAACAATAAATTTATCACTATACTCAATGACTCTAAGCGACATGTCAAGTTTAAACTTTATTTTAAATATGTAAACTAACGTAATGATTTTCATAATAATTCCCGAACCTACTCGTAGTCAGATAGCAGAAGTGGAGTATTGAGATCATGGTCCCCCACATCCTGAAACGAGCCCCCAGGCAAGGATCTTTGGCGGGCCCCCTTACTTATCGCTAAGGATAAAGGCAGTGTGACGCTCTATAGTAGCGTTTTCCAAATTGTGTATGCGGTAAAATTAATCTCAAGTCCCAAAGGTTCCACAAAACAAAAAAAATGGGAATCATGAAGACAGTGATCCAAGTACATTTGCAGTGCAATGTGTCTTGACCCTAATAATTTACTTAGGGGCTGTCCATATATGACGTCACGCTCTACGTGGAGTCAGAGAAAATGTGACGTCACAAAATAAACAAAAAAATATGAAAGGATCTGATAACACAATATTGGAAATCGGGGATTTAAGGATAAATATTTTTTTTAATATTAATAACCATGCTCTTGCTTTTTCGTACAAGGTGGTTGGGTGGGTTAGTTGCATTGATCTGGGGGTAATTAGGTGCCCCCATTTATATCTTTAATTTTCTTTGTGGCCAGGATTAAATATTTTGTGTAGTGTTCTTGTGTTGTTCTATTGCTTAGTACTTCGTGAAGCTTTTGGAGGTCAAAAGGATAATCAAAAGGATAAATATTAATGTTTAAGGTGGGGTTGCCAAAAATGTGACGTAATATTGAAAGGGGATAAAAGGTTATATAACAAAATGGAACTATAGGGGAATAGGGACGGCCCCCTGCCAAAAAATCTAACACGCTTTGATATCTTCGAAAAAAGTCCGAGCCCTGCGGTTCATTCCTTTTTTTTATTTCGAGCACTGGTTAAAAATTTAAAGAACGGTCATTCATGACTCATTACGATAATATTTTAGTTCTTAGGTACTTAATAATTATTTTTTGTCGATCGTTTATCAGTTTTGTCTATTATGTATTATTGAAAACAGCCACTCTTTGAAATGTTCAAATTAGACCAATTAATGACTTGATTATTTTTAATTTAACCAATGATCAAAGTATGTAGTACACTCTACTGATATTATATAATAAAACTTATAATTTACCTACCTAACTTGTCCCTAAAAGACCTATAAAAATTGCGTTATTAATTTTATTCGTAGGTATAATAATATCTCAACGTGTAAAATGGTGGAGAGAAGCCCTTTTGCTTTTGACTTACTTTTATATTTTAGACGCATGCCAGTAGAGAACCTAGCGGAAAAATACGAAGCTTGCAATTTGAGATTTTTTTCTGATAATTTACAATTTCAACTGTATTATTTAATAAATATGTATCTGAAAACATTAAAAAGATTTTTTATTTTTTTTTGTAATTCAAAAATAAACTTACAATTGTAAAAAAATTAATAAAATGTGAATTTTTTGCAGGGTCACATCTTATTAAGTATGAGATTATATTTTTTGATCATATTTATTATTAAAAGTTAGTTTATTAAGTTTTCAATGTTTCGTCGTGTAGATATTTGACTAATTATTCATCGTTGTAATATGTTTTATATTTATTTTAAAAAAACATCCATTTTTATAAAAATATAAATGTGTATAACTTGAAATCTTTTTTAAAATTGCGTTATTAATTTTACTCGTAGGTATATTAATATCTCGTGTAAATGAAGGAGAAAAGCTCTTTTGCTTTTGACCTACTTTTATATTTAAGACTTTAACTAAAAAAAAAAACAGAGATCAGTCGAGAATAATGATGAAAATTATCATTTTTATTAGGTAAATCACTAATTTCATCTAGTTACAAAAAGCGATATGTCAACATTTTCAATATTCTTTCAATCTTCGCGGGGAAAATCACTGCAACATCGAAGAAGATGTCGTTGCCGGTTTGCCGAAGGACATCGATTATTAATAATGCATGCAACTATTTAATAACTCAACACTATGCTCTCCTTATTTTAGACTTCAATTTTCAATCAATGCCACTATTAAATAATTAGCATTGTTGAATCTTTTTTAACCGAATGAAACTATTTAAATTATGGAATTGAAATATATGTAAAATGACGAATTTGATGTTTGATATAAAATAAAAATTGTATTATATATATTATACAAAAATGTTAACAAATTAACAAAATAAGTAGTTTAAATATAAGGCGATTATTCTTCCATTTCTTTATTAATTCTATTAAACAAAATTACGTCATCAAATCGTCTTTCATTCGACACAACAAAGTGGACAAAAATTATCATTACATGGATAGCCGGGAGGAATTTTCATCAGGATATCGACTTTCCATACATCAGAAGGTAAACTATTTTCTTTTCAATGGTCACTTTTGTTGAACATCAAGCTTTAATATTACTAAAACATTTCAACGATACTAATTAATGAAAATACGTTTGTGTATGCAATAGCCTTATAGCATTCATTACCTCTTTCACGTACCGCTAAGATTTATTTATCGAAGTCATTTATCTTTTTGTGAATTTCCTATTATATTATTATGTATTCATTTATGAGAAAACCATAAAATATCAAATCATAATAGTTAAAATCGCAAAAAACATATTTCTACAGTAATACGTAATATGCTCAAAAAAATCCATAATAATTTCATGGTGTCTAAACATCAAAAATGCTTCCCCATTATTACTCTTACAAAGTAATTTGAAAGGGGTCACTCATATATGACATCACGTCATTAGATAATGATTTGTGACTGATGATTAGTGGGGGTTGTAGAAAATATGTATCACGTTGCAAATATACATAATAAAAAATATTATAGTGATGTGCAATTGGAAAAAGACATACGATTGGTTTTCTCTTTTACACCAACTGCAACCTATAGCAGAAGAGGTGAGCTTCACATTCATATGACTCAGTTAATTTCACCTCGGCAGCACGGATGGACAGATCTCGTTGATAAAATGGTTTACCTTGACGGTTACCGCTCGGACGGTGACCAATTTTAAATTCAGTATGTCAAGTAGCTTTATTTGGCCTTTTTTTATAAGATCAGTGAATACCAAAGGACGTACAGATGAGTATCCATATATAATGTTTTATAATTTATCTGCCATTGCACACATTGGTCACGGGTCTCCATTATAGTCAATACCGTGTCTTTCTTTTTTTTTTACTTTAATAAGATAACTATTTGTTGCTTTTAATAAACAATTGATAACTCTCTAAATCACATTATTTTCTTTACTTTTACAGTATTTAATATCTATCTACATATTATTTAGATCACAATTGGTGCCCAAATTACTGATATATACACCTACAAGGCTTGCTTATTTAACATATTTTGTATTCTACTTATATCCATTGTGTTGAAGGCAGATAATGAAAGACGATTTGATGTCAGTAATTTTGTTTAATAGAATTAATAATGAAATGGAAGAATAATAAGCCTTATTTTAAAACTACTTATTTTTTTAAATTTGTTAATATTTTTGTATAAATACATATAATACCATTTTTATTTTATATTAAACATCAATTTCTTCATTATACATATTATATTTTTATTCCATAATTTAAATAGTTTCGTTCGGTTAAAAAATTCATAGTGGCATTAATTGAAAATGTAAGTCTAAAATAAGTAGAACATAATATTGAGTTATAAAATAGTTGAATGCATTATTAATAATCGATGTCTTTCGGCAAGCCGGCAATGACATTGCTTTCAATGTTGCAATGATTTACCCCGCGAAGAATCTTGAAGAATCCCTTGTCACCCCAATCGGTATTCCAGGAGTTTGCAACGAGCCAATACAAGGTGTTATTTTCGATCCCCCATCCTAAGATTTTGACAGCATGGAGGCCTAAAATTGATTAAAAACAGACACACTCTTTCGATTAGAATACATAATTATGGGCGTTCGATTCGATAAAGAAATGTTCAATACTCGACGCACTCAGAAAACAAGGAATCCATGGCCGCTATATAAATATTTTCACTAATATATACAGTAGCGCAACAGCATCTGTCAATCTCCATAACCCATCGCGCAGATTTCCTATCAGCAAATGAGTCCAACAAGGTGATACAATCTCACCCAAACTATTTACAGCTACCCTTGAAGACTTATTCAGGCAACTTGGCTGGAATGACAAAGAAATCCCCATAAATGGAGAATACCTGAGTTATCTGCGCTTTGCCGATTACATAGAATTTTCTCGCAAGACTTAGAAGACCTTCAAAGCAGAATGCAGGAACTTGCTGAAGTAAGCAACAAATTAAGTTGCCGATGACATATAATTTTCTCGTAAGACTTAGAAGACCTCCAAAGCAGAATGCAGGAACTTGCTGAAGTAAGCAACAAATTAGGTTTGAAAATAAATGTAACAGAGACGAAAGTCATGTTCAACTGCTTTGCGGGCCAAAAGGAGATCCTCGTCAATGGCACTCAGTTCGAACAGGTGAAAAGCTACAACTATCTGGGACAACAAGTGTCTATGGATGGATGTATATTTAATGAAATTGTTCGCAGAGTAAAGCTAGGGTGGAGTACTTTTGGCCGCCTGAACGATGTCTTCAAAAGTGACCATCCACTGTGCCTAAAGCGCAAAGTGTTCAGCCAGTGTGTGCTTCCCGTGATCAGAAACATGGACCTTTAGTAAAAGAGAGATCCAGAAACTTAGAGTAGCACAACGTGGTTTGGAGAGGTGCATGCTGGGCATAACGCGAAAGGACAAAAAGACGAATGAGTGCATAAGGAAGCAAACAAGGGTATTCGATGTAATAGAGTTTATTAAAAGCTTTAAATGGAGATGGGCTGGACACATAGCTCGAAGAAAAGACAATCGTTGGACAAATCTAGTCATCCAATGATATCCAAGAAGTACAAAACGTCCGCAAGATAGACCTAGAGGCCGCTGGATCGATGAAATGATAAAGTTCTGCGGAAGTAAGTGGCAACGCATTGCACAGGATCATGAGATTTGGAAGCAGCTTAAAGAGGCCTTCATGTGGATAGATTCAGGCTGATGATGATGTTGACATAATAATTATAAATATTAAATTGGTAATGGGTATTTATATATATATATATGTAACCATTCCAATTATTTTAAACTGCTTTATTTCGAAATAGTCCGTTTACACTGAGTGGATCTACTGCTGGCTTTCAGCGGCTAATGCGACTACGTTGACGTGCTCGGACCGCCTTGAAGGCATATAATGGTAGTATTGAAGTCCAGCAGAACAACTTCGGTGTTCATTTCAAAAAAATATTTTCTCTGTCGACTTATGATAAATTTTCATTCGGTTTTTTGCCGAAATATCTATGTAATAATACAAATTGAAATTTTAACTAGGTAGACCAATTTTATTTTTCAATACCAAATACCAAATCCCTCACCACACGTCATATTATTTGCTGACTTGGGAAGTAGTTCCGGGCAGTTAGAATTGGTATATTACATACGTCATTATTAACACTTGTCACTTACCCAACACATCCCCGACACGGTATTGATATACACCAGTTGTGTAGCTGAGGAAGTCTTCGTACACGCTGAATACGGCTTCAACTGGTCCGTTGGTAAATATCTCCTGTCGTATCTGTGTTTCATCTTGCTCGAGAACATAAGGGGGTTGGCCACGATGCTTGTCGTTTTCGTATGTCACGGGATAATTATCTTCGCACGTTTTAAGGCACGACGGAGTATCTATCACCATACAATAAAATTACAATAAACTATTAGAAATGTTTTAAGTCTATTTTACTCGTAAGTATATAATATTTACATAGGTATAGGTATGTATGTGTATATGTGGTGATATAAAATCTTCGTTCAATATATTACTCGTATGATGTCGCTTGTGCTCTTTTAACCCCCAGAACTCAATCATTTTGTTTATGTTGCTTCATGAAATATAATATATAAAATATCACCATACAATAAAAGCACAACAAACTATTAAAAATAATTGAAAACATTTCTATTTCACGGTGACCTATATAATATTTACGTATGTGGTGATGGTGATAATATGAAATCCTCGTTTATTATTATTATGTCACTTGTGCTCTTTTAAACCCCAGGACTTAAATCTTTTTGTTTATTTTTTTTTTTTTCTAGATGCCTTTATGGATACCTCGCATTTACTATCGAGGTTTCTTAAGGACTTTGGCACGCAAACTACTCTACTTGATGCTAGTCAAATGAAAATTGTGCCGGCTGAGAGAATATGCCTTATTGAAAACTGTTCTTCTACCCGCATCGGGTATTGCTAATTTGAATTCGGCCAGGGCCTATGAAACCGCCTTGCAAAAACCCTGGAAAATTCTTAGTAGCGCAAGGCGGAGGTGATTCTGATGAATATTTTGTCGTATTCATTGGGAACTGAGGACTGCGATTTGTAGTCGAGTTTTTTCCCGTGGTAAAAGAAATGTCGCATAGGACTGATATTCCAAGTATATACTTATCCTATCTTATATTATGATTGCAGTCACTGGATCTGAAAGGTATGAATCATCTTTACATGTCACCATTATAAATTTGAAAAAATCTATCATTAAAAATAAATAAGCAAAATCATCATAAATAGACACGACGCCCACAAGAACGCCCTAAACCCCGCTGAATAGACGAACTCATAAAGTTCGGCGGATCTACGTAACAGCAAAGAACTAGGAAGTGATGATGATGATAATGATTGAATATAATATAATAAATTCTTGGTCATAATGTTACTGTTCAACTGTAAATTGACCAGGCGGAATCGAATTTGTAATACGTCATAATGATACCAAATGCAACCCCTCGCGAAGAGACGTCGCCGATCCCATATCAGGAACCTTACATAAAACAACGCCTACCGTCCCGTAAAATGACCAGCCCTGCAAATGTTCGCAACCTCTGTAAATATTAAATAATATTATAACTAAAATAACATTTCACAAACGATCTTGCGAGAGGCGAATTTCTAAGTCCGACGGTCACAAATGAAATTACCCTAAACCGAGGATAGGTATTTATTGCCCTTCGGCCCATGCAAAATATTACCGATGAATTTCTAAAAAGTTGAAATTTCTACCCCTCTCCCCGCACTTTACGAGGAGGTAGATATGTTGAAAATAATTCAGCAGTACGGAGTCGCCTGCGAAGATAGGAGATTCTGAGTTCACCTGAGTTCTAAAAAGTATTAATCATTATTTATGCATGGATAAATACTAAAAATATGAATACAAAAATACTATATTAAAAAATAATAAAAACAAAATGTATCATTCTTAAAGTAAAATAAATTGTCATAGTTAAAATGTAAATAGGTCTACACAAAATATTCTATAATAATTATTTATGACAGGTCAAAATATCATAACAATAATTATTGATGATAGGAAATATTATGAACACATATATCTTAAGACGGCTATTTGAAAAAATAAATCATGATATTTAAAACATTGGATCGGTTATGCAAGGTAAGCAAGGCTCTAAATGGTTCATGAAATCCAAAAAATTGTCGCTAGGTCTCGTGTAAAAATAATTTAACTGTCTGAACTAGATAGGCCATGTAACAAAAATCTAACACTTGTATAAAAAAACAAAATTAGATAACTGTAATATTTTTGGAGAATTATCGAGTGCTCCGGTTCGTAAAATTTTCCATTTCGAGAGCTAAAGTTAGGACAATTCTGAGAGCTGTTAAAATCAAATACAATTATTAACTTTATTATGAATGTATCTAATCAGTATAGCTATAAGTAAAACTGTCGTAAAAATTTGCCTTTAAATTGTATTTTTTTTTAAGAATACCTCCTGGCTTGCATGCTGGTATTGTACCATTACCGCGGTGTTCACACGGCTCAAACTCGTATGGCCGACAGCCCTGGTGAGAATTGAAATCACCTCCAGAAACCAAGCCTTCCGTCGCCCAATAATCCCAAGCTTCGTCTGACAAAGAAAAAATAATCCGATTATAACCTTAAAATAAAATCTATTTGAAACTAATAATGAGATGTTGGGATTCGACTTTTGTAACCCTTTACTAGGGTTACTATCAATGTGAAATCTTCCATCGAAAATCTAATGCTTTGGTAAACAGTTAATATTATTATAGTGTCTTTTTAGTGAATATTTCAAAAGAACTATAGACACACCATTTAAAGCTATTTTTAAATGAAGAACAGGAAACTCGAAATAATTGAGTTGTTTTTATTTTGGTATGCAGTTTTATTGCAAAATAAATGGTAGATAACTACGTTAATAATATTAAAAGATTGTTTATAATTACATGGGCCTCCACCATCACAACCACTTCCGCAGTTATCACAGCATGTTAAAAGATCTTCAGCAGAGAAATAGAAATTAACCTTTCCTTTGGAATGTATGCACATTCTGTCTGTCATTGCTTCTACAGCTCCAAATGCCCAGCAAGACCCACATCCTCCCTAGTTAGAATAACAATATTATTATGTATTTAACAAAAGATAACGTGGTGTTAAGCGTCTCCGGAAATTTGTACGTATACAGTTGACCGTATCATAATTCACCTTGAGATGCTGTATGGGAAATATATTGCCGTATAGTATTGAAATCAAATTCTTGTCTAAATAATACACGAGAAAGACACAAGAAAATAGGTAGGTAAATAAATTATTAGAAAATCACTCATATCGTATAATTTATATAAAATTCTGGTGGGTGCACGTAAATATCAAGAAAAGTTTATATTATCAAATATGTGATAATGAATGACACTGCCATTATTATCAAATATTTGATTGCAACCAATATCAAAATTAAGTAATGAATCTAATAAAATAGAAACATTACATTAATCAGCAACGCGTAATTTTTTGATATCATTACGATACGCCCATCTCTTTCCTATAATACAGCTCACGGTGAAGGCCACCATCATGAAAGCTCAATATTTTATGACGTTACATACTTGATCTCTTATGTCGTTGAGTGTGGGACAGTTTGGCCACGCTGTACGTGAATCGAAAGTATCTGGTAAATCAACATCAAGTTCACGAGAAAGCCTTGGAATCCCGTATTTCTGCGGAAGGACACCCATCAACCTGATAAAGGTTTAGAAAATTCAAGAATAATATTATATAAGTAACAATATTAATTGAATAATTATAATTCCGCGATTGGCCGAGCTATTTATAACGTGTCTTCTTATTAAGCCGTGGGTCTTTTTTAGACCCAGATAATGGACCCAGTAGCTAAGCAAGGGAGGCAGGGGCCCATTGTCCCAGGCAGACCCCGGGTTGCGTAATAATTATCAATTTTCATGCGTCGAGAAGGAGTTCAAATTTTATACATATTCAGCTAGTCAACGAAACCATGTTTATATTTAACTGTGTTGCTAGTACAAAAGAAAGTATTCAAGGCAGGTCTCTTTGTCTTTAGGCAGGGTTCAGATGGCTAAATATATTAGAGCACATTGGACGAAATTCAATGAAGATTATTTTTAAAAAGTTAGTTTCTTAAGTATTTCTGATGGAATGATGTAAAATAATTCATAAAATCCTATTGATTGATAGTAAGTACTATGTTATTCATTTTGTTTTGTTTATTGGTAGCTACCAATTATTCTTTAATTGTGTAATAAATTGTTTTTTTTTGTAATGGAGCATTTACAGTACTAAGACAAAAAAAAAATATATATAATCTTTATTTTTTTTATCATATCATTTAAATCATTTAAATTTTGAATTCGGAAATGGTGTGATTAATAATATTTACAAAAAGGTACCTTGATAGAGAATTAAAGTATAATATCGTATTCAATAAATTAAGATAAATTTATATATGAAATCTTCACCTTCTGATATATGAAAAATCAATGTCCTGATGGAAGTTCCTCTTGGCTTTCCATGTGACGGCTTTTGTGTTAATTAGGTCGATGAATTCATCCGATAATGGATGAGGAAGCTTCTCCGACAGTGTGCATATTACCATGCACAACACAATAATAAATAAACATTTAAAGGAGACTTCCATTTTTAATTAAGCCTGTAAAAGAAAACTCATTCGTATTACCTATCATAAAATAATCATTTACGATTAAGTGGGTGGGAGGGTCCAGAAGAAATTTTTGAGACTCCTTTACTTTCGGCTGTATGGATATTATCTGTGGCTCTATCCGACTGACTTTCTCTTAGGTATGCTTACATACTGTAGCTTAAAATTTAGAAGGGATCTTTATTTAGCTACATATTTTTTTCAGACTTATACGCGACGTTAATGGAAACTCGGCCATTCTTGATGGTGTTGGCTTGTGTGTCTCTGGTAACTATTTTAGGAATCGAGGTCATCGGAATTGATTATAGTGGCAGCAAAATAGTAAGTAAATAAATTAATAATTTATGATTTTGAATCCTTTCAGTTCTAACTACAGGTTTGATATTAAGCTTAATCATATTTTAACGACACGTTACATGTGGGAAATTGACAACACACAGACATTTCAGACTTATTAAAAAAAATGTATAAGATGGCTTACACCAGCACTGAAGAATTAACGACTTGTGTAATGCTGAATAATTTTAAATATATTGCTTTGGCTTATATACTGTTTTAATTAGTAGATAATATTACTGAGTCTATTTTTCTGGACAATCAAACTAAGTAGTACGAGATAAATACGTCATTGACTTATATATTAATAAAAATACATTAAATTCATTAAAGTATCATGAATGCCACAAACTTTTATTGTGATTAACCAATCAATCCCGAAAATTGGCAAAGAAATGTTTATCGGTAATTATCATTTGCTTGTTCTATTTTACGAGTACATTTTTATTTAATCTGTAATCGATATCACACGTATAGAATCGAAATGCATTATACAAAATGTAAACTTTTTATCCAGTCTTGTGGAATGTAGGTATATTATGTTTAATTAGAATTACTTTCATGGCGTTGATGATCTGGCCCAAGTCACGACATCCTTTTGTAAGTATATTGTTAGGTACCTAATTACATTGAAATCCGCCACTATGTAGTTAGAACACCAAGCTGGCTACAAGGTCTAGCGAGGCAGCTGGCTATTATGCTATTATGGCCAGCAGGGCTAATATTATATTCGTTATTATTTGACCGATATCTTTGAAGTTTTCATTTTAAATCCTCCGAACCACAGTTGTGATGTCAAAAGTCTTCAATCGATACATAGTTTTTCAAGGAATTCAATTTTTATAATTATTATAGTCATTAAATTTTATCGGGTAATTAAGGCAGAATAGCATTATAAATTATAATGTGTCAAAATCCAAATAAAAATATGCATTGCAACAAGAGTACAACAATAAATTTATCACTATACTCAATGACTCTAGCTAGACGACAAGTCAAGTTTAAACTTTATTAAAAAAAATGTAAACTAACGTAATGATTTTCATAATAATTCCCGAGCCTACTCGTGGTCAGATAGCAGAAGTGGAGTGGTGAGATCATGGCCCCCACATCCTGAAACAAGCCCCCAGGCTAGGATATTTGGCGGATCCCCTTACCTATCGCCTGCGGCGCTATTTTACTTCAATAATAATAATATTTAGTTGTACGGTGCAATCTTTAACTGTGTGCCGATATTCGACAACTCCATAATTCAAATGGATGTACATATTAAAAATACAAAAAATCGCTAAAATACACCTTAATTTTACCATGTACCTACACCATTGGCGCACCCAGGGTTTAATATTGGGGGGGGCCCAAGGAGGAGAATGTAAATTAGTCCAATACGATCTTTTCTTCTTCACAGCCTAATTTCTCGTTTATCGCCCTTTTGTCTATTGCACTCGGTGTACCTACACCATGGTCCCCACATCCTGAAACGGGCCCTTAGGCTAGGATATTTGGCGGGCCCCCTACCTACCGCCAAGATTAAAGGCAGTGTGAAACACTACATTAACGTTTTTCAAATTGTGTTTTAGTTCAAATTAAGGGTACTCATACAGTGAATTATTGCCGAATTTGAATAATATATTGCATAATTATATAATTGAAAATGTTCATAGCCATGAAGTATAATAGCGCCGCAGGCGACATTTTTTTTCCTATTAAAGCTAATTTATGATGTGTGTTTATCTCACTTATATGGTCAACCCGACACGCCGGGCCCCCCACAGCCCGGGCCCCCAGGCTAGAGCCCTGTCAGCCCCCCCCAGCCATGACCTACACCACTCCGGAATTCGGGTGGACACCGAGAATTTTTTGACAGTTCCATTAGGGATTGGGTTTCTAAAAAAAACCTGACATTAGTGTTTCAAAATTTTTGTGTTAGAAATTAAAATCTAAAATTTTTTTCTCAAAAGGGTGCTGGAGAATTATTACAAATCATTTTTTTGGCATGCGCCAAAGTCCATGGATTGATATGCCATTGATTTGAAGAAAATTAAATCATGCCACTATATTTGCTCATTCTGTATGTACGTATCTACTTTTTATTTTCCTACTTTAAGTGATATCGCTAGTAGATCGACGGTCCCTACGTAAACTTGGACATCTACAAAAACGTAATTTTACAGGAGAGCTATTTGAAGTAAAAATAGTTTGTTTTCTACTGAACTTTTATGTTTTTATTACTAGGCACCTGAAATTCAGGGAGTATTATAAATACTATACACAGTTTATTTACTCATTATTACATTCTTTCTAAATTATATACTTTTGGTAGTACTGTAGTCGTCCAACTTTACGTCGACTTCCAAACATCCGTTAATGAGACACCTACCACATGTCTCACTTTACGTGGGAATGAATTCATATCAATTATTAGCAACTTTACTTATTACTATTGAAATCCTCATAATTTTAACTATTTAGAAGAATATTATTATCTTCCTATCAACTAACATTTTTTATTTAACAAAATTTGAGACTGGTATCATTCAGCGAATAAAACAATAATCACTCGAATACAGTCGAACTCGGTTATTACGATCTCGGACATAGCGAGATCTCGGATGTAATGAGGAAACATTCGTTGACATTTTGGTTTATGATTTTCTCCATACATTTATTCACTGTTTTAACGATCAACTTATCGGATATTTATACCGAGCTAAAATAATGTTAATGTGTTGATCGTTTAAAAACATTTCGACCCTAAGCAATAAAATCCGATCGGACAGGATGCCGCCAGGGACAGATTACATTTATAACACTAGTTAAGTGTCTAAGTACCCACCTAATTGTTGTTTTCGCCGACAATAATGAAAAAGTATCTACGCATATTATGATTGAAAAATCCAAGGTTTGTGAAGTCCGTAAGTACCTACCAGCGTTCATTACAATAAGCAACATCTTTTGTAGTTTATGAAGGCCATGCTTGTTTCGGGGATTTTTACGATGGTTTTCAGATTTTTTATTTTCGACTTCTTTCTACTTTTTTTGTTATATTGTGACTGCTCATTTAAAAATACCCATTCTCTAATATAACGAACGAAAATAGTCAAAATAATATACGTGCGTTTCTAATGTACTTTGTTTAGGCCATCTGCACGGAGTATATAAAGACAACTGGCCACCTGCACGACGTACATAAAGACAACTGGCATTTATCTGTTTATGTGACCGGAAGCGATTGTCTGGTGTCCACTTGCGGTCTAGCACCCGTCGCGAGCAGTCGCCTTTCCGTGCGCTCCGACTCCAGCTGAGATAATCAACCGAATCAAGACCTTCAATCTACCCGCAGAACCAGCCGACATAGCGAATACCTACTTTGCTACATCCTGCCAAACAGCAACAAAGCTACCTACTTTTTGCCGCTACCTGCCGACCCGCAAAGAATTACCTACTCTTGCCACCGCCTGCCGACCAACAAAGTACTACCTACTTTTTTGCCGCTACCTGCCGACCGAGCAAATTACCCATTTTGCTCACCACCGCAAGCAATTCCGATCATCCGCCACGACAAGATGGAGCATATACAAATTGAAATATGCAGACTCGCCGCATTCAGGCCGACCAAACTGAGGGACCTCATGACGCTGCACTTCCTGCTCTTGACGGCATATCAAGAGCAGGCCCAGTCGGCGATACCCGCCCGCCCTCCTCCTACCTGGAGGAAAAACATCAACCCGCCAAGACGACCATCACCGCATACTTGGACAAGGACCACTCTTCACCATCACACATCATCACATCACAACAGCGCGCCGATCAAGGAGGCACACCCAGCCACTCATTCAGGACACGATATCGACCATCTATCGGTCGTTATCAGGGGCTTCCAGATCGGCACGCACACTGAGGACATCACTAACGATCTTCTTCGGAGAGGCCTCCCGATCATCAGCGTCCGGAGAATGACGCGGGGCAGGGGCCGGCATCAAATGCCCCTTGTCCAGGTCAAACTCCTGGACAATGACAGAGGGAGGCAAATCCACGCACTGAAACACGCACTTCACCGAAGCATTACAATCGAAACACCGAGGAAGATCAACACCACCGCCATCCCTCACCGCAACACAAACCAAGGCTATGCAACGACGTCTTCCCAGACCCAGACACAAGCATCAATCCCAGACGTTCGACTTCACAAGGAGACCTCGACGGAAGTTGATGTCTCCTTCGCTCTGGCCGAACCCGGAACCCCGGAAACACAACCGGCCGCAACCACAACACCTGAGCCCCTGATTCCCGACTCTGCCAACAACTCATATGCAGAAACGACAGAGTCCCCGGAAGCAGAAAGGCCAGAGACCCCGTCATCCGAAACCGAGGAGTTTCTAGACACCCTGGACGACCACGAACAAGCTCCCGTTGGCTATGCTGAACTCGTCGACAAACTAAAGGAAGCACTGCCCACTGACATCGAAGACTCCGACACGAAAGCCGCATTCTACAATGGCCTCATCGAGATCTGCCGGAACCAAATTTCCCGCAACCCAGACCCAGACTACGTCGCCGAAAAATCCCACCAACTTGACCTACTGGAACAGAGTATATCTAACGAACTCCATCCAAAGCACCACGATGAATCACAGGACTCAAATAATATCCCAAACCCTGCATCGCCCATTCCCGACCAACCGAAAAAAACAGGAAAAACAAGAAGAAAAAGACGCCAAAATCCGACAAAAACCAAGACCACCACCAAGAGACCACCCAACGCGCCTACTTCCTGAAAAAGAAGTAAGCCTCCAGACCACACGCAAGAATCAGGACCCAGCCCAACCCTGCCAACCGCCAAGAAGCAGAGCTCCGAGCGGCGATACTCGGAGCTCTTCCAGGCTATGGCAACGACCGGAAGTGAAGAATACGAGCCAAAGCAGCAAGAGGTGTGCGAAGAAATCGACGGACGCCTGCGTGAAGTTTGCTTTACTTTTTTCATCATCCAGATCATCTCACTGAGATCTCCAACCCGGCCTCGCTCGGTCGCGAAGCCACCGAGGCCGGGTCCCCTCAACTAACAACAATCAAGCGCCCGCACAGATAGGCACTAGATATTGCGGGAGTAGACGCTTAAAAAACCGTCAGGCATCCCTCATGAAATACGCTTATACCCTAAGTAAGTGTCTGGTGTCCGATGTAAATACGGACAAATTAACATATCCATGTTTACGCGGTTCATTTAATAAAATTACAGTATTTGTCCGTTTTTACATTTTTTTCTGAAATTAAGTGAGATTTTTTTTTCTCTTAATTTTATATCAAGGGGGAAGTTATTTTAAGTGTTTGGCATAAAAAAAGTAAAAAAAATGCTTTTTTGTTAGATATCCGAGTTTACGTAGAGACCGTCGAGATAAGAAATATGTGGAACTACATTGATTAGGTATATAGAAACATTTAAGGGGGTACATGCTCAGCATACGTCAAAATGGAGCTTTTATGCTATTTTCAAAGCATGATCCTGGACATTCCTTAAACGTTGTAGATAATCTATTTACATAATTTTGAAACCTTATTAATAGGCATGTGGGCCGTTAATTAGTTAATAGAATGTTAGCCAAAGCCCAAAACATATATTTTTTCACAAACCATTTGATCATGCTTGTTTTTAATTAATATTATGCAAATATGCTTTACAGGCATAATTTTAATGGAAGTCTTCTCTAAATAATATGCTCACGATCACTGTTGACCTGTTAATTAATATTTAATTACAACATTTAAATATCAAATAAGATTGCAGCGCAGTTCAATCAATCGATGGCTAGGTCATGTGCACCGTATGAATGACAATGAACCGGCAAAGAGAGTGATGTCCAGCAATCCAATAGGACGTAGAAGAAGAGGCAGGCTAAAGATTCGCTGGTTGGATGGAGCTGCCAGTGATTGCCGTATTCTGGGGGTACCGAATTGGAAAGCTGCCACACTGGATAGGGACAGGTAGAGGGAGCTGTTGGAGGGGGCCAGGACCCACACCGGGTTGTCGCGCCCTCGATGATGATGGCATTTAAAATGTTAACTTTATCTAATGGCCAGTCACGCCAAACGCGCCAGCACTAAATGAGTTAATAATTAATTATCAGTATTGTGCATGACAATATGCAGGCAATTTGGTGAAGATGCCTCATCAGTGGCGCGTTTCTGTAACGCAAATTCATTCATTCATTATAAGATTTAAAAGGAAGCCTCAAATCAGTTATATAATTATTAAACGATACCAAAATCTTAAATATTAATTTGATATTATAAAATTTATTGCTATAGTATTTTATTATTAGGTGTATGTGTAGATTTGGACAAAACTTATGTTAAAATAACCATCCAATCAAAATTTTTGCCTCCAGCGCTAATACGCTATATACCTACGTGACTAATAATATAGTAAGAGACGGTGTTATTTGTTTTCATAAAGGGTTACTGAGTGGCACTTTGCCTTGGTATGCCACTACCTACTGCATGACATGTATTTGTCAAATCTGGACCTTAATATTATATATCGCCCAGAAAGGGCTTCTTCCACAATTTACAAAAAGTCCCAAGGGTTCCACAGAACAAAAAAAATGGGAATCATAAAGACAGTGATCCAAGTACATTTGCAGTGCAATGTGGCTTGACCCTAATAATGTACTTAGGGGCTGTCCATATATGACGTCACGCTCTACGTGGGGTCAGAGAAAATGTGACGTCACAAAATAAACAAAAAATATGAAAGGATCTGATAACACAATATTGGGAATCGGGGATTTAAGGATAAATATTAATGTTTAAGGTGGGGTGCCAGAAATGTGACGTAATATTGAAAGAGGATAAAAGGTTGTATAACAAAATGGAAATATAGGGGAAAGGGGAAAAGGGAAATGGATATAGGCAAAATCGTGTGTCATAATATGTCGACGGCCCCCTACCAAAAAATCCAACACGCTTTGATAATATCTTCGAAAAAAGTCCGAGCCCTGCGGTTCGATTTTTTTATTTCGAGCGCTGTTTAGAAATTTAAAGAATGGTTATTCATGATTACGATAATGTTTTAGTTCTTAGGTAATAATTATTTTTTATCGATCGTTTATCAGTTTTGTCTATTATGTATTATTATATTGTCTATTATATATTGAAAACAGCGACTCTTTGTAATGTTCAAATTAGACCAATTAATGACTTTATTATTTTTAATTTAACCAATGATCAAAGTATGTAGTACACTCTATTAATATTATATAATAAAACTTATTATCTACCTACCTAACTTGTACCAAAAAGACCTATCAAATTTGCGTTAATAATTTTATTCGTATATCTCAATGTGTAAGTGATGGAGAGAAGCCCTTTTGCCTTTGACCTACTTTTATGTTTTAGACTTTAACAAAAAAAAACAGAAATAAGTGGAGAATAATGATGAAAATTATCATTTTTATTGGGTAAATCATTAATTCCATCTAGTTACAAAAAGCGATATTTATGTCAACATATTGAATATTTGCGGGAAACATGTTTTTATGTTTTAAGGTAAAAATCGTTATTTTAAGTTAAGATTCTTTATTCCATCATATTGTATGTTTAAATTAGAACAAAATAACAATGTGTAAGTGCCAATAAACTCTAAAATCAAATAAATATTAGCAAAATAAGACTGTATTATTTATAGATGCGATTTGTATCTAGCGAACTTTTTGGATTGGCGCAAACTCACCTCTCATTCAGCACGCGCCAACGAGATGCTACAGCCTGGTTAGGAAACAGTTCGTACTAAAACTATTTTTCTCTAAATTAAAAAAATAGCATGATAACACAAATATTTTTAAAGATTTACCTACATGTATTATAAATTGGAACTGAGAATAAACAAAAGCTTAAATATAATAGCATGTAAATGTAGATCAGAAGATTTTATTGTATATTATTTTGGATGAAATGTATGTTAATATTTTTTTACGGAATTAAGCGTGATTAGGGCTTCACCTGAACTCTTAATCGAGGAAAGGATGGGTACAGAATATGAAGGGTAGAAAATACCAAAATTTTATGGGCTATTAATAGATAATAAAATTAAATACCTAACGATTAAAATAATATTTATTTTACATATATGACATAAAAAGAATGATATATCTAGATGAAATACATAAATGCCAACAAATTAAAACAATTACACTCAATAAAAATAAATAAATTGAAAAACATAGAAAGTGAATGAAATAAAAAACACAAAAGTAATGAAATTAAATAACGATTAAAATAATATTTACTTAACATAGATGACTTACAATATCATATTTAGATGAAATACATAAATGCTAATAAATTAAAACAAATACATACAATAAAAACATAGAAAGTGGAAGAAATAAAGAATACGAAAGATAATGAAAATGAGTTCACGGGGAAATATCAATTAAAATTCTAAAAACAAATACACCCATCCTTCAGTTTCTTCCATTGGCTCACACATTTCACGATCATTGTCAAAGTTTTCTAAAAATGTTTGCCCACTTGACATTTCGATGTCCAGATAAAATTTGAATACATTAAGATTTCCCCAATCATCACCAAAATGTTTTTTGAGTAAATTAGCGATGTCTTTAACCTTTTCTTCTTTGACACAAACACCGGCACGGACGAGATTTGGTTCAAAATTTAAAGTTTTACCTGGTTTGGTTATATATTTTTTTGAATTTAATTCGGACCTGTAATTTTCTTCCCCTTGGACTGCAACATTACTTTCTTGACGATAGAGAAAGAATCTTTTTGTGGGATTGAAGCCAAAATACCATTTCCCCCGGGGGTTTGATGATTGAAGCTACCGCTTGCTTCCAGTTCCAGATAGGTACTTACGTGCTAAGGTGCCAAACTGTTCCATGACGTTGTAGCACCTCAATATATTCAATGGGTGAATCAATTGTCTTTTTTGCGCAATTCTTTTTCAATTTTGGCAAAGACACGATCAGGGGGCAGAAACGAATGGCCGACTATTGGAAATAATATAATAACTATTTTTTTAATGTCCATTGGAGCAAAGCTCATGAGCCATTTCATGTACATCCCGATCAATGTGCTATCTTTATTTTGTCCTCCACTTCCGTCAGCGAACATCCGTATCATATGCAATCCTGTAAATTTATTCGGTGTTAATTTATCGAATAAAAAAACAGTGCACTGGCTATCTCATTTGTCCTTTTTGGGATTCCGATTCATACCATTGAAGTTAAAGTCCCTCCACCAAACCCGCCCCGTACCACCCTCGGTCTTAATCGAGAGTATCACGGGACCCGTCAATTGGTGATGTGAGGCATCTAAGAATTGGCCTGGGAGTGTCCTGGGAGAAGATGCCCAAGACTTAGATTGCTACGCTCAAAGTGAGCTCTGACTGAGTTTACTCTAATGCAAAGTACCAGGGAGAGAAAAAGCACATGCAAATTACTAAAAAGAAAACGAACCTACTTGTTTATTAAATTAAAGAACGAAGCTAATCATACAGGCAGAAAAATTGATGTGAGGGGATCTTCACGACCGTAGTAAGACGCCGCAAATTTTTTTAAAACAAGATAATTGGCCTTAGTAGCAACCAGGTCGGACGGGCCGATGGGTCCAACAGCTGGTTGGACCGACCTGAGCATTTTTTCCCGTTCAGAGCACATACTCAGACACTCCCATAGGATGTGGTTGGCATTCTGTATTTCCCCTCCGCAGGGACATGTCGGACGGCTTACAAGTCCAAGCTCGAAGAGCTTGCCAGCGAATCCACCATGACCAGTCACAAATTGACTGGTGTAATGGTCTGGGGTCAGATATTTGGTTATCTCCATTCGCCACTGTATGTCTGGAAAAAACGTATATGTGTGCCGGCCCTTGGTCGATTCGTCCCACTTTTGCTGCCAGGTCTTAATGGCCGCATTGAGCGACATGAGTCTAATTCTGCGCCTCAATAATGCTACTCCTTCGCCAGCTAGCCGAGGGGGGGGGACGAGGTGAAAATCACCAACGTCGGCCTCCTCGCCCTTGAGGAGCAATACTGAAGCGCCGCTGACCTGAATATTCAGGTCAAGTGGGAGAATGCCGGCCAGGACCGGAAGCGCGTCAGTAGAGGTAGTACGGTAGGCCTTGGTAATGGACAAAAGCGCGATGCGCTGTCCTCTTAAAAGAGAGATTCTAAGTTTGACACTTTTGGGAATGCGCGGGCACCAAGCACTGGTGGCATAAGCCGCGATTCCCATAAAAATGGCGCCGTAGGCGATCTTGAGCGCCCTTACTTTTAAGCCCCATCCTTCACCAGCCATGTGGCCGATCCTCTGGAAGGCCACCCCAGCCTTGTGGACTTGGGTTTCGGCATGGTGTAGGAAATTAAACATTGTGTCCATTTTGACGCCTAGATAGGTGACGATCTTCGACACTTTCACTCTCGTGTCACCGAATCGGACTGTGGGTAGTCTCGAACAGCTAAGTCGTCTCGGTCCTTTGAGGACAATGGCTTCTGTCTTGGAAGGTGCAAATGATAGTCTAGTTAATCTACCCCAAGCCTCAATTGATGCTAAGGCTTCGCCAACGGTGCTCTCAATCTTCGCCCTGCTGTCGGCCTCGACCAGCAGCAGCGCATCGTTTGCGTAGGCAATGACAGTACAGTCGGTTGGAAGCGGGATTCTAAGGAGATCGTCGAAGAGTACGTTCCAGAGAAGGGGTCCGAGGACTGAGCCCTGGGGACATCCCATGCTGGTGTTCCTCTCTATTGTGGTTGAACCAACTCGACACTCGATCGATCTATTGGTGAAATAACTTTGAATTGACGCGAACAAATTTCCTGGTAGTCTCTTCAGCCGGAGCTTTCGAAGTATAAGAGGCCAAGACGCACTATCAAATGCACCTGCAATGTCCAGGAAAACTCCTAGGACGTATTTACGGCGAGAATTTTCAGCAATGGCAATCACGTTCCTTATGGCGTCGACTTTCGATTTGCCTCTTCTGAATCCAAACTGCTTATCAGAAAGCGGCGAGTGTGTCTCCAGGTGGGCTTCAATCCTGTGGCACAGTAGCTTCTCCAGCACTTTGCCCAGAGCGGGCAGAAATGTTAGAGGGCGGTAGGCTTTGGGGTTAGACGGTTCTCGGCTGCTAGTTTTGGGGATTACCTTAATTAAGCCCCTCTTCCAGCAGTCGGGGAACGTGCCGCTTCTGATGCAGTCACTGAGAAGGGCTGTAATCTCTGGCGCGGCGATGGCCCATGTGCGTTTGACAAGTAAATTGTCAATGCAGTCCGGGCCCGGAGCCTTGCCAGTAATCAACGTGCGTATGATGTGGTTGATCTCCTGTTCGGAAGGCAACGATGAGTGATCCGTGTCGATGGGAAGAGAAGCCTCAAAGCGGGCCATCCTCATGGCGTCACCATTCCTGGGTTCGTCATCCAGGGGGATGAGGGCCTCGAGTAGGACCGCAGCCGTTTCAGACTCGGTACTGGTGAATCCGCCACCCGGTTTCTCGATGCCGTACAGGAGGCTCGTCGGTCTGAGTCCCAGCCTCAATGCGCGATATGGAGGACCTCAAGGGTCCGAACCTCCCTCAATGGTGACGAAGTTACGCCAGTAGTCTTTCTTGGCTTGAGTAATCGCTTTCTTGTATCTCATTCGGGAGGATTTGGCCATGGTTGCAAGGGGATCGATGGAGGCAGGTGGTTGCTTGCGCAGGTGTGCACGTTGATGGACCTTGCGCGCTTTTCTGAAAAGGTCACGCAGGCGCAAAACATGCTGCGTCCACCACGGCGACTGGCTTGGTGACTTGGGCTTGCAGCGTCCGAGTGAAGCTTCGGCTGATCCGGTGATGTCTGCAGCCAGTCGTGAGGCGGCCGAGTGCAGGTCTGGAAATCGGGTTCTAGATGTCCTGTCAAGCTTTTTGGAGAGCGCCTCTTCAAACTTTTCCCAATTCCCGTCGCGCGTTCTAAATCGCGTGGGCGGGGTTGGGGATACGTCAGAGACGCCATCGTGCGAGGAGACAGTGGCCAGCTCAAAAGTGATCAGCCGGTGATCACTCATGGAAGCGCTCTCATGGACTCTCCAGCCGCTGATTCGTCTCGCGACGGACTCAGTGGCCAGGGTGATGTCGATGTGGGTGCTTCCGGAGTTTGCGTGCGACACGAAAGTCGGCATGCTGTTGGGGTCGTTGAGGACGACCAGGTTGTGCTGGTGAACCAGCTCCTCGATGACGTCTGCGTCGAACAGGGGGATATCCACGGGCGCCCAGAGGGGGGATTGCGAGTTTGCATCCGCACAGATGATGACATCCCTGCCACCAACTGCGCGTAGGATGCCGTCGAGCACTGATGCCACGGGTTCCTTTGTGCTCTTAAAGCTGAAGTAGGCGGAGATAACCACCACACTGCCTCCTCCGGAAAAGCTTATGTCTGCACACGCGACTAGCTCAGTTGACAGGTGCGAGAGCGAAAGCACTCCAAGGCGAGGGTCAAGAGCGAAGACGCAGGCCTTTGGCTCTGCACCCCTGGCGCTGACGACAAGGCCCGCGCACCCGAGTCCCTTTTCAGTGGCCTTGGGGCCCCTTTTAGAGCCCCAGTGGTGCGGTTCCTGCACCAGCGCCAGAGACAAGCCTGTGGCCCGCATGGTCTCAATTAACTCCGCCGAGCCGGCGTCGCTAAGGTTGACGTTCAACTGAGCGAAGGTAATCATCGCGTGGCAGTGTAGTCCACCATAGCCCTCTCGCGCAGCTCAGCGTGTAGCCTTGCTGGGCAATCGAGACTGCCGGTGGAGTGATCAGACGGCTGCTTGTGTTTATGGCAGGCCACGCATTTGGGTGGGTTTCCTTTGTTGGGGCAGTCCTCGTGGTCGTGGCCGGAGATGGCGCAGTGGCTGCACGTCGGGGTTTTGTTAGAACAACCTTTGGCCATGTGACCGAAGAGGTGGCAAATATTGCACTTTACTACCCCAACGTAGTCCCTAAGAGGGAAGGATTCCCACCCCATGTAGAGTATGTCTTCTGTTATTAGGGCAGACCAGATGGCCGCCGGGGCGAAGACCACAAAGTGGCATCTGCCGGTTCTTGGCCCGGCTTTGTGGCTCAGTCTTATTTCCTGGTATGCCTTTTCTGGCAGGCCGGTCTGTTCCCTGGTGGAGGTGAAGATAGCTTCCCGGAGTTGTGGTTCCGTGAGAGTCGACGGTAAGTTAAAGATAATGACACGAGGCTGTTTTTTCCCGGCGAGCTCGGCTTGTAGGGCAGCCTCTGAGGTCTCCAGGGCGTTCATAAGGGCCATGGCCTCGACTTCAGAACGGGGGTGAACAATTACACCTCCGTTCCTTATGTTACGGATACCCGTAATTTGAACCCCAAGGGACCTGGGTCGAAGGCTTTCTTGAGGATCTCCTTCGTGGTATCCGACTTCTTCTCCCCAGATCCGGTCGGGAAGAAGAGAACTCCCGGTCTGGGGGCGAGGGGAAGCAGGGACGGAAACTGTTGGTTGGCGGATGTTGAGGTGGAGGGTGGAGCAAGTGTGGCCCATGACATTGCAGGTGTCGTTGCGGTAGGTAGGGCGTTTGTGATCGCTTGTGGCTGGATAGTTTTTAATATTTTAGACTGACCATGCAGGTCCTTGATACCCTTTTTTTGTAAGTTGAGGCCGGAGGTCCTGTCTTTCAATAATCCTTCAAGGTGCAGGATCCTAGCCTCTTGGACGATTGATCTCCGCTCTAGCTTGGCCATGGCTAGATTTTGTAGGCTGTGGGCTTCCGACATGCTCAGGAGGGCATTTGTTATGCGCTCCTTGGCGCCGGCCTGTTTGCCGCGGAAGGCCGTAATAACCTCGTTCAGGCATGTTGAAACGTCAGTGTATATGTCCTCGTGCTGGTCGGGGTCTATCCTGGAGAAGTCCACCTCGTAATCCTCGCCAGAGGAGGAGGAGTCTTCGTCTTCTTGTGGGGGGGGGGGGCGGCTGATGGTTTCTGGATTTGGGTTTTTTCGCCTCTGGTTCTGTGATTGTTGTCGGAGAAGTATTTTTGATGTTTTTTTTGTTGTTGGTGATTTGGGCGAACGTTGTTTGGTTTTGCTAGTTCTGGTCGAAGATGGGGCGTATGCTGTGGATCCCGAAGTGGATGCCGCGAGGGTTGGGGAGTTGTCAGTCTCGGGAGGATCAGGACCCTCCTGGGGAGGAGTGCGCATCATATTGGGCTTGCGGTATCGTGATGGTGTGTAGGCAGGGAGAGAGAAGACGAGTGGAGATTATATTGGATTTGGTTGTCCGGTACACGGCCGGTAGCTTGACGTTTAGATAGTGATAGTGTTTTAACACTTTGTCGGGGGCGGTCGAAGCGAAGCAGTAGCTATGTATACAAAGTGGATACCTACTTGGCTATCAGGGGTGTTCAAGTCAGGAGTCGGGGTCCAAATGGGGTCCCTTGACTTCCGGTCAGGGGAGGTCAAGTTGGGCCCGCGGTCCAAAAATGGTCTCGATCCAAAATTGGACAGGGACACGGGGGGGGGGGTAAAGCGGACCTCAGAGACAATACGTTGTCGAAGTTGGCGCGAGTATATGCTGTATAGGGTGAAAAAATGAGATGAAGGGGGAAAAAACGTTGTCTGGCTAAGTGCCGTAGGTATTGAGTTGAAATGAAAAATTTGAGAAAAATTACAAGTCCAAAATGGGCTTGATGTAGGTATGGAGGTGTGATGAGTGAGAAAATAAAATTACGAGTCGAAATCGAAATCAGAAATTAGATGCGGGTGGGGCGAAATGACCGCCCGCTCTAGTCGGCCGCCAAAAAGCGACTGACGCAAGAAATTCAAAAAGTGGGCGTGGATTTTGGAATATGGGATTAGTTTGGAAGGGGTTTAATTGTTTTGCTTACTTCCTCAGTATTGGCCTTCATTTCGTTAGCATGATAATGATGGTGATTAATCTTCGGACTTGATCGGTGATTGGAAGTCACTTGTGTGTTCTTGATGATTGCTTCTTAATGTTGCTGTAATGGCAGCAGACGGTGAGTTCAAAGTTCAATGTTTGTAAATCTTGACAGAGTATCACATGGAAAATCGTGAAAAACACACCATGGTTATAACACAATCACTTATGGAAAGCCGTTGTTTCGTAGGGCAGACAGTTTGAGGTATCCCCGATTCATACCAATAAAATGTATGCACGCGATTTCGCGTTAGCTTGCACTTTGAGCTACCGATCACAACTGTAAAATTATATAAATTAAACTGACGGCTGAAGTAAGTATGTAGATTGATCGGGCAGCTTAGGCAATGCCATGTTTTTTTGACAACCGAAAGAAATCATCAATATACCGTCATCGGTTTCTTTTAGCGTATTATAAAATGCCTTTGACTTTAATTTATGTGGATGCGATGCTCCGTGATCAAATTAATGCGACATTCTTAATTCATGTCAGTTTTAATTTTTTCGGTATATTCGGTGCACGACAGCATACATCCACCATTGGGCTGTCAAAACCAATATTATAATGTCAGTTGAAAAAAACTCCTTAACTTTAGTATCAACATCTGTCTGACTGTTGTACAATCGCCACATTTTTTTATATTTAGTTCGGCACTTAAGTAAACCTTTTGGCTAGTTTTTGAGCGACAATAATGTGGTTCTGAAGCTTTGAACGATTCAATGAATCTATGTACGCTGGCTCTTTTTTCATTTGAATGGTAAGAGCGGTTGTCTCCTCCACGTCTTTCAGTTGCCAAAGATCCATTCGTCCCAAACGATTATTTCGTGACCCTTGAAACCCGATCCTTTTTAATCCCACATACGTAAATAAATGCTGATTTGCACACTTTTACTTCACACTTCGAATCATATTTTGGGATAAAATAATTGCACGATACGTTTCTTCGAGTATTGCTATCAGGATTTCTGACACGATGCTTTCTGCATATATTTACTCGCGAATATTTTAAAATAAAATTGTCTTGCCATAGGTTTTCGGTTTTCACAGAAA
Organism: Rhyacophila brunnea; assembly: GCF_057557595.1. Classification (NCBI taxonomy): domain Eukaryota; kingdom Metazoa; phylum Arthropoda; class Insecta; order Trichoptera; family Rhyacophilidae; genus Rhyacophila; species Rhyacophila brunnea. The sequence continues at coordinate 46,047,316 of NW_028233276.1, forward strand.
TTGCGGAATGAAACGCCGATAAGTCGTCCATAGTTAAGGCACTAGCATTATGTCGGCACGGTGTTAGTCCAAGCAAAATAGTGGGGATGTACCTAAAAAATAGAAAGTAATTTATTTAATATAGATGTATGGGAAGAGTTTAATTTTAAACATACAATTTATAAAGTGAGTAAGTACAAAGAATATAATAAACACCAACCGCATTTGGATTCCACTGGAATTTCATTTCAACAAATTGTTTCGATATGCTTATTTTCATAGAAAACGCTTAACGTAAGAAAATGCATAAACTATAATCGATTAAAATCTAAAAATATATTTCATATAAAAATTTAAAAACAAACATTTACTGACATAACACTCCGTATAGACAAAAATATTACACAAAAAAAACTAATTAAAAATTAGGAAATATATATTTAGCGGTTACACTGTACATGGCATGTCGTACAAAATTTACTTACTTTATACGGCGCTTCTGTTCTTTTTTCCACGAATCTTTGTTTTGTCTTCGCTTTCTAGACACTCCATTAGTGGTCTTTTTTATATTTTGGTGTAAGTCACTCATTATTTATAGTGGTAAAACAAAATGAATAGGTGTACAACGAACAACAAACTGTCACCTTGAGCATACAACTTGTTCTGACGCCATTTTTAATATTTACCGCTCGGTGATTGGTCTACTTAAATGCGCGCGGAGTCAACCAGACTTAAAATATTCCGATGTTATGATTATATCGCTTTTTGTACCAAACTAAGAATATAAATATTTTTTTTGTAGGTTTATATCGAGTTTAGAAACATAAAATTTTCACACATGGTGTAGAATTACCCGTACAATACGAACGTATTTATTTTCTCGATTTCGACAAAATATGGTTTTATCACTTTTGTAACTAGACGCTTCTAAATATAATATTATTCGAATTTCACTTTGAAGTCCTTGAGATAGGGTTTGCTCTTTCTTCTTCGCGTGAGGTTATATTCTACTAATTTATTTTCATTTTTCTTGTCATTGGTCATTCCTCCATTTTTATTTACTGGTCATACCCGCGCGTCAATTTTTTTTTGTATAGAGTTTGGGATCATTTTGTCTTCTTTAAGGATTTGACTTTCTTATTGTTTACATGTTACGTCTGACAGTTCATTCTAACTATCAAAAAAATTATCTTGGACGAATGTTAAGTGATAGTTAAGTGATCAGTGATTATGGCGCAACATCTGAATGACCGTGAGGAAGATATTCTAAAAGCAATGGACACCAGACGGCGTAGCAGAACTGCTACAGGAGGAAAAGTTCAACGTACAAGCGTCGATCAAGATGCTGATGTTTGAGGTATCCTCATTACGTACCTTATTTCAGCAGGGGGACCGGCAAGGAGTGGCACAACGCCCAAAAACAATTCTTGGCGGCCCCTACGGTCGTAGAGTTAGGTCTAAATGACAAGTTGCGTCGGTGCGACCACTCGTCATCAGCTAACCATCTGACGGAGAGGACAATCGCGGCCCTCCATAATGCGATGTTTTCCCAACGGGACAATTTCTGAAAGGGTATGCAAGGGTTAGTGGATTGGGCAACCAATCCTTAAAACATCATAATAGCGATGAGCATGTACCAAAAAATCGAAGAGGGTTTTGGGGACAACGCATAACAATATTTGCGAGAACATGACTCAGATCCTTACCGGAAGGATACCTTCACTCGGGAGGCACTATCAAGGATTCCTCCGAGCTGAGAGTCCCGGAAGGCCCTCGAACTCACATTATGGCCGGGGTACTCCCAAGGGGCGACGTCCTGTGGGAAGGGAGTTCTCCATCGGAGGTACGGGCTCCACCAGGGATCCGTACTATAAGCGAAGGTGACCGCATCTGGACGACCAACAACATTGGGGGCCGCCTAAGAGACTTTCTGGGAGTCTGGATGGCGTAGTGTACGCCCCCTCCCCCCCAGCATTGGGGTAAAAATAATAGCCGTAGCCCGCATACCTTTTGTGCGGATACCACCATTGGTAAGTCCTTCTTTACTTTTACGGAAAGAATTTCAAACGCAACAATCAGCAGAGGTCATTCTCGAGATCGAGGACTTTAAGAACTCAGGGGTTCTAGAGGAAGCGGGTCAAACCCACAGTTTTGCTTTCAACCCTGTTTCTGATCAAGAAAGAAGACCGGGCCCTATGCCCTGTTTTCAACCGAAAGCGTTTTAATGCGTTCCTACAGCCAAAGCCATTCAAACTAATTCACCATTACGAGGTTCCAGCCATCTTACAAACAGAAGACTGGCTAGTAATAATAGATCTAAGCCAGGCGTACCTCCAGGTACCAATGGCTTCTCAACATCGTCGATTCGTTCGACTAGCCTACCAAGGGGAGCTCCTACAATTCACGTGTCTCCCGTTCGTGCTGCCAACCGCTCCGATTATGTTGGCATCCCTGACCAATTGTGTCGCCGAACGCCTACCAAAGAATGGCTGAGATTATTCATTTACCTAGACGACTTCTTAGTAGCCAACCAATCCGAGAAACAGTCTCGGTTCAGGTGGAATACAGGATAACTTTCCTACAGTCTTTAAGGTGGTTAATAAATATTAAAAGATCCTGTCTGAACCCAAGCCAACAATGAGGGTTCCTGGACATCACGTAGGACACACATAACAAGCGGAGGTTTATGTCGCCGGAGAAGTGGGCCGAGGTCCCATCCTCGCCAATTGATGACAATCCCACCACAGGCTGAACGGGACATCATGTGGTGGCTCTAGGCGATAGGATCCTCAGAGTTGACACAACGCAGGTACAAAAAGGCAGTTGGTCTCTCAGACAGGCACATATCCAATCCCTTCTGGGACGACTCAACTTCACATCCTACCTCAACGAGGAAGGTTGTATTGCCGACGGCTACAACGCTCCAGTCATCAATATGGCCGAGGTCCCATCCTCGCTAATTGATGATAATCCCACCACAGGCCCAACAGGACATCATGTAGTGTCCCTAGGCGATAGGATCCTCAGATTTGACACAACGCAGGTACAAAAAGGCAGTTGGTCCCTCAGGCAGGCACATGTTTAATCCCTTCTGGGGCGACTTAACTTCGCATCCTATCTCCACGAGGAAGGTTGCATTGCCGATGGCTACAAAGCTCCAGTCATTAATATTGTCGAGGTCCCATTCTCGCCAATAGACGACAATCCCACCACAGGCCTAACAGGACATCATGTGGTGGCTCCAGGTGATAGGCTCCTCAGAGTTGACACACATCAATCACTTCCTGACGACAGACGCAGCTGACACAGGCTAGGGAGCCCAACTAAACGAACACCACCTATCAGGTACGTGGGAACAAGACTAGTTAGCATGGCATGGCATTCCAACAGGAAGGAAATGTTTGCAATTCAATCTCAGGTACAATCAATCATAGGATCAGATCTGCTTCTGCAGACAGACAACAAAACAGTGGTGGCATAGTACATCAACAACGAGGGCGGCACAAAATCTGTCACCCTCCTTAACCTATGCCGACAGATACTAGTATTTACCAGTCGAGCCAACATCACGTATTCTGCACAATACTTCCGCAGAAATTACAACTGCGTGGCAGATCATCTCTCCCGCAGACAACTCATTCCCGAATGGCACCTCATCAACACCGCAACCACCCCCCTGTTTCAAAGATGGGGTGTTCCCGAGGTGGATTTATTCGCAAGCAAAACAGCACATGTCATTGCAATGTGTGTGTCACGAGACGTTACAGACAGTGGCGCGCTGTTTCACGACGCCTTCAGCTGAGTGTAGGACTTCAAATTGGCGTGGATATTTCCCCCACCAAACTTACTTTCACGGGTCCTAGCGCACCTGAACTCAGAAAAAGGGAAGTACTTACTAGTGGCACCGAGCTGGAAACAATGCTTTTGGGGAGTGGACTTACGAAAAATGCCGATAGTACCTCCTTATACAAAGCCTCACCTACATACGACACTAGTAGGTATGGAGACCATCCGTCAACCTCCAAGGACCCAGGACCTGTCCCTTTAACAATGGATAATTTCGGGTGGAGTGGAAATAACATCAAATTGAATAGTGGAAGAAAGGGCACTCCTTACTTCCAGATGGCGGCCTTCGACTCTAAAAACTTACAAACCAGCTTGAAACAAATGGAAAACAATGACATGGGTAACATGAACCTAATGGATCATAATAGCCCTCAACCAATGGAATTGGCCAGATACCTAGGCTACATGCACAACATGGAGGGTTTGTCGTACAACACCATCCTGCTGCATAAGTCAGCCATAGCCACTTTTTGCAAACCGATTATCATTGTAGATATCAGCATCAACGTGGTAGTACAACACAATACGTTACAGGCAATATCGGTACATAAAACGAAACCTGTCAAACCACCGGTTTGGGATCCAGGACGAGTGGTAGATCATCTTAGGAAAACAACACCGGTGGAGTACAACCTATTCGAAACCTCTCGCAGGACAGCTACCTACTCGGCTGCTTCTCGCATTGGGACGAAGGGTTCATGACCTCACACTACTCAGTAATAGTAGACAATGGATTAGTGGAAAAAAGTGACCACATAATTGTATGGCCAATGTTTGGCTCAAATACAGATACCGCCAAGCATCGTCAATCGGAATGGAAGCTAAGCGCTTCCACGTGTCAAAACATCGACCCAGTATTCTGGTTACGGAAACTCGTCTGCATCTCGAACCCATGGAGAGGGGAAGGTGGGGATATTTCGGAATTATTTATATCTTCAAGAGGATCACCAAAACCAGCTACCAGGATAGTTATAGGGAATTGGATAAGGTCAGTACTGTTGGAAGCAGGTGTACAAAAACCACCAGGCAGTGTCCGCTCAGTGGTGGCTTCCTTAAACTGTAAATATACCCAATAGATGATATCTTAAAGAGAGGTAACTGGCGTAGTGAGTCGACATTTTTCACGACAACTACCAGAGAACGATGGACACACCACCATCAGAAGGGGAAAAGAACCCATTAACTTCTCTATTCAACCATATACATGGAAAGTCACGATGGTCTATACCTCGTCAATGAATCATTGTCACATACAGGAATTTGGCATACCCAACACCAGGTGATAACAAACATATAAGATAAGTCGGGGTAAGTGTAACTTTGGGGTAAGTGTAGCTACTAATATATCTCAGTATCTACTACAAATTGGATGATGCCATCTATGGAAAGGTGATAGCAAAATCACCGATTTATAAAAATAATCAGAAATGGTGTCGATACCATGTTTTTTGAGGTGACTGCATGGATTATTCTCCAGACGACATTTTGAAGTCGACGAGTGAGATGGTAGCTGTAACTAAAATATTTTTTTAAACACGGCAATCTGCACACTGTGGTTGTAAAAATTGGTGAGTATATGTGTTTTGATACGCTGCTTCACGTTGTGTTATCGTTTTACTGAATTGTAAGCATTTGAAACCTTTAATCAAGTAGACACACTTCCCCCACGAAAGTCAACACGTGGGGTAAGTCAATATTTTAACTAGTGATGGGACATGATGCATTATTTATATCGATCAGAGTATCGAAGATCGAAAATGTTCGTAATTGAAATAGAATGTTTATATGTAATAATTTGTACACCAGTATAACCTAGATAATTCGAAATCCAAGGGAAAATTTTATTTTCTGAAGAAGAAAAAAAATCGTCTATTTGTATGGGGACTGTTCGACTCAAAAATGTTCTTCTAAGCCTATAATTCTGGATTGCAAAGTTGTTCAATTACCAAATAAAGAAGTTACCGAAAGTTTGATAGAAATTCCACTGTTACAAAAGTTTCCTGCAGAAAATACAGAAAAAACTTTGTTTGAAACACTTTTGCTGAATTCTATCAGTAGTAAGGCGCCTATAAAAAATAAGAGAAAAATGGTTTCCCCAGGAGCAGAAGTGATTACATGTTATGATGTTATAGAGCGAATGAAAAATAATGTCCCAATAGAAAAGAAAATAAAGCCATTGCAAGACAAAAATAACATGCAGAAGAAGGTATTGGAACCGATAAAAGTATAGTAATAAGATAATATGAAGACTATATTAATGATTTGCTCGGCGATGAGGAAAACGATCCTTCAATTAATATGCTTAATATATCAATGTTTGATCAGTTTGATGATACTGCAGTTGCATCTAATTCAGAAATGTTAGAGATTGAAAAATGGATTGTAGTACAATTTGCTACAAAAATCTGTGAAACATTTTGTCGGAGTTATAATGAAACTTGAGCAAGATGACAGAATTCTGACAAAGTTTGCTCGAAAACTTAAGACGATTAAAAAAGAAAACGAAACTATGTTTTCATTTCCAAGAGTAGAAGACATTTACCAAGTGAAAGAAGAGGATGTCATCTGCATATTGCCTCAACCAATACCAATAACTGGACGAAGGGGCGAAATAATTTTCAAAACAAAAATCTCTGGTTACAATATTCAGTAGGTACCTAGTCATGCAATTTCAAATATCGCAATTCGAAATAATTAAGTTAGAATAAATAGTTTTGTAAGTAAGCACTGATAACTCCAGGGTTCCGGTCTAGCTCAGACAAAGTTCAATTCGAACCCTGGTATCACAATTTTTTGTTAGTAACTGGTAAACGATCACTTTTTATTCTTAGTATGGTTTTTTTTTTTAGGATTTGGGCTGGGTAAAATAACGCACCGGAATTAATTTTATAACGGCAGGGTATATTTACGTCGATGTCATATAATTATTATATAGTTTTATAATTTGTTTTACGGACACAATATGTCTTTTTTTTAAAGAATTATTATAGGTTATTCATCACACACAATTTATAAGCGCAATTGATTCCAAAATTTTTATATCCCCGAGCTGGTTACTTATAATATACAATAGCCGCGAAATGCTATCGACACGCGAATTTTTTTTATAGTTTATGTTACCGAGTACGAAATACGTGTCCCGCATCTTACTATTTTCGTCATACTCAAGCCATCTTGAAATTCATCCCCAACGGTTTTTTTCTTGGGCGACGTTGCATATCTCCAACGGTCAAAGACAATGTTGCCGGCCGACTTTTAACATTATTTTCTATTTCGGAATCAACGCTGTTAAATTGTTTACATTTATTTTGTACGGCACACTTACGCGTTATTACAACGTAGTGTCCGTACTGCGGATTTTTTTATATATCTTAATTTTACATATCTTACGATTTAGTTATGACGTAATACTCTTTTTCTTCTCCTAGCACTGCCTAACATTCCTCTCTTTCATTCACAATACAAGTTATTACAATCTATTGGCGTTTTGCCTACACATTCTACTGACATGTTTAAGTGGCAAAAGCCCAATTTCATTCGTCGTCTCGCATGCTTTCTTATTTATTCAGGCCTGGTCTTCCACGAACCGTGTCCTCAGCCTCAAAGACACGGGCCGTGGGACTTATTTCTGGAAAGAAACGTCCCTCTGGGTGGTCAAGGGTGCGGCTCGGTGCAGTTTATTTGACTACGAGGCCAAGGGCGTGTTCAGGCCACTCTACACCCCTAAAAGGTACTCTAGGTATAAGACCCGAAGTCCGAGGTCGTGACAATTCGACCTCTCTGGATTTTGGCGTGAACATAATCCTTGGTCTCAAATAGGCCACCGTTCCCACCACTTCGTCGCTATAGGATTTGTTTCCCGAATAGACCAAATGTCAATTTTACAGGAGACGAAAAACAAATTTCACTGTCGTATATTTTAATATCAGTAGATGTAACAATCATTCTTTCTATACTGTATGATTGCAACATTATCTAAGAATAGATTCCAAGAATAATATACTGGTATAAATCATTAAATGCACAGAAAATGCGTTTTATTTACAAGTACTCACTGTGGATATTCGGGAATTTTTTAGCGCTCTCTTAGAATAATGGATATTCGGGACAAAACATGGACGTTCGGGATTTAAGACCGTAGCGTATTGCTGCACGGCCCACAGATTACTGAGTGGTCAAAAAGTACGCGCCTCAAATGTTATATTTATTTACACGATAATTGTTAATAATTACCTCTACTATTTAAATACTTAATGATCGTAATTATCCAAGTTCGTATGTAATAATAACACGCGGCAATCGCTTTTTTCGGTTTTTTTTTTCGGATTAAGTAATAAAATAGTTTTTAAGTAATTAACTATTTTTTTATTGAACGAATATTTCACAAGATTTAAGAATGTACCATTCTAATAATTGAACATACTTACATATTTTTTTAAATCACTTCTGAGAAAATATATTATAAGGTATCTACTACTTCAATTACTATCCGACGTCACGGTCATTTCTCCAATATTTTATGATGGTACTTACTCGTACTTGCTAACAATTTTATATTAATACTTTTTCCAAAAAAAAAAAAATCTATTTATATATATCTGTATATTATTATATATATATATATTTCTATAATTGACAATTAAACTTATTACAAACCACCAAATAAATATTATATATTTACTATTGTAAGGAACAACAACACAAAATAATAGCATGTATAAATTAATTACCATTGGCTGCTAATATTAGGTAGGTACCAATATCCTAAGTATATAATATCCACCAAATAAATAGTTACTAACATACATATTAAATTAAAATATTAATTATCAGCGCATTCAAAAATAAATAATAGCATCGCCTTTATTTTCATAGAAATACCTAGATTAAAAGTAAAATAAAGACAAACAATGTTTGATTAATAATAATTTGAAATAATAATTATTTTTTACGTCGTAGTAGTTGCCGGGTCATACTGTAGAATTCATATAACCGTTGGGATTTTGTGTCATTTATCAAAACAAAATGCAGTTATTTAGGTTGAAATACTCACTTCCACAACTCTATTGTAAGTTCAGGGCGAACTGGTGGTGTATCAGCTATGAATGATCTCTTCAAATTTGATGAATTCACTATTAAAACAATAGTAATGTTAAAAACAATATCAATAAGACGAAATTTGAAAGAAGTCTCCAGACGGCGGAAAAATATGAAAGTGGGCGTGATTGTTTTAGAGCTAGACAGCGTGAATGTGGGAGCGAGATGCACGGCGTGAGCGCGGTTTGATTGGATAAAGTCATATTCGGGAAATAAACACTCAGTCAGAGATATATTTCGACCGAAATTAACTTGGATATTCAGGTACGAATAGTTGGACATTCGGGAGAAAATCACGGAGTAATTGTAACTTAACATGGCGTATTCGGGTTTTTTTAAAAAATATCTCTGTTCCTAGATAAAAATATATTGTTTTTATAAATGATTTCGGTAGAGTTCGATAAAAGAAATTGAACTGCATTAAAATGTCGATTTCGACAAAAATGGATATTCGGGAAACAAATCCTATAGCGACGACTTGACAAACCGTTGGGTATAGGAATATCGTATACAGTGTTTAGTTTTACATTTATTTTAATTACTTTTGGTTTAATAATGACTCATATATTCCAGCCTCGGAATGTTTACTTTAATCAGGTTTCTATTATTCTATTCAGTATTCTACAAGTTATTTCGTCAATAGACTTCTCCAGAATCAGAGTGTCTAAGGTCTAGGCGTTCGTTCTAGAGGGTGACACGATCGGGGCTATGACTCGCCACATCCAACCTATTTAGACCGTGAGTCGCGAATCTCAGGAACCGGAAAGGGAGGCAGACGTCATCTCGGCCTGTAATCAAGCATCACTCCTAAAGGACCGATGTAGACACCAGCATGCGCCTTTTTAGTCCGCCCAATCGAGGAGAGGGTTATTACCAATGCATTGGTCGCAATCCATGGGTTTAGACGGGACTTCCAGTTCGCTCGGGTGACGATACATATACATGCATTCGTTTACATATTTATATATTCCCAGATCTACTAAAGATCTGGCAAATACAACAGAGAAATTCAAATCGAACTTAATTCTCAGGTAGGCTATCAGGGTGTCGGATTATATGTTTTATTAAGCCATATCGTGTGATCAGTGGACTCGCTTATCCGTCCGAATTTAATATGCAGGCATCAGTTAGACCGATGTGAGAATTGCAAACTAATTTATTCCCCCTTTCTACGGCATCGGCTCTCATCTGATCACGTGGCCACACGTCTTACCCTCTGATAGTCTAGAAGATACCTATTATAATAGTTACCTATTGAACCTAAATAGATACTAAAAGGAATCTAGCTTAATATTCTAATTTAACATCTAATCGTGGGGCAATTACTTGCTTACCTAGTTTTAACTTGTGGTTTATGCATAATATTATTAATGTTATATCTAAATTAAGTATATATATTTTTTTTAACTAACAAGTAGGTATCGTCTTGACGATCTCAGTATGGTTTCTTTGATATTATTTATATGGGTATCAGATGGTGAATATTGTTTATTTTTCTTTGTTTTCACGGCCGAACAATCCTGTCAATATCTAGCTCGTGATACTGGGAGGTTGTCGGCGCAAATGGGCGTATTTTTTTTTTTTAAGTCATCCACATATACAGCCTGTGGTTTTGGTCATAATATGTGGGTCCGGATGCATTTTCATAAAGTTAAGTATTAGCAGAATATATTATTTTATCATAATTCTAAGTTTAATCGCCTTTCGTTCCCGCGCGTGATGTCTTACGACACTATGCAAGAGTCCGCATTTATTTTCGTAAAATTAGTTAAGTTTATATTATATTATGCTGATATAGTAATAAGTTTGTTTCTGATCTTCCTCGTGCGCGGCGTCCTACGCCACAACACGAGGGTCCGGGTTTTATATTTTATGTGGTTACATACAATACGTATCGCGTCTTTCGTTTCTTTTTATTTCTTATTTTTTTGATTACTCGTTTTTGTTAGTTATTTCGTACGTGTTTCAGTGACCTTTTGGTACGTCGATTCACGTAGAACGGTCCGCAGGGAAAAAGCGTTTCGGCAGTCGGCGCCTCCCGCTACGTCTAAGTTCTTGAGGGTTTAGGTCGACAGACCTATGTCTTGTAACCGCCCTTTCATTGTCCGAAGTGGTCGTGTCCACTGTCGGATCATTTCCAGCTGAGGGGGGTGAGAGAGGCCTTCTAGCACGCCCCTTCTTTCCGCTCCTAGGGCATTTAAGTGGCTTTTTGATAGGTTGGTGTTCGACTTCTGTTGAAGGCGTCCCCTGAACGAAAGTATCTAACACGTTTTCAATCCTATCGTACGTCACTAGTCCGTCAGACGTTGCTTGCGCGGCGTGATCGTCGACGGACGTCACCTTGGCAACGTCGATCATCGAATCAGCTTCGCAGGGCACAGACGTCGTTGATTTAGCACCTTGTCGTTTCTTTCTTTTCTTCGCTCCCTTACGAGCGACCGGCAATGCTCTTGGCGAGCCTCCTGTTATCTCCTGTTCCACTCGTGACGGGTCGCTTTCAGGTCGGTCGTGTTGCGATGACGTATTCGGAGAGTGATCAATTCTCATGTCTACATCAGGCGTCTTTGACCCGAGTTGTTCTAGGACGTCGTCTCGAGGGTTGGGGTTTAGAGGAGGCGGTACCCTGGGCTCCGTCGGATCGCTTCCTTCTCCAGCGTCCGCGTTTTCGTCTCCTTCTGTTTCTACTAGTGGAAATCGCTTCCTTATCTGGTCTACGTGGAACTTGTATGGTCGCCCCCGTCGTTCCACGTAGTACATGGCACGTCCAGCCTTCCAGATTACCTGGTGCGGACCAGACCACCTTGGTAACAAACCGACGCAAATTCCAGGTTTCTGGTTAGGGTGCTCCTTGGTGTATACCATCTCGCCAACCTCGTAAGAGGGGGGTCCTGGTCCAGAGACAGGTCTGCGTCGCCTGAAGTATGCCTGTTGGTTGGCCATCACTGCTTCGTTCATTTCTTCTCTGTTTAATGCTGCTCTGTCGCTAGCACTGGTCCTCAACGGGTTATCCCAGTATCCCGGTCGACACATACGGAATCCCCACAAGACTTCCGCGGGTGTAAACCCAGTCGCTTCATTTCGTCTGCAGCGCAAGTCGGCCAGAATGTCTACGAGGGTTTCGTCCCAGCGGTCTTGGCTCGGGCCCGACAAACGGATTCGCATCCCTTTCTTTATCTCTTGGTTTCTACGTTCAGTGGGATTCGCTCTCGGGCAATAGACACCCGTGGTCCAATGAAGTACGCCCCAGGCTTCTAGAGCGAGTGCCCAAGACGGGTGATTGAACTGTGTCCCATTATCCGTTAAAAGTGCCCTCGGTGTCCCATATCGTAGGATAATTTGTTCGCGTATTATGGGTAACGTAATTGCTATCGTCGCAGACCTTATCGCGAATGCTTCGACCCACCGTGAAAATAAGTCTGTGATGACTAATATATATTTATTCCGTCTACGTGTAGTGGGATAGGGTCCCATAAAGTCTAACGCTATTACTTCCCAGGGCCTTTTGGCTTCTACGTGCGAAGTCTGAGGGGCCTTGTGTTGCAGTCCACCTCGTTTTCGGGTGGCGCAAATCTCACATGCTCGAACGTAGGCCTCGACTTGACGTTTTCGTCTGGGCCAAAAATAGTCCTCGCGAATAGCAAAGTCCGTTACTAGTGCTCCCGGATGCCCACTTTCATCGTGGAAAAGTCGCAATACGTCTTTCCGGAGTGATTCGGGTACGACGAGTGTTGGGTCTTGGCTTTCATTATTACGTATTAACATATTATCTCGTACGGATAGGCCCGCGAGTTTCCTATTCGGCCCGGTATCTGTGTTTAATAGATTTATTAGTGTTACCGTTCTTTCGTCGGTTTTCTGTTTCTCAATGATAGCCTGTCGCAAGTTTACCATGGTTATCAACATGGCACTTGGGCATTCTTGTCGTCTCGTAGGAGCAGCCATGCGTTTACTCTCTTCTTCAGGACTCATGGTAGATCCGGCAGGACTTTGAGGAAACCTTGAAAGGTGGTCAGCTAAGTAGTTTTCAGCTCCCGAGCAGTGTACGATATCAAACGTGAATTCGGAAAGTAACATTGCCCACCGAGCCAATTTTCCTCTGCCACTCTTCGCAGTATTCAGCCATGTAAGGGCTTGGTTGTCCGTGATGAGGGTAAACTTCTTGTCTTCCAAAAATCCTCGATATTTAGTCACACCCCAGACGGCAGCCATAGTTTCTAGCTCGTTAGAGTGGTATCGACTTTCGACTTCGTTCAGTCGTTTACTGGCATATGCTATGACGTCCCTTCCACCATCATCCTTAGGCTGGAAGAGGACGGCAGCAATTCCATGTCCTGAGGCGTCCGTCTGGAGACAAAACGGTCTCGAGAAGTCCGGTCGGGCCAGCCTTAAGGGTCGGCCTAAAGCTTCTTTTATTCGTCGGAATGCTTCTGTGGCTGCTTGAGTCCATTGGAATTTGACAGTAGTCCTCAGGAGTTGGGTCAAGGGTGTTGCCATTTCTGCAAATCGCGGTACATACTCTCTTAACCAATTACAGAGTCCTAGGAAGGCCCTCACCTCCCTTCGCGTCTTTGGTTCGGCCGCCGCCTCTACTTCTCGAAGATGGTGGGTCTGAGGTTCGTTTCCCCTTTCAGTTATCCGATGACCCAGATACTCCACCTCTCTCCGACCTATCTGGCACTTCGCTGGGGCTACTCTAAGCTCGTGGTATTGTAGGCGTTCCATTACAAGGCGTAAGTGACGCGTGTGATCCTCCCACGTTTGGCTGTAAACGATTATATCGTCCAAATATACCAAACAGATGCGGTTTATGAGGCCTACCAGCACCTCTTGGCTCATCAGCCTCTGAAAAGCAGATGGCGCGCCACGGAGGCCAAACGGGAGTCTTCGAAACTGATAACGGCACCCATCGGCTGTGGTGAAAGCAGTCAGTGGCTTGGTATCCTGGTGTAGGGGACATTGCCAGTACCCACTTTTTAAATCGATGGAACTGAATATGGTTGCCGTGCCCAGGTCCTTAAGGGTCTCCAGGATGAGTGGCAAGGTCGTGGTTTCCTCGGCGGAGACAGAATTCAATCTTCTATAGTCTACACAAAAACGAGAAGTGCCATCTTTTTTCGGGACCATTACGACGGGGCTACTATACGGACTATTGCTCGGCTCAATAATGTTATCGGCTAGCATCTCTTCAACGTCCTCTTGAATCTGTTTACGTCTTGCCTCTGATTGACGATACGGTGCTAAGTGGAACGGCGTCGTATCCTTTAAAAAGATCTTATATTCGGTCGTTCTACTCGGCGGCCCGGTCGCTGCGAATCGATCCTTAAAGTCCTCCATGACCTTCATCAATGAGGACCTAGCCGCATCAGGAATATCGGGAGCCAGCTCGGCCAATACGATTGGGCCACATGGCGTCGGTGTCCGTGTCGTCGAGCAATGAAGTGTCTGCCTTGTTTTATCTCCGAAGTGTATACAGCGACGTTTTAAGTCGATTACCGCTTTTTGTTGGCTTAAAAAGTCCAAGCCTAAAAGTAAGTCAATATGTAATTCATCCAGAGCGAGGGCCCGTATTTCCAACGGACTATCTCGCAAGAATCCTTTAACAACTACTTCGCCTCTGGTGCGAAGATTCGCGCCGCCCGCAGCAATAAGTATTTGTGACGATCCGCTCGTTGTATACGGTGGGCACACTAATTCACCTCGGATAAGGGTATTAGTCGCTCCGGTATCGATCACAGCTTCATATGTGCCATTTACTCCTTCTATACGAAAAGGTATCTTGATGAGATGCTCGACATTCAATGGCGGCATTGACTTCCCCCCGATCTGATATATACCAGTGATAGCCGAGGTATCTGTTAATACGCACACTGGAGTGCTCGAACCGTTAATAGTTTTACTATCGCTACGTAATTCCTTATTACTAACACTTTTTATATCATTTAAACCCGCAGGCAAATGCTTACATACTAGACATACAGCATCTATTTTATTCATTTCGACACTGTAAAAGTCACTCTTACAAGTCGCACATACGCTATTCGTTACCTTATTTATTTTTTTAATATGTGTATTTTTATTCTCCTTATATGCTAGATGAGTTTTATTAAAGTCATTTATCTCGTTAATAACGTTCCTGTTTATTTCGTTCTTAGCAATAATACTTCCCGGTAATTCCGGCGTATTTGTAGTGTAGAGTAAATCAGCTGTGTTTCGTAGTAAGGGCATTTTTTTTATATCCGAAGGGGCACCTGTTTTCTTTGTACTTTGTTGCGGCGAGATTACCCGCTGTACCCCCGCGTTAACGGTGCCGTCTCCCTGCCCCGCGCAGTCAGCTGATTTCGTTCCCGTGTATCGTGGAGATAATTCCCCCCGTACTCTTGCGTTAACGCTGCCGTTGCCTCCCCGCCCCGTACGATGAGATGCATAAAATGATCGTACGCGGTGTTTATTTGAAATGATGGCGTTATATTTTCTTCCGGCATCCAACATAATATCATTATAAATATTTTTTCTGGTTTGTTCCGACTTATTTAATTGAGCCGGTGTAATACAGAATTTATCAATAACAGTTTTGCCAGTGTCAGCGTTAAATCTACTTACGGTTTTTACTGGTGTCTCTGCTGTTTTTACTGCTTGTCGATGGATCCTCGTATTTTTAATCTCACAAACATTCATCGCCTTTTTAGACACAGTATTTATTATTTTATTACTACTAATTATATTTACAGCTTCGATTGGCTCGCCCTGCGGTTGTTTTCCAACTTTTCTATACCAGCGTGCGGCAATATTTATATTGTTTAGCTTGAAAATGGCTAAAGTTTTATTCAGAATCGGTCGGAAAACATCACCAGGCGGTGCGTCACGAATATTTTTTTTGAATATAGACGCTACATTTACAGCCCCTAGGAGAGGGTCCTGTTTCATAACTTTTTCAGCTATCGGAAGGATGTCCTGACTAACGTTACACTTCTTTCCACTTTTGAACACAGGCTTTTGCACAAGCACTTGAAGAGAGTCCTGCGCGACGGTACCTTTGCCAGTGCCGTATGCAGCACGTCGACTGCCATCTGCGAGCCTCAGACGGTGGTCGGGTTCTGCATCTAATCTTCATTCCCTCGGTGTCTCCTGTGTTCGCTGGATCCTTCGTTTCAGTACCTCGCACTCGGAATGTTCATGATACTCAGGGCAATAGTAACACTTCCGAGCTCCGTTAGCATTTGAGTAACTTCCACGGCCCCTAGTTCCAAATGAACCCCGTCGAGGGTATTGGCCTCTATACCCGTAACTCGTCTGAGCCGGCGGTGCTTCATAATTAGTGGTCACTTTGTTCTCCGTTTTTGTAGCGAGTGGTGCGAGGCGTGTATGCGATACCTCGGCGGACCGTGGTTTCGCGTGTCCCCCGGTTTGTTCCCTTCGTTTTGTCTGCTCGCCTCGCCACTGACAACTGCATGTTTGAGGTGTGCTTCTTTGAGTGGGTGTTGGTACGGCGATGGTCGGGTTTGTTTTTATCATCCGTAGGTCACGAACGACTTCTAGTAGTTCTTCGAGTGTCTGCCACTTGCACGCTCCAACCCACAATTGTACTCTTTCTGTAAAAAGTTCGTAAAATATGTCGGCGAGGTCTTTACTACTTGCAGTAGGCATTAACGCCTTGGCGAGGTCTCGCTTGTTTAAGAGGAAAGCATAAGGGTCTTCTTCAGGACGCTGTGCTGTGGTTTTCAGTTCGTCTTGTTGTTCTCTGGTCCTGGCAGGTGACTCAAAGTGACGGCGGAGTCGGTTGGTAAAGGTCTCCCACCCATCGTCTGGAGACACTGTTCTGGCCCAGGACTTGGCTTCGCCTTTCAGCTGCCCCAAGGCACGTCCTGTCCAGTTATCCTCTGGGGTTCTATCCAACCGGAAGAACTCTTCGCATCCGGCCAGAAACGTAGCCACCCTATGTTTGGGGTTACCCCCAAACGTCACTTGTAGTTCTGGCTTATGTGTCCACGGTTTATATGGTAGTTCTGGTCGGGGCACTACCATCGGAAGTACACATGGTATACTAGGTGTGGTCACTTCGGTGCGCGGACTGTCATTAACAAATGGTCGCATTGTTTCGAAATTAGTCGCGAACGCGTTGTCCGTGGAGGCCACTTCCGTGTCGATAATCGGGTCGGCCATGTTTAAAGAGTCTTCAGATGTCTCCTTGTTGGTGTCGGCCTTCGTTTGCGAACGTGTCCGCATTGACATGTGCACTCGTTTAGTTTTTTTTTTTTTTTTTTTTAAAACAACAAAAAAAAATATTTTTATTTTAATTTTTTTCGGTCCTCATGGTTGCGGGATCGGCAAATCCGTACAATTCACAAGCCGCATATGTTGGGCGCCACATGATAACTCCAGGGTTCCGGTCTAGCTCAGACAAAGTTCAATTCGAACCCTGGTATCACAATTTTTTGTTAGTAACTGGTAAACGATCACTTTTTATTCTTAGTATGGTTTTTTTTTTTAGGATTTGGGCTGGGTAAAATAACGCACCGGAATTAATTTTATAACGGCAGGGTATATTTACGTCGATGTCATATAATTATTATATAGTTTTATAATTTGTTTTACGGACACAATATGTCTTTTTTTTAAAGAATTATTATAGGTTATTCATCACACACAATTTATAAGCGCAATTGATTCCAAAATTTTTATATCCCCGAGCTGGTTACTTATAATATACAATAGCCGCGAAATGCTATCGACACGCGAATTTTTTTTATAGTTTATGTTACCGAGTACGAAATACGTGTCCCGCATCTTACTATTTTCGTCATACTCAAGCCATCTTGAAATTCATCCCCAACGGTTTTTTTCTTGGGCGACGTTGCATATCTCCAACGGTCAAAGACAATGTTGCCGGCCGACTTTTAACATTATTTTCTATTTCGGAATCAACGCTGTTAAATTGTTTACATTTATTTTGTACGGCACACTTACGCGTTATTACAACGTAGTGTCCGTACTGCGGATTTTTTTATATATCTTAATTTTACATATCTTACGATTTAGTTATGACGTAATACTCTTTTTCTTCTCCTAGCACTGCCTAACATTCCTCTCTTTCATTCACAATACAAGTTATTACAATCTATTGGCGTTTTGCCTACACATTCTACTGACATGTTTAAGTGGCAAAAGCCCAATTTCATTCGTCGTCTCGCATGCTTTCTTATTTATTCAGGCCTGGTCTTCCACGAACCGTGTCCTCAGCCTCAAAGACACGGGCCGTGGGACTTATTTCTGGAAAGAAACGTCCCTCTGGGTGGTCAAGGGTGCGGCTCGGTGCAGTTTATTTGACTACGAGGCCAAGGGCGTGTTCAGGCCACTCTACACCCCTAAAAGGTACTCTAGGTATAAGACCCGAAGTCCGAGGTCGTGACAGCACTTAACTTGAATTTTAAGTACAGTAAAAACGAAAGAATGATTCGAGAATGAGACCCAAAACGTTACTAGAGATTTAATGTTTTTGTGTATTAATTATTATTTTTTTCTTTTGTATCTTACTCTCTATTTGTATCCACATTTTATTTTTGCTGATTGTTATTTAATTTTGTAATAATACGAAAATAATCATGTTAGGTATATTAAATTTCATCAACTGTTTGTTAATGCTCACTGTTTCGAGCTAAAAAAATAATGTTTTACCATGTTAATTCTTGGTGAAGCTATTATAACATTTCAAATTTAACTCATTCTTTCGTACACTTATTCTCACGCCGCACACAATCGACAATCCTCTTTATCGTTTTGATTTTACTGTAGGTGCTTACGTCTTTGTCATGACGTAAGTACTGACTATTTTTAGGGTTACTCTGCATTCCTGTATTGTATACTTTGTATTTGTGCTCTTTCGAGACGAATAAAATTATAAGTTAATCTTCAATAGCCTTTGATTGATTTACCTACCACTCCTGTTGCTGAGATAACCACATTAAATAATTAAGTACCTACCTAATAAAAAACGTCATTTTTGTTTCGGGACATCACTAGCTCTACATACATTAGTATGACACACTTACCCCAAAATAATGATAGAGATCATTTTTGTTGAAAATCTATACTTACAAAAGTTTTAATTTAAGAATCAATATCCATTAAATGATATATTACCTTTCTATGCATGTAATACGTTATGGTTTTGAAGAACTTTTGGAATAATGGTGAATTTAGTTACTTTTACCCCAATATTGGGGTAAGTGTAACAAACTGACTAGTAATCAAAAAATATTAAAATGTCGTATTATAGTAAGATATACAGTGGGTTCCTTCTGTACATATTAATTGTAATGATATTGTAGATCATATGGTAAAGTTTTTAACTGTTTAAAACATACCCATTCATCATGAACCAGGTTGAAATTCATCTCATTAAATTCTATGTCACACTTACCCCGACTCACCTTATCTCAAAGACTTCAAAGTCAAATTCGAATAATGAAAGGAGTTTTACCTACCAATAAAACTCTTATTATTCATGTTGACTTTGAAGTCCATGTAACTTCTACCTGGTTCCTTGAGTCATATCATAATGAAGACAAAAGGATCCCAAAATCCATACATAAAAAATTGACGCGCGGGTATGACCAGTAAATAAAAACGAAGGAATGTCCAACGACAAGAAAAAGGAAAATAAATTAGTAGAATATAACCTCACGCGAAGAAGAAAGAGCAAACCCTATCTCAAGGACTTCAAAGTCAACATGAATAATAAGAGTTTTATTGGTAGGTAAAACTCCTTTCATTTTTTCTTTCTCATAATACCTAATCATTCAAAAATATATAATCATGGAAAGTACCTACCTATATGGTTTTTATAAATCTTAAAGTATTCTTTTTACCTCTAAGATTTTTTAGTGTTTTTTCCTCGAGCTGGCAGCACTAGTCGTCTCAGCTGTCATTCCTTGTGTCAAAACAAGGCAAGAGGCAGATAAAAGGAAAGTTTTTAGCGAATCCTGAGTAGTTCTTCAGTTGCCTATTCGGTCGTCGAGACACGGTCAGTAATAAAACAATCATACTTTTATTAATTTAAATAGTTATTCAAATAAAACACACACTCGTATATAAGTTTTCAAATTCAATTCACATGTCATAGTTAATTTTTAAATAATTTTACATTATTATTTAAGTGCTTGTTCAATGTCCACATCGCTCTTGTTAATTGTTTTTTCAACAAAGAAGTGCTGCTACGTTCCTTATTGAAATCATGTGCAAGGAAATACCACCCATACTTACTGCTTTTTGATAATAAGATTCTTGGTAATTGATTTGGTGGACGAAATACCTACCGTGTGTTGCTTTTCTTGGTATTCTAATATTTTTTTCTTTTGAATCATATTTCGAGGTATCTACCTACTTAATAATATAATTGAAGTTGATTGGCGTACTTTAATGTTATTAAACTTGTTGATAAGCGTAGTTGTTATTTGGAATGAATAATATTATACTTAATTAGATAATGAATAACCTTTGAACTAAACAATGTTCTCTTGATATTATTTTCAACCTACCCACCACGTATTGTAAAATCAACAAATCTTCATTTCAACGGCATAATAATATGACTGTATTCGTTCCAAACTCAGGTGATCTTGACAATAATTGTAATCAAAAATTAAAAATGTATTTAATTTAAAATATATGAAAAGACAATCTTTTATTTTTATTCAAACAGACGTTTGAATTGCCATTCGCAATGCTTGAATCTTTATTGCTCATCAGGCACACACAGAAAAATTGTTTAGGGGGGGTATCTATTTAAAAAAAAATATTGATAATATACTTAATATTTTTATTAATTTTTAATAGCTTCTCGTCATTTCAACTGCAGAATATTGCACTTTTCCAGATGCATTCCCCATACCCAAACTCTCCGCACTTTGAGTCTAGTAATAAACAGCTCGCCTGCAGTTATAGCTAAAGGTGTTCACTTGGACCCGAAACCGCTTCATCATAAATGTTTATTTTATAATATAAGTTATATTAATATTCTTTTACAGACATAATTTACAATGGAAGTCTTCTTTAAGTATATATTTATTGTGCTGTGCATGGCAATATGCACACTGTCGGTGAAGCTGCCTCATCCATTATCGGATGAATTCATCAACGCTATCAACAATAAAGCTGACACATGGATAGCCGGGAGGAACTTCCATAAAGATATCGACTTTTCATACATCAGAAGGTAAACTCTTTTCTTTTCAAGAAGCGACACTTGTTGGCCATGAAGCTTTAATATTACTAAAACATTTAAAAGATTATAATGGAACAACTTAATCTTAAAATGGCGCAGATTGTGATTTCCTCCACTGTGCACGAATTACATATGGTTAAGTGAATTATTGTTACCCTTATTATTTCCGACTGCTCTTAGATGAATCCTATTGTATCGTTTTCTTTGGTTCGGTGTCACTCTAACCATCATTTTTTTGTCAGACATATCAAACTTCACGCTTATGTGGTATGTTTATAGTACCTACATAATAATAGCGTTATGTATTATAATGCATTACCTCTTTTACTTCCTGCAAAGAATTATTTATCAAAGTGCCTGTTTGTCAATTTCCTATTATATTATGTAATTTTATGAATGAATCATAAAATATCAAATCGTAATAATTAAGATAACAAAAAACAAATTTCTATAATAATACACCTTTTGGCTGCTATGATGTTTTTCAAAATCCGGGCGGGGATTGCTAACAATTATTGTCAATATATGAAAATATTGTATTTTTTTTGACACCTTACCACTTTAATTGATTCTGCGAAATCGGTATATTATAAAAACATTTTCATAATTAATTTATCGTTTTGAATAGACAACAAGGTAATTAGATATCTCGTACTACATCATCATCATCATCATCAGGGGCACGACAACCCGGTTTGGGTCTTGGCCTCCTCCAACAGCTCCCTCCACCTGTACCTATCCAGTGTGGCCGCTTTCCAATTTGGCACCCCCAGAATACGGCAGTCACTGGCAGCTCCATCTAACCAGCGAATCTTTGGCCTCCCTCTTCTTCTACGTCCTATTGGATTGCTGGACATCACTCTCTTTGCCGGTTCATTGTCATTCATACGGTGCACAAGACCTAGCCGTCGCAGTCTCCCAATCTTAATTGATTGAACTGCGCTGCAATATTCGTACAGCCCGTAGGGCTCAGCATTATATCTTCTCCTCCAATTGGTGCCATCCCTGATCGGTCCATATATACGCCGGAGAATTTTTCTTTCAAAGATGTTCAGGGCTCGTTCATTTCGCAAAGTTAATGTCCAGGTTTCCGATGCGTAGGTGAGCACTGGCTTTACAAGTGTCTTGTAAAGAGTGCTTTTAGTTCGACGAGATAGTAAGCGGGACTTAAAATGTCTTAACAGACCAAAGTAGCATTTATTCGCAGACATGATTCTCTTGTTGATTTCTTATGTAATATCATTATGTCGAGTTACAAGAGATCCAAGGTATATGAAACTGTCGACCGTATCAAACTTGTATGCACCAATATCTAACTTTGGTGCGACTTCTCGTGGTGTGACATAGACAGGCATGTATTTAGTTTTTGCCTCGTTTATTTGTAAACCCATTCTTTTGGCAGCGGCTTCTAGTGCTGTGAATGCCTTTTTCAGCGCCAATTCTGATATGGCAATGATGTCGACATACTGCATGTACTGATAAAAGTAATTGACAAATCTCTTTCTCGCTCTGTCATACGGGCGATCGCGCGAGCGAGCGAAATGCACTATCCGCCCACAGAGTTTTGATTTTTACCAACTCTTGGAAACAATCGGTTACATCAAAATATTATTCTTATTACAATCGATTGCGTTAGCTAAGATCACATACTCCCCATAACATATTATTGTGAAAATAATTCCTCATTTGTATTATAATTTATTTTTTGTTTATTTTAATTCCTGAAATCGAAGAAGCGTTTTCTGAAGTGTTTTTGGATCAAGATTTTGCCGATAAAATTCCTATAAATACCACCACA
The DNA here is from genome assembly GCF_057557595.1 of Rhyacophila brunnea. NCBI lineage: Eukaryota > Metazoa > Arthropoda > Insecta > Trichoptera > Rhyacophilidae > Rhyacophila > Rhyacophila brunnea. The sequence goes on from NW_028233276.1 coordinate 46,070,256, forward strand.
CAAAAATAAAAACAATAGTTAGTTATCATTTCTAAACCTACCCAGTCACAAAACATAATATCAATCGGTTTATATTACACAACAATAAAACTAAATAGATAAAAAAATGTTTCGTACCACTAGTGCAGTACAGTATGATACCAAATTAAATTAACATTTCAGGCATCAAAAGCAAAACGACGATCGTTGTTAACATTCCTGACCATTGTTAAAAATAACGATATATCGTTGCGTAGCATTCAAAGGGTAGTACGCTAATGAAAGTGCTTAATAATTTCATGATGTCTAAATGTCATAGATGCTTCATTACAGAGAGCGCCTATTATTACCCTTACAAAATAATAAAAAACCGGTCATTCATATTATGACATTATGTCATAAGGGTTGGGAGGGTGTCTGATATAATGAGATGTTTAGTGAGGGCTGTATAAAATGTGATATCACAAAACCGTCAGAGTTTAAAATATTTTTTTTCTGAGAGTAAAATATATCCCATGTGAATATTATACTGAAATAGATAATTTTCAAGGAATTAATTTTATAATGAATGAAGAGAATATAAAAATGAAACGTAACTCAACAGGAAGGCAAAAGATTTTGTGACGAAATGTGACAATGGGAAGGGGATCAAAAAGAACCCAAAATCATCTGAAGTCTAATTTTATAGACAACCTAATTTACTATTATCAATATTTTATAATATAATGTTTTCCAATATTTTTGGTGAAGTAGTCTACTAAATATACTCAATAATTTGCTAATCTAAAGAAATTCTCTGATTTAGTTCTTATCGGTTTCGACGTGTAATAATTATTTTGTTTTGTTATTTTACACATAACTTTAGAAAACAAACATTGATAAGTTTTGTTGTGGACATTTTAAAATTGTATTTGATATTTTAAATATTTAAACCATAATGCCGCCACTGCATTCAACGCACAAGTAAAACACAATCATATTCAATATAGAATCGCTTATATGCTTATCTTATGTGGGCATACAATATATGGCGGCATTTTACGAGTGCATTGAACAATGTGAAAATTGAGTGCAAGAACGTAGTGGTCGGCGGGCGGCGTCTTGCGCAAGTCAAACGTATAACCGTGTGTAAAATGTTCGTAGATAGTGTCTTTTTTTGGGGCATATCACACACAGTTATATGTTTGAGTTGCGCAAGACGCCGCCGCGCCGTTGCCCGCCCGTCACTGTGGCCAAGCGCTACGACTTCCCATAGAATAATTTTTAATATTCCTGAAAAAAATATTATCTTTGTCAGGTTGATGGGTGCCCTTCCACAGAAGTACAAGCTGGCAAAATTCTCTCATAAACTTGATAAAGTTAACATTGAACTACCAGAGAACTTTGATGGACGTACGGCATGGCCTGAATGCCCTACACTCAAAGAAATAAGAGATCAAGTATGTAATTATTACTTACTTTCATAATAATTTATCTTACTATTCAAATATTTTCAAAATACAATTGAGGTTGCTAAACCAAAAGAGTGTTATAGGCGTCATAGGTCTTATGAATTACTTAAAAGGCTAGATTATTTAGATTGTAGTCTTCAAGTGTGTAAAGCGTCAATGACATTGAGCTACTTTACGAGCTGCTTGTTGGTGAATTTATAATCTGCCTGTAAAGTCGCCTAGTGTCATCATCGAACAAGCTAACAAGCAAATTGTAAACAATCTACTGAGAAAAGTTGAAAGCCGGTCAACTTTACACGCTACACGCCGGCGTGTGGGCCTACTGCGTCTGCGCAGTAGAGCGTAGTAGCGACCTCCCGGTAAAAAAACGAACTACGTTCTGTCAAAATAGTCGCTGACTTGTGGCTTCTCAGCGAATGGAAAGTTTTGTGTGTCATCATCACAATCGCAGTAGCTGAATCGCCCGCTTTTAAATTCGCCAACAGCTTGTAAAGTAGCTCAATGTCATTGACGCTTTAGGAACAGTTATTCCATGATGACCTTACAACTATTTTTTGTTGCAGTACAATAGTTAATGGAATTGTGTAGGTAGCAACTTAAAATTACCAATTGCTGCTATCAGAGCTTATTGATTGAATCATCATTTACATACTGGTAACACCAAATTACCATTGTATTAATAATAATATTCTCAATTCCAACTAGGGATCATGTGGGTCTTGCTGGGCATTTGGAGCTGTAGAAGCCATGTCAGACAGAGTATGTATCCACTCCAAGGGAAAGGTTCACATCCATTTCTCTGCTGAGGATCTCTTATCATGCTGTGCTTCTTGTGGATTCGGTTGCAACGGTGGATTCCCAGGTAACTACCAACAAACCATTATCCTTTACCTACTAACTGTATAACATAGCTTCTCATTGCCATAAAATCGTATAACACTTCCTTTGTTTCAAGATTCCAACATTCTTTATTTTAAAATACCTTCCAATTTTGTTTATGTGCTTATTATTTAATTATGAAATAGTATTTTTAATATACATAGACAATGTTACTTTTTTGTCAAATTGAGTCAATAAAATGATATTATAACATTATTGTCTATATGTCTAATACTAATATATCTATGTTTCAAGCAAAACATTCGATTACATTTTACATGATAAAATTTACTTCACATAGTAAAAAGGATACAAAAAATAATCTTATTGTATCATAGATTTTACATTACAATTCAAACAGGCTCTGCTTGGGACTATTGGGTGAAGAAAGGATTGGTTTCTGGAGGCAGTTACAATTCTAGCCAGGGCTGCCAACCATACGAAATTGCGCCGTGTGAACATCACGTCAATGGCACAAGACCAGTTTGCAATGGAGAAGGTATATTATCTAAATTTTATGCCTCAATCATAAATCAATGTTAGTTTTACCTATTCGTATAGAATCTGTTTTAAAATATTCTTATTACATAGGTACATTCTATATTTATGTACTTGTTTTTTATTTTAATAACTCTTGGAATTTTCTTACCTTGTAATACTTATTCCATAATTTCATTATTTCAAACATATATTACATTTTGCCATCTCTAGTTCAAAGTTTTAGTTTTTATCTATAGTTTAATGATGTATGTATTAGATATTCCATTTTCGCCACCTTATATTCAGTTGAACATTTAAAAAACAAATATGTACCTACATCAATTATTTACTGTTGAACAGTGAAATATGACTGACAATTACATATTATTTCATTTTAAATAAGCTATATTGTGAATTTATTAAGAGTTTGTTTAATAATGTTTCACATTTCGAGTTCATTGCAGAGGCCAATCTCGAGAGAAAATCTATTCACACACATTATGACCCGAACACATTACCATCACGTCACATGCAGTTACCTGAGATAGATGGTGGTTCACTATCTCTATCTCAATGTTTCTATCTGATTGAAGTATTAACGATTAAAGAACTACAAATGACAATATATTATACTTTGAAGAAAGTTTCATTTATGCGTCATTCAAACATGGAACTGATTTGTATGAAAAGTTATAAACATTTTATTCCTAATGTTGGATTTCTCATAGATATTACGGTGTATGCAATGAAACACCTCAGAAACATATCTATTAGATTCCGGCCAATGTGGTTTACGAATTTAGCCGCTTGCATCCTACCTAATTACGACATTATTAACTATGGAATAGTCATGCAACTGAAATATTTCTTCTATTTAATTAACGTGATGACCGGCTTTTGTGGTTTGAATCAGGGTACATACCTATAATAAAAGTATTGATACCTAGCTGACGTCTAGATCTCCCTCTTTTCCAAGATTTTTGCTAATAGGTATGTATCTGAGGTGTTTTCGAATTATGCTTTTTCAATAAAGAATTTTACATTCTTAAATCTTTATTTTATAAAGAAATATTAAGTACAACTTTATCTTTGGAATAGTAATATGTAATGGATCATTCGAGAACAAAACCTTTCATTTACAGAATGTTGAAAACACTCCCATATTTATCTTTGAAGTCGAAAAAAAAACCCCTTGGCTCTGGTGTGATGGCATAAACATGTTTCTAATAATTTCTAACGGATTGTTGTGGTTTGATTGTATAGAAGGAGTAACTCCGCAGTGCGTTCAATCGTGTGAGGACAATTACGCTGTGTCTTACGAAAACGACAAGCATTACGGAAAATCTTCCTACTCGCTTGACGGAGATGAAAAACAGATAAAACATGAGATATTCACCAACGGGCCAGTCGAAGGTGCTTTCACCGTGTACGCTGACCTTCTCAACTACAAATCTGGTGTCTATAAACACGTCGCCGGAGAAGCGCTTGGTACGTGTATCATTTATTTTATTGGTTCACAATGAAAGTATTATCTACTGCATTCGTGAGTACATTATAAAGTATGTTGAACTTTGTAGGTATACCTATTCTATTTAAAAAAGGCATTCAATTGAATAATATGGATACTCAACCAATACGTTGCAACTAAAGATCTCAAAGAAAACTATCTCTGCTAGATGGAGCTTGAATGAATGCTGTATTTCGAAAACGTTACAAGTCACAATTATTGTGTTTTAGTTAAAATAGTGAAAAAAATCTTTTACCTATATAAAAATAAGTAGTTTTTATATAAAATATATCGTTTTGCAGTAAGTGTTAACTGTTGTCTACAAAAAACTACAAAAAAAGTTGCCTTATATTTGTGTATTTAGGTAATATGAAGATTTTTGCAACTCATATCACTCTTTTTTAAATGTGACATGTAACGTTTTCGAAATACAGCATTCAAATATATGAAAGGGACGGTGGACTTGGTTTAAATTATCTGTAAGTCATTACTCATTGCGGATTCATTCATCTTATCTGTTAAAATTCACAAGCATTCAACCAAATTTTGACACATTTTTTATTTCATATTCTTCTATACTTATCGACCGCTAAAAAGATAAAGTGATAAATATTACCAATTTTAGGGTAGGTTTGTATCAAAGTATTAGCACTTATTGTAACAATTACAATAAGTTGATTGTAATTGTTGCAATAAGTGCTATATTTTAACAGAATCTCTTTTGGCTGTGATAAAATTTCGAGTGATATAGACAGTTTTGACTGTTTAGACGGCTAACTTATTGTAACAATTATAATACCTCAATACAAATATGTAATAAATACTATCACTTTACCACTTTAGCGGTCGATAGTCGCCTTGTGTATAGCATAGACCCGCAGCTCTGGCAATGTCACACGATATATTTTCAATGTGTGCTTGGACTCAGAGCATGAACCAAATAGGTTGAGCAAGTGGCTAGCATATATCGTCACCGTTCAGGCAAAAGTCACCAACCCTGAAAATGGCAGTTTTGAGTTGAGTATGTCACCCGAAGCGTAAAATTATGTTCTTTAAGATGCAAAACTCACCACGTTACATTAGTTAGTAAAATTTTGCTTAAATCCGAATTATTTGTTTTTCACTAAATGACTTTCGATAAAATCTTAACAAGCAAAAGTCATTATAGGTGAATAGACATTATTGACTATATAAAAAAAAAATCCTTCGTTATAAATATACAAGCAAAAGTCACTATACTATGGATGGTGAGTTTTACTGATCCTTCTTTTGGCCAACATTGTTCAGATTATTAACAAGCAAAAATCACCAAACCATAATTGAGCTACCTTGCCTCCTTCAAAACCGTCCAGATGTTTTAATTAGCATCAAAAAGTAAAATTACCTTAAAGAAATTATTAAGAAGACATGAGAAAATAATTTAATGTAGATAAAACTTTAAAAACATTAAAATCTGATTTTTCCTGCATTTTCAAACTTTCAAATTGCGATATTTCAAAACTATGTTTTTAGGGTTGGTGACTTTTGCCTGAACGGTGACGATATTTATCATAAAACAAAAATAATTTTAAATGTAATTTTTTATGCGTGTCGGTCCGTAAGAAGATCTTTTTTTTCTATGAGAAATGGATGTTAGCCCTTTGCTCAATCTACTAGGTTCATACTCTAGGTCCAAACACACATTGAAAAACAACGCGGTAACCACTCGGCATATTGCAGACACAGTAGTAGTATAGTAATAATTTATAGTTTAATATAAAATTAGTTTATCGATATTATTTATTGAAAATTGACAATTGGCTGTGAATCAACATTATATCGAAAATATATTCCCAAAGATACGCATAATTTCTAGAAATCCAATAATGTATTTTAGCTGATGTGACTCATGTGTAATCAATGCATGTGTCACTCCAATGAAAAATACTATTAATTAAAAAAATAAATAGAATTTTTACACCGTAAGTAGTTATTTAGGATACAGAATTTCTCTTTCCGATATTGTATACAAATATTAGATCAATCAATACGCTTTCCATCTCGCTACCTCATTCATATTCAATACATTAATCACAGGTAAGAGTATCTTCTGTATTAAATACATGATTATAAAAATGATTCTTTTTCTTCTCCGGCCATGACCTTAGCTGGAACATATGGACACCACACGGTGCCTCCGAGAATCTCTGTCGCTCACCAGTCTTCTTGCGTCATTCCAGATCATTGTTGCTTCGTCGTATCTCTTATACTTTATCTTATGGTTGGCTTGAAGAACAAACAAACCAGATCCAACGTCACCTCTTCACTCTTAGATTAATTAGAGATTGTTTGGTTCGCTCTCTTACTACTATACTACCGCGCACACGCAGTATCCACCGCAAACATCTGTTCTTAAAGCTCAGTATACGGTTACTCTGAGCCTTCATAAGGTGCCTTGATTCGCTACCGTGAAGCAGCAGGGTCAAAATGCAAGCGTCGTTTCTCTTCATCATCCTCTTTGACTTCATACTACAAAAAAATATTGAGTCAATACCTCATTTAGTGCTGACTAGATAATGATTTTTTAATTACCACCTTTAAAATGCACGTCAATTACATCGATCGGCCGCCTGGACATTACGCGCCAGGTGCGTCTTCAGCGTCCAAAGTATTAATGATTTAATAGGTAGGTAAGAAAATAAATAAAATCTTAGTTCCACATACAGTGAGCAATGAATTACTCATAAACATATTAATCACTCTCAATAAAATTTGATTATTTATTATCGCTTTGTAATAATATTACATACTAATGTTGACAACTGAATAAACATCACTTTTTTTTGTATTTGGATGACTCAATCACAGTATTATTTGATTAGTGAATAATTATTTTCAAGTAATTGCTCAGTCTGCAATTATGTGCGCAATTAGTCAATCAATCGTATTACAATTATTATTGAGTCTTATTGTTTACATATTTTCTTCTAATTAGTACCTATTAGTGAAGTTTGAATAAATATAGTAATTTCAATATTATAATTTTACATGATAGCTGTTCGCAGCTTTGAAATGGGACATCTAATTTGAGTTGATAATACTATTAGTTCGTTCACTTATATGGCGACAGGGTGCAGGTGACAGCAGGGGTGAAGGGTGGAGGTACTCTGTGAAAATCCAACATAAATAGTGCACACTAAACTTTATCAGGCATACTTATTTGTTTTGATTGAACTAAGAATACAAATTGCAGATGGTATTGTTTAGTTATAAAATTCAATTAAACTCTGCCTAAAGCAAATTAACATGCATTTAGAATTAGACCAAACAAACAAGAACATAGACCGAGAGCTAGAGCATTCTGCTGTAAACGCCTGGTGAACAAAATCCACAAAATAAGCTTAAACTAAAAGAGCTAGAATATAGAACACTGCGAGGGAATGCTCTGGCTCTCACATTTGTTTGTTTGCGAGTGCGCGGCTTAGTCACGTTTTTGGTTTGTCAATTTTTATTCCCGTGCAACATGTAACAATACACAAAAGTGATGTAATATTTTTAGTAATTGTATAGGTATGTTCGGCAGCGAGCGAAGAACACTTTGATGAAACCGCTCCACCAGCAAGTCCGACCGAAGGTGAAAGAATGTTCAATGCGACTGTGCTCTCGCTCTAGCATGTGTTTAGAACAAATGAACGAGCATTCTTAGAGAAATCTAGCTAAATGCAGCGAATCTCTGTGGAATCCAAAAGAATGCTCGTTCGCTGGAGTGGGGAAGAACGAACATTCGCTCGCTTGGTCTAAATGCTGCTTTAGATGAAGGTCTATCCTATCTGTGTCACCACATACTTTCACAGAACCCAACTATTTCATCGATCCAGCCACTGGGTCTATTTTTCTGATATTTTTTTCCTCTTCAGTACCACTAGATGACTAGATTTGTGCAACGATTGTCTCTCCTTCGAGCTTACATCGCATACCATCGCTTTGTTCCCTTATCCAATTATTTTGATTTGTCTTAATGCATTATGCCCAGCATGCACCTCTTTTCCACCTTAAATGTAACATTAAGTATCTTATAATGAAATACATTATAATAAACAGTATTTGTGTGTTTAAATTTCAGGCGGCCATGCCATCAAAATTTTGGGTTGGGGAGTCGAAAATGATACTCCGTACTGGCTCATTGCCAACTCCTGGAACAATGATTGGGGCGATAACGGTTTCTTCAAGATTCTCCGCGGAGAAGACCACTGCAGCATCGAGAGTTCAATCGCTGCCGGCATACCGAAGGACGTCCAATATTAATAATACATTTAACTACTAAATTACTCATTACATTCCTATTATCTTAATCTCTAATTTTAAACCAACGCTCTCAATATGTTATAACTTCTGAATCATTTTGAATCTCTTTTAACCAATCGAAATTGTTTAAGTTATTGATTTTTAAAAATTGATACTTGATACAAAGTAATAGTTATATTGTAGTTATGGTTATATTCTGCAATATTTTTTTTTTTACTTACCTTCTAATATGCTATCCTGTTACCAAATGATATTAGTTTGTGGTTATTCATTTGTTTTTTTCATTGTACAACTCTGAATTTTGATAGAGGATTATGTACTACCTACCTAAAATATTTGTAACTCAATTCTATTCTGTTTTTAAAACTATTTTCATTTTTTAGTTATAAGAACCACTCAATTTCGATAGTAAAAAAAAACATTTAGGCAATAAAACAGCTGTGAATATAACTGTTAAGAGTTTTACAATAATAATATGTATTTATCTAATAGAAGAAGCATTAGGACAAATCCTTTTTTACAAATACGGTGAAAAGTCAATTATTATGGGTATCGTTATAAAAAAAACTAAATATGTATCTCAAAACACTGCAAATTTTTATACATTTCTCTGTTTGATTTTTCAGATCATATTACTATTATGTATACCATTTAGTGCAGACAATAATATCTAAAATATAACTGTCATAAAATAAACAGCAATAATGTATAAATAATATTCTTATTATAATTAATTACCTATCGTTTGCAATATTTTAAGGAATTGAAATCAATGAATGTTATCTATAAAATATTACAGAAAAACATAATATGGTTAGATTAACTTGTGCGGGGTAATGTCTTGATTGTTATGTGCCCAAAAAATAGAAATAATGTTTTTCGACAGTGATCATCCAAACAGATTTCATTGCAGATACATATAGCAATGTTTGATGTGATTTTATACTTATCATAAGCAATATATTTGTGCTGTTACTATAAAATAATGAGATTACCATTGATAATGTGTATTTTTATTTTATCAATCAATATATGAAAAAAATTGTAAATTTATACTTTGTAATTGTTTTGTACCGGTCGAACATCATGTATTTGTAGCTTTTTATAAATAAATTAATTCTGAAAAGTCGTTTTTTCATTATTAACAATCCAATTATTCCTACTTCATGACGTATTCATACCTTACCTCACCTTATTACTTCCACAGTGATCCCCCGCTTTGCCCTGTTCCTCTCTCTTCATACACAATCTACTGTGTGTGTATATGATTATCCATCAGCTTTTGTATCGTGTTGCAGCAGCTAGTCATTATAATCGGCGGAGAATCTGGTACACTTTCTTTTCACCAAGAATTGATAGTTAACACCATTAACGAACTCAATTCTATCGACATGCACAATTTGAAAACACTTCTGAGAAAATATATAACCAGTAGAAAAAACCTTTTTTGGAAAAAACTCGGTATTCGCGCCCACGCACATTGACCACAATGCTATAGGCATCTTATCTAATTGCGACAAATTTTAACTAATTGGTCTTACAATACTCTGAAGTTTTTTCTAAATTGAGTTACAAGTGATTTAGTTTTCAAATTATGTATGTTCAATAAAAAGAATGTTACATTCTTAAGTCTTGTGAACTATTCGTTGAATAATCAATTTTATCAGATAACATTTATGTACATAATCGAGTGCTGTCTGAACAATAGTGACATGTCCAAAAAACTATTTACGTAAGTATGTAGTTTTTCAAACATTCAGTATTTCACATACAATAAAAATTTACATAGGTACAATACATACAATAAACATTTTACATTCCGAGTATTTTTGAAAAAATGGAAAAAAGAATGAAAAATTATGTACTTACCTACCTATACATTTCAACATAATATATATCATTTTACAACATTTTTATTGGCTCGTATTCTTGTTTGTCCAGTCCATATCTTGCAATAGATATTTAACTGACTTCCTGACTAGGTAGACATTTGAAACTTTTAGAATATATCAGAACACGATGCCAATGCATTATTTTAATACTTTTAGCCATCTTTAAGCAGAATTGAATTCATTTTCAGTTAATTCTGTTTTGTATGGAAAGTTATTTCAGAAAAATCCGTAAAAAGTAACAGACTATTATTGGTTGCTAAGGGGGTGGTCCTAGCAACTAAATTATTAATATATACGTGTGTTACTATGGAAATCAAAATGACATTTCAGTATTCTATATTTGTTTGTTTTTTATTTACTTCATATTATCAAGTACAAGTTTGAGCATAATAATTCAACCGAAAATTTTATAACGTTGTATATAAAAAGTTCTTTTTATCTTGTAATTATTTGTTTTATCAATATAACCGAATGCTAGTGTCTCATGGATGTTTTGGAGTTGGTCATAGCAAAATATTGGACATTTATGTTATAGTAAAAGAATTGCATCAAAATCTCATTTTTGACCAATTGTGGACATGACACTATTGTACAGACAACACTCCAATTATAAGGTATCTATTTATTATTCAAAAGATATAAATTCTATAGAAGGTTTCCGTCTTCTTTATCCACCACCAGGCACCAGGCGGAACCTCTAAGTATCTCTGTTACTTGTCAGTCATCTTACATCTACTCAGGTCATTCCAGCATCTCGCAGCCCAACTATATACACACCGTTATTTGGTTGGCTAGAAGAAAAGAGAGGGTAGGTTGTGACCCTTTAGACATTCGTAGTCCATACCCCAACGTTATATCTTTACCTTTGAAATGAAAAGGGGCTGCATCTTCTACATTTGTTCGTTAATTTTTAGATGATACGCATACTCACAATCCACTGCAATAAACTGTAGTCAAGACTGAGCATAAGATTGCTCTGTGTTTTTGTATGGTACCATGACATGCTACCATAAAGCAGCAATGTCAGAATGCAAACGTTCAACAGGTGGCATTAGTAAGTACCATTATTGATATATTCCATTATAACGCATATCCTAGATAGCACCATCATTAAAACTGTCCAGTTCGTAATTTTTCCTTTGTTACATGTATTAATATTAAAATTAGTAGGTAATCGAAGAATTACTACTTTTATTTTTTTTTTTCGAATTTTTCGAAGCTAGATAGAGACATCTACATATTTTATTGTAAAGATATTTTTCTAGCTACATTTTAATAACTGCGTACAGATGCCGTTGCTTCATAAAATAATAATCTTATTTGCAGGTAATATAAATTTTAATTAATAATTATTTACCTATTAAATTTTATAAATTCATTTAATTGAAAAGCTATTTAGGCATTATACAACATATTGATTTAAAATAACGTTATTAGAATGTAAAAATATATTTCTTATAAGAAACATTTTAAAGAATTCCAATAAGATTCCAAATAAAATAGAATCTTTTATTCGCGAAATTTGTGTAGGTACATTTTCCAATTACAGCATAAAAAAATATTTTAGTAATGTCTACGCCAGGGACCTTCATCTATTTTGAATAATAATTGTGGTCTACACACACAGTCGAAGGCCCCAGTATGAGGCCTATGATAGAAATTAAACCGATCAGCTGAAAACATAAATGAGGCGCCGAGCGCCAAAGGAGCTCAAGCACCATTTAACAAAAGTGCTACAAAATGGCCGACAAGTTTTCAGTGAATTTATTTTTGTAATTTTAAACTTGAATGTTGAAATGGACAATTATTTTCTAAGCAAAGCAAATTTTAAAAAATCAAAGTTTTATTTGCAATAATATTTAATGAAAAATATCTATTGGATTTCAAAAAAAATGGTGTTTGAGCCTCTTTGGCATATAGAAAAATGAAAAAAGGTGGCACTTGATACTTTTTTTTGTTGCATAAGCTTCTGTGGCATTAACATTTTCAAACTCAAATAATGGCATTAATTTAAAAAAATCAATTATTTAAAAAAATGTTTTAATGTAAGGGTTTGGATAGCAATAAAAAAACATCTTGATATAAAAAAAAAAATTTATGCCAATTAAACACTGAAAAAATGGTCAAATTTGTTATGATTGTTACATGAGTTTGTTTGGCATAAAATTTGCCTTATAATATTAAATACGTTTTTGCCATTACGGCAATGATTTCAAAGCCTTTGGATTGTTTTTTTTGTAATAACCGTCTATATACCCAATATTATTAATAATACTAAATCAAATCGTTACTCCAAACTGACCAAAATAAGAAAATCATTATTCAAATTTAACACCATCATTTTTTACTCAAGGATTCGGGTGATTTTTTAAATACTTTTTTTAGTGTATATCAATCGTAATTGGATATAAAACAAGATGAAAATTGGAAATAGAAGTTATTTTCTTCATGGAAGTAAAAGTTTAGTGGACAAAATTACTAAAATGACGTTAATAACCATATTTCAAAAGTAATCTAAAATATTTTAAACAACAACGTATGTGAAAGTAAAACGGATAAAACTTGTTAAACTTACCGCGATTTTCCTCGTTTACAGGTTTAACACACATCGAAACTATTTTTCTAATCCTTCTTGACCTCATTTTTAGTTTTTTTCACTGTTGAGAACGTATATTCAATAAGACAAATCTGACAGCTGTATTGGTCTCGCGCTCTCCATAGTATAATGGCGGATAAGCTTCTGTGGCGTGCCGACATAACGACCAAAACAATTATGCCACAGAAAATAAATCTCTTTTGTAAAATATCTATAATTATTTGAGCGATAAGACTTTGTGGCATGATACATATCGATTTATAGAAAATACCTACATTCAAATGTCAAAAATCGTAAAGTTGGCGCTTGAGCTCCTTTGGCACTCGGCGCCTCAAATTTAAAATATTTTTCTTATTTTGTATATCATAATACTTATGTGTTAACATTTAGTAATTAAAGATGCTTTACGTGGCTGGGACACGCGTTCCAGATGCCGCCAAAGAGTGCGACACTTCCTACCCCTGTGGCACAGCCTCAAGGATTCCATCGCCGTGGCCGGCCCTCCCTCACCCTGCAGCGGTGCCACAAAAGCGACCTACGTTCTGCAGGTCTGACGGGAGGCGCAAGAGTTGGCGATGTAGGTAGCGAGGGAAGTGGCGCGAACTTGTGCTTGCCCTATGCCTAGGCTTACCATACGTCCCGGTTTGACCGGGATTGTCCCGGTTTCACACATTGGTCCCGGCCGGTTTGGAATTTTGTCCCGGCTGTTGTTCCGCGTATGAATGATATGTATGAGCAATAATAAATTGTCATGATTGGCCGTAGTAGCGTATATGTGATGAGATAGCGGAGAAGGGTGCGAAAAAAGTTCATTCCAGCGAGAAGTACGACTGGTACCTATCTACAATAAATAAATAAAATTATTTAAATTTTTACTGAAGCAGACCTTCTGCATTCTTCTTTTGTATGTACTTTTAATAGGTAATAAAACAATTTTCGGTGGTAAAAATTTGTTGCTTTGCTCTATAACCCGTTCCTGTCCCGGTTTCCCGGCTTAGAGTTTCATAATTGCTGTATGCCTTCCTATGCCCCAATGCTGGGTCGTGACAGGGTGAAAGAAGACGAATTGCATGTAATTCGTTTGCGTAAACAGATTAACGCTAATAATATGTTAGTTTGTTGTGACAGTTTTGGAGGCCCCCCCGTTATGAAATAAAATAAATAAATAATTCGAACATAATAAATGCTGAAGAAAGTCTTTTTCATATAATTTACCATACCTATCATGAAAAATGAATTCAAGACCGTTCACAATGTGATAATGTTTTATTTTATAAAACTCTAAGTATAAATTATTAAAAGATAAGAAGAGAAACATTTGAAAATACAAGAATCCAAGCAATGACAGCACCGTTCTGATAATAGCGTGACTCTGCGGATTAAGTTAATTAAACAGAGACTATTGAAATTAATATTATACTAGAACGTCCATTTAAATTCACCTCACGTAAGTGGAATTGTTATACATCGATCTCCGAAGCTTTATCGATATTTTTCTTTGACGGGACCTCCAGGCTGAGGATCGTGATACAGATGATTTGGACTTCTGAGAGTCTTCTCCACGGCTTTGCTCCATCCCGCTGGAAATTCAGCAGCTCGCAGGACCTTCTGACAACTATGATAATATCCTTGCTTTGGTCTGTTTATATGAATGAATCGGTTCCTCGCTCCTTCCAACCTTTGAAAAACATCACGAGTTTTTCCAAGTTGTCATCTTCTTTGCCGGGTATATTATGACAAAAAAACTTGAGAGTCCAGCGAAGGAAAACCGAAGAAAACCTGTATCAAACGAGTCCCAGGAGCTCCAGCACCACATTTCTAGCCCTGTCTTTTTTTGCCTTTACATTTCAAGTCTCAGAATGATTGTAGGTATTAATATGTAAATCTGGAAGACAATTTATTACTAGACGCATTTTAGTCTTGTTGGTAATACTTTTGCACTTCCAAAAACTGGTTACGTCCCTAGACAAAATGCCGCCCCTAGGCAGCGCCAAAATGTCGCCCCATTTTTATACAGTATATTTTATCATCCTTTCATGACTCTAATATCTAAGAAAATAATGTGTTGTATGGATATATTACTAACAAAATATATACGTACCACTAAATCTAATTTTAATGTCATCTCTACTACAATAGACAATATTGCGACTCCACGGTTTCAGATAAGTACATTAAAAAATACAACCGACAACTTTCAAAACTCGCGACTGACTCAAAAATATTCGGATAAATTAATTAAGTAAGAAGTATGTAATTACCTACCTATAATTCAAATATGATTCCCAAATCTGCACGTGTCATTGCTGGTCATCAAGGACGTTATGTCCAATAACAACGGAAGTAAACTAGACATCGCAAACCCGACAAAAAATGTAGTTCTGTAAAAGTTAATTGATACATTTTTCCAAACAGTGAGGTGATTTTTTTAATGGAAAGATATTTCCGTTGTTACTAAGTCTAGGTACCTGTTTCTTCTCGATTTGCCGCCCTTCGAGTAACTGCCGACCCCAAGCGACGGTCAATCTGCCTACCCCCACGGGACGTCACTAGTTACAGTTACAGACACATTTTTTTAATAATAATATCGATATAGATATCCAAATATAAAATACAATTAAGCGCCTCATCTATGACAATGGCGTATTTACGATTTGTTAATCATTGGTTTGCCTCAATAGTATCTCAATCTCAGTTAGAAATAACTGTTACAGCAAGTTATACTAGTGTTAATAAAAATTTGGGAAGATTTATGCTACATATTTACACCAACAATATTATTTTGACTGAACGTCAGCAGGCTGTCAAACCATATTCTTGTCAACTGATTTCTCGAGATTTTTTGTCACGGACTCCTGTATTTGTAATATATCTTTGATGGGCAAAGAGGCAAAGTGTTGACAATTGAATCAAGTTGAATCCTTATTTGGAAACGGTGAACCTTATGAAATGTTCCCACAAAGTACTACCAGATTGACGAGTTAACTTTTTATACTTGAATGCGCTTTTATGAAAAGATTTCTTAGGTACTCTCTAACAATTAATTATTATTATAAAATAATAAAATTAATATCAAAAGACCCGTGGCTCAGATATAAAAATGATTTTACATTAAAAATATATCCTTAAGAGGATGGATAATAAATCCACGATTGCTACTAAATCTAATCGAAATTAGTAAATTTGTAAAGTTGATTATATAGAATGTTGTAATTAATATTTTTTTAACATAACTACCCTTCCCAAGCATGCTTTATTATATTGCTATGTAACTGTCTTTTCTCCACGATGGCCGCGTGGCTTAAGCGTCGGCCTATAGCGCCGTGGGTCCCAGGTTCGAATCCTGGATCTGACAAAAAATAATATGTTGTTTTTCAATTTGTGTTTGAGTTAGGGTATGGACCTAATAGGTTGAGCAAGTGACTGACATCCGTTTCTCGTAAAAACAAAATCTATTAATACAAACTTATATTCTGTGAAGGCCATATGATCTTATTAGGATCGGACATGGTCGAAATGTACCTAGTTAGTAGTTCATTACGAATAAGTCAACCGGAATCAATGGGTTGGGCGAATGGTTAATAACCATTCATCGTAAAAACCTGTGTTAATGTAATCTCCATTCTGTGGAGATCGATAAGCTCCACTTACGAGCGATCCAACAGAGAACCTAGTTTACCTAATTTACAATTTCAACTGTATTAACTAATAAATAGTATGTATCTGAAAACATTAAAAAGATTTTTTTTAAGTCAAAGATAAACTTAAAATTTTAAAAAAATGTGAATTTGTTGCAGGGTCACATCTTATTATTGCATTATATTTTATAGACATATTTATTATTAGAATTTAGTTTATTAAGTTTTCAATTTTTCAACGTTTAGATTTTTGACTAATTCATCGTTTTAATATTTTTTATATTTATTTTAAAAAACATCGATTTTTATAAAAATATAAATGTGTATTACTTGAAATCCTTTTTATTTGTTGGTCAATTTATATGGTGAATGCACTCCCTAGAGATGTAGACATTTTTAGCGATACATTATGTATTCTGTTTTTAAATTCTATTTTATTGTTTAATTTGTATTTTTTTAAATTATTGTTTTTTTTTATTTTTTTTTCTTTCTATAAAATTGTTTTTTGCTTTGTTAATTTTATTTAGTTGATTTACTTGTACTTTTTATTCTAAATATCATGTTGTGAACGTCTTGAATTAATAATTTGTTATGTGCTCAACGTGTCTTTTTTTAAATTAATAAATAAATATTATATTTTTGTTTGCCTGTTAATAGTTACGCCACCTCTAATCGCTTGTGAAATACCTGTCCCGGCACAAAAATGCCTCCAAATGAGTTCACGAGAGAATCACCGTCGCGCGTACTGGCAGCGAGAGAGAGGACCTGCCCCGCCTGCGAGGAATCCTCCGCAAAAAGTGGCTCCCGAGGACTCCGCCACTCGGCATGGCTCGCTACGCGGCTCGCATAAGCTTCCTCTGCAGACTTTTCCAGGTGTTTTTTACGCGGGTTCTCATGACACGACACTCGTGACCGGAGCGCCGAGCGAGTGAGCCGCTTTTTTTGGCGGCCAGTCGGCGGCGGCTCGCCCCTTGCCTCCCCCTGCGGGCGATGCAACGGAGGGCAGAAGCGGTCTGAGAATGGGCCCCGGTAATAACATTTTTTTTAAATTGGGTGGATTCCTCGTACGGCAAAAGTAAAGTCTAAAAACAACAAGTGTAATTGATAAAAATGACGAAATAAAGATGGCAGTTATTTTATTTGTAAGAATTATTGAGTGAAAATTCATAATTATACATATCTTACATGTCCATCTGCGCCACACCCGTGGGTCAAGTCGACCTTAGTGTAGTTTTTGATTAATTTTCCTGAGAGCTTTTTTAATTTTTTCACGTTTTTTCGTCTGGATTTTATGAACGAGTATGAACTAATGATTGAGCTACTGAATGAACTAAAATAATTTGATCCATCATTTTGCTTGACTTAAATATATCTAAACAACCCACCAGGGTGTCCGTTTGCCCACTATTACCCTATATCTAACTATTTTAAGAAAAATAAAGAAAAAGTATTTTGTTTTTAATGACTAGAAAAAATCTGTTTTCAATAAAGAAAGATTTACATAATATTAGTATTTGTTTTATAAACATTTCATTCTGAAAATCAATCGAATATACCTACTATATATTATAATATTCTAAACATATTCGCATATTATAATACTACCCTAACTCACAATTATTTAGTTTCTTTCGAAACATTCTACGCTACTAACTGCGGATTAAGAATTGTTATATTTTAAAAACATTATGCTATGTAAATACACAAGAATTTGAAATAAGTATTATATTCTAAAGGTCAATTGCATTGATCAAGTGAAATCAGAAATGATAAGACAAGCCGAAATATAAGTAGGTAAGTACAAATAGGATACTGTTCGTTATTCTCATATGACTAACAATCGACACATAAATTGAGTTGACGAGTTCTGTTTTTACAAGGCAATCCAGTGAATAAAACATGATCAATGAAAGGATAAAAAATTCCCTCTGCCTATGTATTCGATTTGCCTTTGTACAGAGAGTGCAATCGGTTGCAGAAACTCTTGGTAGGAATCTAGGAAGTTTGGACGAAGGAAATGTCATCAGCATGGACTGACCATAACAAACATTTTACAGATGTTTCACCAAAATGAACATTGTGTGTCGCTGATTGCCGAGAGAGGTAAAAGGAAGGTTACATAATCGATGTCTGAATCATTCGGTTTAGATTAGCAATAACGAATCTCCAAATAAAAATGATATGGCCACATTTATAGGCCACAACTATTTGCTAAAGTTTTTTTTCTAAAATCTCTTTCTTTCTAGTCTAGTTAGTTATGATAGCATTATTTCTCTATTATACAGTGTAAATACCAAGTTAGTTGTGGGTGGCTAGCTAATTAAACTCTTCATGTTTTGTAGTTAAATAAATCAATTAGAATATACCTAACTACTATTACCCTCGGTTAACAGTATTCAATTTATATATAATATCGCTGCCTCAGTACGTGGGTACACTATTTGACAAAAACCTGTTGGGAGAAAATAGCTGTAAAAGTTTTTAAATACCAATAAGAGGGTAATTATATATTTTTATAAAGTATTTTTGTATATTATTATTATGTAAATATCCTAAAAAATTAACATTTTATCCTAAATTATAAAAAACCACCTTAATTCCCTCCCATATTGAAATTAAATCAATTTATGTAATAAAGTGTAGTACACTGAACTCCCCATTTACACGGTAAATACGTTCCACGCGATACCGTGTAAAAAAACGTGTGAAAAACGTATACACTAAAATACTTTAAAAAATCAAAGATAACAAAAATTATTTACTATGTTTTAACACATTCTGGCCAAATTGGTCTCCAACATGCATTCAGAGTTGATGGCTTTGCACCGTGCTATTTCGAAATTGTGTAAAAAGGGAGTTCAGTGTATTGCACTAAAATAATTATTTTATTTTTTTCGACCATGTCCGATAAGATCATACGGGCCTCCACAGCGTGGAAGTTTGTATTAACAGATTTTGTTTTTTTACGAGAAATGGATGTCAACCACTTGCTCAACCTATTAGGTCCATGCTCTGACTCATACACAAATTGAAAAACAATATGTGTAATATTATAATCAAAATCCAATAAATTTAACATTATCGAATTGTGAAAATAATTAGTGTTGACCAATGGCATAATAAATCTGATTGCTAATGAGACAAAAATGATGATACAAATATGAACGATGTATAATAAAATAAATCGTGGGTGATTAATATGGATTTTTCGATTTGTCTTTCGTATTGAATGATTTTCAATACTTTAAATTGTCCTTAATCTGGATTCGGCCCTTAGCAATGCACACTTATTATTTATAAAATTCTTTCTGTTGCATCCCGCCGGCACTTTTTTCACCTCGCGAGTTTGCGTGCCTTATATCTGACGAGCGGAAGAAAAAAATTAACCATCAGCAAAATCGAATAAATATTTTCGACCAACCTTAAAGTCCATGAATATGAAGACAATCGCAATTTTTAGTGTTTTTGTGTGGACTCATTTTTGCCACCATCGTTCAACGACGCTTATAAATGAACAGGTAAACAGAATTCATATTGAATTTTAATTGTTGGCATATTGTGTGTCCCTGATAACTAGGTATCTTAGAAAAATAGGGAGCATCAGTGGTTTATTCTCCCAAGGTGCAGAACCAACCTGCCATTGGCAATGCCAATTGGGAGGGCGATAACTATGTTCAACCAAATTACTTCGGGTGTTGATATATTCCACTTGCGTAAGGGTGAGTTAGGTGGACGCTATTTTATAAATTCTTAAAATAGGGTCTCCTTAGCAAACTCGGTGTACTTCTTTGAACTACCTACTATAATAGATGCATAATTGTATTTTCACAGCTTTTGTATGTTTATATTATGTTCTCTTTTTATATTTTTATTTTTGTCTCTTTTATTACTTTTCTTTCTTCTTTATAATAATGTTTCATGTCATGTTGTGAACGTCTTAAACTTATAATTTGTAAAGTCCACAATATGTAAAATAAATAATTTGAATAAAATAAATTGAATTGTTAAACTTACACAATTATTGTGACTTCTAGACTTTAATCTTGAATTCGTTTATATGAATCAAAATATGTTAATTACATTTTACTTTATGATTTTAGAATTTTAAATAGCATGTGCATATAACCGAGAGTCTCGTGGATGGATGGCTCAAATGAATTAATTGTCAGCTAACTCTAGATTCGTGACTGACTCTAGATTCGTGACTGACTCCCCTCAGTTTTCTTGCACCGGACTCTCAAATTTAATGCGGGGATGACAACATTGAAAACAGATCGACGGCGGTGGCGAAGGGTAGAGGTAGGCTGTTAAGATCCGTCATAAATAGTGCATATTAAACTTTTTCAGTCATACATATTTGTTTTCGTTGAACTGTGTGTGGTTGGTGTTGGTTATTTCAATTCAATTCAATTAAACCCTGCGAAACCAAACCATAATAAATAATAGTCAAAAAAATACTCGTCCATTTATAAAATATCTAAAGTTATGCAATTAAATCATACATAACTTTGGATATTTTATAGATAGAATAATATGTTTTATATATTATTATAGTTTGGTTTAAGCAGAGCTTAATTGATTTAAAAAAAATGAAACAACAATATGTGTAATATGTACTTATTCTTAATTAAACGAAAATGAATAAGTATGAATGAAAAAGTGTGTATCGCCCAAAATATACCAAAACTATTATGGTTTCGTTTGGGCAGGGTTTAATTGATTTTCAAAAACTAACCAACACTATCAGAATCTGTAAATTGTAGTCTTAGTTCAATAAAAACAAATACGTATAACTAACAACAAGTGCACTATTTATGGCGGATCTTAAAAGCATACCTCCACCATTCGCTACTGGTCGACGGTCAGAGGGTAAGAACGAGCTCCCTCCGGATAGATGGACAAAATCAATAATGCCAAAGTTGCTGATGATTTCACGCCGAAAAGGGTGGTACAAAGCCGTGTAGAAGACTTCCTGACGGCCAAATCATTTGGGTCATGATTATCGATCATAAAATCCTTACAAAGAATAAATAAGTACTTAGTGGCGGTTTAAGACATCACAAGAAGCATCAGGTGTAAACTGACTTTGATATCACAATATGGTAAAAAAAAATGCTAATTCAGTGCAATAAAAAACCAGGTTATATGTCCGGATCCGAATCCCCCCCCCTCTCCTCCTTGATCATCCCGTTTTTCTTCTAGTCCACTACTGTAAGGCACTTTGTGGGTTTTAACAAATCTGTTGAGCAACGTCATCAAATACCATCCTCACAGACGAGGCCAAAGTTTTTTCACAAATCACTTACAACCTCTCGGAATCACTGACTGTTAATGTCCACGTCTCCGAACCATAGTACCACAATACTACGTATAAATACAATATGACGTACACATAGAAGGAATTATATGGGTTTTGATCCATTTCGAAAGAAATATCCATAATATAATAATCCGCTGAGACGACCAGCTGCCAAATGAGTGAAAATTCCACTGCCAACAGGTACCACCCACTGACTTTCGCTTTTACCCCACGTCCTACTTACCGCGCCTCATCGTTTCCATTGCGGATCCGTAAACTTTCCCGCTTACGTTCTCCATACCCAGATACTCTCCGCGTCGATTCTAGCGATAACACCATACCTGCAGCTACAACACTGGTGGTATGCTCACCTACTTGTCGTTGCGATATGTCGCACCAACGAGTGGTTATCGTGTAAGTGAGGGTTCTAATTATGAAGACTATTAGATGTATAAGTATATGCAGAGTTCGCTAAAAACCTCAAATGGAAATGGGCTGGACACATAAATCGAAGAAGGAACCAATTGTTGGACAAATTTAGTAATTCAGTGGTATCCAAGAGGTACAAAACGCCTCGATGAAATGATAAAGTTCTGCGGAAGTATGTGGCAACGCAACGCACAGGACCGAGAGAAGTGGAATCAGCGTGTAGAGGCCTTCATCCAGCAGTGGATAGATTCACGCTGATGATGATGATGGTAATATATATATATATATGTGTATATTTTAAATAATGATCGCTAGGAAATGCGTAGAAGGCAGCCTACACTAATAATCTATTAACGTAATTATTATATTAAAGTAGATATCAGCATCTGTACTTTTCTCCCTACATTAAAAATTTACACAACTT
This sequence comes from Rhyacophila brunnea, assembly GCF_057557595.1. Lineage (NCBI taxonomy): Eukaryota > Metazoa > Arthropoda > Insecta > Trichoptera > Rhyacophilidae > Rhyacophila > Rhyacophila brunnea. The sequence goes on from NW_028233276.1 coordinate 46,093,114, forward strand.
TATAGTTTATATCAACAAGGTGTTTATATTTTAAATCGGTATATAAAGCTATTAAATTAAAAGTGTTTTTTTCAGGAAAATGCATGTGGCTGTTTCAAGCGTCCGTCGCTAGATGGTGGGCTCGGCAAAGCGCGTCGCGGATAAAAGGGTTGGATGCGATATTCCAAATTCGAAAAAGGGTTCGCGTATAAAATCCGTGAAGAAAGAGGAGGGTTGAATATATCCGGGGGGCGGGGGATAATTGGAAAGGCAGCCGATGCAGTTTAGTCGCAAGTCGTACGCTCGCTCGATCGGGTTCGCTCGTGCTACGTGACGTCACACGTGACAACTTTTGAACGGCTACTCGCTTTTCACGATTTTCGGAGCAACGCTTTTCCCGCGTTTTTGTCACGGGCGAAAGACATTGCGGCACCCCAATTGTGTTGTGACGCTTAAAAGTTAACAATACATCAATTCAACTGTCATTAATATTCGGAAATTTTGACTGTATACATTAATTAATAATCAATTAAAGTGATAAAAAAACATTTTACTTAATTACACCAAAAAATCTAATCATTAAAATAAATAAGCAAATTTATCTCATTTTAAATAATATTAATGACAAATATAATGTAGTAGTTACCAAAATAAACACATATTTTTCAATAATATATTAAAATAGTTTTAACTATAAAGGATAAGTAACAGTTATATTGTAAAGGTAAGTTAATTGATTTAATATAAACTTAATATTAATTATTCAAGTTTTTTTAGATATTTTATGTCTAAATGCAGTACGAAATAATTTCCATCTGTACATGAGACCGAAGTCAATATGTTTTGTTTTGATTTTTTCCTATATGTGTTTGACTAACAACAGGGCCCACCATAATACGGCCGTGACACGTAACTATAAATTTTGATCATAGTGCTAGTTATTGCTCATGTTTCGAGTGTAATATGTTTGTCGAAAATGTATTATATTAAAATAAATGTTAATACAATAATTGTTTTAAATGAAATAGACAATCGAAAATTTTCATATACTTAATCCAAACAGGTTACCGCATTGCATTCTAAAATAATCAATAACCAGCACTACTATCATAACAATAAATTCAGTGCCCCGGCCTGTATTTTGTCTGCCTTGAAAATTTAATTGTTTAACTACTCTTACCTCAATATTTTTTTACTGATATATATTAACGGCAATATACATACCTATAAACATTATCATATATTATGATTTTTTTTTAATTTCATACATTATCATGACACATGCCAATGAAGTTTTAAAAAATTATCGGAAAAATATAATATTTGTGTAAGTGTATCAATCAAGTAAATAATGGTGTAGTAAGAATACCTACTTGATATCAGTTAACAATGTTCATTTAATCGAATGAAACCAGTCCTGATCATGATTAAATATGGTCGATTAATTAGGTACTTAACTATTGATCTTTTGTTGTAGGTACCTATATTTAGTATTTTTTTTATTCTCATTACTTATTGAAATTGAATCCAAACCAGTAAGTACTATAAACTATGCTAAATTATCACATTAATATCATCCAATGATATCACTTACGATTATCTACACATATTAAAATTTCAAGTTTACTGTCAGATATAATAACATACATAAAACTTACAGAATATTATTATGTTAGAAGTGTTCTTCATTTTCACATAGTATTAATTTAATAGTTAAATTAAATAAAATGGTGTGATTCTTTTATTTGGCAACGTAAAAGGTTGATTATTACATCTCCCTACATTAATTGTTGTGTCATAATTATTGGTAATCTCAATAATTACTATTGAGATAATACACCCGAGGGGAGGAGCATCTTTCACTGTTTTATCTACACTCTCTGCTGTCTCTACCCATTTTAATCAGTTAATAATATAAAATAAGAGTTTTCCACGTCTACCGAAGTAAAAATGTAGTAGACGTGGAAAAAGTACGACCTTAAAATATTATTTTTTAATACTGTGTAGCCATAGAGCTGTTATTAGCTACCCCATAGCATTATATAATAATATGTAAATAATTTATGTTCGATGATTTATACATACTTATTATACCTAGTCCAGATCAAAACCAAGAAAACAAATATTTGTTTAAATACATTTTAAATATGTCTACACAAATGTTTATATTTCACAACGACGCATGTTTATTACTTCAGCTGAAAAAGTTTTACAAACCACTACCTATATAATTTATATGCAGGTATATTATTTATCTTGGCCTAGACTAGGCACAAAACTATATTGACTTCTTAGCAATGTAGAAACATTTTTAAAAGGCAATTTTATTTGAAAAATGATTTTTTTTTCAGAAAAATTGTCTTTACTAATAGGTTCAGAATTTGTCTAATATTATGAATCCATTAGTGCGTAACTCATTTTTTTAAATAGGCTAATTTAGTAGAGCTTTGTACGACACATGGATCAGAAGTCGTGTCGCAAGTGCAATTTGTCAAATAAACTTAATGGTTAGTAGATGATGAAAGGCAAGATTTTTTCCCATGATAAATCTATTGAAAACCTGCGCCTATTTTCATAGCTATATTTTTTTACAATACGTACGAAAACGTCATATACCTATGTATAATAATATTATATCCCATACTACAGGGTGGGAGTTATATTCAGGGAACTTAAATACCTAATGGATAAGGAGAAGCAGGCGACCGATCTCGAGTAAGGAAGAATACTGGATAAATTTAAACACGTGTCAAGAATACTTCATATGCCGAATACTGACAACTGCTCTCGGTTTATGCATTAACGCTCATTAATATTGATGTATTACACACACTATTCATTTATTTATTTTTTTAGAAAAGAGTATTATGGCATTACAGCGATTGGCCAATATGCCATAATACATAATAAAATACAAATTATAAAAATGACCTAATTACAAATAACAACCAATATAACAAGAAAGTATGTTCTTATGTAGATATTAAAGAAAAATGATTAATACAATTATAAATTTAACCTATTTAATACGTCCACAAACATGATATAGTTAATAAAAAATAAATCAACCTTTATGGTGCCATCAAATAAGTTAATCGCACGATACACAGCATCATGAAACATCACATCTGTCCTGCGACAGGGTATCATGAAGACCGTAGAGTTACGAGTGATATTGGTGGGAACATGAAAATTAATATTTGCCATATACCTACTGAGTGTAAATGAACCCACGAAGAAGTAAAAGGAAATGCTTTAAAAGAGCAATCACTCTTCGGGTAGACACGTCTATAATCCACAGCTCATTTTCAAAATCCTGCGTCAAATATTACTGTATTGGTATATAACCTATCGAAATTATCTGTTCTGTGGTTATATTAATAGACGTTAACAATTGTTAGCTACTCGTCCAACCTATTGGACACTTGATCTACATAAAAAATACGTAAAAAAGAAGAAAAGTAGAAAATTAAATCCCATTAACGCTTCTTCATATCGTCACCTTACGATTAAGACCTCGTTAGTCCGATATTATGGAAATTTGTTTGACGAAATGTAAACAAAAAAACATATAAAATCATATCAAAACCTCGGTTCTCTAGACTCGTATGCCGTCCATCCATCGACAAATTTGAAAAACTCGTAGGTCTCGTGGTTTCAAACATGGAATTAAAACATCGTATTTCACAACCAGTGTTAGCAGATTCATCGATTAGAGCGGTATTTAAAATGTTGTTTTTATTACGTGTTTTCATTCCCCTCGACATTCTTCTTAAACAGACTTACGAGATTTTAATAATAAGGTCACGATAGACTTCAGTCAATTACCAAAATACTTGTATCGTTTTTTATGAATCAATTGAGTCATCTACCAACATTTCATACATTAATAGATATTTCCAATTACATTTCAGAACAATTCGAGGTCTTGCCAAGCATTCCAAAATACATTAAGGTTAATGTCGTGCCGAGTGCTGCCTAATAGATAGCAGTGAATCATTATACCAGAAGTCTGAAATAAAAGAACGCGTGTTTGTGGTGGATGGTGCGCTTCGAGGCGGGCATGGAGGGCAGCCCGCGCCCTAACCCCGCAGACGCCCGAAGATCGCCGCCGCGCCCTATCCGCACTCCGCCGGTCATCCCAGCAGCGTCGCCAGTCCTTCAGATCAGCAGGGAGGCGCAGAATGGAGCCTCCAAGATCTTGGGGAGAAACGCCAACGGGACTAGTAAGAGAATATTATGTTACATTAGTAGAATATTGTTTAGAAATAGCAATCTAAGTTATTAATGACCTGCGGGTCTATTCTATACACAAGGCGGCTATCGACCGCTAAAGTGATAGTATTTATTACATATTTTTATTGAGGTATTATAATTATTGTTACAATAAGTTAGCCGTTTAAACAGTCAAAACTGTCTATCTTGCTCTAAATTTGACTACAGCCAAGAGAGGTGCTGTTAAAATATAGCACTTAATGCAACAATTACAACCAACTTATTGTGATTGTTACACTCAGTGCTAATACTTTGATACAAAACTACCCTAAGTTTGATAATAGTTATCACTTTAGCGATCGATAAGTACAGAATAGACCCACTGCAACCATTGGTATAATAACTGTATGAATGAACTACTTAGGTGAAAAAGAAAAATTATATCATAAGCTTTACTAATCTGTCAGGCGCGTATACATAAAATGGAGAGGTCCATTTTGAAAAATATCCATAATATTTTTTTATTGATTTATAAGGCGGTGGAAGGGGGCGTGGTTAAAAAAATCTATCAGGTGGCACTGACTTTCAAATTTACTCCGCCTACTAATTATATTATATTCTCGTTTCTTTAACAGCGCAATACTGTACATTTCCAGATACATTCTTTATACTCAGACACTCCTCACTTTGAGTCTAGTGATAAACACCTGATCTGCAGTTATTGCCAAGGGTTTTCACCTACGAGTTATTGTGAGCTGTCCATGTTGTGTCCATAAAACCATATTGTACATTGCGTATTATGAACGTTTATATAATATCAGAGTGCCAGTTTATATAATACCATGTAAGCCATTCTATGCTCTGGACTATTTTTTATATACTAAAGGTGCTGTGAAACCAGCGCTCGAAATAGAAATTTTTACGAACCGGAGCGCTCCATAATTTTCTGAAAATATTAACATAGTTATCTAATTATATGTGTGTTTTATGAAAATAAGTGTGTTAGATTTTTAGTTATATTATAGTCATTCTAGCTAAAACGGTAAAATTATTTTTTCCACGAGACGGAGCGATTTTACGACCCGGAACGGCATTCCGGTGCGATCCCTTTTGATCCCTGTGTGAAACATAAAGTTTGAAAACCTCAGTTTAAATCTAAAATTTAGAGAAATCCTAGAGCCGTTGATTAAACTAAGCCTGAATTCAAAATTATAAAAGGTTATCGTCTAAATTAATGGGTTTTAAAACGTTTTTCTTGGCTCGTATTCTTATTTGTCCGGTGGTTCTTTGTCCGGTACAAATCTTGCAATCGATTTTTAACTAACTTCCCGACTAGCTAGACATTTGAAACTTGTAGAATATATCAGAAAACGATGCCAATGCATTTTTTAAATACTTTTAGACATCTTTAAGTAGAATTGAATTCATTTTCAGTTAATTCTGTTTTGTATGAAAAGTTATTTCGACACCATTATCGGTTACTAGGGGTTTGGGATCCTAGCAACTAAATTATTAATATATAAGTACGTGCGTTACTATGGAAATCAATATGACATGTCAAGTACAATTTTTTTGATCGTTTAAGCTAGTCAAGTCAAGTTTATATGGTTCAAGAGAATTTAAAAACGTTGTATACGAAAAGTTCTTTTTATCTTGTAATTATTTATATAATAACCCGAACGCATAATTTATTGATATATAATTTCAGTATAATTATTATTAATTTCACTGATTGCTTAATAAGTTGGTAAAGCACATTGCCTGGAATGCAAGAGATGTGGGTTAAAAACCCACTCTGTACAAATATGTTATATATATATATATATATATATATATTCTAGAGATTTTCCAAAGTATGTATGTTCAATCGAAAATAATTTACGCGGCTGGATATAATATCCAGTTTACAATATAATATTACGATATATGATTAGTAGAGTCAGTTCATATCAAAATTTATTCATGTAATTAACCTCGTTATAGAATAACAACGATGCAACTCCAGTCATTGCATCGCGATCTCAAGAAAATAATTATAAAAAAGTGCAAACATCACGTGATAGCGAATCTAACGTGGAACACAAAACATTCTTTAATTGGAGTTTAAGGTGAACAAAATACTCTTTATTCATTAATATCTGGATTGTGTACGTTTTTAAAAGCATTTAGATTTCCGGAATAAGGGAACGCATTTCATTATACAGATGGGATGAAATGAAGGAATTACCCATATCTCAAATCTAACTTTACTCTAACATAATATTATATCGTTAATACTTACTCACACCTGATAATGTGTACCGACTGTTCAGACGAAACATGTGTCGTGTAAATTAAAAATTATTCATATGTGGTAAATGTAGAGTGAATTTAATATATTATAAAAGAGATCCAGAATAAGTGTTAACAAATAGTTAATTTTGCATTTAATACTCCAATACTTTGCAGTGTATAAAAATGCACTTTTTGTACACATATTAACACAATCTTACATAATATTGTCATATTATGACACATTATATTTTATATTAAAGCTAGGTACATAAGTTTAGTACAGTTATTATAAAATTAAATAATTATTAACCAAATACGTCGAAGAAAACCTTTTTTTTATAGAAACGTTTCCTAAATACATGAAAGTTAATTCGCATTGCAGATTCATTTGTAGCAAACTTCCCACTATTATCGCCAGCTTCTTTCAAAAATATCAGTCATTTCAACACAATATCAGATTCAGCTAATTCCATAAATAATTAATATGCAGACATTGCCCAGATAAACCCTGAAATTTGAATTGGTAATGAATTATGGTACACAAACGATTTACCATTTCTCTTAGGAAATATTATGCTCACGTCGAATCGGAACTAAAGCATTCACTTTTTAATACAAACTTAGCTAATGAACAGACCTCAATAATTTGGCTGCCTATCCACCTAATTGTTATAATAATACATGAAAATGCAGCCAAATCATCGAATCAATTATTCAAAATATTTAGATAAACAACCACAAACATCTCACATAATAAATGTATATAATACATTATATACGGCCAACGTAAATAATATTAATTTTCCTCTGAGTTTCCTCTGTATGGTCACAAAAAATCTTCATGATACTCGGGTTTGTTAATTTCAAACTATGTAGTCTTTGGTATTACTGATGTGTGTGCTGACATAACATTTGCCACGCCTATTACCTATAGCTTATCGTCGCTTCAACTATATATTACAACAACATTCCCCATACTCAGACACTCCGCACTTTGAATGTATCTATAAATACTTGGTCTGCAAGTATAACTAAGAGTGATCATCTACTAAGTATTGCGAGCACACATAAGCACACATAAAAGGTTATCGAAATAATTTTTATAATCGTCGGTGTCCGTGTATGTCGTCCACGCTGTCTTGTCTCTTAGGTATGCTACATCGGAATAATATTAAAACAATTGTTAAATAGAACCATGGGTATTTCAGTGGCCACAAACCTTGTTTGTCGTATAATGCCGAGTGGAATGGAACTAACCACCCGTTCAGAAGGTTGTTCGACAGCCAAATCATCCGTGTTACGATACTCAGTCATGAGATCCTGACGAAGTATAAGAAGAAGTAATTTTCTATTTACTGTCCGGACCCAGGAAACCCCCCCCCCCCCTCCCCCTTTTGTGTGTGCGCCTGTGTAGACATGATTTAAAAACGATGGCGCGGTGGATAAGAAAATAGTGATGAAAAAGAATACATAATTCTTTTTTTAAATCAGTTCAACCTCATGTCATCATGTTGATATTTTATGATTATCATTTGATGAAATAAGTAAATCCATTGTTTACCCCATTTAAATGCAGACGGCGTAATAAATGTTAATGAATTCTTTAAACAAGAAACCAGGCAAAAAGGTAGAACGCTTTTCCACGATATTCTTGTTTCATTTTGTTTACCACGGATTGAGTTAACATTTTAACTAATCTACTGATATTTCTGCAGTGTTTCGATTTTTGTTGGATATAGCCTTAGCCCCCTCGCACATAGAAACTCGCCTCGACTGAAACACGTCGAATTTGTCGATGTGATTTTGTTGTCTTTCACAAAACATATGTAACCTAATGTGCAACCGCACATAGCATCGGCGCTACATTTTTGGTAGAAAAAAGACATCTGCCTAACAAATTTCACTCGACATTCCACTTCCATTCAATGTTTTTAACAAACTTTATTACATCGCATACGTTTTTTGTTGTGTTTTTTTTATGTAACAATAGTGTAATAAGTAATGAAACAGTAGTATAATAATACTAGTATTAAAACAATCACACAAATATGTATGCCCTGAGAAAATCTTATAACCTCAGCGGGAATCTAATACGGAGCCCCCGTATGAGAAGCTAGTGCCTTACGCATTGAATTACAGGGGGGTTGCTTCAAGTTTCTACTAGCAGTAGCCAGACATGATCAAAAGCATGGGCCCCACATCCTAAAGCAGGCCCCCAGGCCACGATGTTTGGCTGGGCTCCAACCTATCGGTAAGGTTAAGGGTATGTTCTATATTGGTGTTCTCCAAATGGTATTCCGTGGAACCCAGCGTTCCGCGAGGTAAACTTAAGGGTATTCCGTGTATTTCAGTGATATTTTGTATTTCAAAATAAATTCACTTGAATTATTGAGCTGTTAGCACTCGGTATCGTATTATGAAGCAATGATCGCGACCCCTTTTTATGATAGCCAAGTAACATGCGATCCTTCTCCATATTGAATAAATAGTTGAAATAAAATATTGCTTGTTAAATAGCGCCGCAGGCGACTTTTTCACTATTAGAGCAAAATTGTGGTGTATGTTTATCTCACTAAACTGGTCAACCCGCCATATCGGGTCCCCAGGCTAGAGCCCTATCAGCCTCTCCTTGTGGGGGCTATGATCAAGCGTATCAATTATCTTTAACCGAGTAGGTAAGCATAATATGTTTAACCAAATAAAACATTGCTAGATTTATCTACTTTTCATACCTACTTATCTCAATATTTGAAGGCGTCCCCGGAAAAGGGGTCTATATGCAAAAACAAAATTTGTTCAGGAGTGGAAAAAAATGTTTTATTCGATCATGCGGACTTTTGGAGTCTATCTGTGATAATAATTATGTTCATGAAAACACTCTTTATCATATTATATCATTAAAAAAAAAAAAAAAAATTGTATAATAAAATAATCATATAGACCCCTTTTCTACGGTAAGCATTTTAGTGTTGCTAATATCTCAAAGAGACGAAAGAAAAAGAGTCACGGATACCGAAGAAGATCCTCGAAGGAAACCCAGGGGGGATAAGGCCAGTGGGAAAGTCATTACAAAAGATGCCAACCAGCTGCTAAAAATCAGGAACTGGAAAAGACATGCGGAGGACCGTTCCGGCTGGATGACGGCGGTAGAGGAGGCCAGGTCTCGACTTGAGCTGTAGCGCCATCGAAAAAGAAGAATATCTCAAAAAGTGTGACAGTTAAAATAATAAAACTTTCCAATATCGTAAGCAATGTTTTAGACATGATGTATGATATAGACCCCTTTTCCGGGGACGCCTTCATTTTACGAAAACGTTTATAATAATATTAGTTTATTATTTAGAAGCCTTGTCCAATAAATCATTAATTATCCCCGCCGAAATATTATTATTAATGCTTTTATAAAGTTTTTCGTATCGTTGGCCGTCCATAAAAGTGTTTTGCGGAAATATATTTTTCTCGTTACTTTAACGGCGCGAATTTCACATAACGGGTAGTTCCCGCACGGAAAGAGGATATCTATCCCGCGCCCGTAAGAAGCGGCAATAACAATAAACAATATTTATGTTGGGCTAGGAGGCGAGTCCCGCCATTTTGCGAGTCCGAACGAGCACTTTCTGGAATACGGTTTTGGCAGATGAAGCGCATGAGACGGGCCTGAAAAATTATATTTTCGAAAATCTACAACGATAGAGTTGGGTAAATTGAAAATATTGTTGAATCAACTTAAATATCCTGTTTCATACACATCATTTAATTAGGAAATAATTTTAATTAATATCGATTAACAATCTAGATCAGTGGTTCTCACGTGAAATTTATCTGTGGCCGCACAATTGACATTGACAGTTCTACGGAAACATCCGCACCAAATTTCACCTTTGTTATGATTTAAAAAAATAAAGCTAAATTTTATTTAAGTACTAAAAAAAATGGATCAATTTATTTATAGACAAATCCATTTAACAAAAGCCATTTGAATATTTTAGTACCTACATCAACATCAGGGGCGCGACAACTCGGTGTGGGTCCTGGCTTCCTCCAACAGCTCCCTCCACCTGTCCCTATCCAGTGTGGCCGCTTTCCAATTTGGTACACCCAGAATACGGCAGTCACTGGCAGCTCCATCTAACCAGCGAATCTGTAGCCTCACTATTCTTCTACGTCATATTGGATTGCTGGACATCACTCTCTTTGCCGGTTTATTGTCATTCATACGGTGCACATGCCCTAGCCATCGCAGTCTCCCAATCTTAATTGATTGAACTGCGCTGCAATCTTCGTACAGCCCGTAGAGCTCAGCATTATATCTTCTCCTCCAATTGGTGCCATCCCTGATCGGTCCATATATACGGCGGAGAATTTTTCTTTCAAAGATGTTCAGGGATCGTTCATTTCGCAGAGTTAATGTCCAGGTTTCCGATGCGTAGGTGAGCACTGGCTTTACAAGTGTCTTGTAAAGAGTGCTTTTAGTTCGACGAGATAGTAAGCGGGACTTAAAATGTCTTAACAGACCAAAGTAGCATTTATTCGCAGACATGATTCTCTTGTTGATTTCCTGAGTACCTACATATCTATTTATTTAAAAATAATGCAAATGAAAATTCCTCAATACTCCTTTTTTCCAATGCGAGCCGCATGGCTGCTTCTAAGTTTACATCTGTCAACTGGCTTCGATATTTGTTTTTTATGAAGCACCTGCAAAACACTGAATGATCTTTTACAGTATACAGTAGTAGGAAAAATCGACAATATTGATAAAGCAATTATTGCCAAATCTTGGTCAATATATAACTTCGACCAAAACTTTTCAACCGTGGTAACTCTTTCCATATTTGGTCCCACATTTAAACAAATGCGTGAAATTGTATACCTGCAGAAATTCGTAAGAAACGGACTATTTCACACATGATATCAGTCATTATGGATCATTCAAGCGTGAAAATAAATTTAAGACAAGTAATGAGTTTTCATAATTTTATAAATAAATTTTTGTAATATTATTCTGTAGAGCGCTGGTGGCCGCACATGAGAACCACTGATCTAGATCAAAGTATCCTAAATATTTAAGGAATTTCGTCCTATTTTTGAACACAATATTATATTATATCCTATAACGTGACCTCAAAATTAAATTGCAAAAAAAGAATCGACGTTTGTTCTTGTACAAACAAAACGTAGATATCAGCAATAAAACACAATATAATGAAAATCGTAATTTTCCACCACTGGATTAGCCTCAACTCAAAGACGTAGTTTCTACACACTCCAATCAGGTAGGAATATTACTTTTTATGTTTAGTCTTACATGAAAGGAGAGTTTTTCAAATTCTGGTAAACATATTCAGACACTGACAGTCTATCAACGTCACATTCAAAAATGTGTAATACTGTTTGAAAATCATTCAAATGGAGTTCAACAATAATATTCTTGTATGCACTGAATGATAATATCGTGGGCGTACAGGCAGAAGTCACTAACTCCAGTTTTGACGAAATTGAGATTATACTGTCATTATATAGAAAAAGTAATGCTGCTTGACTGGCATAAGTCACGATTTAAGATTATTGAGCATATAAAAAAATAAAAGTAATGAAGAACTCAAAAAATAAAGATTTTACAACCATTTTAAGAAAAACAAAAACACAAAATAGTGATTATCTCAGAACTGTGTATTTGGAGTTAGTAGCTTCTCCCTGTACGCTCACGATAATAATATGTAGAATAATATTTTCTTTTACCAATAATCTGAAATACTTCACATAGATTCATACGTTACAAAGTTATTTTATGTGCAGTTTTATGCCATGTGCTGGTTCTATAGTATAGTTTATACTAGTGATTACTCGCGATGCAATTAAGACGCGTCTTACCTAACTTCACGTCTAACCTCATACTGTTGCAAGTGTGTCTGTATTGGCATATTGAAAATAAATCAAAATAAAAGTCGATTAAAACTTTGCTAAATTGATACTAGGTAACAATATATTATGTTGCCCAAAAATGCCAAAAGTAGCTTGATTTGGAAGAGCGCTGATGAGTAGGTATTAAAATTGACCAACAGTTAAAATTTGTCGTAATTAGTATGTCACTGCGTAGCATATTGGTAAATGCGACGGATGAGGCGTAAACCCGGGAGATACAGGATTCGATTCCCCGTCGGGGTGGCTTACTTTTTTCAAAAAAAGATTTTTTCTATTGGTTATAATACAGAAAGTGTTTTTCAAAATTATGTATATATTATGTTATAAGTTGTGGAAGTTTCAAAAATATTGGTCTACCTAGTAATTTTCCAGTTATAACCGAACAAGCAAACTGACGACACATCCAAATTAATTTATTATTAATATAGATTTAGATTTGTGTAGTTTTTTCTTTAATATGACTCACAAACTATAGTTGTACTACGGAAAAGAGGTTCATACATTATCATTTTTTTATATTCGGTATATTATGATTACAATATACCCACACATAAAGTCATGACGTCAACATGAAAATGATGAAAATATTATTTTAGCTATACCTAATGTGTGATTTATGTTGTGTTGAATTTCAGTTTCAAGGTCAGAACCCACCCCGGCACTAATACCCGAGAGAATAAGTTTGAATTATTTTTCTCTGGTATTAATCATTTATAGAACTACAGCCCTTGGCCCGGTTGGCACTCCCAAAAGCTTTCCAGTTAGTTTGACCGTGCATTCTAAAATCTGCAGTCCAGCCATCTCAGTTTTAGCCGTCCAGTTATCCTCTTGGTTTTAGAGAATGCGTACACAATCAGTCTTGCTGGCATATATCACGTGATCTTTTCGCCCCTATAAAGAGTATACAGCTTCCCATTATACATTGACCTACTAGTCCGACAAAAAGATTTAGGCAATAAACGGAAGTCGCTAGTGCGGTAAAACGTAGGAGGAGCTTGTTAGTTCACAGTTTTAACACGTAGCTAAGAAGATCTTGTTGGACTAGTATAGATGCCATATTCTTTTACAGTCCAAAAGATTCTTCTCAGGAGTCTCCTCTCAAAGACATCCATCTTTGAATAGGGCGTACTATAACTATTTATCGTAAAAATTCCGTTAGTATAACTTATTTGCAGTTTACCTACCTATGTAGGCACCTATTTCACATTTTTTTCTATAATATTAGCTATATAATTACTACTGGCTGGTAATATAGTGATAATAATTATACTAAATATACATTTCTACGAAGGCAACCCTGCATTCGTTTCCGCGTTTAAAAGTTGGCAACGGGCGCAGTTTTCGCGGCAGCCCTGCAGAACGGGCGGGAAAAAAGCGCGGGCGAGTTTAAAAAAGAAAGTGCCGTGGCACGGCGGCGGCCATGTTTTATTTTCTTTATCGCTCGTTGCAGTTTTTATTGCAGTCCGCAGACCAGACGGAGCCTTGTGGAGAAATGCACTCGCACACCACCCCACAACACAACACACATACACACACATGCATTCACTATAAACACATTTTATTATATTATTATGATATGGCTACACACTCGCGGGAGTTTTTAGAATTTCAGGTTGCATTATCGAACAGGCATTATTTTTTGTTATAATGTTGGCCGCCATAACCGAATGGTTATATTGCATAAGAGTATTCAAGCATGCAAAATTTCTTGGTACTTAAGCAATCTTAGTTCAATTAAAAAAAAATCAATAAGTATATGAAAGCTTGTGATGTCTAGCTTTTCTTCTCGCTCTTCTCTCTTTCCATCGTCGAATTGCAATTAATCAATATTCTTAATTAACAAAATAAACTATTAATATGCCATCATATTGTCAGATCTATATGTTATAATATTCCGTCTAGAAAAAAGACAAAGTAATGGCATGATATTAATCTAGTTGTTGCCTCACTTCGGATTTCTGTTCCAGATCAATTGAAAATCAGTTGCCCTTTCTATATTCCTTTTGTTTTCTCACGCCTTTGATTTTTGATCAGCGAACAATTATTTAACAGTAAAATTAGGTTAAGACACACTGATACCATACTCAGCATAAATAAGTTAAAACTAGTTCGATTTCGAAACGATTTTTCTTCTGTCGACCGGTATCGCATCTCATTCTGGGATGATTCGTCACATTTTCTACGACCGAAGTACCCAAGTTTTCACAATATAATACTTTAAATAGTTTTGACGTTCCAGTAGTACTTTATCCAATGATCACACACAATTTTATGTTAATACTCTGCTCTAAATTTCAATCACCCATTTGTATGACAAAGTGCACGGACTGTTAAGTTCCCAATAGCTAACTCACAACAGGTTTTAGTCGGCTTGAAATTTAATGCATATTATTGAAACATGTTCAAACACGAATACTCTAGTGATATCGATATATTTACGTAACCCATTCGACAATGGTATATATGTATTGGTGTATGTTTTTAGCATATTTCATTATGTCTCTTAGTTAGTACCGCCCTCCATATATTGCAACATTATATTCAGTTTATATAATATTACTAGCTGACCCGGCAAACGTTGTTCTGCCATATAAATTATTTCTAGTGAATATTTTGGTTGTTAAATAAAAATAACGAATGTATAGTAAGTGTGTGGGGATGGGATCTATGACAGAAAGAAGAATGGAGCGCTGTAGACGATGACCGCCGATAAAAACAAAAACCACCATTCATTTTCTCAATTCAAAATGAGTAATGATATTCATAATGAATGAATTACCTGTGATAGGATCTCGTTGTTTAATGTTTATGCAATAACCGTCTTGTCCCTTCCAGAAAATTAGCGGATATTGGAGAGCGTCGTATGAACGGTGTGTGTCAGCGATGAACTCCAGATTATTTTTCTTCTTCGAATCACGATTTCTCGCGTCGATGTGCGGTCGCCAACCATGATTCCAGCAATGTCGTCAACAACAGGCGCATTGAATCGACGCACGTGCTCTCCAGCTAGTGTTTTATCGGGATTGATGACAATAGCGTGATTGTCACTTTGCAATTCGTGCATGTGTGCTTTGAAGAATGTCAATAATTCATTGTGCTCATTCAATAGGGCGTCCAGTTTGCCGACGATGCGCCTGGCATTAGGCGAATTGAGGTTATTGTAGCCGCAACTTGCATCCACACGATTGATGTCCTCACCGCCCATGAAGTAGATTTGTAAAAAATTATGTGGTTCGTTTGGCATTGGCAGGAATGAGCCTACTTTGTGGTATACTTGGCCTTTGATTTTGAACGTAGAATGGAATTGTTGACCATTTGCCGCACTATTGTGAACTATTTCTGTTGCTCCGAACGAAGTCATTTGGAAGTATGAATTGAATGTGTGAATAGACTTCAGGAACAGGTTTGAATTTGGAACCGTGCCGATGAGCACGCCGTTCAATGATTCTGGTGGTATCTCAATTTCTGGAAGTTGCACTTTTCCTGATGCGCAACACATCCCGGCTGACTCATGTTTGAATTTGAGCGCATGACAATGGGGACATTCATTGCCCATAGCACCGCACCAATCAGCACTTTCGGATGAGCGGAATATTCAATATCTGGCTCGTACTCGAATGCGAGACGAAGGAACGAAACGGATGTAAATGCTCGATGTACTTGTTGGCGTTGTCGGTCATTTGCTCTGCGTGTGTTAACTATGAACCGGCGCGCTTGGCTCCGTTCCAATTGTCGTTATTGATTTCGTTCAGCTCGTGCCTCTTGTGATTGAGATGCACGCAATTGCGACATGCTCACACGCACGTTTTTGTTATCTTGTTGGATTTGTTCGTCTGTTCTTTCTGCTCTACTGTTTCGCATGTTTGTTGCTTTATTCGTTCGACGGCCCAATTGGCCCCCCTTGCGTCTTGCTGGCATTGTGCACTATAATACACGCACACAAAAATAGATAAATTAAAATAAATCGTACAAAATTTTGCACGCACTGCGTTGTGATATGCCGATTGAAATGTCAAAATGACGTGACGCTTCCCTTGAATTCTTCTCAGACGTAGCACCATCTGTCATTCAACAACAAATATTTTCATTCTGTTTGAAATACGAACGACGGTTAAATTTGTTCATACAAAAATAATAAAATCGCGATTAAAAAATGGGAGGGTGGGGGTTGGAGACTGAAAATTTGGGGTTATAAATATTTTTTGATGCAAAATAATAAAAAAAATACAAAAAGAAATTTTCAAAAAAATAAAAGAAAAATTTTTCTGGATAGAGATACCCTAATCACTTAGCGGTATGAAATATACTTGTTGACCTATTCTCATACCTAACAAATATACATAAAAAAACTCATAAAAATCGGTCGAGCCATTTCGGAGGAGTGCGACCACAAACATCGTGACACGAGATTTTTATATATATAGAGATACATTCTTTTTAACACTTACAACAGTCCATTAGATCCAATGACAATAGTTTAGTGAAACAGTAGTATAGTACATTGTAGTAGAAGAAAAATAATCACAAACGCACATCCTTTGAGAAAATCACTTCACCGGGAATCAAATCCGAAGCCTCCAAATGAAAGACCAGCGACTTACGCACTGGATTACGAGGGCCACCCTCTATTCCATTGGGTCTGACTTGAACTCACAAAAAAACATGCATGCGTTATGGCCTGCGGCTTGTTAGAATAATATAGTCGAACAGTAAACTAATTGCTGTAGAGCAATTACGTTTTATTATAAAATAATTAATTCAGTCTGAGGCTCACAGCTGCTCTGTGCGTAGATTGTTCTTGTAGCATTGCTGTAGGATGAAAACGGGACGTCTGATGACGATGGTATATTCTGCAAGATATTTTGTTATAATAATTATGCTATCCGCAAGAGTCCGTCGCCTTATGGACTGGACTATGAGGGACAATATATATTATTAAAAAAGGGATATTATCTTACCCTCTGATTCCTCCCGTCCGGGTGCTATGCACCGCATACTCCCACTTGGTGCAGTTTGGGTTATGATACGTGGTAACCGAAACGTGGTGACCGTATACAGTTTCCTGTAAAAAAAATATGGGCACAAGTCGGTTATGGGGAAGCCAGCGGCAAAACACGTAATTTTGAAAATAGCCGATATACCTACTGGATTATTTGTTAGGTTAGGTTAGGTTAGGTTTTCATTCTTGAATTCATGATTTTTGCCAAAATCGGCTATGACAATTAGCGCGTTTCCCGCCTGGCTTCCCCATAACCGACTTTTAGCAAAATATGCATTAGGAAAGTTTCCTCTTGGAGATAATACTGATAGAAGTATATTATTCCAATTTTAAACTTTGTCAACCCTTAGAACTGGTGGTTAATCTCACTAAATGCCCCAGCATCCCCTCCGAACATGCACACCGTAATAGTATGTGTATGCACATACATATCACCGCATTTCTGTGTGCGGCGATGCAGGAGATATAAAAACTGTATCTTTTTGCGGGGCGATAAAAAGTTCATAGATAATGGTGCGGCGACTTGCCCATTGCGATGCGGACCTTTCTGTAATGCACTTGGCTATGAATGTACCGCATTGCCCCTCTCTACTCTTTTTACAGGCAAACCGTGTTATACGGGGACCACGCACGAAATAAATACACACTAGGTATATTATACTGACCATAAATTTTTGTCACTTCATCAAAATGCTGTTAACTGTGTCAGAACTATTAGTATTTTTACCAGGTGACTATGCGCTCAATAATACTATATTTCATATCGTAAGAAAAGCAAAATAGGGTAACAATATCCATAACTAAAGAACGCGTCGAATATGCATTGGTGGGTATCTATTTCACAAAAAAAATGCTGATAAATACTTATAAAACGTATTGTCACCTTACTATAAAGATCTCGTAAGTCCGATATTATGGAAAAATGAAGTTTGATCGACAAAATTTAAATACAAAAAACATTTTAAATCATATCAAAACTCGGTTCTCTAGACTAGTATACTGTCCATCTATCGACAAATTGAAACAAAAACTCGTAGGTCTCGTGGTTTCAAACATGCAATTAAAACTTCGTATTTCACAACCAGTGATAGCAGATTCATCGATTAGAGAGGTGTTTAAAATATTGTTTTTATTACGTACTTTCTGTCCCCCCTGATGTTGGCCACTTGCTCCACCTATCAGGTCCATCCTCTAACTCCAAAAATAAAGTTAAATACAATATGTGTATTTTCCAGAGTCAGGGTTCGAACCTGGGACCCACGAAATTATAAGCCGCGGCGTAAGCCGCTCGACCATCGTAGGGGAGTGAAAATGTACCTTATTAAAATTAATATTTATAAAAGAAACATGTACCTAAGTATTACTTTCAATCAGGTGGATTATTTTCGAAGTCACGTCTCAAAGTGAGTTGTTTTTAAGCAGGTAACTATCGATAGATTATTTTTTTTGAAAATATCAATTATAACTTGGATTTAGGTTATATTAGGTTATGACTGACTGCACAACCATCCTCCAGGAATCTCTACGTCTCTCTGTTCATTGTCCAGCCATCTCCTCTGGGGTGGCCTAGGAGTCAAGTTCGTACGGATGCGGAGAATTATATTTTGGAATCCGATACTTCGGAAGCTTTCTCTAGCTTCTACACCAGTCTCATTTTGCACACCCTACTATATAACTATTGATTTCAGGGTCACGTTATAACAGGTTTTGTTTTAGAGTGACGAGACCGTTGTAGTGGATGACCAGGAATTGTAGATGAAAGTCGGTATTTCGAGATTGCTCCGATGAATGGAGGAGTGAGTTTGTATTGCAGCGTAAATAGTCAGTACAAGAGTATGTTACAAGATTTATGTTACTGGTCCGAGGTCTGAGACTTGGTAGATGAGATACTGTGTGCAGTGATACAGAGACTGAGATCTAACTGACACGGATATTAATGAACGGACAGAAATTAAGATACTAATAATAATCCATCAACTGCACGCTATTTATATACATGAATATTTAGTAAATTGCGAGTCATTGTTGATGACGTTAGCAATTGGGAAATCTGCTGACCTCTGCATTATTGCAACTTCGAGCTTCCTATCGAAGAATGGAAGAGATGCTGTGCGGAGTGGTACTGAGATTACGGACATGACTGAGCTAAGACATCAACTATGACTCGCTATTTATATACATGAATATTCGGGAATTTTCCGATAGTCATTGTTGATGTAGTTTCCAATTGGGAACTCTGCCAATCTCCGCATTGTTGCAACTTCGGGCGGTTTCGATGACCAAGCCCGAAGTAGTCGAACGCCATCAAATAATGTCACACATGTAAAATATGCTGACTGTAAATATAACGATTATTCGATAGTTAAATGACTTGTTAATTCGAATACAGATGAAATAATGCTGACAAGGCCAGAGGTCATTGACCGCTATATAACTATACCCGTAATTTGGTTTCCTTCGGTTACAGCTTAGTTGTAATTGTTTTCCCATTTATTTTTAGACTCAATATTTAGAAATCGACTCCAAGTGAGTTGGTTAGTAGATATGCACCTATACCTTATAAGTTATGTACATAATATTATGTTTTATTATGAAATTATCTCTCGGATTGATTATATTCTTACAAACCAGATCCTATGCCTACTTGCGTAATGTGTCGACTCGGCATACGTACATTATACCTGTCCGAGTTTTTTCATGTGAAGCATTTTCCAATAAAAATAAATCAAACATGTTTTATAGTTATAGCAATACGTATGTATTGATCTTACAATATTACCGCAAAAGGCTGCTCTATAAAAATGGATGATTTAATATTTAATTCAACTGATATACTAGAAAATATATACAACTGATATAGCAATAAAAAAATCAATCTGTTAAGATGGTTGACACTCTGTAAAGGCCCAAAATATACTCCGACATCGTAATTTCCATAATAGTAGACATCTGAAATTAGTTTAATATAATATTAATTAATAATTGTGACAAATACTAGTAATTAAGAAGGCTACCTTGTGAGTTAAACATGTCATATATAAGATATTAGTTAAAACATCTACCTTAATTATTTACTCTCACGTTGGTCAAATGCGTCAATGACCGAAGCAGAATGGTTGAATATAGATATCGCCATCTCAATTAGTATTACCAATGGCAGGTTACTTTATACACCTTGGGAGAACAAACAATTGATACTTCCTTTTTTGTACAGTTATTTGACAACTTATCAAATATACACAGATTAAACCAATGGTGGCAGAATTCTCATTTACACTACGTATAATTCGGAAAAAAAACACGTTAAGTACCTAATAAATATCACTTTTAAATTTTACACTATAGTAATGTAAACATGCCCAAGAGAAAGTTAGTTAGCTAGAGCCACGAATAACATCCATGCAGGTCCACGTAAAGAAGCCTCAAAATTTTCCTTACAGCCCTCCCCACTATAATGATGTACTTTAACTAATACGGGACCCAAAAAATCGACCCACTCTTAATCCTAACAAGTTTTAACTAATGTATTACGTATAAATAAGTTTTAATGTATATAATGTATAATCATATATAATGATGCGAGATTCAATTTTTGAAATTCATAACAATCACTCTCTGACATTTTCAAATTAGACTAAAGTCAGACAGTAGCTCAATATACTCTATTAATATAATATAATTTTTAATGTATGTAGATACCTAAATACCTGTGAGAACTATGTCATTATTTGATAATCATAATTCAATGTGGAAGTGATGGAGAGGCCCTTTTGCTTTTAATCTACTCATGTGTTGTATTTATATATAGCTTTTTTATATCAAACAATATATTTTTCCAGTTTGCTAATAAACAGTTCATTAATAGCAAAGCATTAGTTACTATTCGATGTCATAACAATTAACATGAATAATCGGCATGTTAAAAAACATATTTGAACCTATATTGTTATATATATTAATGACTGAATAAGATATTGTTAAGCAAATTTATATTTCAAATATATATTTTAACAAAATAATCATTTTTTTATTACGCAAGTCACGTTTCTTTTGATTAAGACAGAAAAGAGAATCTAAAATAAATAATAATGCATCCATTTTTCTGCTCGGTTGTGCTCGATTCAAAAAGATGCATCTTTGATCTGTAAATAAGTCTCTCATTCAAGTCGTACGGAATATGCAAATTGTATAACAAATTTGATTGTCTGTCAGTCCGAAACTAGTCTTTGTTTGAACTATCTCTGGTAACGGGTCGGCATTTGTGTGTTTTAATACAACGGGAGCAGCTGTTCTTTGCCGCAAGCCTTTTCATCATTATTTTTATTAAAGATATTGTATGTGTAAATATAATTATTATAACAATCTTATAAGGAAGGTAAAAGTTTTTCTTAAAATGATTTGAATCGTGTGTACACGTTGTTATGCATGAATTGTTGACAGCTGCACCAAACAATATACGTTCATAAATCTTTTGACAGTATCATCATTGGCACTAGGTACAACTCAATATATGTCATGGCCGCTAGGCAATGCCAGGGAATTCAGAAATAAAGGAAACTGAAATACCTAACGAGTAGCAGGCAACCGGTGTCGAGTAAAGAAGAATCCAGGGTAAACTTAAACACGTGTCAAGAATACGTCATACGTCGAATACTGACAACTGCTCTCGGTTTATGAATTTACGCTCATTTAACATTGGTGTATTACAAACATTATTGCACGTGCATAATGCGTGTTTCATTTTCGTATGACACTCATATATTCAAAACCCTGCATCAAAACTTAGTGTATTGAATATAGCCTATCGGTATTATATGTATTAATCTGTTCTATGGGTAAAGAAAAATTACGATTTTGTAATAATATGTTGTAATGCTTACGTAAATTAAGAATTTAATATACGTGCCACATCTTTATGTCATAATATTTAGCCAAAACTGGTGTAATAATAAATAAATAAAAAATCTCCTCTATGATGATGACGTATTGACTAAGGATCACACAATTTTGACTAAATTTATTCTGAGATAGTTATTGCATATTGAATATCATTTCTCTTATAAACTTTCATTATTCTGATTTCTTAATCCCCATAAGTAGGTACTTCTTTAAATAAAATTGTTGAGTTTTTTGGATTGTATAAAGACATCAAATTTTTAATTTAAAATAATTCTAATATGGAGACCCATATGATCCTATTAGGATCGGACATGGTCGGAATGGTCGGAATGAAAATTAATTCGTTAATATTATTAGTAACCATAATAATATACGTGTCTGGAAATTTGTACGTACCTATGCAGCTCGCCGTATCACGCTTCACCGTGAAATGTTGTATCGGAAATACATGGTCGTATATTAAAGACCGTCCAACCTCTTTGGGTTGTATCTGCGGTAAAATTCATGTCTAAATAAAACACGGTTCTTGTCGGTCGGCAAACAAATTTTGAAAATAGCCGATATACTGGATTATTTTTGTTAGGTTATGTTAGTTAGGTTAGATAAGTTAGGTTAGGTTAGGTTTTCATCCTCGAATTTATGATTTTTTCCAAAATCTGCTATAAAAATAGAGATACCCATACGGTCTTTCTCTCTCTTGTCTCTCTCTCTCTCTTTTCTCTCTTTATTCGATCTCTTTCCGATAAGAAAGCTCACGGCAAACTGTGCTACGGTGAAATGTAATACGTAATAATATAATATATTATTGGTTACATGTATTATCTCGATCTATTTTTTCAAGTCTCTCAAATTTAATGCGGTCCTAGATTCAGCCCTGTTCTCAGCGTCTGCAGTCCCTCTTTAATTTTTTGGCTATTCCGTAAAAAGAGGAAGTAAAATATGCGGAATGTTTAGCGGACCATGAGCCCGCCGCGGCCGTCTCAGAATTCAATATGTGCCCTAAAAACTTACCACCATTCAAATAATTTCGTTTTCCTGCGGCTCCATAAGTGTGAGTCGCACACAAAGTCAAGTATTTCGGTAGGTATACACCATATAACTGAATTATACTTCATATTAATGGTGTCAACTTTATTATCAAATCATGCTGAAAAGTCATAATACTCGTATCTTATTTTAATCAAAATTACAAAACACAATGTAATATAGTTCCATATTTATTAAATAAAGATCGAGGGTGATTTCATCCGCGTAGCAGAACAGTCTCAAAGGATACGAAAAATATAATTGTTTATGACATTGTATACTAATAATTTTGTGATGACAATATTGAAAATTCTTTGTTCAAAAAAATAAATTATTTTATTTAGGCTATTTTTTCACAAATTCCATTAATTTAAATGGGAGAATATTCCACAATTAAATTATTAAATCTTAATGGTATTATATACAGTGAAATAATTCAATCAAAAGTAAAAGATATCAATCATCGAACAATAAAAAAAAAAATTAATTTTTGAAAAGAGAACTATTTTGTTGGTTTTCAATTAGTTTTCATACCTTCAATAATATTATGTTATTAAAATTTGAGTATATTTTTTGTATATCGTCACTGTTCTGGCAGAAGACACTAATTCGAAAAAAATGACATTGAGTTAGTTCTACCAGAATGTTCCTTATCTCAAACTTTACCGTCTGGAAACCTTCTTAATAAATAAATGGTCTTTATTTTAAGGTCACCTTTTTACGATTACTTAATAAACCCACATGATAGACCATTTCAAACATTTTAACAACTTCAAAGTCAAATTACTCAAAACTAGTATTCTCCAGTTAGTGTGTTCTGCCAGAACAGAGACGATATGATATAATATTTGGAATATTTTGCTGCGTAAACGAAACCGGGCCTGATCATTAAAAAATTTCAGGATACATTATGCAAATTCTATTAAAAATAATACGTTATCATATTTTTATAGCTATATATTATGCAGTGGCAAAGGGTAAGCTGTTAAGATCCGCCATAAATAGTGCACACTAAACTTTGTCAGTCATACGTATTTGTTTTCATTGAAATAAGACTACAATGTATAGGTGGTGTTGGTTAGTTTTTCAAATTGAATTGCGAAAACCTCGAAAATACTCGTCTATCTATAAAATATCTAAAATTATGTAAAAGTAATTAAATCATACATAACGTTGAATATTTTATAGATAGAATAATATTTTCTATCTATTATATTAATTTGCTTAAGGCAGGGCTTAATGAATTTAAAAAATGAACCAAAAATATGCATAATATGTATTCTTAATCCGACGAGAACAAATAATTATGAATGAAAAAGTGTGCACAATTTTGTCGTATCGCCGAAAGTATACCAAAACTATTATGGTTTGGTTAGATAGGGCTTAATTGATTTTTAAAAACAAGCCAACATCATCTCCAAGTGCATTATTTATGGCGGATCTTAACAGCCTACCACCACCATTCGCTACTGATATTATGTTAGATTGATGGTGGATAGAAAGCATTTCTCAGAAAACGTTTTAGGTAGGTACTACCTTTGACAAGCATATTGTGCAGGTGAGACGTCACGCACACATGCAGAGTACACGCACACAAATGCATTCCGGATCGCGTGCTAAACTGTTCAAC
Organism: Rhyacophila brunnea; assembly: GCF_057557595.1. Classification (NCBI taxonomy): domain Eukaryota; kingdom Metazoa; phylum Arthropoda; class Insecta; order Trichoptera; family Rhyacophilidae; genus Rhyacophila; species Rhyacophila brunnea. The sequence goes on from NW_028233276.1 coordinate 46,118,061, forward strand.
AACAAAAATTAATTCGTACTTATCACATTTTTTTCGATTTCATCCTTTGCCTAATCATCATTATGTATTCCAGACATGCTGAGGCCACTGATATCGCAAAGTTCTACCTTACCACTCACCTGTGTTTCTTTTTATAAATCCATCCTGGTAAAATTATCTATGGGAACTTTTCCAATACCTATGACGATATTTTTTAATGACGCTTCATATTGCATATTAGAAAAATATTTCTACAGAACTGGACTTGAGCCTACATACATTGGATTTCAGGAAATGTTCTTCATATAAACTAATATACTATTAATATTCAAAGAGAACTTTTTATAACGAACTATCATGAAATTTATACTGAAACTATGCATACATTTTCAATCAAGATATGAACAGGTATGTTACAATGGCGAGGGGTGGAGGTAGGCTGTTAGGATTCGCCGTAAATAGTGCACACTGGCTTAACTTTGTCAGTCATACGTATTTTATTTTCATTGAAATAAGACTACAATTTAAAGATGGTGTTGGTTAGTTTTTTAAATTTAATTAAGCCCTGCGAAAATCAAGCCGTAATAGATAATAATCAAAAAATACTCGTCTATCTATAAATTACCAAAGATTATGCAATTAAATATGTAATACATAACTTTGGACGTTTTATGGCTAAAATAATGTTTTTTTATCTATTATAATTTGGTTTAGGTAGGGCTAAATGAATTTAAAAAAAAAATAATCAACAATAGGTATATGTATTCTTTCCAACGAAAACAAATAAGTATGAAAAAGTATGCACAATTCTGTCATATCGCCCAAAATATATCAAAAGTATCATTGTTTGGTTTAAGCAGGGTTTAATTGATTTTTAAAATCTAACCAACACTATCTGTTAATAATTATTGTAGTCTTAGTTCAATAAAAACAAATATGTATGATTAACAAAGTTTAATCTTCACTATGTATGGCGTATCTTAACAGCCTACCTCCACAGTTTCATATAATAGATCAACAACATTAAAATTCGAATGCCAGCCGCTATTGACCAATAACGGCAGTTTTAGTTTATGACTTAATGAGGGGCAAGACATTTAACGCAAAAATACAAACCCCATTCAATATCCTCAAATATGACGTCGACTGAGTATACTTTATGAAAATTTAATAAATATGATTCTCTCATTTTGATTAGTTTTCGTTATCTAGGATTTGTTGTTACATTACAGCTCTAGAGCGAATTCTTATATTGAATTTGTTTCTGCGCCGTCCCTGTGTCATTGATAAGAAATGCAGGGGAGTGCAGACAGAAGGGGTTGAAACGAGAGAGGAGGAATGATTGCAAAAAAGAGTTGTTCGTTTGGGAGTGCGCTGTGCGGCTGAATTTTCAAGCCCTTTGTTGAGGGCTACTCGCAAAAAATGCGAATTCTATTTTTTACAATGTCGCTCCCCGTTTCATAGTCAGAGAACTTAAGAATATAATTAATATGCCCCCCTTCTAAATATTTTTTACGTAGGTAGTACCTACTTAAAGTGACCAGTGACGAATTAATGTATTTATATTACAGTAAAAAAATATTACACCTATGAATATTAACTGTAGTGGCGAGTTTAGGGATTTGGTTGTACCTAATAATTTTGAGGCCTCCCGAGATTAAAAAAAATAAACTACCTAATTATTTATCTTTTTCTTAGAATCTCACTAAAAACAATTTGTCAGTTGAATGCAGAACTATTCTAACTCTCATTTCAAATATTTTAGAAGAGAGTTCTTTAAAACAACCTACTTAAATTATTAATTATTTGTTAAGTATGCATCTTATTTAAGTAGGACTAATGATGAAGATGACACCCACGGTGGCCGCGCGGCTTAAGCGTTGGACTATCACGCCGTGGGTCTCAGGTTCGAATCCTGGGTCTGGCAAGTACACATATTGTTTTTCAATTTGTGTGAGTCAGGGTATGGACCTGATAGCTTGAGCAAGTGGCTGACATCCATTTCTCGTTAAAAACAAAATCTGTTAATACAAACCTCTACTCTGTGGAGGCCCATCTATTAGGATCGGACATGGTCGGGGAAAAAATGATGAAAATAGTGATGCATATAGCTGTCTATATAAATAATAAATAACGTAAATAGAATGTTTCAATGAACACTTCTGTAAACTATTTAAAATGTGAGTTAAAATAGTCGCATTCAGCTCACGAATTATTATAAAAGATTACCATATCGTTATGATACTCATAACAATATTAATGATTATTTTTTGTGTACAATTATTACTTCTATTTGAGTGATTATCTTATAAGCCATATTGATGTTTGTTGCAGGAATTTTGTTATGCTTGGATAATATTCATACTAAACTCGTAAGATATACGCATCTTTTAAAAATTTTGTTACAATTTAATAATTTTACGACTGGTCCGAATTGTTTCGAGGCTCTGATTTGAATCTTATGACGAATCGATTGTGTCACCTACGTCAAAGACAATCTCCACTACATATTTGACTTTTCAGTGTGCATTTACCATTGATGAGTGTGCATAATGTCTGTAGATACCGAAAAGCAAAACCCGGGACACAAAAAATGACTAAAATAGACTAGTGCAAGACACCAATAATTATAAGAACATTTTTTTTTTTGTTAGTATACTTACTTACCTACCTTCTATTCCTACCTTCTAATATTAAATTTAACATAATATAGATACATAGTTAAATATAATGAGAATTTTATGTAAGAACATGGTATTTATGTTTCCATTAGAGTAAATCAACTATCGGTATCTATCTCCTCATGTGTATTTTCCTAACTTTCTTGTAACCTTTTAGTTTCAAGTTTAAAAACCCAAGTCTTATGCACATACCTTATTGTAGGCAAGACGTTTTCTGCGAAAAAATAAAGATTTGAGTGACAGGATATAGGTACATATTTCATTAAAATATTACATTGTATATTAACAAACTTGTAGAACCAGTGGTATACTTATATATATTAAGTATACCGTTTGATCAATCTAAACTTTGCGATGCTTACTTTTATAAAATTATGCAAGCTCTATTCCGAATATATAATATATAATCTAACTCGTCTACTTATCATAAATGAGCCAAGGAACACAGATATATGTTTCCTAATTCAACTCTTTAAAGAAACATTTACCGCCAAAAATCGTGAGTGACTTAATCGCAAGTTGTGCAAACTAACATGAACCCTAAAAAACTTTTTCTCCCCTAGTCGAAATATTTGATAGGACCAACCCTCTACCCTTCGAAATCGACCAATCGAAAAACTCGTTTTGGCAAAGTTACTTTATTCTCTGGCCACACAAATTTCACACACAGCAATAATGAATGGAACTGTATAAGTATAGGTATATTTTTTTCATAACTTTAATTTATTAATCGATATTCATGAAATTGAGGTATATTTTTTTGACATATAATTTAGATTTTTAAAAGACATTTTCACAAACTCTTAAGGGCGGATGTGCTCAGCGTGGGTCAAAATGGAGCTATTTTTCTATTTTCAAAGCATGATCCTGGACATTCCTTAAACGTTGTAGATGATCTATTTACATAATTTTGAAGCCTTATTATCTTTTATATTTATTTTAAACATTTGATGACTGCATAAAGTATTTTTATTACATAAAATAGTATTCTTTTAAACCTCTCGCTCTAATGTTTTAGAATAAAGTCATATTTCAGTACATAAATGTGCAGTGGTGTTAAGATTTTTTACATTTATTAATTTTTAAACGCATTTATAAAACCATCAGTATAATTTATATCGACATTATTATAGTGAAATATTTACGATATAATAATGTCGATATAAATTATACTGATGGTTTTATAAATGCGCTTAAAAATTAATAAATGTATAAAATCTTAACACCACTGCACATTTATGTAATGAAATATGACTATATTCTAAAACATTAGAGCGAGAGGTTTAAAAGAATACTATTTTATGTAATAAAAAATTATTTATGCACTCATCAAATGTTTAAAATAAATTTAATTGATAATAAGGCTTCAAAATTATATAAATAGATTATCTACAACGTTTAAGGTATGTCCAGGATCATGCTTTGAAAATAGAAAAAAAGCTCCATTTTGACCCACGCTGAGCACGTCCGCCCTTAAGTAGTTTTCCATCGTATGTATATTCATAAAACAATATCAAACTTAGCTCCGTTTATTAGTTAAACAGAATTAAACCGGTGTTTGATTCCAAACTTGTTTATATTGGTGAGCCACCATTTTTGTACTGACATTTTTTTACAAATTTTAATGACATTAAAGACGTCTTGTTTCTCTATTTACTAATGGTTTTTTAAAAAAAGAGATTCTATTTGTTGTACTAAATGTGCTTGAAGGTTTTTTACAATTATCTGAAAATGGCGTAATATGGAGGTTACCGAGTTTGAAATTAACATCTTTATATAAATGCTTACTCACGGTATATGACTATGAATGTTTCTAATGTCAATATGTATTTTATTTTGTTAAACGAACTTGTTCAATAGGTTCCTGATTCGTAATACATAGAGGTACATTTTCCATGAACACTATTTTTTCAGCGATTATTAGTAGGTATATTATCATATTAAAATTCTAAACTTCTACCATTACATATAAAGAAAAAACACAATTTTAAAAAGCCTCAGAAATATACACTATTAAAAAATTGTAGAAAAACAGTTTGACCGAGTAGGACTCGAAATCATACCATGTTTGTATAGCTTGTAAAATGATAGAAAATAATGCTAAATAATTAATTCAATATACAATCAGAAAATCATACAAAATTACACATACTGGTGAAAAAACAAGTAGAAAAAAGCTAAATACGAACTATGTGTATATAGAAATCCTAGGAAGAAATCACACGTGCGATGTTTATACATTTACAAGTAGAACGTAGACGCTTTGACTACCCAAAACATTTACTAATAAATGAAAAACCATTTTAATCTGATGCATGCAATGACATTATTAATGGACAACGCACTCAATACCGTAGCTAGCAATTAAATTCACGCACAGCGACATTCGCACATGTATAGGTAGACGTCACGCAATTTCTATTATGCGATATCACGCATCGGGAATTTATAGCAATATCACCTTTATTTTAATGGCGTTAGGATAGTGTTTCTAGTGCCAATGTTCATTTGAGCGAAGCCGTTCGAACCGAACCATTCGGCAGACCCGACTAAAAGCATCGGGAATTTATAGCAATATCACCTTTATTGTAATGGCGTTAGGATAGATTATGCCATTCGGCAGACCCGACAAAAAAGTGAGTGTCATTTTTATTCCCAGATGATTCGTTTAATGTCATTGGATGCATGACATAATAATATCATGACAACCATCTGACGGGCTATCAATAAATGCGGTACCTATTACAAGTGTTATGAAGACAAAGCAATATTTTCTAAATATTATATTTATTACATTGATACCATCTAAAATTCTTTTGTGTGCGTTCGTCACCGCTGACCCACGTATACGTCATTATTTTCATATACCTACATTATAAGTGAACATTATCTTTAAAATCGCAGGAGGCCAATAAACAATGGGTACATCAACTCCTTTAATACCATAGACAAACAGTTGCTTGCATGTTTAATGATTGCTCCAGTGGCACAATCTGACTAAATAAAAATAAAGAAACGAAGAAATGAGGTTCGCTGCGCATCTGTCAGGGCATCAGATAGCCGACGGCCGAGCATTTGGAGCAATTACCCCAATCTACCGACCATTAGACGCTGTTGGACTACTGGCTGAATTCTGATGTCCTAACAGTCCTAACATACTCTACTATTAAATTGTTATAACCATAATTAATACGCTACTTAAGTTGATTTTTTCGTACCAATTCTACAATTTTAATTTAACACAAGATCGATTTTATCCTAACGTACATTTTCAATTGGTCAAAAATTTACTAAAAAGTACAAAAAATTTAATATTTTAATTTTCGCGCCAATTTTCATTGCCGATTTTGGAGAAATTCATGAATTCAAGAATGAAAACTTAACCTAACCTAACCGAACCTAACAAATAACCAAGTGTATCGGGTATTTTCAACATTTGTTTGCCGCTGACTTCCGTTACAACACCCACGATGGCCGCGCGGCTTAAGGGGTGGGTCCCAGGTTGAAAATCCTGGTCTGGCAAGTACACATATTATTTTTCAATTTGTGTGTGAGTCAGAGTATGGACCTAATAGGTTGAGCAAGTGGCTGACATCCATTTCTCGTAAAAACAAAAATCTGTAAATACAAACTTCCACTCTGTGGAGGCCCATATGATCCTATTAGGATCGGACATGGTCGAAAGAAAAGAAGACTTCTCTTATACCGACAAGAACCTATATAACTTACACAATATGAAAATATTAATTAAAAATCATAGACAATAATTTATGTAGCACTCATTCCAAATATTCTTCTGGTTCAATGAGACATCGTCAATTGAAGCTTCATCTGAACTTACATTTTTTAATACTTTAGACGCGGAAGACGCACACGGCGCGTAATGACCAGGCGGCCGATCGATGTAATTAACGTGCATTTTAAAGGGGGCAATTAAAATCTCATTATCTATTCAGCAGCGAGTGCGTTAATCTATCGTGTGGTATTTATTACCTAATTTTTTAAATTCTTATTGACAATTATCTGCGACCCGACACCAAACGACCTAATCAATGTTGGGTCGCGAGGTCTATATAGTTAAATAACTAAATTATTAATATACCTATTAATAGATCATAAAATTAAGTATACAAACAGTACCTATTAAAATTTCATCAAATTCAATTTTATTTTCAATACAGTAGTGGTGGATAATAGTTTTTTGAACAAGCTTGTGAATGTGTTTTTAATTTTCATGGTAAAGGTATAGTTTTACTTGGATAATACCTACGGATCCAATAATTTTATTATCTGAGTACATAAGTATATTGTTAAATGGTGCTATTCAACATTTTAATAATTCTCGTAAAATGGTCATACTCTCCTATCCGTTCACCTATAACAAAAATTGTTTATGTAGTTTTTCATTTACATTATTTATGTAGTTAACTACAGCAATGAAGGGTTAAATTGTGAGTCATAGGGTAATGTGCTTTTGTATTGCTTCGATTCTAAAATATTCCCTGACTCGGTAATTACTAATACCTATGTAATATATTACACAGGTAATCTAAGTACCAAAGGTAGGCATCGAAAAACGGCAGCTGTTTTCTATAATAACAATCAACGAACGCATTTTAATTTATCGATGAAAAACTTCAATCATCAAACATGAAGTCATCATTCTTATTTCGTGTACGTAAACTATTTACAAAAGGGTTAAGTATGATTAACAATAAATTCATTTTATATAGATACGTCTATACTGCACGCCCTACCCAGTAATCATTCTATCTTATTTTGTACATCAACAATGTGTGCACGATATTAATATGTTTTACAAAAATAACTAATTATTTATAAAAGTAATGTTTATAAATTCTGCCTACCTCTTTTTTCTTAAGTGTATTTTTGTAATGATATTAGAAGCAAAATTAAATATAGATATTATGATTATAACAAACACTAAATATATTAAAATACAACACCGGTTTCGTGTTAATTATAATATTATCATACATTACTATTTTATCATTCCGCTGATAAACCGGCGTTGCTATAGAGTTAAAATCACCAATGCGACAAAATTGAAAACATCACAAGAGCGACAAACAATTCTCTATAAAAATACATAATTTAGAAAAGACAGAAAATATTTTATAACCAATAGAAAAAATCTTTTGGATACAACACCCTGCAGGATCGAATCTGCATCTCTCGCGTATCGCGCCCACGCATATTGACCACAATTACGACGAATTTTAACCAATTTGAATACTCACTGAAGCGCTTTCTAAATTGAGCTACATTGGCGATCGGCTTTTATATTTTAAATCAAAGTGGGTATTACTTTAATTACTAACCGACCGTCACGGATCACTCCAAGTTTTTTTCAAAAAGATTTTTTCTATTGGTTATAATATATTGTGTTTTCAAAATTATGTATGTTCAATAATTATTAGAATGTTACATTTTTAAATCTTGTGATTTATTAGTTGAATAAAAATTCTCTATAAATAGGTACAAACGTCAAAGAATTATATATTTTTTTGTTACAAGTCTATAAATATTATGTTAATTTTTCTTAACAACTGGCTAAATGGCTAGGTAATATCAAAATATTTTAACTTTGGTGGTAAATAAAACATTCAGAGTTTTAGTAAACAATGCAGTGTAATATAATATAAGTGAGGAGAAATTAAAAAAAAATGACAAAAATGTGACATCGGAGAGAGATTTTAATAGATTGACGACGAAATAGCATTAAATAAAATAAATAAGAAAGATATAGGTGTATCTAGACACTCTGAATTCATCATCCACCCTCCCCCTCATATATGTTTGACTCAATTAATAGTGTTATCTGTCTTCTATTCTACAATGCATTTTACAATAATTAAAATAAAAACACAATGTAATATAGTAAAAAGGCATATAATTATAGCAATATCACCTTTATTGTAATGGCTATAATAATAAATATATTGGAACTGTTCTATACAAGCCTGCAATCAATAGAATCGAATTCGAATTCCATTCAGTTGTATATCAATCAGGATCGGTTTCGTCAATTAAATATCTCAATTTTAAAGAACGAATCCGACGCTGATCGATAATAAATGATTTACCAATAAAATGACAGGAAATTTATACAATAAAAAGAGCATACATAATAATAATAATAATAATATACTTATTATTACATATTCAGGTAAATTATAATTAATAACAAAACAAAGAATTATCTTTAAATTAGAAAATTGTATGAAAACAAAGTTGAGTAGTATCTTTAAATTAGAAAATTGTATGAAAACAAAGTTGAGTAGGTATACAACGAAGAAGGAAAAAATGTGTTATTTAGAGTGCTTAAGTACATGAACGTAGGTATTGAACATGCCAAAAGAAAAACTATTCGAAAGATAATTAAAAGAATATTATGTAGATTAAATCGGTACTCATATTGCGTCTTATCTTAGGGCCGTATGTATGAGATTCCCCAATTCTTTATAAGCTATTTAACCGATGTTCCATCATATAACGTATAACACTGTTTGTGACATAAGCAATCTGACGTTACGCGAAATTCAAAATGACTGCTTCAATCTGTCACTTTCACGTCAAGCTTTACCGGCAAAAACTGTATGTATTGCCATATGGAAATTTTTACTGGTAATACTGTATCCTTTCGTACAGTTGAATTATAAAATAAATGTGATAAAATAACCGATAAATTATTTAAAGTTCATAATAATTATTCATTTATATGGTACCGTTCGCACACTTTCAGACACATTTACAATTTCAAAATTTTGAATTATTTATCGGGGAATGTAATTTTTTAAGATTGCCATAATAGGAACACCATGACACATGAGATGTCACATTCGTGACGTCACTTAACAGCTAATTACGTTTGTACTCATGCATACAAACGTGCAGTATATAGCCTATAAGGTTTTTGGGAATCTCATGCATACGACCCTTAATCTCTCATCATCTTATACGAGTCCATCTAAATATTATTTAACCAAATTAGGCGCTTGATTCAAATGTCAGCTACTGTTACTGCTTTAGCCTAATTATATAGTGTTTCTCTTATTACCTACTACTGACAATCCCGATACTTATTCTGCCTTGAAAAGGAGCCTCTTAAATGAGTGGGTGTCTTTCACCCTTGAGATATGGCTTTACCAATAGAGTAGCTACACATTTGGATGATATACTAATAAATAATTAACGATTAAAATATAAATATATACTTGAAATATAACAAATATTAGTTACAGACGTTTAAAATAATCTAATTGAGTAAAATAATTTTTTAAACCTTTCGTTTTTAATGGAAAAATGCATCATAAGACGTATTTATGTAGACCACTTTCCCTTATTATCTAATTTATTGAAAGGAAACGAAAGCAATATTTCACTTTCTCATTATATTAGTTTCGCAGTGATGAAGGAACGAATATACATACTTAATAGCCATACAATTTTGTGTGCTTAGATGCAATCTGTCATAGTATCATAACGATACCACGTTATCACCAGCGCTTCTAAAATTTCGAGTCGTTAAAAAAACCCTTGAAGCCATCTTAATGGTCTCCACCTCAACAATATATTTATAATATATATTTTTTATGGCTATTTACATTTATTGGCAATGAAACTTAATTAATGTTAATTAAATTTGTATTTTTGATTAAAAGGAATGTATTTATTTATTTATTTGATAACGCAATTATACATATAGGATTTATAATTTATATCAATACTCAAAATAATAAACAAACAAATTTCAACGGAATTATAAAAATACTGAATACTTGAAAATCAAAAAGTACCAACTTTGTGATTTAAATATTAAATTTAATATATTGTAGGAAACAGATGAAAGCATCCAACCCACGTTAATTTGAAACTGATAAATGTGTGTAATTTGAATAAAAACAAGTATTGATAATCTGAAGTGACATCAGAAATTATACAAATATAAAAGGTCTGATTTCATTTGGTTTTACGAGATTTGTTAGATTTTTTTAAATATAATTTTACAGAGGGACTACGACCAGCTATCATATCGCATTTACAACATAATATATTATTATAATCATATGACAAAAATGTCATCTCTTGAAAGTTCATTGATGTATTTTTATTACAATTTAAATTCTAATTGTTTTAAGTTTTTTTACTATTCCACGATTGTGGAGAATTCCAAACCGTTAAGCTCGTCATTGAAATTGCGTCCTGAGTGGCTTTCCTGGGGAAATTTTCGGCATCCACCAAGCTGATAAAAATGCGCTGAGATGGATTGAGCCTCTTTAGCAAGGTCTCTAAATAATTGAAAATCCGATGTTACGTTTTTTGTGGATATTTCTACATAATTATCATATCTAGGTACCTGGCCGATATTAGATTGAATGAATAAACTCAAACATGCGCTTAATTATTCAATATATCATTCAGATACCTATATCGAAATTGTAGAAATATTAGAAAACTTATACAATAGCGAGACCAAGCTTTTACGTGAGCTTTCATTTAGTACACATACACATTTGGAATTAGATAGGTATTAAAATAATACAGAGAATTTGTACATAATAAACTGTAGGTATACCTAATAGTGGTATTAATTAATAACTAATAAACTATATAAGTATCTTGCAACCACTGGTATGTTATATTAAATAATTTATTGTGGATATACCGTGACCGCAGTATGAAAGCTTTCACTCAAACCATCCATTCTTGCCCATTTGTAGACCGAGCACCAACCCGACGTCTTAACCCTTTAATAAAAGCACTAATGGATTTTTAAGGTAACTTTCAATTACTAATTTGAATGAGCGCGTCAAGTTTTTTGACTCGCTGCATAGATAAAAAGCTAACGTGAGCTTTTTTCACAATATGATAGTTCATTTTTTACTGTCTACTTTTATACTATGTCATCCCTTCTGTTGGTGCGAGGGGAAGTTGTGAAGAAAAAGACGTGAGACATATGCTTGCCGGCATTTCGGTTTCCGATCATTTATATTAATTAAAATCGAATCATCGTTGCGACTGTCTGTATTATTGTTTGAGTCACTTCTTATTTTTATTGTGGACAACGATTCTAGGTCTTCCTGTCACTGTTTAGGCTATCTTTTGATAGTTCTTTGATTACTATAGACTCCACACTCCCCTTATCTTACAAAACAGATGTTAATTTTTATTCATAATATATATGTATATATGTACAATTTAAAATTTTGTATAATATGCAATCAAACAAATCGCATATCATCAGTAATAGTCATAGTACAACATAAAAATTAGTTACTAATGTATTGCATCTTGCATCTATAATGCATTCATTATCTTTTAACTTGACTTACTTCGCCCTAATACTATAATATAGTATTAGTATAATATAGTATGCTATTACGAGTATAGGGCAAGCTAGCAGTAGGTAAATCGCTATTGTAGAATCGACGATCTATCATATTAAGAAACCGATTGACCAACTTAACTAAACTAAAATACTAAAAAAATGCTGTTAATTTACAGAAATATATGCTTTTTATACGAAGGAGTGTGTCCAAACCATGTTTTTTTCCATTTCACAAATTTAGATAATAATAAAATATAGTTACTATTCAAAATAAACTGTTCATACAAAAATGATTAAATTCTAATGAATTCAAGCTCTGTACTATTCCATTTTAGTCGTTTTTTGCGACCCGGGTTTTGCCTTTCGGCATCTTCAGGCGCCGCGTACACTCACCAAAGGTAAACACACACTGACGTGTCGTGTGACGAGTCAGTGTGTGTTTACCTTTGGTGAGTGTACACGGCGCCTGAAGATGCCGAAAGGCGAAACCCGGATCGCAAAAAACGATTTAAATGGAATAGTAGAGAGCTTGAATCCATTAGAATTTAAATTCAAATTTCATCAAGTACCTTCAGTCGATAGTATTAATATTAAAAATGATTAAGTTAAGATATATGTTTTACAGTGTAATTTAGCATACCTGATATTATAATTTGTTTTTTTTCCGTGTCATTTCCTAATTCCCTTATTCCCTTCGTATTACCTGTTCGTAAAACAATAAAACCGAAAAAATAGTATCACGTCACCTTTCCCGTGTGGTGTATCACATATTTTTTCGACTGCGTTTTTTGTCGGTGCATTGTTTCGTATAGTCAAAAGTAATATTGTGATGACCAGCCGTCTTTATTTCCCACACTATTCCTCAAAGGAGTACCTATCACGGATCTCCCGTCAGTCCATATGGAAATTAACCCCTTCTTCAAATAGATCCCAAATAAAACACTAAAATTGTTGTCTACGTAATCACTTTTTTCTGGCCATCTAAAAAATACCCCAACGTCACGTCATAAGAAAAATAATAATATCCAAACTGACCACATTTGCTCCTATGCCTATGTGCGTAATACCCATAAATACACTTACAGTGCAAGTTATCTCCGTTTTTATTTTTAGTTTTATTTTCTATTATAATACTTACACAAAGATGTTGAAGAAAATCTTATTTTATCCAGATAAAGATACAATATATGAAAGTGTCATCTGAAAGAATAGTTACTAAGGCTTATAATAAAATTAGTAATTTCACATTGCAGATGTATTCATTTAAATAAAATATAATATATCTGCTTTGAAATATATGTCATGGCTGTAACGAAATAAAATGCATTGAAATCAGAGGGTTGGAATGGACCCTTGTTTGAGTTGCCCCACTCCAGCTCCGCTCCGGGATCTACTACCTGCTCGTGCTCCAGCTCCGCTCCGGGTAAAAACTTTTAATAGGTATTACCTATATGTATACAAATATTAAAGTAGTTTTAAAACAAGGTTTATTACTCGCTATTTTCATTAGTGAGACTATTAATCACTCGGCAGTGTCACCGTATTTAAAATAATAATTCAAATATAATATTTACATTGGATGTTAACACAAATATTTAATAATAATAAAAATAATATTCGAAGCAGAGGAGCACTACAAATGTTCAGTGTTCCTGCACCGGGTAAAACACGATTGCTCCACTGCTCCGTGCTCCTGCTCAGAATTCTGCTCCAACGCTCTGATTACAAGTATTCAATGTATTCATGCTTTTTTATATACATTGAATCACAAATCATACAATCAACCATCATTATTTAGATATTTTAGAACAAAAATGCAAATAACACGCACTTCTTTATTAATTAACCAAATCAAAACGTCAAAATAGAGTAACATTTTGTTTATGTAAAAGTACAAACAATTGAATGCTCATAATGCAAAGAATATTTTTTTCTATTCCTAAAATTATGTTTTTTTAAGTAAAAGGCTCCTGTAAATATTGTTATTCGTTAAAATCACGGCATTTTTTATCATTATTGTTTGAATATCATAATATGAGCGTAATATTTTTTGGTTCATTTTATGTGTAATTTCATGATTTTTGAGAAATAATATATTCCATAAAGTAAAAAGTACTATTATTGACCCGAAAACCCTGATAAACTTAATTAATAACATAATAAAAACAAATCAATCACTCTTAAATTTGTGAATCGTTACTAATACAATAGTTGAATACGACGAAACAACAATATTTTTAATGACAATTAGTGTTAGACAATGGAAATCAAATATTTCAAAATAAAGATACATTTATACTAAATCTTACATATTTATTATTTTACAGAGAAAACAACAGCCAGTTTAAACAAATTTAAACTTATTATTATATTTAATCATATAAACAATACATCGTAATGCTTTTAATTACAATACGAATTAAATCTGATCATTACTTTCTAGTTGGTATTAAAATTAAACAGCAAACTTTGAGTTGTTAGTATATTCATTCCTTTATATCTCACCCCTCCAATTCAGACTGTTTTTTAGACAGGTAATTTTTTGTGGGGCTGTATTTTATAGTGGCGCAACTATGTTGGAACTAATACTTTAAATGTATTTCTTTCAATTTAGTAAAAATGCGTAATAGTGAGTAACATAAACTATATATATGTATCAATAATACTCCACAAACTTATTTTTATTATTGGTAGAAAGATTAAAATAAAGAAATTACATTATCATTAAAAAATAGGTAAACAATAATAATAATAATAAAACAATACAATAAAATGATCTTTATCAGATGTAAATTAAATTATATAAGTACATAATTATTAATTTTAATATAAGTAACGCAATTTTATAGTACCTACTAATTATTTCACTTTCATTAAATATTAATTGGACCGGTTTCGTTTGCCTCAGAGGGATATTTTCAACTAGTGAAGAATGTAGGCACAACAAACAGACATTTATACTAAAAATTTAAAAATACATAAAACATTCATAAATAAAACGAAATATACATTTAACTAGCTTATCAGAGAATAATATTACATTTATGTAATTTAAATGAATAAATTGAATATCAATATTTCAAAAGTAATCGTTTAACCACTCTGTTGGATTGTTTTAACCTTTGAAATGTCTTTGTGTTATTTGATTTTATAATATTTTATATGTATTAGGATGGTAGGTTTTAAACAGGGAACTCAGAAATAATGGAAACTGAAATACATAATGGGTAAGGCGATAGCAGGTAACCGACTCGAGTAAGGAAGAATCCGAGTTAAACTTACACACGTGTCAAGAATACGTTTTACGTCTAATACTGAAAACTGCTCTCGGTTTATGCATTTACGCTCATTTAATGTTGGTGTATTACACACACTATTGCACTTGCATAAAGCGTGCTTCATTTTCGTAGGACACTCACACATTCAAAACCCTGCATCAAGATGCGGCGTATTGAATATAGCCTATCGGTATTCTATTTATTATCTGTTCTGTGGTTTTCAATAATCGCCTAGTATGGAGTCTTCACCACTGTCAGAGATGTAGAAAATACTTAGGTTGAAAATTTATTAATTAGAGCTTTTTCCCGGATAGTGAAAAACTTGCAATTCTAAATTCGAATCCCACTCGGTCAAAGAGACAAATTTAGACACTATAAAAAATATTAACTTACGTAAGCACTCAGTAAATTAATATTTTCAAGACTTGGTGGTAACCGATTATTCATGATTATTCATAAAATAAGTTTCACCACACATAACAATTTCGCTCATTTGCTGAACATTATCAAAAACGCTTTATATTTTATAAAGCTTAACATGTGAGCGAAACACATATTTTAAATCATTTTTATACGTGGTAAATACTAAGAAATAGACTCTAATTGTATGTTATATAATATATTATAACGTTAAACATATTATTTATAAATGTATATATTATATGTAACTAAGTACAATTATATATCAATATGGTATGCATTTGGTCACCATATCATAACATCACATTTAGCTTAATATTGGACTTATAATCCACCATTATTCATGTGACTAGTTTTGATAAAACGAAGCATGACATTTACTCAGCGGAAACATAAATTTTAATATACTTAATATATTATACACCCTTGTTCAAGCGATAAAACATTAAAACACCATTTGTAAACGAACCCTCAATAAATATATTTTTTCTGCTACTGGCCGGACATGGGTCAAACATTTGGATATTTATTTTATTTTATTGACCCAGACTTCGTTTCAAAACAAAACACTGTAGATACACAGACCGGTGATTGTTTAGTGTAAATATAATTGTAATTTTGAGCTTTAGGGATGGATGCCAGGGGGATGATTTTCGTTTGGCAACTGAAAGTGATAAAAAAGGGAATACGATATTTCAACCCTTTGCCGTATTTTTTTACAATAACAAAACACGGAAGATGGGTTATATTCGTCTTCCTGGTTTGTTGCACCCTTCTGTGAGAAATGACGCAGGGTCAAATTTTAAAAGTTTCAATTTGAGTTATCGTAACCGAATAATTTCGAACAAAAATATATTTTTTTAATTAAACTGTTTTATTATTCAATGAATAATACACGTGCTATAAGAAAAACGCTTTCGTTATTTAACACAATTAATTGTCACGAAAAATAGGTGGGTACCTATAGGTAATATATAATAATTATTTATGATTTAATTTTTTTTGGTGACTAAGAAATTAGTCCTACTATTCACTTAAACCGTTTCCATATATTTAATTAAAAATAGTTACTTAGTACATTACTAAATAATTACATACTAACATAAAGTAATAATTATTATTAATTAAGTCTTAATAATAAATCTTTTATTCACGTGTTTGTGACATATCAGTTAGAAATCAATAGTTATAATCTATTTAAACTTCTGTAGATTTGTTTATGAACAAGCATGAGAATATAATGTTGATAGGTATAAATATAAATATTATTTCTTATCACTTTGATGGTGTAAATTCTTGACTGAAACCCATTGTATTAATAATTAAAACATGTTATATTATAATAGAAATATAATCAAATTTTTAACTGAAATAAGGTTGTGAATGTCTTGAACTGAAGTAAATTAAACCGATTCTGAAATTTATTAAATTATATTGAATATTATGTATTACCTTGAACTGTTTTCATATTCATTTTTAAATATTTTTTTGTTTATATATTGTGTAAAATCTCAATAATGTAGATAAGTATGTATGCAAATGCATTGCATCAATTAAAAATTAATATCTTAATATGAACACAGAATATTGCTACTCAAAACAAATATGAGGTATTTGTATTAGGCGTTCGTCAAAGCTACATACATATTAAGTATTATTATTATGCCCTAATCCGCCCCGTGACATTGTACGCGCCCACCTGCTTCGGTCTATTACTATTACTACCTCTGGAAAGCTCGATGCAATGGCCCAAAAGCTCGGATATTGTCTGCTCTCTTTTTGTCTACACTGGGCCAACCGTATTATAACCATACATTTTTTCCACAAATAATTTTATTATTTTTATATTTAATTAAATAGTCACAATAAAAATACATAATTATTTCATGTAAGATGTAATAAAGCTCGAATGAATAATGTATGTAAATGAATAAATAAATATATAATATATTATTTAACACTACGGTAGTTCATGTGGCCCAACAACAACAGTAGGTAGTGTAGTGAAACAGTAATATAAGTGAAACAATCACTAACACTCAAGCTTTGAGAAAATCACATAAATATATTGTGACCTCATAGGGAATCGAACCCGGAGCTCCCGGATGAAAGACCAGCGCCTTACGTATTGAACTATAACTATTAAAGAAATCCAAGAAAAACTTTGACCTAGAAAGACTCTAAGTCACATCTAATACTGTCCGGATAAGTGCGCTGATCGTCTACAATAGATTCGGTTGTGATTCATACGAATTGAATCTAATACTATGTTATCCACCAATAAAAGACCATTTTAATTTAATCGATGAAAATAAATAATATCATAAAAATTAAATCGATTGTATAACTAACATGATTATAGTTGGCGTCCGATGTTAGCAAAAATTCTTATTCTTAACAGAATATACTGGTTGCGTTACTTTTGTCTGATCATATGTTATGTACCATGTCATACGAATAACTAATAATATAAAAGTTAATACGTACAGAAATGTATTTAAATATTTATGGTCACCATAGTCATGTCACGCCATGCATTATGTTCACCACAAAACAAGACTCATCATTTGAAAAAACTACACCGTGGTAGAAAAATTACGTTATGTACCACTTTTTGATAGTGACTTTTGGAAATTTTTCTGTTATTAAACTTTAAAACAATGGGTTAAAAGTAATCAGTAAAGTTTTAAATTATGATTACATTACGGAAACGTATTGTATTTATTTGAATATAGTAGTAAGTATACTTAAATATTACATATATTTTTTCAATAAGTACACAGATTCTCCAGAATCTAACATTCCAAAGTATAAAAAATATATGAAACCCTTACGGATGCCACACTCTTCAAACTGCATTTTTTCGTACAGTTATTCTAGACATTTTGTATTTCGATATATAAATGTGTTTAGCGTTAAGGCGAAGTCTTCACTGAGCCTTTTTCAAAGAAGCACCTAGCGGAAAAATACGAAGCTTGCAATTTGAGACATTTTTTTGATAATTTACAATTTCAACTTATGTATCTGAAAACATTAAAAAGAAAAATAAGTCAAAGATAAACTTACAATTGTAAAAAATGTAATAAAATGTGAATTTGTTGAATCGGATCGCACCCTATTATTACATATATTTTATGATTTCTTTTATTTTGTTAACTGTCAATTCATGGTGGAACTGCATTGTATTGTTGTTTTTATTTAATAAAACGCAATTTTTTATAGTACTTATTCCACTTTAATTAAAGTTAAAGTGGAATAAGTACTATAAAAAATTGCGTTTTATTAAATAAAAACAACAATATATTTTATGGTCATATTTATAATTAAAATTTAGTTTATTAAGTTTTCTGACTATCACTTAAGAGATTTTTGACTACTTCATAGTTTTAATATTTTTATATCTATTTTAAAAAACATCGATTTTTATAAAAAATATAAATGTGTATAACTTGAAATCCTTTTTATTTATATCAAATTTTATTTATGTATTGTCCTAATATTGAAGCTTGATTTGGAATTGGGAATTTGGGAATGATTAAGTATGTGCTTTCAAGCATCAACTCAAGCTTACTAATTTATTTGTATCTCGTTTTTTTATTAATTTTAGAGGAATAACATTTTTTTTTGTTTTTATTAAGAACGATAAAATACTTAAATTATAAATAAATATGAGCGACTACAAGCTAATTAAGTAATTTTAAATGATTTTACGTGAATATATAAAAATAAAATATGTTTGACCTGACTAATACACCTTTAAGACAATAAATTGAACAATCTAATATGGTTTGTTATATACCTAATGATCCAAGTATGATTAAACGATTAACGTTATTTTTATTCGACTTAAAATTTATCATCAACATAATAAAATATATTGTTATAGGTACCATTGAATTCTTGAACAACGTGTATAATTTGAAATGCACCCTACCTTGCAAGCGGGTCGCTGAACCTTCTATATTTACTTAAGTACCAAAAAAACAATTCATTTATTACCAATAATTTGTTAAAATTTATTGTAAATATTCGTAATTTTGTACTTTGTTAATAAAGTACCTAGTTAATTCTTTTCATTTTCATTTAGTAACATTTACAACGTATGTATTAATTCTAATATTTTTTTACCACTGTATATCTAAATAATACACTGGCCATTAGTGTGGGCTCATAGTGCCTGAAGATTCCGAAAGGCAAAACCCGGGTCGCAAAAAAACGACTCAAATGAAATAGTATAAAACTTAAATACATAAGAATTTTAATTCAATTTCCTTCAAGTACCCTCGGTCGATAGTATTAATAGTATATATTAATATTATCTTTTACTGCATTTACTGCATTACTGCAAACAGAATTTTATATAAATACATAGTATAGTATAAAATATAAGTCCTCAGTGCAGTAGCGGCATGAGTTTCTGAAGTAGTGGATGCGGGTTAAAAATTCACTCTCGCCAAAAATTACATGTTATTACTTCAGTGCGTATTTGACCCAGATTGACAGTACAGTTAACAACCTTTCCTCATAAAAGCTATATTAATAATATTATAACCTTCACGCCGTGGAGGCCTATATTCTCGGCTATGAGCGAAAAACTATAAGGTTTACTGCATTGGAACCACTTATTTCATTTAAAATTAAATTAAATACTCCCATTTTATATTAATATATTTTATTTCTGATGACTTCAATATTATTTATTTTAAAAAGTAATTAAGTATGTCATACTAATCTAACAAATTAATTCTTACCGCGGAATCGAAAATATATTACATATATAGATTTACTTTTAATAAGAATGTCAAAATCTAAATTAAAATTTAAAATTCCACAAGTGTTACCTATAATTAAATAAAACTATATTAAGTGTTAACATAGCATATAACCTACATATAATATAATTAAATCTTTGATATTAAGTATACATAAAATATACAGTAATAAAAAACAAGACAAAACATCGCAAATTATATGCATCGACACGGCGAAGTTTATCCTTTCCCATCAAAACTCAAATTCTCAGACATAAAAAATTAAGATCCTACAAAAAAACTTACCGTGTTTAAAAAAAGCGAAAGCCGCATGCAAATTATTTTTTTATTCGCCAAAAACAAAAACGATTCCATCTTCATTCTCACCGTAAATTCTCTACACATTTTTGTTTTGTTTCGTCGTTAGTTTTAAAAAAAAAACTCGATAAGTTATTCTCAAAAATGAATAGACCATTATTTTTCAATACTCCTAAAAGCCCGCGGCTTTGAATCTTAAGGGTCACAATAATTATTATTCTGTTTTATGGCTATGTAGTCTATCATAGACAATGATTTCTCTCCGCTCATCTGCATACATAATCGGGATTAGCGAGACCTGCGCGAAATTTTAAGGGCGATCTGAAAAAAAACGCCATGAAAGCGCTATGCAAAATAGTTTCTTTCGTGTGAGTCGATCAAAGGAAGAAGTTTTGTACCCCTTTTTTCTGCCGTATGCCCTCGACTAATAGTCTATGAGTGAATAGATTCTGTTTTCAAATTTTATTATGTATTTTGGCACTCATGTGGCGAATAAATTTCTTTACTACTGTAAATTTCAATCATACATTTATTATTGATTAAGTATAAGTACCTACTTATTTATTTTCTCCTTCGCACTGAACGGTGAACACAATTTTAAAATAAAATTTATTTTTTCACAATGTAAAAATGTATTAAATCCATATTTTCATATCTCAAACTGACGAGACAAAAACACTTACGTGATTATAAAAGGCTTACACAATGCTAATGGAATAACGGACGTGATAACTACCAAATAAATAATTATTTTGCTAAATTTAAAATACATATAAAGATTTATCATTTTACTATAATTTCAAAATGATACTCTTGTAAGTGATGTAAATAATACTTTTATAAATAATTTTATACCTTTTTTTAAATCCGTATTACTAGAATACTACATACTTATTCTCGGGCCAAAAAAGTCGTGTCACAATGACAATTATTATATTAAAGAACATTATCATAAATTTTCTTACTATATTCATGGAGTACCTACCTAATGAATATAACGCCCGCTTCGATATCGGAGAATCGCCTATTTGAATCCAGTGTTCGCAAAATTCACGTATCGTTCCATTATTTATAGTTTCCCGCATTACTAACAACCATTTCTCATATTGTCATAATCCAAACCGTGTTAAGATAATCTCCACACCTCAGACACTTTAAGATGGCAATTTAACTGCCGGATGAATGTCTCCCCACCCTTCCACTCTTATCAGTCGCTGGTTCTTCGCCTATATTTCATTTTTACAACTGTTGTCCACTCACCGATCGATATGTCCAGTTATTTCATCTGCTTGGCGACCTCCTTCACATCATGTACTCTCATTTACCTCATTATCCGTTAGTTTATTTTGTAGTTATGCATTATACCCAACATACACGTTTCTATGCTATATTACATTTTTCGTTATTTATGATTTGTCTTATCTACATTAAGGGTAAATTTAATTGTTTTTGTTTTAATTTATTTTAACAAAATTATAAATTAATATTAATATTATCGACCGAAGGTACTTGATGGAATTTGAATTGAAATTCTAATGGATTTAAGTTTTGTACTATTCCATTTGAGTCGTTTTTGTGACCTGGGTTTCGCCTTTCGGTATCTTTCCTGAAGATGAAAGGACACAACGCAAAAAACGACTCAAATGGAATAGTACAAAACTTAAATCCATTAGAATTTTAAATTACAAATGTCATATATTACATATATAATATGTTTCCAACATAAATGAAAAAAACAAATGCTTCTATTCACTTAAGTATATATCTCCAAACAATAATGAAACTTAAATAACTATAATATATGTATAACGTTTATTAGTTTTTTTTTTTAAATGGAAACTACCACCTACAGATTTTGTACTAATATAGACGTCGTTTCATTGCCTGCTAATTAATTAGAAATGTATGAATCATTCAAATATACATAATTTTTTTAGCATCCCATAATATTCAAAGACAGTGTCTATTCATTCGATAAGATAAAAAAAAAACAGTACAACACCGTGGTGGGAATATTATTTTTTTCATTCTCTACCAAAGGTATTCAAATATCACCTGGGCGGAATACGCCAAACAAAATTAAATACTGCACACCTAATTATTACGAAAGGTATTCATCAAAAAATGCATAGTGCCACTCTAAATATTATTTGCGATATAATTCTTGCACTGCGATTTAAAAAAAAAAAGTATCAGGCTCTCAGACGAGCGAGTCGGTTGTTTTCGGGGTGTGGCACGGCATCTCATCAAGTGATCAAATATTGCGACTTATTTGCATTAAGTAGGCAAGCAAGTAACCTTGCCTTCGTGATTTCTATAGAATAATACTAGAAGAGAATATTCACACAATGATCGGAATACAAAAACGATGTGTTAAAAAGGAATTAGCAGTGTTCTTGTGGAGAAATGTTAATTTTTAAAGCAAGGATGTCTCGCATACTAAATAATTATTATTGTATTAAATTCGAATGGATTTAAGTTGTGTATTATTCCATTTGAGTCGTTTTTTAGTCAGTCTTTAAAAGTTATTAGTATCACAGATATATCTCATTAGTTAACTCCATTTTAGTGACCATTGTTCCCAGAATGGATGATTTTACACCTCTTGAGTTAAGAGTTTTTATTGTTTATAATTAGTAATGATCTATTATTAGGTTTTGACGATTTTTATACACTTATCGGGTGTAATATTTACTATTGATAAGGCAAAAGGTTTTGTTACAAACACTTTAACTATTCACAATTTATATAATGTTTTAGGCTTTCACAGTTGTTCTTTATCGTAGTGGATTTTTTGGTTTCCACCGTGTGTCTTTCTTCCTTCTTTCCTCGACGTTACGGGCTCATTGCAGAGGTCATTATCAAGAGGTCATATTATCTCTTGATAATGGCCTCTGCAACGAGCCTAAATCGTCGAGGACAGAAGAAAGGAGGACACACGGTGAAAACCCAAAAATCCATTACGATATTCATAATTTGTTTGTTATAATTTTTTATTGTGACCCTTGACTTAATAGGTAGTTGATAAGTTTTCACCTACTTTATTATTGATTATAAGTTATAGTAATTTAATAGTATTCGGTGTCAGTTTGGTGAGTGCCTGATGATACCGAAAGGCGAAACCTGGGTCGCAAAAAACGACTTAAATGGAATAGTACAAAACTTAAATCCATTAGAATTTAAATTCAAACTCCATCAAGCACCTTCGGTCGATAGTATATTATTGTATTAGTTGGTTATATTCAATATTTATAAAAAGACCAGATAAGCAATACACCAATAAATTTACCTACTACGAACATTACAAATAATAAATTTAAGACGTGGCAACGTTCACAACATGACATTTAAAAACAAAGAAACAGTGTAGATAAGAAATAAATATATGCAGTATTACAAAAACAGTATGAAAAGTAAAGTAAAAGGTATAAAAATTACAAAAAAAATATATAAATTGTAAAGCATGGAAGCACACCGAATATGCTAAGCGGACCCTATTTTAAGAATTTATAAAACAACAACTTCTCCATCCTTCATCTGGATCTAGATCAAACACACATTGAAAAAACAATATTTGATTTTTGCCAAAGGCGGGAATAGAATCCACACTCACTGATCCAGATAGTCAGGATTTTTAAAATAAAAATTTTGTACCTCGTAAGTGCATCGCTTGGGAGAATAAAATCTATCGACTTCACATCAAAAACATTCAGATTTGGATAAAAAGTATATACCCAATAACTTGAGCGAATGGCAGATTACCAACTCTCGTAAAAAGATTGTTGGTATGCTTTCATACTGAGGTATTTTTTATTTAAGTACATTTTGGGTCTGACTAATTTCATTTTCGTATTTTCTTATTGTTAATTTCTAGAAAAAAAAATCAATTAAGTAAATGAAAGTTATATTACTTCCTCTTTCTTTCATCGACGTTTCGGGCGCGTTGCTTAGTACATTCTCAAGAGATAAGGTAAGATAGAATTAAGGGAAGAAAGACACTATGAATACCTAAAATACAAAAACGATAATAAACAATCAAACAGTCTCAAGTAATAAAAAATCAAAATCTCTAATGATAATTTTAGAATGTAATTCTTGTAGAATTAATTTTGAATAGAAATAATTTTGATTAAAAAATTAAGTTTTAATATTTTAATTTTTATAATAAAATCATAATGAGTAGAAAGAAAACTTTTTTCTACTTACAATATATTAAAATTTATAAAAAAGCAATTGTTTATAATTAAATACAATTTGTAAAATATAAATATGATATATATATATAAAGCAAAAATATAATGTTTGTACCAGATATTAATATTTATTAATGATTATATGAAAATATTAATATGATAATGAAAATACCTAATTAAATATTATATAATTAATAATAAAATATAAATAAAGTAAATACATAAATAAAACGATCGACACCAACAATTTAAATACGTAGGTATATTGTCAATTTAAAAGATAAACGTACGTATATTAATTGATAAAATATTCCACGTCTGTTTTTCTTTTTAAGATCTCAGCCAAAATTATTCAAATGAGAAGGACCGTCAGAAAAGACAAAAAATATATATTTTATAATACCATAGGCATCGGGAGTATAATTCCCACGAAAGGGTTGTATGAAGGTACTCTCTAAAAAAACTTAGTATATGAGCAAAAAATCCCTCTTAGACTTTTTTTGCCTCCAAAAAATTAAATATTATCAAGCAACTTCTGATTTTGAAGCGGCCAAGACGAGTTTCTCATAATGATAGTACCCAGTGCGTATTCGTATTTTTTTGTCTTACCTGAGTTTTTTTGACCGGTCTTCCCCTATTTAATGAATGCCGTGCATGGGGTAGTCGGTACAGGTGATAGGAAACTTGTCCAGATTGCTTCAAATAAATTATTCCCCTCGTTTCAATATTCAAATGTCTTCCTCGTAATATTAGAGGTACTGAACGGCTCGCATATCAACGCATTTTTTTAATCAGCGCGTTTTGTTTTTTCACAACTTTTTTTTAAATATTCATGAAGGGTTTTTTTAATGCGTACCTATATTATGAATTGTTGTGAACATTTTTTTGCTAGGAAATTTAAAAGATGTAATCCACAAGCATTTTAAAATGATAGGTTTTTTATACAGTCATCGAAAAACGTGAGAATATTGTAAAAATGGCCGTGCGATCTTATTTTTTTCATAAACAAATAACCCTTTAATTAAATAGACTTTCGTTATAAAATGATAAATTATGGATATTTGGATTGACGTGGAAAGACAACAAAATAAACCAATAGATACAAGATTACGCAATGTGATAGAAGCACTAAACAAGCCCGCTAAATCGACAAACTCCTGAAATCACCTGGTAAAAATACGTGGCCGCAGTTAAGGGATACCTTCATCCAGCAGTAGATTGACCCCAGCTAGTGATATATATGTAATATTATAATATATACATATATGTGTCTTAAATATATATACATACGTGCAATAAATATGTATTATACATATTGTTAATATTTTCAGATCAATAATTCGCAGTATAGTTGCGCCGTCATTTATTTATTTATTTTAAAAAGACACATTGAGAACATGACAAGTTATTAATTCAAGACGTTTACAACATGACATTTAGAATAAAAATTACAGATAAATCAACTTAGTAGACAAAAAAAAACAAAGCAAAAAATAATTTTAAAGAAAAGAAATAAAATAGAAAACAACAACATTAAAATAGATTTTTAAAAACAAACTACATAATGCATTGCTAAAAATATCTACAACGTACACATTATTATTAGATATGTAGATTAAATAATTTTGTTTTATTTTATACAATATAGGTAAATATATAATTTAATAATACCTAATTGCTAGAATTTTAAAATTACTTGCTTATATTTCAACTTGAAGTAATTCAATAATCTATTGATTGTGACATCTATCTACCTATATAAATATTAAAGTTAAAATAATATGTTTGTTTAATTTCGTTTTCCTACCTACTTGACCTCTACGGACATACATAATATTATCTACATAATTTTAAAAAATAATAAAAAGTTTGTTTGTTCAAATTATGAGCATCTTTTCCGCCAATTCCAATTTTGAATTTATGAGAGATAAAGTTTGCATATTACAACGTTTTTATTAGGTCGTATTCTTATTTGTCCGGTGGTTGTTTGTCCGGTATAAATCTTACAATCGATTTTTAATTAACTTCCCGACTAGCTAGACATTTGAAACTTTTAGAATATATCAGAACACGATGCCAATGCATTTTTTTAATACTTTTAGCCATCTTTATGTAGAATTAAATTCATTTTCAGTTAATTCTGTTTTTCATGAAAAGTTATTTCGGAAGAAATCCGTAATCCAATCCACTGTTATTGGTTGCTAGGCAATTATTAATATATACGTGCGTTACTATGGAAATCAATATGAGTGTCAAAATGACATTTCAGTATTATTTCTATCAAATACATTTTTTTTGATCGTTTAAGCTAGTCAAGTCAAGTTTATATGATTCAACAAACGTTGTAGGTATATAACAAGTTCTTTTTATCTTGTAATTATTTTGGATTCAATTTTAATTTCTTTTGTTTGGCTTGGCTGTCAGAATTATTTTCAATTCGACAAGTCTCGTGTCCTAGATACAGATATTTTAATATTGTATAATGTTGTTATTGTTTTGTTAAGTAATATAAATGTATCACGATCAACGAAGCGATCTCGTGCAAAACTAAGTAATCCGGCTAATTATTATTAAAATTGATATCTAGGTACTACATATAAATACAAATAAGATATTTCTCATACCAGGATTTATCAACATGACTTTTCAATGCCCACCCCTAATTCCGATGCTAGTTGTCATATATTTGCCATGTTATACCATGCCAAACCAAACTATTATGAATATAAAAATAAATAATCCTTTATATCGGCTATTTTCAAAATATGTTTGCCGCTGTATTCCCCATAACCGACGTGTACCAAATTATTTCTATGCCGACAAAACTAATTCATGTTATATTTTGGATGTAACTCAATCATTTTTATTTCAGTCGAGCCAAAAAGTGTCAAAATATATGTCTAATAATTTTAAAGCACTCAACTGTCTCTAATCAATAGATAACTAACCACTTACAAATATATATATACTCAGTGCATATTAGGTGGGTATATTATGTTTTTTTATAAGAACAGCAACATGTGAATTCAAAGCTTTTGTTGTGAAGTATCAATAAAACTTTATCGATCAGGTAAAATAGATTGAAGGCGTATCCAGATTTTTTTAACAATAGTTTTTATATGAAAAGGTGGAGTTTAGCGCAACTCACCCCTCAACTTTTTTTTCTATATACAATACGTCACCACCCCAGACCTTTTTTATGTTTGATAAAAATTTTACCTATCTCACGGTTGGTGGAGTCGATTTTGGGGATACGAGTTTTGACAAATGAAAAGTACGTTAAAGGTATTTCAACCCTTGAATAACTGCCTTTTTTACCTGTGCCCTATTCAATGGGGAGCTTATTTAATATCAACCCCTATTATTAAAATCTGCAGATGCTTCTCCCCAACGCATATTATATACTTGCATTAAAAGCATCCAGCATTAAATTACAGTGATAAATTTATTCCAAACGGTCTATTTCAAGAAAAAAATACTATTTAGGTACTTTGAAAGAAATACATTGAAAGAATTTTGTAAAAATTTATAATTTGTTTTCAAAGTTAAGCATTATTTTTATTATTAAGTTACTCATAATAGTCCAGAGTATAAATTCTACAATCTATACATATAAATATTAATTCCAGAAAAA